>NC_134208.1:82482500-83732500 GCF_965140235.1 Caretta caretta
GCAAACATGGCAGGTAAGTAGAGAGAGAAGTGCATCTCCTTAGCTTATTTCCCAGCCAGTCTTCAATTTAGTATCCATTCTCTCCAGCCAGCTGCCCTCTTTCTATAGGACCTCTGTATAGAAAGCAACTGTCTGAACCAAGTTGTCAGCTTGTTTCTCTGAGTAGCAAAGCTTATATTGACCATAAGATGGTAGCAGTGTGAAGTGAGTTCATTCATTAAATGTGCAAGAATTTAAGTATATAATTACTTCTGGAGGATTCTGCACCAAAACATAAATTTTGCACCAAAACATTAAAAATTTGGCACACAATTTTAAAATTCTGCATATTTTATTTGTTAAAATAACACAATATAATCATGCCCAATTATTTTGGTAATTTATTTCAAAATACCTGTCGGCAAGTATATCTGTAACAACACAGACAGAGATTCAGGAAACTTTTTTGATAAATAGATTCCTTACTAGGCATATTAATACAGAACTTTGAGTAGTAATTCATTTAAACTGCAGTACAGAAACCTATTTCCCACACCCCTCAAGCAGTGCAAAGGTTTGGGGGAATCAGAGGTAATGGAGGAGCTGAGGGAGAGGGAAGTAATTTCTGGAAAGAAGCCTGGGAGTGAACCTAGAGGATTGTTGAGTGTGGTGGGAGAAGTATGGAACAGGTGGTATTTCGGGGGGGGGGGGGAGGGGAGGAATTGTTTGGGAATTGAGTAGCCTCCCCCTACAGGGAGCCTGGCTGACCCCCCCCCCCCCCCAGCCTCTCTTCAGTCCAACACATCTGCCCTTGTCCCCATGTGGCCCTGCACCCCCCCTTCAACCCTGGTGCAGTGCTGTCACCCTGGTAGTTCCTGTGCCACCATCTCAGTCTGTGATCCCCCAGCAGCCCCGCTGTGTCCACCCCCACCCCCCCCATATCCCATGCCTTCTCACCTGGGTCCCACAGGCATGTTGTGAGGACCGCAACCTCTGCCCCATTCCTGTCTGACTGGCTGCTCCAGCTGGTGAGCCGGCTGCCCACTCTCTGGCACCACAAGCACCTGGTGGGTGAAAGGTGCAACTGCAGTGCCTCTCTGGCAGAATGTATTTTCTGTGGGGGTGGAGAATCTGTGGGGAACATGAATTCTGCACATGTGCAATGGTGCAGAATTCCCCCAGGAGTAATATAATCTTGGTTGTACTGCTAAAATGCAAAGAGACAAGCCTTAAAAGCTTACATGCATTTGTTTTGGTTATTTTTCCTAAGAGTCTCGTTTGTAATAATTCTAGCAATATGTGTAATAGCAAATCCTGCACATGTGATGTTTTAATAATTTTGCTTTTTCCCCCCCAGGGCTGCCAGCCATAACTGTTCCTACAGCACTTTCAGAGAAAGGTTTGCCAGTTGGGCTTCAGTTTATTGGACGTGCATTCCAGGAGCAGCAGCTTCTTACTGTAGCCAAATGGTTTGAAAAACAAGTAAAATTCCCCATGATACAATTACAGGGAATAATGGATCATGGTCACACTGTCAGTCACCATCAGAAATCAGCCTTTTTTTCATAACAGAGGACTTGGTGGTTTTCGTAGCAGAAGTAAGGAGGATTTTAGAATATTTCTCAATCACTTTGTACTGTTTCAGATTGAAAAGAAATGTAATCCTTCCATTTATCTGTGCAAATGACAGGCTGTAGAGTCTAAAAACATCTGTATTCAAGCAGAATGCAAGAGCGAAGCAGGGAAGCTTTGTTACTGTGTGATTAAACTGAAGTGAGGCCCCTGGTATGTTCCCTACAACTGCATGTATAGTTTGAATATATATTTTTTTCATGGTAGGTATAAAGTGTATGTCTTGTAATTATAGAGGTGCTTTCCCTACCCTTCATACAAAGAAACCTGCGGAATTCATTCCTTGGTGGAACAAACATGGGCTTCTTCCTTAAGCATGTATAGTTTCCAGGAGCTCTGGTCTCCTGCTGCCTCCCAGGTTACATGGCTCCAGTGAAACCAAGCCATGAAGGAGTCCTCAACCACAGGAGGCCTTAGTGAAGCTCTGCACTCAACTAGATTGGAAAGAGAGGGAAAGATGAGAGTGTAGGAATGTGTGAATGGAAATGCACAAGAGCAAGAAGGTAGCTAAACCATGTACGGTGCGGAAGAGTCATCTTTGTATGGATCCTGGAGGCTGCTGTGGTACTTAGAAAGCCTTTCCACAATAAGGGCTAATTGCAGATGTTTCCTTTGAGAAACAACCCTCTAATTTTCAGAAATTGCTCTTCCTCCTGCCCCTTCTATTTTGCTATAATCACAGCTCAGGAACCAAAATCAGAGGCAGTTTCATAAATTAATACATTCTTTTCTCCAATGCCTACAATGAGGAAATGTATCATCTGACTGTTGAACGTTTCCAACCCAGATGTTAGAATGGAAGATTTAAGAAACAGCCACTAACATCTGCAAAATTTACCCTCAGGAATATTGTTTTCCACTTTACCACCATGAGTGCTTATTTCTTTGTAACTGTTGCTCATTTTTAGATGCTCCATTTTCTTCTCACAAGCTAAGATGGTGAAAAGAAATGAGATAATTATGGTGAGGGACTAGAGGATTGGAGTTTTTTTAAGAACAGGTTTGACAAACACCTGTCAAGGATGGTTTAGAGTTACTTGGTTCTGCCTCAGGAGTTGGGGGGGCTGGACTGGATAACTTCAAGGTCCCTTCAAGCCCTACATTTCTGATTGTATGAGACCTCTCTTGTTTAGGATCCAGTTTGTCAGTTTAGACTTAGTGTTGATTGATATGGAAACATACATTAGAAGTATTTCACTTTTCAGTTACATTTATTATATACGTTTCATTTAAACTCTTGCTTTTCATCTCCCTGAATACTAGTTGTATGTCTTACACAGCAGCTACTAGGAAACAGCTACTGGTCCTACATATTTATCACTTATCGGTCAGTCTAGTCCTGGGACTCGCTGTATGTCTGAGGACCCATAGATTCCATTCCATCATCCTGGCCCCTGCAGCATGGTGTGTAGATTACACCCCTGGAATCCCACTGTGATGGGTTGGATCACAGAAACCCCCTGGGGGCTGCCAACTGATGTGCCAAAACTACTTCTGTCCCTCCTTTCTTCCCCTGGCAGCTTGGGACTTCAGTGTTCTGGCTGGTTTGAGCCAGACCTGCTAGCCTGCTGTAAACCTAGCCCCAGGTCTGAACCATGTCCCCTAACAGCTGTAGGCTTAAACTGAAAGCAGCTTAAGCAGTGTTCCTGTCTTTAACACTCAGATGCCCAACTCCCAATGAGGTCCAAACCCCAGATAGATCAGTTTTACCCTGTATAAAGGTTATACAGGGTAAACTCATAAATTGTTCACCCTCTAGAACACTGATAGAGAGGTATGCACAGCTGTTTGCCCCTCCCTTCCCCCCCCCCCCGGTATTAATACATACTCTGGGTTAAATAATAAGTAAAAAGTGATTTTATTAAATACAGAAAGTACAATTTAAGTGGTTCCAAGTGGAAACAGACAGAACAAAGTGAATTACCAAGTAAAATTAAATTAAATATATGCAAGTCTAAGCCTAATACAATAATAAAACTGAATACAGATAAAATCTCACCCTCAGAGATGTTTCAATAAGTTTCTTTCACAGACTGGACACCTTCCTTGTCTGGGCACAATCCTTTCCCATAGTGCAGCCCTTGTTCTAGCTTAGCTGGTAGCTAGGGGATTTCTCATGATTGCAGCTCCCTTTGTTCTTTTCCACCCCCTTATATGATTTTGGCACAAGGTGGGAATCTTTTGTCTCTCTAGATTTCCCCCCCCCCCCCCCCCCGCCAATGGAAAAGCACCAGGTTAAAGATGAATTTCAGTACCAGGTGACATGGTCATATTTCCTGTGAGACCCTAAGCCTTCATTCTTCCCAGCCTGACTCACAGGAAGGCCTGCCTGCAAACAGAGCCATCCACAGTCAATTGTCCTGGCTGATGGGAGCCATCAAGATTCCAAACCACCATTAATAGCCCACACTTTGCATAATTACAATAGGCCCTCAGAGTTCTATTTCATATTTCTAGTTTCAGATACAAGAGTGCTACATTCATACAAATAGGATGAACACACTCAGTAGATTATAAGCTTTGCAGTGATACCTTACAAGAGACCTTTTGCATGAAGCATATTTTAGTTACATTATATTCACACTTCTCAGCATATTTTCATAAAATCATGTAGCATGCAACATCACATCCACATTGTTCCCTTAAACATAGGCAAAAGAGGAGGAGCTGGTGTTCCTCAGCTAGCCCAGAGTGAGCTGGGAAGGACAGGAATAGAGCCTTTAAATACAGGACTTGCTTTCTCTGGTAAGGTCAGAAGTGGAATGGTTCCAAGGACAACGAGGAAACCCATTATATAATGGATAAAAGCACTTAATTTTTTGTCAAAATAAGAGATACATTGATGCCTCTTTTCTATAGGTAACAAGGCCAGCCTTTGGGGTAGGCGGTCCAGGTGGAAGCCCAGGGCGGCCTACCAAAGAGGGTACCATGTGCAGAGTTTGCCTGATTTCCGCCTGGTGTGCCAAGAGCCAGTTGGGCTGGGGGAGGCAGCAGGCAGGCAAGCAGCAGCGTCTGGAGAGGGTGGAGGGACCCAAGTTGCAGAGAGGTAGTTGTTGGATGACCAGCAAGGTTGCTCCTCTGGAGCAGGGGTGCCCCCCCCCCATTCCACTGCCCTGTGCAGCTGCTGCTGCTCCTGTTTCACTCCCCTCCAATCCTCCCTGGAGTCACCCCTGGCCATGCTGCTCCAGACTGGGAGCGTCCTCCTGTCTGTTGTGCAGGGAGGGTGGGGGAGGCTGATGGGGTGTCCCCTTCCCCCTGCCTATGTACCTGGTCTCCCCTGAGCCCCCACTGATGGGACGGGGGAATGTGTCTGTGCTGCTGCTTCTCTGGGTCCCGAAGCTGCCAGCAACTGCTTGTGTCTGAACACACCTGCAGGCTCCTGAGTGTGAGTGCTTTCGTAAAGAGACAGTGCACTCACACTCAAGCACACACACACTCCCTTCAGCACACACACACAGTCTCTCTCTCTCTCTCACACACACACACACGTCCTCCTGAAATTAAAATGAGACGATAAACTCACAAGAAATATAATTCCCCTTTCTTATTGCCTGAAATTTTAATGCTTGCAATTTCCTGCCCCCCAAAAAGTACTACACAGCATGCAATCAAGTTAACTAACTAAAGCACTTGAATTACCAATCTTTGCAAAAGTAGCTGATTAAGTGCCTGATTGATTAAAAAGGAGTACCACTGTAAGTCAAAATGTTATCAACATAATCTAGCACCAATATGTGTAAATGAAACAATTTTACATTAAATACATGGCATGATGATAACGAGAAGGGAAAGCGATTTGCACATACCTAGCCCTATGAGTGTAGTTTGGAGGGTTGGGGGAGCATTGCTCCACTAACTGAAAGCCTTAGGCAGGTGCAGAATTTATCCCCCACCCCACACGCAGTCCCGTTGGCCTGACGGGAGCTGCCTCCTCAACTATAGAAGCCAAACTATGCCTATGCCCCCACACCTGACCTCCCCCAACTGTTCTGCCCTCTAGCCCCCCAATCTGCCCAACCCACTCCTCAGCTGTGCTCCCCACACCCCAGCCTCACCTCTGCTCCTATTGAACATAAGAACGGCCATACTGGGTCAGACCAAAGGTCCATCCAGCCCAGTATCCTGTCTACTGACAGTGGCCAGTGCCAAGTGCCCCAGAGGGAGTGAACCTAACAGGTAATTATCAAGTGATCTCTCTCCTGCCATCCATCTCCACCCTCTGACAAACAGGCTAGGGACACCATTCCTTACCCGTCCTGGCGAATAGCCATTAATGGACTTAACGTCCAGGAATGTATTCAGTTCACTTTTAAACCTTGTTATAGTCCTAGCCTTCACAACCTCATCAGGCAAGGAGTTCCACAGGTTGACTGCTGTATGAAGAAGAACTTCCTTTTATTTGTTTTAAACCTGCCGCCCATTAATTTCATTTGGTGGCCCCTAGTTCTTATATTGTAGGAACAAGTAAATAACTTTTCCTTATTCACCTTCTCCACACCACTCATGATTTTATATACCTCTATCATATCGCCCCTTAGTCTCCTCTTTTCCAAACTGAAAAGTTCTAGCCTCTTTAATCTCTCCTCATATGGGACCCGTTCCAAACCCCTAATCGTTTTAGTTGCCCTTCTCTGAACCTTTTCTAATGCCAGTATATCTTTTTTGAGATGAGGAGACTACATCTGTACGCAGTATTCAAGATGTGGGCGTACCATGGATTTATGTAAGGGCAATAAGATATTTTCTGTCTTATTCTCTGTCCCTTTTTTAATTATTCCTAACATCCTGTTTGCTTTTTTGACTGCCACTGCTAACTGCGTGGACATCTTCAGAGAACTAGCCACAGTGACTCCAATATCTCTTTCCTGATTAGTTGTAGCTAAATAGCCCCCATCATATTGTATGTATAGTTGGGGTTATTTTTTCTAATATGCATTACTTTACATTTATCCACATTAAATTTCATTTGCCATTTTGTTGCCCAATCACTTAGTTTTGTGAGATCCTTTTGAAGTTCTTCACAGTCTGCTTTGGTCTTCACTATCTTGAGCAGTTTCGTATCATCTGCAAACTTTGCCACCTCACTGTTTACCCCTTTCTCAAGATCATTTATGAATAAGTTGAATAGGATTGGTCCTAGGACTGACCCTTGGGGAAAACCACTAGTACCCCTCTCCATTCTGAAAATGTACCATTTATTCCTACCCTTTGTTCCCTGTCTTTTAACCAGTTCTCAATCCAAGAAAGGATCTTCCCTCTTATCCAATGACAACTTAATTTACATAAGAGCCTTTGGTGAGGGACCTTGTCCAAGGTTTTCTGGAAATCTAAGTACACTATGTTCACTGGATCCTCCTTGTCCACATGTTTGTTGACCCCTTCAAAGAACTCTAATAGATTAGTAAGACATGATCTCCCTTTACAGAAACCATGTTGACTTTTGCCCAACAATTTATGTTCTTCTATGTGTCTGACAATTTTATTTTTTACTATTGTTTCAACGAATTTGCCCAGTACTGACGTTAGACTTACCAGTCTGTAATTGCTGGGATCACCTCTAGAGCCCTTTTTAAATGTTGGCGTTACATTAGCTATCTTCCCGTTATTGGGTACAGAAGCTGATTTAAAGGACAGGTTACAAACCATAGTTAATAGTTCTGCAATTTCACATTTGAGTTCTTTCAGAACTCTTGGGTGAATGCCATCTGGTCCCGGTGACTTGTTACCGTTTAGTTTATCAATTAATTCTAAAACGTCCTCTAGTGACACTTCAATCTGAGACAAATCCTCAGATTTGTCACCTACAAAAGACGGCTCAGGTTTGGTAATCTCCCTAACCTCTTCAGCCATGAAGACTGAAACAAAGAATCCATTTAGTTTCTCCATGATGACTTTACCGTCTTTAAGTGCTCCTTCTGTATCTTGATCGTCCAGGGGCCCCTGGGGTTCTTCACCAACCTCTCCCAGGCCAGGAGAGGCTGCAGTGTGGTTCCCCTCTCTCTTTCAGGTTGGGGTGGAAACAGCTCCAGTGGTTCTTCACCCCACTCCCTCTTCCCAGGCAAGTTATTACAACGAGGGAGGAGGAGAAGCAGAGGAGACAGCCATGCTTCCAGGAGGTGAGGGGTAGGAGGGGCCACTCTGAGCTGCAGGGCTCTTTCTGATCCCTCCTCCGATCAGGGATGACTTCTCCACTCTCCCTCCCTGTGAGAGCAGGGTAGGCTCCAGAAGGAAGGGGGAGAGCTCTGCTGCTTCCTGCGCAGCTCTGAGTGGCTGCTGCTTCCCGGGAGGCAGGAAGGAACAGCTGGTGACTGGCAGAGGGCCAAATGGGAATGCTCTCCTGGGCCAGATCTAACCCATGTGCTGACAGTTGAGGAACAATGGTCTAAATGATAGTAGGGTAATAAGTAATAGCCAAGATGGATTTGTCAAGAACAAATCATGCCAAACTCACCTAGTTTCCTTCTTTGACAGGGCAACGTAGGGGATAGTGGGATGCTACAGAAGTGCTTGTCTTGATATTAGTAAGGCTTTTGATAGTCCCACCTGATAGTCTCATACACAAATTAGGGAAATGTGATCTAGATGTGACTACTCGAAAGTGCGTGTACAAGTGGTTGAAAGACTGTACTCAAGGGAGTAGTTAACAATAGGATGACAAACCTAGTGGGGTCCCACAGGACTCTGTCCTGGGCCTGGAACTAGTCACTATTTTCATTAATGACTTGGGTAATGGAGTGGAAGAGAGGTTTATAAAACATGCAGATGACATTGAGCTGGGGTTGTAGCACTTTAGAGGATAGGACAGGATTAGAATTAAAATAACCTTGATAAATTGGAGAATTGGTCTGAAATCATCCAGATGAAATTCAGTAATTACAAATATGAATTACTGCACTTAGGAAAGAAAAATTAAAAGGACATCTACAAAATGGGGGATAATTGGCTAGGCAGTAGTACTGTTGAAAAATATTTGGGGATTATAGTTAAGGCAGCGAGTTTGTCATGGAAGTCACAGATTCCGTGACTTCTGCAGTGGCTGGTGTGCCTGGCCCAGGAGCAGCTCAGGCAGCCCCTGCACCAGTCGCACCAGCCACTGTAGGGGCAGTCTTGGGCCGCCACACCCCTTTCCCCCAACAGCAGAGTTTGGGCATGGGAGGGGGCAGGGGCACGGGACGGGGTGAGGTGGGCTCTGGGCAGCGCTCACCTGGGGGGCTCCCTGGAAGCAGCAACATCCACCTCACTCAGTTCCTAGGCAGAGGAAGCCTCCTGGCCGGGCAACGCTGCACACTGCTTCTGCCTGTAGGCACTGCCCCGCAGCTCCCATTGGCCATGGTTCCCAGCCAACGGGAGCTGCAAACCCAGCTTCCTGGGCAGAGGCAGTGCACAGAGCTGCCTGGCCACACCTCTGTCTAGGAGCTGAGCTAGGGGGATGGTGCCACTTCTGGGGAGGTGCAGAGCCAGGTAGGGAGCCTGGCGACCCTGCCAACCCCCTCCCCCACCAGCACTAGCGGGGTCCTGGGCCACATGCTGCTGCCTGCACCCCCCACGCCCAGCACCTGCGGTGCTCTAGGGCCACCCCCCCAGCCTGAGCACCCATTACATCCCTGAGCCGGCCATCCCCCGCCTTCCCCGCAAGATTTAGTCAGGGGTATAGTTTTGGGCCGTGAATTTATGTTTACTGCCCGTGACCTGTCCATGACTTTTACTAAAAATACCCTTTACTAAAATGTAGCCTTAGTTATAGTGGATCACAAACTGAATACAAGTCAATGTGATGCAGTTGCTAAAAAGGCTACTATCATTCTGGGGTGTATTAACAGGAGTGTCACATGAAAGACATGGAAGGTAATTGTTCTACTGTACACAGTACTGGTGAGGCCTCAGCTAGAGTACTGTGTCCAGATTTGCACAGCACACTTTAGGATAGATGTGGCCAAATTGGAGAGAGTTCAACAAATACGATGAAAGATTTGGAAAATGTAACCTATGAGGAAAGAAGCATGAGGGGGAACCTGGTAGTCTTCAAATATGTTAAAGGCTGTTACAAAGAGGACTGTGCTCAATTGTTCTCCATGTCCTCTGAAGATAGGACAAGAAATAATAGGCTTAATCTACAGCAAGGGACATTTAGATTGGCTGTCGGAAAAACTAACAGTAAGGTTAGTTAACTGCTGGACTAGGTTACCAACGGAGGTTGTGGAGTAGCCATCTTTGGAAGTTAAGAACAGGTAAGACAATTTTTTTTCAGGGATGGTCTAGGTATACTTGGTCTTGCCTCAGTGCAAGCAGCTAGGCTAGATGAGTTTTTGCGGTCCCTTCCAGCCCTACATTCCTAACAACTGCTTGACAAAAATGGGAATGAAATCAAGTGATCAACTAATAGTTAAAATGGTACATGGAAAGCCTTCAAAACAAAGAATTTGTACTTCAAAACACCTGTTACTTAGCACTCACAGCACACAGTCTCAAAGCACTGTACAGAATTAAAATCTTGTCATGGTCACACCAACATTCACATTTTTGAGGTCCAGTCAACTTTTTCCTTAACTGCTTTCTCTTACTTACCTCTTGTGCACAGGAAAAGCTTCTTGAAAGAGTCCATTAAGCCACACTGCCTTATCTGCCTCCTTAACCCTGGTTTAAGATTTGCCTTGGCCTTGACACATGCATACCAAACACTGCTTGCTAACAACTAAGTAGGGGTCAGCTGTGACTCTTGTTTACAACACTTGCTCATCTCTTACTTTGTCCCCACTCCCTTGGTGGTGTGTTGGGTTTTTTTAAACTTATATTGTGAGAGCACGTAAAGGCCATGAGAACAAGGCCCCACTGTGGTAAGACCAGTACAAAAATATAATAAATGACAGTCCCTACCCCCAAGAGTTTACAATTTGTTGCGTCTTGTCAAACACAGTTTGCACACTTTTGGGGAAGGGACTGCCTTTTTACTTTGTGCAGCACTTAGCATACAATGACCCTGGTCAGGACCTCTCGATGAGCTAGTGCAATACAAAGAGTGAACTGTTAATAGAAACACACTGAAGTCTGCCTTAATCAAACATAAAAACCAAACCCTTGGTTGTAATGGGCCAGATTCAGCCCTGCTGTAAATTAATCCAACTCCCAATGGCTATACTGGGAGTTGAACCAGTTTATGCCAAGGCTTTAGTCTGGTCTCAACGAAAGTTCATCCCAAGTTGGACAGGAAAATCTTGAGGGGGTTACTTTAGATGGGTTCACTGCTGGAAATGGGGCCTTTAGTGTAGTTTTCTCTCTTTAAACAGAAAACAAGCTTTGAGCTGAATAATAAAATTGAGAGTTTACCAGTGATGTACTGCTAAATGTTATAGAGCCGGATCTCCACAGAAATGCACTTAACTCTTTCTCCCTCTCCATTCTCTTCACCCATATCTACCACACGTGTCCTTCCATCCTGTAGGGCAGAGCTGAGGCTGTTCATTCATTCTATCCAGTTGGAGTGTGACGAGTCACAATGTGCCATCCTTCCAATTGGAAGCACCAGTCCAGGGCAGGAGGGTGGGATGAGGCCAACCAGCTGTTGTTACTGGAAGTGCCTCTTACAAATTCCTCCTTGAATTGAAGGAGTCGTCTGGCTTTCCTGTCACCTTGGTGTCCTAGAGGTGCAGTCTGGGAGCTGTGGGATCCACTGGGCTCCTCTAACGACTCAATTGGGTTGGCCCTGCTTACACTGCTTGGGGACACAGCCAGCCTAATCCAGGCCCTGTTATCATCCAACACGACAGCAGGTGGCGCCACACACCCAAACTGAGCTACCTGAGAGAACAGATTCACCCAAGCCACTCAAAAACATGCAGCAGACAGCAGCCAATTTCCAGACTCACACCCCCACTGGAGTATAAACCCAAAATTATACCATCTTATGCTGCACAGTGAACTGTACAGCGTAAACTCATAAAATTCACCTCCTCCCTCAATGTGGAGAGAAATATGCAACAGCCTTTGCCCCTGGGTTTTGATTCCCACACACTTCACTCCAACTCCAAAAACAAGTTTATTAACTACAGAAGATGATTTTATGTGATTATAAGGGATAGCAAACAGATCAAAGCAGATTACCTAGCAAATAAACAAAAAACACAAACGAAGCTTAATGTACTAAATAGATTGGATATGAATAGCAGATTTTCACCCTACGAAATGATACAAGCAGGCTGCAGATTCTTAAGGGGCAAGCTGCACTTGCTTTACAGTTTGGAATCATCAGGTCTTTCATTCATAGGCTAGAAACCCCCTTAGCCTGGGTCCAGCACTTCCCCCCGTTCGGTCTTTGTTCCTCAGGTGTTTCCAGAAGTCTCCTTGTGGGGGGAGTGAAGAACACCAGATGATGTCACTCCCTGCCTTATATAGCTTTTGAATATGGTGGCAACCTTTGTTTCAAAGCTTGGTTCCCAGACCAGTCTGTGGAAAAATACTGACATCCCAAAATGGCATCCAGTATCATATGGTCTGATCACATGTCTTTGTAGAGTCATAGCAGCCATTACTGGAGGCTGTCTGTAGCGTTCTCAGGAAGGCTCCCCAGGTGGGAGATAAACTTCTCCTAAGGCCTATTGTTTTTCCTAAGGGCCCATTGCCCTGAATAGGCCCTTTCCCTCCCACTGTGTAGCCTGAAAGCATCTTGTCTAGTGGGTATTACCCAGGTATAACTACATTTGAAACACAGACACATAGTCAATATTCATAACTTCAGATACAAAAATGATATATTCATACAAAAAGGATAATCATATTCAGCAAATCATAACTTTTCCAATGACACCTCACATGACTTATCTTGCATAAAATACATTATAATTATGTCATAATCGTATCATAATAATATCACTGTAAAGAATATGGGGTGCAGTGTCACAGTGACATTTAACTTTTGACCTAGTTATTCCATTTAAAAAAAATTAAGACCAATTATCGTTTATTTAATAAAAAAAGTAAAACCACAACATTTCCCCAAAAGTCTGAGTTCTATTTTCCATGTCCTATTTTTGAATGTGAAACTATGTTCCTCCTCCTCCTAAACAGAAGTAAATGTTTAGTTTACTAACAAATAAATTAAATATGTAAATAAATGGTTTTAATAAAACATCTATCAGAGGTGTGACATAGGGGAATATGTCTGTATCAAGTTGTAAACTCCATTTTGTTTTGTGAACTCCATGTTTGTGTGCCCACTGCCTGTTTGTGTTGTGGTCAGTCTATTGCAGAGATGGCCCTGCTCAGAAGGGGTGTTGGTCACCTTGAAGAAATCTTTCAATGTGAGTCATTAAAGGCCATCAACTCTGTCCCTCAGCTACTGACCCATCTACAAGAACAACGAACTCTCTAGACAGAAGCTTCCCTGGGAGGGAAAGGGGCTGGAGTTCTTGGGCACATGGTCAAACTATATTAAAACATGAGTGTGCACTGTGAAGGGGGAGTGTCCACTGCCACACGCCAGAAGCCCAGGCTGGTCAGAGATGGCTTGAGGGAGGAGGGTCTGTCTTGCCTGAAACAGTGACCTGACCTCAGACCCATAGGAGGGAAGAACTGAGGACTGTTTGGTTTTCAAAATCTGTAACTCTAGTGCTTTCAAGAGTAATAGTGGCTGTGATTAAGCAGTTCCTTTGCTAAGCCTGTATTCCTTGCTTGCCAGCCATATTGTCCTTGAAGGGGTTAATAAGAATCTCAGAATGTCCATAACAAGATAGAATTCTGAGAGTGCTTCTATAAGCCACCGGCTCTGTGGTCAAGGCAACCAGGCTCTGGAGCTCCACATCCCAAGGAAGGGGTGCAGATGTGAGGTCTACACTTTGCAGTGAGTGGATCCACTCACACACTGGTGCCTGTCTAGAGAGACTAGGCCAGGTTGTGACAAGAGAAACAGTCCAAAATTGGGGTTGTGGAATTCTGTAATTTAAGATTAACATGGAACCATTGGTAGGTGAGGCAGAGAGAAAGAGCTCTACAGTTGCTAACTTGCCCCTCAAACATGTGTCATTTGCCATTTCTCCTTCCAGGAAAGGGCTAAGAAACAGTGACGTCCTGTTGTAGCCATTTGTGCCATGTACATGTACACAACAGTACTTCCCTGTAGAGTGCTGGCAGCAGATTAGCACATAGATGTTATGGCAAGACAGTGTATTCCCTGACATAAAGTACCACGATGGTACTGAGCCAAGGTAGGGGAGCTGAAACTCTGACACCTGGCATATTTCTATCACAAACCCAAGTTAAAACACCATCCCTTTGTGCTCTTCCACCCCAGCATATTGTCTAAAAGGCCTCAAAAATCTGAATCCATATTTCAAATATGTATCACAGAATAAATCCCAGCAGCAAAGAACATGATAAACATTTATGGCTGACTAAATGGGAGACTGAAGTGGAATAACAGTTATCAATAGAAAAATGAACCAGCAACACATTTAGGGAATTTACTCTTCAAATGCTAACATACTTTCCAAACAGACTATTAAAAGGGTATCATGGTGTTCACATTTTATTGTGTCTCAGTAATCCAGATCAAATTTGTTCAGCGGAGAGGTAAAAGACTTGAAGTCAGTGGAAAGGCTCCTGTTGAGTTCGGCAGGCACTGAATCAGAGCCTGTATAAAAAAATACATGACAATCAAGTGATCTTTGGTCCCCTGTGAAGGTGATACCCTCAAAAAGGCTATCATATATGGGGGCATCATGGGGAAGGCTGCTGTAGGCTGTGCACTTCCTGTTCTTTGTAAATACAGGACTTCAGTCTCTAATGCTGCCAACCCGCCACCTTTCACTGGCACTAAGTTCACTTTATTTTAAAAATAAATTTTCTTGCCTTAATTGAGCAAATGTGATTTCAAAATGTAGACTTCATAGGCAGCCCAAAGCAGAAAGAAAAATAACTCTAACTGCTGTACACAGATGTGCTGTTGTCAGGGCCTGGAAGTTTCAAAGTCAGTAACCATGGTAATCTAGGTTTCAGAGTGGCAGCCGTGTTAGTCTGTATTCACAAAAAGAGAAGGAGGACTTGTAGCACCTTAGAGACTAACCAATTTATTTGATGCATCCGATGAAGTGAGCTGTAGCTCACAAAAGCTTATGCTCAAATAAATTGGTTAGTCTCTAAGGTGCCACAAATCCTCCTTTTCTTTTTATGGTAATCTACATGATTATCTCACAGAGGTGTGCAAAATTCTCCTTCTCTCACTGAAAGCACAGACAGTTCCTTAAGCCATCACCTATGGGTTTCATGAGCAAACTCATTAAAACAAATGTCACATTTCCATGCTGTCCAGTGCTAGTAGAGTATGTATGCTGATGAAATAACTTCCCGCTGGAGCTATTTCAGGATATATTTTAATCTTATTTAAGAGATGGAAACTTAGTCAAGCTCCGATTCTCAGCCTCAGAGGGGACTGTCAGAATTGCTTTTTTTAAAGAAATCAAAGTTAATTAGCATAGTTTTTTTTTTTTTTTAAATCAAAGTTAATTGTATCATCTAGCTCGTCTCTGCTAAGTGCTTTTCTAGCTTTTAACACTAATATTTCTTCAGGTCTTTGCTGATTTTTTTTTTTTTTTTTTTACAATACAGAATGATATTTGTGCAATTTTGAACTGTCAAGATATGTGGATGAAATTTTAACAAATTAAATTATTCCTGAATATTTTATGAAGATTATAAATACCGTGTTTATCACTGTGTTGGGTATCTATAGGGCCCCAGGGATTGCAGTATGGGACCACCTAAGAACCTTTAAATATCCTCACAACACACCTGTGAGGCAGTGAAGTACCGTTATCACTGTTGGCTGCCGAGCCCGCTCCCAGCAAGTGCATATTGGCTTCGTTGTGTGTGTAATTGCCTATTCATTTCTTAAGTAGTGTGTTGCTTGTTTTGGGGCTTTTCAGGGGTGTGTGGCTTCTTTTTTTTTGTTTGTTTTTGTTTTGTTCGGTTTTTAATTTCCCAGCAGACAGCATGATTGGCCCCCCGGTTGCGCAATCTGCTAAAAAAAAAGCTTTAAAACTGCTGCTTGCTGCTCATTTTTTCCTTTTGCTTTTGGGCTCTGCATGTGCTTGCTCGGCTGCTGGCTGGGTGCCAGGGGGAACTGAGGCAGAGAGACGAATGGTAAAATATTCAAAAGCACCTCAATCCTATTTTCAGATAACACTTAGGTACCGCTTAGGGTAATTCTAAAAATGCCTGAGTGACTTGCCCAAGTCTACACAGGAATGCTGTAACAGAGCAGGGAATTGAACCTGGTCTCTTGAGTCCCAGGCTAGTGCTATAACCATTGGACCAGAGAAGAAAAAGTGGAGATCACAGGAGTACCTGATGATCCTGTTCTATCCTGTTATTGGGGACGACTGTCTTGTTGTACATTTATAATGTATGCATATAATTTGAAATAAAGTAATATTTAATTGTGGCTACTGGATACATCCCTTGGTCACAAATCCGTTTGGCTCATTTTTGGTTTTTGAAGACATTTGATGGGTGTTCCCTCTGCTTCCCAAATTGATTATATTTTAGATCCCTTCTTTATTGCTTCTCTGCTTGTTTGAGTGGCTTCTGCAAGTAGTTTAGTTTATATTTGACAACACAGTAAAACATTTTAAACAGCATATATTTTAAATATCATGAAAATTAAGCAAATAGTATCTTAGCTATTGAGGTACCTTGGACCAATAGTGGACCTTTGAAGCTGAAATAGTCTTTTTTTTCCCCTTGCTATTAGTTTTGTAGCTTGATGGAAAATTTCTAACAACAAAAGCCAGAACAAGCCAATTAATGTCAAATATGGATATTTAATGGTGTATATTCCATGTGTTAAAAACTGCCTCAAATGTTATCTTTTAGATTTTCCCTGGTAATACACAATTGCCTGTGGCTGAAACAGACCACTATAAGGTCTATACATCACTTACACCTACTTCAACCCATCATTGGAATACATTAAACGTTGAACCAAAATCCTCTCTGCCATCCGTTGTCAACATTTTGCAAAAACTATGCTCTTAATAAAGGATACATTTTAAATCATGGGAGACCACTTACCTTTAAAGACTGTAATACAGATTATATTGTCAAATACTTTTGCAGCTACTGAATAGGTGAAAAAAATGCAATTTATTGGAAGTAATTGTGCCTCCAGATATTTACTTGATATAAGTGTCCGTCTCTTTTAAAGCTTATTTTCTTGCCAATACACTAGTGCAAAGCTACAGTTGCCTACCTCAAATTTTATGGGAATACTCAAATTACTATAGCCCTTTTTAGCATACAGATCTCAACTGGGTATTCCCCTACTCTCAGAAGAGGAATTATTCCCTTCTAACCTCGATCTTTTAATGGCTAGGCCTTTTGTTTTGAGAGATCTTACATTGTCCCACTAGAATCAGATACTCATCTTTTTAACCACACAGACATAATGGATAGATATTTATACCGCCATTAACAAGTATGGAATTGTTCCATACAGAACAATTTACTGCTAAAAATAGTAGCTTTGGTGCTGAAGATGTTTATTGCATTCTCTATAGCCACTTAACTTTATTCAGGCCAGCATGTAGTTTGAACTCATTGTAAAGTCCATTTACAAAGCCAGCGTGATGTAAAGAGGCCTTAATGTAAATGAAAATAAGACCCAGAGACTCTAGAGCAGGGGTCGGCAACCTTTCAGAAGTGGTGTGTCCAGTCTTCATTTATTCACTCTATTTAAGGCTTTGCGTGCCAGTAACACACTTTAACATTTTTAGAAAGTCTCTTTCTATAAGTCTTTAATATATAACTAAACTATTGTTGTATGTAAAGTAAATAAGGTTTTTAAAATGTTTAAGACGCTTTCTTTAAAATTAAATTAAAAAGCAGAGCTCCTCCCCTCCCCCCCACCCCCACCCGACTGGTGGCCAGGACCCGGGCAGTGTGAGTGCCACTGAAAATCAGCTCGCCTGCTGCCTTTGGCATGCGTGCCGCAGGTTGCCTACCCCTGCTCTAGATTGAATTTAAGATCAACAACACAGGTCGGTTGCTAGTATGATTCTCTGAAGTGTTTGCTTTGATAATGCTGATGAAGAAATTTTAGAAGAAAGGCACAGGTATGCTAAATAAATGGCACGTGTGTCCTCCTTATATTTATCAGTTTGGGCTCTGTGATCAATACCTCATGTATCCAATGATTCTGTGGAGTTTTAAATGGCATCCACCCCTTGCTGCAGAATTGTGTTCCAGTGTTTAAGGTATCATTCTTAAACCAAAGAAGCTTGTCCCTAGACTTTATGGCTATGAAAGCCATCTTGAAAATATAAATATAAACCAAGTGCAAAGTGATGCAGTTTTCTTCTCAATCTGTAGCCAGCATAAATCAATGGTGCTGGAAATTGTGACCTACCCCGCACATCTCAATGTGTGGGGCAGCATAAAAAATGGAATATATAAGATAAACACCAAGAGAGCAACTGTATTTAATGTATTGTTCTTGTTTATATAGTGAAGCTGCCCCAGAATTTCAAGTCTGCCATGACAGAGCACCACAGAACCCAGGAATCTTGCATTAGATTTCACATTCAGCTCAGAGTGCCTGGGTGTATTTGTTTATTATTTAAACATTCAACTGACTTGTCAACAAAATAAATAGCTGGTGTTCCATTTAAACAGAAAAGTTTTGGCTCTAGAGTGTTGTGCAGGAATTGAGAAAATTGAATGTTTGTATCTCTTGATATGTGCAGTTAACTCTCTTTAAATGATAATGGCAGTTTTTATACATAGTATGGGGGTGGAAAAACTGCAAGAGATTCTCAGGCCTTGTCTACACAGAGGTTTTATGCCGGTACAACTATTTTGGTTAACAAATTTCTTATACCAGTACAACCACTAGTGTGGATGCAATTATACCAGTATAAAGGTGCCTTATGCTAGGTCAATTATTCCCCTTCCCATATGGAAATAGCTATAGTGGTATAACGCACCTTTATACCAGTATAACTGTGTCCACACTAGGGAGCTTGTACCACTTCAACTATATCGGCAGGTTAAAGCAGTACAGCTTGGGTGCATAGAGGAGTCCTGAAGGAGGGACAGGGGGAGAATGGGAAGAAATTATAGCAGCTTTTTTAGAAACTCAGTGCTGCATTTTAACAAAAATTCCTTCCCTAACATCTTAGGAAACACTGGCTTTATTTTCTTTTTTCTTTTCTTTTTTGCCAGCATGATTAACATAAATACCACTAATATAAAAGTTTTAAAGAACTGTTCTATTCAAAACTGCTTTCATCAATCTCTTTGTTGATGGTGCTGTGATGCCACTTAGGCCTCCTCTATGTGGGGAAACTGACCGGCATAGCTACTGTGAAATAAACTATTCCAAAATAGCTTTCCATGTGGGTAGGGATAACTCAGTGGTTTGTGCATTGGCCTGCTAAACCCAGGGTTGTGAGCTCAATCCTTGAGGGGCCCATTTAGGGATCGGGGCAAAAATTGGGGATTCATCCTGCTTTGAGCAGGGGGTTGGACTAGATGACCTCCTGAGGTTCCTTCCAACCCTGATATTCTATAATTCTACCTCCAATCCAGAATAAAAGTAGTTTTGTGAGCAGACAGCCTCTGGTTGAGATTTCTAACAAACTGTTCTCACTAGTTTGCTGAAACTACAGTGCTAAGACAGCCATTTACCATTTCTTCTTTTGGAATCTTATTGTCTAGGCTTTAGCAAAATCTCTGTGGTTTACTTTTTAGTGACATTTGTAATATAGTAAATAACCAAAGTTCACAAGCGTTCACCTCAGTCATCTGCATTTTCACAAGATTTGTGCTGGAAATGGCCCAACTTGATGATCACTTTAGATAAGCTATTACCAGCAGGACAGTGGGGTGGGAGGAGGTATTGTTTTATGATCTCTGTATGTATATAAAGTCTGCTGCAGTTTCCACGGTATGCATCCGATGAAGTGAGCTGTAGCTCACAAAAGCTCATGCTCAAATAAATTGGTTAGTCTCTAAGGTGTCACAAGTACTCCTTTTCTTTTTGCGAACAATACACTGGAGCTCGCTATTATATAAATGCACTTTGAAAGGAGAAAAGTGGGTAACTAGTCTATTTACTATCGAAGTCTTAAAATATAAAAAGTACTGGTGTGACCTGACTGAGGAAACAAAGGGAGACACTAATTGAAAATACAGTGTAAATATCTTCCACTTACCTTTAGATTAAAGTTCCAAAACCACAGTGCATTGCAAAATATCACATCCAGTTGCTGAAGAGAAAAGCGTCCATGAACACCCATAGCATACCGCAAACTAAGAAGTTGTTAGTTGCTGACTTTGCTAACATACACTTGGTGTGATGCAATTATCCTATCTTTCACTAGCGCATCAAGTAATCATGGAGGAAGAATGCTCTTTGCTGGAGTATAACATAAAAGCAACGAAATTAAGTTATCTTTCTTTAAAGAACACACTTACTCTGAATAATTGAAAGTGACAATCAGTAAGTGGATTAAAATTTTAAAAAATTTTATAGCACTTACTGATTGCATAGCAATCTCTCATAGCAAAATAACCACCCCACCTCAAAATACTCATTAAGGATAAATAAAAAACTCCTTGGTCCCCTGGCATCTTTGCCCAATTGGGAACTGAAATTAAACAGGACTATTTTTGAGACTCTAAAGCAGTGTTTCCCAAACTCGTTCCGCCGCTTGTGCAGGGAAAGCCCCTGGCAGGCTGGGATGGTTTGTTTACCTGCCCTATCCGCAGATTTGGCCGATCGCAGCTCCCAGTGGCCGATTTGCTGGTCCAGGCCAATGGGAGCTGCTGGAAGCGGCGCGGGCCGAGGGACGTACTGGCCACTGTTTCCAGCAGCTCCCATTGGCCTGGAGCAGTGAACCGCGGCCACTGGGAACCACGATTGGCTGAACCTGCGGACGCGGCAGGTAAACAAACCGGCCTGGCCCACCAGGGGCTTTCCCTGCACAAGCGGCGGAACAAGTTTGGGAACCACTGCTCTAAAGTGTTCAGATATGTTTTCCCTCCACTTCTGGTTCTGTTTCCAGCTGGAAACCAGAAGAACCAAGACATCATGATGGTGATTGATTGTTCACATAGCATTTTTAGCCAGGACAGGAGAAAAAGTTGGTGGTAGTCTGTCCACTAATCCATGTGCCCTGCTATATTGATCATATTCTAAATTCCTGAGCAGCCTCAGACTGCTGCCTTTTTTTATTTTATTTTTGTAACTACGGTGACTTGCCAGAGAAAGGTTTTTTTTGTTTTAAATCTCATTACGATAGATAAATGGTGGCAGTTCATGTTCTTTTCCAAAAGCAGACGAAGATTTTTTTCAGATGTAACATTTCACTTGGAAAGTTCTCCGAAAGACCCATAAGACACTTGAGAATTAGTCATTAGGTTGCTTCTCCGAGTTCCACAGACAGCAGAATGACATTTTAGGACTGAACAAAACATAAAACAAATGTCATTTGTTGCTTTAAATTGGTGCTCCAATTCACAGATAATGTTGTCCAACGTTGCACAGATCACATTCATTCTGAATGAAGACTGTCTCATCTTCAGAGGTGATAGAACATGATTCCTCAGGGGTCTCATGAAATCTTTTCCATTTCCTATTTCTTCTACAGTAACTGTGGCAAAATTTCCATACCTTCTACAACAAGGCGTGCTCCCAATAGAATTTTGGGTCACTAATGTCAAAGTTGCTTTAATTCTTCAATAACATCAGCAAAAGGAGATCCCTCAGGCTTGTAAAATCTTGTTTCCTTTCATCAATACTTTAAAAAACTTTAAAGCTAGCCAACAAAAGGCATGAAAATGAGCAGAAGTGCTGTTTCAGTGTTTCCACTTCTGATTGAGCTTCATGTGTCTAATTTAATTCAAGAACACATGTCATAACCATACAGCTAAGGGTAGCCTAGAATTCCTCCTTACCTGTAAGGGGTTAAGAAGCTCAAATAACCTGATTGGCACCTGACCAAAAGAACCAATGGGGAAAGAAGATACTTTCAAATCTGAGGGGGCGGGGGTAGGCTTTGTTTGTGCTCTGTGTTGGTGTGTTCAGAGAAGCACCAGGTCAGAAAACTCCTTCTACTAAAATCATCCTAAAATGAGTCTCAATATTGCCAAAAGAGTAAGTAAATAAGGCAAGTCGCGTTAGATAATCTTTTATTTTTAGCTTGTGAATTTTCCCTGTCCTAAGAGGGAGGTTTATCCCTGTTTTTTGTAACTTTAAAGTTTTGCCTAGAGGGGAATCCTCTGTGTTTTGAATCTGATTACCCTGTAAAGTTACCTTCCATCCTGATTTTACAGAGATGCTTCTTTTACTTTTTTTTCTTTATAATAAAGTTCTGTTTTTTAAGAATCTGGTTTACCTATTTGGTTGGCATGTTATTCTCAAGCCTTCCCAGGAAGGGGGTGTAGGGCTTGGGGGATATTTTAGGGGAATAGGAATTCCAAGTGGTCCTTTCCCTGATTCTTGTCTAAATCACTTGGTGGTGGCAGCGTACTGTCCAAGGACAAAGGATTTGTGCCTTGGGGAAGTTTTTAACCTAAGCTGGTAGAAATAAGCTTAGGGGGTCTTTCATGCGGGTCCCCACATCGGTACCCTAGAGTTCAGAATGGGGAGGGAACCCTGACAGCACATTCCAATGCCTCCAGAATTCCTGGGACATACTTCATCACTGGACAGAAAGCATTAGCACACACACTGTTCGCTCCATTCTTAGCTGGACACATGCTGGAATGAAGCTTATTTGTTAAATTCTTCCACCTCACAGGCCTGGCAGTAAAACACGACAAATTTCTGTACACAATCAAAAAAAAGTGTTACTGTTTCACTACATGCAGCTGCAGTATTAACTCCTATGAGATTAAGTGCATGAGAAGTGCAAGGTGAATACTCATCAAGTTTATTTTTGGACATAATGCAGGCCTGAACGCTTTTTAATTTTCATGACTTATTAGATCCATTATCAAATCCTTACCTTGACCTCGACAGTCAAGTGGAACGTATGGCCCTTCACGCTGGCAATTAGCATTTTAGCTATCTGTTCCCTGAAGCTGATGAATTCAAATACTTCTTGAATGTCAAATGCACCACTATTTTGGTCCTGAACTGCAAACCCAAAGGCGAACACATTTTTTTCATGGTAAGAGGCATTAGGAATAGCATCACATGATAGAACAGATAGTTTTTTCTCTCTACAAGAATGACAGTTTGCGTGCTTTTCCCCATGTAATTCATTCATTCTGACTCCTTGCATTGTTCTACCCTCCATCGGCTTCTGTTTGACTTTAGCCAATTAGTCATTCATTACAACAGAGTAACTTGTAAGTAACTCAAGGTTACAAGAAAGTTGCCATGAGTGGATCACCAATCAGGTCATCTCCTCCTTGGAATGTTAAGCATCTTGAAACAAGATAGAAGGTAACATCCAACATTGGTTCCACTATTGCTCTCCATCTTGCAGCTTTTATTAATATTTGTTTTGAACCTCATTGTCTATTCCCCATCCACCTGACTGTGACCGCTCTAATTCCTTCCATTTGCAGTAGCTGGTTTTATGTTCTATGCTCTTTTCATGTTCAGGAAATGTTTATTATATGGTTTGCACCATTTTTTCCACAGCTGGCAAAAACCCTTCATTTTTTGCCAGTATACTGCCCTGTTTATGTTTGTCTTCCCCTTCAGAAAACAGCACTCACGGAAAGCATTACAGTGCTTGATTGGTTTGTTTGAAGTGTTGTCAACCAGTTACTTGGAATCTCTTCTCTATTGTTGGAAGTCTTACATTTGAGAAGAAGTTCAGGAACAGTATGGCCATCAATGTCTTTTGGCATTGACTTCACTAGGTGCTGCATTTT
This sequence comes from Caretta caretta, assembly GCF_965140235.1. Taxonomy (NCBI): domain Eukaryota; kingdom Metazoa; phylum Chordata; order Testudines; family Cheloniidae; genus Caretta; species Caretta caretta. Next base: position 82,505,988 of record NC_134208.1, read on the forward strand.
CTGAAATTTGCTACACCAGAGAGTAAAAAAAAATGTCTAAGAGAATCTGTTATTGGGTTCAGGCTGCAATCCTGGATCTTTTAAAAAAACCCATAACTCAGTAAGAAATGCAACACTACCCTCTCCTGCTTCTTACAAACCTTCCAGTGAGGCTGGGGGTGCTATTTATTGACAATCTTCAGAAGTCATTAGACTGGAAGCACATGATACATTGGGCTGCTTTTAATTAAATATAGCATCCCAGGGTGGGGAGGGGTGGGGAATACCAAAGGAACCCACTGTATTAGCATTTAACTTCAAAAAGGGAGCTATACAAAAATGAGGAAGCTAGTTAATGGAAATAAAAAAGGAAAAATCACATGAGTGAAATGCCTGCAATCTGCATAGAAACTATTTAAAAACACCATAATAGAGACTCAAACTAGATATATACTCCAAATAATAAAATACAAAACAAAACAGTAAGACCACCAAAAATGCCAAACATTATCAAAGGGGCAGTTAAAGGCTAAAAGGCATCCTTTAAAAATTGGAAGTCAAATCCTAGGGAGGAAAATAGAAAGAAGCATAAGCTCTGTCAAGTGTAAAAATATAATTAGGCAGGCCAAAAAAGAATTTGAAGAACAACTGCAAAAGACACAAACTCACAGCAAAAAACCTGCCAAACAGTCAGTGGGACCACTCGATAACTGAAGTGCTAAAGGAGCACTCAAAGAAAAGGCTGTTGTGGAGAAACTAAATGAACTTTGCATTGGCCTTTACCAATTGCAGAATTTACAGAATTGTGAGTGAGGCGATTCCAACACTTGAGCCATTCTGTAGGTGACAAACCTGAGGAACAGTCCCAGATTGAGGTGCCAACAGAGGAGGTTTTGGAACAAATTGATAAATTAAACTATAATAAGTCACCATGACCAGAAGGTATTTTCCAAGAGTTCTGAAGGAACTCACATATGAAATTGCGGAACTACTAACTGTAGTGTGTAACCTATCATTCAAATCAGCCTCTGTACCAGGGAAATGGAGGATAGCTAATGTAACACCCATTTTTTAAAAAGCCTCCAGAGGTGATCCTGGAAATTACAGGCCAGTAAACCTAATTTCAGTACCAGGCAAATTAGCTGAAACTATAGTAAAGAATAGAACTATTAGAGCCACAGATGAACCCGATACGTTGGGAAAGAGTCAACACTGCTGTTGAAAAGGAAAATCATGCCTCACCAATCTATCAGAATTATTCAAGGACGTCAACAAGCACGTGGACAAGGATGATCCAGTGGATTTGGTATACTTGGACTTTCAGAAAGCCTTTGAAAGGGTCCCTCACCTTAAGCAAAGTAAGCAGTCATGGGATAAGAGGGAAGGTCCTCTCATGGCTCAGTAACTGGCTAAAAGATAGGAAACAAAGGGTAGGAATAAATGGCTTGTTTTCAAAATGGAGAGAGGTAAGTAGCAAGTCCCCCAAGAATCTGTACTGGGACCAGCGCTGTGAACATATTCATAAGTGATCTGGAAAAAGGGGTAAACAGTGAAGTAGTAAAATTTACAGATGATACAAAGTTACTCAAGATACTTAAGTCCAAAGCTGACTGCAAAGTATTACAAAGGGATCTCACAACATTGCGGTGACTGGGCAAGAAAATAGCAGTTGAAATTCAATTTGATAAATGCAAAGTAAGGCACAATGGAAAACATAATACCAACCAAATATGCAAAATGATGGGTCTAAATTAACTGTTACCACTCAAGACATATCTCAGAGTCAACATGGATAGTTCTCTGCAAATATCTGCTCAATATTCAGTGGCAGTCAAAAAAAAAAAAAAGGTAGCTGAATGTCAGGAAACATTAAGAAAGGGATAGATCATAAAACATAAAATACAATGCCACTTTATAAATCCATGGGATGCCCACACCTGGAATACTAAATACAGTTCTGGTCACTCCATCTTAAAGGTATATTAGAAATGGAAAAGGTAGAGGTGGTCAACAAAAATGATTAAAGGTATGGAATAGTTTCCATATGAAGTGAGATTAAAAAGACTGGAACTTTTCAGCTTGAAAAAGAGACCACTTGGGGTGATATGACTGAGTTCTATAAAATCATGAATGGTGTGGAGAACAAGAATAAGTGAGTGTTATTTACTCCATCACATAACACAAGAACCAGGGGCACCGGTTGTGGAAGCTTCCCAAAAAAGGGGGAGCCAGACCTCCCCTTCGCCTCCGTGGCCCCACCCCACCCCTTCTGCCTGAGGCCCCGCCCTTTCTGCCCATTGCTTTGCCCCTGGCAAAGCCGGAAGCCATAGCAGGCTGGGAGCTGTGGACCCTCCACCTGCCTGGGACGAGGGGGCCAAAAGCAGCCCCCAGCCTGTGTCTTCACCCCGCAGGCCACCACCCAGGGAAGGTGTAGGGTCCATGGCGTGGCACCCCACGCTTCCTGGGCTCCCCAGTCATGTTCCACCTGCCAGGTTGGCTGGGGGTAAGGGGCACGGAGGCCCATGGCAAAAAGTGGATAGGCCAGGCCAGGCCTGTCCACTTTCAAAAAGTGGGAGAGCCACGGCCTCCTGCCCGCCCTCCCACCCCCGAGTTCCAGTGCCCTTACAGGTTTCAGAGTAGCAGCCGTGTTAGTCTGTATTCGCAAAAAGAAAAGGAGGACTTGTGGCACCTTAGAGACTAACCAATTTATCTGAGCATGAGCTTTCATGAGCTACAGCTCACTTCATCGGATGCAAGTCCACTGAATGCATCCGATGAAGTGAGCTGTAGCTCACGAAAGCTTATGCTCAAATAAATTGGTTAGTCTCTAAGGTGCCACAAGTGCCCTTACAGGGGTTACCCAATGAAATTAATAGGCTGCAGGTTTAAAACAAAACGTAAGGAAGTACTTCTTCACACAACACACAGTCAGCCCATGGAACTCGTTGCTAGGGGATGTTGTGAAGGCCAGAAGTATAACAGGGTTCAAAAAAGAACTAGATAAGTTCATGGAGGATAGGTCCATCAGTGGCTATTAGCCAAGATGCCCAAGGATGCAACTCCATGCTCTGGGTGTCCCTAAATCTCTAACTGCCAGAAGCTGGTCTGGATGACAGAGGATGGACCAGTCAATAATGGCCCTGTTCTGTTCATTCCCTCTGAAGCATCTGGCATTGGCCACTGTCAGAAGACAGGATACTGGGCTAGATGGACCATTGGTCTGACCCATTGTGGCAGTTCTATATTGAAGTAACCTTCATCTTGTGTTTTTGTTCATCCAGTTGCCCAATTTGTGCATTGCTTGAGCCATGCTGCTATAGAATCATAGGACTGGAAAGGACCTCAAGAGGTCATCTAGTCTATTCCCCTGCACTCGTGGCAGGTCTAAGTATTATGTCGAGGGGCCTTATCTACCTGGAAAAATTAGAGGATTGACTGGCATCTTGTAGTTTCTTTTCTTTCTTTAAACTCCTGACATTTCTGACTGCTTGATTAGTATTTACAGCCAGACATAGCAGTATGGCACATGTACTAATGATGTACCCCTAGGTAAGCTGGAGGTACTGTTCCCTGTCCCCGAGATCTGATCTCAGCCTTTATAGGCAGCCTGGAGGACAAGCTTACTGTTCAAAATGTTGCTTCTGTTTTAATACTGCTTCTAATTGGCTCAGGTAAATCTCACAAGCCTGAGAGATCTGGATTCCACATAGATACATAGGTGCAAACATCCTCTCCAAGATTATATAAATAACATTTAGTCAAACTCAGATGTCCACAATTTAGCCTGTTTTGTTTTTTTCTTATAGTGATAGGTTTATGGCCCTCCATTTCCCCCCGCTTCACTTACAGCATTATCACTTTTTAGAAAAGCACCAAGCCCCTTGTATTTATAATTTGCCTTCATCTCTTTATTACATGAAAGAGAATCAATGTCTTTTAAACTCATAACCAAACAGTTGTTTCAGGCAAAGACATCCACTAAAAATACTATTTAAAAAGATAAAAGAGTTTGGGTTTTGTAAAGAACCTCTTTCTTTTTCAAACCCTATTAATTATTTTCTGAAATAAAAATCAGTTAAAATACAAATATTCCCTCTGCAGCATCTGAAAGTTGAGCACAACATTGTTGAATTACAGCTTGGTGACCCAGAATGGAACGATGCTACACACAGAAAACTATTAATTTTTCAGGACAGATAATGAAAAGAAAATGAGATTTAGAATTCTTTCAGTCATCATAATCAGATGTTAGTATATAATGCAGATAAGGGATTTTCTTTAGTTTATGACTTCTCTATAGTGCCCTTTTAGAGAGATTGTCAAATAGTGAAGGCATAATAGGACCTAGTTTTGGGGTGGGAATACATCTAGATTCTAAAATATGTATAGGACACTATTTTATTTATTTATTTATTTGTAATGCAGCACTTTGTTACTGAGAAATCTTTAGAGGCAAAAGTCAGACAATTTTTTTTTAAACAAATAAGATGTGGTTATTTTATTATATATATATGCCGTGTTGTTGAAGCTCTAATAGTCATTCCCAGACTACTAGAGAGAGACAAGGTGAGTGAGGTAATCTCTTTTACTGGACCAACTTCTGTTGGTGAGAGAGACAGGCTTTCAAGCTTACACGGAGCTCTTCTTCAGGTCTGGGAAACTTACTCAGCGTCTCACAGCTAAATACAAGGTGGAACAGATTGTTTAGCATAAGTATGTACATTAACACATTTCAAGGGACTTCAAGGTGAAGTGTTTCTATAATAAGAACATAAGAACGGCCATACTGGGTCAGACCATAGGTCCATCTAGCCCAGTATCCTGTCTACCGACAGTGACCAATGCCAGGTGCCCCAGAGGGAGTGAACCTAACAGGTAATTATCAAGTGGTCTCTCTCCTGCCATGGCTAATGGCTAATAGCCATTAATGGACTTAACCTCCATGAACATATTCAGTTCTCTTTTAAACCTTGTTATAGTCTTGGTCTTCACAACATCTTCTGGCAAAGAGTTCCACAGGTTGACTATGCATTGTGTGAAGAAATATTTCCTTTTGTTTGTTTTAAACCCTGCTGCCTATTAATTTCATTTGGTGACCCCTAGTTCTTGTGTTATGAGGAGTAAATAACACTTCCTTATTTACTTTCTCCATACCAGTCATGATTTTATAGACCTCAAACATATCCCCCCTTAGTCATCTCTTTTCCAATCTGAAAAGTCCCAGTCTTATTAATCTTTCCTCATATGGAAGCCATTCCATACCCCTAATCATTTTTGTTGCCCTTTCCCAACCTTTTCCAAGTCCAATATATCTTTTTTCAGATAAGGCGATCGCATCTGCATGCAGTATCCAAGAGGTGGGCACACCATGGATTTATATAGAGGCAATATGATATTTTCTGTCTTATTATCTATCCCTTTCTTAATGATTCCCAATATTCTGTTTGCTATTTGACTGCTGCTGGACATTGAGTCTTTTCAGAGAACTATCCTCAATGACTCCAAGATCTCGTTCTTGAGTGGTAACAGCAAATTTAGACCCCATCATTTTATACGTATAGTTGGGATTATGTTTTCCAGTGTGCATTACTTTGCATTTATCAACATTGAATTTCATCTGCAATTTTGTTGCCCAGTCACCCAGTTTTGAGAGATCCCTTTGTAGCTCATCGTAGTCTGCCTGGGACTTAACTGTCTTGAGTAGTTTTGTAACATCTGCAAATTTTGCCACCTCGCTGTTTACCCCTTTCTCCAGATCATTTATGAATATGTTGAATAGGTCTGTAATTGCCTAGATCAACTCTGGAGCCCTTTGAAAAAATTGGCGTCACATTAGCTATCCTCCAGTCATTTGGTATAGAAGCTAATTTAAATTATATTTATATTTATAATAAGCTTATGATTCTATAATATTTCTGATCTGCTACTGCAGCTATAGAAAGTGACCAGAGACCAGGTAAGTACATTAAACTACACTTCCAGATTCTGATAGGTAGTTCAGGATCACACTCAGTTGGGTACTGACTAATTCAGGGCCCTATTCTGACTTCAGAGCTATATATTCAACTTCCATTGAAAGCAATTAAGGATGATGCAAGTGTATCCAAAGCCAAAATATGGCCTTTAAACAGACTGAGTCCCTACTCCATCCTCAACAGAATATAGAGACTTGAGTTACCAAGGAGTATCCAAATTGATCTCCTTCCTTAGCTGTCATTATTGGTATCAAAACCATTATCACCAGCTTCAGCCTAAGCTTCGTCCCTGAAGTTCGCAGCCCCTAGCATTTCCCTCCAGGAACACCAGTGTTAGCTCCCTAGTTCCTTTTCCCCAGAGAACTACTCCCACATCCCTCAGAACCAGGATGATGTTACCAAGCCACACCTACCAGAATAAGGAGTTGAATTTAAGTAGGATTATACAGTGTTCCAACATAATAAATTGGATCAGTGTAAACCAAACAAAAACCTGACTGGTTTGTGCTCCATAAGGAACCAGCTAAAACTGAATCTTCAAATGATTGTTAGATAACAAACAAGTCAAGTAAGATCCATAATTTTATTTTAAGAGGGTATCGAAGCAACACAGTAGGGACCATTTTTGCTGTATTTATACAGTGCCTAGCGCAATGGGGCTGAGGCCTCTAGGCACTGCTAGAAGTTATTAATAGTAAATGAGAATGAGAATTTAAGAAAAACTAGCAAAGAAAAGAGCAGTTGATGTCATCTCTAATAGCAGTGAGCTCAGTGTTTTGGTTTCCTAGGAAAACATAACAGTTCTAATGAAGGGGCTGCATTATGTCAATAATACTGTGTATGGATTTGTGTGACAAGCAGCTGTGATCTGTAGCCATAATAGCAAGCAAAGCTTGCATTACCATCCTTTATTACTTTCTCCCCACCTGTATTCACACAATAGGAAAACAAAAAATTATTGAATACAGGGCTCACAATCCCACAGCATATTAGGGAAAAAAGAACATTTTATATGAAGATGGTTTGGACACCAACTATTTTTAAGGGGGAGAAGATATGTAGTCACAGCATTCTAGTAAGTATCTTCCCAATACAGCCTACATATAGAAAGAAAACAAAATTAGTCCATTAGCAGGCCATTGCCTTCCTTCTCCTTGAAAGACTTCTTTGCAGAGAGAGACTTGGCACTGAGCACTTTGTGTTAGAATTATGGTGAGGAGCAGGTATAACATAGCTAGATAGAAGTTTTGTGATGTGTGGAGAGGCCTCTATGTACAAATGACTGTTCCCAACGCTCGAAACTGTAGAGCCACCAACATGCTTAGGAGGAACCTACATTACCACATTCCAGGGTTGACAGTTGTAGGCCAGATTATTTATTTACTGCAAGTCACCATCCACCTGGCTTTTTCACAGGTTTTAAGGCTATAGGGACCATTATGATCATTGAGTCTGACCTCCTCCGTAACACGAATTGCACACAGTGATCCTGGCATCAAACCCATTACTTCTAGAACATCCCTTTTTATAAAGATATCCAGTGAGAGAAGCCACCACATTCTTAGGTAAATTGGTCCAGTGGTTGATTACCTCACTGTTAAAAATTAGCTTATTTCTAGTCTGAATTTGTCTAGCTTCAGTTTCCAACCATTGGCTCTTGTTATGCCTCTGTCTGCTAGATTAAAGAGCCACCTATTATCCGAACTCTTCTCCTCACTTAGGCATCTGTGAGACAGATCAAATCACGTAAGCGTCTCTTGGATAAACTAAACAGACTGAACCTCTTTAGCCACATTGTAATGCAAGTTGTTCTATGATGAACTGTTCTTGTAGCTCTTGTCTGAACCCTTTCCAATGTGTCAACCTCCTTTTTTAAAGTGTGGACCCCAGAACTGATCACAATATTCCAATAATGGTCTCACTGATGCCTTGGTAACAAGACCTCCCTGCTTCTAATCAATATTCCTCTGCGTATATGGTTAAGGATAGTGTTTGCTAAGAGAGCAAATGAATCATAGTTTTGTTCCTCTGTTAGCCCAGGTTACTCCTCTAGAAAATGTCTTCACAATCTGGCTGGGGGAGGGAACTCCGGGGCTTCCCATTCTCCTGTTCATGGCCAGGAGAGTGGGGCTCCTCTCTTTCCAATGGCTGCGAGGAACAGTGGGCAGAGAAATAGAGCCAGAGATCTCTCAATACCTAGCGAGGAAGTGAAGCCCCAAAGCTCCTTTCTCCTACCTCAAGTAAAGCATGGCTCTGCACATGCAGCTTAGGGAAAACATTGCAGTCAACCCTGCAGGTTCACAGATGCACCCACACATGATTTTACATGGAGTTGCACAGGTATAGCTGAGGGAAGAATTTGGCTCAGCTCAGAAGGTGGAACTTGGTTAACAGTTCGATTTGTTCTAGCTCGTGCATAATTGAACCCAGCTTATTCGCCCACAGCTCTGCTGCTCTACAGGGTGAGATGCAATTAAGACTTATTTTTAATCAGTAAAAATATATATATATATATATTTGAGGGCCTGGATTTCCAGAATGCAGTGCAGCCTCCTCTTCCTTGAGTTTAACAGAATTTGGGTGGCTGCAATTTTCAGAAAAATCAGGCCCTGCATACACACAAGATTACCTGAGTGAGAAGGTCCCATTCTTAAATGTTGACCTTTTTGTTTTTTTATTTATAGTGGGAACTACAGCATACCTACTCCTTTAGGAAAAGCAGATAAGGTTAAAGTTACAGTGTACTAATATATCTTCAAAATAGAGAAAAAGTATAACCTTATATAGGAGTCCTCCAGGTACTACGGGGGGAGATGAATAAGTAATACCAAATCTATCTTTCTGCAGGCTTACAATGAAGTTGATAACTACCAGAAAATCATCATCCTGACATTTGGCATACAAAATGTCTTCTATTTTTAGGATAGTTTATCATAAACAAAGATAAAAATAAAGACACAATCAACCATACCCAACCACAGTAAAATTCTCTAGCACTTGTTCTTTTCTCCCCATTCACAATAGTTGTGTTTAATAAAATTCTCTAGCATGATCAAAATCAAAGGGGAAATTCTGGGTCATTTTTGACAAATGTAAGCTTTGACAGGAAACCAGGTAGATGCATAGAAATGTTGCCACTGAAACGGACCATAAAGAAAGGGGTTTTTTCCTCCCTCCTTGATTGGGGAATTCTGCTCATTTTAGGAAATATATAAGCCTTCTTGGTATTTAAGAAGTATCTCTTGGATTTCCCTGTTTGGTTCATTATTCTGTCATGGTCAGTAGACAATCCCAAAGTAACAATAATTGTCTAGTAAGAGCATAGAACTATAAAAAAAAAAAGCACTTTGAATATTTAATAGAAACAGAACAAATCAAGAACTGGCAAGAGAATTCAATTAAAATTAAAGCTTATTCAATAAGATCCATTAATTTTATCAAAACAATATGCAGACAAATATTACTTGACTTTGCAATATTTTCCCCAAGACATCAGGATTTAATGTGATTTGTTTCATTAAAGATTTTATACTTTCAGGCTGTGCTTGTGATTCAATATCTCATTACAATCATTCTGAATATTTAAGAGATTCAAATCATTCCATCCTAATAGGTTGTGCATGCACCCACCAGGGTGATATTGAGCATGAGTATAGCTTAGCTGCTACTCTGGTTAGAAGGTCTGACTATTCTGTCAGGCATGCTTTGAAGCTATGTGATCAGTAAAGGATTTTGAAACAAAACTCCCTTTCTGCTAACAACAGGTAAAGGTGTATACAACCAGGGCTGTGAGGAGAGACCCTCCCCCTCACAGAGTCCCAGAACTCAAGCTCCTGCTGGATCCCAAATGTCTACACCACAATTTTACAGCCCTGCAGCTGGAGCCCAAGTCAACTGACCCAGGCCAGTCACAGGTGTTCAATTGCAGCATAGAGATACCCTGAGAGTTCTCACCACCTTTCTATGGGAACTTTTTTACTGTGTTTCTTGGACTGCATGCTGCATCACAACATGAGAGGACTCCATGCTTCTAAAACTAAATTGGCTCTTTATTAAAGAAAACTATTTACAGAGATTCTGCAACTGATATTCAAGCCATGTGCCAGACAGACAGACTTCTCTGTCCCCTCCAAATGTTTCCCTCCGGCAGTCTCTGTTTCTCCCTCCAAGTTCCATGCAAGCTGTGACATACTGAGCTTGTATCCTTACCCTGTTGCCTCTACTTGAGAGACATAACATGGGGGAAAAGGAAAGAGGTGACAGACGCCACGTTAAAAACCTGAAGGCACTTTGAAAAGCCTGCTAAAGTTATTTCTCAAAGGACAGCTTTCCCAGATTTGTCTCTAACCATCTAGATCTATCACTATCCAATGACTAATTGAACATTTCATATTCATAGAGCCCTAAGTCAACTATTACAGTTGCTTTTTTATATGCCACCTCTTCTTTAATATTTCTGAACCCCGTCTTTTCATCAAGTTAATTTAAAATCATAAATGTTAATTGTGACAGTTGCCAAGAAACTGATTCACTGTTAGACATTGGAGTGACTAAGAAATGAACAACAATCTAAGTGGCACCACAGACATCTGCAAGCCTCGTCACAGCAATTCATAGGTTGAACTGACATTTGCAGGTATAAATGCAACAGCTGTGGTAGCCTTTGTTCATTTCTTTCCACTTCTCTGTTCTATTATGGCAGCTAAATAAGCCAATCTTACCTTTATGTGGAGTTTCTCGTGGTTTAATACTGGATAACATGTTTGTTTTCCAAATAAATCATGCAAAAACTCAGAATCTGCCTGCAGCGTTTGCATATGAGCCTCTGATAATTGTACTCGAGGAGTTTGACTCTGTTCACACAGGTCTCTGCTAGCTAATTGTTACCTTGCATTCAATTACTATTCATCCCACTTCAAATCAAGTTGCATATCCCTGTGCCAATGACCATTGCCACTTTCCCATCATCTTCTGAATTGTTTCCTCCATTGAGAAAGAGAGCATATGGAATAGGAAATCCAGGGCAACTGGTACTAAAAATTCATGTTCTCTCTTATCTCTATTCCAACCAAGGATTGAGCAATTATTTAAATGACAAAAAAAAAAGTTGAAATTTTTCAGCATGAGTCCAAATGACTACCTTGAGCCAAACAGTTGTTCATTTGCATCTTGTACCAAAAAAAAAAAAAAAAAGCATATTGACATGGTGAAGAAGGAGCATCCCTGGGCATAGGTGATGAATATTTCATATTCATTTAAAATATATTCACACTAGTAGTTAGTCTACCCTGTATAGAATTGGGTAGCCTTTATAACAGAGAAAGGAAAAAACTGTACTTTTAATACCTTAGCTGAGAAAGGTGGTCTCTATCACAGACATCTGATGACTCCCTTGGGTCTGCTTAACTTGTTTTAAACAAAGCTGTCTTCTCTCCATTTTTGCTTTTCCAGTTTTCATAATTATGATCAAACCTCTGTTTACAGCAAAACATGGATCTAGTTTCTCCACATCTGCCTCTATTATTTTTATTTGCAGTGTTGTAGCCATGTTGATCCCAGGGGATACTAGAAAGACAGGGTGGGAGAGGTAATGTCTTTTATTGGACCAATTTCTTGTCTCTTTCACCAACAAAAGTTGGTCCAATAAAAGATATTACCTCCTCTACCTTGTTTGAATTCAAACAGTTGAAATGGTTCTGATACAAGGAATGAGGTATAGGGAAACAACCAGCTTTGTTTTCCTTTCAGCATGAGCAGTAATTAGATTACAAAGCAGCCACACCAGCATTAGTTTATTCTTGGCAAATAAATTAAATACTTTTTTTCAGGCACTGGAGGAATGACTCACATTATTAACAGGCAACCTTATTAACTACAGTCTTCCCCACTCTTGGCATAAAACAGCCTATAAGGCCAGCTAATGTATGCCTTTAAGGATAGAACATATCTTCTATTTACAGCTCTAGAGCTCAGACTTCTCAGTATTTAGGACCTGCTTCTGCTCCTACTGCAGCCAGTAGCAAAACTCCCATAAACTTCAATGGGAACTGGTTCTTAATCAGGTTCTTAATCAGCTAGTCATTTTCAGCTTTCATAGCAGGCAGCTGTATTCGCAGTGTTAAATTTCACACCACAATGCCTGATTTTCTGGGAATTCAATTAAGGCCTGATTTTCAGGTGTTTTTATATAAACAGCTAAAAAACGTTTGTTATGGGCTGACGTCAGAGGACTCAGTCCTCCAAATAGTTATTCACACAAGTGGGCCTAACCCATAGAGGAAGCCAGTGGAACTACTCATGTGAATAAAGGTTTATTTGCAGTATTTGGTTCTTTGTACATCTGCTCCCGAAGCCCATGCTTTACCCTCCTGCCCTTCATCACCCAACAAACATTGTTTTACATTCCTCTGTAAAGTGTCAAGTAGAAGTTGCTTTTAAGTACTGTCTCAGCATAAGTCAAAATCAAAACTGTACTTGGGGGGGTATACAAGGATTTCAATTTTAGACCATCAGCTTGAATTCAACCTGGGTTCACAAAGACTCAAGCTACACCTGCTACCAGGATGGCTGCACTTCATAAATCACTTTTCTGAGGTTTTACAGAATAGACAGTCAGGCTTTTTGGAAGTATGAAAAATTCCTCCTCAAGAGCTCATTAATAGGGCATATCAGCTGCTGTAAGTCAGGCATACTTTAAAATGAAATTCATGTTGAACATTTCAGTTAGATGTCTAAAATCTTGTGGTTTGATCTCCTCTTCAGCTGCTTAAAAAGAAAGATTCTAAAATGAGGGCTCATCTTTTCACAGGCTTGAATAGTTAAATTCTTCAGGGTACTGTGAGGAAAAAGGCCAAAAGTCTGATTAAAGACTATGGCATTATGTTAAAGAGAATGCTTTCTAGATATAAGCTAGGCCATCTTTAGCATTGATATAATGGTGTACAGTAGGTGCCCTGTGATACTTACCATTAATTGCTGACTTAATGAGATATAGCATTAAAAAAATGTGGCTTCTCTGGGAAGAAAAAAGTGACATTAGGCTAAACTTAAAAAGACAAAGAACCAGTTTCTTCCTTATATGTTAATTACCTTCCACTGCGCCCCCCTCACCACACCCAGTACACCCTTTTCAGTTTTAGCTTACCCCACTATCATCAAAAAACAAAAATCTCTACAAACTGTCTTGCATTTGGAGTGAAAAGTGGTGAGGTTTGTGATGGCCCTTAGCTCCTGGGGGAGTTAATTCCAGTATCTCGGCATAATCCCAGAGAAGGTAGTCTCTCCCACATAGATGAGCTGTACTTTTATTCATAAACCCCATTGTGCCAGAGGAGTGTAGCCACAGGCGCCAACTTTCCTTAGCATGGGTGGGTGCTCGCGCCCCCTCCCCAGACCTTGCCCCAACACCACCCCATCCCTGCCCCTATTGGACCCCTCCCCAAATCCCTAGCCCAGCCCCACATCTTCCCCGAGTGCACCGCATTCCTCCTCCTCCCCCGTCCCTCCCAGAGCTTGCCGCATGAAACAGCAGTTTCGCAGCACAAACACTGGGAGGGAGGGGGGAGAAGCAGGACTCGGCAGCACGCTCAGGGGAGGAGATGGAGATGGAGGCGAATCAGAGACGGAGGTGAGCTGGGGTGGGTGGGGGAGCTGCCAGTGGGTGCAGAGTACCCACCAATTTTTCCCTGTGGGTGCTCCAGCCCCGGAGCACCCATGGAGTCGCCGCCGATGAGCGTAGTTGTTGATCACCGTCTTCACCTCAGATCTTTAGATCGTCTTTGTAGATGGCCTGGGCCCAGGCCATGGAGCAGTTGGAAGAGAAGGACTAAGACCTTGAACTCAATTCACAAATCTATGGGAAGCCAGTGCAGCGCATAGAGGAAAGATTTGCAGTAGCCTGTGTTGCTGTAGACATGCTGCACAGTTCTGAGTTGTTGGGAGTTTCTTAAGTACCGAAGGCTTCATGCTCAGATATATTACTTTGCTGTAATCCAGCTGAGTTGTTCATGCCTTCATCACCTCTGAGGTCAGTTCTTCATCTACCAGTACAAAACAGAGTTTCCTAGCCAAGTGGAGATGGTAGAAATTGTTATTCATGGATGTTGTTATGTGAGAGCTCAACGTCAGCAAGCAATCCAAGAGTACTCCTAGTCTATGGACTGAATCAAACAAACAGACACTGCACTGTGGTTGTAAGCTCTTCCAAATGTTTCCCTCTGGCTACCAACATCACCTCTGTCTTGCTTGGGTTCAGCTTCAGCCAGCTGTTCTTTATCCAAAAGCTGATCTCATCCAACCACTGGGCCACCTTGGTGGTAGTGGTGCGGTCATATGTGGTGAAAGTGGCAGGAGTGAAGGCCTGCAGCTGAACCTGGGACTAGCTAGGCCCAGAAAACTTATGAACATGGGTGAGCTACAGCAGAACCACCTGATTAGCCAAGGGGAACCAACAGGCATGCTCTTAAGCCCAGCAGCAGCAGGTCACTAGCAGCTCAACACTTACACCTGCACCTGCAGTCACTCCTGCTTGCCTTGTTACCAGCTTTTGTCTCATCCTGCTCCTGACTCCAGCTCTGACTCCTGCTTCCAACCACTAGGCCTGACCGTCACTGCTCCAACCAGTAGGTATGACTGCCTACATCCTAGTCCATGACAATAGGATACATAGAACAGTTGTCTGCATATTGCTGGCACTTGAGTCCTTGTCTGAGCAGTTCACCTAGTGGTTGAACGTAGATGTTGAACCAGGAGGGAGACTTGGGGAATTCTATAAGTAAGGGATTTAGAGGGGGAGGTGCAGTTTCCCATCACTACTCATTAGGTACATCCCTCTAGGAAGGGCTCAAACCATTTTAACATATTACCCTGACCTAGGGTTGCCAATTTTGGTTGGACATATTCCTGGAGGTTTCATCACATGACAATCTTTAATTAAAAATTAATCTTTAATTCCTGGGGACTCCAGAACAATCTTTGAGGGTTGGCAATCCTTGACCACCTCTCAGGTGAGACAGCAGAATCTTGTGATCAAATGGTGTGCAGAGATCCAGAAATATGAGAATGGATGTCTATCCTCTATCCATTGACAGCAGGAGATCATCCATTAGTGCCACTAGGGCAGTTCTGATTCCAATTCCATGTCCTGCCTGAATCTAGATTGTGCTGGTTGTAGGATATTGGCTTCAATTAGATAAGCTTGTAGTTGGTCTTTTATACCAGTTTCTCTATGAGCTTTACTCAGGAATGGGAGGTTTGATTCTGTGTGATAATTGGTTAGGACTGAAGTATCCAGGACGGGTTTCTTCAGTATTGACCAGACTAATGTGTGTTTGACAAAGGAAGGGAAGATTCCTTCTCTGAATGAGCAGTTGGTTGTTTTGCTCTGGAGTTCCCCCAGTTCATGACTCTGTCACAAGCCAAGAAGAGCATAGGCCAGACTCATGGGTTTTGTGGGGGAGGTCCTGAATTTGATGAGTGAATGTATTGAATTCTGGGAATGCAGGTGGGCTGTTGGTTGGTGGGTTCAGGTGGAGCAGATCCATGCTGTTTGTGAAGCCTTCCCAAACGTGTATGATCTCTTCAGTGAAGCAGGATGATAGTTCTTGCAATGCTTGGTGCTCAGCTTTGATGCAAGTTGCAGGCATTCAGGATTAGTGACGCATCTTGCCACTCTGGATAACTCTTTGGGGAGGGATTGTGCAGCCTCAGTGGAAACTGATAGGAAGATTCTTGGAGGCTGTATTACAGCCTCAGCATAGGAACTCATTATGTTTGAGAAACTCATTTGAGGAACTCATTATGTTTTATCCTCTCTGAATCAGCCTTTGTTTTCTGCCATTGCCGCTCAAGTTTCTGTCCCTCTCTTCATCCGTCGCAGGGTGTCAAAAAACCAAAGAGATCTATGTGGGCAATGAGGAGGAAGGGACCATTTGGGGACCAGCATGTCAATGGCAGAAGTCAGAGTAGAATGGTAATGATTCACCAAGTCTTTGACTTCTTGTCCTGAGGATGGGGTGCTCTTGTCAGTTAGAAAATTTTGGAATTTTTTGAGTCCTTGAGTCCTTGTGGTTGAATCAGAATCACTGGTCGGTCTTGTGGCTTTCGTGATTGAAGGTCTCTGACCACTACCCCAATGAGGTGATGGGCTGTCTTGGACAGGTCATCTTAAGGGTTTTAGATGGTTTAACAAAAGTGGTGAAAGTGTTTCCGAATTTCCATTGCATAAAGCCACCCATCCCCTTGTGAAATATTAACTAACTTTTTTAGCTCTGACAAGCAGGATTTATGTGGTGATCTTCTAGAGGGTCTAGTAGTATATTTAAAACTATTTCCAAACTTGTTCTAAAGCAAGTTTTTAGAGTCAATGGGATGGATCTTCAGCTAATATAAAGCTGTGTAGCTCCACTGTTCTGCACTAGCTGAAGGTCTGGCCCATCAGCTCTAAACATCAATGGAGTTAGATTTATTTACACCTGCTGAGGATACTGCACACTGTGTATGTTTCCCTGCAATTTTATCCTCAGTAGGTACAAAGAGCAAAATTTACAATAGACAACACCACCTCCACCCCTGCACTGAAATAAGCTATTTCCATCATTAAGTGAGCATACCTTCCACTACTATGCCAAATAAATCTGGAATAATTACACCTCCAGGACAGAATTGGAAGAGAGATCCTAAAGACTAAGCATCTGTCAGATTTAGATGCCACCTACAGAGTTCAGGAAAGTGCAGACATTTTCACCAGCTGGTTTACAAATGCAACCAGTGGATGACTAATAGCAAAAATAGTGTCAAACAAGATCAAGAGATGACAAAAGCTTTAGGACTACCATTTTGGGATAGTTTGGACCCTCTAATGCAACTAACTGGAAAAAATGCCAACAAAATACTGAACATACACAACATATTATTTGGGAACAACACATTAGCCAACGCTACTTTCTTCTACAGAGAGATTTTAAGTCCTTGCCACAACCAACAAAGGATAGCTTCTTTTGTGGGGGAAGCTGCTTTACACATTGATGTTTGTCTGAGATTTATAATCCACAGATAAGACAAAGGAAAGAAGCCGCTCTTTCTTGAAAGCATTAAGCAGACCTCTTCATGAAGTCAGCAAACTTCCATCTCTGGATCACAAACAGCTGTAGCCAAAGTTTTGAGTCTGATTCTCTATTTTGTACAACCAAATGATTAGAATAATTGACTAAACTTTCCTTGCCAACTTTCCTCGTCCACTTCTATATGAGGATCTTCTTTGGATGACAGTAGGGAACCCACTTGGGAAGGCAAGAGTATTGTTGCCCTAAGAAACTGACAAATTGTAATTGAAAGTGTTTTCACTTTGTAAAACCAGATTTTTATAGTAGTAGAAGTTAAACTCCCAAATGCTTGAAGTTACTAATAACTTAACTGCCTTCACATACTGCTTATGACTTTTGCTCTAACCTGGTGTTTCTCAACCTGGGGTATACTTACCCCTGGGAGTACTTCCAGGGAGTACTCAACTCATCTAGATCATTTCTCAACCTGGTGGTTGCAATTCCCATGGGGGTTGCAGGATGGTTTTAGGGGTGTTGCAAGTGCAGGGCCAGAGTTAGGAGGTGGGAAACAGGGCACCTGCCTGGGGTCCCACAGCACAAGAAGCCCTGCAAAGCTAAATTAAGTTACATGTGTCAGCCCTGGGCGGTGGTGCTTGGGCTTCAGACAAAGCACACGAGTGAAACACTTGTTCCATCTGTCATGGGCAACTATTTTCTACTCTGCCCTGCTCTAGCTGTGGCATATCATTGCATAATAATCATACTTTTGTTTTTACAGCCTGTTGAGAGCCTTTTTATCTGGTAATCAGTGCAGGACTAGGCCCCTATACACCATCAACAAGCTTTATAGCCAAGTATATGATAAATGTGTATATTCACCGAAGTTTGGATGAGAACACTGTCAGACTACTCATTAATGAGCACTACACCATATGGTATACATTTGCAGGCTCAGACTCCAAGTTATACTTTGCTGTAATATAGATAACCAGGTTATAGCAAGCTTCCTTTTCCAGTTTCTCCAACTTTCTTACATTCTTATTGTAATGCAGTCAGGGCTGTCTTACCAATCTCTATTTGCTAAAATTTTGTTATAAAGAGGAGTCATTTTCCAAATAGTACCAATTTAAAAAAAAAAGTGCTATCAACTTTGTGAATTCAGTGCATGAAGCCAGGAGCAATTTATGATTAGAAAGCGGAGATCTGGTTGCAGAAGCATTTTGCTCCATTGCTTTGTTCTCATAAAAGATTTTCAGAGTGTTAGTAGACTAATTGTTTTACTCAAAGGAGAAATGGCAAAATGCCACTAGAAGCCAGAAGACATGTTCACTTTCAAAAGAATCTTGACATTTTAAAACTTTAGATTCTACTTTGCCATCATTTAATAAATGAAATTCATTGTGATACAGACCTCTCTCTTTTTATTAGCTCCATACTATAACATTTTGCTTGAGCTGTATAGGAACAATGTGAAGTCACCCAACTTTATGGAGGAAATTTGACACCATTGAGGAAATAAGTTTCCTTATACTTCTGCATATACTATTATTTTTACATGTAAGTGAAAAACACTGGAAATAAAATATCCATAGTTACCCACCCTTGAAATCCATACAGCAGACCAGAATTAAAGGTTATTGAAAGAGGAAACTGACCCTCCAGATACTGAAAGAAAGTATTCGACCTATGTTTGGCATGTGAAGTAGTTATCAGAGAGGTGGCCAGCCAGGTTGTACCCAAGTATATCAGTGCCATTCAACACTCAAAGCATGGCAAAAAAGCCACATTTCTTTAATCAGGTGCTATAAGAAGAAAGATTACAATAACAGACCTGCAGTTCTTTGTTACTAATTTTTCCAGTGACCTCTGTCTGCACTGGATGGTCCCACAGTGCCACTCATGGCATATTTCCAATATTCCACGTAGAATGCAGAAAGGGATGGAAGAGCAAGTTGAGATGCTGCTGCCAAAGATCTTTTAGGTCCTGTGATGTACAGATGGTTAGTGTGAATATACTGATTTTTAAAGAGGTTGGGATTTGCATACTGCTTATATTTTACAGAGCAATGCCTTTTATTATCCTGGGAGAGTCCGGATTGAGATATGTATAATAGCATTTTTAATGAACAGGGAAGGGCTGAATAACCACTTGGTGTTACTTTGCCCAATTTGTGACCCTTATTGATTGCTAGCACAGAAAAAAGACTTCAGAAAATTCTTATTCATAAGCCTACCACTCAGAGTCTAACTGGCTGAGACAAGTCACAGCTTGGTAAGAAAGGTCACATTGAGCTGACTAGCTGAAACAAAAAGAGTACTTTACGTATACAGCACTTTGTCAGGGACTTATAAAATACTTGATATATCTACAAACAGTGCTAATTTGGGCATTAGCAGTGGTGTATTAATATGGGAGGCAGTAAGGTTCAGTAGATAGGGCATGAGACTAAGAGTCAGAAGACCTAGGTTCTATTCCCAGTTCTCCCTGTGGGCAAGTCACTCAGTCTCTTTGCCTCAGTTTTTCCATCTGTAAAATGGGAAAAATAAATGCTTACCCTCCTTTGCAAAGTGATAGATCTGTGAATGAAGAGGGTTATTACCAGGCTTCTCAGGAGAAAGCTGTGTGACTTCAGGCATTATTCTTGCATGCAAAACTGGCGAAGTGCAGAAAAGTCAGTTATGTATCACAGAATGTTATCAGTGACATGACCTGCTGTTCCTGGTATTTGTGACTATTGGCTCTAGTTGACAGCTCCTCTTAAGGACTAAAAACCCATGTTCTTTAATTTTAGATGAGTGTGATGGGGTGCCACTTGGAACTGGGGCACCATTGAGTCCCCTGACCCACCATCCTGGGTTCCCTCTCACGCTATATTGCTGTGACAAGCTGGAAAGCCCTCCAGCCTGCACTTTCACCAGCGTTCATACAGGTAGGACCATACCCAACTGTATTATATGCAGGCTTTCTGACCAGCCCCGGCATTGGAAGGCTACAGTTAAGGCAACTCCCAGCTCCTCAGGCACACACCCACTCTGAAGTATAAACCCAAAATTATACTGTCTTGCACTGCACAGGGAACTATACAGCATAAGCTCATAAAATTCGCCCCCTCCCTCAATGTGAAGAGGAATATGCAACAGCTTTTGCCCCTGAGTTATGATTCCCACACACTTCACTCCAACTCATTTGTTTAGACAAAGCAAAAATAAGTTTATTAACTACAAAAGATTTTAAGTGATTATAAGTGATAGCAAACAAATCAAAGCAGATTACCTAGAGAACAAACAAAAAATGCAAAATAAACTTAATATACTAAATAGATTGGATAGGAATAGCAGATTCTCACCCTACGAAATGATACAAGCAGGCTGCAGATTCTTAAGGGGCAAGCTGCACTTGCTTTACAGCTTGGGTGGATGTTTCATTCAAAGGCTAAAAATCCCTTTAGCCTGGGTCCAACACTTCCCCCAGTTCAGTCTTTGTTCCTCAGGTGTTTCCAGGAGTCTTCTGGTGTGGAGAGCGAAGAACACCAGATGATGTCACTCCCTGCCTTATATAGCTTTTGAATATGGTGGCAACCCTTTGTTTCAAAGCTTGGTTCCCAGACCAGTCTGTGGAAAAATACTGACATCCCAAGATGGAATCTAGAGACGCGTGGTCTGATCACATGTCCTTGTAGAGTCATAGCAGCCATTACTTGGAGGCTGTCTGTAGCATTCTCAGGAAGGCTTCCCAGGTGGGAGATAAGCTTCTCCTAAGCCCTGTTGTTTTTTCCTAATGGCCCATTGCCCTGAATAGGCCCTTCCCCACCGACTATCTAGACTGAAATCATCTTGTCTAGTGGGCGTTAGCCACGTGTAACTACATTTGAAATGCAGATACATAATCAATATTCATAACTTCAGATACAAAAATGATATATGCATATAAATAGGATAATCATATTCAGCAAATCATAACTTTTCCAATGACACCTCACATGACTTATTTTGCATAAAATACATTATAATTATGTCATAATCATATCATAATAATATCACTGTGAAGAATATGGGGTCCAGTGTCACAATGAGTTTCAGTAAACTTAGAGAATATAGAATTTGAAGTTATACAAAGTACATGGTGCAAGTGCTTTTGTTTATATTACGATTAATATACCAAAAGTCAGGCCAGCACTATTTAGCTTTGCAACTCTGATAATGGGAGGAGGTCCTCTGAATATCAAGCCGTGAGTGTTTATATGCTTTGCTAGCAGGATGCTCTGTACTATCAATCAAGAGCAATAGTTTAGGTAATGTATTTCATCTGTACATCACAAAGGGTAAAGACCTGGCCCCATGAAGTCAATGAGAGTTTTGCCATTGAAACAAACAGATGCAGTGTTTCAGCCAAAATGCTTTACAAAAGTGGGTAAGCTTGATTACAGATGGGGACACTGAGGCAGAGAGGCTGCAATTTTTCCAGAGTCATAGCTTTCATTCCCAGATCTATTGTTGATTCACTGACTTCTTGTCCATGGCTCTCACCACTGAACCATGCTGTCTTCTTTTAAAGTATTCATATGTTTCATAATTGTATCAAGTAAATGATAGATCAAGTCAGAAATAGAACACTGAAAATGGAATGGAAGGAAAACAGAAGAGAAAGTCTTCCTATAGACAGTCTTCTATTTGCTATCCAAACAGTATATTATTAGGGAATGAGAAATACTTCCACTTGTACCTTATTTAATGGAGATATGCCACTTAATACTGAAAAATTACAAAAAAGTGTTATCACAGTCACAGCAGGCTGCTCCACGTGACATTCTCAGATACCTGACGGCAACCATTAAACCCAAAGGCTGTAGAGCAAACACTTACTGTTGTAACTCAACATGATTTTTCTAAGGTAAAAAGAGATGTCCCAGATTATCTTGATATAGCAATACTGTCTCCTTTGTTCTCTCCTCTCCAGAAAGAAATGCAGACTAACCACTGATTTACAAAAGGCAAAACAAAAGCCAATGCTGAGTTTCCTCAGTCTGTTTCACATCTAAATTTGCCTTTTCTACCTTTCACAATGGTTCCTCCAGAAACTATTTAATAGCATCATCTGTGCTTCAGTAAGCAAGCCATTTTTTGGCTCAGCATTACAAAGCTAGTGGAAGTTTCAGTCCAAGAGGACTGTAGTACCCAAGCTATCATGACACTAAGACCTATCATAGAGTCTTATTGCAAGTCCAGAGGAAATTATCTTTCCAACAGATACGGTACAGATCATTGGAGGCTATAGGTCTAAATAAGAGATTAACTGAAACTCATTTTCTACATTTCCTTTCCAATAATGCAACCTAAAAGTCAGTTAATCTAGAAGTCCACAGTGGACTGTAAAAATTCTCAACATTGACATTATAAGATCCTACCCTGTGGATCATCAATTTGTGACTGAAGTTTATTTATCCATGCAATATAGGGACCCTTCCCTCAACCAAGTCTGAGATAACTCCCCCCCAAAGAAACCCAATGAAATATTCAAGAGTCCAACAAGGTGTCTCTATGGAGCTACCAAATCCCTGATGCCATTCTGGCAATTATAAGTTTCAGAAGAATTTGAAATGATCTCTCTACACCTTTTATAAAGAAGAGTCAATTTTATTTAATTGAGTTTCCATCAGTTAAGAGACATTTCATTAGGGAGTTCTTCGCCTTTGCTACTTTAATATTGAGTGCCAAGGGTGAATTTATTTTAAATTATTATTGCAATTTCCTGTTGTAACAGAGTAGTGTATGAAACTTCCATCCTCTATGAGTGGCTTGGGCATTGCTACTTACTTCTGTCTTACGTTTATAGCTTTTCTGCTTTTGTAATTTCTTGACAAAGCCAATTAAAAGAACATTAAGTACATTTAGTGCTGGCTAAAGCTGCCAGATTAAGAACACTCACAATATTTATCCACAAACAAAGTAGAACATGGACTCAGCAGTGGAACATCAACTTTGGCCTGAAGGGAACTGCATGCAGAGAGAAGTTCATAAATAGATTTTAAGGCCAGCAGGGACCATTGTGATTATCTAGTTAGACCTCCTGCATAACAGAGTCCAGATAATGTCCTCAGTAAATCCCGGCACCACTCCATTCAGTCTGTGACTTGTGCACTCATTGCCAATAGGTATGATGATTTTTATGACACAGAAACCTTTCCATTAGAAGCTAAATGGATAATATATTTACATAAGCCACAGGCCAGCCACCAACCAGGGCAGCCTAATCTTTGTCTTCTCATTAGAGTCTCAAACTTTCAACACATTCCTCCAGCCACCTGGCTCTCCTGCTGAGTCCCCATCCTTGGGATCAGGTACTTAGAATTTTACAGTAGCACTGCTACAGTATATTGTCATCAGCAGAGCAACCATTCTGAAATTTAAATAAGCAGCCTTCAGAACAGTTGGTTCTTCTGAGGCCAGTGATCAGTTTGCAGTGTGGAAAGTTAACAATGTATGTAAATAGGCCATCTGAAAATGGAGTTCATGCTCTATCTAGTCATGAATATTATAAGCTTTTGAAGTGTGTGCCGTCTAAGCCATCTTCTGAATTTCAGTGCTCAATGTCTATTTAAAAAGAAAAAAGTTCATGAAGACTGAAGTATAAAAAAGTCCAGCTCAAACCAGCACTTGACTGACTAGTCACATGAGCAGTGCATAGTTACTGTATGCTTTCAGGGTCTAGGGCTAGTGAGAAAAGAACACAACCTGCCCCAAGTCACACTCAGCCAACAGGAACACAGAGTTGAAACAAAGTACAAGGAGAATACTAAATTACCCATTAGAAAAGACTTAGCCACACACTAGCTGAACTACAATGCTAAGCACATAAATGATTAATTGCTACATTCAATGGAAACCCCCCATTTCCTTTCAGAATTGCCGAATTAAGGCAATTCAGGGCCCTAGGCAGCCCCCATTCAGGTTTGATGGTGAAGCCTTTCAGCAATCACCAATGCCAAAAGAACTCTGTCCCTGAATAGAAATGCCTATAGTATATTATTCTTTTCTTCTAGACAGCTCCCCTTTTCGCCTATTTCGATTAACTCTAACGAGCAAAATATAGGGACCTTGTCCTTGTCTTATTTTTCAACCCCTCCCTTCCCCTGCATAAGAGCTGGTGTAGCATCTGAGTTACTGCAACCTCAGGGGTGCCGTAGGTCATGCTACACTAGCAAGAGAAGTGGGACTGGGAGAGAGCAGCACAAGGGGATAGGGAGCTAATTTACACAAGTTATCTGCGTTCTTACCACCTCAGGCATTTCTATGGACTGCCTCCTGCAGCGTTCAGACTGGTCAAGTACTTCTGCACCTGATGAACAATATTCATGATCCATGGAGCTAGATTCTGCCAGTCCCACTGGAAAAAAAACAAAACTTGACAACAGCAAGAACTAGAGGTCTTTCCCTTCCCCCTGGAAAATTTAAAAAAAAATTACAAAGTTATCCACCAATTATTCAAATACAAATAGTTGAGGTCTCTCTCTCTCTCTCTCCCCCACACTCCCTACACAATTATAAAAGTTGTTTTGCACTCACAGTAGTGAGAGGCTATTAAGGCAATACTTAATGGACTGTTTCATAATTTGAAGCTAGCTTCTTTTCAAAAATAAACCCACCAGACTGTTTTGAACATGAAGCTGAAAGTAAAAACAAAAAAACAAAAAAACCTGACTCATGTGGGAACATCATAAATGCAGGTATATCCAGCCATATCTATTCCTGTCATTTTTATTGCATCTCTTTTATCCCTCATCTCTCTAGATTAGTTCATTCAATACTTTTCCAGCAACACTGTGTTTTTTCCCATTTATTGCTTGCTAACTCCTAAACTATTTTAATTTTATTTTATTACTTTTACTGGAATCAACTTATATTTGGATCTCTAAATGGTTTCAAAAGAAAAATTGATGCTATCAGACCACTACCCATCAGCCTGCTGATATTAGACAAAGATATACAACCATTCTGCATTCATGGAAATAGTCATCAGTCCAGTCATTATAAGCACAACAAGGATCTCACCATTTGCCATTCAAAATTATAACATTCAGTCCAAGATTACTAAAATGTTTTCTATTTTGCTTCAATTTATTCTAAAATATTGTAAGAGATAAAAGTCAACACCATAAAACCCAGTTTACTGATTAACTTAAAACTAGATTATACAGACCTTATCTTAAATCATAACTTGCAGAGTGATTTGATGGAATCTTGCTTGGTAGATATCCTGCACACACAGGTAAACAATTTATTTCAGCTCTGGGGGTTCTGCCAACCACAGATGAGAAGCACCTAAATGATTGGAGCTGAGAAATATCTGGCTTCCAGTTACTTCAGCATATGCAGGGGAGAGGAAAAGAATATAGTGCACCAAATTTTCTTTTGATCACAAAGCAAAAAGGCTTTCAGAAACAATAAGTCACATGGGCCATTGGTTCAGTTTCATACATGTTGTATCTTCAGTAGAGGACTGTTTTAAGTCAGATTCCACTATAATTAACAAGAGTTATTCAGCTGGGTTCAGAGAGCACTGGAACATTACCAGTCAGACTTTATGTAAATATACTCATTTTTGTCTTTTGATCTGGGGTATCATTCCTTTCCTGGTGTGACGGTGCACTCCATATATTTATGGAAATATGCTTACGCGTGTAAATAAAATGTAACTGGAATATGCTTTATGCAAAAGGTCTCTTGTAAGGTATCATTACAAAGCTTATAATCTACTGAGTGTGTTCATCCTATTTGTATTAATGTATCTTTCTTGTATCTGAAGCTAGAAATATGAAGTATTATTCTGAAGTCCTATTGTAACTATGCAAAGTGTGGGCCATTAATGCGGGTTTAGAATCTTTATGGCTCCCAATGACTTGGACAACTGGTTGTAGATGGTTTATTTACATGCAAGCCTTCTTGTGGATGTGTGGGCCAGCCTGTGGGTAATGAAGAATAAGGTCTTACAGTGATATGTGACCCTGTCACCTGATACTGGACTCCATCTTAAACCTGGTGCTTTTCCATTTAAAAGGAGGGGTGGGAACCCAGAGAGAGACAAAGAATTCCTGCCTTGTGGCAAAGCTATAAAAGGGGGTGGAACAGAACAAAGGGTCTGCAGTCATGAGAAAAACCCTAGTTACTACCTGAGCTGGAACTGACAAGAACTGTACCAGGGGAAAGGATTGGACCCAGACTAAGAAGGAGTCTAGTCTGTGAAAGAAGCTTATTGGAACATCTCTGAGGGTGAGATTTACCTGTATTCAATTTCTTAAATGTATTAGGCTTAGACTTGCATGTTCTGTTTTATTTTGCTTGGTAACTTACTTTGTTTTGTCTGTTATTACTTGGAACCACTTAAATCCTACTTTTTATACTTAATAAAATCACTTTTGTTTATTAATTAACTCAGAGTAAGTGATTAATACCTGGGGGAGCAAACAGCTGTGCATATCTCTCTATCAGTATTATAGAGGGCGGACAGTTTATGATTTTTCCCTGTATAAGCTTTATACAGAGTAAAACAAATTTATTTGGGGTTTGGATCCCACTGGGAGCTAGGTGTCTGGATGCTGGAGATAGGTGACTTGCTGAGCAGTTTTTGGTTAAAGTCTGCAGGTTTGGGGGCATGGACCAGACCTGGCTCTGTGTTGCAGCAGACGAGCATGTCTGGCTCAACAAGGCAGGGTTCTAGAGTCCCAAGCTGCCAGTGGAAAATGGGCTCAGAGGTAATTCCAACACATCAGGTGACAGTCCCAAGGGGGGTCTCTGACATACCTGGGTTAGCTTTCTATTAAAAAACTACAAAATGGAGTGCAAACACAAGTGAAGCCAAGCCAATTTTTTATGCAAGCAAACATCAGTGAAAGTTTTGCTGCAGCATTCACTCATCTCTAATTTTGTGCTGCTACAAAGTGGCTGAGCTGAAAATCTAGGGAATTGCTCTAAAACTCCACTGAATGCTCCACTCCGATGAAGTGAGCTGTAGCTCACGAAAGCTTATGCTCAAATAAATTTGCTAGTCTCTAAGGTGCCACAAGTCCTCCTTTTCCTTTTTCATAAACTCTGTGTCCCACAAGTAGTACTCATCACCCTATCCTCTGAAATAAATCAATCAGGCATGGATTTCAGGTTTTCTTTTTTGCTCTCTTCTGAAGTAGCTACATTTTATTTCATGAAGCTGTACTGAAGTTACCCACAGCAGTGTTCAGTATGTATTATTCAAAGAGGAGTCTGTAGGGATGAGTACTTTGTAGAGCAATCTGAGGGGTTCCTTGTTCAGGAACTTGAATTTGGTGATAATTTGGTCCATTCCATTGTCAAAAACATTGCTCTTTAGAAATACTGATTGTCCTTGGGATAGTTATCCTCTAGCAGCCTCTGCTTTTGCAGTAATCTCCAGAGGCAGCCCTTATGGAAGTGTCTTATGGGATGAAAACATTGGAATTAGATAGCTATTATGCAGAAAAAGCTATAGCTTTTAACATTATCCATTATAGCTTTAAACCATCCTACAGCAAGGATATAATTTTATATTGTAGTCTATGGAAGTGTTAAATATAGAAAGCTTTTCTATTAAGTAATATGGGAATGCTCCATGAAGTAAGTAACTCTTTGCCTTCTTTTCAATTTGGTGGCAGAATTTTAACCAAGGCTTCAGACACCCTGCTGAAAAACACTATCACATTACAGAGGAACAGCCGTGTTAGTCTGTATTCGCAAAAAGAAAAGGAGTACTTGTGGCACCTTAGAGACTAACCAATTTATTTGAGCATGAGCTTTCGTGAGCTACAGCTCACTTCATCAGATGTTTACCGTGGAAACTGCAGCAGACTTTATATACACACAGAGAATATGAAACAATACCTCCTCCCACCCCACTGTCCTGCTGGTAATAGCTTATCTAAAGTGATCAACAGGTGGGCCATTTCCAGCACAAATCCAGGTTTTCTCACCCTCCACCCCCCACACAAATTCACTCTCCTGCTGGTGCTAGCCCATCCAAAGTGACAACTCTTTACATAATCAAGTCGGGCTATTTCCTGCATAGATCAAGGTTTTCTCACATCCCCCCCCACCCCCATACACACACAAACTCACTCTCCTGCTGGTAATAGCTCATCTAAACTGACCACTCTCCAAGTTTAAATCCAAGTTAAACCAGAACATCTGGGGGGGGGGGGGGGGGGTAGGAAAAAACAAGAAGAAACAGGCTACCTTGCATAATGACTTAGCCACTCCCAGTCTCTATTTAAGCCTAAATTAATAGTATCCAATTTGCAAATGAATTCCAATTCAGCAGTTTCTCGCTGGAGTCTGGATTTGAAGTTTTTTTGTTTTAAGATAGCGACCTTCATGTCTGTGATTGCGTGACCAGAGAGATTGAAGTGTTCTCCGACTGGTTTATGAATCTGAAACAGATTGATAGAGCCAGAAGAGTTCCCAGAAGTTACCTACTACAGGACAGGCCTAACAAAGAAAATAACAGAACGCCACTAGCGGTCACCTTCAGCCCCCAACTAAAACCCCTCCAACGCATTATTAAGGATCTACAACCTATCCTAAAGGATGACCCAACACTCTCACAAGTCTTGGGAGACAGGCCAGTCCTTGCCTACAGACAGCCCCGCAACCTGAAGCAAATACTCACCAACAACCACATACCACACAACAGAACCACTAACCCAGGAACTTATCCTTGCAACAAAGCCCGTTGCCAATTGTGCCCACATATCTATTCAGGGGACACCATCACAGGGCCTAATAACATCAGCCACACTATCAGAGGCTCGTTCACCTGCACATCCACCAATGTGATATATGCCATCATGTGCCAGCAATGCCCCTCTGCCATGTACATTGGTCAAACTGGACAGTCTCTACGTAAAAGAATAAATGGACACAAATCAGATGTCAAGAATCATAACATTCATAAACCAGTCGGAGAACACTTCAATCTCTCTGGTCACGCAATCACAGACATGAAGGTCGCTATCTTACAACAAAAAAACTTCAAATCCAGACTCCAGCGAGAAACTGCTGAATTGGAATTCATTTGCAAATTGGATACTATTAATTTAGGCTTAAATAGAGACTGGGAGTGGCTAAGTCATTATGCAAGGTAGCCTGTTTCTTCTTGTTTTTTCCTCCCCCCCCCCCCCCCAGATGTTCTGGTTTAACTTGGATTTAAACTTGGAGAGTGGTCAGTTTAGATGAGCTATTACCAGCAGGAGAGTGAGTTTGTGTGTGTATGGGGGTGGGGGGGATGTGAGAAAACCTTGATCTATGCAGGAAATAGCCCGACTTGATTATGTAAAGAGTTGTCACTTTGGATGGGCTAGCACCAGCAGGAGAGTGAATTTGTGTGGGGGGTGGAGGGTGAGAAAACCTGGATTTGTGCTGGAAATGGCCCACCTGTTGATCACTTTAGATAAGCTATTACCAGCAGGACAGTGGGGTGGGAGGAGGTATTGTTTCATATTCTCTGTGTGTATATAAAGTCTGCTGCAGTTTCCACGGTAAACATCTGATGAAGTGAGCTGTAGCTCACGAAAGCTCATGCTCAAATAAATTGGTTAGTCTCTAAGGTGCCACAAGTACTCCTTTTCTTTTTACTATCACATTAATGATCTAACCTAACAACCTTCTTCCTCTACACTCTCCTCCTCCCTGTTTCAAAGTTCTTGCAAAAAGTCATGGCTTTACCACACTGTCAGAGGGGTCAGAGGCACCGGCTGCCATCTCAGATCCAGCCTCCATTTCTTCAGAAGACTTTGCCACTTTTTCTTTCAGTGCTTTGTTTTGCTGCTCCCAGAGATGGAAATGAAGAAGCAGAAGAGAGACTGGGAGAGGAGTGGCCAGTGACATGATCTCTTTTCTAAGCACTGCATATCTACACTCAAACCCCAAAGAACTGTGCCATATGGGAGTTACAGTAGAAATGGGATGCAAATTACAGCCTTTTCTGTGGGGCAAATATGCCTCTTAGAGGTACAAGAATTGTTGTCACCTCATTCCTAATGCTTGCAGTAATAAAGAATAGCTAAAAAAAGGTACTGTAAACACTAAGGTGTGCTTCATGGAGGACAGTGGAAGGAAGCTAAAGATTATGGAATAATTTATGCCAGCTGGGTTATGTTATTTCTTGTTTCCTAGAACTTTCTTCCTCGCTCTCCTTTAAGGTACTCAGTTTATTCTAGGCCTTTTCAATAAGGATTTTCTTCCCAGATGCAATCTCTAAAAATCTGCTCTTCTCATCAGCTAATATGAGACACAATACCTAGCAATCTGTAGCAGAAACGTTCAGTCTAAGGTTTTCTCCACCAACATCTCCTCCACTTTCAGCTGAACAAACTAAAGATGCCTGGCAGTGACCTCATTTTCAGCTTTGTTTGTTATATCGGTAATGCTACCAGGCAGGTGCTGTCTAATGTTTGCTAGGTAGCAGCCTCCCTGCTTTCACAGTGAGCTATAGTTATGAAAGCAGACCCTGCTACATTATTCATGAGTGTATGGAGGTCCAATTACTGGTGGGTCTACTGCACAGATCAAGTCAAAGTAGTTTAGCCAGTTCCTCCTCCTTCCTGGCACAACAGTCATGCTGACAAGCATTGGCAGTTCCTGTGTTTACAGAAGAGATCCCACCAGAGTTTGCTTCTGATTGCTGCTTATGCTGCAGCTCTAATTACTTATTTTTGCCATTAAGCAATGGCCCATCAAGTTTTAATGTAGTTCTGAGCTGTTGATTATAATAGTGTGCTATTTCCTGAATGTCTCACAATAAAGTAGGCATAAAGGAGCAGGAAAACAAATGTTCAACTACTTCTGTATTGACTGCAAAGCACAAATGGATGAGCGTTGAATGCTTTTGCATTGGCTTGAAGCCTTGCAGCACTAAATTTGACACGGGTAATTAGTTTGTCTTTCATACGAAAGTCATGGGAGTATTCCTGAATCCTCCTGGGGTTAGCAACTTCTGGCTAGGGCACATTAATGTGGTCTTAAGGTTCTTCTATTGATGCTTCTACAGTATTTCACAGCGTGTGAATGGCCCAAGAAATTTAAGTGATTTTTAAAAGTTCCCTACAGTGTAGATGTATTAACATTTTCTACCTCAGAGACATGGGGCTTGGTAAAATGGAACGATAGTTTTTAATATAGCACCTCAGTGTGTTAAGTGCTTCGGAGATTGTACTAGGACCTAAAGCAGTGTTGTTTCAGACCTGTCCTCTACCTCAGTTTCCCTCAGTCTGGTGCCATAATTTCCCCACTCTGGTCAACTTGCTGTCTCCCCCCAGCTCTCAGAATTATTGGGCCCCTAAGATGACTTAATCCTCCAGCACAGTCAGAAAACTCTTTCTGGAGTTAATCAAAATCTAAAGAGAACCACAAAACTTGTCTTTCACCCAGACTCTTGCCAGGTCCAACCCTTCCTCTCAGTCGTCTCTCTCTTCCATGAGGGTCTTTAGCCCTTGTCCTAGGCTCCAATCAGTCCCTTCTTCCCCACAGTGACAGGGGTAGTTGCTCCCAAGGTTGCAGCATAGGGGAAACCCACATCAACCTTCTGCTACAGGTCCCCATACCCAATCTGCCCTGTCTTCTCTTATGTGACCAGACTAGGCCTCCCCAGTGGCCCTGCCCTGGCTGTTCTCCCACTCTAACAGAAAGCTCACTCCTCCCTGACCACAGGCTGCCCTTATGTCTCCCTTAGCAGGCCTGGCTCTTAGGCACATGCTCCCCATCACATGACTCTTGTACTCATTCCCTCCTGGAGAGCTGGGCTAAACTTCACATAGATGAGGATGCTCCCCAGCCCCCTTAAAGGTTTAGGTGACCCTGGGACAAGAGACAAAGTGAGACCAGGCCCTGAGTAAAGATGCTTACACTCCAAACAGAAGCAAAACAGGTGTATGAATGGGAAAAAATTTATTTTTTTAACTCTTGCCTGTTGATCTTTATTGAAGCCATGACTTGCCCTCTGAGCTTTTCTTTATAATTTCAAACCAACATTGTAAATCCCACATAAGCCATATTGTGCAAGCATTGTTCCTTCCAGTGTCAGCCACCAACATTAGAAGTGTAGGAAATCCCCACGCTGCCATCATCAATTCGCATTCATTTCAAATACACTCAATTCCGACAAACTCTGTCACACTCACCAGGAAATAGGCAATCTCAGCTCCTACCTTGAGGGACTAGGTGTTTGTCTAGATGTAAGACCTCGAGTAGCTTGCTTTCTAGATGCATATGGGCTGAAACAGTTTGCAGTTGTGTGTTTTCCTGGGTGGGGGAAGTGAGTGTGATATAAGAGTTCTATTTCAGTTATTCTTTAAATTTTAAGAATAACTGAAATGTAGTAACATCAAGTCATCAAACATTATGTGTTAAGCATATCAAACGAAGAAACAGTACTTTTATATTATTGCATAGATAACGGTTCTATAGATATCTCTGGTGTTTCATT
The DNA here is from genome assembly GCF_965140235.1 of Caretta caretta. Classification (NCBI taxonomy): domain Eukaryota; kingdom Metazoa; phylum Chordata; order Testudines; family Cheloniidae; genus Caretta; species Caretta caretta. Next base: position 82,538,468 of record NC_134208.1, read on the forward strand.
AAGTGTCCTTTATTAGTCGCTGTTTACACTCTTCGAGTCTTAAAATACAAAGTACATTTTCACAATTACACAATAAAACAAGGTTCACAATATTGCAGCTGGGCTCTCACTTTGTTCTTATATCTCACTCCGGGCAGTGGAAGCTTCCTAACAGTGGGGGAGGGAGGCCACCAGCACCCAAACCTAGCCCTATGGCCCCCACACTGCCCTTCCCCCTCATTTCTGGCCTCACCCCAGAGCCCGTACCTCCTCCCACACCCATGCCTCAGCCCGGAGCCCCCTCCTATACTCTGAACCCCTTGGCTCCATCCCTCAGGCCTTCCTCCACCCCAGAGCCCTCACTCCCTCTAACATGCCAACCCACTGCCTCAGCCTGGAGCCCCCTCCCACATTCTGAATGCCTCATTTCTGGCCCCTGGAGCCCTCACCCCCTCCCACACCCCAGCCCCCTGAGCCAGGTGGTGAAAATGAGTGAGGGTGGGGAGAGCAAGCAACAGAGTGGGGGGGATGGAGTGAGCAGACACAGGCCTCAGAGAAGGGGCGGGGCACGTGTGCTCAGTTTTGTGTGAGTAGAAAGTTGGCAACCCTAGGTGGGCCCCTGGCCTCCCCCCACCATCTTACTGACTAGCACGGCCCTGCACCACACTGCCCCTTATATACCTGCGAGGGCATGGCTGACAACGTTCTAGGCGACTCAAGGGAAATGTAGTTTTCAGAAAGTCTGGAAGTTTCCATGAGATTCTACAAAGGTCCAGAACATTCTAGGAGGTTAGTGAAAAATGAATCCACATATGAAATACCTGGAAAATAGAACAAAGTAAAATGTTTCCTCTTGGTGACAACAAAAACAACACCCTGAGCCCGGCACCACCGAAGCCCAGCACCCCAGGTGGTCGCCTGGATTGCCCGCCCCTAAATCCGGCCCTGGTTGAGCAGGACACCTGTGGAGTAGGGGAGGCAGCCAAGTAGCTCTTCTGGCTGATAGTGATGCCACTGCCATCGCCACCTTAACTCTGTTGCACAAGGAACCAATAGGGTTAGGGGAGCCACATATCCCTGCACCAAAGCATCAGGGGTGCTGCTCCCTCAGAACAGCAGGGCAGTTGAGAAAGTAGTGCCAGGAGAGCCCTTAAAGTGCTGGTGTATCAGGACATAGGCTTCCCTTCTCTTCCCCCTCCCCTGAAAACCTCCCTTACTGGCTCAGGCCTCCAAAAACCTCATGAATTGTTAAAGCTGCTGGCAGAAATCTTTCAGAAGTAGTAGTTAAGGAAGCTACATAGGAGTGGGTGGGCAGGAGAGCTCTGATAGACTGGACACTGGCTAAGACAAAAAAGAAGAGGAGCATGTTAACATAGGAAAGTGAACCATGGGACACCCCACAGGTTACAAGACTAGGACCTGTATTGTTTAATGTATTCATGAGCTGGATGAGGGAGCCAACAGCAAGGTAGCAAGATCTGCAGAGGATAAAGTTATTCAGGTTAGGCTAACCTAGGCAACTGATTAACTCCAGAAGGCCCCAACAAAGCAATTAAGCATCATACGGAATGACAAAATATAATGTTGACAAGTGCAAGGACACTGGAAGGAATAATATGAACACATATTGCTGAACTCTGAGTTAACTTACTTGGGGAAGGAGTCAGGGGATATGGGCAATATTGTAGGCAGCTCAGTGAAAATATCTGTTCAGTACTCTGTGGTCAAACAAATTAACATGCTAAACTGTACAGAGAATAGGATACAAAATTACTAGTGAACTAAACTAACTAACTGAAAATATGCCATTATGGGGAAATCAGATATACTGTAACCTGGCATACTGTGTTTTGGTTCAGGGTACCCCTTATCAAAAGAGGCAGCAAAAATGGAAGGGATCCAAAGATGAATGATGGAAGTTATGAAAGACTTTCATGAGTTTCATATGAAATGAAACTAAATGATCCTAATCTGTTCAGTTTACAGTTGAGCTGGTTGAAAAATAAGAAATTGAGAAACTGACATTCAAGTTGTTTCTATTTTCCAATGGTTGTAAAGGACTTGAAATTTTCCACCCTTTTAAAAATTTTCATGGTTTAAGAAAATTGAAAATGTTATCAAAATTTTTCCATTTGAAAAGAGTGATTTTTAATGACTTTTTTGAGAAAGACAAGAATGTTTTGTTCACAAAAGTTCTCAGCTGCTTAAGCTTAGAGAGCTTAAGCTTAGAGAGGAGTAAGAGACAAGTAAGAGACCTGACAGTTGCATGTAAAATAACCAAAATGATATAGAGGAGGGACATTAAGATAGATCTCCTATTTACTTTCTGTCATAGTGCAAAGAGCAAGGGGACATTTAATGATTCTGAAAGACAGACTATTTAGAACTGATAAGAGGAAGTACTTTACTTTTTTTTTCTAAGTGCATAATTAACCCATTGAATTTATTTGCACCAAGACCTTAGCAAGATTAAGAAAAAGATTAGATATGAACACAGACAAGAACATCTGTTATTTTAGAAAGGATTTTAAAAAATAATATGGGAGCTAAGTCTTCAAGCTCCATGGCATAAGCCAACTTGTAATTGGCAGAGGTTAGAAAGAAGCTTCCCCTTCAGCTTGCTTGTTCTAAAAGTCATTAATGAGGTTGCTTGAAACATCTGTTACTGGCTGTTATCAAAGATAGAATGTTAGACTACACCGACCACTGGCCTGATCCTGAATGGCAACTGCAATTCTCCTTTGATACCCACATCTCCATCAGCTCCCTACAAGTTCGCACACCACCCGTAGGCACTGACTCCGTGGTTGCTCCAGGGCAGGCGCACCCATGGAAAAAAATTAGGGGATGCCTAGCACCCACTGGCAGCCAGCTCCTCCCCGTCCTCATCCCCTGCTGATCAACCTCTTCCCCTCCCTCCCACCCACCAGGCTCAGCTGTTCTGCTGTGTGCAGGAGGCGCTGGGGGGAGGGGGCAGAACTGGGTGGGAAGACGCAGGACGGGGGTGAGGGAAGGAGTGGCGTGGGGGCAGGGCCTGGACCACAGTGAAGGTTGAGCACTCCCGAAGCAAGGAGAAATCCAGTGCCTGTGACACCACCTTCCAGAGTTTCAGAGTAACAGCCGTGTTAGTCTGTATCCGCAAAAAGAAAAGGAGGACTTGTGGCACCTTAGAGACTAACCAATGTATTTGAGCATGAGCTTTCGTGAGCTATACGATGCATCCGATGAAGTGAGTTGTAGCTCACGAAAGCTTACGCTCAAATAAATTGGTTAGTCTCTAAGGTGCCACAAGTCCTCCTTTTCTTCCAGAGTTGTAACAGTTCATATAAATTGCAAATCAGTTTTTGCATTCCAGGTAATTTCCTTGTCCAGTTTAAAAAAAAAGAGAGAGAGAGAGAGAGCTCTGTCCGCCTTGTTGATCAATATCACACAAAGGCATGATGCTAAATGCAAAGCAGCAGAGGTGTAAAAAAAACAAACAAAAAACCAAACCTGTTGTGTCCATTCTCTACATAAGATTAAAAAATGTGGAGAAACCAAACTGATTAAATGTCTCCCAGACTATTTAAAGAGATACTACATAACAGTCTACTGGCTAGAACAAATGAATATTTAACTTGACTTACGTTGGACTACATCACAATTCCCCTTCCGTCGCCTAGCAGCCCTTTGGGAGCTGGACCCCGCTTCCCTTAAAGGGGACACCAGCCACTCTGACATACTAGAATCAAGTTTTTGTTCTAAGCAGTAAGAATGATGATTTTCTATTAACTTTAGTGAATTGTGACACCCACCAACATGATTTGAATAATGATTTTTTGTTTAACTTACTAAACCCCCTACTGCTCATTTTTTATTGATAGGTGTGGCGGGGGGAGGGGAACCATGCTACATTCTGCCCAGCCCAATAGGCCGGGAGGGAAAAAAAAACAAAACTTTTGTTTGCAGTGTTGTAGCTTTGTGGGTCCAAAGATAGTAGAGACACAAGGTGGATGAGGTACTATCTTTAATTGAATCAACTTCTGTTGGTGCGAGGCAAGCTTTTGAGCTACACAGAGCTGTTCAGTTCTGGGGAAAGGACCCAGTGTCACAGCTAAATACAAGGTGAAAACCTTTGATTAACAATCCAAAAATGTTGGCACTAACCCCAAGCCCTTGAGATCAGTGCCCAGGCCCAAGACAGCTTGGCAAAGCTCTGATACAAAATAATTTTTCTTCCATGCTGTGGTGACAGGGAAATTGTAGATACCAGTCCCACTGCTTTAATCCTCTGTTTATTAATAAGTGTTCTATACATTACTTCCAAACATTCCCAAAGCAGTTTAGCACTATAATATGGGTCAGACCGTAAATTTATGGACTAAAACCCACAATATGTATTCTAGGAGTAGTTCCCCTTTCCTGTCCTAGACAGAGGAATGCCCCCATCATACCATTTAAGCTCACCTGTCCCTCACTACTCAATCTCTTACCAGTTAATCCAGTTTTTCCATTTGTCTCCCTACATCTTGTGGTCTGCCCTGGATACCACAGACTCCCTTTCTCAATCAGAAGTTCAGTACCGCCCATTGCTGCATTGTCAGGCCTTCAGTAATATGGGAATGCTCCATGAAGTAAGTAAATACACAGAAAGCAAAATCAGAGCTACCTAAATACAGACCTCTAACTGCAGTGTGTTTTCCAAAGTTATTTTATGGATGGAGTGAAATGCACACTATTTGTCTTCATTACTCAAGCAGTGCTGTTAGGCTCAAGTCAGTTATCAGTTGGGTTTTCATTTATGTGAAACTTGGCTTTGCAGTGTGACAGTTAGCACATTTCTTCTTCTCACTTGAGGAGTTAGTATGAGTGGTGGCATCACCAAATCTGCATCCAAAACCACAAGTAGATTATCCTTATTTCTCAGTTGTTACACGTGTAGACAAAACGGAATTCACATTTGTTATCACACACACCTTTATCTAATGATCCTCATACTTCGCTTGGTATTTGTGAGGGGCAGCAAGGATTTATTCTGCTGGTTGTTTTTAGTGTATTGTTTTTGCAGTTCAAAAAACATAGCAACTTTCAAATCAGGAAGGAAAGAATGAAGTATTATTCTTTAGAGAGCCCTGACCCCACCACATTCCAAGCCAACTAGTGTAACACTTTCCAGTGCTCTTTCACTGATGCCTTTGTGAGCCATCAATTATTTACACATTCAGTCAATAATTAAAGTGTCCTGGAATGTGTATGTTACAAAACAGCTGCCTTTGTTCTTTAGGATATCCTGCTGGTGCTGGCTCAATTACATGCTTAAGAAAACCTAAAACAGGACAATTGAAATGCAGGAGTTTAATATACTGAGGGTAACTAAACAGGCTTCTACACTTCAATAAAGTTATCAGTGGAATACTTTGGGAATAAGCAGAGATTAGTAAACTGGCAGCATTGTACCTCCAGATTTAAGTCAATCTGCTACAATCAAAATAATAAAAAAAAAAGCTTCATTTAAATAAGTGACAAAGAACAGGAAAATAAGTAATGGTGCACTTCAGCACATTCATGTTCCTGTTAATTTCAGTTTAGTTTGTATGACTGATCCTATCACACTCTGGCTATGTAAACAATGTTACCTTGCATAAAAGTTAGTTGCTCAATCCTGAAAGGGATAGATTGCCGCGGGAGACCCTCTCCCTCCCCCAGCCCAAATCCCACTGAACTAAGCACCTTGAAATATAAGGTTGTAAAGCAGTACTTATAATTCACAGCAATTCTACTTTAAAAGGATGTACACACACTTGAGAGATTGGGTTATACCAATTTTTAACAATGTCCCCAGACAGCAAACATGTCAAACCACAAAGGATGATTTGTATTGGCTTATGCTACTTTTGCAACCATTACATTAGGATGTTGTACAGCTTAGTAGCAAAACTATTTTAAAAAAATTAATAGGTGGCAAACCAAGTCATGCACAGAACCAGTTCTTTCCCTTTCCAGTCCTTTCAGATTGGAAAAATCTGGGTTGTGGAAGGTGAGAACTGGATTACAGCTGATCTGCCCACCCTTTGTTTGCAAAACTAACATTTCTACCTGAATATGCTAGAGTTTTTAGTCCATAGTTCTACTATGTATCAGCGGGTGGCCTGTAGAATTACTCCACATGTCCTGATCTCAATAAAACAGATTTGGGATACCACAGCTCCGTCCTCTTGGGCTGTCAGAACATTTCTTCTTGCATCTTTAAAAAAAATAAATAAATCCAATCTCAACTGACCAGAAGCCAAACTAAGGGACAGATCCTGGTCCCACTGGAGAGTAGGAGTTTTGCCCTTTACTTCCATGTGATCAAGATTTGGCCCAAACAATCCAACACCCAACTGTAACATAATGAAGAATAAGAGTCAGCAAGCACAAGAAAGCTACATATGCTTTTGATTAAGGGTCAAGTGTTGTGGGAAGACAGAAGACACTTACCTCATGTAGCAGAAAGTTTTATTTAATTACTGTACGGTTACCAGATTTAAAAAAAACCCAACATTTTTCACTTGCAATAGGGCTATGGAAAACAATGCCTTTTATCATCTCCCCCAATAGGGAGGGAAGAACTGGGTGGGGAAGCTGCAGTGAGACCAGAGGCAGAGGAAAGGCAGTTACATAGGATGTGCCATCTCTCTGCCCCCTCTAAAAATATATGATGTGACCCACAGGTCATGTGGAAAAGGGTAAATTGGAGGGCTTGGTGAGGAGATGCTCTATGTGCTACATTCCCTGCACCACCCCCGTGTAAAAGGGCAGGAGCTCCCCAGTGTGCCCTGCCCTCACATACCCCTTCAGAATGATCAGTAGTCTAGCATGCTGTAGTCTAGCATGCTGCCTGGGCTGCTGTGGGATGTGTGGATGGAAAGTGCCTCCCCATTAGAGACTGGACATTTGTAGGATTCAGATATTCTGAGCCCACTGCCTCCATACACCTGCTGTCCTTACAGAGCTGTGGGCATTAGTATTTGTTTGTTCACTGTGCCCTTCTTCCAGTGTGATTTCCACACAAGAGGAGAATAAGTCAGCCCAAATGCTCATTGCCCTATTTGGGCTGGCTTGTTAGAGCTGGGCTCTTTCCTAATGTGAAACCTGGCTACAGAGGACACAGCTGTAACATTTGCAGCCTTTTCACCAGCCATTTCATATACTTTAGTATCAATACAGCTGTTTTGTTCACAATAGAGGAAAAGTGCCACTACGGGGAGAAAGATGGCAATTATTTCAGAATGATATTCCGCTTTATGTCATTGTAGAAAATGCAACTATTCCTGAATAAAGTCACAATAGAATAATAATTCCAATATAAAGTATCTATGCTGGTCAAGTTCCCTATATGAGAAGCTGCTCCTTTCTAAATTTGTTACTGCAGGGATTGTTGTGGCTATATCAGTAGCTCTCACAGGGCTAGTCCAGAATGCCATGGGTTTAAGTCCAACCTTAAGATATGGCCTCTTGATAAATATTAACACTTCAACACTAGGGAGCCACTACACAGTTCGAAATGCTATTCTTCTGATAAAAGATTAGATGTCCTACCACCCAATGGTGATAGGAAGCATCCCTGAAAGCCGCTAAGCCACACTTTTTCTAGACTTCCTAGGAATTTGTGTCAGTGACTCCTCTGGGCGGTTGTGAGGATAGGTGAGTACAAGAGCACTTCCCGTACTCTGGCAGGTAGGCATCTATGCCACATACACACACCCCTTTTAGGCAGTATACCTCAACTGCTATTCCTTATCAGGTGTGTGGTCCTTCATTCCTGGCTGCACATCCTCCATCCAACCTTTTTCTGGCTGCCAATTCAGTGGCTCCAGTGCAAACAGTTTCAAACCTATCACATCAAGCTTCTTGTGGCACAAAGCAAGCTGACCATTTCATAAACCCAAGAAATGGAAGCCAGTGGGGAGATTGGAACTTTGAGGCCTAGAGTTATGAAGTTTTGAGAATTTCACTGAATATTTGGCTACATTTCCACCCAAATGACTTCTGGTACTGTAGAGCTTTTATGGCTGGATTATTCCTAAGTGACATTACATGGCTGGCCTTCCATTGTATCTCCTGATCTGATCTCCTTTGTTTATTTTATTGGTCAGTCAGGCTTCTGTTCAGGACTCAGTCTAGCTCTCTATTCCTTTTGCTTCCTCCCTTTAAAATTAAGTTAGGCATTAACGTTACACAAAGGTTTACATCTCAGATAAGATTAATACAGAAAAATAATGAAGGTTCTCGTTATATATCCAAGTGGTAGATCCCGTTTTTAAGACTGAGGGCCTTGGGGTTCCAGTATCTCCCTGTAAGAGTCCTGAAGATTTCTTCCCGTTCCCCTCTCCTTCCATACTTCATACCTCTGCCTTTGAGATGGTGTGTCATGTCCATCATTCTTATGACAAAGGAGCCCATAAATGCTATTTCTGAGGCTAGAGGACTGTGAAGAGAGCTGGTAGAAAAATTAGAAGTATAGTGCAGAATGTGTGCTGTGATAAGAAAAATACTGGAAAAGTTGACTGTAGAATGATTTAATGTACATCAAAAATACTTGCCTATTTGACCTTTTAGAGAAATATGGTAAATATTAGGCTTCTTACAAGCCTAGAGCATCATTAAGAGAGTTTCAGTATGGATTTCCAAATTTCCTTTATCAGTTGATTAGTTTAACCAGTTAAGATACTGCCCTATTTGGGGTGGAGTGGAATGCAACATAGCTCCTATAAGGTGATGACCCCTCTAATATTTACCGTGTTTGTTTAATTTGGATTCCTAAAGTTAGGAGTGAGAATGACAGAACCAATTTAAAGTCTGAGAACACTTGGGATGCTGTTTTTAATGAAGTGTGATGATATATTTTAAGTTAAGACCACATAAGAATTTATGCTCAAATCAGCAGAACAAATTGAAACTGAGGTGAAGAGCACAGCAGAGAGGCCATCTTGGCAAAATATTACAGGTTAAAATTAATGATGGAAAACAGTTCCCCTTAGTTCACTTATGGTCATCAGAAGTCCTGGTGCAAGTTACTTTGGCTGTAAATCTTTTGCAAAAATAATTAGTGGTTCTTTCAAATGTGAGCAGCAAGTGTATAACAGATTTTGTATTGCAGGATCATTACACTATATTTTAGATTCTTCACATATTAAAATGAGTCAGAGCTCAGAAGTGTTCTCTTTTCTGACAAAAATTGAACTATGAATTTCTCCAGCTTAGTCCAATAAATGCTATACTGTTATCAAATATATTGTATCCTGTAGCATACACTATTCTGGCTTTCAAACAGTTAGGAAAGAACTGACTATTGGGCTTAGGTTATTTCTTTGTTGGGAGGGAAAGGAGTAGATGGAGACTCATGATGTTCTTGCTTAGTCTATTTTTACTTGTAGTGTGCACGTAGGAGTTATTTGAACACAAAACAGAATTAGACAGCAAAGGCAGCAGCAAAAGTGATTTGCACTACTTCAGAAAGCAACTGTGTTCAAACTGCCACAAATTTATTCTCAAAAGCACCTTATGTAGACCCCTCATTCTTTCTTCCCCGCCCTTGGCCCCCAAATTGTCCTCCTTCCTCAATGCATCTGAGCCTGTGCAGTAATCTTTTGCTCAATGTTTGGCCCATTACATTATTCAGCATTATTACTTAAATACTCAATGTGGACTGGGGATCTGATTCTGCCCTCATTTACACCTAATGATGACAATGTAATTGAACTAGTGTAACTGAGGGCAGAATCCAACTTGTGCAAGTATACACAGTGTAAGTCACCATAGCTCCATAACTTTAAAAATGGAACAATGCCCCTCCAGCTGAGGGTCTGGTCCATAAGAAGACATGTTGATTAGAGTTTACAGTTAATTAAACAAAAAAAAAAACCCACCACACAAGTCAGTTGTATTTGCACTGGGCTTACCTTATCTCTAGAGCCTCCTCAGTTCACAGCTAGCAACAGCAGCAATGAGGGATTCTTTTTTCTTTGGGGGAGGAAGGGAGAACATGCAAGTATCTCTCTCATCTTGTTCAGAACGTCTTCCATCCTGTAACATGGTGAGACCAGATCTTATTTGCTACCAACACCCCAGCAGATGTATATCACCTTTGGACCAGTGATTCATTACTTGTGTCTAAGGGTATGTCTACACTACAAAATTAGGTCGAATTTATAGAAGTCGATTTTTTTAGAAAGTGATTTTTATACAGTCGATTGTGTGTGTCCCCACTAAGTGCATTAAATGGGCAGAGTGCATCCACAGTGCCGAGGCTAGTGTCGACTCTCGGAGCGATGCACTGTGGGTAGCTATCCCACAGTTCCCACCGCCCATTGGAATTCTGGGTTGAGCCCCAATAGCCTGATAGGGAAAAAAAACCTGATAGGTCGTGGGTGGTTTTGGGTACATGTCGTCAGTCACCCCTCCCTCCGTGAAAGCAACAGCAGACAATCGTTTTGCACCTTTTTTCCGTGCGAGCACCATACTGCTTTCAGCAGTAGAACTACTAACCATAGTCATCGAACAACTGCTTCCGCTGCCACTCTGCTCTCCTGCTCTGGAAGCAGACAGTGCAATAGGTCGGAAAAACCTGGTCTTCCAACCACCGCTTCCGCTGCCACTCTGCTCTTGTCTCGCCATACCACGGCAAGCATGGAGCCCGCTCAGATCACCACAGCAGTTATGAGCATTGTAAACACCTCGCATATCATCATGCAGTTTATGCAGAACCAGAACCTGCAAAAGCAGGCAAGGAGGTGACAGCAACACGGTGATGAGAGTAATGAGGACATGGACACAGACTTCTCTCAAAGCACGGGCCCTGGCAATTTGGACATCATGGGGGTAATGGGGCAGGTTCATGCCTTGGAACGCCAATTCTGGGCCCAGAAAACAAGCACAGACTGGTGGGACTGCATAGTGTTGTGGGTCTGAGATGATTCCCAGGGGCTGCGAAACTTTCGCATGCGTAAGGGCACTTTCATGGAATGTTGTGACTTGCTTTCCCCTGCCCTGAAGCACAAGAATACCAAGATGAGAGCAGCCCTCACAGTTCAGAAGCGAGTGGCGATAGCCCTGCGGAAGCTTGCAATGCCAGACAGCTACTGGTCAGTCGGGAATCAATTTGGAGTGGGCAAATCTACTGTGGGGGCTGCTGTGATCCAAGTAGCCAATGCAATCACTGAGCTTCTGCTATCAAGGTTAGTGACTCTGGGAAACGTGCAGGTCATAGTGGATGACTTCGCTGCAATGGGATTCCTTAACTGTGGTGGGGCTATAGACAGAACGCATATCCCTCTCTTGGGACCGGAGCACCAAGGCAGCCAGTACATAAACTGAAAGGGGTACTTTTCAATGGTGCTGCAAGCAAGGGTGGTTCACAAAGGATGTTTCACCAACATCAACGTGGGATGGCTGGGAAAGGTGCATGACGCTCGCATCTTCAGGAACTCTGGTCTGTCTGAAGAGCTGCAGCAAGGGACTTACTTCCCAGACCAGAAAATAACTGTTGGGGATGTTGAAATGCCTATAGTTATCCTTGGGGACCCAGCCTACCCCTTATCGCCATGGCTCATCAAGCCGTACACAGGCACCCTGGACGGTAGTCAAGAGCTGTTCAGCTATAGGCTGAGCAAGTGCAGAATGGAGGTAGGGTGTGCATTTGGATGTTTAAAGGCGCGCTGGCGCAGTTTACTGACTTGGTTAGACCTCAGCAAAACCAATATTCCCATTGTTATTACTGCTTGCTGTGCGCTCCACAATATCTGTGAGAGTAAGGGGGAGACGTTTATGGTGGGGTGGGAGGTTGAGGCAAATCGCCTGGCTGCTGGTTACACGCAGCCAGACACCAGGATGGTTAGAAGAGCACAGCAGGGCGTGCTGCACATCAGAGAAGCTTTGAAAACAAGTTTCATGGCTGGCCAGGCTACAATGTGACAGTTCTGTTTGTTTCTTCTTGATGAAAACCCGCCCCCTTGGTTCACTCTACTTCCCTGAAAGCCAACCACCCTACCCTCCCCCCTTCGATCACTGCTTGCAAAGGCAATAGAATCATTGTTGTTTCAAATCCATGCATTCTTTATTAATTCGTCACACAAATAGGGGGATAACTGCCAAGGTAGCCCGGGAGGGGTGGGGGAGGAGGGAAGGACAAGGCCATACTGCACTTCAAAACTTATTGAATACCAGCATTCTGTTGCTTGGGCAGTCCTCTGGGGTGGAATGGTTGGTGCCCGGAGGCCCGCCCCCCCAACTTCCGCATTCTTGGGCGTCTGGGTGAGAGGCTATGGAACTTGGGGAGGAGGGCAGTTGGTTATACAGGGGCTGCAGTGGCGGTCTGTGCCTTTCCTGCACATCAACCATACGCCAGAGCATATCAGTTTGATCGTCCAGTAGCCTCAGCATTGCATCCTACCTCCTTTCATCACGCTGCCGCCACCTCTCCTGTTGCTCCAGCCATCTGTCCTCGCATTAATTTTGTGCTTTCCTGGACTCTGACATTGTCTGCCTCCATGCATTCTGCTGGGCTCTTTCAGTGCAGGAGGACTGCATGAGCCCAGAGAACATTTCATCGCGAGTGTGTTTTTTCTTATCTGGGACGGAGAGGATAGTGGCAGCATTGAAACATTTGCAGTTGCGGGATGAAAAAAAGGGAGAGTAGTATTTAAAAAGACACATTGTCCATTTAAAAGGAGGGGCTGATGTTTTCAGGTTAACATGCAGCACAAACCCAACTAACCCCTGCCCACACACCCGATTCTCTGGGATGATCGGTTCACCCCTCCCCGCACCACGTGGCTAATAGCAGGGATGGCTTCTTTTCAGCCACAGGCAAACAGCCAAGCAGGAACGGCCACCTCTGAATGTCCCCTTAATAAAATTCCCCTATTTCAACCATGTGGCCATAAATATCACTCTCCTGAGGATAACACAGAGAGATAAAGAACGGATGTTGCTTGAATGCCAGCAAACACCGGGACCATACGCTGCCAGGCTTTCTTATGCAATGATTCCAGACTATGTGCTACTGGCCTGGCAAAGTGTCCTACCATGGGCTTTGGGAGTACCTCCAGGAGAGCTTCATTGAGATATCCCTAGAGAATTTCTGCTCCATCCCCAGACACGTTAATAGACTTTTCCAGTAGCTGTACTGGCCACAAATGCATCCCAAGTCTTCAAGGCAAATTAATCATTAAACACACTTGCTTTTAAACCATGTATTATATTTACAAAGGTACACTCACCAGGAGGTGCCTTCTCTGCCTTCAAGGTCTGGGAGCCCAGGTTGGGAGGGTACTGTCTCCAGGGTGATCAACAGTTCCTGGCTCTCAGGGAGAACAGTTTCTCCACTTGCCTGGTGTGTGTGATCTTCCTCATCCCTAAAATCCTCATCCCTTTTGCATGACACTCCCATACAGGAGTCCATGAATAGGGGTGGGGTAGTTGTAGGGGCACCCCCTAGAATTGCATGCAGCTCATCATAAAAGCGGCATGTCTGGGGGTCTGACCCCGAGCGGGCGCTTGACTCTTTGGTAGGCTTGCCTGAGCTCCTTAAGTTTCACGTGGCACTGCTGCGGGTCCCTGTTATAGCCTCTGTCCTTCATGCCCTTGGAGATTTTTTCAAATATTTTGGCATTTTGTCTTTTGGAACGGAGTTCTGATAGCACGGATTCGTCTCCCCATACAGCGATCAGATCCAGTACCTCCCATTTGGTCCATGCTGGAGCTTTTTTGTGATTCTGGCACTCTGTGGTCACCTGTGCTGATCAGCTTGCCATGCTGGCCAAACAGGAAATGAAATTCAAAAGTTCGCAGGGCTTTTCCTGTCTACCTGGCCAGTGCATCCGAGTGGAGAGTGCTGTCCAGAGCAGTCACAATGGAGCACTCTGGGATAGCTGCTGGAGGCAAATACCATTGAATTGCATCCACACTACCCCAAATTCAACCCGGCAATGTCAGTTTAAGCGCTAATCCCCTCATCGGGGAGGAGTACAGAAATAGATTTTAAGAGCCCATTAAGTTGACAAAAATGACTTTGTCGTGTGGACGGGCACAGGATTAAATTGCTCTAATGCTGCTAAATTCGACCTAAACTCATAGTGTAGACAAGGGCTAAGGCACCTTTAGAGATAATTAGTATGAAATACTAAGTTGCATTGTACCTGTATTTTGTTTTCTTTTATAAGCCAGACAATAGATCATGGTGTTGTTTAAGAGACCTCTCTATATCCCAGTTGCATGGTTGGGGAAATCAAATGGTCTACTCCTTCCACATAAGGAAAGTGATCGGTTACAGGCCTTTAGATGTTTCCTGACCCCCTTTTGTCCCTGGTCATGCAAGCAGTGGGCTTCCTGTTCCTGTCAAGTTCCCTTCCCAAGCCTGCCACTGAATTCTATCTTTGAGCTAATTAACCTGTACTTAACTCATCTACCTTAGCATGGATGCCCCTAACCTGAACCCACATCCTCTCCCCCGCCCCCAAGGAAAGAGGTGAGTCTTCAACCTTAGCTGTGGAATAGCTACTGCCACTCCATAATACATCCTGATAATATCCCTGAAATTGTCTTTACAGGGACTCCAAGTCATTAAAAAGAAGTTTTGCAGCATAGAAATGAGTGTGGGGAATACCAGCTTTTGAAATCTGTAGGTACTCTCCTCAAAATAAGGGGCGTTACCAAATATTATTCTAGAGTGACAAGCCAGCTCAAATTCAGAGGCAACATAAATGATGGCTTAAGTTACACAGTGGTAACTCAAGGTAATGGAGATGCAAAGAGGATGGAGTATGGGTTTTAGCAAGAAAGGCAACCAACAGGAAAGCTGGTATATTTTATACCCTCCTTTTGGTTGCTTTTCCACTATAAACCCATCCTTTTGCCCTCAGCATATAACTACCAGTTGCGTGAGAAGAGGTAGTTTACACAAAGACTTCATCATCTCTGACATTGGCTCTAAATTTCTGATTTTAAATGTAATACATTTGAATACAGCTATACTTTTATAAACAGCTTTTAAAGTTTATTGCAAAGGATAAACATTGCTTTATAAACTGAACAGCGACAAATGCCTGTGCATGTATAAATGCATCTTGTGTCTGCATCCATAATTTTGATGGATCATTATTTTAACAAGAACTGTTCACTGGGCAGCAAATTTAATTTGCTTCTTTATTATATGGAGTGGTTATATTGTTCTGGAAGTCACAGTAGTCAATTAGTGGCTGTTAGTATCTGCTGTATACAGTTGCTTGGTAATATTTGCATATGTGCCTGATTATCTGAGCTAGCGGTCCAAGAGACTTTTCAGTAACTTTTTCAGTTGATCTTCACAAATACAAGGTTTTAAGCAAACAAGGATCATAGCATAAGGTAAATAACCAAAGACCAGAATTTATGTCTCCACTGTTCCTGTTTAACTTGTGCCTGCAGATTATCACACAAGAGATGAGGAGTACTTGTGGCACCTTAGAGACTAACCAATTTATTTGAGCATGAGCTTTCGTGAGCTATAGCTCACTTCATCGGATGCATACCGTGGAAACTGCAGCAGACTTTATATACATACAGAGAATATGAAACAATACCTCCTCCCACCCCACTGTATTGTTTCATATTCTCTGTGTGTATATAAAGTCTGCTGCAGTTTCCACGGTATGCATCCGATGAAGTGAGCTATAGCTCACGAAAGCTCATGCTCAAATAAATTGGTTAGTCTCTAAGGTGCCACAAGTACTCCTTTTCTTTTTGCGAATACAGACTAACACGGCTGTTACTCTGAAACCTGACACAAGAGATGGAATCTTAAGTTTATACAAAGAAAAGGAGTACTTGTGGCACCTTAGAGACTAACCAATTTATTTGAGCATGAGCTTTCGTGAGCTACAGCTCACTTCATCGGATGCATTCAGTGAGCTGTAGCTCATGAAAGCTCATGCTCAAATAAATTGGTTAGTCTCTAAGGTGCCACAAGTACTCCTTTTCTTTTTGCGAATACAGACTAACACGGCTGCTACTCTGAAACCTAAGTTTATACAGTCTTTTGTTGGTGTTCAGTTTCACATGGCCTGGGGGTTTGTCTACACCACGCAGCTTTTAGCGACAAGGGTGTGTTGACACAGTCTTGTCGCTAAATAGCAGCATGTGTAAACGCTCTTTTTCGGTACTTTTGCAGACAAAATACTTCCAGCCCCACAAGCAGCATCAGCTTTGACGGCAGGAGAGCGCTTCTGCCAACAGAAGTCACACTGGCACTTGCGTCGGCAAAACTTTTGTCTTTCACTTAAGTACCTGTGAAAGACAAAAGTTGTCGACAACTTCAGTGTAGACATACCCTAAAACTCAGATTTAAGAAGAAAAAAAAAAGCCTTTCAGTGAGCTTCTCCCTCCCGACCAGGAACTTTTAAGTACCATGTGATTATATGGCACTGGATGGTGTGCTGAAAGGGTTTCCTCAAGGTTTTCACTTTTTTTTTTAATTGTGTCAGATCTGCATATCTCCATAATCACTGTGCTGTAATATAATGTTGAGGGACAGAGAACCAAATTATGTCTGAGAAATTACAGAAAGATTATAAATCCAAATCTGAAGTTTCTCTGTAGTTCAAGGGGGTTTGGATATGTTGTAATTCAGGTCCAATTTTAATAAATACTTTGGGTTAGCCACATAAAGGGTGGCCTATTCAGCACACTTGCTCTGCTTTGTTATTCAGAGCATAATCAAACCTATTAATCCATGAAAGATGAGATGGGCTGATAGAGTACAGTAACTGAAATACTCTAAGATTCCCACTCACCAACACTTAATCTGTGTATCTTGAGAAGAATTTGCTAAAAGCTGACAAAACAAAACTCCCCAGCCTTCCACTTCTGTGGGAGTTTGGCTCAACCTTAACTATGGTTCAGCAAGACGCATGTTATTGGACCCCCAGCACAACAAAAACATGGCCAAGTGGCATGTGGTATGTCTAGGCAGTTTGAAAATTGGATGCTTTCTTCATACCAGATTTGCATGATGCAGTTTAAAAAGAAAAAAAGAACTAAAGTGATTTTACATTCATACAGGAGGAACACAAAGCACTTTACAGAAATCACTTGACTTACCACTAAAAAAGCATCCATCACCAGGGTGGAAACAAAATAGTTTATTTATATTACAGTAGCACCTAAAAGGTTCAGCCAGATTAGGGCTGCACTGGGCCAGGTGCTGCACAAATCTGTAATAAATGATAGAGTCAGATGCTCAAACAGCATTTTAAGGAGATGAAATGGTTACCTTAAGTGAAATAAGGGAATTAAGTAGACCGAATACAAACTGGGGAAGTTGGAATACAGCCAGTAGAAGCTAATAGGAGGTGCAATTCCACAACAAATGGGTTGAGCCAAACATCCATTGTCAAAGGCTCCCTCTTTGCAATTGTTTGCTACTGTCATTATGGATACAGAGAAGAATTCAGATCCACATTTCTAATGGAGGAAGGAAGAACATTATGCTAAACAGGAAAAATGTTCATGGTATTGACACTGACTGGGTCATGCAGTTTGTCTGCTTATTTTCAATTAGCGTGAGCTCTCTGCCTAACATCTAATGTGTTCCCATTGAGATCTGACAAAAGAAAGAAAGATGACAGCAGTATCTTATTTTTAAAAAGAGAAACCGTTGCAAAAGTAACATTATCCTCCTTCAAAAATTCCAGTTTTCTCTGATGCCTGCAGAACTTTTGACAGTGGTCTCACCACACAAGTGTCCGGTCAGGCTGACCAATACTGTCTCTTGTTTCCTTGTACTCTTCTCCACCATCTCGGTCTGTTGTCTCAATCTTATGGAGATTGTAAGCTCTTTGGGGCAGGGATTGTCTTTTTATTCTATGTTTGTACAGCACCTAGCACAAAGGGGTCCTGGTCCCTGCTATGGTAATACTAAGAGAGAGGGGTGCTTTGCTATAGAAAAGTCAAGCCAATGTGAGATGCATTAGAGCAACTCAGGGAAAAAGCCAAAATGAACACATACTTGCTATTGCCATGGAGAAGATATTAGAAAAAACTGCTGCTATCTAGTCTTGTGTTCATTGCCTCGTTCACCTGAGCATCCTACGAAGGGTAGCTCACAAACATGAGTTCTCTCACCATGCTTAAGCATTACCTCAGATTTACATCTTATTCAACATTAATTTAGATTGGCTTGAATATGCTCAGGTGAGACAGAGTGAATTGGCTGAATAGCCATAAATAAAAAGGTAATTAATTATCAGAGCTGCTTGAATTCTTCATTGTGAATAATTTATCTGAAGAATTTAGGGCTCGTCCACATGGAGACTCAGGCTGGGTGTACACTACCAGCACTCCAAAAGGATAGCTGTAGATATGCCTCTTTAGTGTACATGCTTCCACACTGATAGAAAGCATTTTTCTGCTGACGTAGGTAATTTGCCTGAGATGGCAGCTAAGTCAGAAAATGTCTGTTGACTTAGTTGCCCCTACAGTCTGAGCCAATCTAACTGTGGTGCTCAGGGCATGAAATTTTCCCCACAGCCTCAAGTGATGGAACTAGGTTCATCTAATTTTTAGGATATATCAGGCCTTAGTGCATGGCAAGCCAGGGTGTAAATCTACAGTGCTGTAGCCTGCCACAAGTCACTATGTGGCCTCCTCGTAGGCATAGTTTGACTTCTATATTGGGTGTGGGAGGGTTCCAGTCAGGCCAACACCCCATGTGGTGCTGCGGGACAAATTCCATGCCTGCGCAGGGGTGCCATTTCAAATTTTGGGCAAGTAGGCATCTTTAGCTCCTGGAATCATGGTTACTTAGGCAACTGAAAACTCTAGAGTTTTTGCAGGTAATAACTTAGAAATATCTGACAGGAGCTGCAACTGAGGTCCCAGGAGAGCCAACTGAGGTCACTCAAATGGGGTGAACTGCAAAGAATGTGGCAGACAATCCCCGAAGCTGGTGGATAGTCCAATACTTAGATTTACCAATCCAGCTTCTATAATACCTCACTGGTTACCCAGAAGCCAACACCATAATTCCCTTAAAGAAACCCAGCCTCAGGCCTCCACCCAGATATGCAAGTCAAATATGAGGATTACTGAAAATCTTATAATATAAAAAAGGTTCTACCAATCCCAAAGGATTGGACACATTACCTCCCAGGTTAATGAATATTCCGGAGTTTACCCAAATACACGCTTACAGCCAATTCTTATTAACTAAAACTAAAATTTATTTTAAAAAAAGTATTGGTTAAAAGATCAGTATATGTACAGACATGAGTACAGTTCTTGAGATTGAATTCATATTAGAGATGGCAAGCACTGTAGTTGCAGAGTTTTCAGAATTAGCTCATAGGTTATAGTCCAATCTTCATATTCAGGGTGTTCCAGTTTAGGACTGGGATCTCAGCCTTACGACTTAAGTTTCCCCTGCATGAAGAACAAAGCAGGTCAGAGATGACAGAATCAGGACCCAACGGTCTTTTATAGCGTTTCAGGCCTTCTTTGAAAGGTTGGAGTCCTTAGGTGAACAATAGGCACTCATGGAGACTTTGAAGTGGACCCATTTCCTAAACATCGCTGGTAATTATTTACACAGGTTAACATAAGGCAATTGTCTGTTTTCTAGCATTCTCACATTATATTATACATTTCAAAGAGACGAACACAGTGATATCCTATGTTTACAGTTCATTTAAACGTTAATATTCCATTTTGATCTCTGAATAATAGCTATAGTGACAGACAGGAACTGTCTGTTTACATGGCTAGCATCAAACAGGATATGAGTACACACATACAATTAGCATTACTTCTAATTTTCACAACATAGGTTTGCATTTCAAAGTTCTAGCCTATCTACCATGGAATAGCCCCAATTACCATTTACATACTGTTCTAACATCTCTCGAATGGTTGACTCTGGGTCAATCAGCCTGCAAGCTGCTTAACCCTTTCTGGCTATGCCTCTAATTCCCATATCAAGAAAGAAAGGAAGAATATTAGACCCACTCAGCTCTAATACTAACATGTTCTGACATCTTGTGGCAAGTCACTTATAGGACACTGGCTAGGTTTAAAATTGTAATGTCTACTCTTACTCAGATACTCTTACAAAGTCAAAAGGGACCATTGTGATCATCTAGTCTGACCTGTACATTGCAGGCCACAGAACCTCATCCATTCACTCCTGAAATAGACCCATAACCTCTGGCTGAGTTACTGAGTCCTCAAAACATGGTTTAAAGACTTCAAGTTACAGAGAATTCACCATTTACACTAGTTTAAACCTGCAAGTGGCCCATATCCCATGCTGCAGAAGAAAGTGAAAACCCCCCTTAGTCTCTGCCAATCTGACCTGGGGGGAAATTCCTTCCTGACCCTAAATGATGATGATCTGCTAGACTCTGACCATGTGGGCAAGACTTACCAGGCAGACACCTAGGAAAGAATTCTCTATAGTAACTTAGAGCCCTCCCCATCTAGTGTCCCATCTCCAGCTGTTGGGGATTTTTGCTACAGGCAGTTGCTGATGGGCCATATGCCTTTGAAAGTAGTCCTGTCATACCATCCCCTCCATAAACTTAGCAAGCTCAGTCTTGAGGCCAGTTAGGTTTTGCGCCCCCACTGCACCTCTGGAAGGCTCCTCCAGAACTTCATTCCTCTGATGGTTTGGAACCTTTGCCTAATTTTGAGCCTAAACTTGTTGATGGACCAATTTATATGTATTTGTTCTGGGGTCCACATTGATACTGAAATGTCTCCTCTCCCTCCCTGGTATTTAGCCCTCTGATGTATTTATACAGAGCAATTATATCTCCCCTCAGCCTGCTATCGGTTAGGCTAAACAAGCCAAGCTCTGAGTCTCTTCTCATAAGTTAGGATGATCTGAGGAATGGAAAACCTAGTAGCCATTCTCTGCACCTGTTCAAGTTTGAATTAATTTTTCTTAAACATGGGAGACTAGAATTGCACACAGTATTCTAGATGAAGTCTCATCAGTGTCTTGTATAAGGATATTAACACTGCCCTGTCTCTACTGGAAATACCTCACCTGATGCAGTCTAGGCTGTATTAGCTTTTTTCACAGCCATATCATATTAATGGCTCAGTCATCCTATGGTCAACCAATACACCCTGGTCATTCGCCTCCTCTGTCGCTTCCGATTGATAAATCCCCAGCTTATGGCAAAAATTCTTGTTGTTAGTCCCTAAATGCATGACTTTGCACTATTAAATATCATCCCATTTCTATTACTCCAATTTGCAAGGTCATCCTGATCTTCTTGTAGGGTATTAGTCTTCCTCAGTATTGGCAATTCTGCCAATCTTTGGGTCAGCTGCAAATTTTACTAGCAAACTCCCATTTTTTGGGCCAAGGTCAGTAATAATTAAAAAAAGGAAATCAGGTTGGTCCCAAGACTGATCCCTGAGGAACTCCACTAGTAACCTCCCTCTAGACTGACAGTTTACCTTTCAGTATGACCCGTTATAGTTATCCCTTTAACTAGTTCCTTATCCACCTTTCAGTTCTCTCATTAATCCCAATCTTCTCCAATTTAACTAATAATTTCTCATATGGAACTGTATCAAATGCCTTACTGACATCCAAGTAGATTAGATCTACTGTATTTCCTTTGTCTAAGAAAAAAAAAATCCTTTGAGAAGAGAACTGAACTGTTACTACCTCTTGATTCAAGAATTGAAACAATTGTAGAAAAATATGCAATTACTTTCTATCATTTAGTCAATTTGCATTTTGTCATTCACCAAGCTTGGAACAGATCATTTAACTTAAGAAAAAGCTGTTAGGTTGTTTCCTAATCTTAATCACTCTGTTTATAAACAAAATTCTGACTCCCTGCCTCAGGGGGAGCAGCACATCTCGTGTGTCCTCTGTAGAACTTGTTACATTGCACACTCAGGCTGCCTGCCCGAGGCTTGCAGTTTGGGGGGGATGCCCATGCCCCCCAAACTCTGCCTATGGGCCCCCTGCTACTGTGCACTAGAAGTTCTGTAGTGGTAGTCTATTATGAGCTCGGTTAAGCCTTGTTATGGATCAAGATAAAACCTATTTGAAACTGGTAAGGGAACATTCACACAAGATTGCTATAAGCAATTAAAGGGCCCCACTTAATACAAGGCATAATAGAGTCTGGCCAGAAACTAGCACCAGGCGAGTGGGGGTTTCCACTGGATGTTGTCCTGACCAGGTGGGGGTAGATGGGTGTGTAAGACAAGGTAGGGTGCAGACAAACAGAACAGACAAAACCAAGCAGGAACCAGTGAGCCTGTTGTATGACCCTGGAAAAAGTGAGAGGGGACTTTGAGGTCCGATGCTGCTTGAAAGCAGCTCAGGTTATAAATAGAGAAGCTATTCCCCTGGTTTTTGGTTCCTCTTGTGTTTGGAGAAGCAGGACTTTATAAATAGACAAGATTGAGGAGTGTGATTTTCTCTGATTCAATTTCTACCCTCAACAGGAATATTCCAGGGCCCCAAATGTTTACTGGAGATCTCTGTTGAAGAGGAGCAAGATTATGGGCAACTATTCATAAGGGTTTAGATAAACAGCTCATTTCAATCCTCTTGTTATTCATGGTATGCAATTGGTCACTGATGCTCTGTACCTCAGGGGAACATCCAGCACGCCCATAGTCATCCTTGTAAAATGATGATGTGGTATCCAATGCAAAGTTTGTCATGTTGGGTGTCTTCAGAAGGCTCATGATGCACTGAGCATGGTTATAGACATGTTATAGTAAGGTTATAATTTCTTGTATATAGTTATGAGGCTGAAAAATGTATCCTCATGGCTTAAAGCAAGCCCACAGGATCTTTACAGAGAAGAAGGCAGCACGCAGCATTTATTGAGAACACAACAGTTAACATATGCTTTTCAATCTCTCTCACACACACCCCCCATGCACACAGTCCTGCCAGTTGATGTTTATAGTTACCAGTCCAGAGCCTGGATCTATCTAGTGGCCAGCCACATTGGTTGCAGAGGGGAGCAGGGCTCTGTCGGTTGTGATCCGATGCTCCTGCAGTGTGGCAAGACGAACCCGAAGTCCCATGGCCAAGCACCCTGTTCTTAGTCTTTCTTCTCTGTTGAAGTCTGGATTTTGCTGTGTCAGTTTGTGACTGGGTTACACCAATTAAGAAGTATCTTTTGATGTTGATGTAAGCAGTGTCAGGATGAGCTCCACCCTGACATCTGGTGGTGAGGTGTGGCAAGTTGTGGAAAAGAACTTCAGGGGCTGATCTCATTTGCATAGGCACACCCACCCCGCCTAGAATGAGGCCATAGCTGCCCAAATGGTCACTTTGGCTGCTGTGGGATCCCCAGTGTCTCTGTTATTGGGGCAGGAAGAATAAATTGTTATTATCCTGATTATGGGAACTGTACTTGGCCTTTTGTTATGATGGAGGGACTCACCATCAACTAAGTAGCACTCGCTAGGCAAGGATCATGGGTTCCAAAACTCTATGAATTGAGAGAGGCTGGGGACAAGTATTAATACTTGGTGGCATGGGCCCCTTGGTGACGGCCTTACATGCTAATTGCACTTCCTCCTCTCTCCACTGTGGAATATCAGAGCTCATTTTGATTTCATTAGAAGTCTAGTTACAGGCTGCTGAGCTCACTTTGGGCTAATAGAGCACCAGCACTGAGCCTCCCCTACTACAAGCTGAATTCACCAAAGAGCTGAACTGACTAAGAGCTGAACTGACTAAGAGCTGAACTGACTGAGTGTTGTGTTAAGTAGTGGGGGAGCCTGAAGATATATTGTGGAGCAGTTTGTGGGACGGCTGGAGTGCCTTGTGGACAGGCTGGTGTAGCAGTTCGTAGGACAGCGGGAGCTGCTGGTGGGACGCAGAGCAGTTTGTGGACCGGCTGGTGGAGCAGTTCGTGGGATGGCGGGACCTGCTTGTGGGCCGCGGAGCGGAGCGAAGGAGTTCGTGGGGCAGCTAGCGGAGCGGAGCAAAGGCCTATGGAGCTGTGGGGCGGTCAGCTTCAGGCACCTTACATGATCTTTTACCCCTGTCCCATCTCCACCCAGGTTGGGAGGTAAAGCTCTGCAGATAAACTTTCGAAGTCTGGGGCTGCCCTGACCAGGGACAGAGACTTTTGGGTCATTGGACTTTTGGTGATTTGCGGTTGCTGGACTCAAGAACCAAAGGGAAAGGGGCATGCCCCAATTTGCTTAGGGTGGGTTTTTTTGCTCATGGATTGTGTTATGAATCCTGTTGGTGGTGTTTCCCCAACATAATGCCACATTGTTTCTCTCTGTTATTAAAAGGCTTTTTGCTACACTCAGACTATGTGCTTGCAAGAGGGGAAGTATTACCTCTTGGAGGCGTCCAGTGGGGTTGGTATATATTTGTCCCAGGTCACTGGGTGGAGGCTCGAGCCGGTTTGCATTGTGTTATCGGAATGGATCCCCTAGATATTGAACCCGGCCCTTGTTGCTGCCAACTCTGACAGGCAGAAGGGTTACTTAAACCTTCCAATACACCTCCAAGAGGGTTATCCTGTGCTGGTTCCGCTTTAATCAATTGTCCTGTCTTTAGGGGTGCCAGCCTTCACCTCACGGTCATCAATTTGCCCGTCCTTCATTATGGATGTGCACTGATGATTTTCTGGTGTCATTAAGTCTCTTTACTCCTTTTTCCTTGACCATCTGGTGATAACAATGGCCTTCACCCCTTCTCTTTTCCTGATGCATACATTCCTCATTCACAGTCTTTTTACAGAGACCTTTGAGAATACAGAGTGTCAGTTTATTTTGAATCTCCTTAACAGACACAATACAAGATCCTGTCTTTTAATTACTAAACCTTAAAACAAAGAAGTGTATATTTAACTAGAGTGCCTAATTTTTAATACATATAGGAAACCATATTAGACATTATAACTTATCCTAAAACAAAAGGGTGACCATAATCAGTCATAAGAATTGTTCTGGTCTATCCCTGCCTTAATGTCAGATGCATTCCTACCAATGTCCCAGAGGGTCATTCCTTTCTGCTATTCAAAAAGGGTGGGTGGTAAAATTAAATCAAGACATACATTAGTACCTCTATTCTTATAGAAAGAAAAGGAGTGCTTGTGGCACCTTAGAGACTACAGACTAACACGGCTGCTACTCTAAAATCTATTCTTATAGTACAATTATAAAATCCTGCTCCTACATAACAAGCCTGGTGCATATCAATTTCTTTGTTAAATTGATGAACTCATATAAGCTTGCAGCATCCAGTGGGCATAACTGGACACTGCAAAATGGAGGTTCCTGGGGTTGTGTTTGGGACCAGAGATATTGGCTAGTGTCATTTGGTTGCAAGTAGCTAGGAGCAGCTTACATGCCAGAAGCTGTTTCTGAACAGCCCAGGAGCAGGGGTTCTCACAGCAGAGCAGGATAAGGCTGGCTCCCAGAGACAAGGATTGGAGTGACCTAGCAGATCACTAGTCCAGATAACACCAGAGGGGAATGTCAGTCACCTTACCAAAAAAAACACCCCACCACCACCACAAAAAACCCACACCAAACAAAAAAAACCCAAAACAAACAAAAATACACGCACCCACCACATGGTAATGTTTCTTCTTCCTGATTGGATGACATTCTTTAGACAGGAGTATAAGTAGTGAATTATGCTTGCATATGAATATTGGTACCTGTGTAAAGGGCAGCTGTTCCCAGAGATTCACGCGAATGAGTTGGCTTACATGAATATTAACAAATAAACATGGTCAATCCACCAGCTGTTCAAGCAAATGCTTGTGAACACCAGTTGGCAATATTTGCCCAATTCTCCCATCAGTTTATCTTGTATCTTAAAGGGGAGGCTTTCTCAAAAGGTGACATTGATTGTTGTCCAGGACCTTAAGACAATTAAATATTGTTTAGTGCATGGCCTGGCAATACATGAGACCTTTCTACCTGCAGCAATTTATTCATTGAGAGTAGGGATAGGGAGGGGAGGAAATCCATCACCCCACCAGTTATCTGCTCCCAAACTCTAAATATTTAATCACTTCCAAGCTGTGGAATGTGTTTTTCCTTTGATGTTCAGGTCTGGGGCCAAGTCCAAACCCTAGACCTGAACAGCTTGAGCTTTGGAAAAGGTCAGATCCAGATCTGGCCTTTACAGGTCAGTCCTATCTCTAATGATCTACATCTTCATTTCCTGAATAGTTTTGTGATGTGCTGGATCTGCAGCTTTGAGACTTGTGTTTTGCCTCCCTCTCACTCCTGAGAAGTTAAGATTACTTCAGAACACAAGCAGTCATTAACAAACATGGCCCTTGCTTCTTAACCATGGGGGAGGGGGGGTGTGTGAGCAGTGGTGAGCGGGGCAGCCACCCAGGGCGCAAAGCTGCAGGGATGGAATAATGGGGTGGAAAAAAATAGCGTGACCATAGGTCCTGTTTTGGCCAGGGCAGTCCCCTTTTTAAAGTTACATTTGGGCAGTAACAAACTGGACAAATGCCCAGGTTTTGCCAAAAAACAGTCAGTGAGCTTTGGTCAAGGGGCCCCTGGGCAGCCCGAGCCTGAATTGCCTGGCATCACTGCTTACCTGCAGTCATATTTTCAATTTAGGGAAATAGGGTCACACTATGGAAGGACAAAAATCCTGGTAGGAGGATACAAATATGCTTCCTCACCCTGGTCACTAAGATGCTTAGTTACAGCACTGACAGTTTGTTTAATTACCTGTGCATCACATTGCAAGAGTCTGATGGGAAACAATATCCCCCAGCTTGCCCAGTTATAGACATGTGAGCCAGCCACGGAAGTGTTGTGATACTTTTGTTCTCTTGCCAACTCATGATTGCAGCTGCTTTTAGTGTCACTCATAGCCAATTTCTGTTGTAACTCACTCTGACTGGGCCTGGGAGGGACTTGGAGTTAAACTATCAACCCCAGAGGTTGCTCCCCCCCGCCCTTATTTATTTATTTTTTTAAATAAGGGCAATGAGTTTGTGAAAGCTTTGTCAGTTGCTTCCTTGTTAGAATCTCTGGGGATTTACTGAAATACCAACAAAAACAGCAAGCGTCTCTTGCTTCTCAGTAGGGGCAGTGCAGCCATTGGCAGAGGTCAGAAACGTCATTTATTTAAAATCTGAAATCAAAACCCATGAATCCCTCTAGGTTTTCATTTTTGAAGCCCTGATCCTCAACTACAGTGAAACTGATTTGCAGTGCCTCTAAAAACCAACATAGATGGCCCTGTATAGCCTCTGGGCTGGACCAGACACTAGCATCCAGAAGGCAGGAGTGGTGTATTCTATGTCACTTGACCCTGAGCAACTAGGACTTCAAAATGCTCCCCCTCCTGGCTACACTTCTTTAAGCCAGATACCATTGAGTGTCACCTCTACATATGGGTATAGCACCAGGGCATGATCCATGTAGCCAGGGGCACATCTTTGTATTTCAGAGTGCCACTTTTTCATGCTTTAGCAACTAGGTGGATTTAGAATACATACACAGCACGGTCAAATGGCTTCAGTAGACCGGTTACACTGTCATGGTACTTATGCCTCCCAATGGACTCATTTACAAAATGAGAGTCTGAAAACCTCTGTTCTTTTCCCCCCTGCCCCGAAAGGTAGTTAAGAGTTATTAAATTGTCAATTTAGACCTAGTGTGACAAAAGTTTTGTCTTTCAGGGGTGTTAAGCGCCCACCCCCACCCCCGAAAAACAAAAGTTTTGCTTCAATCAGCGCCAGTGTGAACAGCACGTTGTCAGCAGCAGCATCTCCTGCTGACAATGCAAATGCCGCTTGTTGGGGTGGAAGTTTTTGATCGGCAGACGAGCCACGAACAGCAGCTACAATGCACAACTTTTAGCAGCATGGCTGTTGCAACACAGCCATGTCACTAAAAGCTGTGTAGTGTAGACAGCCTTTTCATTCTCATTACTATAATGGTGAACTAGCTTTTTTGTCCTTTGTTGCAATGAGAACTCATCTGTCAGATAAAATCTGTTAGATGCCAAAAGGGACAATTAGACCTAGTCTGACCTCTTGGTTATATCAAAGGCCATTACATTTCACCCAGTTGCCCCTGTACTGCATCCTACATCTAGTGTTTGGCTGCCGCTAAAGCATGTCTTCACACCAAGACTGCCTGCCTTTCTGGAAGGTATCAGGAGATAGAGAATCCTCCCCCTCTTCCCTTGGCAGTCTTTCAATGGAGATTTCCTTCACTATTAGTTACCCAGTCGGACCATTTGATTCCCCCCTCCCCAGTATATTCAGCCAGGGAAGTACCCTAATCCTTGCCATCTATTTTTTCTTTTCTGACTTAAGAACTGAGTTCATTGTGTCTGTGGTTATTGTGGACTACAGTTCAGCTGCAAGGTCTAAGCAATATTTCCTTCCCTTGTTCTTTTATCATCTATTCAGATCTCTCTGCACTGAATTTTCTGCACTGTGTCTTTCCCTCATGGAGGCCTATCTTCTCATTTTGGGTACCACTGTTTTTAAATCCCTTTGCATTGCAATAGCCTCATACATTCAAAGTGTTTCGTCATCAGTCCAGGGGCTGGAAAGGTAAGAGACTGGGCACTTCTGTGAATGTTATCAGGCATAGCCATTTGCCTCTAGGAGAATATGATTTTCATATGAAGATAGACAGCACCACTTTTCAAATTGCATTTATAATCCTTAAAAAGATCAGCTGTGGAAATGAAGTTCCATCATCTGGATTGCCATGGGGAGTTGAACAGATGATCTCTTGCAACGGTATTAAAAAGGAGATATCGGCAAAAGTCAATTGCACAATGGCAAAAGGAATTTTGTCCTTTGTATGGTTTGGGACTATATTCAGTCTGGATACTCCAGATATCCTGATTAAGGTAGGTACATAATAGGTTCTGTATCATAGCATTGTGATTGCCAACTGATTTTCATTTTGCAGCAAGCTGTTAACTAAGCTCCTGAGAAAAGCAGCAATAATATTTCAATTATTTAGTTGGTGAGATTGGTTACTCCAGTAGATGTTCCAAAAATAGCAGCAGCTGGGAACCCAGGTTACAGATGCTGTCTGAAATGTTACCTTTTGAAGCAATGCTGTCAAATACCCCATTCATTGCCTACAGATAAAATAAAATGTTGGGCAATATTTCATATTGAAAGAGTGCCAGTAGTTCTTGTGCCTCATGTAATTGACATTTCACTGGTAGGTTTACTTGTTGCAATGCAAATATGAAAACCTGTGAGGTATTGCCTACATGTAGGCTCTTCATACCAGCAGGGGGAGCTCTTTGAAAGAGGGGACAGCAGCCTAGAGATCCGGCCTACATGCTTCCCTTTAGGAAGTACATGTAAACCATGAGGAATGAACCTCAACAAGTCCAGGCAGTTCATCTTATAGCTCCTCACTTGTACCAGCCATATAGATTCCCCCCACAATTATACACTGCAAGTATCCTGAAAATGGGGGCAGCTGCACACCATGACCAGTTCAGTTGCTAAGACTAAGATTGTGAGGACATCTGCTACTACCACTTGGCATGGACTATGGCCCCAACCTTTAAGCCGCAGATCTAGAACTCCGTGCCATGGAACACAAATGGCTGAGCATAGCATTGTGCTAGGTAGCCACAGGCAACAAATCCTGCTATGGGGTTTAGACTATTTTATCAAGAAGCCTGAATATTTGAACTATCCATGTCTTTTGAAAGTTCCCCAGCCCCAATAACCCTGCTCTCCCTATACACCTGAATAGGTCTCTCCACAAGCTTGGAGGGTCAGACATGTCTATGTCTTGGTGTATCATAAAAAGAGATCCTTGCATTTGAAGTGACATTCTCCCTTGAAGAAAAAGGAGTACTTGTGGCACCTTAGAGACTAACCAATTTATTTGAGCATAAGCTTTCGTGAGCTACAGCTCACTTCATCGGATGCATACTGTGGAAAGCGTAGAAGATCTTTTTATACACACAAAGCATGAAAAAATACCTCCTCCCATCCCACTCTCCTGCTGGTAATAGCTTATCTAAAGCGACCACTCTCCTTACAATGTGTATGATAATCAAGGTGGGACATTTCCAGCACAAATCCAGGGTTTAATAAGAACGTCGGGGGGGGGGGGGTAGGAGAAAACAAGGGGAAATAGGTTTGAATAGAGACTGGGAGTGGCTAAGTCGTTATGTAAGGTAACCTAAGTTAATTATATCCAATTTGCAAATGAATTCCAATTCAGCAGTCTCTCGCTGGAGTCTGGATTTGAAGTTTTTTTGTTGTAATATCGCAACTTTCATGTCTTGAAGAGAAAACCTGCTGCCAGA
The DNA here is from genome assembly GCF_965140235.1 of Caretta caretta. Taxonomy (NCBI): domain Eukaryota; kingdom Metazoa; phylum Chordata; order Testudines; family Cheloniidae; genus Caretta; species Caretta caretta. Next base: position 82,568,736 of record NC_134208.1, read on the forward strand.
AGAGGCTGCCCCTCAGAGGTCCTGGAAGTGGACAGTAAGCAGCAGGGAAAGATTTAAGAGCATTGCTTCTAGCCAAACTTCCCATGTCTTTGAAGAGTTTTGTCCCGTTCAAGGGAAGAGTAAAGTGACCATTTTAGTCAGCTCCTGTTTTCGCTGAAGTTGTTCTCCATCACTAATAAAGCTTTCCCAAAGCAGTAGCAATAACCTTCTGAGTTAGTGTAAGTACATGCAAAGCACTGTGTCCTGTTTGCTCTTTAGAATTAACATGCTTTGATAAATCAGAAATTAGATAAACTATACTGAAGTCAGTTCAGGGCAAACCCAGATGAGTTTGAGGTACTGAAATAAAACACGGGGGGGGGGGGGGGGGAGTTTGGGCTCTAGCCTCATTCCCCCTTAATGATCCTCCCCCATATGGTTTTCTGTAGCACCACAGTGTAAGTGCTTCAGAGGACAAGTCAATATAAAACAAGAGCATCTCACAGGTTTTTCCTTTCCAGAGGAAAGCTTGTGCTTTGCATTACCAGCTGGCAAACCAATCTGATACACACAGTTTTACTTGTTCCCTCGTTAGTTCATATCATTTTCTGTGATTTGGTTATTGTCTTGGCTCTTACCCCTGTAACTGGAATGTAACCTGACAACTTTGAGTCAAGCTTCTGTACCCACAGTGTTTGGAACTAGGCAAAATAATTCCCTGTTGTTTTAAATGGTTAACCTAGTGCCTAGGGCAGACTGTGAACTTTCAGGCAAGAGGAGAACAATCAGCCTACCGGAAGTGCCTTTCCCAGACTTTAATCAGCATGCTCACACAATGGAGCTCAGGTGAAACACTTGCAGAGTCACTCAGGCTTGAAACACTCTCTTTCTTTTGGGGGGGGGGGGGGGAGATGAGAACAGGTGGATGAAATAAAACAGGAGAGCTGTTTAAATGCCTTGACCTCACCATCAGAAACTGTTCAATATGGTAACTAGCAAAGTTACTAGTGTTTATTGAAGAATTAGTACAATGCATCCCTCAAAATATTAAGGGAGAGGCAGCTCAATGTCTTCATCTAGATGTTTTCAAGAAACAAAGCAAACCAGAAGAAAATGAATCTATAGCCATCTTCTTAAATCAGAAGTGCAATAGAGATCCAAATTCCAGATCCCTTGCTCACATGACTTGTGGAAACTTTCTGGCCAACACTGAAGACTATAGATTGAAACAATATTTCATAATTTTCTGCTCAGCATCCCTTCTTTAGTTGCTTTTCCAGCCCCACCCCTCTTAACCTCACTTGATATATTCTGGATTTACATTAGTGCAGAGATCAGAATGTGGAATGTAAGCTGAACCAACTCTGTCAGTGGGTTTAAGGGACTCAACTTACAAACACCTGATTTGGTCTGCAGTTTTTATTTAGGCAAAACTCCTTTGCATCAGTAGTAAGTAGTCTAATTGACACGATCAATTAAGGGGCAAAATTTCAACGGACAACCTAAATTCTGGTATTTAACTTTCAAGCACTTGGTGTTGCAACCTAAATGCAGATGTTGTTTGGCTGTTTTTTGGTTTTTTTTAAAAAACATAATCAGTTCTATCCTGCACCTAGGGTATGATTTTCAAAAGCACCAAGCACTTGCCTAACTGTGCTGCTCCTATGGAAGTCAGTGGGAGCACAGTTCAGCTAATGTAAAGTGCTTTTCAAATCCCTCCCCCATTTATTCTATTTGGATTTCTCATCTAAAAACAGAGGAAAGTGCAAAGATTGTAAAATACAATTTGTGGACAGCTATGTACATCTGTACATCAGTGAGTGATTTCTCAGAGTTATGTCATACAATTAATACACTTACTGAGATATCCCATAATAAGCTATAGGCAAGCTATTTCTTATATGCTTAATGTAAAGAGGAGTATCTACTTTCCTAATGTACCTAATCCTATTTCACTTGAATAATTGAGACAAAAAATTAAGTTTCCATGTTTTCCCAGTTAATATTCCAGCTGGTTGAACTTTGAGCTGCCAAGTTAGGAATATTTGCCTTTAATAAATGGAGTATTTCTCAATAGCTATCCCTCTGAAGTTCACAATTTCACTGACCTGAATAAATCTGTCTTATGAAAGTTTTACTCTTTCAATAACCTAGTCTCACTTCCAATCTACAGTTTCAAGGAATCACACTTACAACTTGCTCCTGTTCCTATTGAAGTCAATAGAACTTTTTTCCCCTTGATTTCAACAGGAGCAGATTCTGCCCTGCAGCTTCTTCCTGACAAATTTATTCTTATTGCCTTTTTTTTTTTTTTTTTAAATAAACACTGGGGGAAAAAAAAAAGCAATGCCTCAACTTCAGTGCCAATAAGGAGCACCACATTGTTAGGTACTGCACATCACCAGAGTTCCTACATGCTCCAACAAGTGAGCTTTTCCAATAATAAGCAGTAGTTGTCCATGCTATTGAGAAGTGTTTCCTTACACTCCAGTTACTTTCAACCATGGTCACCATCAAGGAATCAGTTACCCACACTGCAGCATCTGACAGACAGCAGTTCTCTCCTATTCTATAAAAGAGAAATCTCACTATTCAGTAGTAGCTAGTAAATACTGGACTTTTCTTTTTAAAGAAAAAGACGACATCTACCACAGTGTGTTTGCGTAGAAGTCACTCTAGGATCTACAAGACCTTACTGCATGCCTAAAAATACACTTCTTAAAAATTTAAGAGCAGTCTTGTGTGTCCAAGCATCATAGAACCATAGGGTTGGAAGGGATTGCAAGATGCAGGATTTGCTTCTATGTTCCATCATGTTTCTATGGCAAACTGCTGCAGAGACTTGAGACCAATACTAAGAGAAAGAGCAGAGCTTGTGGGTCACACTGCCCTCATCCTTACTACTGGACAAAAATCCAGATGGTAAAATCTTGATTTAGTTACACTTGGGAGTGGTTTCCTTTTACAAATGATACTCAATTAGATTTTAGTTTTTACTTGCAGTAATCTGATAATAGGTCATCCACACAGTTTTGGCCTCCTGCCCACACCAAAGAAGAGACATGACAGCAACACACAGTCCACCAACAGCTCTTTCCCTCATTAAAATAGGATTTCTAGTGCACCAGGGAAACACTTCAGACAGCATATTATTCACTCTCCTTTCTGAGATCAGAGTGTATTATAGCCAGCTCACTGACAACTGAAAAAAGATCACGTTCAGATGAGAATGGGGTGGAGGGTGAGAAAACCTGGATTTGTGCTGGAAATGGCCCAACTTGATGATCACTTTAGATAAGCTATTACCAGCAGGACAGTGGGGTGGGAGGAGGTATTGTTTCATATTCTCTGTGTGTATATAAAGTCTGCTGCAGTTTCCACGGTATGCATCCGATGAAGTGAGCTGTAGCTCACGAAAGCTCATGCTCAAATAAATTGGTTAGTCTCTAAGGTGCCACAAGTACTCCTTTTCTCTTTCCACACCACACTGTATCCAGATACCACTAGACTTTGGATAAGTTGAAATGGATCATTACAGAAGCTTCGAGGCACCAATCAAGATTGGGGATTTGTTAATGGTAGATGTGCATGCATGACAGTCCCTGATCTGGAGAGCTTACATTCTAAAAAAAGAAGAAATATCCCCATTTTACATATGGGAAATTGAGGCACAGAGTGTAAGTAGCTTACCCTAGTCATAGAGAAGTCTGGCAGACACAAGAATGGAGGTCTCCCAAGCCCTTGATCCACAAGGCCATCGTTCCAAATAAAGACCCAACTGAAGATCCAGGACAAAAAGTACAGGATTTTGTATGCTTCTACAAGAACCATATTTCCATCTTCCTCTTGGATTCACTGAGGGGAAGTTCCATGGGCACTTTCACGAGTTTTAGAAGATTCATATTCAGTTTTTAAAAATCTTAGGAACTTTTACAACTGTTTGGGACATTGTGAACACAATGGTGGAGAAGCTTGAACACAGAAGAGCATATAGCATACACACACACTTATGAACATATATTTTCATGTTAAGTGAAGTTATTATGTTGGATCATATTAAAGAAGTTCTGTATTAAAATCACAAATGAGTTTGATTCCCCATAGTTTAAATTCCAGGGTATTACTAATTAAGAGGTCTCTTGGTTTTTGGTACTGTTTCTCTCCCTCTGTGTGTGAAACTTGCAAGCTGCTAATTGCGTTAGTACATTCTAAGACAGAGTCTGTTCTGAAAGCAATTCACACAGAGAGAGACTCAAAGCAATACTCTGTAACAACAGAAACAGCACCCAGAGACTCCCCGCCCTTTTGTTGTATTTAATTTAAAAATTGTTTAGCTAAATACAAGTATCCTGTTAAAGGAGCATCATCTTATATTGCCACCTCCTACAATCATACCACCGGTCAGTGATGTTCCATCTCACATCAGGTACAGTTACTGAGAGACAGCTATAGCCTTCCAGGGAAGAGACATATTAAAAGCCTGAGCCTACCACCACTGAAGTCAGACAGGAGAAAGTAGAAACTGAGTTATCCCATTTTTCCTATTCTTGTCTTTTCATATGTCCATGTCTATCAACTCTCCACTTAACTCTCTTCAGGCAATGTCAAGAAATTCTCCTTAAACACTATGGCTTCTGAAGCCATATGGGAGCAGTATTTGAGCTGTGGTCTGCAAGCACTTCTGGTGCTCTACGGAAGCTGGGTCCAGGTTCTCCACCTTGTTTTTTTGCACTTGATAAATTGCATTAAAATAATCTGAAATATACCCCCCTCCCATTTTCAATGTAATGAATTGTTGTAAGAGCCAGACATTTTAAATGATCTTGTACTAGAAAAGAGGTGGTCCACAAAATCTGTTAAAATATGCTTGAGTATGAAACAGTTTGAGAACCTTTCATATGTACAAAGAGGAAATTGAGAGTTTTTTTATAAATAAAAAAAACTCATAATTAGTTCTTGAACAGTTTACTTCTCGACTATACACAAGCAAAGGACTGGCTTGGTTTTTAGTAGTACCTTTTTAAGCAAGAAATGGTTTGAGATGCAGTAGGAGAAAGTTTGAAAATAGTCTATTTACTATAGATTAATGCATCTTTTCTGACAGTTGCTATCAGGATGCATTTTCCCTATGGCCAGTCTAAATCATGGTTATTTAATCTCTTAATCAGTGAAAGCTTCAAAATAGGCATCTCTCATGAGCCCTCTGTTGCCAAAAATGACTCCACACACATTAGGTTTCTAGGTTCAGTCAAAAGATTGTAGACCATTCTGAAAGAGAAAATTATTTGCCTTGGAAACAGAGGATAAGACACAAAACTCTGAATCTTAGGTCACAGAAGTTTGCCTTGGGCATTTATATTCGCTCAGAGGATCATCTACCATTTGGCATTTTGCCATTTTAAAATGTACTTTGCCTTTGAAATCAGAAGAATAAGCTTTAGAATGATGGCACAATTTGTTTTAATGGCTCATACACAGTCCTGCGGCTGGTTAGTCTCTTGCATTACTTTCCCAGTTTCTCATTAGACTGGAGTCGAGCTCTGTGACCAAATTAAATTACTGTCAACAAAACAAAAGAGTTTCATTTTCCAGTCTTCCATAAATTTACTCTTCCATGGAGTTACCATCAGCTTTCTGCCTGTATCCCAATGACCCACTGATGGGAATGAATGGTGGCTTGGATTAGCTTAGTCCAAGATGGGTATGCAGAGTCCAAGAGGAAATTCTTTTTAATTTAAAAAAAAAAAAAAAAAGACTGATGTCTAAATGGATTATTTTGTACCAGCTACTAGATAGGTTTATTGCATTCATTGTACTGAATTATTAAGTTGGTTATTTAAAAAGAACTCTGTCACTTGCAGGAATAATTAGACCCAGACAGGTTAGGCATCTTCCTTCCCCATAATGGTGGATGCTGAATTCAACTTGTAACTTCTGCAGATTAGCAATTAACTGGAAGAGAATCAAATTTCCAATGCCAGCCAGGCAGCAAGATAGCTAGATTACCTTTGTGACTCTCCTGCTCTTTAAGTGGAAAAGTTGTGAGTCTAGTCACAAAATGGCTGGTTGACCAGAGCAAACATCTTGAACAAATGCATCACAAGGTGTAGTATTGATATTAGATGCTACAATGTACATTTCCCCACTCAGTTATAACATTGAGTAAGCAAAGCAAGTTCTTACAGACTATGTGAAGGTTGGAGAACATCACCATAGGAGAGTTAGAAAATGAGCTTTGAATCAGCAGGAAGCTCAAGGCTAACTGAAATAATTCTGCCAAGCATGCAGTTCTAGGGATCACCTCAGTTCCAATAGCCATGCCCACCAGCAGCTGATTGAAATATTAGAGTGTGAGCAGTAAGCATCACCCTAGTGCTGCATGGCATGGTAGCTGTCTCATGGCAACTAAAAACTGAGTTAGAGTGCCCTGGGAAGTCACAATGTCTATTCCGTTATCATGACCCTAACCAGAATGCACATCAGGATTCTCCCATCTGCTGTTCCTTTAGTCCCTTCTTTGACTACACATCCTAGTTCTCTCTTCATGCACACCTCCCCTATGGGACTGAATACCACTAGCTGATTGGGCAGAGCAGCTTAGCTCAGGTGAATGAGGAAGAGGTCATCCACGGACCATCAAACCTTACGGGGGGGGGGGGCACACCTGAATGGCTTCTCAGGGGTGTGGGAAATGGAGTGGAAAAAGCAGTTTTGGTTCTAGAGAGAGACAGAGTTTGGTCACCTAATATATAAAAAAAACTCAGTGATTTAATAAGGCGACTATGCTTTAGCAGTCACAGGAGGGAAGAACTGTGGTCCTACTCTCCAATTCACATAATCAAGAACAAACTCTGACACACATTAGGGATGTTTTGGGTGTCCCTTGAGATTCAATTCTAAATGCTATCTGCCTCTTAAGAAATTAAAATGGTATTGCCCCTTATCCATAACTGGTTTTGGCAAGCTGCCTCTCCCCCCAAAAAAGGCACCAAGGATAAAATAAATCCATGAAGTTAGGCTCATAATACAAGGAAAAAGATACTAATTGGGAAGCAGAAACCAGTTTAGCTTCAAGCACCTCTTCGAGGAGGTCCTCCATCTTTGCTTCACATAATGTTTTGTTACATGGTGAATTGTATATCACTCTCATCTATTAGATTAACAGCTATGCATTTCATTTGCTGTAGTTTTATGCCACATATACGCTTTCTGCAACAGTTTAATTATATTTTGTGTTTGTTGCTTTGTTCTTTTCCTTACTCCACATCCTCTCCAAGAAAAAGCAATATGTCAATGTCCTCAAATTTTGCCAAAGTTACCCAAATGAGTCATGTACTGCTCTGCATGGAGCATTTAACGTGGCTCTTCCAGGTCAGATATATAATTGCAAAACCACAATCTGAAGTCAGATAGTTGAAACATGGGAGTTGCAGTCAACTTCTGTGCTCCATTCTCACCTCTGCCGTTGACTGTCACATTGAAGTTGTTTAATCAATCTGTGCCGTAGTTTCCTTCCCCATCTCTGGAAAATTATAACTTACTTGTCTTTCAGGGACATTGTGAAGCATAATGAATGATGCCTGATAATCTTAGCACAATATGGCTACATTTCCATTGCCAGCGCTATTACAGGGGATTGTCTTAGAAATGAGGTTGAAAAGATCTGGTTTTAAAATTGACAAACTAGAACTGGTAGTTGTAGAAGAGTCTGTTGCTAATCTTGGCCCACTTTATATTTTGAGGGTCTTTAATACCCTTTTATAACAAGCCCCACTGGATTTTGCAGAAATAACTGATCTGTTACTTGTATTAAGGTATGCTAGTATTCACTAGAGAAACAAGTTGGCACATTTAGTTGAAGTTCAGAGTGTTTTGAAAATGAAAGTCACTCAGTATTATTATTAACCTGGTTTAACCATGCTCTCATTTCTCAGAAGAAGGAAAGGAGGGTAAAGGAGTGGTCTGGCCAGGAGTCTGCTCTGCCTTTCAAAAGGATTTAAAACCGATTGTTCTATAGAACAGATATTCCTTAATTCAGTGCTCCTAAGAGATCCCCAGACACCTGGGAATGGAGAATTCTAAGCCAGTTTTTCCAACTGGTGTTGGGAGCCTTTGTTTTTATCTATCCAAACTTTTAGCCACCTTTCCTTATGCACTGAGAATTTTTAAAGTGCTGTGTAGCTTGAATGATACAATTCCCTGAGAATGAGAACCATATACACACTCTGGAGAAGGGCTAATTCTGGTTGACTTTAGAATTTTGCTGCTGATTAAGATGTATTGCATACTATAACTTTCTACACTAGAAATGAATAACTTTCATTTTGCAACCTAGACATAAAAGCCATTGCAGTATAGGAAGGCAAAGCAAAGCATCAAACCCCTTCTGAGTTTAGTGAAACTTCAATAACCCCTCTTTCAGCTTCGTCTATAATGAATCTAAGCCTCTTGTAAATGCCCATCACCATGCTACTGAGCAGGGAGAGGAGGTTGGCCGATGGGGTTTCCTGAGACTGTGGGGCCTATTTCTGCTCCTCAGTCTGTTCACGCATCCGGGCAGAGTTCCTCTGGGTGGCATCCACTAGCTTTCCTGATGCCTTTGAGCAGCAGTGGGCACTGCCTGGGGTTCTCTGCTCAGTGTCCCAGTCAGATTCCATTTGTTTAGCCCTGTGACCTCACTCCCATTCCTGTTATCTCCTTAGTTGTCCCCTGTAATTATTTGGAAACCTGGACCTGTGGATCCTCCCCTTAGGCTGGGGGGAGGTCCTTTAGCAGTGGGCAGGCTTCCACCCACTTCCTGGATCCCAACAGGACCACAATACTGAGGCACTGCTCCATACTTTATGGACATCACAGAGGGAAACAGCAAATCATGCTTCTTACACTGCTACCCTTGAAGCAGTCTGCACCCAACACCTACTGCCCCCACCATTAAAAGCAGCAAATACAGACTTAGGGTATTCTGATAATGAAACTGATGTCCCACAGCACAAAATGCATCCCTGTTATACCAATAAAATAAAAACCAGCAGGATCTTAAAGGGGAAAAGGCAAAATACCACATTTATTGTGAATACAGAAAGAATCATAGTAAGCACTTAGTTATAGCTATAACATTCCATTCAATCTCATATTTATTCACACATTCATTCATTCATACATACACACAGGTTCTGCAAGGTTGTTATAGTTACCAGCCTTAGAGTTGCTCATGCCAAGCCACTGGCCAGGTGGCCTGGACATGAGGAGGGAGCAGGGCCTTGTCAGATGCTCATCTGATGCTCCTGGAAGTTGGTTTGCAGAATCAGACCCCCGACGTTCTCACTTTCTAGAGTCCATTTTTATAGGAATTTCTTCCTATGCCAGTCTATGGGAATTGTTTCATCATGCTGTTGCTGAATCAATCAGCAGATGGCACATTCCTGACGGCTCCATGCTGCTAGATGTTATCTTGTTCTTTGGTTCTCCCATCCTTGAGGCTGTTGGATGGATTCCAGTCTGCCCTCCGGGGGTCCTCTGATTATTTCCACTTGACGCCTTCTTCAGCCAATGGACACTGGATTCTTAGGCTGGCACCTCCCTGATCAATCAGTTATTATCCACACCAAGCATCCATCCACATACATCCTCTATCTCTATTTTAATCACAATTGTTAATACAACAAAAGGGCGGGGAGTCTCTGGGTGCTGTTTCTGTTGTTACAGAGTATTGCTTTGAGTCTCTCTCTGCGTGAATTGCTTTCAGAACAGACTCTGTCTTAGAATGTACTAACGCAATTAGCAGCTTGCAAGTTTCACACACAGAGGGAGAGAAACAGTACCAAAAACCAAGAGACCTCTTAATTAGTAATACCCTGGAATTTAAACTATGGGGAATCAAACTCATTTGTGATTTTAATACAGAACTTCTTTAATATGATCCAACATCCCCACCACTTTGAAGTAGCCTCCTTTATTACTCATGTAAAGTGCCCATCCTAACCCACACCACCTTTCCCCTACAGTCTTTATGCCAGTCCCAGTTAGTCTCAGAAGGCTGATGCTCCCTCCACACTTAAGTCACTGATGACTGTTCACATCCAGATCACTGGTTGCTCTGCCCCATCAATCAAGTGACTCAACCCATTCAAGCTGGTGCCTTGCGAGAGACTATGTGAGTGCTGAGGCCTCCTGAAGCCTTCAAATTACTACAGAAACCATTCTTTTAAGAAAAACCCCCTTGGGGGGCTCCTTCATTGGTTTACAGTGTCCCAGTCCCAACCCAAACCATAGTCTTGTGGAAGATACTATAAGATACAACTTAAAATACTCTCATGACTTAAACCTCATACCACACCTGGTCCTGATGGAGGATCACTGCATTTCCCCCCTTCCCAGTGACCCTTGACAAACATGGCCAGATTAATGCAGGGCCTCAGGCTAAGGGGGAGGCGCTCTGTAGGCTGGATGGGGACCACTGCTTCTTTTCTCCAGCCCAGGGTAAGTCTCCATGCTGTGAGCCGGACACCAGTCCCCGAGCCTCGGCTCCCCCTCCTACAAGGCTGGAGTCGCGAGTGCCAGCTCGCTGGCATGCCCCTGCGGCCCGGGGCATTCAGGGGCAGGGGATGCACACACACATGCAGCATGCTGCCACTCACAGTCAGGCACACAGGGGAATGCACACACACATGCTGTAGCTGAAGCCAAAAATCACCTAATTCAAGCTTTCATTCTGATTCGCCTGGACAAGGGGCAGGCCAGGGCCAGGAGCCAATCAAAAAAACACAAAGCTACAAGCTATTGTAAAAGCCCTGAAAGCCAAAAAGCTAGCCAACGTGCAAAGCACAAGCCAACTCAGCCTAAAAGGAGCCTGATTTCTTCTTAGTTTCTGCAGATTTGGCACTTCTGGGGGATCCTGCCTTAGCCCCGCTGTGCTGGCAACCAGGATCTACCCAAGGTAAGCACCTCCCAGCCAGAGCCTGCACCCCAACCCCCTATCCCAGCCCAGAGCCCCCTCCTGCATCCAAACTCCCTCCCAGATCCTGCACCTCCACCCCAACCCCCATCCAAGGCCTGACCCCCCCCCCACACCCCCCCCCAAACTCCCACCCAGAGCCCACACCCCAAACCTCATGCTGCACTTCAACCCAATGTCCCACCCCAGAGCCCAAACCCCAGCTGGAGCTGCACCCCCTCCCGCACCCCAACCCTGAGCCCACCCCCTGAGGGGCCCAACAAAAATCTAACAGCCCTTGGCCCACAGGAGAGTTAATCTAGTCCTGCTGGAAAATGAAGAATTTAAATAATCCTTCTCATCCAGAAGTTAAGCTATTGTTCCCAGAATTAAAACTCACCCCATTGGGGCATCTTATCTTCTCAGGAAGATTCCAGCAACCCCTTTCCAGCTGTGTAGGCCTAGATCTGTGCCTTTACTCCAGATAACTCTGCCTTTCTGTACCCCAGAGAGCACCTGTTGCCAACCTCTTCTCCCTGGGGCTTCCTCTTTATATAGTGAGTTCTAGATCCTCCCAGCTGAGACTGATCACACCAATTGAATTAGCCCCAGGTGCACTCAAATAGGCTAAATTCGCCCCACTGAGAAACAGCTACCTAGTCAGAGGGGACTAATCTCATTCCCTCTTAAAGGGACCATTCAGTTTGTGATAAACAACCACCTCCACCTGCTAGTCCCTTGGGAGACTGGCTTCCTTACCACGTGATGTGCTGCTCTCAATGGCATTAACTCCAGTGACTGCTGTGCAGAGGCAGATTGAGATTTATTGGGGCCCAAAGATTTACTGGGACACAAAGAACATTTGGGGCCCCCACATGCCTCCGCACCATTGGGCCCTGCCCCTTGCTCCTCCCCTTCCCCCCATAACCCTGCCTTGTGGCCTGGCTAGAAGCTGTGCCGTGATAAGAACTGCCCAGGGAGCCTGGGCTGCTTTCAGGCATCCCACCCCACTGCCCAAGGCAGGTGGAGGGCCCTGGGCAGCTCTTACCACAGGCTAGGGTGACCATTCATCCTGTTTTGGCTGGGACAGTCCCCTTTTTAAGCCCTGCCCCAGATGTCCCCACTTTTTGGGCAAAACTGATGATCAGTTGCCAAGAGCAAATGGGACCGATGCCCAGTTTTGCCAAAAAAGGAGCTTGTGGGGATGAGCGGCAAGGCTCAGGGGGACAAGCTGCAGGGCTAAGGGGGATTAGTGGGGGGAGGGAGAGGCTCGGGCCAGCTCTGTGCTGGGGGGGAGAGGGCCTGGGGCTTAGGCCAGCTCTGGGGGCGGGGGAAGAGGGCCCGGGGAAAAGGCTCTGCATGCGGGGGGAAGGGCTAGGGAGGGGGAGAGAGGCTTGAGCAAGCAGCTTAGCCACCTCTACGTGCGGGGGGTAAATATGCTCACCCTGCCACAGTGTTGCCCGATTTTTATGTTGTGTATTAATTATAATGATTATTCTTACAACCTATGGGTTTCAGAGTAACAGCCGTGTTAGTCTGTATTCTCAAAAAGAAAAGGAGTACTTGTGGCACCTTAGAGACTAACCAATTTATTTGAGCATAAGCTTTCGTGAGCTACAGCTCACTTCATCGGATGCATACTGTGGAAAGTGTAGAAGATCTTTTTATACACACAAAGCATGAAAAAATACCTCCTCCCACCCCACTCTCCTGCTGGTAATAGCTTATCTAAAGTGATCACTCTCCTTACAATGTGTATGATAATCAAGTTGGGCCATTTCCAGCACAACCTAAGATGTTAGCCATCACCTTCCTCATCACCACCACCTTCCTCATCAGTAGCACCTCCCAAGGACTACATCTCTCTTTCCTATCACCCCTAGGCTGGGATGCCACTTTTATACTATAAAAACAACGAGGAGTCCGGTGGCACCTTAAAGACTAACAAATTTATTTGGGGATAAGCTTTCATGGGTAAAAAACCCACTTCTTCAGATGCATTGCATACCCACAAAAGCTTATGCCCAAATAAATTTGTTAGTCTTTAAGGTGCTACTGGACTCCTCGTTGTTTTTATGGATACAAACTAACACAGCTACCCCTCTGATACTTTTATAATATGTTCTGCTGACGCCACTATGTTTGATGCATATTCAGTAGGGGATTTTTCTCTTTTTCCTTATTTGTATTTCCTCACCTTACTAATGTTGGAGTGTCTTTTTTCTATAGGTTAGCATATTAACAATCTCAACTTATTATTACATATATCAATTTGTTACCATGGCCCTTTTGTGATTATCACATTTTGTTATTTCTGTTGTAACTGGTTATTTCGGTTCTTTCCAAGTTCCAAGGTGTGGTGCACCTGTTAAGTTTAAAAGGGTATGAACTTAGGAAAGCCCCCATGCCAACCTGCTTTAACGCATCCTCTATGTTAAAGATTGCAGCCATATATGGACCTTATTCTTTAGCTCATCACCATCTATTTAGGTGAAAGGTCCCAAACATATGTATGCTAACTTTGCCCTAACTTAACATACAGGATGTGTCCTGCAGGTCCCTTGTGTTACACCTGAAATATACTTTAATATAAATCTATAAACCTATTATAATAAAACAAATAATCAAACCCATAAGAAACTTAGAAGAAAAGATATATAGACAGGCAAGCAGGCTAGTCTTAGATGTATCTCATGTACCTGTTATGTATGGTATGTCAGTTCATTGCCAGGACACTTCTGTGGTTGACTTATATACCTGTAGACAGAACTTCCCCTTAAACTCTATTTTCAGCTCCATACTGTTAAGGAAAAGTTAGCATATGTGACTTTATTTTGGTTTGAGGCCCACCATTGTCTAAAAGCAAGCACATCATGCACCAGGAGGAGTGTTCCTTAGGTACTGCATTCCTGTAAAAAAACCCCGCCCCCCTTGTTTCCAGCCTGTCTCGACTCCCCGTTTCTGTTCTTTGTGTGTTCCTAACTCCCTGCCTCCTGGCCTTTTAATGTGGGCCTCCCATCCTGATAAGAAAGGTTACTGATGCATTGCTTCAGGGCCATGTTGTGTGGCTGAAGTAATAGTTTAGCATGGGGAATGTACCTAGCAGGGATATGTGGTAGATAAGGAAAGGGTTTGTCTATTGGCTAAGGTTTCTGATGCATGAGGGCAACATGCTTTGCTAAAAGGTATATAATCTGTGTATAACCTGCATTCAGGGTCCCCTTCTGACTAGCAGGGGGGCACCACACTCGAGCGTAATAAACTTAATATCTTTGGGAACTCTGCAGTTGTGGACTTTGTTCGTGTGCCTCAGCCTAGACTTGAACTGCGCGTGACCTATCAGGTATAATTTGCAACAATACCTGGGGTTTTCTGTTGGGCCGTTTATCTGTTCAAAGTTCATAGGCCTCAAGCCTTATGTTAACTTGTTAAAACTAATGTCTTACAGGATACAGGTAGGTTTCTTGCCTTACTGCTAAATATAATGCAAAGCAAAATATTATGCAAAGCAGTAAATATAATAAAGGCAAGCTAGCCCACTGGGCTACAACAACAGCTGGGCTCCGACTTCCAGCCTAACCAGTGGGCGGGGCCTCAAGGGGAAGAGGAGGAGCAGGGCAGCAGGGCGCCAGGGGAGAGTAAGGGCAGGGGTTGGGGCCAGAGTTCCAGGACTCCTGCAGAGGCCCCCAAATTGGCCGAGGCCCATGAGCACGGGTGCCATGGGCCCTGCTGCTGTGGGACTTGGGAAGGGAGGGACAAGAAGAGAGACATCATCGTGAGACACTGGGTGTCTGCTTGTCCAGAAAGACATCCTGTATGGAAATGGCACTCATGCACGATGTTAAATGGTTAGGAACATGATCAAAGTTTAATTCATATCATTTCATATTTATCCCATACAGTAGGATCTCAATTACCTGAACACTCTGGGGACACCCAAAACCTTCAGGTACCCAGGACTTCGCTGACGAAAGTGGGGAGAGGAGCTTCTGGAGTTGACTTGTTTCCCCATATCCTGCCTGCTGAAAAGGAGAGAGAAGTTAAAAGAAGAGCCACCTTCTGCTCACAAAGACTTCCAGGAGGTAATCAGTTGCAGAAATCATAGAGCATAAGGAATCTTATTTCTACTACAGTAGCAATCAGGGACCTAACTGTACTAGATGCTGTAGGAAAACACAGTCCCTGCCCCAGAGAGTTACAATTTAATTTGAAACAAGATGCAATAGTAAATCCTTCTCAGCTGGCTATGCAGTAAATCTCAGCAAACATAGCTGAACTCTGGATAACCCTGACACTAAAGTGGTTCAACATTTAGCATTTGAATTTTTTAAATGAAACTTTCACCAAAAGTTTAATGTTTTTAAATGTTTTGGTTTTTCAACAAAACTAAGGGAAAACTGAAAACATCTCCCCTTTTTGGAACGGAATGCAATAGAATGAAAATCTAGATTTCCCTTCCACTTCTTTATTTTTCCTTTTACTGTTCTCTACCTTCCTCAACTTTGGAAGAGTTAGAGTGGCAGAGTCACAGCATTTCATTTTTCCATTTGCCACTCTAATGTCTCCAAAGTTGAAACTTTGAAATTGCAGAGTAGCAAAAGGAACAACTGGTTGGGAAGAGAGACATTATTCATTTTATTGCACTCGGTGACGAAAGAGGGGTGAAGAAAGGGGAAAAAATTTAAATTTTAAAAATGCAAAAGATCAAACTGAAATAATTTTTAAACACTGTGTAATGGAAAATAGCTTCAACATTTTTTGTGAAATTGTTTTTTCATTTCTGACCAGTTCTGTTTACCAAATTAAATACAGATCAAGGGATGAAATTAAACTAGGGAAAATATCAGGAAAAAGTTATTGACAGCAAGATCTGTCTTCCAAGCAACACAGCAAAACCCCATCACTGAACCCGAACAAGGCCCCGGAGAGCATAACAAAGGCAACAAAGGCCTTGGAGCATAACAAAGGCCTTGGAGATGGGCATTATTGCCTAATAATGAGCTTTTCCAAGTTCTAGGTCCTACTAATCTACGATCAGCATCTGGCAATCATTAAGTAACACTGTCATTTCAGAAGGAAGGATTTATCTGGGTGTGTTGGGTCAAAGATCTCACATCCTAGTTTTGCTTGTATACAGCACTGAGACTTTAATAAAGGTTCTCTTATAAATATGAAAAATAATTTTGGGAACACGGTCCTTTCCAAATCCTCCATTACAGCTTCAGAGTCCAATGCCTGATTTAGACACAGTTTCTGTACTAATGTAACTATTTCAGTTACAGGCAGGGCCATCCTTAGGATTTATGGGGCCCTACGCAGTATTATTAAACTGGTGCCCCTATGCCCAATGGCAGCCCGAGTTCGCTGCGGGGGGGGGGGGGGGGGGGGGAGGACAAGGCAGCAAAGGATAACAAGACACCCGGCCTGCCTCACAGTGGCAGAGAGTCACACTTCCCCGCAGAAACCCCTGTACCTTCTCCCTCACACAGAATGGACATGCAGAAGGTACCTAATTAAAAGCACTAAATTTGGGAATAAAAAATGTCAATCACAGGTTTTTTTTATATACCCTGAAGTTTGCCAGACATTTATTTGCAAAAACTTTGTAGTAAGGGCAAGTCAGCTGTCTTGCTGAATACAACATTAAATATTATGGAATACATGATGCAGCTCTTCTCTGTTTTACATTTTCTTAATCAGTATTTCTAAGATGATTTTATATTTTAAAAGCCTTCATAAAGTAATCATTCCAGATTACTACATATTTAACTCACTTAAACAAAAACATTATTTTAATTAATCAGTCACAGAGGTTTAGAATGTTCATAACAAAGTTCATTGCTTTTAGGAAAGGGAACACTAATTTACTTTGTGTGATCTCCATAACAATAGACATGTTTATGAAATTTCACCAACTTTAAAAAATATGTTTCCAAAGATTTAGGCATAACAAAGGATTTTATATGTTACTGAGGTACTGATTTTGCTGGAGGGTTCTCTTAAAACTAGTTCATCAGATAGTCAGAAGTAAAGAAAGGGAAACTCTTTGTCCAGCTATCTGGAAGGAAAGATATGTTGCCCCTTTAAGGGACCTCTTCAATAGAGGGGTTGGGGGGAGGGGATGAAGGGAGAAAGGGATGGACAGAAAGGACAGGAAGACTGTGGAAGCAAGTTTTTTTTACTATAGTAATTAAAATGTGTATTTTAGATAAGGGTGGTCTTTTGAAGGATTTATTTAAAAAAACGATATGTCTGAAGATCCAAGAATTTAAGGCTAAAGATGATTGTGCATCTAAAAATCTATGCAAGGATTTTTTAGAGATGTAATTTTATAATCTTCACCAACACACTAATGAAATATTTTTAAAGCAAATTTTAAACCAAAGTCCTGTAGACTGACATGTTCTGAGTAAATATTACAGTAATGCACAACTGTTTTTGTCAGTAAATTCAGAAACTGACAGTATATACCTGGGGGTTGGTAAATGCCTGTTAAATGGCTTCATTACCCCTTGAATGGCTCTTCAACAGTTTCAATGTTGTGCTAATAGGTCTGGCAGCCTGGAATGCTTTTCCACTTTTAACTACTAGATCCCCTCCCGAGGAAGACTCCGAGTCTGCAGGAAGGGTCAGAACAGAGATAGGAAAGCCGGATGGGTGCACACTAAGACCCAGTGACAGATTTCAGAGTAACAGCCGTGTTAGTCTGTATTCGCAAAAAGAAAAGGAGTACTTGTGGCACCTTAGAGACTAACCAATTTATTTGAGCATAAGCTTTCGTGAGCTACAGCTCACTTCATCGGATGCATACTGTGGAAACTGCAGAAGACATTATATACACAGAGACCATGAAACAATACCTCCTCTCACTCCACGCTCCTGCTGGTAATAGCCCATCCAAAGTGACCACTGTCTTTACAATGTGTATGAAAATCAAGGTGGGCCATTTCCAGCACAAATCCAGGTTTTCTCACCCCCCACCCCCATACACACACAAACTCACTCTCCTGCTGGTAATAGCTTATCCAAACTGACCACTCTCCTTACAATGTGTATGATAATCAAGGTGGGCCATTTCCAGCATAAATCCAAGTTTAACCAGAACATCTGGGGGGGAGGGAGAAAAAACAAGGGGAAATAGGCTACCTTGCATAATGACTTAGCCACTCCCAGTCTCTATTTAAGCCTAAATTAATAGTATCCAATTTGCAAATGAATTCCAATTCAGCAGTTTCTCGCTGGAGTCTGGATTTGAAGTTTTTTTGTTGTAAGATAGCGACCTTCAAGTCTATAATTTCGTGACCAGAGAGATTGAAGTATTCTCCGACTGGTTTATGAATGTTATAATTCTTGACATCTGATTTGTCCATTTATTCTTTTACATAGAGACTGTCCAGTTTGACCAATGTACATGGCAGAGGGGCATTGCTGGCACATGATGGCATATATCACATTGGTGGATGTGCAGGTGAACGAGCCTCTGATAGTGTGGCTGATGTTATTAGGCCCTGTGATGGTGTCCCCTGAATAGATATGTGGGCACAGTTGGCAACGGGCTTTGCTGCAAGGATAGGTTCCTGGGTTAGTGGTTCTGTTGTGTGGTATGTGGTTGCTGGTGAGTATTTGCTTCAGGTTGGGGGGCTGTCTGTAGGCAAGGACTGGCCTGTCTCCCAAGATTTGTGAGAGTGTTGGGTCATCCTTCAGGATAGGTGGTAGATCCTTAATAATGCGTTGGAGGGTTTTTAGTTGGGGGCTGAAGGTGACGGCTAGTGGTGTTCTGTTATTTTCTTTGTTAGGCCTGTCCTGTAGTAGGTGACTTCTGGGAACTCTTCTGGCTCTAACAATCTGTTTCTTCACTTCCGCAGGTGGGTATTGTAGTTGTAAGAATGCTTGGTAGAGATCTTGTAGGTGTTTGTCTCTGTCTGAGGGGTTGGAGCAAATGCGGTTGTATCGCAGAGCTTGGCTGTAGACGATGGATCGTGTGGTGTGATCAGGGTGAAAGCTGGAGGCATGTAGGTAGGAATAGCAGTCAGTAGGTTTCCGGTATAGGGTGGTGTTTTTGTGACCCTTGTTTATTAGCACTGTAGTGTCCAGGAAGTGGATCTCTTGTGTGGACTGGACCAGGCTGAGGTTGATGGTGAGATGGAAATTGTTGAAATCATGGTGGAATTCCTCAAGGGCTTCATTTCCATGGGTCCAGATAATGAAGATATCAATATAGCTCAAGTAGAGTAGGGGCGTTAGGGGACGAGAGCTGAGGAAGCGTTGTTCTAAATCAACCATAAAAATGTTGGCATACTGTGGGGCCATGCGGGTACCCATAGCAGTGCCGCAGATCTGAAGATATACATTGTCCCCAAATGTAAAATAGTTATGGGTAAGGACAAAGTCACAAAGTTCATACACATTGTAAGGAGAGTGGTCAGTTTGGATGATCTATTACCAGCAGGAGAGTGAGTTTGTGTGTGTATGGGGGTCGGGGGGGTGAGAAAACCTGGATTTGTGCTGGAAATAGCCCAACTTGATTATCATACACATTGTAAGGAGAGTGATCACTTTAGATAAGCTATTACCAGCAGGAGCGTGGGGTGGGAGGAGGTATTGTTTCATGGTCTCTGTGTATATAATGTCTTCTGCAGTTTCCACAGTATGCATCCGATGAAGTGAGCTGTAGCTCACAAAAGCTTATGCTCAAATAAATTGGTTAGTCTCTAAGGTGCCACAAGTACTCCTTTTCTTTTTGCGAATACAGACTAACACGGCTGTTACTCTGAAACCTGTCACTCTCCTTACAATGTGTATGATAATCAAGGTGGGCCATTTCCAGCACAAATCCAGGGTTTAACAAGAACGTGGGAGGGGGGGTAGGAAAAAACAAGGGGAAATAGGTTACCTTGCATAATGACTTAGCCACTCCCAGTCTCTATTCAAGCCTAAGTCATTATGCAAGGTAACCTATTTCCCCTTGTTTTTTCCTACCCCCCCTCCCACGTTCTTGTTAAACCCTGGATTTGTGCTGGAAATGGCCCACCTTGATTATCATACACATTGTAAGGAGAGTGACAGGTTTCAGAGTAACAGCCGTGTTAGTCTGTATTCGCAAAAAGAAAAGGAGTACTTGTGGCACCTTAGAGACTAACCAATTTATTTGAGGAATTCATTTGCAAATTGGATACAATTAACTTAGGCTTGAATTGAGACTGGGAGTGGCTAAGTTAATTGTATCCAATTTGCAAATGAATTCCTCAAATAAATTGGTTAGTCTCTAAGGTGCCACAAGTACTCCTTTTCTTTTTAAGACCCAGTGGTGCCCCAAATTTTCAGGTGCCCTATGCAGCTGCGTATGTTGCGTATGCCTAAGGACGGCCCTGGTTACAGGCAAGACTTTTTTGATTTTAAAACCTATATAGTTATACCAGTACAACCATTAGCAATTATGCTATTCTACCAGTGTAAAGGTGTCTTATACTGTTATAGCTTATTCCCCTTCCCTTTTGAGAATAGCTATACCAGTATATACATTTTTATATCAGTATAACTGCATCCACACCAAGGAGAGATTACACCTCTGTAAAAAAAAAAAAACCCGAACAGTATAAAGTGACACAACCTGTGTGTTCAAACAAGCTCTAGAGCAGGAGTTGCAGATTTAATAAGAATTTAAAGCAGGGGTGGGTAAACTTTTTGGCTCAAGGGCCACATCTGGAAATAGAAATTGTATGGCGGGCCATGAATGCTCACAAAATTGGGGTTGAGGTGCAGGAGGGGGGTGCAGGCTGTGGTTGGGGGTGTGGGCTCTGGGGTGGGGCCAGAAATTAGAAGTTCAGGGTGCGGGAGGGGGCGGGGCGGGGGGTGAGGGCTCCATTTGCAGGCTCTGGGGTGGAGCTGGGGATGAGGAGTTTGGGGTGTAGGAGGGTGCTCTGGGCTGGGACCGAGGAGTTTGGAGGGCAGGAGGGGGATCATTCCTGGGGTTGGGGCATGGGGAGAGGCTCAGGGGTGCAGGCTCTAAGTGGTGCTTACCTCAAGTGGTTCCCAGAAGCAGAAGCATGTCCCTTCTCCAGCTCCTACGCAGAGGCATAGCCAGGCAGCTCTGCATGCTTCCCCGTCTGCAGGCACGCCCCTGCAGCTCCCATTGGAGCGCCGCAGGGGGCTATTGAAGCAGGGACATTGGAGTGCATAGCAGCTGGAGGGGGGCCATGCCGCTGCTTCCGGGAGCTGCATGGAGTGACCCTCTCCCCAGCGGGAGCTCGCTGGCCAGCTGAAAACGGCTTGCGGGCCAAATCTGGCCCACAGGCTGTAGTTTGCCCACCTCTGATTTAAAGCCTCATATTCTCCAGGCTCTGTGTGTACAGCAGAAGCACAATTGCCACTTCAGACTTCCTGAAGCTTGTACCGGACTTTGAGGAAGTGAAGCTGAGAGAATAATATGTTGCTAGAAGTATAAGGAGTTGTAACCTACACACCTCCTGGGTGTGGTGTTCTGTCCCATCTAGTGGTACTGAGACCACTTAGAGAGAGAGATTGAGTCTGCTCTACAGCCTTAGCTAACAGCCATATGTCTTTTAGCTCAAGCAGTAGAGGCTCATGCATTTAGCTCCAGAGGCCCTAGGTTCGATCCCTCCTGCCAATGACGGTGTTACAGAGGAAAAGAGGAAGTTACATGTTGTGGCAGATTGATGGCTCCTCAGAAGGAAACAGTGTATTATTGCCTCTGAGGCAAAGCAGAAATCCTCAATTTGGGGCCTTGTGGGTGTAATCCTTCTGCCAGTCAGAGTTGGCAGCAACAAGGGCCAGGTTTGGTATCTAGGAGTTCCTTTTCAACAATACAACTCAAAACCATCTCAAGCCCCCATCCCGTGACCTGGGATAATTACACACCACCAGGGGTGAAAGTAACTTAAAGGACTTACCAGTTCTCTGGAGTCCTGAGCAGGAGACGGGGCCTCAACTGGAAGGGGCGTGGCCTCAATTGGAAGAAGCAGGGCCTTTAGACCCCGGGCCCTTTAAATCGAGATTTAAAAGGCCACAGGCTCCGGCTGCGGTACTGGCAGCTGGGAGCCCCAGGCCCTTTAAATCACTGCTGGAGCTACCAGCTGCAGAGGCAGCTAGGAGACCCAGGGCTTGGGGGCCATTTAAAGGGCCCTGGGCTCCAGCTGTCGCTACCGCAGCAGAACCCTGGCCCTTTACATCACCACTGGAGCCCGGGGGTCCCAGCCACCTCTGCTACCTGGGGGCTTCAGCAGCAATTTAAAGAGCCCAGGGCTCCAGCCACTGCTGGAAGCCCCGGTCTCTTTAAATTGCTGCCTGGGGAAGCCAGTCTGGTACAGCGTACCAGCTCTTGCCATTATGGCGTACCGGAGTGTACCGGCTACTTTCACCTCCGCACACCACGCTCTGGGCCCCTCTAAGAGGCAATAGTTCCCCGCTCGCAAGCACAGAGTCTGAGTGTAGCACAAAACTTTTAATAAAAGGAGGGAAATAATGCAGCATTAATTTGGGGGAACACTACAAACAGGGTTTATAAACATAAATCATGAGCAAAAAACCCACCACCAAGTAAGTTAGGCAGTGTCCTTTTCCCCTCAGGGTCTTAAGTCCAGGAACCCAAAAGTCCCTTTAACATGCTTGTCCCTTCTCTGCACCCACTCACAATTGCTGTCCTTGGACAGTGCAGACCCAGAGTTCAGAGGTGCATCTGCAGAGTCCACCTCCCACCCTGGTGGAACGGGGGGGGAGGAGGATAACAAGGCACCTTACTCGCTCTGCTGCTCAGGCCCTCATTCGCCGCCACTCTCTGCTGGCCACTTGCTGCATCTCTCCACCAGCCCCCCCAATAAGGCTGCACCTCTCTGCCAGCCACACCTTTCTACCAGACACCCTGCTGACCGCTCACCATGCCTCTCCACCAGCCACTCACCAAGATGTCTTCAGGGCCCACCATTTAAGAACATAAGAATGGCCATACTGGGTCAGACCAAAGATCCATCCAGCCCAGTATCCTGTGTACCAATAGTGGCCAATGCCAGGTGCCCCAGGGGGAGTGAACCTAACAGATAATGATCAGTGATCTCTCTCCTGCCATCCATCTCCACCCTCTGACAAGCAGAGGCTAGGGATGCCATTCTTTACCCATCCTGGCTAATAGCCATTAATGGACTTTGCCTCCATGAATTTATCCAGTTCTCTTTTAAACCCTGTTATATTCCTAGCCTTCACACCCTCCTCAGGGAAGACATTCCACAGGTGGACTTAACACAGCACTTAGTGATTTCAGCTGTTAGTGGGGGAGCCTCATTGCTGATGCACCCTAAGCAGTCTCTCACATCATAGACAGTGTCCCAGAGAAGGTCTAATATCAGTGATTTCAGCTCTACAACATGTAACAAGACTGTCAATTGAGTCTAAATTAACTCTAGTTATTACACAGTAGAGAGAGAACAGGACAAATGATATCTAGGGACCCTTACACAAAGCCCCTGCACTGCCACATACAAGCTCTGCTCCCCCCTTCCTCCTCACTGAGCTATGGAACCCATGTCCCCTGCCTAGTGAGTGTCATTTAGTTGTGGGTGAGTCCCTCAATCTGGAAATGCCAAGTACAGTTCTGCTGCCCTTGATTCACACAACAATAATAACAACCCTTTATTACTCCTTCCCCAATAACAAGGAAACTGGGAATCCCACACCAGCCAAAAGTGGCCATTTGGGCAAGCAATCCCATCATGCTGAGCACCTAAGCAGGGTGGGTGTGCCAATGCAAATGAGATCAGCTCCTGAAGTCCTTTTCACAGCTCAACACTAGATGTCAGGGAAGAGCTCATTCAGACTCTGCTTACATGGGGTTGTTTCCGTTTGGAAGAGCAGTGAAATGAGTCAGGTTTATTTTTGATGTAATTATTGCAGTCTGTAGGGAGCCACCCTCTGAGCCTGAGTGGGCGGGGCCAGGCCAAGCTTCTGCCAATCCTCGGAAGGGGAAGGGTGGGACAGGAAGTACAAAGGGCGGGGCCCTCTGCCCACTGAGGAGAGAACCAGGGAGGGAGACAGACACAGGCTTGTGATCCTGCTGCTGACCCAGTTGAAGCCCTGGGCAAGGCCTGTGGCAGCCAGGGCTGCTGGCTGCTGAATACCCAGAGGACCTGGAGGGGCCTGATTGCAGCCCGGGCCAGCATGAGTCTGATACCGAGGGGGAGCAGGGGTGGCCCGCAGCGGACTACCCGGAGGAGATGGAGGGACCGGAGCAACCCACCTGAGAGAGACCGGGTAGGAAGTAGCCCAGGGGCCCAACTACACCGTGGGGTGGGTGTGTTTGGTCAGTGGGTGCGGATTGCCCCGCTGACCCAGCGGCGGGACCTTCGCCTCCCGCCACTGTCAGGGCCCTGGGTTGGAACGCAGTGGAGTTGGGTGGCCCTGCGTTCCCCTACGCCGGTGCTCCCCTGCCCGAGGGGCGCGCCACTGACTCTCACCGGCGCTCCCCTGCCCGCTAATTCCCCAATGCCCGGGAGGTGGGACCGAGGCCTGCCACAGAGACTATTGCTCTCCATCGCCCCTAGGGGCTTGGAGGACCGACCGACGCCTGTCACACAGTCACAGAACTATATACAAAGTCTTGTTTCTATCTCACTTTGGAATAAGAAGTCCAAGACTATTTATTATGCAGGTAATAAAATAGGTTGAGGGAAGCCCAGAAGACATGAAACAGTTCTAGTCAGTGCTATTGTGCCCCAGACTTCTAGGATCCTAGAATGAGGATACTAACGTCAAGATTGTTCCTTACATTAGGAAACATGCTGCCCTAAACCCAACCCAGAAGAATTTTTGAATGCTCCTATGCCAATCCAGCTGCCGTGCCACTCATTTAGCCCAGCTTGCTTTTGGGGTTGTGCCAACCAGAGGTGGATTAAGATTTACTGGGGCCCTGGGCACATCCCTCTCCACCATAGCCCTGTCCCCTGCTCCTCCCCTTCCTCCAAGGCCCCAGCCCCTGGCCTGGCTGGAAGCCGGGGAGCATAGTAAGTGCTATCCAGGGAGCCCGGGCCACTGTGGGGAGCCCTGGACCCTCCATCTGCCCTGGGTGGAACACCCTGAGGGACATAGGGCAGGGGCTGCTCTTGGGAACCCTGGTCGCCTGCCCAGGGCAGGTGCAGGGTCATGGGCTCCCCACAGCTGCCCAGACTCCCTGGGTGGCTTTTGCCACAGCCTAGGACAGTAGCCCCAAACTGTGGGGAGTGCCCCCCTAGGGGAACATGGAGGAACATTCAGGGGTGAGTGGTGGGGCCTGGATCAGCTCCCACGGGTGGGGGGAGGGAGTGCCACCCAGCCCTGCTCTTTCCCCAGCTCTGCTGTGGCCCCACCCGAGCCCTGCCCCCAGCCATGGCTGTGTTCCTGGCCACACCCCAGCCACACCTCTGGCCCCACTCCTGGCTCCTGACCACAGCCCCACCGCAATCCCCGGTTCCCACTCCCGGCTCTGGCTTCAACGGACCAGGTTGGGGGGACAGCTGAAAAAGTTTGGAGACCCCTGGCCTAAGGTAACCATACATTCCCTTTTGGCCTTGGATGTTCTAACTTTTTTGTCAAATCTGGGCATTTGTCCCATTTGCTCTTGCCAACTGATCACCAGTTGTCAAGCGCAAACAGCACAAATGCTAAGTTTTGCCAAAAAGGGGCTGAGCAGGGTGAGCAGTGGGGCTTGGGCCAGCCCTCCACGGGGGAGGAAGGGGCTTGGGCAAGCGATTTGGGCTGCCTCCTTGCGGGAAGGAAGAGGGAAAGGAGAGAGGGCTCGGACGGGCTCTGCGTGGCGGTCTGGGGCAGGGGAAGGGAAAAGGGGCTTGGCCTGGCTCCATGTGGGCATTGGGGGGGGGGGAGGGAGAGAGGGCTCAGCCAGGCCCCGGGTGGAGGGTCTGAGGGTAGAGGGGGCTTGCACCAGCTCTGCACACAGGAGGGCAGGGGGAATATACTCACTCACACTCTACTCCATCCGTCTTCTGGCCTGGTGGGGGTTGGGTCTCTGGGGAAGAGAGGAGCAGGGCATGGGGGGAGGAGCAGCAGGGGTTGGGACCAGAGTGCCGGCACTCCTGTGGGGCCCCCAAATTGGCTGAGGCCCCTGGGCCTGGGCCCTGTCAGCCCATACAGTAATCCACCACAGGCACCAACCAGCTCCTAATGCCTTGGTGACAGAGACAACACATGCCTGCCGATAGTGGGAGGGCAGAATGAAAGCAGTCGGCTTCAACAGTATTACTGAGCATGCTCAGTCCATGTGAGCATGCTCAGTACAAGCCAAGCAGCAAATGGGGTGGCACGTGATGCCTGCATGCCCCGCCCCATGTGTCACCTCTGCTTGGTGAAGTGGGATTTGCAAGTGATCTATTAATATTTATTTATGGTAGTGTCCGTGTCTAAAAATGCCTTCTTCCACCTCCAGTTCACTAGGAAACTTCAACTCTTTATCCTGGATGAAGACCTATCTACAAAGCCTTGTCCCTGCTGAACTTCCAGTGGATTTCCCTCTTTATTTCTGATAGGTTCCAGGAGCAATTCCCGTTCTCCTTTTTCAGCTCTGCCACCGCGTTAGCATCTCTTTGTCTTTTATGTCATGTCAGGAAGGCTATTGCAAAGAGATGGAACTTGCAGTGTGTTTTTAGGATAGCCAAACTTTCGATTTGGGTAAAAGAATAGCCTGGCAGAAAATTCTGTCATCCCAGTAACAGCTTGTGCTGGCAACTGTATTACTGTGGTACTATGAGACTTGTGAAAATCTAAACATTTTGGGATGGCTGACAATGACCAATCATGAGATGTAAAAGTCTGCACTTGTTGCTTGGTCTTTTAGTATTTTTCCATGACATGAAAGATTATAAAATCAAAGCAGTAGAAATAGGGTTAAGAGTCATTTGGTGATACTGTAGTAAACCTACGAAAGTGTAACAAACAAAAATAAAATAAATGCTAAGAGATGCATCTGGAACTTCCTTACTGGCGTAGATATGTAACACAAAATGAGTGACAGGCAGATGCATCAAGTTTCTGTGGATGAGGCATGGTCAGATCTCTCAAACACTAAAAGACATCCCTCTTTTGTTATAAGCATCACTTCCTCGGGGATTATTTTGAAAACATGTTGATTTTGTACAAAGGAATTGCCATGTTAGAACAAACGAGGGAGTCCCTCTAATCCAGTATCTTGCCTCTAACAGTGGACAGCACCAGATGCTTCAGAGAAAGGTGTAGGGAATCATAGAATATCAGGGTGGGAAGGGACCTCAGGAGGTCATCTAGTTCAACCCCCTGCTCAAAGCAGGACCAATCCCCAACTAAATCATTCCAGCCAGGGCTTTGTCAAGCCTGACCTTAAAAACTTCGAAGGAAGGAGATTCCACCACCTCCCTAAGTAACGCATTCCAGTGTTTCACCACCCTCCTAGTGGAAAAGTTTTTCCTAATAGCCAACCTAAACCTCCCCCACTGCAACTTGAGACCATTCCTCCTTGTTCTGTCATCTGCTACCACTGAGAACAGTCTAGATCCATCCTCTTTGGAACCCCCTTTCAGGTAGTTGAAAGCAGCTATCAAATCCTCCTTCATTCTTCTCTTCCGCAGACTAAACAATCCCAGTTTCCTCAGCCTCTCCTCATAAATCATGTGTTCCAGTCCCCTAATCATTTTTGTTGACCTCCGCTGGACTCTTTCCAATTTTTCCACATCCTTCTTGTAGTGTGGGGCCCAAAACTGGACACAGTACTCCAGATGAAATGCTGCAGTTTGGGATAATCTACTCACAGGAAAAGTTTCTTCCTGACTCCCATTATTTAACTGTTGATTTATGCCCTGAAGCATGAAGGTTGTAACCCTTCCAAAACTTTTTTCCCAATGCTTGCTATTGTAACTCTGAAAGTTATTGCTAGCTGCATAGATGTCCAATCCCTTTTTGACTCCTGCTCATCTAATCGATGCTTGTTATAATATTACTATGTGTAGAGAAAGTAATGACTATAAATGTAATACATTTCCCCACCCATCCCAAAAGATGTTTTTTTTAAAAAAAGAGCTCCTATTGAAAACATTCAAACTACATTAGAACCTTGTTAAATTAGAATATTGTCCATTTTTTCCTTACTTTGTATTTAACCTCAACCTCAAAAAAACAAAACACCTGGCATTTCATGTACCCTATTGAAATAGAACTATATGAGTAACATCATGTAAAGCCTACATGTTGTGGTGATCTCAGTATAAACCTGCAGTCTTGATTATACTCAGTAAGCCCTGGTCTACACTAGGACTTTAGGTCGAATTTAGCAGCGTTAAATCGATGTAAACCTGCACCCGTCCACACAATGAAGCCCTTTATTTCGACTTAAAGGGCTCTTAAAATTGATTTCCTTACTCCACCCCTGACAAGTGGATTAGCGCTTACATCGACGTTGCCGGCTCGAATTTGGGGTACTGTGGACACAATTCGATGGTATTGGCCTCCGGGAGCTATCCCAGAGTGCTCCATTATGACCGCTCTGGACAGCACTCTCAACTCGGATGCACTGGCCAGGTAGACAGGAAAAGAACCGCGAACTTTTGAATCTCATTTCCTGTTTGGCCAGCGTGGCAAGCTGCAGGTGACCATGCAGAGCTCATCAGCACAGGTGACCATGATGGAGTCCCAGAATCGCAAAAGAGCTCCAGCATGGACCGAACGGGAGGTACGGGATCTGATCGCTGTTTGGGGAGAGGAATCCGTGCTATCAGAACTCCGTTCCAGTTTTCGAAATGCCAAAACCTTTGTGAAAATCTCCCAGGGCATGAAGGACAGAGGCCATAACAGGGACCCGAAGCAGTGCCGCGTGAAACTGAAGGAGCTGAGGCAAGCCTACCAGAAAACCAGAGAGGCGAACAGCCGCTCTGGGTCAGAGCCCCAAACATGCCGCTTCTATGATGAGCTGCATGCCATTTTAGGGGGTTCAGCCACCACTACCCCAGCTGTGTTGTTTGACTCCTTCAATGGAGATGGAGGCAATACGGAAGCAGGTTTTGGGGACGAAGAAGATGATAGCTCACAGCAAGCAAGCGGAGAAACCGGTTTTCCCGACAGCCAGGAACTGTTTCTCACCCTAGACCTGGAGCCAGTACCCCCCGAACCCACCCAAGGCTGCCTCCTGGACCCAGCAGGCGGAGAAGGGACCTCTGGTGAGTGTACCTTTTAAAATGCTATACATGGTTTAAAAGCAAGCATGTGAAAGGATTACTTTGCCCTGGCATTTGCGGTTCTCCTAGATGTAGTCCTAAAGCCTTTGCAAAAGGTTTCTGGGGAGGGCAGCCTTATTGCGTCCTTCATGGTAGGATACTTTACCACTCCAGGCCAGTAACACGTACTCGGGAATCATTGTAGAACAAAGCATTGCAGTGTATGGTTGCTGGCATTCAAACAACATCCGTTCTTTATCTCTTTGTGTTATCCTCAGGAGAGTGAGATATAATTCATGGTCACCTGGTTGAAATAGAGTGCTTTTCTTCAGGGGACACTCAGAGGAGCCCATTCCTGCTGGGCTGTTGGCCTGTGGCTAAACAGAAATGTTCCCCGCTGTTAGCCACAGGGTGGGGGGAAGGTTGAGGGGGTAGTCACGCAGTGGGAGGAGGCAAAATGCGACCTTGTAACAAAAGCACATGTGCTATGTATGTAATGTTAACAGCAAGGTTTACCCTGAAAGAGTGTAGCCACTGTTTTATAAAATGTCTTTTTAAATACCGCTGTCCCTTTTTTTTTCTCCACCAGCTGCATGTGTTTCAATGATCACAGGATCTTCTCCTTCCCAGAGGCTAGTGAAGCTTAGAAAGAAAAAAAAAAACACACTCGCGATGATATGTTCTCCAAGCTCATGCTGTCCTCCCACACTGACAGAGCACAGACGAATGCGTGGAGGCAAATAATGTCAGAGTGCAGGAAAGCACAAAATGACCGGGAGGAGAGGTGGCAGGCTGAAGACAGGGCTGAAGCTCAAATGTGGCGGCAGCGTGATGAGAGGAGGCAGGATTCAATGCTGAGGCTGCTGCAGGACCAAACCAGTATGCTCCAGTGTATGGTTGAGCTGCAGCAAAGGCAGCTGGAGCACAGACTGCCACTGCAGCCCCTCCGTAACCAACCGCCCTCCTCCCCAAGTTCCATAGCCTCCACACCCAGACGCCCAAGAACGTGGTGGGGGGGCCTCCGGCCAACCAGCCACTCCACCACAGAGGATTGCCCAAAAAAAAGAAGGCTGTCATTCAATAAATTTTAAAGTTGTAAACTTTTAAAGTGCTGTGCTTAAAGTGCTGTGTGGCATTTTCCTTCCCTCCTCCACCACCCCTCCTCGGCTACCTTGGTAGTCATCCCCCTATTTGTGTGATGAATGAATAAAGAATGCATGAATGTGAAGCAACAATGACTTTATTGCCTCTGCAAGCGGTGATTGAAGGGAGGAGGGGCGGGTGGTTAGCTTACAGGGAAGTAGAGTGAACCAAGGGGCGGGGGGGTTTCATCAAGGAGAAACAAACGAACTTTCACACCGTAGCCTGGCCAGTCATGAAACTGGTTTTCAAAGCTTCTCTGATGCGTACCGCGCCCTCCTGTGCTCTTCTAACCGCCCTGGTGTCTGGCTGCGCGTAACTAGCAGCCAGGCGATTTGCCTCAACCTCCCACCCCGCCATAAACGTCTTCCCCCTTACTCTCACAGATATTGTGGAGCACACAGCAAGCAGTAATAACAGTGGGAATATTGGTTTCGCTGAGGTCTAAGCGAGTCAGTAAACTGCGCCAGCGCGCCTTTAAACGTCCAAATGCACATTCTACCACCATTCTGCACTTGCTCAGCCTGTAGTTGAACAGCTCCTGACTACTGTCCAGGCTGCCTGTGTACGGCTTCATGAGCCATGGCATTAAGGGGTAGGCTGGGTCCCCAAGGATACATATAGGCATTTCAACATCCCCAACAGTTATTTTCTGGTCTGGGAATAAAGTCCCTTCCTGCAGCTTTTGAAACAGACCAGAGTTCCTGAAGATGCGAGCATCATGCACCTTTCCCGGCCATCCCACGTTGATGTTGGTGAAACGTCCCTTGTGATCCACCAGAGCTTGCAGCACTATCGAAAAGTACCCCTTGCGGTTTATGTACTCGGCGGCTTGGTGCTCCGGTGCCAAGATAGGGATATGGGTTCCGTCTATAGCCCCACCACAGTTAGGGAATCCCATTGCAGCAAAGCCATCCACTATGACCTGCACATTTCCCAGGGTCACTACCCTTGATATCAGCAGATCTTTGATTGCGTGGGCTACTTGCATCACAGCAGCCCCCACAGTAGATTTGCCCACTCCAAATTGATTCCCAACTGACCGGTAGCTGTCTGGCGTTGCAAGCTTCCACAGGGCTATCGCCACTCGCTTCTCAACTGTGAGGGCTGCTCTCATCTTGGTATTCATGCGCCTCAGGGCAGGGGAAAGCAAGTCACAAAGTTCCATGAAAGTGCCCTTACGCATGCGAAAGTTCCGCAGCCACTGGGAATCGTCCCAGACCTTCAACACTATGCGGTCCCACCAGTCTGTGCTTGTTTCCCGAGCCCAGAATCGGTGTTCCACAGCATGAACCTGCCCCATTAGCACCATGATGCATGCATTGTCAGGGCCCATGCTTTCAGAGAAATCTGTGTCCATGTCCTGATCACTCACGTGACCGCGCTGACATCGCCTCCTCGCCCGGTATCGCTTTGCCAGGTTCTGGTGCTGCATATACTGCTGGATAATGCGTGTGGTGTTTAATGTGCTCCTAATTGCCAAAGTGAGCTGAGCGGGCTCCATGCTTGCCGTGGTATGGCGTCCGCACAGAAAAAAGGCGCGGAACGATTGTCTGCCGTTGCTCTGACGGAGGGAGGGGCGACTGACGACACGGCTTACAGGGTTGGCTTCAGGGAGCTAAAATCAACAAAGGGGGTGCCTGTACATCAAGGAGTATTTCAGGCAGGACTGCACGGAGGGTTCCAATAAGAAATGGTGCACCTAAGTTATCGTTGTTATTGGAACAAGGAGGTTAGCCTGGCCTCTGATTGATACATGGCTAGATTTACCTCGCTGCACCTTCTCTGTGAGTGACTGCAGTGTGACCTAGAGGAATGAGTCCCCTAGACAGGGGAGGAGGCAAATGAGTACAAAACAAATCTGGTCTATTTCTTGTTTTGACCCACTCCATCTATCTTTTACATCTTTGGCTGGCAGCAGACGGTGCAGAAGGACTGCATGCCATCCACATCTCATGGCTGCTCGGCAGAAGATGGTACAGTACGACTGCTAGCCATCTTCATCTCTTGCCTGCCTGGCAGAAGATGGTACAATACGACTGCTAGCAATCCTCATCTCTTGCCTGCCTGGCAGAAGATGGTACAGTACAACTGCTAGCAGTCCGTATCGCCTGCCCGCTCACCATAAGACGGTTCAATAGGACTGACTGCAGGACTAAAGAGAATGACCTGGTCAAGTCACTCCAAATTTAGTCCCTGCGCCCATGTCTGCCCAGGCGCTCCCAGCCGACGTGGCCAGGAGCACCTCGGACACGACGAGGATGACTACCAGTCGTATTGCACCGTCTACTGCCAGAAGGCAATGGGTTGCTGCTACTGTGCAGCAAAGCCGTACCGCATCTGCCAGCACCCAGGAGACATAGGGTGACGGTTACCTGAGCGGGCTCCATGCTTGCCGTGGTATGCCGTCTGCACAGGTAACTCAGGAAAAAAGGCGCAAAATGATTGTCTGCCCTTGCTTTCACGGAGGGAGGGAGGGAACGGGGGCCTGACGATATGTACCCAGAACCACCCGCGACAATGTTTTAGCCCCATCAGGCATTGGGATCTCAACCCAGAATTCCAATGGGCAACGGAGACTGCGGGAACTGTGGGATAGCTACCCACAGTGCAACGCTCCGGAAGTCGACTCTAGCCTCGGTACTGTGGAAGCGCTCCGCCGAGTTAATGCACTTAATGCACTTAGAGCATTTTCTGTGGGGACACACACACTCGAATATATAAAACCGATTTCTAAAAAAACGACTTCTATAAATTCGACCTTATTCCGTAGTGTAGACATACCCTAAGCAAGTTTGGCAAAAGAGCTGAACCCTAGCAACTGTTTTCAGAGTTTCCAAAAAGTTTTTAAAAAGTTACAAAAACATTGTTCCCCTGTAATAATTTGTGTCACACAAGGAATCACTTTCACACTAGGTCATTCAAGAGTGACTTTGGTGGAATTTGAACATTCAGTTTACCCCGCACAACAAGGCTTCCAGGATTTACGCTGCTGACTTGTTAATTATTTTTATAGTGCATTCCCATTGGTCGCTAAAGTTCAGGGCTTGCTAAGCAGGAAGCATAGGGGGACAAGGGTGCAGATGATGTTTGAAAAAATTAGAAGATAAATGAATAAATTATTTACAGCATAAATATTGTAGCGGTGGTAACTAGATTCCAAAGTAACTGACCACTTCTAGATGGGGGTGATTTTGTTAGTTTAGAATTTTGGTTGAATTGTACAAAATCAGTCATGTTTCAGTTGCAGCTCTGGGTCATTCATTAGGAACCTTTTGATGTAGACTAAAACCAATTATGCAGTCCTGAGCAGGAAGCTGAGAGGTTCACTTGGCTAACCAAAGGCTGATAACCGAAGGGGGAGCATTGACTTCCTTTCCCAAGGCTACGGCATAATAGTGAAAACAATAGCGCTTAAAACACGTATCACAGAAAGCCTACCACTGCTCTTTAAACTACTGTAGACAAAGTGATGGGCTTAAAATAACTGTTCTCTTCGTTCTGCTTGGTAATAGTAGACCTAAACCCTGTAACAAATGCAGTGTTGACTGGTGTAACCCTGTGCAGCTAACAAGCAGAGCAGACACAGATCCTCTTTCAAAGGTCTCTTTTTAATCCAAAAAGAAGAAATGTTTGCAATTGTTTGCATGACAATCAAGTTGCTGAATGACCGTCTGCTACCTAAATCATTTCAGTCATGTATGGAAATCAAAGCCTCTAGCAGACTGACTGTAAGCAAAAAAAGCAAAGCACGTGAGAATGACTATGATGTGCACATGTTGGGAGCTCTCAGGCACAAAAGTGCATTGTGAGCTTTGCTGTGGAACCTGAGCCAAGGAAAAAAGCTGACTTGGGTAAATACATGGTGAAAAAAAGCGCCTGATCCTAAAAACACTCATGCATACAAGCAGGCCCACTGAAGTCAACAGGTCTACATGTGTGAGTAAGTTCTGCTCACATGAGCAAGTATTTGAGGGATCAGGCCCAAAACTGAGACAGTCTGTTCAAAATACTACCAAGCTAATTTGAAAGCAGGTCTTTGTTTTGATGCTGAGACATCAGTATCTGCATTCAGCCACGGAGGGGCTCAGCCTAGCTCCTACGGCCACACCATGCAAAGCACCTGCCCTTACGCTGAGAAAGCTCACTGAAAAGGAGTGAAGCCAGTACTACTTTATTTGTACTTTGTTGAGGGAGGGGGGCCCAATTTGGCTGTCACAGAGAGCGACAGCAAACACACCATTGATGTCAATGGGGCAAGTGCTGACCCAGAGTGATTTACTGGGTAGTTTTATGTTAAATTGGAATATGTCCAGCCAGAGGCCCCGCAGATTCTAAAATACAGTTACAAACTGTACTTAAAAAACAAAAAGCTATTCAGGATCGAGTATCAGCCAAGGAAGGAGCAGTAAGCTGCACACAAACTGTAAGTGCTCATTTTAGACCATTTAATTTTAATGATTACTTTAGACTTTGTGCTGGCCCCACACAACTAGCATCTGTTTACTGTGAATGTTGTGCCATGCTTCAGACAGAAGCACAACTGTTGCAAAGAGCCCTT
Organism: Caretta caretta; assembly: GCF_965140235.1. Classification (NCBI taxonomy): domain Eukaryota; kingdom Metazoa; phylum Chordata; order Testudines; family Cheloniidae; genus Caretta; species Caretta caretta. The sequence goes on from NC_134208.1 coordinate 82,603,525, forward strand.
TCAAGCTACACTATCCAGACCCACTCCAGTTGGGTAGTTCTGTGAAAACAAGAGCCACAGAGAGCAGCAATAATGCTTATGATAGCCATTTTATAAAAACTGAAGAGGGTATTAAATGTGTAGGTCCCCAATACATCCCCCTCTTGTTAAATAAAGACATCTTGTTCTCTTCTCCATGTAGATTTCTTCATCAGTGATTCCTTTGTTCCGTGATTAAATTACAGGAAGAGTATAAATTACCGGATCTTCTTTTCTAACTCATTGGTCTGGTTTGACAAACTCAGACAACTTTTAAATGCTTAGACAGTATTAAAAAAAGAAACACAGCCATTTAATTTTAACCCCACCACCACCCCAAAAGCCATCAATTTAGCAAAGCATCCTTAAATACTTAACTTTAAGCCCATGCTTCAGTACCATTTGCTTGAATTATGCTTTGCTGAATTGGGGCGGATGGTTGTAGCTTTTCTGCTATAATGAATGTTGCATGAAAGGAAGACGCTTCTAAAACAGCTATAGCTACTTAAAGGTGCATGCAGTATTTGATCTTTATATTTTCCTCTAGAGCACTCAGAGAGGATCCGTAGTTAGTGCAAGAAGAGTTTCACTCTTATACTCCCAACAGATTCTATGATAAGATTCAGACTGTGCACTTTGATGTATTTATTCTGCTTCTGGGTTTGTTCAGTCTACTGGAAAAGTAAAAGAAAGTAATCAAAGGCCTGCCTCTCAACATTCCCTTCCCAGCATGGAGAGGCCATGCGAGGGGTATCGTTCCAGTTGAAAACTGAGGGCTGTGGAATAATATAATGTCTGAGCAGCTAGCACTTCTGAAAAAGCACTTCTTCCTATATAATGAATACAAATAGCAAGCTCCTGGAATGGCATTGGACTTAAGAGTGTTGAAGAGGAGTATGCCTTAAGAACAATGAATGAGCCACTTAAGCTGTAAAATAGGCTTCTGGATTTTGATCCAGTGAACTTTAACTTTTAGGTTTCAGAGGAACAGCCGTGTTAGTCTGTATTCGCAAAAAGAAAAGGAGTACTTGTGGCACCTTAGAGACTAACCAATTTATTTGAGCATGAGCTTTCGTGAGCTACAGCTCACTTCATCGGATGCATACTGTGGAAACTGCAGCAGACTTTATATACACACAGAGAATATGAAACAATACCTCCTCCCACCCCACTGTCCTGCTGGTAATAGCTTATCTAAAGTGATCAACAGGTGGGCCATTTCCAGCACAAATCCAGGTTTTCTCACCCTCCACCCCCCCACACAAATTCATTCTCCTGCTGGTGCTAGCCCATCCAAAGTGACAACTCTTTACATAATCAAGTCGGGCTATTTCCTGCATAGATCCAGGTTTTCTCACATCCGCCCCACCCCCATACACACACAGGAGAGTGAGTTTGTGTGTGTATGGGGGTGGGGCGGATGTGAGAAAACCTGGATCTATGCAGGAAATAGCCCGACTTGATTATGTAAAGAGTTGTCACTTTGGATGGGCTAGCACCAGCAGGAGAATGAATTTGTGTGGGGGGGTGGAGGGTGAGAAAACCTGGATTTGTGCTGGAAATGGCCCACCTGTTGATCACTTTAGATAAGCTATTACCAGCAGGACAGTGGGGTGGGAGGAGGTATTGTTTCATATTCTCTGTGTGTATATAAAGTCTGCTGCAGTTTCCACGGTATACATCTGATGAAGTGAGCTGTAGCTCACGAAAGCTCATGCTCAAATAAATTGGTTAGTCTCTAAGGTGCCACAAGTACTCCTTTTCTTTTAACTTTTAGGAAACTGTTTCACAAGCAGCTGTTCCTGTCAAGACTGCCTCCTTCATCCCAACCCTAATAAACTCTTGTGTTATAGATTCATAGATACTAAGGTCAGAAGGGACCATTATAATCATCTAGTCTGACCTCTTGCACAACGCAGGCCACAGAATCTCACCCACCCACTCCTGAAAAACCTCACCTATGTCTGAGCTATAGAAGTCACCAAATGGTGGTTTAAAGACTGCAAGGAGCAGAGAATCCTCCAGCAAGTGACCTGTGCCCCATGCTACAGAGGAAGGCAAAAAACCTCCAGGGCCTCTTACAATCTGCCCTGGAGGAAAATTCCTTCCCAACCCCAAATATGGCGATCAGCTACACCCTGAACATGGTATCCCTGTAACATTAATCTGTGCAATGTATAGGAAATCCTACCTACAGATAGAAAATGTGGGCATCTACTGTATAAACTTAGCACCCAGAAACTGTCCATTTTGAAGAACAAACTTAGCTGCTGGGGGTGATATAATCACATCCTCACAATAAGGAAAAGCTCTGCTTAGCTAATGTTTGTCTGAAATTAGTAGTAAAAGGAACAATACTCTAAAAAGGAAGAGTTCAAGTCACTATATAAAATAGCTAATAACAGTATTAGTGTTGTTATATATGGAGAGAGATTAATCTAGTCTCACATTACCACTGTCAAAGCAGCATCCAGATTTTACAGAGAAATAAAACTAATTACACTTCAGCATTTCTAGACTTTGCAAGTTTTAATCACATATAATGTCTTACTTGGACAATGTATTTATACTGTGCAGGTGAGTTACAAGATTCTTGAAAAGGATGACATAGGAAGGCAGTTAGCGTGCACTGCCCTCTCATCATTTTATTTCCTTTTATTTACAGTTTATGTCCAATGAAAATCAATAGCTAATGAATCAAAGCATAATTACACAAACATTAACAGCTTACAGAAACTAAGGAAGTGTCCATACATAACCAATGGCAATAATTTATTATATTTCACCCTTAATATTTTATTGTCTTCATTGGTAATAAGATCATTGACAAATAAGATAGTGGATTTTTTTAAAGTAATGAACATTTTAGTGATTTTCATATCTGAGCATATCAACAACACTGGCCATTACTCGTTTAAATCTGGAAAAGATTTTAGCATCAATGTAGTTCAACTTGCCGTAGAGCCTGCTTTAGTTGGAGTACTGTGTACTAATATGTTTGATGCTAGAGAAACAATCTGTGAAAGTGTAACGCTGTTGATTCATAATTTAAAAAAAGTATTTACAGAGGTAATAAAAAAGATTATTTTTTTAAACTTGATTCAATTAAGACTTGAGTCTTCACATTCCAAACACCCAATCATTTCATTTCTGATTTTTGGCTTTCAGTTCTTTCCCCCAAACCCAAATTATTAGCTAGTTTTCAAAGTAAAACATCACAATTGAAAATCTTTAAACAGTAAAAGTTTTTCAAATTTGTGCCAAAATAAAATAATAGCATTTGAAAATTACTCAGGAGATGCCACAAACACTTCATAATTAAGGAGGGATTCAGGAGCCAAACAGACTTAAAAACATATTGAATGTTTGGGGGGGGGGGTGTGTGGAAAGAAATGTTTCTCCCTTGACTTACTTTATATTGTATAAAGCACATTTACAAAATGCTCCTGGGCCTTTTCTGAGTTTCCAATACCTCCTTCCTCTGGCAAATATGGTTCAACACACAAGAATTTAAATAAAGTGTCAAATCCAAAGCCCCACAGTAAATAACTCCGTTCTTCTGAAAAACAATGATTCCTAAACATTTTTAAACTGGCCCTGACTATATAGGCATTCAATCAGCATGGTTGAAAATTCACAGAGAGGATTTCATATATAAAAGTTTACTGTCCTGTTTTATCCTCAGGGGAATCCCATACAAAGAGGAAATTAGAAGGAACCCATTTTCATGTTATTACTTTTTTGTTACTGTTGGATTAATTCCAATTACTGTAGATATAAAGAGACTCATATAAGCTTTTTGTATTTTCTGGTGGTTTTATGAGCTTGTTGATGTTAATGAATTTACATGAAAAATGAATCTCTTGAAAGTCCTTATTTTGCAGTTAGATATCCATCTACCCTCTTTTTTTACCCCTCCCCCCGCCTTGGTGGAGTCTTCACCATCCACGTTTGCTGTTGCATTTTATATGTTCTCATCTTGAAATCAGAGATTCTGAACATCATCTCTTTATGCTTCCATCTTGTTTTTCAAATTCCTGCTAGCTGTGGGCTGGAGCCCCTTCATTTGCTTTCTGGTTGCAGTTGGTCAAATCCTTTTCACATCACTCAGCTTTGGAACGTGTGAGATTCTCTAGGTCAGACTGGTACCAATTAAATTATGGAATGGAATCAAGTTGATTTGATGCAGAAGTTTTGTCTGGTTCATTTTCATGCTTGGTTTGCAGATGGAGCCAGCTCAAATGATTCAGGGATCTGGATGGGGAGTGGTAGCTGTTTCCCAGCCAGAGTCTCTTAACAGCAAAAATGTAGAAGAGAAATTGAGAGAAGGAAGAGGAGAGCTGTGGTTGAATGCAGGGAATTTCCATGTCCTCGCATGGTGGTATTGTTCAGTGAATTTGTGACAGCTGGCATAGAAGTGGAACTTGTTGTAGAATTATTGCTGGAGGGTGTTAGGCTGGTTCCATTTGGGTCACAGTAAGTCTATAACATATAAAAAAGTTAAGGGGGAAAATGTTATATTTTTCATTAAAAGCCATCATCTGATGTTCATATTTATGGGGTACAAGGGAGTATTCATGTCAGCACCACTCAGACATGATGCACACTAACAATTATATACGTCTCCCATCATTCAATTAAGGTCAAAGACAACTTGAGTGGGCAAACAAGTGTCAGTGACCGCTTTCCGACAGTAGTTTCCCTGACAGTAGCTTCCCTGTCATATGCTTGGTATCAAAACTGTATGCACCGAGAACAAAATCAAACACCACAGAGAAATCGTTTCCCATTTGAAAAATTCACCCCAAAAATCCAAGCAAAAATTAAAAGGGAACAAACCAAAATAATGCCTCATGTAGGAATGTGCAGAGGGCTCAATTTTATTATTGGTTCCCAACAAAATATGTTCCCGAAAGGATCCAAATGATTTATTATTGGGACCTGTTTGTTCATCTAAGTATGCCAGTGGCGCAAGAGGGAGGCATTCAATCTTTCTGTCTACATTTATTTAACTTGGTTAAATTATGGTATTTTAATAAAAAACTTAGGCAAAATACACTTGCAGCAGCTCCAGCTCATCTTGAGTCCTGCTTAATCCTCTTTAAGTGGACAAATTTTATATTAACTGTCTGAATTAGATTTTTTTTAATTCATACACAAAAATATAAACACAACAGTGAAAAGTCTACTGAAGTACTAACTCTTGTATTCACTTTGTGATTACTTTGAAGCAGGTGTCAAGGTCTATGCAATTGTATTAAATATCTTCAGACTTCCTGTTATTCAGACTCCTTATCTGTTATTGTTGGCATTATGAGGCACATAGCTGAAGAAAACATAATTGAAAGTATAGTACAGTTTTGGCAGGTAACAAAATCTATACTATGAGGCAACAAAGTCAAAGTCATCTATGCGGATTTCCGTTATGGCTTCTGATTATAGGGCTAGGGCCAATTTTGAACACTATTTCACCCTAGCAGGACCTTACTTGTCATGCAGATTAGAAACTTTTCAAAGTTAATTAATTCATTAAACAAAAAGAAGAGGAAGAGACACACACCCCCACCACACAAGTAAAATACCGCAGTGATTAGTTACTGATCCCAGAAAGCTTGAGCTAATATCTGGGACAAGAGGCTTGTGTTTCTGTAAACTCCAGGAGATGAGAAATGCTGGGGCAGATTCAGGTAAATAAAGAGAGTAGTTTTTTGGAGACATGACTAGGATAAGGAATAAGTAAAATAGTCCTTGTGTTTATTCTTTCATGTCACCCAGAATGTGCCACATCTATCAAGCAGAAAAGACCAGCACCCTCCCCTCAGAAGCCAGAAATTTGATGTTAATTTTACTTTTTTGCTGCATTTACCTTTTCAGTGTGCAGCAGAATTTTGTACTGAAAACAGGTCATTGTATTGGAGAAGTTGCCAGGAGGGAAGCTAAGGTTTTGGGCAGTTTGGGGATTTGGGGAAGGTGGCGGGGGGAGGCAATTTAGCCTTGGATTGCAGCGCTAACTCCCCTCCCCCACTGAGACAAGCGAGTCTCTCTTTAGACGCAAACAGACATCACTACATCGGTTTGCCCTCAGTTCACATTTGGAAACTTTTCTTCACCGCAGTAATGGCTAGATTTTCTCTTCCCCACCCTGAAAGCTCAGATTCCGGAGCTCAAGCTCAATTCTGCGGCCAATTCTACAACTTCACAGAGTACAAAGGGGCAAGTCTGCAATGTGTTAAAATACTATAAATATCTGTACACATACCTAGGGTTTGAGCCTGCTCCCTTTGAAATCAAGGGCAAGGCTCCCACTCATTTCAGAGGAAGCAGGATAAGAACCGTATTTATTTATAGTAGACACGTTCAAAGGAGCTTTTATTTTACGGTCTTCATGGTTCAGTGGTCTCTCATTGAGAGATGACGCTTTACTGACACTGCCCAGCCGGAGACCTGATTGCACGATATCGGTGAGGACTCGGGGAATGCAGGGCTAGCTGGATACCTGACAACACGTCCTTTCAAGGCTGTTGCCAGGTAAAGCTCTACGGGCGTGATCACCGTTCTGCGAATAACCATCTGGCTACTGGGCTTTAAATAACGTGCTTTCGGGGACATCGGAAAGCCCGCCCTTTCTGTCATCCCCAGATCTGACCCAAAACCCAACCGAAATCAGAAGCGTGTCTCCCATTGATTTCCAGGGGCTTTGGATCGGGATCGTCCCTGATCATTTGGCAACGGGAATTTAGTTGTGTCGATTTCATGACACTGTGTGCAGGAAACCTGGCCCCTTTGTGTGCCCTGGCGATTGCTAGACTCGCTTGTATAACACGCACTGGCGTTTTCCTTTTCAGGGCCCCACATAAAGAAAGTCAAACTCCCAACTTTTTTTAAAAAAGGAAAAGAAAGATGCGTTGTTGAATAGCCGTCAGTCAGGGAGATGCTGGGCTGAGCTACCCTCCCGCCAAACAACACACAAAGCTCACCCTGCCTGAGGAAGGCTGTGCAAATCGGAGCATGAAATACCCCCCACCCAGACCCTCCCGCACGCACACGGCAGGGCTCCTGGCCAGCCGGGGCCAGATCCTGTCGTGTCGCTTGCCCGACATGGGGGCCGGGGGGAGAAGAGAGGCGGCGAAAATCACGGAGCAAAACTGCACCCGATCGAGCGTCTCCGAATTGCACATGGAGAGCGCGGCTCCCGGCGGTGCCCAGCCCTTGCAGGATGCAGCCCGCAGAGCGCTGCGGGAGACGGAGGCGCTCGCACCAGCCGTGGCTCCGGATTACCCTCCTCCCCCCTGCACCTCAGCCGTGATCACACCGTGCAGCGTGCGGGGGCGGGATGGGCATCACATCTGAAGCCCCCAGTGTGGGAGGCCCAGAGACTGGGCTTCCTCTGGAAGCGGCCGGGCGTCCCTTCCCCGGGGACAGGAGTTGGGGGTGCGGGATGGAGGCTCCGGGGATCCCCCCTTCTAGGGGCACCAGGGGCTCGAGGAGTGGGGTCCTGATCCCCTGGCGGGGTCCTGAGGGAGCTGGGGTCACCCCGGGAGCCCCGGCTCACCTGGGGGGGGAAGAGAAGCGCCAGGAGCAGGAGCCCCAGCCCGAGCCGCGCCACGAGCGCCGTCCCCATGTCCCGTCCGCTCCCAGTCCTGGTCCCGCTGCTGCCTCTGCTGCCGCTGCTCTCCCTCCAGGCCGGCGGGCGGGCTGGAGGAGAGACCCGGCTCCAGGCTTTATAGGGGAGCTGCAGCCAGCGTGAGGAGCCCCCTCCCCCACCTTCCCCTCGCACCTCCCCCTTCGCCCTCATCCCTGCGAGGCCAGGCCCCGCCTCCTTTCCCTAGGCCTCCCCCTGCACCCCTTCCATTCCCCCTCCTCCAGCCCCCTGTCACCAGCCTCCCCTCTCGTCCCAGTCACCTCCCTTCGCCCCGTCTCTGACCCCCCATTCCTGCCTTCCTCACTGGCCCTGCCTCCCAGGTCTCTGGCTTCAAGTCTCTGTCTTGCCCTAGGTCAGAGCTGGTCACCCAACTGAGCCACAGTAGTAAGAATTAATTGTGTCATTTACTATAGCACTATGTATTCATCTTTAAACAGTATGACAGGAAATTATATATATACATACACACACACACAGCAAAATGACTGACCAAGTATTATTCTGCTTAATAACATAGTAAAAGCATCCTGACTGGTTAATAATTAAATCACACAGTGTTTTAATACCATGTGCTGCAAGAGCCACAGGAGACACATTAAAGAGCCCCTTGTAACTTGGGACCCTGAAGTATCACTGGTCTAGAGCTTCTCTTACTGTGCATCTCTCTCTCCCCCCTTCTGCCTTTGGCTGCCCTCTTCTATCTGCAGTCTTTCCCTGGACCTTCAGCTGGCATTGTGGATCTGCACTGCCAAAGCAAGGGCAGATGCTACTGGAGGCACAAAGAGGAACAAGCTGAGTGTATCTGGGGAGGGGGCTGCAGAGTGTGAATTATGTATGGTGCAGCGAGGGGACTAGCAAACCTCCTGATATTGCAGCGTTCTGAGCTACTAACTGTATTAGTTAATTTGCATTCTCTCAGATGAGTCCAATCATTATTCCTTGCAAAACAGAAAATCGATGGTAGGGCAGGAATAACATTTTCTCTTAGGTTTCAGAGTATCAGCTGTGTTAGTCTGTATCCACAAAAAGAAAAGGAGTATTTTCTCTTAGGTAGCTCTTTATGTAGAGTTAAAGAGACACTGGCAGGTTGATATTTGTGTTTTAAAACAAAGGCCCTTGGCCATGTTATTTAAACCACCTTAGATTCCTTGTTTTTGACTGAATTAATTTTAAGAGCTTGATTTTATTTTCACTTTTTATGCTATTTAAATCTGAGGAAGAAAATGAAAAGCTAATACATTTTACTTTTTGTCTGTTATCAGTTTTACTGGTTCTAGTAGACTACACAATGCTATATAGATAAAGCATGGGTTGCAAACACTTTAGAGCAATGTTTAAGTCTATAAAAACAGGGTTTTAAATTAAAACATTTCTATTAATATTACATCCTGTGACCAAGATTTCCTCTCTCCTTCCCCTTTATTTTCTTGAACAAAACCTAAGTCTGGGTTTATATTACTTGGGAATGGCTCTTTAAGGAAAGCATTTCTGGACAGGCAATAGGTGCTGTTTGAAGACTGGCACTTGCAGTACTAAGCCAATAGCCACAAGGCAACATAAGAAGGGCCCTATTGGATGAGACCAATAGTCCATCTAGCCCAGTATCCTGTCTTCTGGCAGTGGCGGATGCCAGGTGCTTCAGAGGGAATGAACAGAACAGGGCAATTTATCCAGTGATCCATCCCCTGTCATTAATGCCCAGCTTCTAGCACAGGGGTGGCCAGCCTGAGAAGGAGCCAGAATTTACCAATGTACATTGCCAAAGAGCCATGGTAATACGTCAGCAGCCCCCCATCAGCTCCACACCACCACCACCCCGCCTAGCTTCCAGGGCCTCCTGCCCACTGGCAGCTCTACCGCTCAGCGCCTCCCCCTCCTTCCCCGCACCTCCTGATCAGCTGTCTTGTGGCATGCAGGAGGCTATGGCGGTGGGAGGAGCGAGGGCATGGCAGTCTCAGAGGAGAGGGTGGGAAGGGGTGGAGAGGGGGCAGGGCCTGTGGCAGAGCCAGGGGTTGAGCAGTGAGCACCCCCTGGCACATTGGAAAGTTGGTGCCTGTAGTCCCTCCCCGGAGTCGGTGCCTATACAAGGAGCCGCATATTAACTTCTGAAGAGCCGCATGTGGCTCCGGAGCCACAGGTTGGTCACCCCTGATCTAGCAGTTGAAATCTAGACAAGTCTTCCAGAGTCCTCTGCAAGAATCTCTACAGCTCCTGGCTGCTGTTTTGATGTAGACAAGATATCTGATCAGGCAAAGTTTCGTAAAGTGCTTTAAAATAATGACTGCCTCCAATTTTAGGGAGTGGGGGAGGAAGGGCAAGAAAAGCTGTTATTATTTCAAAGCATTGTCCATTTTGATGGGAATAGCAGCAGCCAAAACCTGGGTTGTTAGACCACCTTATTGCCCTTTTTTTGATTTCATGTGTGGCTGCTGCTGAGAGGTGTAGGTGCTGGCTTTCAACTATAGAATCATAGAATCATAGAATATAAGGGTTGGAAGGGACCCCAGAAGGTCATCTAGTCCAACCCCCTGCTCGAAGCAGGACCAATTCCCAGTTAAATCATCAATTCCCAGTTAAATCATCAACTAGTCTTCAGACTCCACAGGTCTGGAACTCTGAGTAACTATACTGTAACCCAAAACAACCAAGGAGTGTGGGTTTTAGCCCACGAAAGCTTATGCCCAAATATATTTGTTAGTCTCTAAGGTGCCACAAGTACTCGTTTTTTTTGCTGATACAGACTAACATGGCTACCACTCTGAAACCTATACTGTAACCAGAGCATTTTAACTTTGTGTCGAATAGTTAATAATTTTGTGTCAAATAGTTACACATGTTTAATATTTTTTCTATTAAGTGTTCTTGCACTAGAACTTAAGACATATACAATATGTTTATAAATACATTGAACACCAATTTAAAGCACTGCAGACAGTCTGGGTATAGCGAATACCTTCACTTCTTAGGTGAATGAAGACAGCTCTCGGCCTAATGCCTCACAATATACAGGTTTCAGAGTAACAGCCGTGTTAGTCTGTATTCTCAAAAAGAAAAGGAGGACTTGTGGCACCTTAGAGACTAACCAATTTATTTGAGCATAAGCTTTCATGAGCTACAGCGCACTTCATCAGATGCATTCAGTGGAAAATACAGTGAGGAGATTTATATACACACAGAACATGAAAAAATGGGCGTTATCATACACACTGTAAGGAGAGTGATCACTTAAGATGAGCTATTACCAACAGGACCGGGCGGGGGGAGGGGAGGGTGGAAGAAAACCTTTTGTAGTGATAATCAAGGTGGGCCATTTCCAGCAGTTAACAAGAACGTCTGAGGAACAGTGGGGGGGAAATAAACATGGGGAAATAGTTTTACGTTGTGTAATGACTCATCCACTCCCAGCCTCTATTCAAGCCTGAGTTAATTGTATCCAGTTTGCAAATTAATTCCAATTCAGCAGTCTCTCGTTGGAGTCTGTTTTTGAAGTCTTTTTGTTGTAATATTGCAACTTTTAGGTCAGAGATCGAGTGACCAGAGAGATTGAAGTGTTCTCTGACTGGTTTATGAATGTTATATTTCTTGACATCTGATTTGTGTCCAATTATTCTTTTACGTAGAGACTGGCCAGTTTGACCAATGTACATGGCATAGGGGCATTGCTGGCACATGATGGCATATATCACATTGGTGGATGTGCAGGTGAATGAGCCTCTGATAGTGTGGCTGATGTGATTAGGCCCTATGATGGTGTCCCCGGAATAGATATGTGGACACAGTTGGCACCGGGCTTTGTTGCAAGGATAGGTTCCTAGGTTAGTGGTTCTGTGGTGTGGTGTGTGGTTGCTGGAGAGTATTTGCTTCAGGTTGGGGGGCTGTCTGTAGGCAAGGACTGGCCTGTCTCCCAAGATTTGTGAGAGTGATGGGTCATCCTTCAGGATAGGTTGTAGATCCTTGATGATGCGATGGAGAGGTTTTAGTTGGGGGCTGAAGGTGTTGGCTAGTGGCGTTCTGTTATTTTCTTTGTTGGGCCTGTCCTGTAGCAGGTGACTTCTGGGTACTCTTCTGGCTCTAACAATCTGTTTCTTCATTTCAGCAGGTGGGTATTGTAGTTGTAAGAATGCTTGATAGAGATCTTGTAGGTGTTTGTCTCTGTCTGAGGGGTTGGAGCAGATGCAGTTGTATCGTAGAGCTTGGCTGTAGACAATGGATCATGTGGTGTGGTCAGGGTGAAAGCTGAAGGCATGTAGGTAGGAATAGCAGTCAGTAGGTTTCCGGTATAGGGTAGTGTTTATGTGACCATAATGACACTACTTATTAGCACTGTAGTGTCCAGGAAGTGGATCTCTTGTGTGGACTGGACCAGGCTGAGGTTGATGGTGGAATGGAAATTGTTGAAATCATGGTGGAATTCATCAAGGGCTTCTTTTTCATGGGTCCAGATGATGAAGATGTCATCAATATAGTGCAAGTAGAATAGGGGCATTAGGGGACGAGAGCTGAGGAAGCGTTGTTCTAAGTCAGCCATAAAAATGTTGGCATACTGTGGGGCCATGCGGGTACCTATAGCAGTGCTGCTGATTTGAAGGTATACATTCTCCCCAAATGTGAAATAGTTATGGGTGAGGACAAAGTCACAAAGTTCAGCCACCAGGTTTGCCGTGACATTAGCAGGGATACCGTTCCTGACGGCTCGTAGTCTATCTTTGTGTGGAATGTTGGTGTAGGGGGCTTCTGCATCCATAGTGGCCAGGATGGTGTTTTCAGGAAGATCACCGATGGATTGTAGTTTCCTCAGGAAGTTTCCTTGGTGTCTCGAAGATAGCTGCCAGTACTCCCAGCTTAGGGCCTGAGGAGGGAGTCTACATAGCCAGACAATCCTGCTGTCAGGGTGCCAATGCCTGAGATGATGGGGCGTCCAGGATTTCCAGGTTTATGGATCTTGGGTAGCAGATAGAATACCCCAGGTCAGGGTTCCAGGGATGTGTCTGTGCGGATTTGTTCTTGTGCTTTTTCAGGGAGTTTCTTGAGTAAATGCTGTAGTTTCTTTTGGGTAACCCTCAGTGGGATCAGAGGGTAATGGCTTGTAGAAAGTGGTGTTGGAGAGCTGCCTAGCAGCCTCTTGTTTATATTCCGACCTATTCATGATGACGACAGCACCTCCTTTATCAGCCTTTTTGATTATGATGTAAGAGTTGTTTCTGAGGCTGTGGATGGCATTGTGTTCTGCACGGCTGAGGTTATGGGGCAAGTGATGCTGCTTTTCCACAATTTCAGCCCGTGCACGTCGGCGGAAGCACTCTATGTAGAAGTCCAGTCTGCTGTTTCGACCTTCAGGAGGAGTCCACCTAGAATCCTTCTTGTTGTAGTGTTGATAGGAAGTTCTCTGTGGATTAGTATGTTGTTCAGAGGTGTGTTGGAAATATTCCTTGAGTTGGAGACGTCGAAAATGGGATTCTAGGTCACCACAGAACTGTAGCATGTTCGTGGGGGTGGAGGGACAGAAGGAGAGGCCCCGAGATAGGACAGAAGTATACAATATACAAGTATACAAGATGTCTTTCCTGGTTCTTTAATGTGTTCTTATAAAGGAATAAAATGTGGCCAACAAGTCCATAAGGGATCAACTGCACTGATATATATTATTTAAACGTAGGACTGAAGTTACATTGTACTATACAATATATGTTGCAGAGAATCTTCCAGGAAAATCTTGAATGCTTTGCAGGGATAGTTACCAAGTTTGTTGACAGTAATATGCTGTTAACACAGTACACTGTATAAAGTACAAAAAGAAAAGGAGTACTTGTGGCACCTTAGAGACTAACCAATTTATTTGAGCATGAGCTTTCGTGAGCTACAGCTCACTTCATCGGATGCATACTGTGGAAACTGCAGAAGACATTATATACACAGAGACCATGAAACAATACCTCCTCCCACCCCACTCTCCTTCTGGTAATAGCTTATCTAAAGTGATCATCAAGTTGGCCCATTTCCAGCACAAATCCAGGTTTTCTCACCCTCCCTCCCCCCCCCCACACAAACTCACTCTCCTGCTGGTAATAGCCCATCAGAGTGAGTTTGTGTGTGGGGAGGCGGAGGGTGAGAAAACCTGGATTTGTGCTGGAAATGGGCCAACTTGATGATCACTTTAGATAAGCTATTACCAGCAGGAGAGTGGGGTGGGAGGAGGTATTGTTTCATGGTCTCTGTGTATATAATGTCTTCTGCAGTTTCCACAGTATGCATCCGATGAAGTGAGCTGTAGCTCACGAAAGCTTATGCTCAAATAAATTGGTTAGTCTAAGGTGCCACAAGTACTCCTTTTCTTTTTGCGAATACAGACTAACACGGCTGTTACTCTGAAACCTGTATAAAGTTCAGAACGATGTACTAAATGATTATGTTGTAACAAACTGACCAGACACTTTCATTTAAAAAGAGGAAGAACCTGGCGTGCTATATTTAACAGCTCTTGAACAACACCACCACCACCACCAGATCAGCGTGTCCAAGACCAAATAGCCTCTATAACCATGGGAGGTGGGTGAAACTTCCCCTGGGGAAGGCAAGCTCCTTGTCCTGCCTCTTCCGCCCACAGCCGCTCCTGCTCTGCCCCAGGCCCCGCCCCTGCCCGCCGCTGACTCGACACTCACCTCTTCCCCCTCCGCTCACCTGCTGCTCGCCTCCTCGCCAGACCCTTTCCCTGTGCAGCTGGCTCACTGCTCCCCTCCTCACCCTGCTGCCGTCTCCCCCCCCCCCCGGCACCCTCTCCCCTATTCACCTTAACGCACTGACAACATTCCCCAAGGGAACTGAACAGGCAACAGGTATAGCTCAATTGCCAGATAGACTCTCCTCTGCGTGGCAGGGAGCTCGGTGTATGCTGTAGAGAGAGAGGGGAAAAGCCAGGCTACTGGCGCCAGCCTGAAGCCTTATCTCTTCTTTTGAAAAAGTGCTTGTCATGGACAGCCTGCATTAAGGCAGCAGTTTAATCACCTTTCTTACCCAGACTTCCCTGCCAGGCTCCTTTACTTAAACGGTGTTTGAATAAAGTGACTAGATCAAGAAATAAACTCACTGGCTATGTCAGCTCCTCCTTGAGCCCAGTCAGCAGTTCCTTCTTCTGAGTACAGAGAGTAACTGAAGGATCGTCATTTGGAAACTGTTTTTAATCCCAATAACACATTTTCTTGCAATATAAAAGCCAGCTGAATGTGGCCAAAGGCTTCCTGGGCGTTGGCAAATGCCTGTTAAATGGCTTCATTACCACTTAATGGCTCTTTAACAGTTCCAGTGATCTCTGCTATTAGGTCTCTGGAAGGCTTTTTCACTGTGTACATGTCAAGAAACCATGTCAAGGTTCCTTCCCCACTCTGAACTCTAGGGTGCAGATGTGGGGACCTGCATGAAAACCTCCTAAGCTTACTTTTACCGGCTTAGGTTAAAACTTCCCCAAGTACAAACTATTTTACCCTTTGTCCTTGGACTTTCGCTGCCACCACCAAACGTTTAACCAGTTACTTGGAAAGAGTTGTTTGGAAACGTCTTTCCCCCCAAAATCCTCACCAAAACCTTGCACCCCCGTTTCTGGGGAAGGTTTGATAAAAATCCTCACCAATTTGCACTCGGGATCCCCTCCGCTCACCTCCTCACTCCGCCCCCCACCCCAGTCTGCTGCTCACATCCTCTCTCTCACTCCCACACAGCCTGCGCGGGGGGCTGTGAGGAGAGACGCAGATGCGGGGATTTCTGAGGGGCGAATGACTGTCTTTCTGGAGCTCCACCAAGTCAGATTTCATCCCTGTCCTTATACCAGAATGAAAAAGAGAACTCTTCTGTGAGCCACATCAAGCATGAAGCTTAGGTTAACTCAAACTCCCTAAGCAGTGGTGGATTAGCCACTGGGCCAACGGGGCCCATGCCCAGGAGCCCTGGCCAACTGAGGCACCCTTATGCCCCAATCTGCTCCACTCAGTGCTCCTGCCAGGAGCAAGCCCCCACTCTGCCTGCTGGGTGCTCCCTCCGGGGAGGGCAGAGCGGGGAGACTGCAGGTGGAAGGGATGGGAAAGGGACCCCACTTGCTCTGGCCCCACAAGCCCTTAATCCGTCTCTGTCCCTAAGTAGCATTTATTTCTTGTTTTTCGCCCTCTGCTCAGTTGCTTCTCACTAAAAATCCAGCTTCCAACTATTAGCTGTTTAACATTTACATAGAGTATCTATAATACTGATTCCCAACCTGTGGTCCACAGAGCAGTTGCTAGCAGTCTCTGAAGAGCTGTCTGTTCGGGTTGCTGGCTCTTTTTGTTTCCAGAGACTAAGGAGAGAGCAAAAGGAGACAGTATGATCAACTTTTTAAAGAGGAACAACAGACTTACTGCAGCTAAAATATATAGGTACTATCCCTAACGTTATTTTCCACACAAATAATTTGCTATAGTTGCCATAGGGACATTATGCAGTCACAAAAGGGAGGGGAAAATACTTTTAAGATGTGGCTCACACTAGGGAAAAATTTGAGAACCCCTGATCTAGTCTGCTTTGCTAAACATAGACCTAGAGTTTACAGGAGTTAAGTTAGGGCTGAGAGTGTTAAAGTTCTGAGATCTGATTCCAGCTCCACTAATGATTTTCTGTTTGATCTTTTGCAAGATACATCAGCTCTCTGTCATAGGTTGCAAAGGCATTCTCAGCATCAGTTCTGACCCTTTTGAGTCAGTCAAACAATACAAAGGGGATGCAATCCGGCTGCAGCTGGCCAGCTGCCCCAGTGTAAACTGGGTGTAAAGCCAGTAGAGCTGGCCTGTATGCCAACCTATAACCTCCGGTACATGGGAACACAGTGTGTAGGGGGCAGAGGAAGCATGACAGGGAAGGAGGGGGTGGAGCAGAGTTCTATGACAACTCTTAGCTGTCACATGCTCCCATAGGAATCATAGGCAAGTGTCCTAAGTTATTTAGTTGTGTCAGAGCTGAAGCAACTTGAGAATCCAAGAGTCTAATCAGCTACCTGATGGCCCCCCTCTCCCTGTGTCAAGAGTATCTTGCTACAGGAAAGAATCTGGTGCGACAGCCATGAAAAATGTGGATGATACAGGTGTGTTCACTGGGGTGTCATGAAGTGCTGAAAACATTGAGAGTTATGGTTGTCACATTCCCAGATGCAATCCAGACCAGTGAGGAGTTGTGTCACACCTGCCCTTCAACCTTGGGTGCCTCACAGTGCTTTGCTGTGGCAGCTCCAAACTGGGCCACTCACAAACAGCCTACCAGCATGCAAGTCGCACCTTGAGTGTCTGTGTACTTCTATAGCCCTGGTCCAGCAACTCTGCCCCAGCAGCCTGTCAGCAAAACACCAGCCACACTCTGGCTTCCAGCAGCCTTGGTTACTACCTGCTGGGTGATCCCAACACACTCCCAGTCTTGGATTTTCCCCCAAATGTGTGTTCTGCATTCTCCAGGACAGTTCAGCTAGTATAGGTCTGTTGCCATTGTAAGGGGGTCAGTATTCAGCAGTTTGCTACTTTAATCAGAGTTACTGAACAGTTCAGTTTACACAGAGCATTGGATTAGCTTTGTTTAAAAATAGGGAAAGTTTATTTAACTACAAAGAGATATACTTGTATCCACTTAATCTAAGACATTCACGTCGGAAATGGTTATATGAGAAATGACGATAAACACTTTCTAGTAGCTGAATTTAACAAACTAGACTTGACTCATGGTAAAACCACACAATCCCAGCAACAGGACTGACCAAATTCTCAGGTCAGAACCCCTCCCACATTCTGGTTCCTTTATTTTCTTAGGTGAAAGAAAGAGGTAGAGAGAAAGAGACACCCAGAGGTGTTCTTGCCCCTCATTTTTATAGTCCAGTCACTCTTTGCAATGCATTTTCCTACCTCTGGATAAAATTCCTTCCCACTGTGAGGAAGGAGACATGGAGCCCCATGGTGAAAGAGGTTCCATGTTGTTGTTTGCTAAATGCGGATTGATCTGTTCCTGCCTCCCTTTATTGCCAGAGAACGGTCACTTGACCGGTTGTGGTCCATCAACTTTGAGGACATCTGGCTAGAGGCATCAGTTTGTCCTTTGACTTTGAGAATCAGGTTGTCTGGTAAACTTTTCCGGTAAACTCATTGTAGTCATAATTTCAGCTTATGTTCATAACTTTACATATAATGTTGCTACACACATTTTACCATATTGTTATTGACCAGTGAGTTATTAGTTTCCAAATTATACCTCACAAGGCATATTTTGTACAAAGATTATTACAATAGTGTGTACGGTGTGAATGCAGAGGTGCATTTTGTCACAATGGGACAAGAGCTAAGCATTATTATATTTTCATAAAGTGCTGTAGTATTTATTTTAGTTGGCTACAGTTAAAAGAACAGGAGAAAGTTATACATTGGGCAAATCATTTAGCCTCTCTGTGCTTCATTTTCTCATGTATAAAATGAGGATGACAGCACTTCCCTATCTCACTGGGATGTTGTGATATATTAAACATTGTGAAATGCTTTGAGATCTACTGATTGAAAAGTGCTACCTAACAGCTAGGTATTATCATTCCACTCATAACAGTGATCGATTTATATATAGTTTTAAAAACACAACAACAAATGCAATAGTTTGGAAATACTTCATGGAAGAACAAATGATTGAAAGAATATGACTGTGTTAGTTTTCTATTTTGTGGGCAAGAGCAATGCCTCTTCCTGAAAAACAGGGAGAAATAATAAATGTTAATACAGGAACCTGTTGGCAGCAGGTAAGAGCGCTACAGGTAGCATACCAGAAAGATTCAGATCAAGTTTTCCCTTGAAACATCTATTTCCATGACCAAATCTCCCAATTCAGGAGAAAAAAAAAGGAGTACTTGTGGCACCTTAGAGACTAAGCAATTTATTTGAGCGTAAGTTGCATCCGATGAAGTGAGCTGTAGCTCACGAAAGCTTATGCTCAAATAAATTGGTTAGTCTCTAAGGTGCCACAAGTACTCCTTTTCTTTTTGCAAATACAGACTAACACGGCTGTTACTCTGAAACCTGTCAATTCAGGAGAGTTGCAATGTTCTTGACTGACCCTGAAGAATAAAACAATCAACTACGCACCCAATTCTAATGTCTTCACTTAGCCTCTATTGAGGTAAGACTTACGCTGAAGTCAATAGGAGTTACAGGTCCAATCTTCACTGGTCTGTTAGTCATCAAGTATATGTGGATTTAGTACAGGGATCTTTCAAAAGCAGTATAATTGAGACTGGAATGCTGCATGGTGAGGTGCTGCCATCAGGTGGTCAAATGTGTTCCTGATGTTTCCTCCATCAAAATTGTGACACACTCCTTCGAAAGAAGCAAAACATTCTTTGTTTTTACAGGAGAAATGAAGTATATCCACAACACAGACCAGTATGGCGAGTAAAACAGAGTTGCAATTCCCTTAGCCTTTTCATTTTTGTACCAGAATAATTCCCTGTTAAACATACTAAATTAAAAAGTAAACAAAGGAGGGGAACTAAAAATATTTCAAAGGCTTTTAAAAATATATTTAATTGTATGCTTTGTTTCCATCTTTTAAATAGAGACAAAATTGCAGACATAACCCCGATTCTTGGGAGCTGAAACAAAATGTAGACTGTCTTTACAATGCATTCACAAAGAGGATTAAGTATAACGTCTAGTAGAAAACTAGCCTTTGATAAATAAAGTGGCTTTTCGGAAACTAGTCTCTCTCCGTAGGTCATATAGAGCAGTGGTTCTCAACCAGGGGTACGCATACCCTTGGGAGTACGCAGAGGTCTTCCAGAGGTTATATCAACTCATCTACATATTTGCCTAGTTTTACAATAGGTTACATAAAAAAAACACTAATGAAGTCAGTACAAACTAAAATTTCATAAAGACAATGACTGCTCTATATACTATCACTAAAATGTAAGTAAATATTTATATTCCAATTGATTTATTTTATAATTATATGGTAAAAAATAAGAACGTGAGCAATTATTCAATACTAGTGTACTGGGACACGTTTGTATTTTTATGTCTGATTCTGTAAGCAAGTAGGTTTTGAGTGAGGTGAAATTTGGGAGTACACAAGAAGACAAATCAGAGTCCTGAAAGGGGTACAGTAGTCTGGAAAGGTTGAGAGTCATTGATATAGAGACAGAGGGGACCATTTGATCATTTATTCTGACCTTCTATATATCACAGGCCATGTAAGTTCATTCAGTTACTCCGGTACTGAACCCAATAACATGTTTGGCTAAAGCATATCTTCCAGAAGGGCATCCCAGTTTTGATTTGAAGACTTTGTCACACCCCAATGGCCCCCTCCCTCTGGGAGTCCCCGGGGAAGGCAGATCAGCATTGTATGTGGCTAACACTGTTGCAAGCATCGCAAAGCATTTTGGGGAGGGTCAAAGGTGTGTGAGTGGAAGTTTCCTTTGCAGAATACGAGAGTCCGGGGGGAAGGAGGGAGAAGAAGAAGAGCAGAGAATGGGTTAACTCAACACTTCAGCTAGCTCCGTGTGAAGATAAGACGCTGGCCCCGGCCCAAGGTCATGGGCTCGACAAGAAATCAGTAGCTGCCCAGCTGTGAGAAGTGGAGAACTATGTTGAGCAGAGCTGCAGAGACAGCAGTGAGAACAAATGAGACAGTGACAGCGAAGGCCAATAGAAGGGAAAACAAAGTCTCCAGAGCTGGGATATTTTGGGAAACCGAGGAGGCCACAGCAAGCTGGTTTGGACTGGCACAAAGACCACCAGAAGCAGAGGTCCTGAGTAGAATACCCCCAAGGAGCTCAGGACTTAAAACCCTCCTGAGAGCTGGAGTAACTTGGAGAGCAACAGCAGACTTGGACAGCCTGGGCCCAGGATAGCACTCCCGTCCACCCTTCTCTGCCCCCTCCCCTTCTTCTGACGTTACACCCAGGCCTGGCCAGTCTTGGGTAGTGTGCGTGTGAGGGCTTGGGGCGTTAATGCTTTCTTTCTTCCCCTGAGTGACGTGGGAGCATTCCCAGCACTCTCTGCTGTTATTTTATTAATAAAGCTTTAAAATTTAGGCACTTGGTGTGTTTTGTCATCTCCCCCACAATGATCCTGTGGCATCAGCCTGATCACCTGATGCAGCAGCAGATTGGTAACAAAAATCTGTCACAACGTCAGGAGATGGAGACTCACCGCTTCCGTTGGTAGTTTGTTCTAACAGTTAATCAGCCTCACTGTTATAAGTGTGAAGTGTCTTATTTTTGGTTTGAACGTGTCTTGCTTTAATTTCCACCCTTTGGTTCTTGTTATGCCTTTGTCTGCTAGGTTAAAGAGTCCATTAGCACCTGGTATTTTCTCTCCATAAAAGGTACTCATATACTGGAATCAAATAATCTCTCAATCTTTGTTTTGATAAAGAGCTGAATCCATTTAGTTTAAGTCTCTCACTGCAAGACTTTTTTTTCTAGCCCTTGAAAATTTGTTTTCTGCATCCTCTCCAGTTATTCCAACAGTCTTTTTAAAATGGGGACACTAAACTCCATGAACATCATTTATCTCACCAATGCCATATCTAGAGGCAAAAACCCTCTCTACACACACCCCCCTCCTGTTTATATATCAAAGGATCCCTTTATGCCACAGCATCACACTGGGAGTTCATGTGTTATACTTATAAAGATCCTGTGTGCTTCTTATAGGGGAGAAGGCAGCACACCATATTTGAGAATACAACAGTTAGCATATGCTTTTCAATCTCACACACACACACCCCCTACCCACCATACACACAGTCCTGCCAGTCGATGTTTATAGTTACGAGGCCAGAGTCTGGCTCAATCTAGTAGCCAGCCACCTTGGTCACAGAGGGGAGCAGGGCTCTGTCAGTCACAATCCAATGCTCCTGGAGTGTGGCAAGACAAACCCAAAGTCCCACGACCAAGCACCGTGTTCTTATAATCTTTTCTCTGTTGAAGTCTATGGATTTCACTGTGTCAGTTTGTGACTAGGTTACTACTTAAGTGGTGTATCTTTTGATGTAAATATTCCAATACACCTCTGAGAGGGTCACCCTGTCCTGGTTCTGATTTAATCAATTGTCCCATCTTTAGGGGTGCCGGCCTTCACCTCAGGGTCATCAATCTGCCCTTCCTTCTCTGGTGTTAAATCTTTTCACTCCTTCTTCCTTGACCATCTGGCTATAACAATGGCCTTCACACCTTATCTTTTCCTGGTGCATACATTCCTCATTCACAAAGTCTTTTACAGAGACCTTTAAGAATACAGCAGTTTTTATGACAGGTATCAGAGTAGCAGTCCTGTTTAGTCTGAATCTGCAGAAAGAAAAGGCGTACTTGGGGCTTAGAGACTAACAAATTTATTTGAGCATAAGCTTTCGTGAGCTACAGCTCACTTCATCGGATGCATCTGACGAAGTGAATCCGATGAAGTGAGCTGTAGCTCACGAAAGCTTTATGCTCAAATAAATTGGTTAGTCTCTAAGGTGCCACAAGTACTCCTTTTCTTTTTGCGAATACAGACTAACACGGCTGTTACTCTGAAATAGTTTTATAGTCACATATTGAGAGGTGATTTGAGCTTGCAGTTGCAATTTAACAAACATTCTTTTTATCCAACAGCACATTCCAAACATCCCAATTAAACGAATTAAATTTAAAACTAAAACAATTAGAGGGTGTAACATTACAGATAGTATGTCAGTAGTTGTGAGAGACCATCCAGAAAATATGTCATACCAATGGTAAGCTGTTACTTGTCTTTCTGCAGTGGCAATTCTTAACATGTCCCCATTTGCATGTATAATATGAATGGTTTGGTTTCCCACATTGATTTTTTTTGGTTTGTTGTAGGAACAGTGTTACCTTTTAACAGATGATTGGTAGCTTCCTGTTACATCAGTGCTCACAATAAGCTGAGACTTTTTGTTGTGGCAAATAGCAACCCACCAGTAAACAAATGTTAATGTAAGTACTGTGTTTACCAATAATCACATTTACTAACACTTATCTGCCCAAAACACTTCTTCCCAAGAACTAACACATACACAGAGCCCATTATACAGTATTTTGGTCTTATTTAATTTATTCCACATACACTATCCTAGTGAAATGTCTTTACTACAAGGCTCTCCCACTTTTGAGGGATTCACTCTGGTACAACCTCTGGTGTCCAATCACTTCCCTCCCCAGCCCACCGGCTTGAGCAATATGGGGAGTGGGCTAACTTTTCATATCTTTGCTTCCAGAGCCTGTTGGTGTAAGATTTTAACAATTTTCCCAATTAAAAATTCTGGCCTTACTATGCTAGAAACATACTGCATCCATTCGAACTGATAAGTATCGAACAGTGATCTTTTCCTTTGCTTTAGCAAGCGTATCAAAAGTATTTCCTGATATTACCCAAAACATTTTTTTATTCCAAGGTGGACAAAGCAAGTATCTGCATTTCAGTACATCCCATAGCTATAGCAGTATCGTTTTTCACTTCCATTTGTTTCTGTATTCGGCTGTCTTGTAGCTGGGACAAAGAGCTTAATTTGTTCTTAATTATCTCCAGGTCTATAGTATTTATAATCCTTGCTCCAAAACCAATTTCTCCTAATATAGTGTCTGCTACCTGAGGATGTTTCCCTGCAGTATTTAATACACAGGGCTAGCAACAAGACAAACACCACAAGACAAAACATACAATATAAATTGTTTTATGTTCTGACAGTAGATTCATGGTATTCTGAGTTGCTCTTCAGCTGGTATCAGCTTTTTCTGAAAGACAAAACATTCTTCTACAACTTTTGGAGTAGCTGATTATTGCTTAAAATATCTTTTACAAATCGTATAATTTGCTGATTGCAGGCAAAAACAGAAGAATCTGTTAAATCATACCCCCATACTTTCCTGTGTTTTGTTCTATAGGCAGGCCAAGTTTCAATGGCTTCTACCTTTTAAGGGTTATGGGGAAATTATTCCCCTGTTCAGTCATTAAATCTATGAGGCCAGATACCTCAGTTTCCCTTCTTATACAGCAGACCAAGTTTATAATATTTTTCCTGCTGTGTTAAGCTTTAAGTTTATTTACAGGTAATAGCTGAGAAGCATCATTACCATATGACCTTAAAGGATTTTTTTCAAAAAATCCTATACACTATACATTGTTACAGGGGTACTTCTTAACATTCAATCTATTAAAGGTATTTTGTTATACCATGCCTTTTATTTAGGCAATTTGTTTGCTGACCAGATAGGTCCTTTATCTGCAGTTCCTTTGTGCTGCTTTCTTTTTTAATTAGGTAATTTGCATTAACAGATGCTTTCTGGCTTGCTTTTGGATCCAAAGCCATCAGCAGCTCAGAGACTTTGTCTTAAAAGGGACACAATCAACTTTTACTAGAGTTCTGATTACTTTTTCCACTTTCAATTTCTGCTTTCAAAACACAGCAATCTGAAAAAGAAAACTCAACCTATTGTGGCTCCCTTTGGAGCCCTAATAGCATTTTAATTAAGTAGAACGGAATGTTTTCACATTTCTTTTACCCCTTCTACAATATACACTGCATGTGTCCTGGGGAAAATGCACATTCCTTCTATAGTTTAACTTCTATAACATTATATTAGTCCTGTTAATTTTTACATAAGGTGTAACAGTTTCTTTTGTTCTCAGTGTTTTCAAGTACCTTTATTAAAGTGACAGTTTGATTACAGGGAGCCATCTTAAGGCTCAGTGTTTCTAGCATTGCTTCTTTTGGTTTTGTGTACCTCACCCCTGCTGTTGCTTCAGAGGGGTACTGTCTTTAATTTCTTATTCTTTAAGTACAGCTTTCATCTGCTATTTTGTTACAAAAAACAAAATCCAGAATCTCTCCCTAGTCTCCTGATTGTGACTGTCCTACTGCAGCCACAATTTTTAAAAAAACAACATTTTAAATTTTGTAAAGCATTGAGTTACCTCTTAAGGGTTAAATGCCAAATCTCAAGGCCAAACACTAATCACCTGTGTCCAGAAAAAGAGTCTGTCAGTCTTGCAACTTTGAATTAGAGTGTCAAAAAGGATTTTTAGTGGCATTATTAAATACCAAATCAATTTACACACACACTTTCTTTTCCTTAAGAGGAAATTTCTTTCCCTTCTACAATGCTCCATTTTGTACATAGATTACATTCCCTTTATACATTTGGGACAGTTAAGTTCCAATAGAACCCCCTTATATTTTTAGCAAATTTGACTAAATTGTTCATAATCAAATGATTTTAATCAGATAGTTTCTTTGCCTGGATTATTTACAGACATTCCTTTGGAAAAAGGGCCCATTTTTCTTTAATGGCTGCAAAGAAACCAAGAATTATTTTTCTCTAACACTTTTCTTTTTTATCATTTTCACAAAGTTTAACTGCTTAATTCCCTCCAGCATCTACAGAGTTAACTTTACTCTTTTCTTCTTAAATCACTTGCTAATTTCCCAAAATGCTACTTCATCAGCTTAAATTACCATTCCAAGTATTGTCCCAGGGATCTGAATTTCCCCTGTCTGTACTCACTTCTTTTCCTACTCCTGCCACTATGCCCCTCAGGGCTCCCAACCTGTTTTTCAATCTGTTGCCTGCCTTCTTGTTTGGGCCCAATCCTGCTTTCCTTGCTGACTCACCCCTTCCCATGGGCACAGGCTATGTTCCACTACCAATTTAGCAAGGATGGGGGGCTCCTCCGCTAGCCCCCACCCCTCCTGGTCCCTTTCCTTAAACATTTTTCAAAATTGTGAAATCACCACAAGATCACTCACAAAAAATACTACACTGCCCAAACGCCTATATCCTTCAGCATTTGGTTTAACAGAGATAGATCTGTGTAAAAGGAGTGATCTCTTGCACATATGGCAGCTTTTTTTTTTAAGCTCTGCCTGAGTATTGTCCTTAGGGGACTCTTTTTGTCTGAACATTTTGTATCTAAGGTATTTAGTTGTTATTTTTAATCACTTTAATTAAGATCTTATGTTTGTCCATGCCAGTGCTGGGGCTTACCATTTTAACCCACTCTGGGCCAGAGGGAGAAACACTAAGTCCCCCTCTGTATTGCTTGGCCTTTTACCCCAGAGGGTTTATACACTGTGATGGGGGTCAAGACTCACCACCGCTGGCGCCACCAGCTGGCTGCTCCAGGAATTAGCTGTGTTCAGTCATGGAGTTCCTTTCGCATGTGGTGCCTTGCCCTTTGTCTACTCTGCTGCTTTGGGGACCCGCGTTGTTCCCCGCTCGGAATCCTTCTCTTCAGGATGCTGCCCTCTGGCAGTACACACTGCTCCTATCTCACCCCCTTCCAGGGGTTTGGAGTTATCAGCAGTCTTCAATCTATACCAGCTGTAGTGGCTGACTGTAGCCTCAAAGTCTAGCTCCTTTGTTGCAGGCGCCAGCCACAGCCTGTATCAGGCCACCCTCCTTCTCAGCCAGGTGTAGTACAAGAGGGAGGCAGGGGGGACCCAGGCCCACCTGCTATTCTAGGTCCTGACCCAGGGACCCTCTAGCAGCAGCTTCTCTGCCCTCCTTCTCTCCCCTTGTCAAACTATTGTCCCTGGGCCGCTTCCTCTTCAGCCCTGTGCACCTGCTCAGCCCTTTGTAGCAAGGCCTGAAGCCTGGGGTTTTCCTTGGCTAGAGCTCCCCAACTCCTTCTGCCCTTCCCCAGCACTGCTCTGTCCAAGGTGCTACCTTTCCAGTCAGGAGCCAGTCCTCCTCCCTTGCCAGCCAGGAAAAAACTACCTTATGCCCTACCTGGGCAGCCTTTATATAGGACCTTGCCCGGTCCTGACTGGCTCTTCACTGATTGGCTGCTGGTTTACGCAGCCTCTCTGGCCTGGTTCAGCCCTTCTCTCAGGGGGTGGGGCTCTGCCACACCACATACACCAAATATAAAAACCCCTCCCAGGGACAGAGCAAGAAACCCTAAGCTCTCCTCTTATGCTCAGTCATGCTACAGCCAAGGGTGTATGCACCTATAGTTTTTTTCTCTTTCAGTTTGGAGCGAGGATCTCTAATTCCTCCTACTGCCTGACCATACTACAACCGGGGGTATACCCACCTCCAATTATTTCTGCCCAGGGTGGAGGGAGGGATGCTAAACTTCTCTCCTGTCTCTCAGCCCTACTACGAACGAGGGTGTGTGTATCTCTTAATCATACAAATTCTCAATTCATAAAATACCAACAGTGAATACAATATTAACCACACCTTATTCCCTTTATACTGCCCGGTATCTCTATGAACAGCTGTGTGCACACCTGAATGATCACTTAGCAGTATTGTCAATAATTACAGCACATATACTCTTCCCCCTCTCGCAGTTCTCCACCCAAAATGTTATACTTATAAGAAGCACCCGCAGTCTGTCAGGATACATTTCTACCAATGTCCCGAGGCTCATTTCTTTCTGCTGTTCAAAAAGGGTGGCTGGCAGGATGATCAAATCATACACTGATACCTTCATTCTTATAGAATCATAGAATATCAGGGTTGGAAGGGACCTCAGGAGGTCATCTAGTCCAACCCCCTGCTCAAAAGCAGGACCCATCCCCAATTAAATCATCCCAGCCAGGGCTTTGTCAAGCCTGACCTTAAAAACTTCTAAGGAAGGAGATTCCACCACCTCCCTAGGCAACGCATTCCAGTGTTTCACCACCCTCCTAGTGAAAAAGTTTTTCCTAATATCCAACCTAAACCTCCCTCACTGCAACTTGAGACCATTACTCCTTGTCCGGTCCTCTTCCACCACTGAGAATAGTCTAGAACCATCCTCTCTGGAACCACCTCTCAGGTAGTTGAAAGCAGCTATCAAATCCCCCCTCATTCTTCTCTTCCGCAGACTAAACAATCCCATTTCCCTCAGCCTCTCTTCATAAGTCATGTGTTCCAGACCCCTAATCATTTTTGTTGCCCTTTGCTGGACTCTCTCCAATTTATCCACATCCTTCTTGTAGTGTGGGGCCCAAAACTGGACACAGTACTCCAGATGAGGCCTCATCAATGTCGAATAGAGGGGGACAATCACATCCCTCGATCTGCTCGCTATGCCCCTACTTATACATCCCAAAATGCCATTGGCCTTCTGGGCAACAAGGGCACACTGCTGACTCATATCCAGCTTCTCATCCACTGTCACCCCTAGGTCCTTTTCCGCAGAACTGCTGCCTAGCCATTCGGTCCCTAGTCTGTAGCTGTGCATTGGGTTCTTCCGTCCTAAGTGCAGGACCCTGCACTTATCCTTATTGAACCTCATCAGATTTCTTTTGGCCCAATCCTCCAATTTGTCTAGGTTATAGTACAATTATACAATCCTGCCCCTACATATGTTTAGTTGCTAGTCCATGGTGAGGACTAAATCCTTTTCAGAGTCACTCCTCTCCAGGATACAGCCTCCCATTCTGGAGTTATGGCCTGCATTCTTTGTTCCTAGACATGTAATTTTGCATTTGGCTGTTATGACAAGGCATCTTCTCCATCTTGCTGGGCTTAGCACTTCCTCCTCTGGCAGTGCCAGGGCTTGGAGTAAATCAGCCCCACTCTGGACAATGTTTCTCTTTCCTACTCTGGGTTTATTTATCAATATTTTCAAGGTAGTCCTTGGGGTAGGAGTGCTCCTCCACCAAACAAAAGTAACAAATGCCCAAACATAAAACAAAGGGGGATACCTTTTCCTAGCCCCTGGGGGGGGGGGGGGGAGGGTGTTGTTTTGTTATTAGCCCCAGGTCTTCCCCTAAACAGGTAGGCAATCTGGTTGTTTTCCCTGTAGGAAGGAAAGCAGCCTCTCACTCTGAAGAAGACTTTTCCCCTGCTGCCATTAACCCTACAGCAGATTGTCTCTCCTTCTTCACTCCTCCCAGGAGATGAGTTTTTACAGGTCCCAGGCAGCACTTAATTGGAAGCAGGTGTCCCTAGTTGACCTGAGGTAACCTCTTTTCAGCTTATAGGGAAAAGGGCCTTTATCACTCTAGGGCTAATTTAAGGGGACTGTTGGCCCCTTACTAAAACTTAGTTGGGTGGGGGGTTGGTTAGCTAGTTCCCAGTAGCAAAAGGAAGGGGGAGGACTGAAGGGAAATCAGGGCCATGAGGCTGACAGTCCCCAGGGGCAATGGGGAGAGGCCAATGCTCCCGGTCAGCTTGATTGACAGTGCAGGCAGGTAGGCTAATGAGGGAGTCAGGAGGCCAGGGGGATCCCATCCTCCCTGTGAGCTGGAACTGCCTGGGCCACAGTGGGGCTGAGTTAAGAAGAGAGCAGGAGCCTGAGCTGAGCAGAGCCATGCCGGCTAGAGCCAGAGCGAGCTAGAGAAGAGCCCAGGGAGCAGGTCAGTTCTGGGAGCAGAGCTGCAGCAGCAAGAGCCAGAGAGCAGATCTGTGCTGGGAGGAGAGCTGCAACAAGAGCCAGAGAAGCAGCCTAGTGAGCTGGAGGCAGAGCACCAGGAGCAGTGCTGGGGCTGGAACAGTCCGGAGCTGGGTGCGGTGAGCAGCTGGGGAGAGTGAGGGGGAACCTGGGCAGAGGGCCCAGCCAAGAGGCTTTACCTGCCAGACTTGGAGGGGGAATCATAACCCTGAGGGGGGGCTGATGCTGGGAAGAAAGGTCCTGCCACCTAGAGCCTCAGGACGTGTGGCCACCGCCAGAGCAAGTGTCCGACCTGCAGCATTCCTGCAGCACAGCCAGGGCCTGGGCAGGAGACCTGGCACATGTGAGGAACAGACTGTGAACTGCCCTTACCCCACTCTGTGGCACAGGGAAACCACAAACATCATCTGTGGAATGTATGTGTTTTCCTTTAACCCTTTCCATTTTTTCCTTTTTTTAAAATTAGTTGCTGTTCAATAAATTGTATTTATTTTGAATTCTATGCAATGATCAGTGGGTCAGGAAAGTGTCCACTGCAGAGAGACCACTCTAGAGCTGGGACACCCTAGCCCCTGACCTAAGTGACAATGACAAGATTGAGGTCAAGCCCTCCCAGGAATCCTGGGCCCAGCCTTGTCAGGGTTACAAGTTCTCTGCCACCCAGGAGAGTGGAAGGGGAGTCTGTGACAGATTTTTGTTACTAATTTGCCTGGTGTGTTAGGTGATTAGGCTGAGGCCACAGGATTTTTAGGGAGGAGATGACAGAGCACACCAAGTAACTGAGTTTTAAAGCTTTATTGATAAAATAATAAAGTAATAGTGAAGAGTGCTGGGTGGATGGTCCCCATGTCACTTAGAGGAAGGAAGAAAGCGTTAGTGCCCCAAGCCCAAGCCCTAACCTTCTTTCATACTCACACTTGCACTACGCGAGGCTGGCCAGGCCTGGGTGTAAAGTAAGAAGAAGAGGGGGAGAGATGGACGGGAGTTCTGTTCTGTGCACACAGGTTGTTCAGGGTCCTCTGTTGATTTTTGATTTGCCTTGGCTTTTAGAAGCACCTTATAAAAGTGGCCTGACATTGCCTTTTTTAAAATATATTATCTGAGGGGGTTTTATAGGCCACAGCTGCTAAGTGTTGCCCTTTGCAATTTATATGTGCTGATAGTCAGAAGATGTAGTCAGCACATACCGCTTAGCCACGTTCTTGGGGGGAGCCACCTCCCACACGTTGAGATGGACTACCCAATTCCCGATAATATGTGATACCCCATTCCCAGGATGCTAAGCCACAATTGACCTTCCCCCCGCTCCAATGGATAATTGACTTTTTTTATTATTATTATGGCCAATTCTGAACAGTGGTAAAATTAACAAAGGAGGACAAAAGCATTGGACACCCAAGGATTCCCATAGAGATGTGCCATTATACATATATTGTATTACACTAACCAATTTTGCAGGCCTGAGGCAGCAAGAGCAGTCCCACCACTCCAGTTCAGGGTGTCCCTGGGCTCTTGCTATTACTGCCTTGCTCTATTAACAAAGCAAGAGGGAAAGAAAGAGAACAACACAAATGTGCCTATTGGGGAAACTGAGGCATGGATGAAAAACTCCCTAAATTATTAGTTGTTTCATTCCAGCCCTTCCTGGCTTCAGTTATGGATGTTGTTTGCCTGGTTTAGGAGGTTACAACAATAATATTGTGTCCACAGACTAGGGGCTGCTATTCTTGCCAAAGGGCCTTTTATTCCACTCCAGGCCACCACAGGAGGAATAGGGTTTGTCCCCATGGGACCAGGGGAGGTTTGGAGCCACCCACCAGGTATTTTGCTGTGGCCCTGCTGTGTCTATCTGGACTATGCACTGTTTTTAAGGCACCTCCCCTTCAGCCTTCTGCCACACTATGACTTGGGACCCATCAGCAGCTCGAGCCAGGGAAAGCCTTTGGAGTTATTTTCCATCCTTAGCATTATAATTATTCAGGTAATTTTATGGACAGCTGGAAACCCAGATGGTCCAGGCAGGTGGCTGGTTTACAACCGAGGCCCACGATGCCATGACCAGAAATCTAGGGAGAAACATATGTTTTGAGCAGATTGGCATGCGCCCATTTTAATTTACTGGGTAGCTGAAGCTGGTACACTACCGGGGAGATGGATTCACAATGGGGTATGGACCCACCCACGTGGCATCCAGAGTGTGGGCCCCCTTCCCTAGCTTTTGCAACATTATTGTATTTTTAATTTTCTATTTTTGGATGTTTTTAATAATTTTTTTTATATTTGGCTTTTTTTTTTAAATTTAAAGTGGCCTTTATGGCTTTGCAGGTTTTATATAGCTCCTCCCTCAACTGGGCAAAGCTGAGACTTTTTTGGTTGTGGCAAATAGTAAATGTGATTATTGGTAAACATAGTACTTTATATTTGTTTATTAGTGGGTTCTTAACATTTATTTATTTATTTAATATATACATATTACTACTTATACAGTATTTTGGTTTTATTATTTATTTTATATATAGGAGTTTAGTAAAATGTTTTTACTACAGGGCTTTGGAGCAACAGGCAAGGACAAGCACACCCACTTTTGAGGAGTCCACTTGGTACAACCTCTGGTGTCCAATAGCTTCCCTCCCGCTCCAGCCCACTGGCTCCAGGTCTGGGGTAGCCAGAAGGATTCCATGTGCCTTATGAGGAGTGGGCTAACTTTCCATATTTTTGCTTTTAGAGCTTGTTGGTGTGCGTTTTTAATAATAATGTTTTTAATTAAAAGGTTTGGCCTTACTATGCTAAAAACATACTGCATCCATTCATATTGATAAGTATTAAATAGTGATGATTTTTTTTGCTTTAGCAAGTGTATTAAAACCTTAGTGTTTTCTGATATTATTTAAAACATTTTATGTTTTAAGGTGAACAAAGCAAGTATATGCATTTTAGTACATTTCATAGCTTTTGCAGTATGTTTTTTATTTTTATTTGGTTTTGTATTAGGCTATTTTGTAGCTGGGACAGAGAGTTTAATTTATTTTTAGGTTTATAGTATTTATGGTTTTTGCTTTAAAACCAATTTTTCCTAATATGGTGTCTGCTATCTGAGGAGGGTTTTTTTACAGCATTTGATACACAACAGTGCTAGACAACAAGACAAACAAACAACACAAGACAAAACATAGAACAGAAAACACAATTTCTATTGTGACAGTAGATTCGATATTTTGGGTTGCTTTTTAGCTGGTATTAGCTCTTTTGTTGTTTTGAAAGACAAAAAAAACCCATATTTTTACCCCTTTGGGGGTGGCAGATTATTGCTTAAAATTTTTATATATATATATATACACACACACGTATACACACATTTATAAATAGCCTTGCTGATTGCAGGCAAAACAAAGGAATTATCACCCTATTTTCCTTTGTTTGTTTTATAGGCAGGCCAGGTTTCAATGGCTTTTACCTTTATTAGTTAGGTAATTTGCATTAACACAGACACTTTTTGGCTTGCTTTTGGAGTTAGCCATTAGCAGCTTAGAGACTGTTTTAAAGGGAACACAATTAACAAGTCCTCGTGCTCAGGCAAACCTCTGAGTAAAGGGAGTAAGAGCAAGGACTCAGATTCTGTTGCTAGCCCATTTCACCAGGGTAGTGTATAAACCTGGAAAGTTCCCCAGAATAGCCGTACCATCCCCCGCTTACACTAATATACCTGTCTTCCACCACTATCTTACAAATATCCAGCCTGACTTTGTCACACTGTATTAAAAACACATGAAGTTTGAATGGGCCCATTTTACCAAGCGATCCAGATCCATCTGTATGACTGCCTTATCTTCATTATTATTTACCCATCTTTATGTTATCCACAAATTTTATCAGCTGTGATTTTATATTCACTTCCAGACCATCAATGAAAATGTTGAACATTGGGCCTAGTACTAATTGGGCCCTACAGAACCCCTCTAGAAAAACCCCATTTAATGCTGATTCCCCATTGACAACTACTTTTGAGATCTGCCAGCCAGTTCTTAATCCATTTAATGTGTGCTCTATGATATAGTATAGTGCTAATTTTTAAAATCAGAATGTTGCATGTACCAAGTCAAGTGCTTTACAAAAGTCTAAATATATTACATGTATCCAGTTACTTTTAGCAACCAAATTAAAGGTCATTAAAAATGACAGAGTCCTGTGGCACCTTTTTGACTAACAGATGTATTGGAGCATAAGCTTTCATGGGTGAATACCCACTTTGTTGGATGCATGTAGTAGAAATTTCCAGAGGCAGGTATAAATATGCAAGCAAGAATCAGGCTAGGGATAACGAGGTTAGTTCAATCAGGGAGGAGGAGGCCCTCTTCTAACAGTTGAGGTGTGAACACCAAGGGAGGAGAAACTGCTTTTGTAGTTGGCTAGCGATTCACAGTCTTTGTTTAATCCTGAGCTGATGTTGTCAAATTTGCAAATGAACTGAAGCTCAGCAGTTTCTCTTTGAAATTTAGTCCTGAAGTTTTTTTGCTACAGGATAAAATGAGGTATGTTTGACAAGACCTATTTTCCATAAATCCACATTGAATGGCATTAATTATATTCCCATCATTTAATTCTTTATTGATGGAATCCTGTACCAGATTGTGGTGGGGCAGTGCCCCACCCCCAAGCCAGATTGGGCCTCAGCAGGCCAGAGTGGCTGCAGCCAATCAGAGAGGGCCTGCGGGGAGCCAATCATGTTATACCAATAAAATAAAAACCGGCAGGATCTTAAAGGGAATAAGGCAAAATGCCACATTTATTGTGTATACAGAAAGAATCATAGTAAGCAGTTATAGCTATAACTTTCCATTCAATTTCATATTTATTCACACATTCATTCATACACACACATACAGAGGTTCTGCAAGGTTGTTATCATAGTTACCAGCCTTAGAGTTGCTTGTGCCAAGCCACTGGCCAGGTGGCCTGGACACGAGGAGGGAGCAGGGCCTTGTCAGATGCACATCTGATGCTTCTGGAAGTTGGTTTCCAGAATCAGACCCCAAAATTCTCAGTTTCTAAAGTCCAGTTTTATAGGAATTTATTCCTATGCCAGTCTATGGAAATTGCTTCATCATGCTGTTGCTGAATCAATCAGCAGATGGCATATTCCTGATGGCTCTGTGCTGCCAGATGTTATCTTGTTCTTCAGTTCTCCCATCCTTGAGGCTGTTGGGTGGATTCCAGTCTGCCCTCCGGGGTCCTCTGGTTGTTTCCACTTGACGCCTTCTTCAGCCGATCGACACTGGATTCTTAGGCTGGCACCTCCCTGATCATTCATTTATTATCCACACCAAGAATCCATCCACATACATCCTCTATCTCTATTTTAATCACAATTGTTAACAAAGCGAGATAAATATAACAAAAGGGCGGGGAGTCTTTGTGCTATTTCTGTTGTTACAAAGTATCCCTTTGAGTCTCTCTCTCTCTCTCTCTCTCTCTGTGAGTAGTTGTTGTTACAAAGTATTGCTTTGAGAACAGACTCTATCTTAGGATGTACTAACAGAATTAGCAGCTTGCAAGTTTCATACAGAGAGGGAGAGAAACAGTAAAACCAAGAGTCCAAAAACCAAGAGACCTCTTAATTAGTAATACCCTGGAATTTAAACTATGGGGAGTCAAACTCATTTGTGATTTTAATACAGAACTTCTTTAATATGATCCAACAATCAGGACCAGGGTAGGCCCTATATAAAGGCTGCCCAGGCAAGAGGCAGTCAGTCTCTCCCAGACCTTCAAGGGAGAAGGTCTGTCTCCTGAGTGAAGGAGCGCAGCGCAGCCTTGCGGGAGCTGAGGAGAGCTCCAGCCCAATACCTGCCAGGCGGCAGTCCCCGATAAAGAAGGGCCCACAAGGTGCCAGGGGGCCGAAGGGGAAGCGGCCCAGGGAGGAGAGGCGGACAAGGGGAGAGAAGGAGGACAGGGAGGCTGCCACCAGAGGGTCCCTGCGCCAGGACCCAGAGTAGAGCCTGGGTCCCCGCCCTTGTACTACACCCGGACGTTAGAAATGGAAATAGTGGTCTGCACCTGACCCCTGATAGAAGGGGTTAGACTTTGCGGATGTGGTTGGCCACTGTGGCTGGGCTGAAGAGAAGACTGCTGTTAACCCCCACCTGGAAGGGGGTGAGCGTGGACTAGGGGGGACTGCCAGAGGGCAGTGTCCTGAATAGGACGCTGTGAGAAGGGACAGCGCGGGTCCTGACGCCAACAGAGGGCGAGAGATGGATGGGACACCACCAGCGGAGGGCGCTCCACATGGACGGAGCTAATTCTCAGAGTTACCAACAGGAGGCGCCGTGGTGGTGAGTCCCAACCCCATCACACAGATGTTCCATTATTTTGCTTGGACTGACGTCAGGCTAACCAGCCCTAAGTTACCTGGGTCATTGTGCTTTGAATATTTGCACAACATTAACACACTTCCAGTCTTCTGGAATTTCCCTGCTATTCCAAGATTAAAAATTAAACACCAGCAGGCTAGAGATCTCCTCAGTCAACTCATTTTAGTAATCTTGGGTGTCAACTGCCCAGGCCTACAAATGTAAAAACATTTATTCCTAGCAGCAAATGTATTCTATCATCATCCACAGTTGCTAATGGACTGGAAAGTCCATCTTCATATTACATATGTACATCATTCTTGTTCTTTCCAGTTACAGAACATAAATAACTATTGAACACTTCTGCCTTTCCGCATCATTAACAATTTTACCATCTCCATTTAGTACTGAGCCTACAGCACTGTTAGGATTTCTTTTATTCCTACTATACTTACTGATGTTCTTATTGTCCTTAACCCTTGCCAACCATGGACTTTTCTGCTAACATCTTTAGCTTCCCTAATCTACACTTCAGAACTTCTAATTTATATTTATTGCTATCCATGTCTCATTTTCCCATGTGTTATATATTATTTCTAATTGCTGCCTTTACTTCACCACTGAAGCAGGACAGGCTTGTAACCAGAGTTAACAGGAAAGGTGCTGGAGCAGCCTGCATATAAGAGGGAGCTGCTCTTTGTGAGGTGCCCTCAATTTTGGATTTCATTCCCACCCTTGGGTTGAAATAGCCTGAATTCACCCTGCAAGGCCTCACTCTTCACCAAGGCTTTTGGGGAATGACATAAGGGCTAGTATTTTAGGGTATTGTCAAGATCCTGACAATGGCACTCAGGACCAAGGGTCACAGAAGGGTCAAACCTGAGACAGAGTAGTGGAGGCGTTTCTAGTCAAACTACAGGATGGGGTTGATATCAAGGATCAGAGTCTGAGTCAGGTTTCATGCTGCAGGTCAGGAGGTGAGTCCAAATAAAGCTAAGGCCAAAGGGATTAAAGAGCAGGAATGACCACGGTAGCTACAGGAGAGCCACTGTTGCCTAGACACTTCCTGGAACATCCCTTGGGTTTATATTGGGTAGGGAGCCAATCAGGAGCCATGAGACTGCTTCCTGTTAAGAGTCTTTGAGGTGGAACTTTCTGTGGTCTGTGACCACAATGGGCTGTGGATAGAGTACAAGCTGGTTGCAACTGTTACTGGGTTGCAGCATGAGAGCTGGTAGCTCGGCAGGCCTGGTTTCAAGACCCACTAGGTCTTACAGGTACTATTTGGGTTTGAATTAATCTCTGGTTGGTTATTTTCTGGTTTTGGGGTGTGGGAAGCTGTGGATGACTGAAAATATTGGGATTGTTTACCTTAGAGAGGAGACAAATAAGAGAGGACATGATAAAATAATGACTACAACTGAGAAAGTATATTGGGAGCATCTGCTCTACCTATCTCAAAAAAAAAAAGGGGGGGCAGTCAATGAAATGGAAAGGTGAACTTGTGTAGGATAGTAAATTATGTATTATAAAAGGAAATACTATGGAACTCATTACCACTAGATATCAAAGCAAAGATCTTAGCAACATTCAAAGAGGGATTGGACACTTACATCCCTTCCAAAGCCCCCCCCCCTTTTTTTTTTAGTACTTACTTATTATTCATGTAACGCCTCATGCTTCAGGGCTTAAGACAACTTCTGACTATTAAGGGTAAGAAGAAGAAGAGTTTCATGAAGGGCAATTTACCCCACATCAACCAACTGCAGGGTTCATATACGTTCTTCTGAAGCATCTGGGATTGGCCACTGTCACAGACAGAATAGTGGACTAGATGGACTTTGGGTCTGATCCATTACGACTATTCTCTTGTTCCAACGTTCCTGTTGTACCATTAGTTACGTCAAAAGTGCCTACAACCCAAATCCCAAAGATAGGCATTTCCTCCTCAGTCCTAAATAAAGAGAACTTTGCCATTCAGTCATTAGAGACACTGAAGTACTCCAAGTAATTTTTTAAAAACCTCTTACAAAAATTAAAACAGAAAAAGTGATTTTTTTTCCCACACAGATGGAGGAACAGTTTCCCTCATTGCAAACTAATTGTTAGTCTAGCATGTACATATTTTAAATTAGTTACCATTAATTAGTGAAAAGAACATATTCTCAGTAGTAAAGCAATTAATCTAAAATCAACACAGAACACAAAAGTAAACAAAATTCAAACTAATTAACATTTGTTCATGGAATGTGTAGCTGTCATGGCTAATAAGAAAATTCAAAATAACCTAATGCTTAATTTGATTGCTTTCCCCCTTCCATTGCATCAAACACCTGCTGTTAACTTTAGCTAGATAAAACCTCAGAGCAACAGCCAAAGCCAGAGGTTTCGGCATGTTTTCTGCAGAATTTATGAATGGTTTAGCCTATTTTTTCAAAAGAAATGGGTGATTTTAAGATACAGTCTTTACAATTTAGATAATGTCAAGTAAATGAGCAAGGTAAGATCAAGGATGAACAAAACTCACTGCAAGAAGACTGGGCAGGTCAGGGATTAGCATGTGGAACTTTTCATCTATGAACAGCTAGGGATGAATATGGCTCAGTTTGACAAAGAGTGATTAGCAACTGATTTGCTAAAACAGGCTGAAAAGCAGAAATTACATAGCTTCCTTGCCAACAAAAGAACAATTATTATTAGTTTGTTTCTGGTAGCACCCACAATGTATGAACAATGGCAGGCAGGCATGGTCCCAAAGACAGGCAGACACACAAAGGGTAGGGGAAAGGGATATAACAAACAAGTAGCTATCAAGGTGGTTATTGACCATGTCTTGTGGCTACCTGATATAATTTTAAAAAGAAATAAAAAACTATCCCCAATGGCCTTTCTACTTTGCCACTATTAGTCTGAATTTTTTGTAGGTGTCATGGTAAAAGTAGGGCTTTCAGAGGGAGTTGGGGTAAGAGGGGATAGTGACCTCGTGAATCAGTTCAGGAAGTACATTTCCTGTGTAGAGGTATAATTTTTGGACCCAAGGGGTCGGAGGGTCAACACAAGAAGGGAAAGGATGGATAAGTAGGGAGAGGTGGAACCAAGTTTAAACTGAAGTGGTAGAGGAGACAGAAGAATTTAAGAGTGTGGGAGGGCAGTAATTGATATGGTCAGAGAGACCTGAAAGGAAGGTGAATTTGACAGCTGCATTTTGTACAGATTGAAAGAGAGCAATGTGGGTTGCGAAAGCTGAAGAGGAAGGTCTGAATGAGAGCTTCAGCTATAGAAACTGAGAGAAAAGGTCAGATCTTAGAGATAATATTCAGTCAAGACAATATTCTGTACATACTAGTACATGAGATGTACCCCTTTCTCCCCATGTAAGGTTTGACCCCTCTTCTGAGTCACAGAATGCACTTATATCTGTGGCTGTGTAAGTACAGTAGCCCATTTCCCATTACACACTATTTCTATCTGCATACCATAATGCAGGATTAAACTCTTTAAAAAGGATATATTTTAAAAGAGATGCCATGGACTAATCATGCAGCTTCCAGTGAGAATAAAAGAAAGTTGCACAGTTAAATCCTCACTGCACTACTTGGAAAATTTAACACTTTTGGCTAAAATTTCAAACATGGAGACCTAAAGTTCAGGTACAAAATGCATGCACAACTACTTTTGTGCATGCAAGTGACTGTGTAAACAAGTCTTGTAGATCTCAGAGATCTTGAGGAAGAAGTGTCAGGATTTAGACACAGACCAGATGCATGGAGCAAGGAAAACAGATGGCCTCGGGCTACAAACTTGATTCACAAATTCCATGGTCAGAAGGGACCATTGTGATCATCTACTCCAGGGATCGGCAACCTTTGGCACACGGCCCGCCAGGGTAAGCCCCCTGGTGGGCTGGGCCGGTTTGTTTACCTGCCACATCCGCAGGTTTGGCCGATTGCAGCTCCCTGGCCGCTGTTCACCGCTCCAGGCCAATGGGGGTGGCGGGAATCAGCGCAGGCCTGGAGCAGTGAACCATGGCCAAGGAGCTACGATCGGCCAAACCTGCAGATGCGGCAGGTAAACAAACAAACTCTGGCGGGCCGCATGCTAAAGGTTGCTGATCCTTGATCTAGTCTGACCTGTAAAAGACAGGCTGTAGAACTCCAAAATAATTCCTAAAGCATATCCTTTTAGAAAAGCATCTTATCTCTTTATTTTAAAATTGTCAGTGATGAAGAGTCTACCACTGGTTAATTACTCTCACTGTTAATTTACAACTTTTTTCCAGTCTGAGTTTGTCTAGTTTCAACTGGCAGCCATTGGATCATCTTATACCCTTTTTCTCTGCTACCCTGAAGAGACCATTATAGAAAGACTCAAAGAGTTCAATTACTTATAAGGCATGTTTTCAAATCCTTTAATCATACTCATGGCTTTTCTCTAAACTCTCTTCCATTTACCAACAACCTTTTTGAATTACGGACACCAGAACAGAACACAGTATTCCAGCAATAGACACACCAGTGCCAAATACAGAGGTAAAATAATCTTTCAACTCCCACTTGAGATTCTCCTGTTTATGAATCTCAGGATTGCATTAGCTTTTTAGGCCACGGTATCACAGCAGGAGCTCATATTACCTGATTATCCACCAGGACCCCCACATCTTTTTCAGAGTAATTGCTTCCCAGGAGAGAGTCCTCCTTTTTTGTTCCTAGATGTACACATTTACATGTAGCAATATTAAAACTCATGTTGTTTGCTTGTGCCCAGTTTAACAAGTAGCCCAGATCACATTGAATCAGCAACCTGTCCTCTTCATTGTTTATCATGCCCAATTTTTGTGTCATTTGGGAACTTTATCAGGGTTACTTCTATACAAATATATTATCTATTAATCAAGTGAAAATCTGTAAACACAAAATTAATACCAACAAGAAGTAAGAAAAGTTATCAGCTGAAGGACAAACTAGATAATGAAAACGAAGAAGAAACTTATTGAGAGATGTCGGTCACAGGCACTGACTTTACAATGCGCCAGTGGGTGCTTGCCCCTTGGCTCTGCCTCAGGCCCTGCCCCCAGTCCACCCCTCCCCCAAGGCACCATCGTGCCCAGCCTCTTCCCACCTCACCTCCTCCCACCCCTGCTAGCCCTTGCCCTGCCTCATTTCACCCCTCCCCACCTCTTCCTGCCTCACCCCCTCCCCCAAGCACACCGTGTCCTCGCTCCCCCCCCAGCTGTTTCGTGGCATGCAGGAGGCTCAGAGAGGGAGGCACTGATCCACAGGGCCTTCCAGTGGGCGGGAGGCCCTCGGGGGAGGAGCTGATGGGGGGGCTGCTGGTGGGTGCTCGAGCCCCAGAGCACCCACAGAGTCGGCGTCTATGATGTCAGGAACAAATAGTCCTTTACAGCATTTTTCTGTGCTAGGAACCTACTAGATTTCAGATATTATTAAGTAAGAGTATTCATAATAAACCAGTCAAACAAAAAAAGTTTTAAATAGCATTACTCTTGCATTCATAAATTAAAACTATATAATTAGTACAACAGAAATTTGGCACCAAGCCACTCTGGTGATTACATTCATGTGAAACTGCACCAGTTCCTCAAGAATAAGGAAAGGAAACCACAGCAGATAGATACTTACCAGCTGGAAGAGGGAAAGATGACAGTCAGTAACAAAATGGCACGTTTAAGGCTATTGGCTCTGCCAATTTTAAAGGGCCAGCCCCAGAAAGATAGCTGGGAAATAACTCCCATAAGAAGGCAACCCTGAGCTACGGAGGAAGGTGCGCCTGCTTTGTTGCTGTTCTTAGCACCATAATGTATTATTGTCCATAAAAGTCCTTTACCTCACTTCCCAATTTAAAGAACCATAATCATTTGTAACTTCAGATTTCACCATATTGGCACTCAATGCACTGATATATCATTGTTTCTTTGTGTAACCCTTCTCACAGGTGGTGTCAGCAGTACAAAGGTCAGGCTCATATTTAAGGGCTCCTGTTAAAATTACAAAACAAAATTGGCTTGAGCTCCCATGCAGAAATCCGGGAAAACTAAATACCTCCCCATGTGTGCCTCTAGGCACTACTTCTCCACATGCAAGCACTGAGCCTGTGTATAACAACAACAAAACTTCCATTAAGGGGAAAGGGAATACAGCAACAATGACTGAAAAGTATTCAGACAACAGATAAAAAACCCACCCCACAATATCTTGAGCAGTAATAATTTGCCTCAGTTTCCCACTTTGTGGTTTGAAAGTCCAATTTACTTCCCTTTAACATGCCACTCCCCTTTTTCCTCTGCTGCATCCCACTCATGGTATGCTGTCTGAGGTCAGTGAAATCCCAGAATCCAAGGGGTGCTCCTCAAGTGGGTGAGTGAGGGTGGGTGAGACCTCTACCACTTGCTGTTACTGCTTCTGCTGCTTGTCACTGCCCACTCTGCCGATTCCCTGATGTGTCCTTGGTCTGGTCCAGTCCTATAGTGCCATGGCCACCTACCCCAGCTATTAGTAATCAGAGCTCAAGGATTTGCTGGGTGGGAGGCACCTTCATGCTGCTGCATCTCTAGGCTTGGAAGAACTTGACTTTTTTAAGCTGTGCAAAATTGTAGATTTTAAACATTATTTTTATGTTTATAAATTTTCACAGTTTCAAGAAATTATGGGAGGGTCAGACAAGGGGGGGAGTCAATAATTATATAATAACAGTAGATGATGAGATTCAAAAGTTAAAGTGTTATAACCATTAAAACATAGACTGACATCATCACGGCAAACTATATGACATAAATATCCTTAAATCAAACTCTAATAGTGTTCTCAAGCTGTTTTTTTGTTACGTTGCCTATCTGTACATTTTTGATTATCCATAAAAATATTTTCCATCCGTTTGTGGGTGGGTGGTGAAAATGATGTTTATCTAACTCTTCCAAGCATATGCTTCATCCACTGTGCTACCTTTAGTTGCAATGCCGTGTTCTGAGGTTCCACTGCCCGTCTTAGGGCTTGTCTTCACCGACTGTGTTGCACCAGAGCAGCTGCACTGCTGTAGTGTTTAGTGAAGATGCCACCTACGCTGACAGGACAGCTTCTCCCATCAATATAGGTGCACTACCTCCACGGGGCCAAGTCTACACCACGGTGCTACATCAGTGAAGCTGTGCCACTGTAACACATCTGGTGAAGACGCATTCTCCGGTTGGCATAATTACTCCAACTCTGCAAGAGGTGGAAGCTCTGTTGGTGGGAGGGTGTCTGATAGTGCTGGCGTAGACAGCACTGAGGTCACTGTAACTTGCATCACTCAGAGGAGTGTCTTTTTCACACCTCTGACCAACTTAAGTTACATCCACATAAGCAGTAGTGTAGACCAGTTATGTTGACAGGAGAGGCCCTCCCATCACATAGCGCTGTCTACACCAGAGGTTAGGTCAATATAACTATATTGCTCAGGGGTGTGGATTTCTCCCCCTGCCCCGAGTGACATAGTTATACTGACATAAGTTTGCAGCATAGACCAGGGCTTAGTGAGTTCAGTTTTAGTGATTTGGCTGGGTCGAGGGGCAGGCTCAGGACAGTTGCCTTTTCTTTGTGTTGGCTTTCACACCACGTCCAAGGCTCAGCCCTTAGACTAGTTTGTGATATCAGCTCTAGTGCTCCCTGAGAAGAGACAAGGCCTCTCCCCTTTGAGCCTAGTCAGCTCTGTCTTTACACACAGGAGGAGAAGGGACCAAAGGGCATTTAGGAATAACAACAGCCCCAGCAGCTGGCGGGAGTACCCATCCTCTTCCTCCCCGCGGCTGTCTCAGCTTGTGGGTGCCCAGCCTGAGGCAAGGGAAAGGGACCTGAGCGACGCTCCCCCGCGGAAAGCCCGGCCCCTTTAAGGTGCATCCAGGGGGGCGGGCAGGCCCCACCGTTTGCAAATTCCCGCCTGCCAGCCAGGCAGGCCTCTGCTCCCCGGAGCCGCCGGGCCGAGAGCCGCGTAGCGAAGCAGGGGGGCTGCAGGGGCGCATCCGCCTTCCCCCCACTGACTGCTGGGAGCTGAGCCCACGGGGCGCGGCCCGGCCCCGCACACGCTGAAGGGGTTTGGCGGGGACCAAGCAGCGAGTTCCCCGGCGCCAGCCCCCAGCAGCGGGGCCCTGGCCGGCGGCTCCGCCCGCTCTCCGCGCAGCGCCTCGGCGGCGGGCTTGGGAAGGGGCCGGGGACTAGCAGCGGGGCTGGGCCGCAGCGTCCGGCGGACACAGGTAACAGCGGCTCCGGCTGGGGCGCGGCTGCCCGGGCCGCGGGGATGTGCCCTGGCCGGGTCTCGCTGTGGGCGCAGCTGCCGAGGCCTGCAGGGAGCGCGGCCCGAGCGGAGCTTTGCTCTCCGGCTGCCCCCCGCGGAGCGGGCCCCGCCGGGCTCCCTCAGGCCGGCGGCAGAGCGGGCCCGAGGCCCGCGGTCACAGTCGGTGGGGCCGGGGCTGGTACAGCAGAGCTCGGCCCTGCCCAGGCAGACACGGGAGTTTCCCTAGCCCCGAAGCGGCGCCGCTGCGGGCCTGGAGCGAAAGGCGGGAAGAGGTGGGGGTGGGTGACAGTGTGGTTTGGGCACCTCGCCTTCCTTTGCTTTCCTAGCAGGGAGCCGGCTGTCCCAAGGGCTGGGTGCATGGGCGGGCTGGTTAGAAGAAAAGCTCAGTGGGAACCAAACTGTAGCCAGGGGGATGGTGGCAGAGGGTAAGTGTGCTCCAGGTTAGTCCTGACCAGTTAATTATTGGTGGGGATTGAAATCAGACCCTTGAGCGTGGCAGGGAGAGTGAATCTTCTTAGGAGAAGATTTTGCCAGAAAAAAACAAGTTTTAAATGTAATCTCTTGTCCCATCTCCAGACATGGCCCCTTAGCAGTTGCAATCTATGATCAGAATCAGTCAATGTACATAGATATATACACACTGCATTTAGCACAGTTTTCAGAGTAGCAGCTGTGTTAGTCTGTATTCGCAAAAAGAAAAGGAGGACTTGTGGCACCTTAGAGACTAACCAATT
Source organism: Caretta caretta (assembly GCF_965140235.1). Taxonomy (NCBI): domain Eukaryota; kingdom Metazoa; phylum Chordata; order Testudines; family Cheloniidae; genus Caretta; species Caretta caretta. The sequence goes on from NC_134208.1 coordinate 82,647,929, forward strand.
TATTTGAGCATAAGCTTTCGTGAGCATGCATCCGATGAAGTGAGCTGTAGCTCACGAAAGCTTATGCTCAAATAAATTGGTTAGTCTCTAAGGTGCCACAAGTCCTCCTTTTCTTTTAGCACAGTGTGGCTTTGATCCTGACTGGGATTTTGGAGTGCTCTCACAACTTACATATAACATAAAATCCATTTTCACTTCTTTTGGTACAAGTTTGCATATATTTGGGGGCTTCACCCCCCACTAATGTGGAAGAACATATGGCAAGTACATGGTGTGACAACCCAGATGTTTAACAAAAGTGCAGTTACAGTAATGTGAGGGAGCCTTTGCTTGACTTGGGAATAACTTTCTCTAATGGCTATGAGGTACTGAAAAATCACTAACTTGTTTAATAGCATCTAATATTTTAATAGAGCCTAATGAAGCCCTGCCCACTCTGTCACAGGACCGCTGCTGGGACCATTTTTGTGAAAGAGGGTTCAGTCTCTTTCACATAAAATGGTCCCAGCAGCGGTCCTGTGACAGGGTGGGCAGGGCTTCATTAGGTTCTATTAAAATATTAGATGCTGTTAAACATATTAGGTACTGAAAAATCACTCATAACCATTGTAGAAAGTTGTTCCCAAGTCAAGCAAAGGCGTGCGGCACCTCATAGAATGGGGTCCTGGTTTATGAATAGGTTCCTCAAGTGCTATAGTAATGCTACTAATATGCCCTAAATTATTAGTCCTAATGAGGACTATGGCTATGCCAAATTTCACACTTCAGCTGTTGTAGTTTTTTGTCTGCATTTAAAAAAATAAATTAACAAAGATAATGAAAGTGGGGTTTTTTTCCCCTTCACTCACTGAAACAGGTAAAATAATTGTGCTCAAACTTTCCAAAAATTCATTTTGGGGTAGAGAACAAAACATAGAAATTTCAGTCTAAAAGATTAATGCAAACGTGTGGAAATTTAGGGTTATAACACTGTTTTTCATCCTTACCTAAGATCATAAATCTATTTTCCCCTAAGATTATCAAAAGGTAACTACTGTTTTTCCCCCCTGTTTGGAAACTATATTCTTGGAATGATTTTCTGTGAATCTTCTGCAAAAGCATATGAGTCAGCAGTGTGCCGTTGTTGCCAAGAAGGCCAATGGCATTTTGGGATGTATAAGTAGGGGCATTGCCAGCAGATCGAGGGACGTGATCATTCTCCTCTATTCGACATTGGTGAGGCCTCATCTGGAGTACTGTGTCCAGTTTTGGGCCCCACACTACAAGAAGGATGTGGACAAATTGGAAAGAGTCCAGCGGAGGGCAACAAAAATGATTAGGGGGCTGGAGCACATGACTTATGAGGAGAGGCTGAGGGAACTGGGATTATTTAGTCTGCAGAAGAGAAGAATGAGGGGGGATTTGATAGCTGCTTTCAACTACCTGAAAGGGGGTTCCAAAGAGGATGGATCTAGACTGTTCTCAGTGGTATAAGGTGACAACAAGGAGCAATGGTCTCAAGTTGCAGTGGGGGAGATTTAGGTTGGATATTAGGAAAAATCTTTTTCACTAGGAGCGTGGTGAAGCACTGGAATGGGTTACCTAGGGAGGTGGTGGAATCTCCTTCCTTAGAGGTTTTTAAGGTCAGGCTTGACAAATCCCTGGCTGGGATGATTTAGTTGGGGATTGGTCTTGCTTTGAGCAGGGGGTTGGACTAGATGACCTCCTGAGGTCCCTTCCAACCCTGATATTCTATGATTCTAAGGGATTGTTCTTGCTAGTGACTGCTCTTCTAGTGGAGGATGAATAAATATATTGCAGCAGGAAAGAGTATTTCTCTTGAAAATGCTTCAGTAATATTAAGGTCTGGTTAGGAGAAGCAGCATTTTCTCATCTGCTGGCTCTGTGGTCTGAGCACAAGGTGAATTCAGGAACTCTTGACTTTTATTCCTGGTTTTACTACTTTCTCTGGTATTGAGCAAGTCATTTCTGTCAAGAACTATCCCTAATAAATGTAGCCTCTGGCATCTCTCTGCTCTTGTTAAATAGCATGGGCTGGAAGTTAATTATGACCTTAAAATATTGTATTTGAGTAATGGAAGGAAGAAACCATAAGAAAGTTAGTAGTTTAACAAATTGTAAAAAGAGAGTTACATATAGAGTATTGCACTTGAATTTCCGTTGCTAATTTTCAGTGTAACATGCTGCCTATTTATAATGGGGAACTAAATATGAAAAATACAGATTATGAATAGTCAATTTACCTATCCTGCTATATGAGAAAAAAGAACGTTTCACATAAAGATACAATAAATCCTTATGGTTGCAAAAGGAACTATATCATTATTACAAGGAGAAAAGGTGCTGATCTTAGTAGTCACTACTATAAATATGCTGTTTGCTGACCAATTTTTTCAGTACTAATTGAATCTCTTTATTTCAGGGTATGCTATGACTGGTTTCAGACTGCCCGTCACTGCCTTTAGGAAACTAAATGTCTGGTTTGGAGTCTGGGAGAAATTCCCGTCTAATAAACTCAGTGTGTCCTGGAGGAGATATATATACTCTAGTCACCAATCCAGTATAATAAACTACAGAAAACACTTCAGCATTTCTCTTGTGAAACATGATGTATTTTTAAGACAACCTTCACAGTGCATTTCAGTGCCTTGTTTACGACTTAAAAGTGACAAAAGTTCTAGAAAGAAAAAACAACCCCTGCAAGAGGAGGAGGAGGAGAAGGAGGAGGATGAAGAGAGACGTGATTCAGAAGATGAATTTGAAAATGACCCCAATATAGTGAAAGATTACAAGGATCTTGACAAAGTAGTCCAGTCTTTTCGTTATGATATAATAATGAAAGCTGGTCTAGATATTGCAAGAAAGTAAGTATGAAAGATTTATAAAGCTTACCAATAAAGAAATTGTCATATAGCAAACAGTTAAATGTTCTTTTGATGTCCTTTTACTTGCTGCAGTAACTTAGTGAAGAAGAATTTTTTTTAACTTAATCAGAAGTCCATATTTGTCTTTGGAGGTGTATTGTTACTTTGTCTCTTGGGATTTGTTTTTTTTCCCAGAATTCTGCTACTTATCGCTGTCTGAAATACTAAGACTGCTTAAAGAGACAGTGATAATTTTAATCAATCTCTAGCATTTATGCTTTTAACTGTTGACTTAGAAACAAAGAGCTTAAGAATAGGAAAGCTGCTACTAGTTGGTGGAAGAATTTAAAAAAAAATAGCCTAGATTGACTAGAAGAAAGAGTCTAACCTAATTCTACATTAAATACAAACCTGCCACACCTACCTTCACCAGGTATACATAAACCTTTATTAACAAGTCCATCACAATGTATAACTTATGCAACCTGCAGAGGATTTAAGAAGCCTGTTAGTTACAATACATTAGTATGACTTGAAGCTGATATCCAAAGACAACCTTCTTAAGTTTAAAATGACTGATGGCATACAAAAGGGGTGTTATCTGTTATAAACACTCTTAAACCGCCCTTGTACCTGTGGTACAGAAGAGTTATGAATGCTTTGTGCACACATTCTCCTTCTGGATCACACTTTGCAGGTGAACTGTGTTTTTGCCTGTCTGTTAGGAAACAATTGCACTTGTTTACTGTGCGCTGTAAACACAGCCCTATAAAGCAAACTTTTTATTTTTTTTTTATTTTAGCAAAGTGGAAGATGCATTCTATAATGGTGAACTCAGGCTGAATGGAGAGAAATTGTGGAAGAAAAGCAGAACTGTAAGGCTTTTTAAAAAAACACCTCAAATTAATATCATACAAGATCATAACTAAGGCTGACATTTTCTTTTCCCTCCTACTCTGATAGCACCCATGCAGGCATTATAAGAGGCTATACAACAATGAGTTATCCTGCATGTAACATGTGAGCTGTTATACCTGGGGTTAAAAGATAACACGATGTAAAAAATGGCGACTTTATGTAAGAAGACAAAATATCCAGGTTTCATTAAGTTTCTAAGTATATCTAGTTTAACTGGGGGATGGATGATTCAAAACAAGTTACTGTATGTCTACTTCTCCATCCTGACGGAGGTAGTAGAAGTAGTTCTGTAAGCTGAGGAGTACAGCTTCTTTTCCCCTTCCCCCCTGAAGACTTTGCCAGAGATATGGGGGAGGAGGGTACTTGTAGCTGCATTAAACAGGCTTATTGATTCTTAATTAACCCCCACAAATGTTTTTTTTGGTTGTTGTTGCAAAAAGAAAAGGAGTACTTGTGGCACCGTAGAGACTAACCACAAGTACTCCTTTTTTTGTTGTTGTAATTCCTGCAGCCTATCCACTGTTAAGGTTGCATGGGTTAGTGTAGCCACTTAGAGAAAAATATTATTTTAAGTAGGAGATTATCCATACATTTATCATTAATTCCTACTTATACTTCAGCCCTTCTTAAGAATTTCACTGACACTTTCCCCCAGTATTAAATAACTCCTATCTGCTTTCTTATTAGGAAGCACCAGTCATCAGTTAAAGGAATTGTTCCTGTTCAAATTCTCTTTCAGGATATCATTCTTTATAAGCCCCAGTCTCTGAATGTTCTTATTTGTGGCAACTGTACCCTCTCTGTTTTGAAGTCCTTAAAGATCCACTTCTGCCTCACTACCTGTAGTGAATCTTTTTTTTGGTTGCTCCCTTTCCTTAACCTTTTGTCTAGTTGTCTTTCTGTCCTTGCAATATGAGCTATTTGGTGCAGGGACTAATGCATTTTGAATGCCTGGAAAGTATCTATCATATAATGGTAGCGTTATAAAGATGGCATCTCTATGGCATCTCCTTGTATCTCCTATAGCCTATGTCTTGCTTTTTTGACACGTTTTGTCTCTATAAGTCATCAACAGAACCATCATAACTTTTTCCTCACTTGCAACACTTCATTTGTAGTTTCTACAGACTTGGTATTATGGTCTTGCAGTAAAAAGACTATAGTTAAGGTTGCATCATAGTTTTCTGTTGTACAGGGTCTGTACTTCAGTGTCTCACCGGTGTTTTTTTTGCAAGCATGCCTGGTTTGCTCTGGGGATGAAATGGGTTTGTGCCGTGAAGGAGTCTTCTGACTGTAGCAGCCCTGTCTCATTTGTTGCAGAAGTTGGGAGGTTGTAGCGAATAAGGCAGGGGACTAAAGGAAGAGAAAGGATGGTCTTGTGTTTAGGGCAGTTGAATACCATCCTTGAGGCTCAGGGTATGTCCACACTATAGTGGCTACAATAGCAGAGGTATGGTGACGCAGCTGTAGCGTATACTTCCTGTATTGATGGAAGGGGGTTTTCTGTTGATGTAGGTAATCCACTTCTCTGAGAGGCGGTAGCTAGGTCAATGGAATAATTCTTCCATCAATTGAGCTGATTCTACAGTGGGGATTAGGTCAACCTACCTGCCATGCAGGTGTGAAATTTTTCAGGCTTGAGTGATGTAGTTAGGCTGATTTAAGTTTTAGGTGTAGACTGGCCTTAGTCCCTGCCTCTGTGACCAAGTTCTTATGTGACACTGGACAAATCATTTACATCAAAGTTTTCACAGGTAGTCACTTCTGCATGTAATCAAATCCTATATTATCATGTATACACACAAGGGAGCCTAATTAAAGTTGCATGGCCAGCGTTCATTCCGGCATTTCCTAACTCGAGCGTGCTTGACTCTGCAACCTTTTAATCCCTAACTTTTTATTTCCTTTTTTCATGGTTTAATTTTACTGATGAGAGCAACTTTAATATTAAACTACATTTTTTGTTTGAGTCTATTATCAAGAGTTATGATGTTCTAATTTGAATACACAGACTCTGCTTGAAATCAGTCATCTTGCAAAACAAAAATCCCAATATGCAATTTGTATCCAGAGTCCTTTGGTAGAGATTTTTGCATGCAAAAATCTTTTTTTAAAATAAACTGTCCTAGAACAGACATGGTATTACTTTAATTAAGAGTGAAGCAGGTATAATATTCATGTACTCCAATGCAAGCCTATGGTGCTTTGCATATATACTTTAGTTACATTAGATAAAATTACCTTTCTGAAGTGTCTGCTATCTGTTGGACTGCTAGGGTTTTTTCTATTAACATGTAGTTCTTAAATTTTGAATAAATTAAAACTTAATCAGTGATTTTTGTAGTTTTCCTTGAATTAAGTTTTTATATTTGGTTATTCAAGTGACATTAGAATAATAAACTATCTAAACTTTAATATCACATTAGAAACCACATACCAAGGACCAAACCCTACAGTCTCTTCCTTGGGTAAGCGCTCTATAGAAGTCAATGGGAAGCTTGCCTGAGTGAAGAGTTCCAAATTTGTCCTTGTATGCTTAGCAGCCCATAAGCAGGTAGGGGTTTCTAAAACTGAAAACTTTCTGCCCTCTGGTTCTCTCACCAGTGTTAGATCTCTGAAAAATGTATATTTGCTTGTAGTCGGAAGGGGATGTCTGACTGCAGCTGAACAACCTGGCAACCACTCCGTATCCAGTTATACAGGAGTTGAAATATAAAGATCTGTGGTTCAACCAAAATGTACTACTTTTAGTTAATGTACTTCCCAACAAGTCAATGTAGTTATCATGCAGTGTAAAGCGTTGGATGTAAAAAATTGCTGGAATCACCAAGTATAATGTGAAGAAGTCATCTTCCAGTAACACTTGCCTTTGTTAAGGTTTAACGGTTCTTCTGCTTGAAGTCAAATAGGAATTTGGATTAATACTTCATTATTAAGTTACCTAGAATATAAAACAATGTCTGCTAAAGTTGATTCTGGGCGGGCTTATTACCAGACCCACAAGCTCACTGGTTGAAGTTGAGGTAGTTCTTTATGATTCTGCTTACCTCTCTGCCTCATTTTCCTCCATCTGTAAAATGGAGAAACAATATACCTAATAGTGGTATTGTTAGATTTAACTTAATTTCACATTATCATTTTGTACAAGTTATACAAAATGTTTGAGTATTAAGACTTTTCTCATACATGTAGTGAATTTGGGGAGGATTACACATTAAAACCAAAATCTAGACTTTCATTTGCATGATGGGAGTTGTCCCATAGTGGTAGCCTACTAGAGGCTGGCATATAAAAAAATGCAAAAACCTGTTGGGGCTCTATTTCTCCTTAATATGGCAATGGTACTGCTGCTTGGTTATTTACTGAACCATAAGCACACATATAATGCTTTAGTCAAATAAGACAAGACTCTGCTCCTAGAAGCCTATCCTGTTGGTTAGACGCGACATAGAGAGGTGGAGAAGCAACAGCAGTCACAGGCTGGTATAAGGAAAGATTATAGTTATATTGTTTGAAGTCATGAGATTATGTTATGCAACATTCACACTAGCTGCTGTATATTTTTTGGGGGGTGGGAGTAGGCACAGAAGATTGGAGGGGGGGTGTAGCCTTGGAAGGCTAACTGAAAGTAGTGGATTTTGAAGGAGGGAGACTGGGCAGAGAGGGAAGTTGCGTAATACATAGAAGCTTGAGGGCTAATCCAAGTATAGGGTAAGAGTGGAATGAGGACATAAAGAGAGCAAGGAGGCTTGCAGAGTTGGGGACTAGAAAGGCCTACATGGAAATAGTGGGAGAAGAGATGGAATTAGGGGCTGAATTTTGAAGGCAGTAATAAGAAGTTGGACTCTCATTCAATTGCATTTACAATACATAAAAACTAAAAAACAAAAACAATTAGTTGGAAATAACACAGCCAGGGTGGAGCCGTGGTGAGATTCACAGGGATTCATTCCTCATCACTCACTTGCAGGCCTGGATTAGAGGAACATGGCTGCTATACTGTAGACATGACTTATACAGCCATTCTAACAACTTCCCTATAAGATAACAAGAATAATCCGTGTGGAAGGAGGAGGAAGACAATTAAATTGCACATAAACTTTAGGGTTATTTTCCTCAAAAGAATGTTAATTATCTCTCTCTGTCTCTATTTTCAGGTCAAAGTTGGTGACACACTGGATCTGATAGTAGGGGAGGATAAAGAAACAGAAACTGCTGTAGTTATGCGTGTTGTCTTAAAAAAAGCATCAGAAAAGACTGAAAGTGAAAAATACAAAGTGGTTTTGCGGCGCTGGAAAAATTTAAAAGTGCCCAAGCAGGATGTATTTAAGTGACAAGGATTTGCATATGGCAGCATGAGACTTCTTGTGGAAAACCATTTCATTTGTTGCTAAATAGGAATTTTGGTTAAACAAAATTCTTGGATCCTTTTTAAGCTTGTGATAATGTTACCTCCTTGCCATATGCACCATTCATATCTTGTGATAGTCTGTCAGTTTACTCTGTTCTATTCATTTTTGTTTCATGGTAATTTGGAAAAAGCTTTATTTCCAGACAGTTTCCCTAAAGAAGATATATAATGGTTGGGTAAAGGCTAGATAGAGCTCAACTGCTTGGCAGTGTCTCTGATTTTGTTAATCATAATGACTATGTTGAAACTAAGGCTGGTCTCATAACAAGTGGAAGAATGTTTCTGGCTGTGAGACTACTTAACTCAGTTTTCTAATCTTGTACCTCAGGGGTGTCACTCTAGGATGAACCTTTCTCAAATCTAAAAACCCAAAGGAGGGAGACAGGATGACTTAAAAGCTTTCTCCCGCCTATGGTCACTGATTTGAATCTGATTCAGTTGATAGTGACAGAGTCACTACCATCTGATTCTTGTCAGTTGCCTCTGTGAAATGTGTTGGTGGTCATGTTCATATACTACTGGCCAGTTTGGCTATTTTAGAGTGACCAGGAGAATGGCTGAGGGAGACACTCCCGTCATGATTGTGAGGCATATTGGAAGATCAGGAAGAGGGAGCTTACGCTACTATCATTTTATACCCTTTAGTAGCTGTGCAGAACATGAGTGGAAGATTTCAGACTCATGCCCTCAGTTAATTGAATGTTAAATAGAGAGTACTTAATGCGTAAACTGGGAGTTAGTTGTACAGGTCTTGGAGGAACATTGTAGAAGGATGACAATAAAATGGAAAAAACATGCTAAAAATCTCATGTCCATCTTTCTTTCTTAGCACAAATGCTTAGTAAGAAATGCTTCATTTAATGACAGTTGTACATAATCATAGATATGCTGTTGCTATTATGAGAATGATCTTCTATTTAATATTTTAAGTGAAAAAACAAGTAAAAAGGAAGTTTTCTTATCCTTAAAGGTTGGGGCAAATCTCTCATTCCTTTGTCAATGATGTGAAGACTGCAGGATCTGGCCCTCCTGATTCAAATTCTTCATTAACACAGGAGTGAGAGTGCACTGGATGGCAGTAGCATCACTGTAACGGAACAGAGCGTACGAACTAGAGTAATTTATCATATCTTTTTCTAAAAGGAAATAATCTGACTTAAATAACTAGGTTATTGTGTAGTTATATATTTTCTCCTTTTCTTTCAATAAACTGCAGAGCCACACTGGCATAGTATTTTTAGCAAATTTCCTGCGTCTGGTGTTACTTAGTAGAAATGGGAAAGGAGATAGGATAAATGAGCCAGTGCAGCACTAGTTGCTCCATTCTGCAACTTGTCAAAATAGTTGCTCCAAAGTGCTATTCCACTGCAGCAATCTTTAGAAGTGAATAGGAGCCAGATATTTAAAGGTATTGTGGTGCTTAAAGATGAACATCGCTGCTTCTGAAAATCCCACTAGACTCTAAGGTGCCTAATCCAACTCAACTATTTTTTTAAAAATTCCACTCGGGGCTTCCCTGCATTTTGAGGTGCCTAAACAACTTTAAGAATCTGCTCTTAAATGACTGTGAGGCCTGAGAAACCTCTCCCACAAGACTCCCAGCGGCAGAAATATAAGGAAGCACTTGATGTCTATATTAGAAGCAGTTGGAGGGACCTGCTCTAAGGCCTTGTCTACACTACAATTTTGTTGACAAAAGGCAGCTTTTGTGGGCAAAACAGTGGAGGTGTGCACACTACCATGCTCCTCCCATTGACAAAACTTGCCTGCTTGGCCGACAAAAGAAAACAACCTCGATGAGAGGCGTAGAACTTCCTGTGGCAAAGTTAGATCGACGAAAGTGTGTGTTATATCGCTGTAACTGGCCTCGGGGAGGTATCCCACAATGCCCACTGTGCCTGCTCTGCTCACTGTTTTGAACTCTGCTGCCCTGCATCCAGCTATAGATGCATGCGCCCCTCCCCCGGGCTGAGCAAGCCGGTTCTGGCAGCAAATGCCCTCCTGCTTGGACTAAAAGGGAGGGGGTGGATCTACTTGGGCTGTGGGGAGAGGAGGCTGTGGGAGAACTCACGTAATCTTGCTCTCCCCAGCACTAGGTCTGCAGTGGCAGACAGGCAGGGTGGGCTGCTACTACAGGGAAGGGGGAGACTCATGCTGAGCCAGGGGCTGATTCAGGGTTTTCCCTGCCCATGTACTGGTCTCTGCTGAGCTAGGGGAACAGGGGCGGACACCAGCTGTCTGTGCAACAGCTTCTGCCTCAGGATTGGTTGTTTCTAGCTGCTGTCTGAACTCCCTCTCTCCCAACCCACACACAGTCTCTCTCTTATACTGCCCCAAAACACAAGCTGGCTCTTTCACTCTCATTCTCTCTAACTGCTGCAGAACAAGGAGCACAGTGGGGACACGCAACAGTGGAGTAATTACAGCGGTGGCTGTATGTCGGCATAACTTGCATCAACAAAACTCTGTGGTGTAGACAAGGCCTAAGTGTGCAAACTCCACTCACAAGCAACCAAACATGGAAGACAGATGTGTGCCTGATGCACAAACAGTAATTAAATGTCCAAGATAAAACACAATGAAAAATGAGATGCATCGATTTTTCAAAGAACCTGTGACATGGAAGAATGTGCTGTCAAAACTACTTTGCATAACCTAACGAGCAATGCGGATCATGACTGACATAAGAGACAGACCAAGGTGTTCAAAAGCAATTAGTAATATGGGGGGGGCTGACTTTCAGAAAGTCCAGATCACCCACCCTTTGGAAATCAGGCCTCTATTAAGGTGTCAAATTGGGTAGTAGTCAGAATCAATAATTTTGAAAATCTTGGCTTAAAAGCTGTTAAAGCATAATTTAGAACTAAAATGGATACTTTGGAACAGTGACATAAAGATATTGAAACTGTGTGAAAAGAACTTCTGGGAACAGGAGGAAGAAATTCTTTGAGTAGATAGTGCACTGGATCCCACTCAGGGGATCAAAACTAAAACACAGGGCATAACCCTGTTCTGGCCATCACATAGCCACCTCTGACAGATACCTGAAAGGTTTTTGTCTCTCACTTTTGTGCCAATTAAGTCTGAGTTAATGAACTGATACACTCCTTTGGAAGGGCAAGGACAAAAGGGAGTTTTGAAGAATTGTCCCTGATCACCTTAAAGAGAAGGAAGCTCAGCAGAATCACCAAAGCACTGTACCAGACCAATATAAAACACCTGTGCGTAGACAGTTTTCCATTCAAGTTTAACAGAAAATGGCTATTGTGTTGTCATGGAAATTTCTGCAGCAAATGTCAATTTTTGCAAGTTTTCAGGTTTTGGCAGGCAACATGTTTGGGTTTTTGTGTGTCTGGTTTTCAGCAAACAAAGAACAAAATGTTGGAATGTCCTGAAGGTTTTCTACCAAAACATTTCACCTATCAACTGCATTTTTTTCAGTTTTGGTTTGTGAAAATTGAAAAGGTTTTTAGATTAAAATTTAAACATTTCCACAGAAAAAAGTTTGACTAAAACAAATTTAAGTTTTATCCAAATTTTTCACAGGGAAAAAAAATCATTCCCCAGCCATTCTACTTTTTGGGGATCCCTTTTATAAGCTCTGCTTCTCTAATGACAATCAAGATTTCCCTTTCAGAATGATTACTAAAGGAGAAAAAAAGAAAAGGAGTACTTGTGGCACCTTAAAGACTAACCAATTTATTTGAGCATAAGCTTTTGTGAGCTACAGCATCCGATGAAGTGAGCTGTAGCTTACGCTCAAATAAATGGGTTAGTCTCTAAGGTGCCACAAGTCCTCCTGTTCTTTTTGCGAATACAGACTAACACGGCTGCTACTCTAAAGAAGAAAAATTGCTACATGAACCATGGTCACATTGTGTGATAGGGCAGGAAATGGGACAAGTAGAAGTTCTGTCCATGCAGCAGCAGGTCAAGTCTCAAAGGACCAGGAAGACACCTTTGGAAGAGAGCATATTGCTCTGAATAAGGAAGATGCATGAAAAGAGTGTGAAGTGGGAGTCTATATCCTGGCAACCAGGTGAGGTAAAGCTAGAAAAATCAAATCCTTGGAGTATGATGGAACTCGCTTTATCTTTTTTAGTTACAGATTATTTGCATTTGGGTTGCTGATCTAGACATGGTAATCCAGGGACAGCCCTCTGTAGGGAGAGGGAACTAATTATATGCTTACTGACAGCTACTCAGAATAGGAGTTGTATAATCCATGGACAAACATGACGACTAACATTTTACTATTAGAATAATTTGTTTTAATAAAAAATTAAGAAGACTCTCACTGATAATGATAGGTTTATTTGAATGGGTCTTGTGGGGTGAGAGAAACAAAACGAAGTTTATGAAAGCACTGTAGGGCAGATTTGCTGTGGCTAGGTAATGAAAGCACACCTTATGTGCCAAGGTGGGAGAGGCAGTAGACAGCTGATTCACAACTGAAATGTGTCTGTAGAATCAGTGTCCATGGACAGGCAGTAGTGCCCAACATGAAGAAAAGATTCCCAGGAATGGATGATAATCACGTGGGCGCACGGAGTTAGGGAGGGAGCAAAAACAGGGTCCAGATTTGCAGTAAAAGCACCCAAAACATACTTCTTAATATCTTTGGAATACGGATGGAAAAAGTTTATACTTGCATTAGCAGCCAACTGAATAGTGGTAAGAATGAAAACAACTGACTTGGAAAAAGAAACTTACAGCATCCAAACAATACATCATTTGTGTCAATAGCGATCCCCAAATTTCAGTGACTTACTCTTAAAGTCAGAGGCTTGAACTAGCCTCAATTTTTTTCTTAGATTTCAAGATCTTCAGTGCAGTGATGTCTTCATGTGTTTGTAAAGTACTGAGCACTAGAGTACCCTGATCCTGACTGGGGCCTCTGGGCACCACTGGTACAAAAATATTACACAATAGTAAAACAAGATTTGGCTGAATTTAAAAGAAATGCGTTCAGAAATAAAATTGATGTACAAAGTATCTTAACTTGAAGATAGAAAAATAGAACTGCATCTGAACATTGTTCCTAAGATGAGAAAGTACTTTTTTATTCGTAATAACACAAAATTATGACAAAATGCTCAGGGCTACATCTTACTCTTAATAGTAATCAAATGTAATCCTTTCAAATAGGAAGTATTTTTCTCTCTTAAAGACATGCTACTTGCATTTCCCTGCTAATACAGTTGCCAGATTCCCTGGATAACTGCAAGAACTTCTAAGCAGTAGTTTCATTTTCCCCTTCAAATTTCAGAAAAGTATATATTTTAAACCCTTGCACAGTTCCTTAGTTAAGTGTTTCATTTGTGTGAAATTGATGAGACACCAAAAAAAAAAAAAAGTTCTACATTAATTTTGTAGCAGGCTTGCAGTCCTTTTTTTACTGTTGGAAAAATTCTGACAGTCACACTGGAAAATATAGAGTCATTGAATACTATGCTGTTTCCTTTAGAATCACTGTAGGAGGGAGTTGTTCAATACTTACCAAAAGTGTTATGTTAAAATTATAATGAGCAGATACTTAGACTTTTGACATTCATCCCAACAGGATTTACTGAAGTAAAACAATTTATAGCTAATAAGAAGTCAGTGTGTGTGTGGTTACATATGTTCTGAATGTTTTCATTTAATATCTGGGAATCTCTCCGGATAGCCTAAGTTTGAAATCATTAAGTGTTTGTCCTTTTAAAATAACATTCTAAAAGGGAGATGACATTAGAGCAGTTGCAGCTAATCAAGATGCCCTCACTTGTGTATTCAGTCTGACTGGTTAATGTTACTCTAGATCTTAGTAACAGACCTTAGAAAAGTTAACTAATAGAAACTTACAGTTTGTGTCTGTTCATAGCCAATCATGAGCCAGCATTTCTTTTGTAACAATATATACGTTTCATTATGTAACCAATTGGATGAATTCACTTCCAAATGCACCTCAAGAAATTTCTTTTGCAAGCTAACCGTCACTTTTCATGTGTATATTGCCTTTATATCAAATGGCCTTTCAAAAGAATGTCAAAAAATTCTTGTCAATTGTAAAAAGATTGTGGGCAATCCAACAAGACGATCAAATCAGAAGGATATATAATATATAAGCAGACTACAGTAATTTGACTAGAAGTTGAGGAAAAAGACCATTTCTGTTGAGCTATTACATGTTCACTTTTGCTAATGTAATTTTTTAAAAATAAAACCCCTCATATATTGATCAGTGTGTCATATAAATAGATTCATTTGTACCAGATGAATGTCAAAACTCATTGAAAATGTCAACGTATCTTAAAATTGTATGTTGTTAGGTAGAAAATTCTGTACATTCATATAATCTCTTTACCATCCATGTGCAAGTTTAAGATATGTTGAAGTCCTCAACGGGTTTTGACATACTTTATTGTTGAAACAAATGTGACATTAAGATAAATAAACTATAAAGAAAATCTGCATATAACATTCCTTACTTTTTGGGCTGCAGAATAAATGCTAGCCATTTTCAACTCTAAATTAAAAGACTTTTACCATTTTCATGACATTTTATATAGTCCATAAAAATGCATGTATAATAAGTTCACAAAGAGGTTCTAGGTAGCATATAATTATAAAAAACCTTGCATTTTTGATATTCAGTTTGCTAAAAATATGTACTAAAATGAAAGGTAGGATGCAGAGACTGTGGTATAAGTTCATTATCTTTGGTAAAATGTTCTCATTTTATTAATAGCCATATTTGTGCTGATTTCCATTTTGCGCATGGTCTGCTATTACTTATGCCAACAGGAAACATTTAAGTGAATTTAAACAGAATTAGATTATTCAGGACAATCATGACTCTCATCATACATTCTTTTAGGATGTTGCTAGCACATAGGGGAAAAATGAGTGAGTACTACTATCTACTGTGACTTACTACTGCTTTAACACTGTAAAATAACTTTGCTAATTCTTGCCATTAGAAAAAATATTTTTTTTTTAAAAAGGAAGGGGTCAACATGATTCTGAGAACAGTAAATTCTAAAAAACTGAAGTAAAAATATCAAGTATTTTGTAGTTTAATATAATTGCTAAAATAGAAATTTACACTGGGGCTTAACTGAAATGTGATACTATGACCCATCTAAGTAAATAACAGAAGAGGACCACAGAAAACCTCAACAAATCTCAAGATGTTCAAGGGATGGTCAGTGTTAAATGATCACTGCCATGACTAACATCTAATGGAAGGCTTGATTCTCTCACACCGTTGCCATCAACGGCCATCCTGCTTTACAGCAACGTAATTGAGAGGGAAATCAGGTTCTGATTTTAACGTGGCACTCTCCAAGGACAGATCACAAATTGTGAAGTCACAATGGAGTTTGGATGTTCTTCTTTATAACTGATCATATTAACAATGCAAGCTTGACCAGCTGAACCTAAGTTAATCATTCAAGATTACACTTCCAGATAGCTATTAATTACACTAAATCAGTTTGGATAATCAAAGGAATTTTCAATATCCCTATGACATTCAGAGACTCCAGGTTGTGCAGTATTCACACAAACACACCATATCACCACTGCTCACAGGTGGGGACCCTGCAGCATTCAATTCTACCACAGAATCAAATCTTTGTATTTACCTTTTACTTATTAAATATTTGATTTAATACTGGAAACTTTGGAATCATAATTCTGATGAAGAATAAAGACTTAAATGTTTTTCTACATTCCTTGTTTCAAGTACTTTTTCTAAAAAGAGAGAGACTAACAAGCAATGGCAACACAGTCTGCTGGTAAAGGACTTGATTCTGTTTTGTAACCCTATTCACCGAAGCAGTTCCCAGTAGTCATATTGAAGACCATGTAATAACTTACATGAGTAAGGGTGAAGGATCAGGTCTACGGTCTCAGCGTAAAAACACATTGTGTCTAATCAAGTCTTAGTTCTTATAGCAATGGAAATATACATGGGTAACAGTCAAAAAGGAAATTACATTTGACCCAGTACTGACCTCGTGTTATTTTCATTATCATCAAGAACAAAACAAAGGGATAGCTGTAATTACTGTAGTAACCAAGTCAGATGTTTCAATCGTTCTCAATGAACATGGCACTTTCAAAAACAAAACTTGCAAGTTAAAAAATAATTCAGATTCCAAATTATTTATCCTTGATGTTTAAAAGGGTTTAATGCAAAACTGCTCCTGAAGAGCACAATGATTTTTAAAAAGGGTTTTTATTATTAAAAAAGTGATAAAAATGGAAGATGCAAAAGTGGGGAGAGGACTAATACACTTAATACATGTATTTGCACCAGCGAAAGTCATGCTCTTAATGAGTCATTAGTGACTTCATCACTGATCATTTATGGTCTTTATCATGTACAAATGTAGTAAACCACTGCCCACTGTTGCAGTGCCCTTGTATGTGCAACACACGTATTAAAAAGTAACAATCTTAGCGCCCAATATTCCAAAGCGCTCATCGCCCTTTGATTCCATAGTAAGATCAGGCTCCCAGTCTAGAATAAAATATGCTCTTCCCAAATAATTTAGTGGTCAAAGTCTGAAGAATTTAGAGAGCCTGTCACTTTTTCGCTTTCTTGGCTTTTTTCAGTATATCACACTTTTTCCTGTTGGGACGCCGGCATCTTTCATCAATGCTTGGTATACATTCATAATGCCACACTTCTTCCATTTTCTCCACGGGGTAAACAGCTTCAACATAATGACGGATCAATCTGAGTCTGGTGGGATCAAGTTGCTTCTTGTTACAAGCACCTGAATGGTTATATTGCAATCTGAGATTCTCTGGAGTAAAGAGCTCTGGAAAGAGTCTTACAAGAAGCCTTGCAGCAAAGTTTCCCACAGAAAGGCTCTGCTGAACTATCTCTCTTACCTCTTTATCAGATAGCATGTACAGAGAAGGCACAGGGAAGTCTGGAGAAGGAACGACAAGTTCATCAAGTGGTATCTTGCAAAAATCTTTGCTGCTTCTTTCTGGCGGCAGTGGTGGCCCTTCAAACTCTTCTCTGAATCTTTCTGGGTTTATTGCATAGGTAAGAAATTCTCTCCTCTCAGGTCCCGGCACATGAACTTTCCGCTGCTGTTGGTATGTGCGCCTCTGTTCGGTATCCCTGCGTCGACATCTCTCATCAAGCTTCCCAACAAATTCCAATGTCCATACTCTATCGTTCTTTGCTCTTGGGTACAATATTTGCACATAGTGTCGAATTAATTTAATCCTGGTTGGATCAAGTTGTTTCTTGCCTAGTGATCCGCTACAGTTGTATTGCTTCCTTAGATTTTCATGAGTAAACAGTTCAGGGAATAAGTGAACAAGCAATCGAGATGCAAAGTTTCCTATGGACAGACTGCTTTCATATATATTTTTAATTTGTTCCTTGTTCAACAGGTAATCCGGGATAGGAACATCAAAATCGGGAGGGGGAATGTCAAGTTTATCAAAGTCTATGGGCACAAGCCAAATCTTTTTTGACCTTCTTCCTGGCCTTTCATATTCAAAGTTGTCTTCCACTTTTATGATAGACACATCGTCAGGCAAACTAGAAGAATCATTCCAGTCGTCTCTCATTTGTTCACACTCACTCCCATCCATATACATACTTTCAAGCTCATCATTTATTCGCTGGGCACACTGCTGCAACCATGCATCCTCTTCTTGCACATCAGGAAAGTAAATTTCTGTGTACCTTCGAATTATCTGAAGTCGATGAGGATCCAGCTCTTGCTTCCCAGAATCTCCATAGCAGTTATATCTTTCAGCCAGGTTCCTGTGGTCGAAGAGCTCAGGAAACAATCTGTGTAACAAAAACACAGAAAATTCCCCAGGGGATGAAGCTTCATCTAAAAATTCATTGAGATCCTGAGCATCCAGAACATAATCTGAGGTGGTGGCATTATCCCTGTCCAGCGACAAAGCTTCCTCCTGCTCTTTATCCTCAATGAAATGAGAGGACTCTACCTGCTCAGCCTCATAGAAACTGGATGACTGCACACTTTGCTGACTATTTTCCATTTCTCTTTGTGCCCAAAACCTACTGAAAAAGTCATTAACTTGAGGCAAACACTCCACCTGCCACACAGCATTGTTCTTCACAGAAGGATAACAAACTTCCACATAGTTTCGGATAAGCTGCAGATGAAGCGATTCAAGTTTCTTTTTGTTAAGGAAGCCACATGTGCTGCAGCTCCTGTTGAACTCATCATCGCTGAAGAGCTCTGGGAAAAGCTGCACTAGTAACCGGCAAGCCAAATCTCCACCTGAGGTGCTCTGATCCATGATCTGTTTGAGTTCCGCAGCGGTCAGCTGGTATTCTGGGGGAGGTCTGAACTCTGCTACAGACTCTGTTGGGCTAACATGCTTTTTAATTCTGCTGACCTCAAGAGACAAGAGGTCAACTTTGCTGTGAAGCTGAGTCATATTGGAATTCAGGGTGTTGAGTGTGTAAAACATTTTCTGTATCAAAGAATATATGTTGGGATCAGAATCTGCAGTGGAAGCTGTAACAGTGATGGTAGCAGCAGAATCCCTTTTGCGTTGATCGCTCAAACTCCGCAGATGGGAGGGGCTGCTTGGATTGACCTTTTCAAACAGCTCATAGGAAGAAAACTGCTCTGCCCCTGGTGTGCTCTTCTTCTCTGTTATTTTGTGTGAGATGCCATACAGAGGTTTCTTGTAGGATGGAATGGTTACGTCATTGAAGGGTTCTTCTTCACACAGCCACGTTATATTGGGATTCTTGTTCTTGTTAGGCTGCTCTACGTTTACCTGAGTGGGTGACCCAATATCTCGGTTCTTCATGTTTGAAATGAGGCCCTACGAATTAACAAACGTCGTATTAGTAAGACAGTTTGATTTAAAATAATAGCTACAAATTTGTGTTCCACAGGTAGGCGTCATTAAATAAATATGCACTGCCTAATTTTCATCAGTGAACCCAACTGTGCTATATAAATCAAGTTAATAAATGTATTGAAGGAAAACAATCACCAAACATGTTTACAGGGAAAGTATTATTTTACTTCTTTGTTCATGACCTCTGCTATGGAATAACTATACAATTATAATACTTAGCATTTTTACCCAGCGAGCTTTATATGATATCATTACCTCCCACTTTGTGTCTGAGGAACTTGGGTGGCAGAGAGGTTGAGTGGCAGTAAGTCCGTGACAGAGCCAAGAGAGGTTGAGTGGCAGTAAGTCCGTGACAGAGCCAAGAACAGAATTCAGGTTTTCCGATTCCTAATCCTGTGAGCTAGCCACAATCTCACTACTCCCCCCAACTGTATTTTAATGTTTCATTACTCTCCCTATTACCAGCTAATGAGGACACTGTGGTCCAACAGCCTTGACACAGGTGTGTTAATTTTTTCTCCTTTGGCTCTGAAAAACGTATGCAAGTATTTACCCCCAGTGGTCCAATTCAGGGACAACTCTATGATACCAACCCAACTTAAAAACCCCAGTACAATTAGTGAAAAGGCCTTTTAAAAATGAAAGAATGATATGTTTCTGAAAGGCAGAAACATTTATATTCATTGAATTCCTCATGGTTCTAAACCAGCCAGTAGTGAACTCTTTAAGAATTCACACTGTAAATTATTTTTAAGCACTGCATTTCCTAACTGTTCCTCATTGTTTGAGTTCTGAAGCAAATGTTTTCATTTATTCACTGTAAATATTTAGCTCATCATTTATTTATTTTTGCAAGTACATGAATATTGTGAATAACTCAGAGAAAATTAAGTAGGTAAGCAACAACAAAAAATTACAATACACAGAACTCAAAAACATGTGAGAATACACACACAGTTTGAATCTGACCATCTTGAATTTTTTCCCCAGCTTGCTATGCAGAATATTAATTAGACACAAAATAAAGAACTTGCATTCAAATATTAAAAAACAATGAAATACTGACTATGGGCCTGAGGTTAAGAGATGATGAGCAACTGAAAGTCCCATCCTAGGATCAGGCCCCTATACTGTGGATCTTCTCTGAAAAACAACATTGTAAAAAAAATGGCAGCACCTTCTTACTCAGCTAATCTGCTTCCTATGTGTATTCACACTCATATCTGCTTACCCTAGTGACAAAAATAAGTTAACACTACTTTTTAGTCCTATAAGCAATGCAGAGCTCAAACATGTAGGGGAGATCAAGCTGGGTTCTATTCTAGCTCATGCATCATCACCAGAATAAACTAAATTCCAATTGCCGTGCCGTAACTTGCCCATTTACACAAGTGTAACCCCACTGAAGACGAGTTTATGAACATACTGAAGACCATGAGGTTGCACAGGTGATAAGTGAGGGTGTTAATGGATTCAATTTAGAGTGCAGAATCCTATCAACAGGAATAAGGTTGAGAAGCTTGATTTTCAGATCCCAGCTGATTCTGCAGGGATAGCAATTAGAAACTTTCCTCTCCAGTTTTACTTGTAAACAAAGCACATTTGAAATGGACTAAATGAGATATGATAAACATGGAGCAACACCAAAACGTCACTTTTCAGAGAAGTGCCCTTGTTACGTGGGAAGATGTGGCCTAACTAAAGCACCTGTTATAAGATTCAGTAATACCTAAGCCCAACAGACAGAATGAAGAACAGGGATTTCTGGCTTTTCAAATTAAAAAAAATAAAAATCAGCATTATAAAGAGATTTGAACATATGGTGAAACTTGATCTTATCTAGTAACCTCATGTCTTCAGATGCTGCCCCAAATTATCCTCATATATAAAGAGCACAATTTGGCTCCATCTTTGTTAGAAGACTTGTTATGATAAGCAAATCATTTGTTAGTCCTTTTCAGGTTTCACCATAGTTTTTTTGTGTGTGTGTGTCCAATGAAGCAATAAAACATGACAATTTGAGGGTAGTCCTGATTAATGCTCAGCTCAGGTGAAGAGGCAGGAACAAGGCAGTACCAGGGAAGTGTATTAATCAGCATGGAGCCATCATCTATAGGGCCTTATTGTCCTTCTAAAATGAACACATACAAGTTAACATTCTTGGGGTTGGGTGGGGCCCTCTGGAAGAAAAGAAGTGCTTACGCTGAGAATTATGGCAGATCTCTGTATGTTGTAAGGGCAGCAGAACTTCTGCCCTTTCACTAATGCAGCTCACGATGTTTGGATCTGGTTGTGGGAGGAATTTGCAGATCTGCATTTCAGAAACACACGGTCAATGTTCAGCTAACAGCTAGTGCCACATCTGGGATAGATTTAAGCATTTTCTTGTAATCTGGGATACCTTGTTCTGCCTTCAGAACATTCTCCTTGCCTCCTGTAATAATCTGTACAGATTATATTGCCAGCTGGGTATAGCATTATCGGAAGCACACATGGACTATTTTTGGTGAAACATCAGAATAATCTATTGTGGAACATTCTTTTGTATTATCCATAAGGACCCTGGACTTTAAGCACAGATGTGTGTATGTACTTCAGATAATGCTATAACCAGAGGTCCCCAATGTGGTGCCCGCCGGGGCATTTTTGTGCGCCCGCAGTGCTCCCCGCCGCTGAAATGCCGCCAAGAAGCGTTGCCGTTTCTTGGCGGCATTTCAGCGGCGACACTTCTTGCTGCCGAAATGCTGCCGCTGAAAAGCGGCAGCGGGAAGGTGTCTGGCGCCCGCCACAGTCTTCTGGGAATAGCAGTATGCTATTCCCACAAGAAAGGTTGGGGACCACTGCTATACACAGTTAGAAAGATTATCGGTTTACTGTACTACCAAAAAAATTACAAGGCAGATTGTTCTATTTGAGCTACAGGCACATAATACCATGCTGCCTACACTGTCATAGGAAGCTACTGTATTACATACTGTTGCTGAGCTTTTATGAAATGCAGTATTTTGCTACTGTGGAATAATCTTTCATATTATATTTTAGGACCACAGGCCCAGATTTTGTATTTAGGCTTTGCTCCATTCAGCATTGCAAGTTTTAAGGCTCATTTTCAAAAGTGGCTCAGGCACTTATTAGCCCAAGTCCCACTGACCTACTCAAAGTTTTTAACAACTTGACTTTTGGTCACCGCCAGAACTGGAAAGTAGAGTGAGGCGCACAACTAAAAACATTAGTATTAAAAAAAGTTAGCCTCTCAAATGTTCTGTTAGAACTTCAGACTAAGACTGTGGTTGGTTATTTATTCTAAACATGCTGATTCATCATTAGAGTCAGTCAAGAATAAATTTTCACGATAATTATTGGGTTAGGTTCTGGCCGCATTGTAAATCCAAGGCAACTATCAACTTCAAATAACTTATAGATTTAGAGTGGTGAAATTTCACTGAGATCAGAATCTGTCCCACTTTACATAATCTGGAAAAATTACAACCCTGGTCCAGCAATTGGGTTAACCCATAGGGATCTGATTGCAGGACTGTGGCCTAAATTTCTAATGAAAATACTAACAAAATCTTTACTCTAGGGACATGAGAGGGGGTCTAGGATCACTGTCAGACCCAGTTAATCCAAACCAGTTAGAGAATTTCATGTTTATAAGCATTATTAGAAACAAATAACTGCTTCAGATAAAAACGGTTAATGGTGAAATTTATGCCGTAAAATGGGATACTGCTCACATCATTAAAAAATATCCAGATAAGTGGTATTGGTAAACTAGGCAAAGATTATAGTCATGTCTGACTATGAACAAATTAATTGCTGGTGTGAGTTGATTTAAAAGAGTTGTGCTCTGCTTATACCAGCAGCACATTTGGCCCAAGAAATCTGAACAGTACATCATGCATAGCCACATGTAGAAAAATCACCTCTTGAGTAAAGCGTCTTTTCTTCACACTGGGCAAAACCTCTTGCTGGCTCCCTGAACCATCACAACCAAGTGAGGTCTGTTTCCGTTTGTTGGAATCGTGTAGGCAAGTAACTGAGCCATCCAGTGAGTGTTTCTCAGGAGATCTGGATGTCACGGAGCAGTCTAGTGCTTCATCTTCATTTTCTGTTTCTACTTTCACAAGATTATTTTTTATAATTTTAACTAGAAAGAGAGAAGGTTTAGAACAATCAAGCACTTCCTCCAGAAATTCATGATACCCTTACAACAATATGCTTTCTGTTTGTTCTTCTGAAACTGCTTTTTGAATAGTGTCATTATTATTTATCATTATATAATAGCAACACCTTGAAGCCTCAAGGCCCCAAGTCGGGGCACCATTGTGGTAGGAACTGTACAAACATATAGTAAATGACAGTTCCTGCCCCAAAGAGCTTACAGCCTAAAAGACAATACATATCAGGTGAGTAGGCAGGTAGTACAGTAGGCAGGAGTTTGGGGGAGGGAGAAGGATGATGGGTAACAAAAATAATAATAGGATGTTTTAGCAGTTAACTTTTCAGTCATTGTTATAATCTTTGCTTTATCACAATGCATTCTTCATCTAAATATACAAAGTCTTCATACAACTAGTATTTTTTATCTGACCATAAAATAAACAAGATATAGCATTTTACCTTCGTCATCATCATTGAATTCAGCTGAGTTCATCTTCTAGCCCACTAAAAAAAAGAAAAAAAGACATCAGCAGTAGTTTTCTAGACACAGGGCATGGGTTGTGTTTTCAGCCTTTTGTTAAAAAAAAGGTCAGAAACCTGCTATCTACAACTATTTGCTATCCCTGGACAATATTAACAGTCCTTGGGCAATTTCCTATCTGCTCCATTTTTATTCACATTATAGCAGGCAGCCACTTTTCTTATGTGTTTCCTGGACACCTGCAGATCTGCCCCGCAGCGTACATTGAACAGAAAACAACCTGAGAGGGCCAGAAAAGTAAGATGATTTAACACTCAAGATTTTTTCTAATGTGAAGAACTTTAGTTCAGTTGTTTGAACTTTCTGTATAAGGAGAAGTGTCTTGGAAGTGCACAAATGAAAGTTCTCTGAATGGGTTTTTTGGCCACATTGTATTGAGTGGCCACCAGTTATAAGAGCCAAAAAACTCTGGAGGCCTCAGGGCGTCCAACGAGTTTCACTGCAGGTCAATTCCCAGTGTTCAGCACAGCTGAAAAATGCAACACAAACTATTTTATAACTAAGGGTTAGACTAGATGACCCTTGCCGTCCCTTCCCTATGATTCTATAATATGCCAAGGCTGTCTGAATATATTTCTATTAAAAAATGGCTATTTTGATGTGGATTGTGATATTGAAAAAACAGCAACCTATAGATCTACAGTAACAAATGTTTTTATAATTGTTAACTGGTGGCCTCCAAACAACATCAGAATGCTTTTTAAAAGGAAAAACAAAACATTTTAACTGTCTTAAAATGATTTAATATTACTTCTCATGCCAAAATTACCACATTATCACTAAGCTACATTTTTCAATTTTCCTAAACTTAAGATCACAGGTCATTTGTTATAATTCTGGGCATGTCTCAAAAAAGAAGGCTTCAAACTCCAATGAGGACAGACAGAGCAAGCATCCTCACCCAGCTCTCACTAGCCATTTAGAAGTACACATCCACCAACAGTGGCAACCACAATTGGATACCTTTTAAATGAGCCATAAATAGTTCAGATTATCCAGATACATGTCTAGCCCCATAGGCTCGCCTGGTCCCAAAAAAACTTATTTGAAATACATTAAAAACTTCCATAACTACATCGCTTTTCCAAATAGACTTCTTTCACCAAATCATACCCTAACCAGAGATTTTCTGGTTAAACACACACACACACACACGTATGTCCCATGAATATTTCTTATAAAACAAAAGAAATTTTGAAAGACAATATACAAAGAATTGCAATTGTAGTCTTATTATCTAATAGCTGTGTACAAAATGAGTTTAAAAGAATCACAAGTACTATTAAAATGCTTTGTATTAAATACAAACATTTGAATACTGTGTAACTGCATGCTTTCTCTTTGTTAGCAGCTGGTAGCTATTAATAGTAAATATAATTAATACATTCAGTGTGAGATTTTGTACATGTGACTAACAGGCACAACACAGAACGCACAGCCCATGGGGAGGTAGGGAGGGTGGGCTAAAGTGCCTTTAAGTCCCCTTTGTGCTCTCCTTATTCTGAACTATTCCAGGACCCCTCCTGTCCTCAGCATACCCCCTATACAAGGGCTTGGAAGGGGGTCCTTGGAGCGTAGCACTCTGCTTTCGCCCTTTTACTCAGCATAATTCTCCCCCCGCCCCCTGGTGTTTAAATTCAATGAACCTGGTTTTGACTCTTAACCTGCCTACATACAAGTTATGCCAGTTTAACTAAAATTAGTTTTTTTTACATCACTTTAGTTAAACTAGTGTAAAACATCTGTGAGGAGACACTTAAATTGGTTTATAAATGGCTTATGCCAATTATTAAACCAATTTAAAATTGTGCCACCCCAGGGGTTTGTGCTGATTTAACTAAATCTATTCTAAAATGGATTTTCATTCAACCAGTGCAATTTATGAGTTTAGGCAAGGGCTGTACAATCCTTTCTGAAAAATCCTGAAAGGACAGCGCTGTGGCCTGTGTTCTAGGAGAAAGTTAAATTGAATTGAACTTACCTTGATATCCCATATACGACATTAAACTTCCAGGCCAGTGACTATTAGATTTCATTTCATTTTATTGTAGAAGGCATGGCTTTGGGAAGACACAGCATAGTGCCAAAAATGTGGGAGTGACAAGGAATAAGATGACAGCTGAATGTAGTTGCTGAAAATTTTTTATTTTTTGGAAGGCCCAAGTAGGCAACCAGGCAGACATCCTTACAACAATCACATGCTATATAGGAAGTCTCAGATTTCCTAGGTTTTTCAGGCAGCTTCTTGGGGCAGAACTGTCAGAGATCATGCTGACTGAGAGAGATGGCAAACATAGAGCCAGAGACAGAAAAGAATTGACAAATATAAATATATATAAAGAAAAAAGAGAAAGAAAACAAAATCAGCGTGCAGCCTCCTTCTGTAGGATAATACACATGGAATGATATTTTTCTTCTGTCACTGCTGTTCAAACAACAGGCAGAACACTTCGGGAGAGGTCTCTCCGACTGGAGACAAGTGGGTTGGAAGCAAGAGGTACGTGAGGGTTTGAGAATCATAGTTGGAGTTGGGAATATGGAGAGAGGGTATGTAGTTGCAAAGCCTCTTTTTGAGAAGAATCCTGGACCAGAGCTAGCCAGAGGGAAATGGACTAGGGAAAAAGACAGAAAACAACAGAATCAAGGAAAAAATGGTGCAACAAGTAATCAAATTGACAGGTTTCAGAGTAGCAGCCGTGTTAGTCTGTATCTGTAAAAAGAAAAGGAGTACCTGTGGCACCTTAGAGACTAACTAATTTATTAGATCATAAGCATCCGATGAAGTGAGCTGTAGCTCACGAAAGCTTATGCTCTAATAAATTTGTTAGTCTCTAAGATGCCACAAGTACTCCTTTTCTTTTTAATCAAATTGAGAAATCCATCTGAGAGGGTAAGTGAGCTCCTGGTTGTTGATTCTCATTGCACTGAGTGTATGAAGGGGTTGAAATGTTGCCTGATCTGTCTTGTTTCAATATAAAATTAAATCTCTCTCCCTCACCCTTTTGTCTCTAAAAGAGTAACTAGTTCTAGAGAAGAATAAACAGATGCAGGGCAGAAAACACTAGTACTGAAGTACTTATGTAACGTGGCCTGGGAATTTGGGTTTGTAGCCATGACTACCAGAGATGGGAACTCAGGGCCATCCACCCTTAGCTACAGTATCTTGCTGGGAAAAGGATCAGAGCTGCAGCTTGTGTTCTCGTTTCCCGGGAAACTGGGTTTGGGAGCATGATAGACAATAGCCATTTCGCATACCAAATACCCACAACAAGAAAACCATACTCTACACTAATGGCCAAATCCTGCTGCTACTGAGATCAACAGGAGTTTTGCAATAGACTTCAGTGGTATCAGGATTTAGCTGAAATTGCTTGTTAAATTTAATTTGTAATTACCTAGCCATTTTGAGATAAAACAAACAAAAAAGCATCGGAAACTGGTAAACTTAAATTTTTAGGGTTTTTGCTTGTTTGAACACATTTAAAACAATAACTTGGTTCAGGCATTGAAAATGTTTGCTCTTGGTTAAAACGCATTTATTCCTGGGTTTACACGTTGCGTGCAAAGTTTCATTCTGGAGAATTTTTATTTATAAATGTCTAAAAAATAAGCCTATAATAGAAATACTAACACAGTGTTACCCAAAGAACCCACTATTAGCATAAAGGAAATTATTCAGAAAGACAATCAATTCTTACACCTGTGATCATGGGTTTGCATGCTGAAAATGAAGCAAGTATACTTACTCTTGATCTTTCCTCAAATTTGCACCCAAAAGTGCCCCTTATTAAAGGCCTCTGCAGTTTTGTTTCTATTGGAGTCCCTAGCTCAAGTTATCCATTCAAAGAGAAACTCGAAGAGGTGCAATATTCAGATAGATTCAATGTTCAAGGAAGAAGAGGCAGAGCAGTCTCACCATTTGACAGTGGACTCCATCCCCAGGATGTAAGCAATAAGTCATTGAAAAGGATTTCCTAATGCCTGCATCAGAACCTTCTGTTTGAAAACAATTTGCAGCATTTACTTTAATGTAATTAATGTTTAACTCATAAACAACTAAACATTTTACTGACATTATAGCACGTGCCCACACTTTTACGACTAACATAATGCTTCTCTTGGCACTATGCGTTGGTGAAGGTGGCATCATGTAAAGTATGTATACTGCTTTGCACTGTTCCTGTGAGATGCCACTGTTTGTGTAGGCGTTCACATACGAAGAGACAAACGTTCCTTTTTACTAAGCTTGCTATTTCAGTCTTCAAGACTAAGACATATTTCAAAATGTTCAGATTTCTGAAAAGACTTAGCCACACAAGTTAAAAAAAAAGTTTCCATTCTTCTGATTGAGATAGTCTGTAGTTGTTTAAATAGTTTTATCCACTTGTCTCGGGGAAAAAAATTTCTTGCATCTTAAACACGGATATGAAATAAATCAGTACTTTTCAAACTGGTCTGTGAAACACTTGTCCACAGAAAATGGTCTGGTCATATGGCACTGGGTCTCCTTGCTTCCAGCTGCTAAACTGCATTAAAATAAGTTAAATATGCACTAAGTACCTTCGTAATGTTACTTTCCCATTTGAAAACATGTCTCCTTGGTGTAATGCAGTTGATGCTATGGGGCTAAAAATACATTCAGAATTTGCTTTGCTATTTGCTCCCCTGTAATGTTAAAAGAGAAATTATGCAATGAAGAATAGAAGTGGTTCAAGAGACAAGCTATTAAGATGTCCATTCTATGAAAAATGTCAGAAATAAACGTAAGTCTCAAACACTCAACAGTTTGGTATGATATTTTCATAAAACATTACAGAGAAGCAACAGCAAAGCAAGTTCTGAATGTATTTTAGCCCCATAGCATCAACTGCTTTACAGCCAAGGAGACATATTCACTGTCAGGTACCTTCAATTTTATGAAAAAATAATCCTCTGGAGAGAAAGTGCTTACATGCATTCTTAGAATCACAGAACTTACCGATGTTATAGACCTAGCCTTGATGCCTTCTATATGTATGCTACATCACTTCCTCAAACACTTCCTTCTCACTTCCTCATGACACCTTTAATATGTAAGTCAGTAACTATTTAAAGATGTATATATTCAGTTTACCCACCAGGATGTACAAGCCTAACCTGAATAATCATGTGATCATACTGCCTCTTGTCACTCCAGCCCTTATCCATTGTTTGCTGTTCCCATGTGTAAGCACTTCAAAGCAGTAACCAGGTCTATCTGTACTGTAAAGTGCCTAACATATCTGAGAGTGTTGTAAAATTAGTAACACAACCATCTGTAAAGTCACATAGAACATCTTCCTGCCAATACAAGATCAAGACTGTTCTGTCCCAAAATTCATTCTTTAAGAGTTCCGTAGTTTAAAAGGCACATGCAGGGTGTGATTTTTGTATTATATTAAAACACAGAACAACCATTTATTCTACCAGTTAAAAACATTATCTGTATCTATACTAATATATACAAGATTTCATGTTTCTAGTTTTCTAGAAAAGGTTTGATCCTGACAATTAAAATCCTCGCATCTGACTGTATTGTTTAGCTCACAAACGCATGTTAAGTGCATATTTATTTTTCCTTCAATGCAGATCATACCACAAACATTTGACTAATCTCTGCAGCAGTTCATATTTCCCTAATTCCATATTAACTGTAAAAACATGATATAAAACCCCTGCTTTCATATATTACTTTACGGTATGAATGATTTGTGCCTCTGATGGCCTCATGGTGGTACACCACTTTATGTTTTTCAGTGAAAGCTGCCCTAAGTATTATGTCTCTGATTTTAGCTTCACTTGTGTCTGAAGAGGTTGAGTCTCTATTTTTTCAATCAAAGGGTGGGATGTACCAGTATATTTCAGTGATAATAAGGATTCTTGAAAATTATTTTAAAAAATTATCCACCTTACTTGTTTTAAGAAGAGGGGAGAAAACATTCTCTTTTCAAAGGATCAGATAATGTACTGGGGCTTAATTAGTGGTTGGTGCTTAAATTCCGCAGATCTGATATACTAAAGAATTTCTGTTTCCCTCCTTTACCTCCACTATCCCTGTAGCAGTTTTATCAGAACATCACAAGAAGAGTGCTGTACTAGATATTTATTTTAGAGAACTGACACCTGGAACACCAGCAAACCAAAATTCTTGTGTAAATATTAATGTTCAGTGACGGTTAATGTTTATATTGCAGCTGTATGAAAACTTTTGTGTATTCACAAGAACCCTGTATATTTAGTCCAAATCTGTTGCTTTTCTGCAAAGACTGTATGAATCAGAACACGCATTTAATATGCAAAACCTCTTTTTACTGGAAGATTAGTAATTCCCTTAAGATACTTTATCTTACCTTCTGTTTAAAGAGGTTGCTAGTTTTCTCTTATCTTTTTGCAGGTATACATAGGAACTAAAGTTACTGTTATGACTAACTTGCAGATAAATTTCACATATGGGTTATTCATTAAAGGCCAAGTTCCTCAACTTCTGTAAACAGTCGTGGCTCAATGGAAGTCAATAGAGCTATGAAATTTTACACTAGCAGAAGAGCTGGTCCTCATAAACGTTAAGTCCTTGTTCCATTGAAAATAGTCAGAGCATATGCTGTTGACTTCAGTGGAACCTTAACTTGGCCATAAACATTTTCATATTTAAATATTTCCTTAAATAAAAACCTACTATGAACAGATTTCTTCTGATTTTTTGAATTTTAATGACTATATATATTTTAATTTAAACATTTCTCTACTGTTGGAAACTCAAAGCAAAGCAGCATTGTAATTGTCTGCATGACATCCAACATGAGAAATTGACTACAAAGGTTTCAGAGTAGTAGCCATGTTAGTCTGTATCCACAAAAAAGAACAGGAGTACTTGTGGCACCTTAGAGACTAACACATTTATTTGAACATAAGCTTTTGCGAGCTACATGCATCCGATGAATTGAGCTGTAGCTCACGAAAGCTTATGCTCAAATCAATTTGTTAGTCTCTAAGGAGCCATAAGTATTCCTTTTCTTTTGATTATAAAGGGTTATTGTCAGCATATTACACTTCTGGCTGAAATGTCTTCATCTGCTAGTGTTACAAGTAACACTTAAAATGATTATACCAGAAGGAAACAAAAAAAATATTTATTTCATAGAATCATAGAATATAAGGGTTAGAAGGGACCCCAGAAGGTCATCTAGTCCAACCCCCTGCTCGAAGCAGGACCAATTCCCAGTTAAATCATCCCAGCCAGGGCTTTGTCAAGCCTGACCTTAAAAACCTCTAAGGAAGGAGATTCTACCACCTCCCTAGGTAACGCATTCCAGTGTTTCACCACCCTCTTAGTGAAAAAGTTTTTCCTAATATCCAACCTAAACCTCCCCCACTGCAGCTTGAGACCATTACTCCTCGTTCTGTCATCTGATACCATTGAGAACAGTCTAGAGCCATCCTCTTTGGAACCCCCTTTCAGGTAGTTGAAAGCAGCTATCAAATCCCCCCTCATTCTTCTCTTCTGCAGGCTAAACAATCCCAGCTCCCTCAGCCTCTCCTCATAACTCATGTGTTCCAGACCCCTAATCATTTTTGTTGCCCTTCGCTGGACTCTCTCCAATTTATCCACATCCTTCTTAAAGTGTGGGGCCCAAAACTGGACACAGTACTCCAGATGAGGCCTCACCAATGTCGAATAGAGGGGAACGATCACGTCCCTCGATCTGCTCGCTATGCCCCTACTTATACATCCCAAAATGCCATTGGCCTTCTTGGCAACAAGGGCACACTGCTGACTCATATCCAGCTTCTCGTCCACTGTCACCCCTAGGTCCTTTTCCGCAGAACTACTGCCTAGCCATTCGGTCCCTAGTCTGTAGCTGTGCAAGCCATTCGGTCCCTAGTCTGTAGCTGTGCATATTTTGTATGCTTTGTACATTTGACAGCACTTTGTACATAGTCAGTGTCCCCTGAAGTTTGTGTTGGTCTTTCTGGAGGGGGGAAAAACATCCCCACCTATGTATGGAAATATGACTGTGAAATTACTTTAAAAGGCAAGAGCTTTCAAGGGCAGGTCTGGTACTTGAAACTACTAGTAAATTATTAAAAATGAATTAAAAGATTTTAAGATGAAACAAACTTGAAACAAACCAGTACAGCTTCACTGCCAAAGCTGAGCAAACTGCATGTAAGCAGACTACATAAAAGTACACTAAAACAGATGTTTACAGTTCTATCACTTTTAATAATCCAAGACTTTACTAAAAATCCAATGTTGGATTTTTTTTTAATTATTTTGAATATCTATAAGTGCTACTTAAAATTAAATGTCTTGGACAACATATTGCATATTACAAACTTATTCCACTATTAGAACATTAAGTACATGATAAAAGCTTTTAACTCAAAACCTCTTTTGTTTTAAAACACTGGGAGACAAAATCGAAGTGTTAACCTCATGGACAAAAAGTGTACCAATACTTTCCGTAGATTAAAACCCTCGTTTGCTGTCCGGTGGAATAC
Source organism: Caretta caretta (assembly GCF_965140235.1). NCBI lineage: Eukaryota > Metazoa > Chordata > Testudines > Cheloniidae > Caretta > Caretta caretta. The sequence goes on from NC_134208.1 coordinate 82,680,213, forward strand.
TGGCAGCCTCACGGCTCCACTGAAGATGGTCTCTAATAGTGGCATCTTGCCAATAGGACTTATAGGGCATGCTCTCAAATTGTTTTTATTTTTAGTTACATCTACTGATGCAGTTAAAAAAAAAAAAACGGTCCTCTCAACTAGTGAAATTTTCCCCACAAGTTACATTGCCTCTTTCTAAAATGTTGTCAAATGACAACTTCATCTTCAAGCGTTCAATACACTAGACATATTTATTTCCAGCAACATGCTAATCACAATTTGGCTTTTCATTTAGGTGCTTTTTCTGAGAAAAGCAGCAAGATTCTTTTAGACAAGGTGTCTCCAATTTTATTTTAATCTGTTTTGAACCTCGGTATTCCTGCTTCCCTGATAAAAGGAGCTGTGGTGTCTTCTTCAAACTATATTTAATTGTCCTCTTTTTTACCCACTGGACTTGCCTATGCTATCAAAATGACCTGTTAATGACATGGGTAAACAGCTAGGCCAGTGCTCAACATAGTTTAATTAGACAAGAACAAATGATGTTCAGCACCACTGCAGGAACAGCAGTTACAAAGGTGTTTATGGCACCAGTTGCATCAGAAAGTTTCCAGCACTGTACTGGACAGTTTATTCTACTTTAAAAACATCTTGGTTTTACACTTTTAAAACCAAGATATTTGTGCAATATATACAATACATGAAAAAAATATGATCGCACGTTGCAAAACAGACATATGTCAGCACATATTCACTCAGACAAATTCAGAGTCAACTATTCAACCTGAGAAGCTGGGTCAGGCACTAGGTAGATGTGTGGAGAGGAGTGAGAACAAGATAAATCATCTGCCCTGGTCCTTATTTCTTCACCCCAAAGAGGGTGGTGGTGGAGGAGAAGAAGAGTGTGATCCATGTAGTCGCAGATTCTCTAGCCACATTTCCATCATATTACAGACCTGGAGCAAGATCATCAGCTGCTTTAAGTCAACATAGCACTGTTGGCTTCAATGGAGCTACACCAGCTCAGGTACTGTCCCTGGATCTCTGCTTCTTCCAGGGGATGAAGTTTCCATTCTATTGCTAAAGAGTTCTAAGTGGTCATTGAGAAGATGACTAGATTTGCCCTGCAGAGCACAATTACAAATAGAGCCCTGCACAGATACAAAATGTGTATCCACATCTGATCCACAATCCTCAAAAATGATCTGCAGATATAAAGCGATATCCGTGGATTTGTTGGGGTCTAATTATGAAAATACATTCATAGTATTTATCAGCAATGATACAGAACCTAAATAAATCAATATACATGTTGAGTCCTTGAAATCTAGTAGCACTCATGACTGTCAGCATGTTAGCACCTAATTTAGTCGGTGCAAAACAGCTCAAAGAAACAAAATATTATTTGTATGGATTTTACATTTACTATTGTCATTCTGGTAATAATGTGGTGGGTCCTATCCACACACAGAAGAAACAGACCTTGACACGAACAATTTAAAACAGTAAACATACAGAGGATGATGGAGAGGGATTAAATAAAATATTTTAAGCGTTTTACTGAATTTGACCTTTTCAAATAATTATCAGCAACCCGCAACTCCTTCTTGATCCCGTTAAATGTAGCTGGTTAATTTATTGCAGGCACTACCGTAAAAATGGGTCCTGAGAAGAAATTTGAAGAAGAGGTTTCAGAGGAACAGCCGTGTTAGTCTGTATTCGCAAAAAGAAAAGGAGTACTTGTGGCACCTTAGAGACTAACCAATTTATTTGAGCATGAGCTTTCGTGAGCTACAGCTCACTTCATCAGATGTATACCGTGGAAACTGCAGCAGACTTTATATACACACAGAGAATATGAAACAATACCTCCTCCCACCCCACTGTCCTGCTGGTAATAGCTTATCTAAAGTGATCAACAGGTGGGCCATTTCCAGCACAAATCCAGGTTTTCTCACCCTCCACCCCCCCACACAAATTCACTCTCCTGCTGGTGCTAGCCCATCCAAAGTGACAACTCTTTACATAGTCAAGTCGGGCTATTTCCTGCATAGATCCAGGTTTTCTCACATCCCCCCCACCCCCATACACACACAAACTCACTCTCCTGCCGGTAATAGCTCATCTAAACTGACCACTCTCCAAGTTTAAATCCAAGTTAAACCAGAACATCTGGGGGGTGGGGGGGGGGTAGGAAAAAACAAGAGGAAACAGGCTACCTTGCATAATGACTTAGCCACTCTCAGTCTCTATTTAAGCCTAAATTAATAGTATCCAATTTGCAAATGAATTCCAATTCAGCAGTTTCTCGCTGGAGTCTGGATTTGAAGTTTTTTTGTTTTAAGATAGCGACCTTCATGTCTGTGATTGCGTGACCAGAGAGATTGAAGTGTTCTCCGACTGGTTTATGAATGTTATAATTCTTGACATCTGATTTGTGTCCATTTATTCTTTTACGTAGAGACTGTCCAGTTTGACCAATGTACATGGCAGAGGGGCATTGCTGGCACATGATAGACTAGGGCAGTGGTTCTCAAAGCCGGTCTGCTTCTTGTTTAGGGAAAGCCGCTGTTGGCGAGCCAGTTGTTTACCTGCTGCGTCCATAGGTTTGGCAGATCGCGCTCCCACTGGCAGCGGTTCGCCACTCCAAGCCAATAGGGGCTGCGGGAAGCGGTGCAAGCTGAGCGATGTGCTGGCCACCCTTCCCACAGCCCCCATTGGCCTGGAGCAGCGAACCGTGGCCGGTGGGAGCCGTGATCTGCCGAACCTGCAGACGCAGCAGGTAAACAAACCACCCCCCGCCAGGTGCTTTCCCTGAACAAGCGTCGGACCGGCTTTGAGAACCACTCAGCTAGGGGGCTTGGTCTATCTACATTGACATAGTGGCCAGGCTCCGGGGTATGAAAAACCCACACCCTGGAGCGCAGCTACAGCACCCTAACCCTGGGGCAGAGGCAGCAAGATCAGTGGAAGAATTCTGTAGACCCAGCTCCCATCCCTCTGGGATGGGGGCTCCTACAACCGCAGGTAACCCTGTCCATCGCTGCAGCCTGCGTCTACACGAGGGGGTTATGCCGGCACATGCCCCGCAGCGCGCACAGGGGGCAGGGCCGCCTCCACACTGGGGATCAGCCTTAATTCCACCTGTTGGTGCTGCTCAGGGAGCCGCGCTGGGGCCCCCCCCAGGTACGTGGGCAGCGCGGCTAGGATCGCCGGTGGGCCTCATGCTGCCTTGGAGCTGGGCAGGGGGCGGGAATCTGGACCGATCCCCATCGCGGGCGAGGGAGGGCGCAGGGCAAAGCGCAGAGCCCGAGGCGGGCGGACAGCGGCCGCCAGGCTGCAGAGAGTTGGCTCAGCGGGAGACGCCGGCTCGGGTCGCGGCTAGGGGCAGGGACGAGGCCGGGCACCCAGGAGGGAGCGGGCAGCCTGTGGCGGCGCGGCAGGCGGCGAGCCAGGCCCGGCGGCGGGGGCCGGAGGCCGCAGGGGAGGGCGGGGGGTGAGTCCGGCCTGGCCCCGAGCGCAGGCAGGAGGGCGGGGCGGTACCTGCAGGGGCAGCCCCGGGTCTCCGGCCTGGGGAACCGGCTCCCTGCACGCGCCCATGGGGAGGGGCGGGGGGAAGCTGCCCGCGCGAGGACTCCGGTTCCTCGGGGCTTCAGCTCCCGCCATGTGCGCGCCGCCCCGCAGGGCGGGCTGTAGGGAAACCCCGCCCCGGGGCGGAGGCAGCGGCAGCCCCGTTCGTTCCCCCTGCGCACGCGGCGGTGAAAACCCACGACAAGCCCAGCGCGCGCGGCGCGGCAGCGGCGGCTTCCGGTGCGACCGCTGCCCGGGCGGATCTATATGCCCGGGGAAGGCGGGGTGACGGCGTGACCGTTCCACACCCCCTGCTCGAGCGATGGAGTCGCCCAGGCCGCCGCGCGCGCGCGGGCGCGCGCCACGAGCCCTCGCGCTCTAGCCCTGTCCCGAGCGCAGTCAACAAAGGGCCCCGGGGGGCGGGGAGAAGCGGCCGGGGCCCGAGCGGGGCGCAGGGGCCGGGGGGCAGCAAGGAGCGGGCCGGCCCCGGGGACACTCACCTGGGGTCGCGGCGGGGCCGGGAGCGGCGGCAGCGCTGGTGCCCAGGTTCCCCCCCGCTCTTTGTGTGCGAGGGTCCGCGCGCTGCGCTCTCGCGTGACGTGACGGGACCGTGTGTCATTTCCGCACAAGGACACAGCGCCCCGAGCCGCGGCCAGCGCCGCCCGCTCCCACTGGGGACCCCGCGCCCCGCCCGCACGCGGGCTCCTGCCTCGGGGGGGGGCACCGCCCGTGGAAATACCCGCCCCCGCGCGACGGCCGCCTCGTCCCCGCTGCCGGTAGCCCGGGGGAGCCGCCGATCCCTCCGGCCCCTGTGCAGGCGCGGGCGGCCAGGCAGGGGCCAAGCCGCTTCTCCCCGTCCGGAGCAAAGGGCAGCGACGCCGTTCGCGGCGGGTGGGGATCCACCAGCCCGGAGCGGGGCTGGCCGCCTGCCCCTGCCGGCCTCAGCCCGGGCCACCCCCAGCGACAAAACCCGGCCCCTGGTGTGAAACGAGCCAGCGTCGGCGGGACCGAGCCCCGGCTACCGCGGGTGGGAGCCCGGGCGGGCCGGCCCCGGCTTGATGCATGTGCCGTTAACAGGGGCACTAGTGGGCTAGGCAGCAGCTCTGGCCACAAACGGCGGGGTTGGCGCCTGGCTGCTGCGCACAGCTCCACGCTACTTGGCGTGCGGAAACTGCGCCCGAGCCTCCCCGGCGAAACCGCACGTCTCCCTCCCCGCCTCCCTGAACCGTCATTTGTAACCACTGTCCCCCACATACTCAGGCTGGGTGGATCGGCGGAGGCTCCCCCCTGCCCCCACTTCACACCTGACTCGTGAAGCCCGCGCCGCTGGCTGTTCGGTAACATGCTCATGCTCATCATCGGCGTGTTACGGGAGCAGCTAGAGGCCTCCTTTGTTAGGTACAGCACAAAGCCTCGGCTTCCCGCAGCCCCTACCCTAATTTACAGTCCAATAAAACACCAACAAGCATTCTGATATGGTGCGGGCTCTACACTTTAAGGAAGTGACACTGTTCTGGGGTAATCCGTGAACATCACAAGTGGATTGACTCAGTTTAAACACCGAAACCGGGTGAAAATGAACATTTGGATGAACTTGGTTCATTGACGGTATTCAAAGATCACGGTCACTTTCATGCCTCCTATTTTAAGAAGTAAGAATAGATATACTTAGCTTGGCACAGAACATGCGATTAAAATATTTAAGTAAGCTCCTCTGCCAAAGTCATAGTAACTGACTAACATCCAGATCCAATTATGATTGTTTGAACAATCCATAAGAAAAATATGAAGAGATTCATACAGGGCTGCATCAGCTCTGAACTTAATGATGACATTCGTATATAATACATTATAGACACAGCCAAAGCCCACAAAGATCGCATTTCGGACAAGTTGTCGTGAAAGGAAATCACCTAGTTAAAGAAACCAGTTTTAACGATGCCTTGACATTATATAAAAGCTACACTTAGTATGCCTCACTTCTATGGAGAACCTCAGAGAACAGGTATTTTCTGAATTTTCTACTGCCAGTTTAGAAAGGCTATTCATTTAGTTTCGGAGTGTGCAATTTCATTTAAAACACTTGATTATTTAAAAATATTTACATTTATTCACTTTATATGCTCTTTGGGTCACTTTCAAGCTGAAGTATTCAGCAGTTTAATCACTTAATACCTTCAAGCATTCGTCGTTTGAACTAGGATCTTTTCAGTTGCTTCAGCTTTGGTCGGAAGGGGGCTGCAATGACTTACAGTTAATGGAAATCGCATCGTTTCTATGTTAAGTACATGGGTATATTATAATTTTTCCCGAACTTAACTAACTACACATTGCCAGGAATCCTAACTTTTTTTAAAAAAAGTATTGACAAAAGAGACATTTGCAGTATCTTAGAACATGTCCGATATTACTCCAGCAAGTCTTACTGTTCCTTGCTATGGGGGGAGGGGAGGAGGGCAAATAATTTCCCACTGTCCAAAAAAAGTTCTCATTTAATGTGTGTAAAATACAAATTTCCAGCCCTGCAGAACTGTTAGCTATTTGAAGTAGATCGAAAGGGCTGTCTTTGTGAAATACCTCCCACTATTTACAAAAAGAAAAGGAGTACTTGTGGCACCTTAGAGACTAACCAATTTATTTGAGCATGAGCTTTCGTGAGCTACAGCTCACTTCACCACTATTTAGTGACCCTTTGAAATTAGTAGTAAGATATCAAGCCTGACACCTTTTATGTTTTCTTTAGATAGGAGAGGGTCTTTGGCCCTGTTGAGAGGAGTGGAAGGTGTCCTATGATGCTTATTAACAGGATTTTCCTTTTACTTAGCAGAGTGTGTTTCATTTTATGAAGTCATCATTTATATGGTTTGTCCTGTTCCCATAGAGCAGAATCAATGATGCCATGGATGTTACTTTATTATAAAAATACACATAAAACCTTAGCTATAGGCAATCATTTTTGTGATAAGATACATAGGGCAAGAAAAATTAAAGGCTACAAAACAGAAAGTGACAAAGTATAAGGAGTGCTTCATTGATCAATAAAATCACAGGTAAAATACCTTGAGCGCAGCAACTCCAGACTTAGAAGTTAAACCCAAAATTACAGTTTGTTTGTAATCTAGTGAAAAGAAATTTCAACATAAATCTAGTTTATTAAAAAAAAAATCCTCTAAGTCAAACTACTCAGAATTCACTTAATCACTAAAATTAATACTTTCCTAAAGAATTAAGGCAATAATGTTCAGTTTTAAAGAACAGCCACATGCTAAGTGGTGGATCTAAGGAGTAAAATAGTTACTAAATATATTGCCCCTCTTAATGACATATTTAGATTTTTGAACACTTAAAACAAAGTAACAGATTTTTGGGGCTTGCTTGTAAAGTATTTCTTCGAGATTTCTTTCCTGCAATTGCACAACTCTGCCAAAATCTCTTGCAGCTCAAGCTGCTGGCAGATTTATAGTGACAGATTCTATGAATAATCACAACAGATAATAAAGAGGGGAAAAAAGCAACAAAACCCTTCAAATTAACTATTTACAGGCTACTATTTATAGGAGCCCCTGAAGCACAGATTACCTGTGAGCTCATCTCATAAATCACTAGACTGTAGGATACATTGTCAACAAGACAAATTCCCTACAATGGACCCAGTTCTAAACAGTGGTTCAAGATAAAGAGCAGTTCCAGAGAACTTTATTCAGGGTCTTATTTTTACTGTACTGTATTATCACAATAAACTAGGCCAAGTCTTGTGTGATTTATCTTCTTTCAGTACTGTACAGCTAAATGAACATGCTCTTAAAGGGTTAAATGTTTTAACACCTGCCACAGCTGTTAAGCAGTGTTGTAGCCTCAGTCTGATTTTACTTGAATGCTTTACATGGTGGGATTTAGTAAAGGGAAAGAGACGGGAAAAAGCCAAGCAGTGCAATCCCAAACTCAATTTCAAAGCCCTTGAGAAAATGCTTGCCAATTTGAATTCCATCTCATTTCTACTCTATGGTCGTGGCCAGAGGCACTGCAGCTACTGGGGGACCCACACCCAGGAGGAGACCTGAAGGCCTCAGCTAGGTATTCAGGACCATGATCATGTTGTTGCAGAAACACTAAGCACGCTGTCTCCAGGCAGTGCAGATAGCAAGTTTAGATTCACTTCCCAGCCAGTCAAGTCCCGTTTTTTTTCCACCATCTGAACATGTGCTACACAAGTCATTTATTCAGATGTGCACTTTTTTGTTTCATGCCTTTGGCTCAAAAGCCACTCTGTGACACTATGGCACACTCTGGAAAATTCCAATTCAGCATGAGGAAAAAAATCCATCCTGCAATTTCATACAAGTGAACTTTAAAGGAAAACTCATTATCAAGGTTACATGTAAACAATGCAGCACTTGTCACTTGACCCAACTGAAACTAGGTTACATATGTAAAGATGTGAACAAAAACTGTTGTAATCTAGTAAGTAGTTTAATATTTGCTCAAAGTGGCTTGAAGGTAGAAAGCATCCCTATCCAAAAGTCCTGCAGAATTTAATAAGAATGAAACTAATACAGTTCTATACAAATTTACTCTAAAAAACTATTAGGAGCCAGATTCTACCCTAAGCTATGCCCCCTTTATGCCAGTCCCCTGGCAGGAGGGATCCATAGGTCAATAAATGTGTCCAGGAGGAATTTTTCTGCGGGCAGTTCTCCCACATGAGTACAGAACCAGTGTAGCTAGCTGGCTTTTACACTGTAGGTGGGAGAAAGGTGGCATGATTGGAGCATTGCAGTACTATACCAGGCTTTTGAAGCCATAGCAAGATAACAGTTCAGAGCAGCCATGAGGCTGCTTTAACCATACTAGGGGCTGGGCTGGGCTGGTGCAAAAATGGGGAGTCAAAATGGCTCTTTTGAGGTCTCTTCACTCAGCTGTGCCTCACACATATTTGGCACAGGTGAGACTCTATCCAAAGAGTTTAATATAGATTTTTACATAGAGGTTTGTGAGCTGTCCTACAGAACTCCATAACATCTGATGAAGTGAGCTGTAGCTCACGAAAGCTCATGCTCAAATAAATTGGTTAGTCTCTAAGGTGCCACAAGTCCTCCTTTTCTTTTTGCGAATACAGACTAACACGGCTGTTCCTCTGAAACATAACAGGGATGTAACTCTTTAACAAATCCAACAGGAAGGTTAAGAAATCCTATAGAACACTAGAGATTAAAAAGGGGACCTCCAGAAATAAAAGCTCATCCAGCTAAGAACTGTAACAGATTCACATCCTCTGTGGATCAGGCAAAGAGAGTCATATGTACACATACTCAATTGGTCACATAACCAATAACTATAATTGACACAAGAAACTTAAGAACGGCCATACTGGGTCAGACCAATGGTCCATCTATCCCAGTATTCTGTCTTTCGACAGTGGCCAATGCCAGGTGCTTCAGAGGGAATGAACAGAACAGGAATCATCAAGTGATCCATCCCGTGTCACCCATTCCCATCTTCTGGCAAAAGAGGCTAGGGACACTTCAGAGCATGGTTTTGCATCCCTGCCCATCTTGGCTAATAGCCATTGATGGACCTATATTCCATGAACTTACCTAGTTCTTTTTTGAATCCTGTTATAGTCTTGACCTTCACATCCTCTGTCAAAGAATTCCATAGGTTGACTGTGCATTGTATGAATACTTCCTTTTGTTTTAAACCTGTTGACTCTTAATTTCATTTGCTGACCCCTAGTTCTTGTGTTATGAATAAAAACCACTTCCTTATTTACTTTTCTCCACCCGTCATGATTTTATAGACCTCCATCATGCCCCACCCTTAGCTGTCTCTTTTCCAAGATGAAAAGTCCCAGTCTTACTAATCTCTCCTAATATGGAATCTGCTCCATACCCCTAATAATTTTTGTTCCCTTTTCCTGTACCTTTTCCAATTCCAAATTATCTTTTTTGAGATGAGGCAACCAGATCTACAGGCAGTATTCAAGATGTGAGCGTACCATGGATTTATATAGAGGCAATATGATATTTTCTGTCTTATCTATCCCTTTCCTAATCATTCCTAAAATTCTGTTTGCTTTTTTTGACTGCTGCTGGACATTGAGTGGATGTTTTCGGAGAACTATCCACAATGACTCCAAGATCCTTTTCTTGAGTGGTAACAGCTAATTTAGACCCCATCATTTTATATGTATGGTGGGATTATGTTTACTTTGCATTTATCAACATTGAATTTCATCTGCCATTTTGTTGCCCAGTCACTCAGTTTTGTGAGATCTCTTTGTAACTCTTTGCAGTCTGCTTTGGACTTAACTATCTTGAGTAGTTTTGTATAATCTGCAAATTGTGCCACTTCACTGTTTGCCCCTTTTTCCAGATTGTTTATGAATATGTTCAACAGTACTGGTCTCAGTACAGACACCACTATTTACCTTTCCATTCTGAAAACTGACCATTTATTCCTACCCTTTGCGTCCTATCTTTTAACCAGTTACTGATCCTTGAGAGGACCTTCCCTCTTATCTAATGACTGCTTACTTTGTGTAAGAGCCTTTGGTGAGGGACGTTGTCTGATGGTGCAAAAACAGTATATCGACTGAATCACCCTTGTCCATATGCTTGTTGACACCCTCAAAGGACTCTAATGGATTAGTGAGGCATGATTTCCCTTTTTAAAAAGCAGCGTTGACTCTTCACGAACATATTGTGTTTATCTTTTTGTCTAATAATTTTGTTTATTACAGTTTCAACCAATTTGCCTTGCACTGTAGTTTGACCTACCAGCTTGTAATTGCCAGGATCACCTCTGGAATCTTTTTAAAAAACAGGTGTTACATTATCAGATGACTGGAAGGTAGCTAAAGAGATTGATTTCAATGATAGGTTACATACCACAGATGGTAGTTCTGCATTTTCACATTTCATAGAATCATAGAATATCAGGGTTGGAAGGGACCTCAGGAGGTCATCTAGTCCAACCCCTTGCTCAAAAGCAGGACCAATCCCCAATTAAATCATCCCAGCCAGGGCTTTGTCAAGCCTGACCTTAAAAACTTCTAAGGAAGGAGATTCCACCACCTCCCTAGGTAACACATTCCAGTGTTTCACCACCCTCCTAGTGAAAAAGTTTTTCCTAATATCCAACCTAAACTTCGCCCACTGCAACTTGAGACCATTACTCCTTGTCCTGTCCTCTTCTACCACTGAGAATAGTCTAGAACCATCCTCTCTGGAACAACCTCTCAGGTAGTTGAAAGCAGCTATCAAATCCCCCCTCATTCTTCTCTTCTGCAGACTAAACAATCCCAGTTCCCTCAGCCTCTCCTCATAAGTCATGTGTTCCAGACCCCTAACAATTTTTGTTGCCCTTCGCTGGACTCTCTCCAATTTATCCACATCCTTCTTGTAGCGTGGGGCCCAAAACTGGACACAGTACTCCAGATGAGGTCTCACCAATGTCGAATAGAGGGGGACGATCACGTCCCTTGATCTGCTCGCTATGCCCCTACTTATACATCCCAAAATGCCATTGACCTTCTTGGCAACAAGGGCACACTGCTGACTCATATCCAGCTTCTCGTCCACTGTCACCCCTAGATCCTTTTCCGCAGAACTGCTGCCTAGCCATTCGGTCCCTAGTCTGTAGCTGTGCATTGGGTTCTTCCGTCCTAAGTGCAGGACTTTGCACTTGTCCTTGTTGAACCTCATCAGATTTCTTTTGGCCCAATCCTCCAATTTGTCTAGGTCCCTCTGTATCCTATCCCTGCCCTCCAGCGTATCTACCACTCCTCCCAGTTTAGTATCATCCGCAAATTTGCTGAGAGTGCAATCCACACCATCCTCCAGATCATTTATGAAGATATTGAACAAAACCGGCCCCAGGACCGACCCCTGGGACACTCCACTTGACACCGGCTGCCAACTAGACATGGAGCCATTGATCACTACCCGTTGAGCCCGACAATCTAGCCAACTTTCTACCCACCTTACAGTGCATTCGTCCAGCCCGTACTTCTTTAACTTGCTGACAAGAATACTGTGGGAGACCGTGTCAAAAGCTTTGCTAAAGTCAAGAAACAATACATCCACTGCTTTCCCTTCATCCACAGAGCCAGTAATCTCATCATAGAAGGTGATTAGATTAGTCAGGCATGACCTTCCCTTGGTGAATCCATGCTGACTGTTCCTGATCACTTTCCTCTCCTCTAAGTGCTTCAGGATTGATTCTTTGAGGACCTGCTCCATGATTTTTCCGGGGACTGAGGTGAGGCTGACTGGCCTGTAGTTCCCAGGATCCTCCTCCTTCCCTTTTTTAAAGATTGGCACTACATTAGCCTTTTTCCAGTCATCTGGGACTTCCCCCGTTCGCCACGAGTTTTCAAAGATAATGGCCAATGGTTCTGCAATCACAGCCGCCAGTTCCTTTAGCACTCTCGGATGTAACTCGTCCGGCCCCATGGACTTGTGCACGTCCAGCTTTTCTAAATCGTTCCTAACCACCTCTTTCTCCACAGAGGGCTGGCCATCTATTCCCCATGTTGTGATGCCCAGCGCAGCAGTCTGGGAGCTGACCTTGTTAGTGAAGACAGAGGCAAAAAAAGTATTGAGTACATTAGCTTTTTCCACATCCTCTGTCACTAGGTTGCCTCCCTCATTCATTAAGGGGCCCACACTTTCCTTGGCTTTCTTGTTGTTGCCAACATACCTGAAGAAACCTTTCTTGTTACTCTTAACATCTCTTGCTAGCTGCAGCTCTAGGTGCGATTTGGCCCTCCTGATTTCATTCCTACATGCCCGAGCAATATTTTTATACTCTTCCCTGGTCATATGTCCAACCTTCCACTTCTTGTAAGCTTCTTTTTTATGTTTAAGATCCGCTAGGATTTCACCGTTAAGCCAAGCTGGTCGCCTGCCATATTTACTATTCTTTCGACACATCGGGATGGTTTGTCCCTGTAACCTCAACAGGGATTCCTTGAAATACAGCCAGCTCTCCTGGACTCCTTTCCCCTTCATGTCAGTCCCCCAGGGGATCCTACCCATCCGTTCCCTGAGGGAGTCGAAGTCTGCTTTCCTGAAGTCCAGGGTCCGTATCCTGCTGCTTACCTTTCTTCCCTGTGTCAGGATCCTGAACTCAACCAACTCATGGTCACTGCCTCCCAGATTCCCATCCACTTCTGCTTCCCCTACTAATTCTTCAGAACTCTTGGGTGAATAGCATCTGGTCCTGGTGACTTATTATTGTTTAATTTATCAGTTTGTTCCAAAACCACCTCTATTGACACCTCAATCTGGGACAGTTCCTCAGATTTGTCACCTAAAAATTATGGCTTAGGTGTGGGGTTCTCCACCATATTCTCTGTTAGAATTAGAAAAGTTGCAAAGAAGGGCAATGAAAATGATTAGGGAGATGGAACAGCTTCCATACAAAGAGAGATTAAAAAGATTGGGACTGTTCATCTTAGAAAAGAGGTGACTAAGAGGGATCTATGATAGAGGTCTATAAAATCATGAATGGTGTGGAGAAAGTGTTATTTACCCCTTCACATAAAGTAAGAATTAGGGATCATTCAATGAAATTAACAGGCAGCAGGTTTAAAACAAAAAAGAAAGTACTTCTTCATTCAACGTACAGTCAACTTGTGGAACTTGCTGCCAGGGGATGTTCTGAAGTATAAAAGAATTAGATAAGTTCATGGACGATAGGTCCATCAATGGCTATTAATTAAGATGGTCAGGGACGCAACCCCATGTTCCGGATGCCCCTAAACCTCCAACTGCCAGAAGCTGGGACTGGATGAAAGGGGGATGGATCACTTGAAATTATCCTGTTGTTCATTCTCTCAGACGGATCTGGCTCTGGCCACTTTCAGAGACAGGATACTGGGCCAGACGTACCATTGGTCTGACCCAGTATGGCTGCTGTTATTATTGGGGCTGAGAGTATTTCTACCCTTAAAGAGCACTGGAGATTAATGGCTTGAACTTGGATCTATAAGAGATGGGTACTAGCGGAAGTTGGATTTGATTTAAAGCTAGGAAAATCAGAGTCACTAGTCAAAACTTTAATAAAGAAGGAACTGAATATAAATGAAAAGAACTGCTTTATAATGGAGTAACAATCCAGTGAAAGGTTTAAGGACCAATGTCTATTTCTCACATTACCTCAGCAGTAACTTGTGTGTCAGTTGCACCCATAACTGTTAAAAACTGATAAACCCAAGCAGTTTTTAACTTGGAAAACACGAGCTTCCTTTAATCTCTTGGCAATGAAATTTAGAGAATCCTTTGTCCCATGTTTTAGTTCAGCCAACAACTGTCCTATTGTAGAGATCATAACTGATGCTACCCCATACCTTTGCTGTAAAAAGCAATAATGCTCACTTAAATTCAGAGTCAGCATGCTATCTATGCATAATCAGCTTTATGAAAGACCAGAAGAACATTTGCTCCCTCCATAAAGGTCTTCTGTTTAAAACCATGTAAGCAATACAAAATTGGGAACTGTACCTTGTTAAGCCCTTTGTCTCCAACTTGTCCAGATCTCCCAGGAAGTAGGATAGCGTTCTCTTCTTTCTAATATTTAAATCCATAGTTTAAGCACACAGTGTACAAAGACATTCTTATAACTAAGATTCTAGCCTAAAGGACCAAGTGTCCTTGGACTGCTCTCAAAACATTTCTTCCATGTGGCAGTGAACTCCATTGCTGAAAAACACCTGGCCAATTTAAAATAATTTTATAGAAGTACTTCAATTCTAGCGGTGACCAATAAAACATTTACACTAGTAGGAAGGGAGATATCTCTAGGCTGCAACCACTTGTACAGGTCTACTTTTCCTTCCAGGAGAGGGCAATAGTACATGCACAGGTGGGAAAATAGATATCTGAAAGTAGCATTTTATTTTTTACCCAGTTATGGCAGAAACAATGTTCACAAGAAATTTCAGGGTAGACCTGTGTAAAGTATTCAACTGAAAACAAATGGTTGCAATATAAAATAGACATTCTGTACTCTGTTATCTGATTACCAGGCTGCACAGAGCTCTGTAAATATGAAACAATGAAACTGGACACAAATAGGAAAAGATCAACAGTTAGAGGAGGGAGAAAATATTTTTCTCTTTTAGGAAATTCCCTAGGTAATTAATAACTCCTCTTAGTTTTACAGTGTAGTTTTATACTAATTTAACAAAAAAAATCTAAGTTTAAACACTTCATTTGTTAAAATTAATTTTGGTAAATTGAAGATTAATTTTTAGTGAGAACCCAGAGTGTTGGCTTGCAATTTTTATATAAATTAAAAAAAAAAATTTATGGCAGTAAAAAAGTATGATTTTCTCAACCTCATGTCTAAAAAAGTGAACAGATTTTACCCAACCTCAAACACAAAAAAATCACTTTTGGAGAAAGGCCAATGGGAATTTCAGCCAAAAAATGCTTCCAAAAAAGTTATGAGCAGTGAAAATATGGGGTTTATAATAGAAGACTAGACAGAACTGTAACTAGTGCTATTAAGCAAATTATATTTAATACAGCTGGTTGGAAAACTGAACTATTTTTCATGAAAAATTTGTCAAAAAACGTTTCCAACCAGCTCCAACTTATAGCAGTATTAGTACTGACACTACTGTTGAGAATGCACCTATTCTTATTCCATTCCCCACTTTCAAATAGCTCAGACTAGCCTGAAAAAGTATATTTTGCTGAAGATTCATATCCTTTAAAAAAAATTCTACTAAGTGTGGATATAGTGTGTGTGTTGAGGTTGGGAGAAGATACATTTGTAAGTCCTGTGTATCCACACACTTTAAAAAATGTAACAAGTTTACTTGCCCACAAAACAAAAAGTTGTTTGATAAGCTGGAGAAAAGTCTGACTAATGCAGACAAAAACCATGTTTTTTTAATAATGTTCTCCCATTACACCCATTTTTTTATGCTGGTGCTGAACATAATGATGCAAGCAACTGAGTCTAATTGTACAAAATTATTGCTAGTGATTTGCATATGAAATACACACCTTTTACTGCCTCTAGTTGGCATTGTTTAACTAGATTATAAATAGTACATCTGAAATGCTGCAAACAGAAAACAGTTTATGTTGGGCACATGCTATGAATGAAGAAAGGCTCAGACACAATGTGCAAGTTGGAGAGCTTTCATCAAAACGAGCCAAGATGGGAAATGGTTCATTTCCTAATCATGCCCTTGCTTTGCAGAAGCCAGTCTACAGAAAACCTCATAAGTAAAGCTCTCTAAAACACAGGCATTCATGCCACCATGTGGGTACGGATCACCCTCTTTGTTATCCCTAAGTGTTTCAGATTTTTTTTGCTAATTAGTCCTACATATATGACAGCATCCAGTACATGCTTTTAAATAAATCTGAATATCTCATCTGGAGTATTTTGCCACAAGATGCCAAAAGAAACAACCATCTAGTTGTAAAATATTGTATTCTGGATATGAAAAGGAATGAGACACACAAGGTGGGTGAGGTAATAGCTTTTATTGGATCAACCTCTGTTGGTGGAAGAGAAGTTTTTGAGCTTCACAGAGCTCTTCTTCCGAGATGAAGACGAGGAGCTCCGTGAAGCACGAAAGCTTATCCTAAATTTTTGTACTGGAAACCAAAATACCATTTTTTTTAAAAAAGGGTTATATTTAATTGAGAAATTAAGTTTATCAAAATTATTACTGGGGCAATTCCCCCGTCATTCATTCTATTTATTAACTAAGGGCCACAATCCCCTAGAACATATTGAAAAATGGTTCATTTACTGTATGGTAACTGCAGTGGGAACAGCAATTTCATCATGCAAAAAGAGTTGTACTTTAAAATAATGGTCCACACACTTCTCTTTCTGATTGTTCTATTTTCCCAGAATTAGGTAATACTAAGGTGGCATGCTGCCTTTGGTTCTGTTTTGAAGAACGAGAGAACAAGGTAAGTTTGTTTCTCTTTTTATCTCCACAGTTAAAAACTCCCATAAAGAACATTCTGAAGATGGTTACACAGGAAATGAAGGAATACAAATCTCCATTTAAAACAGGTAGCAGAGAGAAGGAATCTCCTACACTTGGGGTACCCAAAGCATTCCTCCGGCTAATACAGAAGATGTCATTGATTTCTGAAGCAAGTTTAAGGGAGCTCTGGGCAGGGTCAGGCAAAAACACAAATGCTTGAAGAGAAAAGACAGGTGATTGTATGAAGCCTCTGCTATCAGTTGCCAATTTCTTAATTGTGTCAAACTTTTTTTTTATAATTTAAAGTCATATGGGCTAATTATGTTTTCTCTAGTTAATCTATCATAGGTTATTTCTAAGGGAGTTACCAAAGTGGGATCAAAATTCTAGAGGAAAATGTCATTCAGAAAACAAGGATGTTACAGTACCAAGTTTATTCTGAAGGAGAAATCCATGACCCCTGGCTCCCGTAAATAGCTAATACAATTTATGGAATGGGTTAGGAAAGGATATTGTGAGAGTCTGATGAAAAGATTGTCAGAACTAACTACTTCTTGAAATACTTCTTCCTTTGAACTGCTTGTTGACTGAGAGACTGCAAAGATCTTAGCTTTGTATTTCATTACACACTGTAAAGATGAAGTGTCTGGAAGCTTTTGAAGAGTACAATGGGCTCAAAACCTCACTCTTCT
Organism: Caretta caretta; assembly: GCF_965140235.1. Lineage (NCBI taxonomy): Eukaryota > Metazoa > Chordata > Testudines > Cheloniidae > Caretta > Caretta caretta. The sequence goes on from NC_134208.1 coordinate 82,697,421, forward strand.
CTGAGGTCAGGGCTGAGGAGAGGAGGGGAAGGAGGGACAACTGAAGGGGCCCTGAACTCAGGGGGGTCCCCAAAACAAATATAACATCCGTGCAAATAAAGTGAAATGGGAGGGATTGGGGCCCCGCAGTGAACATGGTGTACCCCCAGGTTTCTCTCAAAGGGTCTGTCTGAGGTTCCACTAGTTGATGAGCAGCAATAGCAACCAGTGATTTGACCCAGTAGTGTCATTCTTGGCAAATCTGTTGACAACATAATTACATTACAGCACAAAAAGGAAACACTATCTGCTCAAAGAAAGAAAAAATGGAGGGAATATCACAGAGCAAGTCCTGCCCTGTCTAACTTTTGGTCCAAGTTTAAAAGGGGGAAGATGACCTTTTATTTTATTTATTAAAAAAAACAAACCCCCAAAACTGGAGTACCACGTGCTCCACTCATTCTGCCTGACTTTACGCACCAGTTGATCAAAGGTGTGTTCAGTGCAAACAGGCCCAAACAGCTCAGAATCACTGGAAATCCTTCATGTGAAGTGGAAGGAAAAATAATTAGGAGAAGCTGACCCTCTCCCCAACAACAGCTAGAGGGAGATTCCCCACTCCAACATCCTTCTCACAAGGCTGGGGAAGAGAAAGTCCACAGCTCGCCCTCCCTCAGCTGCCAGGATGGGAACAATGCCTCCCCAAAGAAGTGCCATTTTATGGTTTCATTAGAATAATAACTTGCCAATTGTATAGCAACTTCCACCCAATGATCACAAACATTAAAGAACTAATCTTCACAGCCTTGCAATACATAGCTGTCCCCATTTTACAGGTGGAGAAACAGACCTAGAGGTTAACTGGCTTGCACAAGGTTTCACAGCAAATCTGTGGCACAGCCAGCTTAACCACTGAGATCATGCTTCTTGAAGGGGCACAAGTTAGTGTAAGAAGTGTAGTTTGTTGAGAGACAATAATGTGGCTTAGCTATGGTTTTGTGCCTAACTGTAAGGTGGCACCTGCAATACAGTAGTTAGGATACAACTCAGGAAGAGTGACATAGGGGTATCAACTAAAGTGAAGTACTTCTGTCATGAGGTGCTGGTGCTTTCACTTGCAGTGATGCTGAAGACTAGGAAAAGACGACAAAAACAGAGGCAGCCTAATTGCTATGCCAGAATATGAGGATGGGGAAAGGAGACAATATATAAAGGGCTTATAACCCTAGCTTTACACTTTATTTTTGGTTTCATAACAAATGGTCATTCTAAACTGTCCTCTGACATTAGTTCCGTCTCTCTTCTTTGTCTGGGAGCATAGCATATGGAATGCTTCACTGTTTTTATTTCTTATACAGCATCCAAAATATACTAGAGCTTCATGTAGCTCTGCACTGATCACTCTAAGCATCACTCCTGAACTGGTGACTAGAACTATGGAGGTAGCTATGCTTCTCCAACCCTCCTCAGCCAAAGGATGATGCTTATAACACATGGCCTTCAGGATGTGGGTGGGCAGAACAGGGGAAGGGTGTTGACAGGAAAAAACTGATGAGCCTTCCTGATCCACAAAATGTGGGAAAGAAGTCATCAGAAACAGAAATATGTGTTTCTAAGAGTACAGAAATAATGATAATTCTCAGCAGTGACTGTTCGCTAAAGGATGATGTTGGCACACGAACAAGTGGATATAAACTGGCCATGAATGAAATTTAGATTGGGGATTAGAAGAAAGTTTCTAATTATCAAAGGAGTGATGTTCTGGAATAGCCTTTCCATAGAAGTAGTGAGGGCAAACAACCTAACTGCCTTTAAAATGGAGCTTGATAAATTTATGAACAGGATTATATGACTGGATTGCCTGTGATAGGGAACTTGACTCGATGACCAAGAGGTTATCACTTCCAGTCCTATAGTTCGTATGTTTTGCCTGTAGGGTTCAGTGTAGGGTATCTGTGAAGGATCCAAAACAACAAAAAAAATCATGCTTCCAAAGAGTTACTGGAAGATATCACAGATCTGTTTATTACGAAGGCATTAGTAGGAGACTGTTCATTTTCACCAATTCAACCAATGACGCTACCTGTCTACAATATCACTACTATTTAGTTTTCTTTATTTGTCATCAGTAAGGAGATGTTGATAAAAGTAGTACTTTCAGGAAAAGAAACATATGCCCATCCCGTAATATGCTGCCTGTTTCTTCCATGCTACTGAGCGTTGTCAGTGAAAATTAAGGGGAGTTGAAAGGACTCAGGATGTCTCTGGAGTCCCTCAGCTTCCTGCAAGATCAGCCCCTGAATAACCATGAAGCATTTGAATTAAAAAGTAGGCTCATGGTAAGGAGAAAGCAACATGTGGCTCTTACAAAACGTAATGTTTTAAGACTAAGTCTGATTTATACACAGTTGAATAGAATTACTAATTAACTGAAGTTTAGAAAGGTAGTAAAAAGATTTTAAGAATAAAAATAAAATGCTCCAAGAATTCAGTTCACTGTCAAAGGCATTGAAACTGCACTTGTATAAATCTGAGGAAGTACACTGATGTCGCAAGTATACTGTGCACGCACACGCACACGCACACACACACACACACACACACACACACACAGAGAACTTTAACACATGTAGCTTTATATTTTCCTTTCAACTGAATGCAACATGCTGGTCCGTGATAAAAAAAAAGCTTTGTGACACCTTACTTTTTTGCGGGGAGGAGGAGTAAAATTTAACAGAAATAACTTCACTTAATGTTTGAGTGAGCGATGTAATGAAATCTGTTTGCTGTGCTAGCTGTCTCCAGATTGGTCTGTAATTACACCACAGAAGGAAGAAAGGTAGCTGAGTCTCAATCTAGATCATTTATGTAAACTCAGCCTTCTTGTCAACGAAGTTCTCAGATTGCATGCATGCAAACCACAAAAATCATCTCCTATGAACAAACTAGAGACAGTGTCAAATTGCAGACTTCTGATATACCTTATATTTTCTGTAATTGGATTTAAAATCTGACACACTAAGGTTAAAAAAAACTTCTCATGTACTATAGATTTATTCAGAAGAGTAAAAAAACCTGTGCTAACAGAAGACTATTCCACACTCATTTCTGCCAAAAGATTGATGCTGAACATTACAAATTCACATTTATTTGACTTAAGTGAAAACAAGTGTCACATAAATCTGGGAAATTATTTAGGGTAAGATTGCACTGAAACAAATTGCTTGATCTGGGGGAAAGATTTTTTTCCTGAAAGCATTGAAAACCTTATCTTTGAGCCAGAGCAAAGTATTTTATACATACAGTATAAAAACACAGGCAATCAATTCTCTTAACTGAGCTAAATTAATATTTGATTAAATATTATAAAGCTCCTACTTACCACGCTTGACACATTCTCAGCAAGTTTCTCAAATACTGAAAGCATTAGGCACAGAGTAATTTTACATTTGAATACATAAAAACAGTGTGAGGAGACATAGCTGCATGTAGACAGATAAAGGATTTTTCCTCATTAATTCCCTGAACTGCCCTTCATGTTGATAAATTGGTACATTAATTCTTGACTTAAACAGCCCTCTCTCTGGCAATTTTAGAAAGTGTTTCTCCTGACACCTGCAGCTTCAGGCCCCCCTCTGTCCTCTCTAGTGCAGGAAAACCACAGGCCACCACATTGGCGCCATCCCTGGCTATGTCCAATCAATAAGGACTTATTTCCTGTCCATTTGCTGAGGTCACAGAAGTGAGTCTCATTAATTATTTCTACTGGTGCAGCCTCAAGTATGCTTCTGGCATGACAAGTGAAAAGTGTTTGACCTTTTTCCCCTAATTTTGTTTATAGCAGTTCCAAAGAACGCATGTTCATTCAGCAATGTGGTAAACGATCAAAAAAAAAAAAAAAAAAGAAAAGGCAACTAACAAATTTAGTTCTTTTAAAAATACAGGATATTTTTTCCTTGTCCCAGCCAATATCCATCTAGCTGTTTTCTGCAAACGAACAGTTTATTTCTTGAATTGTATGTCATGAAAATCTGGTCACAGCATAAACCATGTTTTCTAAAGCAGATCTGGCCTCAGAGGAAGGGAAGCACTCCAGGGCCTCCAGTGCTCTGTTTCCATGGTAATGACATAGGTCAATAGCTGAAGTCACACCTTTGCCAGCCTTGATTGCTTCTTGCAACTGTTAGAAAACACATGCATAATAAAATCATTTTTGACAATACTTGGTATACAATTATATCTAAAAAAAAGAAACGGAGTACTTGTGGCACCTTAGAGACTAACAAATTTATTTGAGCATAAGCTTTCGTTAGCAACAGCTCAATTATTTCTAAGATAACAGTAACACAGCTGCTACTCTGAAACCAGTAACAATTCAGTATTTCCATTACCTTTTCTTGAGGTAAAGAGGGCAGCTAAAATCAAATCACTCAGAAAGTTCTCATACTATTTGCAAATATAAAGCTGCTCTACTTCAGCTCCTAACTACAATAAAACCCCAATCAATTTAAAAAAAAAAAAGGAGTACTTGTGGCATCTTAGAGACTAACCAATTTATTTGAGCATAAGCTTTCGTGAGCTACAGCTCACTTCATCGGATGCATACTGTGGAAACTGCAGAAGACATTATATACACAGAGACCATGAAACAATACCTCCTCCCACCCCACTCTCCTGCTGGTAATAGCTTATCTAAAGTGATCACTCTCCTTACAATGTGTATGATAATCAAGGTGGACCATTTCCAGCACAAATCCAGGTTTTCTCACCTCCCCCCCCCCCTTTTTTCCCCCCAAAAACCACACACACAACCACATCAATTTAAACTACACAACTACTTCTTGATAATTCAAAATGCTAAGCCTTACAAGCATGCATGCAACAAAGATGGGAGGTTTTTAAATATCTGGACCTGTCCCTAACCAGATAATTTTTGTGTAGCATACTAAGTCAACATGTCAACCAAGCACTTATTTTCTTGTACTCCATATATGGGTATCACAGGTCCAAATGGATTTATAAATACACATTTTCATATTTCATGTATTATATTATATATTTCATATTAATATATTTTATAAATACATATTTTCATAGTTCATAAATATATGATTCCAGGCAGACTAAGGAGGATATGCACACTCATGTCTCCATCGCTTATATAATTTATTAATAGTGCTCTTTTTGCTCATTATATGTTTAAATTTGTTATAGTGGACAACAGCAAATTTCCTAAATCCAAGTCTGCCATCAATTCTGCCATGCAAACTCAATGCACTCAGTAGGGATGATGACTTTGAGGATGGAATACAGCTCCAAATTGCATCATATTAAATAGGAAAATGTTTCCATGGGATAACAGACATTTTCTGGCAAACTGCTGGAGAGAAGTGCAAAACTTGGGTAAAATGTCAGGTAACATTTGCATGCTTTTTATATGACTTAATTTTGTTGAAGTTCTTTAAGGTAGTCTTACGTTTAAGTGTATTTAAAATTGTTTTTATGATGAAGAGCATCCTGAGAGCATCAGCAGAAAGAGGTGAAATTATATTTATACAAATTATTATTGTTTGATTGCCTTTAATATGTAGTCTTCACAGCAATCCCAATCCAGCAGCTAGATGAGTGAAAGGACAGGAATCAACCCCCCAGGTCTCTTATCTATTTGTCTTAGGGTATGTCTACACTGCAATTAGTCACCTGCAGCTGGCCTGTGCAAGCTGACTCAGGCTAATGGGCTATTTAATTGTGGTGTAGACATTCAGGCTCAGGCTGCAGACCAAGCTCTGGGGCCCTCCTACCTTGCAGGGTCCTCGAGCTTGGGCTCCAGCCCAACCCTGAAGGTCTTCGCAGCAATTAAACAGCCCCTTTGCCCATGGCAGCTGCAGGTGTCTAATTGCAGTAGATGTACCCTTAGGTATTTATATGGCCCCCATCCCTGCAGTATCTGAGTGCTTCACAATCTTTAATGTATTCTACATGGTTTAATGGTAGCGTCTCATTGTCATTGAATCAACCTATCAAATATAGAACTTTTATTAAATACATATCAATATTGTATCTAAAATTATTATGGAAAATAAATCTTTTAAGGAATTTTTACTGCAATATATTACAGTACACATCACCATAAATCACTTCCATTCAATATTACTTATACCAATATAACATTAACATATCTAGTTTAAATTATATGGAAATATTTGAGAACCAGAACTGTAAGTCATCCATTTTATATAGGCAGTTGTATTTATACATAATGAATGAGTTTTCTTATCTAAATACATACTAAAGTGGATTCATTATATGTAGTTAAGAATGAAATCAGTTGAAAGCATATTACAGTATTTAGTGTTCAAGTCCCAATTCATAAAAAATGTATTCCCCACTTAAGTTGGAGTTTTCATGGACTGTGCTTTGGAGGAATACTTCTCCTGAAGCAGAAGTGCCCTCTACGGTTAATTCAACACCTTTTCCAATGTGTGTAAATCACCCACATATCCACGGCCATGAAGGATGGATGGAGTCACTAGTGAGAAAGAGTAATTTTAACAGAATAGAAGGGTTCTTCGGTTGACCCAACCTATCAGCAGGTGTTAGAATTTGCATGAAGATGCTAAATCTGCTGACTTACTGAAGCTCATTAACACTACCCAGGATATTAGGGATGCAGAAGGAGATTGCTGGCAACAATGTACCAGAAAGAAGAAATCCTGGAAGGAAACTTTAGGAACAGTCAAGCTCAGCTTAGTTTGAGGATTACATTCTATTATTGGTTTTCAGGTACCAATAAAGCCAAACCCCAGAAAGGGGAAGAGTTTGGAAACTAACATAGGGTCTGCACATTGTTAAAGGCAGAGTGAGAACTCAACCCATTCAAAGGCATGCCATGTATAACTACTTACATGTATACAGCGCCTTGCAACCAAAAGAATCCCAAGCTTATTACAAACTACACACATAAGAATTACCATACCAGATCAGACCCATCAACTACCAGATGCTTCAGAAGGTGCAAGAAACCCCAAATAGGGTAATAATGGCATAACCAGCTCATTGGGGAAGTTTCTTCTTAACCCCATCAGTTATTTGGCTCATGCCCTGAAAGATGAAGGCTTATACTTTTAAAAATTCTTAGTAATATTTTGTTATCCACATAAATGCTAATCTTTGGCCTCAACAGTATCTTGCGGCATGGAGTTCCAACTTCCTTTTATCAGTTTTAAATTTAATATCTTTCAATTTCAATTTTGTATTATGGGAAAATAGGAGTTTCTGATATTATGAGACAGGATAAACAGAAGTGGCCAATTTTCCTTCTGTGTGCTATTCATTATTGTGTATGCTTTTATCATGGTCCCTCTCATTAATTTCCTCTTCAAACTAAAAATACAAATCTTGTAATCTTTCTTTATATGGAACTCTATTCATAGGATCACTTCACTCACCGCTGAAATACAGGAATCTTTACAGTGATACTCAACACTGTAAGAGCACACAGCACAACCAAACATCAAACTACAGAATAAGACTGGAAGTGAATATTGTATCCATTGCATTAAAACTACTGAGGAAACTTTAGATCTATAAAATGCGATTACCCAAACTGGATATTGCCCAACCTAATGCCCCTACTCTACTCTTCCAAGAGGTGCTACAAGATCTTTAAGATCACAAACAGAAGGGATCCCACCTTTAAATCTCAGCCAAAAGACAGTTCTGTGCTCCAGAACACCATGTTAGGATATTGGTTTAAAACAGATTTGAGGGAAAGAGTGCCACCCACTGAACTGCCAGAACTACTTTCTCAGCACCTTGGGTTTTCCTTAGAGGTACCCACATATTGACCAAGCTTGACTGCTTCATTTGTGATTTAATGAGCTCAAAAAGCCGCAGGTATTATTGCTGTAGGTGGCTATGTGTGTTTATTAAACAAAATAATTTTAAAAACCCTGCCTAAGTTAACTTATCCTCAATGTAGAACAAGGCATTGAGAATAAATAACCTTCAAAACTTCCTTCCTCCCTACTTTCCTCATAAAAGAGCCCCATTCGTTTACCTCTTCTATCTTCTGAACGGAGCAATACCCCATAGTCCCCTTTCTCCTGGCAGACCACCTGCCTTTCCACTTCCTGTTCAACTCACAGTGCCATCAGCACTACCTTCCAACTAATCTCCACAACTGGACTCCATGCTAGTAAATCCTTTGCCCCCAGTCACCACTGTCAGTGCAATTCATATCCTATCCCCCTTTCAACTCCTGGTTAAGAAACTAGAAGGAAAAGGAGATAGTTTGGAATGCAGGTTAAATGGATCAGGTTGGATTTCTGACAGTTGTCAGGCACGGAAGATTTGAAACTTGCTCCACCCAGAGTCATGATGTGCTCTACCTTCTACTGACCAGAAATCCTTCTCTCAACCCCTGGGAAATGATCCGAGTAGCTAGATTCCTAATGATAAAAGTTGTTCCTTATTGGAAAACTAGGATAGGATTTTGGTGAGGAAAAAGGATAGCCAGGTGTCACGTAGATATCTGTATGGACCAAAACAAGTATGTTTTGATTAACCATGGGCTTCACCTTACATTGCCTGCCAACTGTATTCTTATGAGCTAGCAAGATTTTGAAACTACAAGAATTCTGTACTTGAGTGGAATACATGTGAAATCCATGATACCAAGCAAACATTGTTATCAGTAGGTCATTCTGCATAGAAGATGGAATGCTACTCATTGCTACTTCCAATTTGTAGCATTAATTTTTTCAGCACTGGGGCACATTTAAAATTTAAGGGCTATTTAGTATTGGGATTAACAATGCCCACCTCTCTGCTGACTTGTCAGAAGTGTGCCAGTTCTGATGATCGTGGTCTCACATAGTAAGAAATAGACTTTGAAACTGGCAGTTCATTTCACATAGGGCACAAGCCACCTATCAGATGGCAACAACCTTTGCATATTTTCTTATTCAGCTGGATTGAACCATTGATCTAGTGGTGAAAAGATCAATATTCCTCATTCCAGTCACTCAAGCCACTCAGTCCTCCCTGCAAAAATGTCTATTCAAGACAAAATTGGCATATGTAAAGTGAAATTTTAAAAAAGAGATTAGGAAAGCTGTCAGCCACAGCACAAAATGTAGGGGAAGTGGTGGGCCACCCAGAACAATTACGTTGGATTTCTCTTGGAAGGAACAGCTTATGCAAAAAGGCTACAAAAATAATTTTATTTAAAAATTTGCTGACACTGGAGAACCAGAAAATCATTTGCAGGAGAAAGGATTGTAAGTATTCCAGCCGGGGGGATGATCCAGAGCCTATCAAGTTTATTGAAAGATTTTCCCCTTAATTATTTCTTTTGTAATGTTTAGAAAGATCCTGTTTAAGTAAAGGGACAGGACGTCTACGAGAGCAGACTGCTGGTAAATATTCTGACCCACCCAGACTCATGTGGAGAAACAGACTTCTCCCAGGTTTGGGAGAAAGACTGTATGGAGATTTAAATATTTTATGCTTTTACTCTGAGTAACAGTGTAAAGTGTAAAGTTCAAGAAAGAACTTTTGAATGAAATGAAATAGCTTTATGAAAATAAAACATTAAGGCTCTAGAACTTTTTTTCTTGTCAAACTCGGTTAATTACGATCTCATGTATTTTCTGGGACAAGATGTCAGCAAACAAGTTCGGAGAAGATTTTGTGAATAATATCTAAGGAGACTGATCCTGTAGTTAAATTTCCTGTTCAGGTCTGAGATCCTCAAAGATTATGAGTTTCCTCTAATCCTGAACTGAGCCAATACATTCTGTTTGCTTCTGAGATGTATGGTACTCGCGGAAATAAAACAAACCTAAATTGATCAGTGGTCAAGTGACTAACTAATGCATTAAGTGTTTCCAATGTTCTTTGCTAGCTTTTCTAAATTTGTTTTCTCTCTTGTGGGAACATTCTGCCTAAATAAACAATGATAGTTAGATTGCTAAAATGTTACCTTGAAATGACACCTATACAGGTCACAGCTAATAGATGAATTTTCTATCCTGCCCTACTTTTGCTTTTCAAGCATCTTGGAATGTTTCAGCATTAACTGTTACATATTCAATCTGTTTTTTGTGGCTGGACACATGGTTAAGCTCTTCCTCTTCTTGCCTCCCCAAATGGGAGCTGGACAATCATTTATTTATTTTAAGTGCCACACTTCATAATGTATAAACTCCTATAATCCAAAACTTTCCTTTGCCTTTCCTGGTAGTATACAGAATAGGATGTCACTTGAATTGGAGGGGTAAGTGTAGTTTGCCCAGTATTTGCTAACATGCAACTTGTATTGCAGAACAAAATAAAAATAAATCTTTAACTAAAGTGATATAACTGAATCTTTAACTAAAGTGATATAATTCCGTGTACAAAAGTACATTAATAGAATGTTAAGTTTGAACAGTAGGGTGGTATTTCTTTTCCATTCATCTCATACTGAAATAAATGAGCTGTTTTTTCTGAAACTTCAGAAAAAAGTAACATATGGGCAGAGACTGAGTCTGGAAAATTTCAGACTCAACGAAGAAAGTTTTGAAAACATTTTAGCACCTGAAATAAAGTAGTAGTAGCTAGAATGAAATTTTGCTTTAGCAGTCACTCCAGCTATAACATTGTTTCATCAGTATATTTTATTAACATGTACAGGAAATCATTTATCCATCTGCATTGACAAAGTGTGTATGTTCCTTAGAGGTTTCAGAAAACAACACACCAACAACTCTTCTTTGTGCCCTCCCTCTGATAGGCTAGCCTGATAGGCTTTGCTCAGTAGTTTTAACACTGGAGTGATTTTAAATCAGACACTAGGAAGTAAAGTATGTCTCTTTAAAAATCTATGTGACTTCATTTTATTGTACTTTTAACACAGTGCCACAAGTTGCTGTTAGTGGTGGTCTTATTATTCCATATCATTAACTCAACATTTATACTAACAGTCAGAGACTTGTTTGTGTCTTAATGAAGACAACATTAGGGTGGATTCTATCTTATCAAAGTCTCTGGCAAACACTTACTAGAGGCTGGCCTAGATAGATTAGATCGTTTTCTACCTTTCATTATGATCCAGTCAAGGGCTGGTATAGGAATAGGCATTTTTAAAAAAAACCTAAAAAAGTCAAATAATTATAGTGTCCTGCATATAACACAAAGTTCAACAACTTAAAATATGACTGTAATCCTAATAAAGTAGGAAACCTCTTGTTTTGAATGGCTTTTGTATCCTCTTGCAATATTGCCAGCTTAATTTAATAGATCTCAAAGCCTGAAGGGACCATTCTGAACATCTAGTTTGACCTCCTGTGTAACACAGCCATAGAATCTCCCCCAAACTAATTCCTAGAGCATAGCTTTTACAAAAACATCCAATCCAAACTTCCTGTTTCTCTGCTTGGTTTAAATAGAAACAGGGAAGAAATCGGGACCCCTGGAGTTCCACCAGTCAGGTCCCAGAACTGGAGTCCTCGATCAATATTGAGCTTTTAGTTCTGGTGATTGTTAACAGGTCACTAGGTGACAGGTTGGAACTTACTGGCTCCTAAGGATATCTCTACACAGCAACTAGACACCCATGGCTGGCCCATGCCAGCCAGCTCAGGCTCTCAGGGCTCAGACTGCAGAGCTGTTTTATTGCTGTGTAGACTTCTGGGCTTGGGCTGGAGCCTGAGGTGGGAGCATCCCAGAGTTTGGGCTCCGGCCCAAGTCCAGAAATCTATACAGCAATGAAACAGTCCTGCAGCCCAAGCCCAAGTTCGCTGGCCTGGACCGATCGGAGGTTTCTCTGCTGTGTAGACATACACACTAAAAGCCAAGACCTGTGCCCTGACTACCATCCCTTAACTTTCTCTTTGTTAAGCTAAATAGATTGAGTTGCTTGAGTCTATCACTATCACTGTAAGGCAGGGATTGGCAACCTTTGGCCCATGGCCCGCCAGAGTAAGGCCCCTGGCGGGCCAGGCTGGTTTGTTTACCTGCCGCGTCTGCAGGTTTGGCCGATCGCAGCTCCCACTGGCCGCGGTTCGCCATTCCAGGCCAATGGGAGCTGTGGGAAGCGGCGACCAGCACATCCCTCAGCCCGCGCTGCTTCCCACAGCCCGCCACATTGGTCTGGAACAGTGAACCGTGGCACGGGCTGAGGGATGTGCTGGCCACCGCTTCCCACAGCCCCCATTGGCCTGGAACAGCGAACTGTGGCCAGTGGGAGCTGCAATCGGCCGAACCTGCGGACGCACCAATCTATAATGAGTAGGGAAAAAAAGCTGTGTGATCATGGGGGATTTCAATGTGAATGACATATGCTGGAGGTCTCATGCTGTCAGTACTAAAACATCCTTGGAATTTCTAAACATTATACATGACAATTTCCTAACTCAAGAATCATCGCAGCCAACACCAGGAGTTCACTATTAGACCTTGTCCTAACAGATTAAGAGGAACTGATCACAGAACTAAAAATTAATGGTATTTTACATACAAGTGATCATGACTTTATTGCATTTATAATGTGCAAACAGAATAAAGTCCAGACCAGTAATATGTATACTTGGTGCTTTACTAGAGCCAATTTCAAAAACAATTTTCAAATCAAATCAGCCTGGAGGAAGAATTTAATCAGAAAAATGTGAATGATAATTGGCAATCTTTTAAGAACAACTTATTAGATGCACAAAAAACCACAATCCAAAAAGAAGGCCGTACTGGTTAGAAAACTGAACTGGTTCAGAGGGGAAGTGAAGGCAGCTATAAAAAATAAAATATATATATACATACCTATAGATACAAAATACACATATACATACACACAACAAATGGAAGAAAGGTGAAGCTGATAGTACTGAATACATATTCAGAAGTTAGGAATTCTAGAAAATTGCTAAAAGAAGCACAGGGGTGCAAGGAGAAATCTATGGCCAGAGGGATAGCTCTGTGGTTTGAGCATTGGCCTGCTAAACTCAAGGTTGTGAGTTCAATCCTTGAGTGGGCCATTTAGGGATCGGGGGCAAAAATTGGGGATTGGTCCTGCTTTCTGAGCAGGGGTTGGACTAGATGATCTCCTGAGGTCCCTTCCAACCCTGATATTCTATGAAAAGAAAGCAGGGCTAATGAGAATAAGGAGGCGTCTTTAAAATATATTAGGAGCAAAAAGAATCCTAACAACGGTATTGGTCCCTTACTATGTGGAAATGGTAGAATTATGAATACTAATGAAGAAAACATAGAAGTTTTCAGTAAATATTTCTGTCCAATATTTAAGGAAAACACAGATGATATAGTCTCATAATACAGTGTTAATACTCTTTTCATTCATCTAGTATCTCAGGAGAATGTTAAACAGAAACCACTAGAATTAGCCATTTTTATAGCTGAAGGTCCAGATAACTTACATTCAAGAGTTTTAGAAGAGCTGGCTGAGGAGCTCACTGGACCATTAATATTGATTTTTAATAAAAGTCTAGGAGCGCTGGGAAACTTCCAGAACACTGGATGACTATTAATATGCCAATTTTTCAGAAGGGTAAATGGGATGACCCAAGTCATTATAGGCATGTCAGTCTGACATCGACACTGGGCAAGATAATGGAATGGCTGATACAGGACTCAAAGAATTAAAGAAGGGCAATGTGATTAATGCAAATCAACATAGGTTTATGGAAAACAGAGCCTGTCAAACCAACTTGAAACTGGTTTTTGATGAGCTTACAAGTTTGATGGATAGAGGTAATAGTGTTAACAGAATATACTTAAAATCTTGTGAGACTTTGACTTGGTACCATACCATATTTTGATTAACATGGCACACACTAAATTGATTAAAAATTGGCTACCTGTTAGATCTCAAAATATAATTGTAAATGGGGAACCATCACTGAGTGGGTATATTTCCACTCTCGTCCTGTAGGGATAAGTTATTGGCCCTATGCTATTTAACATATTTATTAATGACCTGGAAGAAAATATAAAATCAGCACTGATAAAGTTTGCAGATGACATGAAAACTGGGAGAGTGGTAAATAATGAAGAGGACAGGTCACTGATTCAGAGTGATATGGATGACTTGGTAGACTGGGTGCACACAAACAATATGCCTTTTACTATGGCTAAATGTGAATGTATACATATAGGAACAAAGAACATGTGCCAGACCTACACAATGAGGGATTCTATCCTGGGAATTATAGGCCTGAATATCAATGACCCTGAAAAAGATTTGGGGGTTGTGATAGATAATCATCTGAACATGAGCTCACAGTGTAACTCTCTGATAATTTCATATCATTCTAGTTTTTTAATTAAAATGTCATGCAGTGCAAAGTCAAATGCCTTACAGAAGTCTAAGTATATCACATAACACTATTACCTTTATTGATCAAACTTGTAATTTCACCAAAAACAGATAACATATTAGTTTGACAGGATCTACTTTCCATAAACCCATGTTGATTGCATTAATTATATCATCCTCCTTTTGATTATTTATTGAGTCCCATATCAGCCACTTCATTATCTTGCCTGGGATCAATATCAGACTGACAGGCCTATAATTGCTTGGGTCATCCCATTGATATTTTTTTTAAATATTGGCACATTAGTTTTCTTCCAGTCTTCTAGAACTTCTTTGATGTTCCAAGACTTATTGAAAATCAACATTAATGGTCCAGTGAGTTCCTCAGCCAGCTCTTTTAAAACTCTTGGATACAAGTTAACTGGACCTGCTGATTTAAAATGTCTAGCATTTAAATATTAGATATTTAAAATATCTGCATTCAAAAGGAGTTCTTTTTTGGATTTACACATTATTTGATTACAGAATCACCAAAGGAATTAGTAGCAGTGGCTACACCGATCCTGCTGAGACAAAGTTTAATGAAAAAATACTATAGGTCATAAGCTCCTGATATGAATTAGAATCCTCCATCCTTTCCACTTCACTGCTTTTTTGGGAGCAAATCAGTAAATAGGATGTACTGTAGTCCCATGGACTGAACTATGATGATTCTTTGGTACTTAATAAAGTGGAACACTATAGGACTATTGTTACATGCAGCATGAGATTGTGAAACTGTTCCGTGACAGTGCTGTGGTACATTAATGCACCGACGATGGTGATCAATTCTGAATTTTGGGGAGGGGGGTTACTACTGACAGGACTAAGCTCATTATATTATTGTTATTATTTATTATTTGCATGACAGTTGGGTATCTTCAAGAACCCTTATTTCCTTAAATGTCACCTTTCTCCACCTTTTCTTTGGCTCTTTCCCCCTCACATCTTAAGCCAGTATATTAGTCTCATGCAGTGCAAGAGCCGCTGGGTACATCATTTCTCAGGTGACCTATTTCCAGTACAGGTACAAAATCTGTTTCCCATGTTAACATCCTATAAGTACATTGCTTCATACACAAAGCAATAAATTCACAGAATATCTCAACACTGTGTGACATGCCATATTTCCCATGCCAGTTTGAAAGAAAGCAATCTGCAGCAGAGCAAATGAATAAGATCACATGTCAAAATTAAAAAAAAGCCCTACTCTGCTTAATTCCATCCTTTCAAGAAATGGCATCAAGGAAAATGCCCATTCCTTTCTGTAATACCATCATAATTGGTGGAAAAATTCATAAGGTAAATGGATGCACTCTGGTCCAGTAGATAGGCCAGAGAACTCCGAGTTAGGGGTCTAGAGTTCTACTCCTTGCTTGGCCACTAAACTGTTGTATGACATCAGACAAGTAACTTCCACTGTCTGTGCTTTGGTTGCCCTACTTTGTCTGTCTGGTCTATTTAGACTAAATTATTCGGGGCAGGAACTCTCTCTTAAAAGGTATTTCTACATTGCCTCTAGGAGATACTGTAATACAAATAATAAATAAATAATTAAACAGGGAAGCTTTGTTTTGGTAGAACTGTATTACTTACTGTGCATGTTAAGAAAAAGGTAAAGCAGATAAAGGTGATTCTGGTAAATGAGATGTTTTGTCATAATAAAGAGAGAGAAATGAGGGTGAGACTAAAGGATTTTCCCCAGATTCACTGATCTGCTGTCTCCAGCAGTGACACAAGTGGCACCTGCCTCAGTCTTACTACTCTTTTGTGCGACTTGAGGCACTTAATACTAAAACAGAGGTAGAACTACTTTTTCATCTCAGGAAGAGACTTTCATACAATATGATGGTGGATCAATAATTTGTCTGGATGTGGTAGTGATGGTGTAGTTAAAAAAAAGAACAGGGCATTCAGAGACTGATTAACAGCTTAGTGAGAAAAGGCTTTTTGCAATATCAAAGTCCTTGTGATAGTAAGATTGATATATTGGAAAAAACAGACTAAAAATTCTGCAGAATGAAATGAAGCCATTGGAATGGAAAACTAAGACCCAATTAAATTAATGAAAAGTATTTCCTCTTCATGTCAGAGCCCCAACTACATTTACTAGTGTCTCTGATGCATCACATGGACATTCTTCTTTGGTCAGTACAGACTTAGGGCTACAACTTTAAAACACTGTGCATCAAATGTGTAAATCAAAGTGCAGACAGAGACACAAGAATAAAAAGGTACTGGAGGCTGTTTTATGCCATGCAAAAATAAACTCTATGCCTCAAAGCAGGCAGGGGGATGGATGGATCTCATTCTTACCTTCATTCATTATTTTTAATTGAAAATTGTATGAATATGTAAAATACACTTGAGAAGATCAACTAAGCAAACACAATTACATATATCCATAATATGTGTGTATAAATTAAAGCAGAATGGATTTTATTAATTTAGTTAAAAAACAAATAGGCTATTTCAATGTACTAAAATGGAAAATAATTGTATAGAAATTAAAATGGTATGCTTTTTTGATGTACTGTGGCCAGGGTTAGCAATCCTAACCTTAATAGAAGAACTATGGAGAAGAGAAACAAACATAATTAAAGGTATGGCAGAACTTTCAGTATGATGAGATTTCAGAAGCTAGGATTATCTGAACTTTGAAAGAAGAAAGATGAGAGGGATCTTGACTGAGGTAGAAGAAGCTTGAATGATGTGGCAAAAAATGCCTAGTCCTTCTTTTTATCATGTCAAATAGTACGAAAACAAAAGACAGGTTATTGAACTGATGGGCAATAAGGAAATATTTCTTGGCACTGTAAATAATACCAAGGAAATACGGAACTATTACGTGGTACTGTAAATAGTGAACTTTGAAATTCACTCTCATTCAGGTAAAATTAGAGTAATTGGGTACATCTACACAGCAATAAAAGTTCAATGTGACATGGATATGCCTGGCCCGAGTCAATTGACTCAGGCTCATGGAGTTCAGGCGTGCAGGGATAAAAGGTGCAGTGTAGACATTCAGGCTTGGGCTAGAGCCTGGGTTCTGAAACCCTGCAAGTATGGAGTGTCTCAGAGCCAGGTCTCCAGCCTGAGCCCAAATGTCTACACTACAATTTTTAGCCCTGCAGCCTGAGACCTGTGAGCCTGAGTCAATTGACCTGGGCTCTGAGACTCAGTGCTGTGGGTTTTTTATTGCACTGTAGATGTACCCATTAAGTCAAATACTTCAGCTAGATTTTCCAAAATTATAGGGTAATTTCATTGTCACAATCAAATTTATGACATCTGCAGCTAAGCAAGCCACATTAACACAAGGCTAATCAAATCTCATGCCACCAGGTTAAACCCAAGCACGTGAAGGGTAAAGGAATTCCCTTTCCCACTCAAATGAACATTACAAGTTGGCTAGGTGTATTATGGATTTTTCACCATCCTCTGAAGGAACAGATATTTGGAACTGCTGAGAACAATGTGGGAATACATAGACAAAGCCATATGATCCAGCACAGCAAATTTTATGTTAATCATCTTATTTTACAGCTACAAAAATACTGTTGTGACAATAGAATAGAAGTGCAACAAGTCAAGGAAAAAGCCATAGAGTTTTTATAAGAATAAGTAGTCATCACAGAAGTTTCTCAGAGATGGACAGTTGAAGAAAAATTCATTTTGGTTCTTCTAAAAAATTAACAGGATTTGAGAAAGTCACACCACATGAAACGAGGTTTTGTCTGCTGTGGGAAAAATATCTACTGTAGTCCTATAAAAAGGATGATTATCTGAAGTAACAGTAAACTCAACTACAGAAATAATCTATAACTTGTTAGAATAGACACACATTTATAGAGTTTTTCACACGGAACACTAGTCTACATATTAATTTTCCTTTAGATACATACTATACTGGCAGGATGAGATATAGAGCCTTTCATCTCTAGGACACTGTGACCAAAAGTTATTATCTGAGATCTCTTCGGTAATAGATGTGAAAGTGGTGTCAGTCCACTTCCTAGCTGATGGTTTCCACATTGCAGCTAACAACTATATTGGAGCGTCCACAGAGTAGTCAAAGACTGAATAGGGATGGAAATTCAACTATCCTTACATTCCTTTATGTGGTGCCTCCAGTACACAGAGATGAAATACAACAGAAGAAAACAAAAAATTAAATCCATGAAAATAGGTTTTAGAAATTCTAAACAAGGACCACAAATAGGGAAAAAAAAATAGGGTGACTGGTTTTATTTACAACTAGAAACTTGAGTGAAAGACTGTCAGCATGCATATTAATGTGAAGATTTCCCTATTACTAGAGATACCCTGTGGACCTCAATTTTAGCTCATGCAATGAAAGGGAAGGTTTCTGGTTTCCGTGTTCAGTTCACAAAAAAGCTGTAATGCGGAGGTGTGTAGGAAGCAGCTACCAGGAGAGGGAAGACTCCCTTTTATGTACGACATGGGGATGAGGTGGGAGGCAGAAAGGTAAGAGTGCATACCATCACTGTAAAGATGTCATGGTCAGCAGTGCTGGATTAAAGAATTTTGGACCCTGTGCACTATAGAAATTGCTCCTCCCCACAATTCACTCAAATTTGGCTTGGCTGCTCCACCGTCATGACAGAGGGGCAGTCAGGCCAAAATTGAGTGGTGCTACAACCCTGCTCTAGCTCTGCTCCAGCCCGCTGCCAGCCTTGCATGGCATAAACATGGGCTGCTCAGCAAAGTGCTCCTGCTTCAAATATTTCCCACCTCACACCCAGACACCTGAATGTTCCTACTACTCCACATATACCGCAACAACCCGAGGCGCTGAGTTTCTAATGTGCTGGGGGCTGCTCCCCCTGGCTCCACCCTAGGCGCTGCTCCCACTCTACCTCTTCATCCAAGACCCCACCCTGGCTCCGCCTCTTCCTGTCCTGTTCTGCCCCCTCCCCTGAGTACACCCAGCCCTTGCTCCTCCCCTCTCCCCCCAGCACCCTCTGCACACCACAGAACAGCTGATCGCGACAGGCGGGAGGTGCTGGGGAGGGGGCAGAAGGCACTGCTGGGGGGTGCTAAGCACCCACCATTTTTTTTCAGCACCCACTGAGTCAGTGCCTATGCAACAACCCTCCACCACCCCCCCACTTACCCTGACAGCCCCCCCCACATCCCAGTAGCCCTGACATACAACTTGTTCACCTCAGCTCCACTATCCACAGCCCCCCCAAAAGGCCCCATCATAATTTAGTCCACCACCTCGAACACCTCCCACTCACCCTCAACACCTCACTCTGCAGTCCCCCAACACTACCCGCATAGCCCACCACCAACAACAACTTACCACCAGCCCCGCACCCCCCGGACCATCCTGAAAACTCATTTCCGCCCCCCCCGCCTCTTAGCACTTCCCTCCCATTCCAGGTGGCTCCTCCCATTCCTAGCTCCATTCACTCCCATAGCCCGCCCGGTACTTTCATGGTGTGGGTCAAATTTGAGTGAGTGATGTTGCCAGGCCACAACACCACTCACTGAAATTTGGCCCATCTGCTCCCATATCATGAAAGAGGGACAGCCCAGCCCAGCTCTGAATTGTGCTGTGACCCCGCCCTCCAGGTTGCAATGCCACTTACTCAAATTTGGCCCCTCCACCTCTCTGTCATGAAAACTTGGCATATTGGGTCTCAGGATGACCCACCCAAATCCAGTGGTTGGGTCCACCCCGGAGATGGGACCCTGTGCAGGTGCACTGAGTGCACATTGGTTAATCTGGACGTGATGATTAGGAGGCAGCCTGAGAATGATTAGCTTAATGAAATACAGAGAACACAAAAGCAACAAACTCTTTAGAAGAGAAAATATTTAAAATGTTTAAAGTCTGAGGAGGCAAGAGGGATAATGAAAGTAACAATAGTAGTAAAATGGCCAATTTTGATACTTAGTGTTTAGTTTAATACAATTGGTTCCCTATATCAAGTAGTCCATCTGGAACATCATAGGCATAACCATCTGGCACTATCATGGTCAGGACACAGGAGTAGACTGATCAATGATCTAACCTGGCATGACAGTTCCTATGTGATGGGACCATCCTAATTGGCTACTCTTTGTTATAGAAAGTTAAAATGTCTCAGATAAATCTTTGACTAGAATGAAAAAAGCTTATCTGGAATATAAAACTTAAAAATGAAAGCATTAAATTTAAAATAAGATGTAGCCTTAATGTAATTTACTCACCTTAGTAAAGTCCATTAGATTCCCTTTATTTTGTGCCTTAAACATAAAAAGAAAGATTAAACATAAAATGTCATCTGTTACAGACTATTGTTATTTTTCTAGACCTTCTGCTTCTCTGTAAGAAGCAAGAATGAAATATGTAGCAAGCTATACATTACAATTAATATTTTAAAATTAACTAATTTCTTTAAGATTCTGAATTTTAAAAAAACAAATGAATATTTACTAGCTGAATGCCTCATTACAACATGGAAAGAGATTTCAATGGACACAGGCACATCTTTGGATATCTACAATGTTCAAAAGTTCTATCTAGATTAGACTACAGTTGATTCTTCAATTAAAAACATTTTAGACACAAGTAACAACTTCCTTCAAAAGCTTGCTGCTCGTATGGATTGAAAAAACCAGAGATCCAAACTATACAGTGTACTTCTGCCCAACAATAAAGGGATCAGAGTTATAAACAAAATCAATAATAGATTTTTTTTGTTTGTTTGTTTTTTAAAATAACTAACCCCATCCAGGAACAGCTTGCATGTACACAGAGGGAAAAAGTCTAGACTCGGTCATTTTAAAGAGATAATGTCAAAGACAATGTCAAAGCTGGTAGACCTAAAATTAGACCTCACAGCTGTGTTTTGGCTTGGAACCATGCATATACACAGTGTCATCCCGTTGCTCATTCTCTGTGCTGTACTTAAAAGTAATCAGGTATCAAAATATAAAAGAATATTTTCTAACATGTTCCAGAGAAAAAAGAAAAGAAGTACTTGTGACACCTTAGAGACTAACAAATTTATTTGAGCATAAGCTTTCATGAGCTACAGCTCACTTCATCGGATGCATGCAGTGGAAAATACAGTGGGGAGATTTTATATACACAGAGAACATGAAACAATGGGTGTTACCATACACACTGTAACGAGAGTGATCAGGTAAGGTGAGCTTTACCAGCAGGAGAGCGGAGGGGAAAATACTTTTGTAGTGATAATCAAGGTGGGCCATTTCCAGCAGTTGACAAGAACGTCTGAGGAACAGTAGTGGAGGAAAATAAACATGGGGAAATAGTTTTACTTTGTGTAATGACACATCCACTCCCAGTCTTTATTCAAGCCTAAATTAATGGTGTCCAGTAGCAAATTAATTCCAATTCAGCAGTCTCTTGTTGAAGTCGGTTTTTGAAGTATTTTTGTTGAAGAATTGCTACTTTTAGGTCTGTAATCGAGTGACCAGAGAAACTGAAGTGTTCTCCGACTGGTATTTGAATGTTATAATTCTTGATGTCTGATTTGTGTCCATTTATTCTTTTACATAGAGACTGTCCAGTTTGGCCAATGTACATGGCAGAGGGGCATTGCTGGCACATGATGGCATATATCACATTGGTTGATGTGCAGGTGAACGAGCCTCTGAAAGTGTGGCTGATGTGATTAGGCCCAATGATGTGTACCCTGAATAGATATGTGGACACAGTTGGCAACAGGCTTTGTTGCAAGGATAGCTTCCTGGGACAGTGTTTTTGTTGTGTGGTTGCAGGTGAGTATTTGCTTCAGGTTGGGGGACTGTCTGTAAGCAAGGACTGGCCTGTCTCCCAAGATCTGTGAGAGTGATGGGTCGTCCTTCAGAATAGTTTGTAGATCCTTGATGATGTGCTGAAGAGGTTTTAGTTGGGGGCTGAAGGTGATGGCTAGTGGCATTCTGTTATTTTCTTTGTTGGGCCTGTCCTGAAGTAGGTGACTTCTGGGTACTCTTCAGACTCTGTCAATCTGTTTCTTCACTTCACCAGATGGGTACTGTAGTTGTAAGAATGCTTGATAGAGATCTTGTAGGTGTTTGTCTCTGTCTGAGGGGTTGGAGCAAATGCGGTTGTATCGTAGAGCTTGGCTGTAGACAATGGATCGTGTGGTGTGGTCTGGATGAAAGCTGGAGGCATGTAGGTAGGCATAGCGGTAAGTAGGTTTCCGGTATAGGGTGGTATTTATGTGACCATCGCTTATTAGCACCATAGGACCATCCTCTTGTGTGGACTGGTCCAGACAGGGTCCCTCTTGTATATTTTTAAACTGTTCCAACTCATAAAAAACAATACAGATGCAAGATTCAAAGTGTTGGGCTCCAGAGTATTTTTTCACTGGGTCATGCAGAGACCCGTATTTTGCCTAACATACACATTTTCTATATATAAAAATCCTTCTTACCTGGGACACACCTCTTTGTTTCTCACTTTATTTTCTTTAGCATCCTCTGCTTGTCAAACAATTTATTTCTCATTTTATTTTCTTTAGGACCTCGTTGAGCTCTCTTAGCTCTAAAATAGGTCTAAGACCCCTTTTACTTTGGGGTTAGGATGTAGAAAGAACAAAACCCCTTTCCCCTGAGTAACAGAGGGACTTTCTTTATGGTGCCCAAGAGAAGGAGAGACTGGGCCTCCTGTAGTAGAATGACCTCATGCTAGAGGTCCCTGAAGAGGGACAGGGAAAGCGGGTTGGGGGATAGGAATAAACTGAAGGGTGTATCCTAATTCCACCATGCGTAAGACCCAATGATCCTTGGTGATATAGGACCAAGCACTTAGGAAGTGGAATAGGTAATTGGCAATTACGGGGATGGGAAAAGATGGCACTAGTATTCTGTCCTTGACCAATATATCAGACTGTTTATTTGAAGGATTCGGTTTGCTTGGATGAACTAGCAGCTGTGGAGGAAGAGGAAGGTGGCAGATGTCTTCTGTAACCTCTGCCCTTCTTCCTGGACAGGTCCTGGATATTAGTCATGAAACTTCAATACTGTTGGAAGTACTGTGGGCAAAAGGGCTTTCTCTTTGTTGTGGCATATATATTCCCAGAGACTTAAGGGATACTTTTGAATCTTTGAGACTATGCAGCCTCTCCTCAGTCTTTCTGGAAAAGAATGAAGGACTCTCAAAAGGGAAGTGTTGGATGGTGTGTTCAGTCTGTTGGTGGAGACCAGATGACTGCAGCCATGAACACACGTAGCATAGTGATGGCGGAGGCCATGCCTCGAGCGGCAGAATCAGCTTGCAAAGCCATTCTGATAACTAATTTTCCCTCATTCACCATCACTGAAAATTCCTGTTTCAGCTCGTTTGGAAACCTGTCCTTAAATTTTGAAATGTTATTCCTCAGGGGAAAATTGTAACAACCCAGCAGAGGCTGCTCGTTTGCAATTCAAAGCAGTAACCTTCCTGTTGAATAAAGCTTCCTTCCAAATGTTAAGTTTCTTTGCTTCCTTGCTTTTTGGTGTGGATGCTTGGTGACCCTGTTTCTCCTCTCTTTCATTAGCTGAAGAGATTACCAAGGAGCTACCAAGAGGGGGATGATTACAGAAATGTTCAAAGCCCTGCCAGGGGACATAGTATTTCCTCTCTGCTCTTTTAGCGGTAGGGGGGCAGGGAAGATTGGGTCTGTAATGGCACCCTGACAGGCTCCCCATTAATCGGGAGCATTACCCTAGAAGGTTCCACTGAGGCTAAAATACCTACAAGCCTGCACAACTTTTCCTGGACCTTTTCTGGTTGGATATCCAGAAGCACAAACATCCTCTTCAACAACTCCTGATGGTCTTGGTAATCATAAGCAGGTGGAGAAACAGATTCTGCTACCATTGCCTCATCAGGGGATGAAGATGAAGAGGCCAAGGGCTGGTGAGACTGAGCCTCCTCCAATTCCTCCAGCAGCAGCTCCTGAGAGTGAACATCCATATGCATGGTACCAGGTCCAACACCAAGGGTGGGTTGACTCTGGTGTAGGTGCTCACAACGCACAGCTGAAAAAGCAGGATGTTAATAGTATTGGGATGCCCTTGATTGAGGAGGTAGACTCCAAGGGTTCCAGAAAGGCCACTTTTAGTGCACTGGACCCCAACTATGTCTGGGCCATGCATCCTTGTCATATGGGCCATGCTGCAACTGAGGCGGGTACCATAGTGAGTAGGCTCTCCATGGGAGCTGATGAATGTGCACAGGTTGTGACATGTAAGAACTGACCTCAGAGTCCAATAAGGAGTCCACTTCTTCTGACTGGGGGGAGCTGACCCCATTGGTATTGGGAAGATAGGTTCATAGCCTGAGGATGGAGGCACTGGCAAGATCATGTGTGGTTCCCCCGGTCAGTACCAATCCAAGAGGTATGTTAACTATCGGGTCTGACAGTACCGTACAATGTGTAGAGCTGGAGCAAGAAGAGTAGACATCGATACCTTTGGCATGGGTGCCAGGTGAAAATTCTGAATGGCCAGGGAAATGGGTACTGACAGGTTCAACAACTCTCTAGTGACTGCATAAGCTTCGGATGTGGACGGCACTGGGAAAGACTCCTGATCCTGCGGCACTGGGAAAGACTCCTGGATATCTGAGCAAACATTGAGGCAGAAACTGTAGGAATCAGTCTCAATAGGCCTGACTTTAGTTCTGGAGACAATGATCTTCCATGACTTGAGGCCTGCACTGGAAAGTGCCTCTTATTTGAGCACACTTACATGTCCTTGCATGAGCTAGACATCTGCTCCAAAGATTTTGAAGTATCTTGTGCTGAGTCCTTAAAAGATTTATGGTGCCTTTTCTTTGGTACTGGCAACAGCAATCTCTTCCCTCAGTACAGCCAAATCAGGAGAAGCACTGCTAACCCGCTCTGAAGGCTCTAATGATGGATGGCACACTGACTCCAAGAGTAAATCCTTAATTCTGGCTGCTCTGTCCTTCTTAGAGCAGGGCTTAAACCTCTTACAAATATGTGACATTTGTCACTGACCTGAGCTTCCCACAGCGCTTAAGACAGATGGAGTGAGAGTTCTTGGCAGGCATTGATTTGCTGCAAGAGCAACAGGACTTGTAGCCTAGAGACCAAGGCATGATTCCGGAATTGGCACCAGCACAATTATCAACTATTATTCTAATTCTAAAATATGCTAAAACTCTCAAAACTAACCAATGGGTACTATGTACAAGACAAAACAAAGGACTTGCAAAAGTAACAGCAGCAGCTCCAGCAACCATCATGGGTGGCAACTGAGGGGATTCAGGGGTGGTTCTGCCATTAATACCTTCACACAGTAGTGTGAGGCAGCAGAGGATGCTTGAATTGAGGAAAGGTTAAAAAAAACAGTGCAGGTTTAGTCTTGAGAAAAGAAGACTGAGGGAGGACCTGATAGTCTTCAAATATGTTAAGGGTTTTTATAAAGAGGGATAGTAGTCAATTGTTTTCCATGTCCACTGAAAGAGGACATGTAGTAATGGACTTAATCTGTAGCAAACAGTGCCGTCCAGAGGATTCAGGGGGCCTGGAGCAAAGCAATTTCGGGGGCCCCTTCCATAAAAAAAAGTTGCAATACTATAGTATTCTGCGGGGCCCGGGGGCAAATTGCTCCACTTGCCCCCCCTCTGGGCGGCCCTGGTAGCAAGGGAGATTTAGGTTAGATATTAGGAACAACTTTCAAACTAGGAAGGTAGTTAAACTCTGGAATAGGCTTTCAAGAGAGGTTGTGGAATCCCCATCACTGGAGGTTTTTAAGAACAGGACTGACCTTTCAGGGATGGTCTAGGTTTACTTGGTGGGAGCTGGATGAACTCTCAAGGTCTCTTCCAGCCCCACATTTCTGTGATTCTATTAATTGAACATGTATAAAAAAGTATTTGGATTTGCACCGCTAACCTTTACTCATAATGAGATGTTTTTTGTGGAAGCTGCAAAACTATCATCGACTTAAGTTGCATTGATGAACAAATACATTCTAACATATTATCTAAGAGGATACATGGTAGATTTCCCATTTTGTATTTTGATGTAATGATAGCTAATTGAAACACTACTTGCTTTCCATGGGGGAAAAAAACAAAAAACAAAAACCTTTTACCACCCTATTTTCCTTCAGTTAGAATTGCTTCAGTGCGTGCATAATGTCCCTTTTTAGTTTAAAAAGAATTAATTAGTGGACAGACAGAACTGGAATCCTGCAACCTATTCTGGATTCTGCAGATGGGAAATTGCAGTGAGAGGGTAATGATATTATCACAGCGCAGTTTATGAAAGCTTTTGAAACATATTCATCCAAATCTATTTTCATTCCACACATACAGGAGTCTTGTGTCAAGGCTGCAGAATTCTAAGACTTTTAGTCATATGCTGAATTACCATTCTCTAACTTTAAAATCAGAAGGCCTCAGTTTGGTCAGAAAGAATGTATTTTTCCTGTATGAGAGTAAGGTTATATTCGCCTATGAGAATGTATCTAACAAGACTCACTACTGCGACTCCGCCTCTTCGCCCACAGCACATGAAGATAGTTCTGAGCCTATCAGTCATAAATGTAGAACTACTCATAAGCCCCACTCCTGGCCTCTCCTCCAGCATTTTACTTTCAATTTGAACAGCAGAAAAGGCAGCAAAAGAGCTCCCACCTCGAATGTGAATTTCTGGCTCTTTAGTTTACAGTGGTATCTCTCTTTCATTTTCTAAATTATCTTTGAAGGCTAATTAGTTTAGCCATTTTAATTTGATTCTGGTCATCACTCTATCTACGGGCACCAAAATGGCCAACATGTTGAAGACAGACAACGTACGGAGGTAGAGCTCTTCTTGTCAGGTACAGCTACAATGTTATGGGAAAGGGGATATCTGTACCACCAGAACTCACATGCTGAAATTCACCAGCAGGGCATCCAAAACTAATACTAATAAATCTTTATTCCACATTACCTCATTACCACCAAAAATCTTCCTGACATGGTGGGCAGCTTGCACAACTAGGGTAGGAACCCTGGGAGGGTGATTTCCAAGACTGTTTAGACATGGGGAACCCATGCAATTGATGTAGGCTCACTAGATGGTGCTAAGTCTTGCCTTTTTTTGGGTGGGTCTTACTTGTTCTTGTCCTCCTCCTTGTGTCATTATTATTTATTTAGCCTAGGAGCCCTAGTTATGGACCAGAACCCCACAGTGCTAGACATTGGACAAACACACAAGTTTGCATTACACAATCATCTTGTTCTTATCTATTAATCTTATTAGGGAATTACTAGAGGGAAAGAGGAATTTGGAGCTAAAAGCTAATCTCCATGTTTCAGCAGTCAAAGAGACACTGAATAGCTAGGGAATGGGGTTAACCTCTATATCCTCTGTCTTTGAGTACTCTTTGCTTCTGTGTTTCTTCATAGATGGCCCCATAACACTGAGCCTAGAGTTTTCCAGAAGCTGGGAGAAGAGGGAGATGAATGACCAATCTAAAAATTATTGTAACACTACAAATTCACTTTAAACTTAATTTATAATTTACCTCTCTAATCTGCTTAATCCAGGCTTCCCTTCCAAGAAACTCCTGATGCAGGACTACAGGAGCAGAATTTAAACTAAAAGCCACAGAGTCACTAGATTTTCCTTTAATAAATGGCTGGAGGTCCGAGTGTAGCTGCAAGAGAGGGTGAAAACATTTTTGTTAAATAAAAAAAGACTGGTACAACTTAGTTTTTAGGGATTGAAATGATTATCTCTAGGTAAATAAAAACTAATTTAAAGATTAGAAAACCCAGAATGATGTGAATAACTCCAGTGCAGACTAAATTCACATACTTTAGGAAAGGAGCACTGCTGGATTAACAAACCAGAAACTTCATATATCAAAAAACTCTTAACATTTAAATTACTATACTTTTACCATATGTCAGACAATGGTGGCCTTAGGCTTCCGATATCTATGCAGCCACTTGTGATCCTGCTCCTCCAGGAGCCCAGCCCTACATACACACATTCAACCATCAGCCAGAGACCCATCTCCAATTCCATGTCCCTTGATCTATTCCTACACTATCCTCCTCTGCTTTGATAGCTGTACTTTGGCTCCACCCTCCTAGCTCCATATTGGGGAAGTGATGGGGGTTGTTTAGCAGAGGCTGCAAAAAAGTGGGGAGGGACAGTTTGCCACAGCTGGGAAGGGGTATGAAGTCGGCAGGTGCGTACTAAGGTGAGGGAGTGGGAGAAAGAGAGTTGTTAGTATGTGGTGGTGAGAGTGACCCAGTCATTCATGGGAAGGACTCTGTTCTTTAAAATTGTGAGTGGTATAAGAATATTTTCCATTTCCCAGGACCTATGGGAGTTACTTGATGCAATATGAATAAATTTCTGATACACTGAATATTTTATAAACCGTAGTTTTCTGTGACAAGCATATGGCTCTTTATACATATTGCCAAATTGGATAATTACAAGTGAATTCATTTAAAGTATCCACTAAACTCAGACCGAAAAGAGACTCAAAAGAAGAATATTAGAGAGGTTCTCATCTACCCTTTCAGTAGAAGACTGAACAAAGAGAATAGGCATACCTTATGACTCATAGACATGTTCTTTCCATACTGAAATGCCATATCCTGGATCTCAGCATCATGCTTTGCTAATTCCATTGCAGCCTGGCAGCTCTTTGCCAACAAGGCACTATGGGATAGGAAAATCTGTTCTTTCCAAGTTGATATTCCAATATCATGTGTAAGACAGTTTTGCTGAAAATGAAATGAAGGCTAAAATGAAAAAAGCCGAAACTATGACATAGGAAATTAAAAACACAGCTGTGCCACCTAGGAAACCACCACCTACTGTAAATGTGTCATGCAAAACAGCCACTCGCCCAAAGAGTATTCCTGCACGAGGTGATGGGAAAAGTGAAAACATTACAGCGCATTTTAATTGCTGAACTGTAGAGTTGCTGCTCCCCCCGCCAAAACTAAAGCGGGTAGAGCTTCAATTATCTTTATAATAGGTTTGCCTCTGAATTTTCATGTCACTACAATATGAACATTGGCAGCCAATTACATTCCTACTGACTTACTGGTTAAAAAGTGTCCTGTGCAATACACCACTCACTGGCACCTCTCACCAGCAAGCAAGAAAGAAAAGAACTGACCATTTAAACATTGAGTGGCATTTCTAAGAAACATGTCAAGACACTATATGATTACATCAAATGCTGCACTACAGCCTCTTCCCATACATTCTAATATATATGGGATTTTAATGAAGGGAAAAAAAGAGACCAAAGGCCTGTGAAGGATGTTTTGGGGATGCGTCTTTTTTGCTTCTCTATTATCTTGATTTTTTTTTACATTAGAAATATCAGGAATGTCAAGTTTCAATTTCCCTGGAGGACTCTGACAGATCTCTCAGATGTTCATTGTGAGCTACAATGCCTTAACTGTAGGATCAAGGATGCTAAACCTTTAACAGTCTCTTTTTATCCAAAATGTTAACTGAATTTATATTTTAACAAAACCAAAAGAAAATATAATCAGTTTTAACAATCTGACACACACTTTTCCCCAGTCAATTGTTCAGCTTAACTCTCTTGGCTCTTGTGATGTCATCATTTCACTAATCAGTGTCTTCAAGGCTAGACAGATCCTGACATTCTAATTTTTATATATACATATATAAATGTCAAGCTTTCTTTATTAATTGTAAAGAAGTAAAAAAGATCTCAAAGTCCAGTTTTTGTGACCCGTTTGCAGGTCCCCTTTAAAAAGGTAAAGGAAACATAGGTTATAAATGTACGTATGTAAAGAAATGGTTTCAAAATTTAAATATTAAGCATCATATTTAATTTCTCAATACAATGAAATTTACAGCACTGACTGAGCCAAAAGGTAAAATTTTACAAAGTGAGAAAAGAAACATCTAAGAAGACCCCCCTCTCCTACTGTTACTTCAATTAAATTGCTTGGAAATGAATAAGAACTAAATCTGTGTGACCTCATAATTTTCTACTGGGTATTATCTGTCATGAATTTTGTAACAAATGAAATAAAATCCCTCTATTCAGCTCCAATCGTCCCGCTTATGAACACTGCCAAGGAGTGCTGCATTACTGGATAGAAAATAATACGAGATTGATGGGAAAATTAGCAGAATTCTGTAATGCAAAATAACCAAACATTGTATCAAAATTCCATTGCCTTCAGACACACCCCTGCCTTTTACAGGAAGGGGAAAGAACAGAAAATGACATGTTTGCTACTATGTATGTGATGATAATTTACAAAGTCAAGATTAAACTTTAGGTAGGTCCCATTTTACTATGATATTTGCCTCATAATGCCTTAGTTCAGCCCAGAATATATGCAAATTTCCATGATTGGTAGAATGACAAAAATGATAAATAAGAACTGGTACCAAAAATAAATGCTCGATCATTTTCTCACTCAGACATAGGTTAATTTAAAATAATCTGGAGATGAAGCTCTGGGAAGCTGTGACTCAACTTTTTTTACTCAGGACCAACCAGCTAAGATAAAAATGTGTGCTTATTAAAGCTTATTGGATGAAGATTAGGACAACCAACTTGCAGTGATTTTGCAATTATTTATTTTAACCCACATGAAAAGAGAAGTAAACTAGGAAGTTTAACAAAAACAATCATTTATGAAGTTACAAAGTCCTTAAAATGCTAGCTGTACCAAGCCTCTGAAACATTCACACACCAAATACAGATTGTGACATCACTACGAACTGCAGCTACTGAAGAGACCCTGCTAACCTTACTCATTGCAAGTAATTCTACAACATTTTCCAAAAGTGCCATCTTTTAGACAAAAATGTAGAAATACTAAGTATTTTTGTGACCTTCATTTGAAGTCTTGAAAATATTTGAGAAAGGTGGAAACTTAGTCTGAATTTCTACAATGTTATCTAAAAGAAATACTTTATTTGGGCTATTAATGAGGGCATGATTTCACCAGATGAGCTAATTTCTGCTCTTTCTGTAAATCCAGTGCAACTCCAATGAAATTAGTGGATTTATTATATATTTACAGTGACAACACCAAATTTGTCCCTAATAAAAAGTGATTTTGGATACTGATCTTTTAAAGATGCTGATTTTTTTTTAAATGTACAAATTTTCACTTTTTGTCCTTAAATGTGGAATTGTGAAAAAGTCGTTAGAAGGATCTGAGCAAAATCTTAACATTTAAAAGTTTACCAATATTACATTGCTTCTACTACAGGCACTTTGAAAAAATGTTCACTACTTTGCTGTTTCCTTAATATTTTTATAAAACAACAGAATACTACACAGCTTTTGTATATACTTAAAATTTTCAAACATCCAAAATACATATTTAAATTTTCTATGCTGAAAAAATATGCTCAAAGGCAATGTATTGCACTCTCTTACATGGATATTGAGAATCCTCTGCATACATAATTTGGGAGCCAAACTATAATACAGTCCAGTCAGAGAAAGTCTTGACAACCTGCTTTCAGGAGCGCTCTATGGTAAAAATACTTAAACCAAATGCCATGAAGGCAGTCATCTCTCAGTGAAATTTTTGTAAATTGCATTGCAACAACTGGACTAGGCAAAAACCATTGTTTCCCCCCCAAAAAAAGACCTACAGCTGTAATTCAGTTCAACAACATTACCTCCTGATAAAGCTTGTCATGTGTCAGTTTGGCCATGTTTACACTAGCAAGTTCCAATACAGCTGTACTGCTGTAAGATAGGTCGTGTAACTGTGCTATGCCGACGGGAGAGAGCTCTCCTGTCGACATAACAAAACCACCTAAATGAGTGGCAGTAGCTATGCTGATAGGAGAGCATCTCTAAATCATTTGAACACATCAAGGAGAAAAACTATAATTAGCTATAGACTGCAAACTACACGAAAACTGAAGTTACACCTGTGCAGGTGAAATGGGTGGGATTTCTCCCTTTATTTTTTGAAGCTTCTATATCAGTAAGATGAAGGAGTCACTGGATGGCTCAAAGGATTGATAACAGAATTTGGAACTTTCCACCTTTACATCGCTTTAGTTCATGATCAGACATTTAGTATCTGATGACTGTTTAGTGGCGTATATGAAATAAGGCGATGGTTTTAGTCATACTCATTCATAGGAGACGTGATGCGTCTAAATCACAAAAGAAACCATCACAACTGGCACCACTGCTGGCTGTGTCAGAGGAGCCAAAAACTGAATGAACAGTGGCTGAATTAACCTCTCATCCATGGAGGCAGACCCTCCAAGATATAGTTAAGGCACCCTGGGGAAGCCAGCACTGGAAGAAATTGGTCTCCAGGCCTGTGAATCCAGCACTTTTCTAAGCATTAAATTCAATTGAAACTATACACACTAAAGTCTAGCAATTGGTTTGTTTTTATTATTAGATCCATCTTATGTACAATATTCATATTATCTTTGTACCTTAATGACTTGACAGTTTAAAGTACTAAGAAACAACACTGCCACTTTTCACATTATACAACCTAACAACTGATGCTTTAAAAGTTTATTTTGAAATATTGTAACTGCAAGTGGGAAACTCTAAGTAAAACTGATGCTCCCATTTCACCAACCTCAAGATCAGTAAAGATGTTTACATTTTATACAAATATTTACTGTTTTGATTTTAGAAAGAAATTGGCTTGCTGGGAGGTAAAGCCATTAAATTCTCAGACAGTGCTTAAACTGTAAAAATACTCTTTCTAGGCAATGGAAAATAGAAAGAGTTTCTAGAGAATCATCACATGTTTTACACCAAGATTTTTACCACTTATACCTATCACATTTATGGTAGCAAATATTAAATTAATTTTATGTACTTAATACAAAGTAGCACTTAAAATCCACCCCCCCCCACCTCACCAAACCACCTTAAAGTAGCTCAAACTGGTTTCTGTGTCTCCCAGAGAAGAACTAGATGGTATTTATATAAATACATGTCACGATTCATTTGTAAGCATTTTCAGCACTGCATACAAATGTTACAAAACACACACCTTATTGGAGTGCTCCAAAATGCATAGCAAGAATTGGCAGGACTCAAAGTCACATCTTTTGGATGAAAAATGTAGACATTCAGAATACGTTTTATAACTAAGGTTTTTTATTTGGATACACAGCAGCACTTGCTTTGCCACCTAATTTTGCACAATATGAGACTGTCTAATCCATTTACAACTCAAACTTTGGTCTAATCCTTATTAAAATAAAAATGCATATATAAATCAAGCATATTTTATTTTTGATTCAATCTCAGCATTTGCGTTTTAAATTGGATGGTTCAACAACTTCTATTCTACACAGAAGGATAAAAATAAGTCAATAAAATTATGGCTCTCTAATGGTAGCAACACATTTATCCTACAAAACATTTTCATTTGACTGATGTAAGCTTTAACAGATGTCTTCCTGCTTGTTGGACATGACAGAGCATGTTTTATTGGTCTATTAATACATGCCTTCAGTGCTTTGTGAGGAACAAGGGTGAGCGCAAATGGGCCAATAAAACACATGCTGGAGTGCTCCAATACTTTCATCATAACTCTCTAAAACAATAGAATTTTTTTTAAAAAGATGGTTGGGAAAAGTTAAATTTTAAACATATGCTTTTACTACAAAAAGTAGTTCATCATGGAGAACTACTTCAGACTGCAGAGAAAAGAGTAATAGTCGAGAAAGACTATTAACATTCCACTGTTAAAAACGATATAATCAAGCTGGTTGTCTCTAGCATGAGACATTGTGAATATTCAGATTCAGGAGCTAAGGAAAAGTAGTGCAGTGTTCCTTTTCAAAAAGCTCCTAATTTCTCATTTATGCGAATAAGAATGATCTGGTAGGTAAAGTGCAAGACTAAGAACCAGTGCATCTAAGTTCTTGGCTCTGCTACAGACTTGCTGCATGACTTTGAAAAAGTAACTCTACTTTTCTATATCTCAGTTTCCCCATCTGTAAAATGGGGACAGCAATACTTCCCCTACTCACAGGATTTTGAGGCTTCCTTTGTTAACAAGTGTGAAGTGCTTTGAGAGCCTCAGATGTAGGCACTCTAGAAGTCCTAAAGTATATTGTAAATGTTTTAGAAGAGGTTTGTAAGTTTTAGAAGGCCTACTCACTCCTAAAGAGCTGAGCATGGAGGCTAGGATCACCATAAGTGGTATTTTTCTTTGAAACAGGGCAACCACACCCACAACTGAACCTTCAAGAAAAAGCCCACTTTGACACGGCTATTCATTGCAATCCACAGTGTGTAAGAGGCACCTTGGTTGGTTCGAACTTTTAATTTCAACTAGATGTAGGTTTGAGAAAATGGAAGAAGATTGGGAGAGTCCCTTCCACTCACACTCATAAAACTAAACTTTAGGCTACCTTTGCAACTAAAGCCTATAGCTTTTGGTTTAAAGTATCATTCAAAATAACAGAGAAAGGGAGGAATCTTTATTTTTATTTGCCCATTTCAGTTACAGAATGGTTTTACTCACTATATAAATAAGATGATGATGAAGAGGGCTCAACTAAAAAGTGATAAAATGGGCTGGTCACAGTATGGCTTTGCAAAGGAAAAATGATAGACAGAGTTGTCATATAATTACATCCAATAAATGTCTTCAAGGAGTCTATACAGGCCAATCTGCTTGGGGCAAAAATACATTTAATCTTTATAGTCATCCAAAGATGGTATAACAAAAACATTCCAAGGGATCATAGGCCTGATGTGTCAGAGAGGAGTGAATTATGACAAATGATGTAGTTCACTGTAAAAGATAGTTTAAATCTAACAATTAAAGTGGACATCTAGCGCAGCTCACCACAGATTGTTGAACAAAAGGTTGTACAGCACATGATGGTTGTAAGCACCATTTTATGGTCATACTTCTCACTTGAAGCCCAATTTTTCTGCCTCGGACTTTAAAAAATATTCTGTTTTTCCAAATTCATAACACAAGGTTCTCTATTATGAAGAATGTTATCTACTAACATCTCTATATAAGAAACAGGAGTTATCTGACACTGGAGAGTACAGTGGCATTGTAAATTTTTGTATTACTCTTTTACAACTGGAAACTTCAGTTCAGATTCTAGATTTGGTCACATATTATGACTTTTTGATGCAACTAAGACAGGACCACCAAATAACATAGCACATGAGGCAATGTTTGCTCAAGACATGTCCAGGACATGGATGCAGGCAGAAAGGGGTGTTGCATTGGCAGAGTAGTGTGGGGAAGCTAGCAAAGATAATATATGTAATTATGAAACAAGCCTCAGTGTTCTCCAATTGGCTGAATAGATCATAAAGGAAGTAAAGTAGGTCACACATTTGTGTTTGATATGGGCTTAACTGGTGGCCATATCTGACTCACTAAAAGTCTAATCTTTAGATACTATACTATGTGTTAATTTATATTATTACAACATACTAATTATGTTTAAATTAATCCAGTTTATTTTAGTAAAGCATCATTGTACTCCCAACTCTTGCCAGACAGAATAGCTCATTGCTTACTATAAAAACAAAACCATTATTTTGGTATCTTTAACTTGACATTGTTCAGCTGGGCTCAGTGATCTTACACTTTCCCTATGCTTGCTGAGCGCTTTATAAATGTGGTAGAACATTACATTTTTCAAGCTCTTCTGAGGTAGTATGATTATCTCCTGACAGTCCTCAGACCAACATGCTGCCAAGTAAAGAGAAATAGGACTAAGACCTGCTGCAATGGCAGACACCCAAAAAAGTCGAGAACATTTCTAGTAATACAGAGGATGTGGTTAATCTAAAATGTGCAAATGAAATCACAGTGAAGCAGCCCCATTGCTAAAGTCACCTATGTGAACTTTACCCTTTAAAAAAAGCTATTTTAAGTAAAACATAGCTGAGGTTTGGTTGTATTTAGAAAAACCTGCCCGGCTTATATAAAATACAATTTTAAAAGTTCTTTTAACATATTTGTATTAATAAAAATATGTTTTTCCTTTTAAAATATAGCCTTGCATATAGAGCTTGAGAGAGGTAGCTTAACTGGCAAACTAGAAGACTGAAGTCATCTGTTTGTCTACAGATTAGGTATAGCAGGTGCAGAAGTAGTTCAAACTTCCCACATAGTTTTTCTCATGTGCCTCAACCCTAACCTAGAGGAATAACTTCTAGGGGTGAGCGAATAAGATATCTTCCATGCCCTTTTAACCACTACCATTAACCAAATGTTGTCAAGTGTGATGGTACTTTATATGATCTAGACTTATATCTACTTGGAGCTAAACTGAGATAACTCATTTCACTTGCTCTGAACAACAAGATAGCAGTGATTAGCCTGAGCTCTATTTTAAACTGAAGACTTATAAGTGAGGGGCTCCATATGCCATCACTTATCCCCCAAGCCATCTTGCCTCCCAATGTTATTCCTTTAAGGTTAATATTTCTGAAATGGCTTGCCCATCTGAGATTGTTTTGTTTCTGTTAATATGCTCCACTTAAAAAACATCCTAGCTTACAATGTGCATATGCACACACTTGTGATCATCTCAATAGTGTAAATCCATGCTTTTTGATAGAGTAAAAACATGCTATTAGGTGAAATGAAGAGGTAATAATGAGGATTCTAAAATAGGAACTTCTTAATACACACAGTGTTAAGAGATAACCATGGTAAACGAAACAAGATTTCTTAGTTTACCATTCTGCCAAAATGAAATCACGTTAATAAGTGACTCAAAAAATCTTAATTCCAGTTTCATCAAAAGAATCAAAGCAGTTCATCAGAGTCCTGCCATGCAGCAAAGTAACAACAGTAGTGTGGCATATTTATATTTGTCTTTGAAATAAACTTTGCACCTCAGAGTCATGTAAATGATTTGAACCATTTTCTTTGACCAGGTCAATTGCTCTCTGTGAAAAATGCAAGAATGACTTTTTTTTTTTTTTTTTTAAAGAGGAGCATAGCACAGCTCTTTGTGCCTCAGCACAAGACTTCCATTTAGCTCACCTAATAAAGCTGCTACATTTACGAATAGAAAGGTCCTGGTTTAAATTTTGGCTTCAGTGACTGCAAATTCCACACACCCAAGCAGCCAGGATATGAAAAATTATGTGACCTAGCAAAATCTACATATAAAATGTATTTGTCCACCAGTTCACAGACAACATGTTGGTCCACATTTTTTAAACCTTTTAATACTAATGAATATGTTTCTAGTCCACTATTTGCGGGTATTCTGATGAGCTTGTTTTAACAGAACCCTTACTAGAGGCATTACTGAGTGAGGTCTGTTTAGTGTCCATGCTAACTGCAAGTTTGTTTGTTTGTTTACGAATTAAAAATTACAGAATCTCTCTCTCTAAGCATTTCTAGTGGTGCCCATCATCCATTATGGCAGAATTGAGGTGCCATACTAAAAGCATTTCTGAAGCTTGCTGAGACTGTAATTAGTCCTTTAGAATCATAGAATATCAGGGTTGGAAGGGACCTCAGGAGGTCATCTAGTCCAACCTCCTGCTCAAAGCAGGACCAATCCCCAATTTTTGCCCCAGATCCCAAATGGCCCCCTCAAGGATTGAACTCACAACCTTGGGTTTAGCAGGCCAATGCTCAAACCACTGAGCTATCCCTCCCCCTTTCCCCTCTTTCCTTTAAGCAAACAAAAAAGTCATCATGATATTTACTGTTGTCACACATTTATTTAAAACAAACTACTTGAATAAAGTGCAAGGACTCAAAAATCTTACCTCTGATAAGTTAGAATTGTCATAGTATATTCCTTGCACTAGGTCACCAATTGCACTTGATATGAGCTCCACAACCTGGAAAATGAAACAAAAAAACCCCAACATTATTTTTTAAATACGATCAATTACCTGATTGTCAACACAGTGCCTAGAAGCCTCACTAACATTCCTTGTAGGATCATCGCTTAGGAAGGCTGCATGGGCTACCAGAAGAGATTCTGGCAAGATTATTTTTTTTGCCACCTAATGAGGAAGAAACCAGATCCAAATCTCCATACTGGAACTTTAAGCAAAGTCCTTTCTCTTTCTATCAAAGCTTTAAGTTAATACAAATGAGAACCAAGTAATATTTATTTTCCTAAGAGTGTGAACTATAGAGAGTGTATCCTCACAAGGATATACACAGTACTCCTAAATTCCAGTTCATGAATATGAGACAATAATCCCATCTGGGTTTGTTGGGGGTTTTTGCTGCCAAGTAGATATTTCACTATATACCTCACTGGGAGCTACTAAAATTCTAATCTTCACTGATAATACAGAAAAAGTCAGAATCCATAGAAAGCTAACCTTTCAAATGTGATCATTTGGTATTTGAGTGTACTGGGAATGCTCTGTGGATGTATTTAGTGCATGGCCTAAGGGTCAGCTGTACTCATAGAGTGAAACAGTCTGCAACACAGGAATGTTTAAATCAGATTTATCAATCTATACTATCTTCAGGCTTCAGACTTTTTATTTCAT
Source organism: Caretta caretta (assembly GCF_965140235.1). NCBI lineage: Eukaryota > Metazoa > Chordata > Testudines > Cheloniidae > Caretta > Caretta caretta. Next base: position 82,736,230 of record NC_134208.1, read on the forward strand.
TCAAGCGAAGCCTAAAAATCTGAACTTGATCCAGAATGTAAAACAAGCAGTCCATAGTCTCACTGGAACTACTGTACAATTTAGAACCGTGTGCATGAACTGTCTTAATTGGAACAAAATACTGGGATTTACTGTTAAATTAAATGCAGCCATTTCAAATAAGCACACCTTAAGGCTATCCCTTTAGTTGTGCTCACAAAGTTTTAATTTCTTGAATGTTTAATTTCCTATGTGTATGATTCTATATCTGATTCCCCTCTTTGCTTCCTAAAATTCAGCCTAGTTCTTATTGAATTAAAGGATTTTGTTTCAGTTTATATCATTCTTGTAATTGAAGACATTAAGCTAAATGATAAAGCCCCAAACAGAAATTTCAGTGTTGAGGCATGCTTTATTTGCTAATAAAAATACATTCTGATGCTAGCGTTAAGTATTTGCAACAAAGCTTTTTTAAACACTAATTCTGATACATATGCCTAGACAGAGAGAGAGAGAGAGAAAGAGCGAGCGCTAACTTTAGAAATGGTGCTCATTAGCGGCTTTTTTTCCTCTCCTTGTGATGCATATGGGTTAATTTGTAAGATCTATAAAAACAGACTAAAAAAAAAATCATGTTGCCATTTAGGTAACCAGATACTTAAGAAATATTGTAGCAATATGAGCTGCAGAGGAACTGAAAGGACAATGATCCTACAGTGTTACCAGATGTGTTGAGTTATTTAAGTGGGGAACAGAGAAAATGAGGGGCTTTTTTTTGAAGGTATCAGATAAGCCCTATTCCCAAATCCAGGAGGATTGAGTATCGCCAATAGGTCTATGAAAGTCTGTAACCAAATACCCAGCATCAGATTGTATTACAGTTTATACAAGCAACATCCCAAGATTCTTCTGATGGCTGGGACACATAATACAGATCAATCACTCACTAAAAAATGTTATGGTTTGTGAAACAGTCTGAGCTTAGAGACCTATACTGGTAATACGAAGAGGAATTTACAAAGACATTGAGTCCTACTCTAAATGTCAAAGTGATAGTATGAACTTTTAATAGTGCATCTGGCTGTGGATAAACAGATCTTTTCCTCACTCTCCTGAAACTCCACACTGAGCAGGACCAAATGAAACATTCTGTTTTGGGGTTTCTCTCCCCATCTGCTCACCAAAAACAACTCCATTAGCAAATGACAATTTTGCTGATTTAAGTGAATAAAATGATCTCCATGAAAATATTTATTTCTCTGCAAATGCCTTGGTGGGTGAAAGCATGGGTCCTCATCTCCTCTCTAATCTCTGTAAAATCAAAGGGCTGCTAGGAGGAAAAAGAATGGGCCAGTGGGGCAACAGCAGGAACAGGGAGCTTAATACTCAGTGCCCATTTCATTATAACTAGCTTGTTAAGCTCCCCCACACCCTTCTCCTCCCTATTTCTAGATATGTGCCATCTTTTTACTGAAGGGTGTTTTCCCAACTGACATAGCGCTGTCCACACTGACACTGGTGCTTAGGCTGGTGTAATTTATATCACTCGGAGGTAGCTTATTCACATCCCTAAGCGACATAAGTTATACTGACATAAGTGATAGTGTTGACATAGCCTAAAACAGTTAGGAACCCTTAAATGGCCAAAATTAGAGAGAGACTTCAACTGATATTTGACTCAAAATTTAAACTTTTCAAAACACGGTTTTATATTTAGAAATATTTTCACATTTAAAATGCCAATGAAAACAACTTTTAAACAAATATTCCTCTGCAATGTTTGAAACACAAACACTGCAACATTAAAAAACTGGAAGTGAAGTTGGATTAACTGATTTTGAATGTTCAAAAACAAATGCAAAAAATAAACCAATAGCCTAGTGTGCCAAGTAGCTGAATTTTAAAATCCTTTCCCTTTTAATTATCTGAGGTGTGGTTAGTCACACAGGTAAATAAATGTGTTAGATTATAACACACTGTTTTTAAGTTAACTGCATCCCAGATTCATCATTTTACTCACTTCCCCCAATGCCCTTTTTAAAAGCTGTCCCTCACTTTCAGTCCAACTACACTATGAAAAAAATCATGCTCCTCACAGTGACCATCTTTCTGGCAACAGTCATTAATCCTTCTTGGATAGCAACAGCTTGACATATATCCTCATAATATTAATAATGGAACTTACTGCAGTAAATGTACAAGGTGCAACGTCAACGTGTCACTGATAGATATTCCTCTGGGTTGCAAGATAAGCTCTATTTAGCTACTAAAATATACAAAAATAAGCTATAGCATTTAATTCTATCACGTTTCCTTAATATTTTCAAATATCTTAGGGCCTGTCTATATTAGGGATTTTTGCAACAGGGGATAAGTAACACCTGTGAAAGCCCCACTTTACACTGGTACAGTGCATCTATGCTAAGGGTTTGCACCAGCATAGCTACACTGGTGCAAACATCCCTAATGTAGACAAGTTCTTAGGCCACTACAAACTTTGGTCCACGCAAGTTACGGCCCTCATAAAACTGCTGCAATTAGTATATTGCTCATGCATGTGTATATGTGGTTTCTTGCATCAGCAATGTGAATAGTCACCAGGAATCCTTGTCTCAATGCACAGTGCAATACACGATGGGTAGGTTTCCCAGTATGCAACTCATCATAGTCCAGCGCACTGTCTTTTGGGAAATTTTGGCAATGCATTGTGAGGGAGAAACAAGTCATGCAGGAGTCACTGGGAGCAAGGCTTCAACTTCTCATCAAATCCCACAAAACCACACGGCACTTCTCGCTGTCCGTTGTCTCAGACAGAAGCATGGACACCACACAGCTCTGCACTTCTGTCATTAACATTGCAAAGGCAGGATAAACAATCCTCCAGGATTTGCAGAACAACAGGAATAACAGCAGCAATGGGGGACAGGACAATTTCGTGGAGGAGATGTTGTGGAACACAGCGAAAACCAATTGAAGGATATTGGTAGTGTTCCTGGAGCAGCTGCAGACAGCGGAGTGCCTCTTCTGTGCCCAAGAAATGAGCACTGACTAGTGGGATCACATCGTGATGCAGATTGGGAACAATAAGCAATGGCTGCAGAACTTTTTGATGCGAAAGGCCACTTTCCTGGATCTTTGTGCCACACCTGCTCCAGCCCTCCACCACAGGGACACCAGAATGAGAGTTGCCCTGACAGAGGAGAAGCAAGTGGCAATAGCACTGCGAAAACTTGCAAAGCCAGACTGCTACCTGTCAGCGGGAAATCATTTGGAGTAGGAAAATCCACAGTGGGGCTGTTGTTATGCAAGTGTGCAGCGCCATTAATCATCTCCTCCTAAGCAGGACTGAGAGTCTCGGCAATGTGCAGGACACAGTGGATGGATTTGCAGCAATGGGGTTCCAAACTGCAGTGGGGCAATAGATGGCACGCCCATCCCTATTTTGGCATTAGCTTACCTGGCCATGGAATACATCAAAAGAAAGGGCTAATTTTCTATGACTACGCAAACACTAGTGGATCACCAGAGATGCTTCACCGACATCAATGTTGGCTGGTCAGGGAAGGTGCATGACACTCCCATCTTCAAGAACACGGGACTCTTCAGAAAGCTGCAAGCAGGACATTCTTTCCCAACTGCTGGATTACTACTGGTGATGCTGAAATGCCAGTATTGATTCTGGGGGACCCAGCCTACCCTTTACTCATAAAGCCGTACACCAGCCACCTTGACAGCACCAAGTAAAGATTCAACTACCAGCTCAGCAGGTGCAGAATGACAGCTGAATGTGCTTTTGGTAGAGTAAAGAGACCTTGGTGTTGTTTACTCACAAGACCAGATCTCAGTGAGAAAAATATCCCAAATGGCAATAGCTTCCGGTTGTGTCCTGCATAATATCTGTGAGGCAAAGGAGGAAAAGCTGCCACCACGGTGGAGGGCAGAGGTGGAGAGTCAGTCTCCTGAGTTCCAACAGCCAGACACAAAGGTTATTAGAAGAGCTCAACATGGAGCTATGCAACTGGGGGAGGCCTTGAAAGAGCACTTAGAACAGTTAGGTACAGTAATGTGGAGGGGTGTACTGTGCTCTATCTGGTCCTTACATTTTGGAACTGTTAGGAATTGTGTGGTGCTTGCCGTACATTTATAATTATTACATGTGTTTATCGCTAATCCTGAGTTCTGTTGCCCTGTAAAACAAGTAGTGGGTGCTTCAGGAGTGCTATGCATTCTGCTGCATATATTGTGAAATAATAAAGATGAATTATTTACCAAAAATAGATTTTTATTGCCAACCAAAACAGGTGCAAAAATGTGCAATTAAATACAACAAAAACTTCTGAAATAAATTAACAGAACAGAACTGAACAAGGGGAAAGAACATTCATGTCCATTTCAGTTCATTTGGGCTACACATACAGCTACCATGGCTCTCACAGGTCAGGGTATGCAACACTGGTTCTCTTTATTGTCTCCCAGCATGGAATGGTAGGGCGAGGGATGTGGCCACGATGCTATGTGGAATGTTGAGGGGTATAAGGAGGTACTAAAATGGAGTTCTCCATTGACTGCAAAGAATGCCAAGCACATGATTTTTGAACCTGGAGGTCAACAAGAGTCCGTAGCATTTGTATTTGCTGCTAGAGATGCCCTATTATGTCCTGATGCATCTTCCTCTACGACTCCTGGGCCTTTCTCTATCCATATTCTCTACAATATTCACCCTCCAGGTCCTCTGTTCACGGTCCAATGCAGCACTGGCTTGCAGGATCTCTCTGAACATATCCACCTGTGTCCTCTTCTTTCTCCTCCTTACCGTGGTCTGGCGTTCCATTGGTGTTAAGGGGGGAGCTCTCAAGACCACTGTGATGCTGGCAGACCAGACACCAGCTCCTGCCAAGGTCCCCATGTCTCAATTGAACACTGACAGATGCATAGCTCAAATCTGTCTGGCTCATTTGAGAGTTAAGATTGATAAAATAAGTATTAGAATTATAAGAAAGCGTTTAGACTGTATTGAAAGCTTGTGAGTTGCTGCATGCATTAATCTTGTAATATCTGTGTTCCATATTGTATGCAATGGTGTTGTAGCTGTGTTAGTCCCAGATATTAGAGACACAAGGTGGTTGAGGTAATACCTTTTATTGGACCAGCTTCTGTGCCGAATAGAGGGGAATAATCACTTCCCTCAATCTGCTGGCAATGCTCCTACTAATGCAGCCCAATATGCCGTTAGCCTTCTTGGCAACAAGGGCACACTGTTGACTCATATCCAGCTTCTCGTCCACTGTAATCCCCAGATCCTTTTCTGCAGAACTGCTGCTTAGCCAGTCAGTCCCCAGCCTGTAGCAGGGCATGGGATTCTTCCATCCTAAGTGCAGGACTTTGCACTTGTCCTTGTTGAACCTCATCAGATTTCTTTTGGCCCAGTCCTCCAGTTTGTCTAGGTCATTCTGAACCCTATCCCTACCTACAGCATATCTACCTCTCCCCCCAGCTTAGTGTCATCCGCGAACTTGCTGAGGGTGCAATCCATCCCATCATCCACATCATTAATGAAGATGTAGAACAAAACCGGACCCAGAACTGATCCCTGGGGCACTCCGCTTGATACCAGCTACCAACTAGACATCAAGCCGTTGATCACTACCCATTGAGCTCAACGATCTAGCCAGGTTTCTATCCACCTTATAGTCCATTCAGCCAATCCATACTTTTTTAACTTGCTGACAAGAATACTGTGGGAGACTGTATCAAAAGCTTTGCTAAAGTCAAGGTACACCACATCCACCGCTTTCCCCATATCCACAGAGCCATTTATCTCATCATAGAAAGCAATCAGGTTGGCAAGGCATGACTTACCCTTGGTGAATCCATGTTGACTGTTCCTGAACACCTCTCTCTCTTCCAAATGCTTCAAAATGGATTCCTTGAGGACCTGCTCCATGATTTTTCCAGGGACTGAGGTGAGGCTGACTAGTCTGTAGTTCCCTGGATTCTCCTCCTCTGCTTTTTAAAAGATGGGCACTATATTTAACTTTTTCCAATCATCCAGGACCTCCCCCAGTTGCTACAAGTTTTCAAAGATAATGGCCAATGGCTCAGAAATCACATCAGCCAACTCTCTCAGAACCCTTGTATGCATTAGATCCAGCTCCATGGACTCCTGCATGTCCAGCTTTTCTAAATAGTCCTTAACCTGTTCCTTCACCACTGAGGGCTTCTCACCTCCATACTATGCTCTCATACTCCTCCTCAAACACTTTGGCCTGAGGGCCACATCAGGGTGCGAAACTGTATGGAGGGCCAGGGAGGGAAGGCTGTGCCTCCCCAAACTGTGCCTCCCCAAAGCCCCTTATCTGCCCCCTCCCACTTCCTGCCCCCTGACTGCCCCCCTCGGAACCCATCCAACCCTCCCTGCTCCTTGTCCCCTAACCGCTCCCTCCCGGGACCCCTTGCCCCTAACCGCCCCCCCCCCGGGACACCACCCCATCTAACCCCCCCACTCCCACCCCCCCAAACCTCTGCCCCATCCAACCGCCCGCTGCTCCCTGTCCCCTGACTGCCCCCCGGGACCCTTTGCCCCTTATCCAACTCCCCGGCCCTGGCCCCCTTACCATGCTGCTCAAAGCAGCATGTCTGGCAGCCGCACCGCCTGTCCAGAGCTAAACACGCTGCCTTCCAGAGAGCTGCCCGCGCAGCGGCATAACTGCGGGGGAAGGGGACAGTGGGGGAGGGGTCGGGGACTAGTGTCCCCAGCCAGGAGTTCAGGGGCGGGGCAGGACTGTCCCATGGGCCAGATGTGGCCCGTAGTTTGCCCACCTCTGATGTAGTGTCTACCTTTGCACTGAGTTGACCACCGCAGGTCAAGTGTGGTTCAATATCATTTGAGGAAGCGGTGTTACTGAGTCTCCATAACGGGGCACTTATGTTGGCGGGAGACAACTTTGAGGGTAGACATGCACAACTTACGTTGACCTAACTTTGTAATGTAGGTCAGGCCATAGTCGTTTTCCTCAGTAATGAGCAAATTCAGGACTACAGACTCCCCCAACCCCCACCTCACATGGCTCCCAAAGCAATGAAAACTAATGTACTAACATATTTACAGATCTCATATAGCAGACCCTTGCAATGGACCACTCAACCAGCTAATGATGACTGGGACTATGGTTAGCAATCATGAAGTAGTACTTGACTGCTTCAGCCTGATCCTTTTGGAAGGGATAACTATATTTCAGTGCTCATCTTACCGAGATACAAAGTGGCGAACAAAAAAGTACCATGATTACAGGACCCCAAGCTACACAGCTGCAGGAAACTCAAACAGTGCAAAAGGAAGAGGAAACACTCACAAAAATACCCCCCACCCCACCATTTGCATCTGTTTACATTCACATGAAACTAGGCTATGATGTCCACAAATTGATTTGTGGATTGTATCAGTCAAAGCTGGTCAGCCCTGAGTTGACACAGATGATATCTCTAAGTGGTGTTAACTATTCTGTGTAGACTGTGCCTGTATCAATAAATATGATTCAGGAGTAAGGTCATTTAGCATCTGACAGATGGAATTGACTAAACAGAACTGCAGATGTTTGTTAAACTAGAAAATCAACAGCCTACTCTAATGTATCATGAGTAGCAGTGATCAGATCCCTGACTAAAAATGAAATGCTGATAAATCACAAAACACAAATATTAAATATCAGCTATAGTCAATCAATTAATGCCCCAGCCTCCTTGTAAATCAGGTAGATGCCAAATGTGTCAAATCTTATTAAAAAAATTAAACATTTATGTTTTCTAAACATTTACTGTAATTTTTTCCTCGCTCTACACCACAGTATATCATTACATCTGAAGCCACTCCCAATTTCTAGTCTCCTTCCCTAAAAATTTGACCCCAGCAAAGGTTATTTTTAAGACTAGTTTTACTACAACGCAGGAAGACAGGATATGCACTCTATTTACACATCTTAATCTTTCCTAGTAGTATTAGCAGCTGTTTCAGAAGGACCACAGCTGACTGTGCACACATACATCGGCAGTACTGACAGCATTAATCACACACAGATTTATTAGTTTTTTTCTGCAATACAAAAAAGCAGGGCTACAATGCAGTAGGCAAAGGTAAAATACTCCCTAGGGATGATTAAGTTTCAGTGTACATACTAGGTGGGAGGGAAATAGGCTCCCTTATATGAATAGCCAGGTCCTTGGGGGGGCGGGGAGGGGGGCAGCGCAGGGGAAGAGCAAAGCCATCCAGGCAGAAATCTTTTTTTTTTTTTTTTAAGGATTCATTTGCGCTGTAATTCATTTTAAATTGCAAAAAATCTAATTTAACTTTTCACCATTTATGCAATGTTTACTTTTTACATTTCATTCAGGTTCAACAGAAAACTTGGACCTAACTTGTTTATGATCAGTTCTAATTCTAGTTCTCATGCACAATGCTGTAGTGTTTGAGATTACAATATTCTACGGTAATGTTTCAATAGAAACTGAACAGGTTCTCTCTACTACTGAAAGCAAGCTCACTGTGCCCTCTATAGCTATGGTTGCTTAAGGATTTTCCTTTTTAAAGAATTCTTTTTCAAAGTTGCTCAAATTTTTTAAATTTTCACCTTTCTGGATGAACTTTCCAGGTGTTCCACTACTTTAGACAGTGAAATTGTTTTGGGAAAATTGTTCTTTGAGCAAAAAAAGAATAAAACTCCTACCCTTACTCTACCCCCACGTACATATTTTTTCCATTATATTAAAAAAATGGAGACTTTTTGAAACAAGTCTAGTTCCTCAGCAGTTCAAGGCAGAAAGAGGGAATTTGGCATGCACATATTCCTTAGTGAGGCAAATTGCCTTTTGACATCTATCATTCTGGGATGTACTAACAGGAGTGTCATATGTAAGATGGGAGGTAATTGTTCCGCTCTACTCAGCCCCAGTGAGGCCTCAGCTGGAGCACTGGATCCAATTCTGGGCAACATACTTTAGGAAAGATGTTGATAAACTGTAGAATGTCCAGAGCAGAGCAAACTGTTTAGAAAACCTGACCTATGAGGCAGGTTAAAAAACTGGACATGTTTAGTCTTGAGAAAAAGAAGATTGAGGGGTGATCCAATAACAGTCTCAAATATGTTAAAGCGTTCATATAAAGAGGTCAAGAAGTAATAGGATTAATCTGCAAAAAGGGAGATTTAGGTTGGATATTAGGAAAATCTTTCTAATGATATGAACAGTTAAGCACTGGAATAGGCTTGCAAGAGAGGTTGTGGAATCCCCATCACTGGAGGTTTTTAAGAACAGGTTAGACAAAAAAACTGTCAGGACTAGTCTGGGTGTACTTGGCTCTGCCTCTACCTCTCAAGGTCCCTTCCAGCCCTGAATTTATTCTATCCTGGTGAAGTTACATTTTGATTCTATGGTTATGTTTTAAAAATTGTAATTCATGCATGTGCAGTTATGTAGTTCCAAAACTGTTCTGATAATGGTTCCTCATGGTTATAAAGAGAAAGTGATGTATTGAACATGCAGATTGTGAAATTTGGTTTGTGCTAGACAATGTGGCAATACCTGCTTTATGTAGGTATTGAATGAGGCAGGGCTTCACAGGATTCCATGCCTCATTTCAGTAAGGTGCACAGATGAAACCCTGTCTCACTGAGTGCTCATCTCATGTTGGATAAACCATTTCAGTTCCACATTAAGGACATTTTTTATTCTAACATCTTTCCTCTTTAAAAAACCCCACACTTTCTACAAAGAGCTTACTTTTGTCATAAGGAAAGTCCTTAAGCTTCATTTGAACATCCATTTGAAGGTCTAATGAAAACATCCATACTCTGGCAAGGACCAACACACCAGGTAGCTGTTCTTTTTAGAGTATTATCAATCTCAAGGGCACCCATCTTTTATACGTCTCAGACCCTCAGAAGTCAAATTTTCTGAACTAGTCTTTTCTCTCTGGAGAGAAAAAAAACCCAACTTATGGGCCTTTCTTCCACAACCTTAATTTATATTTGACAATGAAGGCTGCGTAGCTACCAGAGAAGGCTGCAAACATTACTGACTAGTAAAACCTACTTCCAGAGACATCTTTGTCTCAGAAGCATGGAGCTCTTCACCATTACTCCAGCCATTCTTGTTTCAGCCACCAAAATGTTGTGGAAAGGGTAGTAAGAACGATGTCATCACCACCAAACTATACATGAATTCTGCCACACTTTCAGCTGATCCAGAGTAGGGTGGATGGGCACTGCTACCTCAGCTTCAGAGGCAACCATTCACCAGGTGATGTGTCTGTCTTCAGGCTCCTGGATGATCTTTACTTATACTCCCAAAGTGGTATGAAAGTTGGTTCCTCTGAATTAATGTCTTGATTCTTCTTCACTGATGCTGATATAGGTGGTCTCTGAAGAGTCCTCCTTTCTCTTGTATGTACAGATATCACTCTTAAGTAATCATCTTCCAGACCATCCCTCTCATTCAAGTTAAAGATGGCAGGTTGCTGTACCAGTACCAAGGACAGAAGGATCACAGTGGCCTGATCATGCGTCGGGACTAGATACATCAAGGCCACAAGTGTGGGTTATGTTGATGGAAGCAGCACCAGAGACCAGCAGTGAGGAATTAAAGTACAGAATGTGTGCCTTGAGTAGGCACTTCCACTGTTCCGAGGGCTCCAAGGACTGCTGCCACCAGGACCTGGCACTGCTGTGCTTTTTATGTGACTGAGATTTGGTTGAAAGATGGCTGCTCAGTTCATGAGGACTGCAGGAAATATTGAAGATCTTGTCTATGTCCAGGCACATGGTCTCAACTGGTTGCTTCAGGATAGAGGACAGATTCAGATGCAAGTTAAAGGAACAAGCAGGACTTTCAATGAGAAAATTCAGAGCAGCTATTCAACTATTAGACTTATTACAGACCACTAGAACAGTGAAAAGATACTTGTATTCTAGTAACAATACATCAAATCTTGCAGGATATCTCCTGCAAGGATATCAAGAGATTAATTTGCTAGATGATCAGACACCGCTGATGTAGTCTCAGTGCCCAGGACTTTCTACTTGCTGGCTTTCAACCAAAGCATTAGAGCCTTCAGGATGACTTTGCAGAGTAATTGTAGGAAGGAGTGCTTCCATCTTGAACCCAAGAATTCAGAGTGACATCTATGACAAATTTCATAGTGGTCTCACTCATGATCTTTCCACATTCCACAGCAGAGCCATTCTGCTTCAAGGCACCAGATATAGCAGCCATACTTGTCCACAGGGACACGATACAACAGCTTTTGTATTATTTGAAGCCATTGGCTAATTCTTCATAAAAAGCATGAGGAGAGAAAAAGAGACCAAAATTTAAACTCGATTTTCACCAGTTTCATGGACAAGAACCAAGGAAAACTGACATCTTCCAATGCAGTGGGAGCTACACTATCACACTATTACTTCTGAGCCTACTACGAAGTTTCTTACATTTTAACATGAAATACAGGAATTCAAAAAAGCAGAGGCAGAACGGGATACCCTGAGATTAAAGAGCAGATTTACATGTAGACTGAGCTGAGGCTCCAAGGGAGAGCCAACAAGTTACATAGCTGGACTATTCTTCATGGCAACCCAAAGGAGCTCTATCACTGACCAATCAGACAGGAGACTGCCTCTAATAATTCAACTTTTGCACTTCAACTTGATAATAGCCCTAGAGGCTAGTTCTCATTGAGGATGTGTTACAAGTACACAAAAATAGTAGAAAATATTGGTTAATCACCATCATGTTTTCCCAAAGAAAAATGGATTGTCTAATTATACTTGGGATTTCCTCAAACATTCTTCTTAGGGCAGTGAGTTCACATAAGAAACTTTCTATATAAAAGATTTTTTTCATACAGCAAATGTTTAGGGCTCTATTCTGCCTAGCCCTTACATATTGTATGGGGTGGGGTGGGAGGGTGAATATAAAGAAACACCCGCCTCCTCCTTGCTCCTTTCATGTAAAGGCAGGTCAGAATTTCAGTCCCTGTACTTATGGGAAACCAGGGACTGCTTCCTAGATACTCCCCCAAGGCCAAGGAAGTGTGGAGAGTAGGCACAACTATGGTTTTGCCTCACGTATGTGACAGCCGGCAAACCAGAGCACCGATGCAGTGGTGACAAGGAGGATACTGCATCTCTTAAGCATGCTCACCCAATGCACAAGGTAGCTTCAGGAGGCATTCTGGATTCTCCAATGCCTTTAGTTCCAGCATGTTTCTGCATTGCCCCCAATATGCAGCTATTCCCAAATTGCATGATCTAGACCAGGGGTTCTCAAACTGGGGGTCGGGACCCCTCAGGGGGTCATAAGGTTATTACATGAGGGGGGGGGGTCGCAAGCTGTCAACCTCCACCCCAAGCCCCGCTTGCCTCCAGCATTTATAATGGTGTTAAATATATTAAAAAGTGTGTTTAATTTATTGGGGGGGGGGGGGTGTCGCACTCAGTCTTGCTGTGTGAAAGAGGTCACCAGTAAAAAAGTTTGAGACCCACTGATCTAGACCTAAATAAGGAGGAGAGTCTTATTATAGAAAGTAATCTTCACTAAGCAAAGTATCACTAACCTCAAAATATATTAAACAACTTTAGGAGACTAATACACTGAAAATTCCCAAATGAATACCATTCCTACAGCAGTGCTTTGTCTACAGTATCTTATGCCTAACTACAGAGGCACAAACTATGCACAAAACTATGCACATACAGACCAAAAAAAAAAAAAAAAAATACTCAAACCCAAACCACATAAATACAACTAGACATAAATGTGATTATCTGAACTCCTATTGCCAGAAAATCAGAAGTGTCCTTTAAATTTACAATTCTGTTTTTCAAAAATTCTAATTTTCCAAATTTCAGGTCCATATCCTGAGCCATTCAGGTAACCGGATTTTGCTTGTACTTATTTTTAACAATACTGTCAGTTATAAATAATTAAATTAAAATTGAAAACATATAAAATGTATACATAAAAAAAATCTCATGCTAAAACGTTATCTGGCAAGCTTTTGCCAACAATGATTATTTAGGGCTGAATAATTTGGAAATAAAGGCAAATGATGAAACTGCTGATGAACTCAGCTATATTAACACTGGGGGGTGCCACTATACTATACTAATTAGAGATTTACCACTATAATATTACAATCTTATCTACTTTTCATGAGAATAGTCACCTCTGGTGATATCAGAAAGCTAAACAAGGATGCTTTAAAAATAGGGCAGATTAAAAAATACTGACTTCCAGCAGATAAACTCTTCTCCCCCTTCACATATATTAAAAAAAATTGTGTAAAATACTTAAATGCTTTTATAAAAGTATTTTATAAAGTATCTGTTTCACCCCCTTAAACTGTTTCATCTCACCATTTCAACAGAGTTTCTTCTCTCAGTGGAGAAAAATATATTATTATTAAACTCAATCTTTGATCATACTGGGCGGGAAAAAAATTCTTTTGTGAAATCAATCTGACACAAAAAAATCATTTGTGTATCCTGCGATACTGTAGTTATCCCAAAAACAAGTATTCCAAACCCATCAAATTCAGAGTTAAGGAAGTTAAATTTTAAAATAAATATGAACGTGTCAAGGTATGGAAATATACAGGGTAACCCAAATAGCCTTAATTCTACTCCATAGTAACACCACACAATAACTATGACAACTATTATTATGGCATAATAGCATTTGCAGTCCCAGATTTGATTAAACTGATTTTAAAGACATTCGTGTTTTTTCTTCTTTCTTTGTGGTGTCATTACAGAGCACAGGTAAGGTTGTTTGTATTCTGTAACTATACTTTTCCATACCTTAACATTTTTGCATGCCTTTTAAATTTAACTTAACTCTGGATTTCCTGCATTTGTAGTGCTTGGTTTTGAGATAATTATAATAATTTTACTCTTAAATTACTGATATGTATAAATATAGGAATTTCTATACTGTATCAAACCCATTATCCACTATCCTGCCTCCAACGGTATCAGCACTCTGAAGCAAGGTGCAATAATCCTACAGAAGGCAGATGTAGTATAATTTGTCACAATAAAGGTCTTATCCTACTCCCTAATAGAGATTGGTTTAAGCCTGCAAGCATGAGGTTTTTATCCCTTCCAAATCTTTGTTTGCATCAACTGTTATAACTTTATCACTCTGGATATTCGTTACCCATATTAACATCCAGTCTCGCTCTGATTCTTGTAAGCAATTGGCCTCAATAACATCCTGTAGCAGGGAGCTCCACAGTCTATTTGTGAATTAAGTGAAAAGTATTTCCTTTCATCAGTTTAGAATTTTCTACCTTTCAGTTTGTCCCCTTGTTCTTGTGTTGTGAGGTGATCTACCTTTTCTATAATAATCATTATTTTATATATTTGTCTTCTCTTATTTGCCTCTTTTTAGAGGTAATTTCAATCTCTTCCATCTCTCTTTGTATGAATTTTTTCATGCTTCTAATTCTTTTCATTGCCTTTCCCTGCACCTCCTCTACTTCTGCAATATCCTTTTCAAGATAAGATGACTAATACTGCACATAGTATTAGAGATGAAATTGAATCACTGGTGTATATAAAGACACTATAATATTTTGCATATTATTTTATATTTTCCATGCCATTCCTTATGCATCCTAACATCTTGTTTGACTTTGGACTGCAGCTGCACATTCAGCAGAAGCCTTCACTGAGCTGTGTACAATGATGCCCAGGTCCTTTTCTTGAACTGATACTGTTAATTTAGAATATATTCAATCTTAAGCCAAGTTTAATGTAGTTTTTATCTCAGAATTTCCTTCTGTTTATTTTAATTTAAAATTTTACACACAAACAAGAAACCCTAAGAAAATGTTACCATACTACATATTTTCGAACCATTAGAAATATTGTCAGGTTTCAGAGGAACAGCCGTGTTAGTCTGTATTCGCAAAAAGAAAAGGAGTACTTGTGGCACCTTAGAGACTAACCAATTTATTTGAGCATGAGCTTTCGTGAGCTACAGCTCACTTCATCAGATGTAACCTGATGTACATCTGATGAAGTGAGCTGTAGCTCACGAAAGCTCATGCTCAAATAAATTGGTTAGTCTCTAAGGTGCCACAAGTACTCCTTTTCTTTTTAGAAATATTGTATCACTCTACATTTGTTTTTGTATTATTTTAACTTTTATGACCAGAACCACCAGTAACAGGCTCCTTTAACTCAGCTTCTGACTGTCACATTACTCTGCACCTCCCTGGCCCCCGAGGGGGTGACTGCCTATGGCAGTCCTGTAGCCGCACTCACACTGAGGTGGCAGGAGAGGGCAGCCATTTGAGAGAGGGAAATACTTCATGGAATTCTCTGCAGAAGAAAATTTTTGAACCTCTCCTGAAGAAGAAATGTTCAGTTATGAATAGTAAAAGGAAAAAATGAACACTGATCCTCATTTTTTTCTTCAAATGCAGCCAATAATCAGTGATTATTACTCCAGGAGTAATGAATAATCAGTGGCTCAGGATATGGACCTGAAATTTGGAAAATTAGAATTTTTGAAAAACAGAATTGTAAATTTAAAGGACACTTCTGATTTTCTGGCAATAGGAGTTCAGATAATCACATTTATGTCTAGTTGTATTTATGTGGTTTGGGTTTGAGTAATTTTTTTTTTTTTTTTTTTTTGGTCTGTATGTGCATAGTTTTGTGCATAGTTTGTGCCTCTGTAGTTAGGCATAAGATACTGTAGACAAAGCACTGCTGTAGGAATGGTATTCATTTGGGAATTTTCAGTGTATTAGTCTCCTAAAGTTGTTTAATATATTTTGAGGTTAGTGATACTTTGCTTAGTGAAGATTACTTTCTATAATAAGACTCTCCTCCTTATTTAGGTCTAGATCAGTGGGTCTCAAACTTTTTTACTGGTGATTACCAATATGCGAGGTTTACGGGTTTTGTGTTATTTGTTTATGAAGATCATTCAGGAAACAGGTGGTCTGACCCAGGGTGCTAAAGTTCCTAAAGCACAGATTTTAAAATTATTTTCAAGTCAAAACTAATTAACTTTTATTTACTTGTAAATTCTCAAAAATTAATTCTGTACTCAAAAAACAAGTGCTTTAATTTTGGGGAGAAAGCACTGTATTATTCATATGTAACAAAGTACTTGAATTCCTGCGTTAAGTATAAAACTCAACACAACCTTGACTATAGACCCATGGCTGATGTTTACATAATATTAAGACATAGATAAACAGTTTCTTTAATGAATCACAATGTACATTAGTTTCTGTGCAAAGGAAAGATTTACATGAATAAACTGGTAACATTTACGCAAACACAGGGACTATTTTGTAAACAACATATTTATGCCTTCAGGAATACATAAAGTTAACATAAGGAAATGCAACAACTATATAAGTAGTACATCTGTGCCACTGTTTATTTATAAACAACTAATGCTTAATATAACAATGATCTATAATGTGGTCTTATGGTAGAGCTCTGCACTGACAGGCAGGAATCCTCAGTTCAAATTCCTAGAATTTCACATAGCAGATTGTGGGAAGTGCTTCAAAGTACAGTCCAGTCATCCATACAAGGGGTCATGAAATTAAAGTGGAGAAAAACTGGAGGGGATCATCCTTAAGTCCTCAGTCAACAGGATGCTAGAGAACAATGCTATAACATGTAGTCCAAGTGGCCCATTGACTAAAACCAACTACTGACATATGACTGATGTTTACAGATTATTTTAGCATATTATTTGTGCCTTATAATATGTACAATATAATTCTACACCTGAGCAGTTTACATTACATTTATATGCATCAATCTGTCCTCTCACAGATTTGTGCATCAGTGCCTTCAGATGACTGGAATGTCAGACCTGGTCATGTGTATATCTTCATTGCACCCTCTATCAATTTTACCTCAGTTGGAGTTAAAAGCTAGGTTTATTTAGGGTTAAATTTTCCTTTGATTTGCAATTTGAGTTTCTATTAATGTACTAATCCATAGCCCGTCTAACAATCCATAAAGTACCATTCACAGTTAGTCAGTTTTTTTGTTTTTTAAACACAAGAGGTACCACATGCTGACATTAAACATAATAGGACGACTGACATCAGAGATCAGAGTCCATCTCCCAACAGTTGCAGGATATACTCCTATGACAAAAAGCATATCCGATGTTAAAGGCCAAGAGAAGCCACGCCTTACATGGAAAGGAGTACTTGTGGCACCTTAGAGACTAACCAATTTATTTGAGCATGAGCTTTCGTGAGCCACAGCTCACTTCAGCTGTGGCTCACGAAAGCTCATGCTCAAATAAATTGGTTAGTCTCTAAGGTGCCACAAGTACTCCTTTTCTTTTTGCGAATACAGACTAACACGGCTGTTCCTCTGAAACCTGCCTTACATGGAGTACATATATTTTTAAATCCCAGAAAGTGATATGAGTTAAATGAGACCCAACAATGCCTGAATTCAAGTACTGTAAATATGCTGTGGTCTGATCAGATTCACATGCAGTTCTATACAATGGTAAAGATGTAATAAAATATTTATCGTGTTAATCTCAAATCACTTTTATTAGATGAAACAACTGAGAATTATGCCTTAATGACAAAAATAATGAAGTTATGACTGTCCTGTAGCATTTTATTTTAATCATTACAGTCTATATCAATTATGAAAAAGTATAGAAAAAAATAACCGAAATATGGCCTGAGAGTAACCTGCACTTCTACATCGGAATATAGAAAATTATAATGCTTCCTTCCATTTCTCAATACTTTTCAACTTATTCTGTATGTTTGCATGCTCGAACAACAAGAATTTAGATGACCCTGGCTTGGCCCCATCATTGTGATGGACAATGATGTTTTACATTAACCCAGCACAGTACAATCTATCTTGGAGGAGGTCATGCAATTTATGGCTTCACAGCTGGCATTTCAAGATATCTTTAGTTCAAGGTTCTTGTACCCTGAAGTGGTAAAAAAGATTTAAATGACTCTTCTGCATCACAACACATGAAAACGTGTGAATGAGAAGCACGAGCATTAGTTAAAAATAACATTTCAAGGACTTCCCTCCTTTAGTCCTGAATCTTGTTAACATCACAACAGTGATATGCTACAACAGTAGCAAGAGGGGGGAAATTACTACAGGATTAACAACAATTCCTATACCTAATGTTATTTAAAAATCAAAGTGTTACCTAAGGCAATTACCTTACAGCCTTTTAATATCTACAGGGAAAAGCCTAAGGGAAAATAATTGACTTTGCTAATTTTACCCTTGGCAATTATAAAATAGCTCTGCATTTCATTATGACTGCAGAAATTTACATCTAATTGTAAGCCCCAAGAGAAGTACAGAGATAAATGCATCATACAGAAGCTCAGACAAGAATCTAACAGTACAATACAATTAATTCAGTAGTAATGGCTTAAATTAAACTAACAGGCTTAAGTTTAAATTACAATGCATACAACAGTTTTAATTACTGAAACAGATATACATGCCTAGATAGAGGTTGTAGTCTTATCATGGTCAGTATTGTTTACAATATATTCCATGTTTCTTTTTCTATAAGCCAATTTACTTAGCTACTAACTGCCACAAACAACAATACCATCACTTTTGCTTTTTCTTGCAAAGAACTAAGGCTGTCAAGCGATTAAAAAAATTAATCGTGATTAATTGCACGATTAATCGCACTGTTAAACAATCGAATACCATTTATTTAAATAGTTTTGGATATTTTCTACATTTTCAAATATACTGATTTCAAATTACAACACAGAATACAAAGTGTACAGTGCTCACTTTATATTTATTTTTATTACAAATATTTGCACTGTAAAAAAAAATAGAATTTTTCAGTTCACTAAGTACAGTAGTGCAATATCTTTATCATGAAAGTTGAACTTAAAAATGTCAAATTAGGTACAAAAAATAACTCCACTCAAAAATAAAACAACGTAAAACTTTAGAGCCTACAAGTCCTCTCAGTCCTACTTCTTGTTCAGCCAATCATTCAAACAAGTTCGTATACATTTGCAGGAGACAATGCTGCCCGCTTCTTGTTTGTGATGTCACCTGAAAGTAAGAACAGGCATTCGCATGGCACTGTTGTAGCTCACGTCACAAGATATTTATGTGCCAGATGTGCTAAAGATTTATCTGTCCCTTCATGCTTCAACCACCATTCTAGAGGACATGCATCCATGCAGATGACGGGTTCTGCTCGATAACGATCCAAAGCGGTGCGGACCAACGCATGTTCATTTTCATTATCCAAGTCAGATGCCACCAACAGAAGGTTGATTTTCCTTTTTGGTGCTTCAGGTTCTGTAGTTTCTGCATTGGAGTGTTGCTCTTTTAAGACTTCTGAAAGCATGCTCCCCGCCTAGTCCCTCTCAGATTTTGGAAGGCACTTCAGATTCTTAAACCTTGGGTTGAGTGCTGTAGCTAATCTTTAGAAATCTCACATTGGTATCTTTTGTGTTTTGTGAAATCTGCAGTGAAAGTGTTCTTAAAACAAACAATATGTTCTGAGTCATCATCCGAGACTGCTATAACATGAAATATATGGCAGAATGCAGGTAAAACAGAGCAGAAGACACACAGTTCTCCCCCATGGAGTTCAGTAAGAAACACTGGAATAGTGGCCAAAGCACGAAGGGCCATACGAATGTTTAGCATATCTGGCATGTAAATACCTTGCAATGCCGGCTACAAAAGTCCCATGCAAACGGCTGTTCTCCCTTTCAGGTGACATTGTAAATAAGAATTGGGCAGCATGATGTCCCGTAAATGTAAACGGATTTGTTTTTCTGAGTGATTGGCTGAAGAAAAAGTAGGACTGAGTGGACTTGTGGGCTCTAAAGTTTTACACTGTTTTGTTTTGAGTGCAGTTATGTAACAAAAATCTACATTTGGAAGTTGCACTTTCATGATAAAGAGATTGCACTACAGTACTTGTGTGAGGTGAATTGAAAAATACTATTTCTTTTGTTTATCATTTTTACAGTGCAAATATTTGTAATAAAAAATAATATAAAGTGAGCACTGTACACTTTGTATTCTGTGTTGTAATTGAAATCAATATGTTTGAAAATGTAGAAAAACATCCAAAAATATTTAATACATTTTAATTGGTATTCTACTGTTTAACAGTGTGATTAAAAGTGCGATTAATCGCAATTAACTTTTTAATTACGATTAATTTTTTTGAGTTAATCGCATGAGTTAACTGAGATTAATTGACAGCCCTGCAAAGTACACAAAACATTATGAAGAAAAAAGTCATGGCTATTTCACACTCCTAAAAAATAGTTGCACAGAACTGAAAATTAACCCCTTTCAAAAGAATAAATGCGGTATGTTTAAGTCATGGCATATGTCAAGATATTTCTATAGCTTGTCTTAAAATTTTCTAACTTTTCCAGTAGGGATAGAAGAATGAGAGAATAATTTAGTAAATCAATCAATCAATTTCCATGGTGGTATCCTACTTATAGCATGTAGAAGCTATGACACTATTTAGATGTCAGATAAATGAAAAAAGTGTTAAAATGTTTTGGCAGAATTTTCAGATGTGCAGTATAATGATTGCTTGAAAAATAAAGCATCTCTTTGGTATTTGTGCTTCAATTTACAGTAGGTTTGATTCCTGGCAAATCTTAAGGGACTATACTTTATTGCTGGTATGCGTAATGATTTATTATTTTCTCAAAGTTTTCCCTCAGTTTGAGTTAAAACCTAGGTTTATTTAGGGTTAAATTTTCCTTTGATTTGCAGTGAGGACCTCATCCAGGATCTCCTGAAATGCTGAAGAATTAATCCTTAATAGATACAAAACTAGTATAATCATGTTCATGTTAAATCAGTTTCTAAACGGATTTATGTAATAGTTTAAATCATAAAAAACACTGTAAAGGTTAAAGAAAATATTTTTTTAATATTTAATATCACATTTTTTCCCTCAGATAATTTAAACCATTAGTCAAGCAAGTTGGAAGTTGATTTCCTTTCTCTTATATTGAGCTCATCTAGTGTTACAAATGATATCAGTCAAGTACCATACACATTCAGATACCATGGGTATGTAGAAGCTGCAGAATAAGACGCTAAACAGAACAAAATCAGGCTCAGAAATAGCAAATGTTATTATAACTTAACATTGTGGAAATATTTTATATAAGATATACATTTTTATTATACACAATAGTGGACAGATAGATTATACTTTCTTGTGTACCTATATAGTAAGATTCCATGATTGTCACTCTGAAGCCTAGAATGTCTGTTGAGTCAGTGTGAAGCAACTAGAAGGACGTGATGCTGACAGACCAGTTGCCAGCTTATGCCAAGGCCCCACGCCTCATTGAACACTGACAAATGCATAGCTGCAAACCAGTCTGGCTCACTTATGCAATAGTATTGTTAAAATAGCTATTAGATTTATAAAAATGTGTTTAGTGTTTAGACTTTATGAAACGCTTGAGAGTTGTTGCATCTGTTAATCTTACTTATAACTAAGGGTATGTTTTAGTCACAGGTATATTTAGTAAAAGTCATGGACAGGTCACGGGCAGTAAACAAAAATTAACGGACCGTGATCTGTCTATGACTTGTACTATATACCCCTAACTAAAACTTGGGTACTCTGAGGCAGGGTGCTGGGGGTGCCACGGGTACTTGGGAGAGGGTTGTGCCCTGGTTTGTAACAGTCTGCCCTGAAGTTGGCACTCACGTTCATGAGCTACTCCAAACAGCCTGATAACATGGTTGAGAACTCTTTTTGTTTAGCATATCACCAAGTTCAATCATCACTGGGATTCACAGTCTGTTATATACAATTTTTATGTTCTCAGCCATTCCCCCCCCACCCTTTATGAATTACACCCATGTGACAGTACTGGTTTTTACCTAGTGCATAAATATATCCTTTTCTCACACACACACACACATATATACGTACATATACACACACATCCCAGTTTATTCACAATGACAAACACCTCCTATCTTGTAAACTTTCAGACAGCTGGGCTGAGCAAAATGACTGCAGTTGTCTTTTAAAATGATAATGCATTTTTGTTCATAGGGCATTCCATGCCCAAAGCTGTTTGGATGACTAACAAAATTTTACTAATAGCAAAAAGGCAAATCACACCTGTGCAGACAAAAATTGAAAGATCCCGAAGAATCCTCGAAATGTAAAACAAACAGAATCCATTCTTCCCTCAAAAAAAAAAAAAGCACAATATAAAACTAAATAATCAACTAAATATGTTTTGAACTTCACCTGGCAGGTTGCCAGAGATGTACTGTACTACATGTCTTGAAGACACAGCAGCATATGTATGTTAATTCACCAGCCTGTCTTTTAATCCACTACTATCTATGGCATCACTGCTTCAGAAGAGATACTAAAACGTTAGCTGTGGTAACATTTCTGTAATATTGTGGTAGATGTACCTGGAGCAACACCAGCTGTCAATCCATCTGCATATATAATAGAATTGTGCCCATTTTTACAGTGAAAGGATGTCCCAATTCAGACTTATCTGTTCAGTGGTTAACAACCAGAGCTGTTACTTATTAGAGTAGTAGAAACATTTTTTACCTTAAAAAGAAAAGGAGTACTAGTGGCACCTTAGAGACTAACCAAATAAATTGGTTAATCTCTAAGGTGCCACTAGTACTCCTTTTCTTTTTGCGAATACAGACTAACGCGGCTGCTACTCTGAAACCCATTTTTTACCTTAGTATTCTGTAGTTGAGCTAGGCTTGTGCAAGCATTTGCTAGAAGAAAGTCTCCACTCAGGACAGCTATTTTATTTCCAAACTGCATGTCCTTCAGTAGGCCATCACAGGACTTCAGCTCGCCAATGTTTACTATCCCACGATGCACCAGAAAGGCAGTGTGGATCAGCTCTGTAATCTCTGCCAGACTTCTTTGACTTAAAGCAAAGATAAGAGATTTATTTTTGAAGCCACAAACACAATGCAGATTTTTGATAAAAAGCCATTCTACAGTTCCTCATCTACACAAGAATGTTTTATAATTGTTGTTTCACCATAGATCTTTGGAAATCGCAGTTCACAAGCAGTAATTAGAGAGTATGATATCACCTGGGCAAGTAATAGCATGATGGGGTCAAATCCTCACAGCTTCTAAAGGGAAAAAATCTTCCTCCCAGTTTTATTTTAACAACTTTCTCAAAAATTCAAACAGGTAACCAGTCAACATTTTTTTTAATATATATTTTTTAAGATTTTGACAATGTCCCTTAAAAGAAACCATAAAGGAAACCAACCATAGGGTGCTCATAGTGGTGAGGGAATGAGAGGTCAGGATTGGATTAAAAACTAGCTGAGCATTAGAAAAGTGCTGCAATAAATGACTGCTTCCTTGACTAGGGGAGGGGGATTAACAGTAGGATACCTCCACACATTTCAATAATGGGGCCAGATTTTCTAATGGACAAGCAGTGGGCAAATGACATTTGATGATGAAACTAAGTTTATCTGTTTAGTAGAAATTGTGGAGATTATCTAAATTGCTCTGTGCAGCACAATGGTAGATTAAATTTTACTTGGATAATTTTGTGTGTCAAGTTCTTATTCTGATGTATTCTAATGAGCTCAATATAGGAGGCGCCAATCCCTGCACGGAAAAAGAACTATCTTCTCTTTCTATATGGCTCCCCTTTCTATGGCACTTTTCAATTTTGCAGAAGGAGAAATGATGTAATAGCTGTAAGAACAAAATAATGTTAAATTTGGTGGACCAATATCAGAGTGTAAGGAATGTTCAGGGGAAGCTGTTCACATATCCAAGTCAGCCCACAGAAAGGAGAAAATTACACTTTGTTTACTGGCTAAGGGTTGGCAATCTATGAACAGCAGTGGCACCTGCCTCTCTTTCAGAGGGTGCTTACCTGACCTTCTAGGTTGAAGTATGAAATAAAAAGAAGAGGATAAAAGGATTTTTTTTTCTGAAGTGGTCATGTTTGGCAATTAATCTGATTTCAAGGAGACCAGACACCTGAGCCTATTCTAGAATCACTACACATGAAGCAGGCACAACTACTGAATGCAAGCAAGAGAGAAAGAAGAATACCATTCAAGTAGCAAAGCAGTAAACCACTTTGTTAATTTCACAGTTTGCAATTCATGAAATTGGTATATTTAGGCCCTAATCTTGCAATTTAGGAAGCACAATCACAACTTTACTTACTTAAGTAGTTTCACTGATGCCAGTGAAAACAACTCACATGAATAAAGTTATGTATGTATTCAAGTGTTTGCAGGATCAAGGCCTTAGATACCAAACATAAAATTAAACTGTAACCCTGCACAGAGCCCTATTAGGTTCTCCATACTTATTCCCAAGGAAAGGGGTTCAGCACTGCTTTATTCTGTAAATAAATTACCCCACCCACCCATACTGATCCATGTTTAGGTTAGATTTCTGCTGCAGCATAACAGCAGGAGAGAAAGTAGAGTGACGGGGGGAGGTGAACTGAGGCTTCCATTATATTTATTACCATTGAACAAAAATTATTCAGTTAAACAGTTTTAAAAGATGACATTATTTATTATTCACTATTTTGCTTCATGCAGGGAAGTGTTACTTTTGAGAGACACAGCAGGGGGCAAAGCATTCACCATTTAGGCAACAAACTTCAAGCCTGACATTGTTTCTCAAAGAGGCAGGGGAGAAAATCTTTCTGTATACATAGCCACACGAATGACAACGTACTGTACATATTCTAGCCTTGGGTATACCAAAGGGTTAACAACATTTCAAGCACTGATAAAAAAAAAGACTAATAAGACATCCCGATGTTCCTGCTGTCATTGTCAGGGCAGCCCTTGGAGGAAATGTCCATATCAATTCAATTTATCAGATGGACAGCTGATCAACATTAAACAGACTTGCTCTGGGCAGATTGAGCTGAGCTACCTGTTATGAATACTAATGAGAGCCCTCTGCTCTCTACAAGAGAGTTCTGCCATTTCCGACTGCTGAAGATCCCAGGACATATGGGGATCCCTAGTGACGAGCACATAAAGCTGCAGCTAACTCAAGTGACGGCTCATTTCCCGCAGCTGAAGGCAGACATTAATATTCTGAGGAGATCAGACCCACCTCTCTGACCCCCAACTATTGAAGCAAAACGACGACTGTCCTATTTCTTCATTTAATAAGCTTTTAATGAAGGAAACCAAAGTCCCCTCTTTGACTTCAGCACTGCTCTCCATGAAAAGGTTGCATAAATACATCAGTGTCATACTTTTCAAATGCTCAGTATTTGGATTTTTTTTTTCATTTTATTTTCTGTATTCAGTTTGCTCTCCAAACAGTATTCATGCTCTCATGAGTACCATGTTATACACATAATTTGGGGAAATTATCAGAGGTCCTCTTGTACAGAAAGTCTATTACTTATCTTCTAACCAATGTACTATTTTCCACCAATTTATCTTTCTCTTTGGGGAGTTACAACTTGGCTCTAAAATTTCTCTGCTGTCAAACTTGTTGCAGAAGCCATCAACCTAGGAGATTTTTTAAAATAAAGTAAATTTCATTTATTTTATTAATTTTTATTGTGGTAGTACCCAGAAGCCCATTGTGCTAGGCACTGTACAAACACATCAAAAAGATGGTCCCTGCCCCCCAAAGAGCTTATTTATTTATATATTTAGATTTACCCTTTTCGAAAGGGCCCTTAACAAAATGCAGAGAGCCCCGACAATAACATTTACAACAATACCCATCCTACAGCATTACTTAGCGAAGAACTATCATTTAAGTCTCATCCATAACAATACATATTAAGGCAGTACCAAATATATATAAACTGTATAATATTCCATCTTGATCAATGAACTGAACTAAGTTTAGATTTCTGATTCGTTCTCCCGTGAATCCAAATAAAAATAAAGATACTTATGTGTGATCTTATGGAAACTTGGGTTTATGACAGAGATTCTCATATTTGCACTATTACGTGGACCACATCTTAATAAAATGATTGCTCAGGAATCACTGCTACTCCCATTCATGATTACACTGACCACTTTCCCCTCCTATTTATGAATGTGCAGTCCACCTCCCACTCAAGCTCATAGGACATAGCGATGACAGCTATGACGACTGCTTATGGAGAAAGGTAATAATATGACAGTATTTTAGTGGCCAAAATTCTCAAAACAGATTGCTTAAAGTTTGGTTCCTAAGTAAAGGTCAAGTAATCATCAGAGATGCCGAGCACTGGTGACTTCCATTGACTTTCCAATGTATTTTTAGCAGTCTGTAATGAAAAGTAGCCATTGGAAACAAGAAGAACCAGTACCACGTGTCTAGCCATCTCTGTGCAAACTTAACAGTTACAGTGACCAGATGAGAGGAAGGATGCTCCAGTGGTTTCTAGTCTGTGTTCAATTCCCTGCTGCACCACAGCCTTCCTGTATGCCCAGGGGCAAGTCACATAATCTCTCTGTCCCTCAGTTCCCCATTTGTAAAATGGGGATAAAAGCACCTCCTTTTCTTACAGGGGTGTTGTGAGGATAAATACATTAAAGATTGTGAGGGGTTCAGATACTACAATAATGGGGGCCATGTGGGTGGGTGGGCAGATGCAATTGCAAAGTAAAACACCAGGACACCCATTTTGGGGCTAGTTATGGTTGGAGTCAGGTAAGCATGTGTGGGAGTGTTCTGGCAGCTGTGGGAATGGGCTGGGCAACATATTATGTGTGTCACTTCCCTTTTCAGAGTCTCTTCTTATCATTCCTTCTGCGCTCTTTCAGTCTACTTCCCCTTCCCTCTGCCTTCTTCCGCTCTCAACCTGCTTGACCCCTTATACTACCAGCTACATTCATTCTTTCAGTCCTTTGTTTCCCCTCTTCCTTGAGCCCTACATGCTCCACCAAGAAGTTCCTTTTTGTCCTCCTACACCCTGCCACAATCTGATGCTCACCTGGTTTGTGGCAACGCAGATGGGAAGCAGCATGACTATCCACTCAGGCTGATTCAGCAACTACTGCACCCTTTTTTTTGGGGAGCTGGAGGGGGTGGGAGGGGAAAGAGGAGGAAAGCAGATGATCTGCCTGCCAGCCAGGGTGGATAAAAATCAATCAATCACTTTAAAAAGAAATCCGATTTTTAAAATTTAAATCAGATTTTTATTTAAATTGATACAATTAAAAAAAACATTTAAAATTAAATTTGAAACTGACTACTTATGTTAAGGCCTACATTTATTATATTTAGATCATTTGTATTAAATGCAAAAAAAATAATGATTAAGCAGTATATATTTGCTGCCAAATTTTAAAGAAATTGAAACCATTGAACTGGTGGAAGTCACTGGCTAAGCACTGTAAACAGAGCTTGTTGAAGTACTAAACCTGTTTTCAACAGCAGTAGCCTCTTCTGCAGGGGCACAGATATTTTCTTCATTTCAGCTCATTCAACTAATTCAGTTCAATGACTAGTTCATTCAAACGTTAAGCACCCATGTATTGTTATGGATGGGAATTGAAAAAGCAGGAAAGCTTGTTTTCCTCTCCCAAGCTATGAATAAAAACTAGATATATGAGGATGAGAGCTACGGGCAATTCTAAAATCTTGAAGGACATGGTGACCAGAAGTAATCAGTTCAACTCACTAACTACACGTAATACTTCTTTTGTTTAATAACTCAGGTAATTTTAAATGCAAAACATCTTTTGATGAACTTTTTGATAAATTCTTATGTATTTAAAACTTTTAAGGTAGTTGTATTTAATAAAAATATAAAATGCTCTTTTTTGTGCATTTGTAATTGAATTTGAAGATCCATCTAATAGCACTTGACACAAATTACAAGTAAAAAATTAATCATCTAGTAAATAAGAAATGCATCATTCATCATTTTCTAACATAATAGAAGTGGAAAAATTAAGAATACAAATAAATGTAAATTAAGCTACGTAATTGCTTAAATAAAATGTGTATAGTTAGAGTGCATCCTCCTGGTTAGCAAAAAGTAGCACCAAATTTAACCTAAAGGACACAGTTAGTTGCAAATCAACATATATTAATTGTTACTAATGAGAATCAATCTATCTTTCTTTTGGCAAATTACCACAAGAAAAAACGCAAATTATAATTTAAATCTATGATTTAAATCAAGGTTTCTGACTTGCTGATTTAAATAATGATTAAAATGGGTGATTTAAAATTGCTTTGATTTTAATGCATCTACTCTGCCGCTAGCTTTCCATGTACAGAACTGTGTGGTATCAGAAGGTATTTCTAACTTTATGCGGACAGGACTCCATTTGCAGGGAGAGATCTGGTACAATAATTTGGGCATGGGTTGGAAGACCTCACTAGGAGGAATTGGTAAGAGACAGGGGTGGTCAAATGTGATATATATTTGCTCAGTGAGTCTGCAGTCAATTTCATGGGGTTAGCTAAACCAAAACTTTACTATTTTGAACAGATCCATGTTTAATTTTTTTTTTTTTTTTAAATAAAGTGACAGGGACCCCAGGACAGGCCACAAAAACAGGAACATTGCTGTTTTTCCCCTGCCAAAGGGCACAGATCACCATACTAAGCATATTTCAATATATTTTTCCCTGCTCTCTCCCCACTACTTAAAAAAATATATTAAAAAGTGCTTCTGCTTAATGCAAAACAAATAGCCATCAAAACGTAAACTGACTAAGCTTTGAATCATCCCACTGAAGCAAATAGAGTAGGGGATTCCCTATCCTTGCTGCTGCTATTGTTGGAATGTGCGGTCAACTGATATTCTTCTCTTCCAACTAAAAAGAACAGGAGTACTTGTGGCACCTTAGAGACTAAAAAATGTATTTGTTATATGCATCCGATGAAGTGGGCTGTAGCCCACGAAAGCTTGTGCTCTAATAAATTTGTTAGTCTCTGAGGCCTGGTCTACACTACGAGTTTATGTCGAATTTAGCAGCGTTAAATCGAATTAACCCTGCACCGGTCCGCACAACAAAGCCATTTTTGTTGACATAAAGGGCTCTTAAAATCGATTTCTGTACTCCTCCCTGACGAGGGGATTAGCGCTGAAATCGACATCGCCGTTTCGAATTATGGTTAGTGTGGACACAATTCAACGGTATTGGCCTCCAGGAACTATCCCACAGTGCACAATTGTGACTGCTCTTGAGCACTCTGAACTCCGATGCACTGGCCAGGTGTACAGGAAAAGCCCCGGGAACTTTTGAATCTCATTTCCTGTTTGGCCAGGTGCGCTCATCAGCACAGGTAACCATGAAGTCCCAGTTGCGAAAAAGAGCTCCAGCATGGACCGAACGGGAGGTACTGGATCTGATCGTTGTATGGGGAGACGAATCCGTGCCATCAGAACTACGTTCCAAAAGATGAAATGCCAAAACATTTAAAAAAATCTCCAAGGCCATGATGGACAGAGGCTACAGCAGGGACGCAACACAGTGCTGCATGAAACTTAAGGAGCTCAGACAAGCATACCAGAAAACCAAAGAATCAAATGGATGCTCCGGAACAGAGCCCCAGACATGCCGCTTCTACGCTGAGCTGCATGCAATTCTAGGTGGGGCTGCCACCAGTACCCCACCCGTGTTTGTGGACTCCGATGATGGGGTACTCTCCACAATGCCCAACGATTTTGCAGACGGGGAAGATGAGGAGGAGGACGACGAGCTTGAGGAGAACACACAGCACACGGTTCTCCCCGACAGCCAGGATCTTTTTATCACCCTGACTGAAATACCTTCCCAACCCAACCAAGCCGGAGAAGGGACCTCATGTTTTAAAAGCAAGCATTTAATGATTAATTTGCCCTGAGGACTTGGGATGCATTCGTAGCCAGTACAGCTACTGGAAAAATCTGTTAATGTGTCTGGGGATGGAGCAGAAATCCTCTAGGGATATCTCCAAGAAGGTCTCCTGAAGGTACTCTAAAAGCGTTTGCAGAAGGCTTCTGGGGACAGAAGCCTTATTCGGTCCTCCATGGTAGGACACTTTACCACACCATGCTAGTAGCAAGTAATCTGATATCACTGCATGACAAAGCCTGGCAGCGTATGGTCCTGGTGTTTGCTGGCATTCAAGCAACATCCGTTCTTTATCTCTCTGTTATCCTTAGGAGAGTGATATCATTCATGGTTACCTGGTTGAAATACGAGAATTTAATTAAGAGGACATTCAGAGGTGGCCGTTCCTAGTGGGCTGTTTGCCTGTGGCTGAAAAGAAATCCTCTCCGCAGTTAGCCAAGCAGTTAGCCAAGCTGAGCTGTTCGCGTTTGGCTAGCAGTGATCTTCCCTGATACCAGCCACATGGTGGGGGGGAGTGGTAAAGTGATCATCCCAGAGAATTGGATGGGGCGGGGGGGGGGGTTAGTTTGGTTTCTGCTGCTGTACTTTAACACGAAAACCAAAGCACTAAATGGCCAACTCAACGGGCTTTGCTTGGCATTGGGAAAGGAGAGCCCTACTGTTATGAAAGTTGCAGAAGCCGAAAGACTCTGGCTTACCATGGCCACCTGCAAGCTGAATTCTGTTGCCCGGCACTGCGAGTGTGATCTCTAACACCAAAGCAGCAGGCACTCAATATAAGATGCAAAATGCGACCTTGTACCGAAGTCACATGTGCTATGTAGTGTTGTTCACCATGAACGAGTATAGCCATTGTTCTGTAAAATGTATCTTTAATACTTCACTCCCTTTTGTCCCTCCTGCAGCTGCAAATATTTCAAGCCTCCCTCCTCCGTCCCAAAGGCTATCTCAGATAAGGCAGCGAAAAAAACGCACGTGTGATGAAATGCTGTCTGAGCTCATGCAGTCGTCCAGCACTGACAGAGCTCAGCAGAATGTGTGGAGGGACACAGTAGCACAGTACAGGAAAGCGGCCAATGAACGTGAGGACAGGAGGGACGATCGAGATGAGAGGTGATGGCAGGAGGATCAGAGGAGGCAGGATGCAACGCTGGGGCTACTGCGGGATCAAACAGACATGCTCCGATATCTGGTGGAGGTTCAGGAACGGTAGCAGGATCACAGACTGCCACTGCAGCCCCTGTTTAACTGCCCTCCCTCCTCCCCAAGTTCCATAGCCTCCTCACCCACACGCCCAAGAACGCGGGGCAGGGAGGCTCCAGGCACCCAACCACTCCACCCCAGTGGACAGCCCAAGCAACAGAAGGCTGTCATTCAGTAAGTTTTGAAGTGGCCTTTTCCTTCCCTCCTACCCTCCTCCCACCCCACCCAGGCTACCTTGTGAGTTATCTCCCTATTTTTATAATCAATTAATAAAGAATATATGGTTTTTAAACGATAGTGACTTTATTTCCTTTGCAAGCAAGCTGTGATCAAAGTGGGGAGAGAGGGTGGCTTACAGGGAATTAGAGTCAACCAAGAAGGTGGGTTTTCATCAAGGAGAAACAAACAGAAGTGTCACACGGTATCCTGGCCAGTCATGAAACTGGTTTTCAAAGCTTCTCTGATGCGCAGCGCTTCCTGCGGTGCTCTTCTAATCACCTGGTGTCTGGCTGCGCGTATTCAGCAGCCAGGTGATTTGCCTCAACCTCTGACCCCCACCATAAATGTCTCCCCCTTGCTCTCACAGAGATTGTGGAGCGCACAGCAAGCAGTAATAACAGTGGGAATACTGGTTTCGCTGATGTGGAAGTAGAACATTGTATAAGTATAGCGCTGTACAAGGGGACATGCTGGATACATAGTATATGAGAGGGCATGCCAAAACATGTTACAAAGTATCTGAGGGAGCACATGTAGGGACAGTTAGCTTTTGAATGGAGAAGCAATTAAGATAGAGCCAGCACGTCTAAGAAGCAGGCATCAGAATGGAAGGTGTGAAGGGCAATTAGTTAAGTTAACTGGAAGCTGTTAAAGGAGATTGTTAAGGGTGGCAGGTAATTGAAGATACGTGACTGGTCTCAGGGATCTCGAAGGGTGGTGACTAAAGTCTTTTTTCTTCTTTTGTCTGTAACTTCTCTGTAACTTGTTCTCCAAAAACTGTATAAATTAAGAGACACAAGCCCCACTCGGGGGGCTCACTTCTAAATGTATTAGCAGAGCAGCTTTGCTAATAAAACAGAGTGGTCTGATAAATTGTGAGTCTGAGTCAAACTTTGACACTGAGGTCTGAGCGAGTCAGTAAACTGCGCCAGCTACCCTTTAAAAGTCTAAATGCACACACTACCACCATTCTGCACTGGCTCAACCTATAGTTGAACAGCTCCTGACTACCGTCCAGGGTGCCTGTGTACGGCTTCATGAGCCAAGGCATTAAGGGGTAGGCTGGGTCCCCCAGGATAAATCCCCAAGGCATTTCAACATCCCCAACAGTTATTTTCTGGTCTGGGAAGTAAATCCTTTCCTGCAGCCGTTTAAACAGACCAGAGTTCCTGAAGACGCGAGCATCATGAACCTTTCCTGGCCATCCCATGCTGATGTTGGTGAAAAGTCCCTCGTGATCCACCAGTGCTTGCAGCACCATCGAAAAGTACCCCTTGTGGTTTATATACTGGCTGCCAAGGTGGTCCAGTCCCAAGATAGGGATATGTGTTCCGTCTATCACCCCACCACAGTTAGGGAATCCCATTGCAGCAAAGCCATCCACTATGACCTACATGTTTCCCGGAGTCATTACCCTTGATATCAGCAGATCTTTGATTGCGTTGGCTACTTGGATCACAGCAGCCCCCACAGTAGATCTGCCCACTCCAAATTGATTTCCGACTGACCAGTAGCTGTCTGGTATTGCAAGCTTCCACAGAGCTATTGCCACTTGCTTCTCAACTGTGAGGGCTGCTCTCAATACAAGCGTATTCTTGCGCTTCAGGGTAGGGGAAAGCAAGTCACAAAGTTCTATGGAAGTGCCCTTATGCCGAGAAAGTTTCGGAGCCACTGGGAATCATCCCAAACCTGCAACACTATGTGGTCCCACCAGTCTGTGCTGGTTTCCCGGGCCCAGAATCAGCGTTCCATGGCATGAGCCTGCCCCATTAACACCATGATCTCCAAATTGCCGGGGACCGCCGTTTTAGAGAAATCTGTGTCCCTGTCCTAGAATCATAGAATATAATCATAGAATATAAGGGTTGGAAGGGACCCCAGAAGGTCATCTAGTCCAACCCCCTGCTCGAAGCAGGACCAATTCCCAGTTAAATCGCACTGCCGTCATCTCCTCGCCTGGTTTTTCAGGTTCAGCATAAACTGCACTGCATGTGGTGTTTACAATGGTCATAACTGCTGTAGTGAGCTGAACGGGCTCCATGCTTGCCATGCTATGGCTTCTGCTCAGACAATCCAGGGAAAAGGGCGTGAAATGATTGTCTGCCGTTGCTTTCACAGAAGGAGGGTTGACTGACTACATTTACCCATAACCACACGCGACAAATTTTTAGCCCCATCAGGCATTGGGAACTCAGCCCACAATTCCAATGGGCAGCGGGGACTGCGGGAACTGTGGGACAGCTACCCACAGTGCACCGCTCGCAATGTTGACGCTTGCCACGGTGCTGTGGACGCTTCTCTCCCTATCCTCACTGGGCTTTGAAAATATCATCCTCTCCTGGTTTTCCTCTCCAACTGCACTTTCAGCATCTCTTTCAGTGGGCCCTCCTCCTTCCCCACTCTCTGTTGAGGTTCCCCAAGGCTCTGTCCTTGACACTCTGGTAATCAATCTTTACACCAGGTGCTTAGATGATCTCTTCACAGCTCACACAGCTTCAGCGATTATCTGCATGCTGATGATTTACAAATCTCTCTCTCCACCACTAAACTGTCTCCTTCCACCCAATCCCTCATCTCAGTTCGTCTCTCTGATATTTCTTGGATGTCTTGTCACTTTACACTGAATGTGATCAAAACCACTTTCCTACTTTATCACTTTTGAAACCACCACCCTCTACGATATTCAGGCCTGCAACCTGAGTGACATTTTTGATTCCTCCCTCTCCTTTGCCCCACATATCTAGGCCACTTTCAGATCCTGCTTCCTCCTCAGTATCTCTAAGATCAGCCCTTTCTTTTCATCCCCACAGACAAATCACTGGTTCAGGCCCTCATTATATCGCAACCTCCTCTATGGCCTCCCAAATACACACTGTGCCCCTTCAGTCCATATAAAATGCTGCTGTCAATTTCCTGCCCTGTCAGCCTGATCAAATATGTCTCCTCTATGAATGCCTCCTTTGGCTTCCCATGAGATATAACAAATGTAAACTTTAT
Organism: Caretta caretta; assembly: GCF_965140235.1. Lineage (NCBI taxonomy): Eukaryota > Metazoa > Chordata > Testudines > Cheloniidae > Caretta > Caretta caretta. Next base: position 82,770,504 of record NC_134208.1, read on the forward strand.
CACCACCTTCAAAGCTGTACATTAATATGCCTCCTGTATACTTATCCTTCCTTTGTCAAGCTTTGCATTGCCTCCCATTCCCTCTGCTCAGCTAACATCCCCAACATCACCTGCCGGTTTATCACATTCTCACACAATAACCCCTACGCCTTCTTCCATGAGTACCATAAACAGGGGACAGAACTCCCTAAATTCACTTACAACACCCCTACCCTGTCCACATTGAAATCCTTTTGCAAAATCCACCACTCACTTCTTCGGTGTTGCTTATAGTAAATCTAGTTGTTTGTCCTTAGGCCTGTCTGCACACAGCTTTTGCACTGATTTAACTAAATCAGTTCTTAGCTTGTGAGCTCCTCAGAGCAGGGATCCTTCTTAAGTAATAACAATAGCAATCATAAGAGTTTTCTGCAAGGCCAGGTTAACAGGGGCCACAGAAGACTTGTTTGCAATAGGAAGCTAGGAATGTTTAAGTGAATACAAACTTCAGTTTTGTGGACTATGGAAGATTGCAGCAAAACTGCTGAACTTCAGCCTCTAAAAATCACAGGTCTGAATCTGTGCTTTTTGGAGGACTCTTGCCATGTGTATTTCATGCATGGAATCAGTTGCAAATGTCCTCAGATAAACTGCCCTAATAGCACCCTGAGAGCAGCAGGCTGTGTCCGTCAAGCCAAGCAGGGAAAATGTACAGTTCTCACAGAAAAGCCAACACACATGTAGAGGCATCAGTCCTATTCCTATATATACAAATAGATAAACAGCAGAAATAGAGAACTTTGAACATTTGCTGAACAATTGCCAATTTATATTTCAGACTTTTTTTTTATGTTAATTCTTCCCATCATCTGAATGAGACTGACTCTCAGTATCATATTACTCTGAAATCAATGTACATCTATTACAAAGATGATCATGTCATGCAGATATGAATGCAAGTTTTGAACCCCACATTACAATTTATGACAAATGGCAAAAGGATTGACAGACTGATGCAAAATAAATAAATATCTGTAAAGACGGAACAGTTTGAATCGTGAATCCATGATGTGAATTTTTTAATTATATATTTAACAATGTGCTTTCATGTCATCCTGATGGTCCTTTTTGCTTATTTTAATCAGGCACATTTTTTCATACTAAATTCTAACTATTCATCTTGAATACAAACAGTTAAAATGGTCTTGTACAACAATTTACTGTTATGATACATAAGTCAACATGATATTAAGAGTCATTATCAGGGAGTTTAGGCTCAAAATTCAGGTTCTGTTATAAAATGTTTTTCCAAAACCTAATATAGCTAGAAATGTAAAAGTGTTTTCATGACTTTAAAACAAAGACAATGAAAACAGCTTTGTTCAGTTTAAACATTTCACTTGCAATGGCTGCAACTCACACTCTGCAACCTTATGTTATCAGAAAAAGTGAACTCGACTAGTTCATTTTCACTGTCAAAACTAAATAAAGTGTAAAAGTAAACAGATCAATATAAATGGTGATAAGTACATATTTTAAAAATTTCAATAATCTGAAACACTATTAATAGCAGGAACATGGAGCAACATTTTTAAATGAGGGCCTTAAACTAGTCACCAAAATGTATATTTAGACACCTAATTAAATAGTCTGATTTTCAGCAGTGAGCACCCACAGCTCCTAGTGAAGTCAATAGGAGCCATACGTGCTCAGCTTCTCTGACAATCAGCCCCTCTTAATAGATGTAACTAACACTAGACACCCAAACTTGAAAATTTTATCCATGATTTTTTAACCTGATAGTGTTACTTTAAAATGCAAGGGATAATGTTCAATCTCTCTCTTTTTCAAAAATGTCCAATACATTTCTTCAACTTAGAATACACCGTAAGTGCCACTATCTGTAAATTCAAAATAACCAATAATTCTTTGCTTGAAAAGCAGGTACAAGGAAGAAAATATTATTGCAGTTACTAATGTGACTTGAGGTAAGGTTATTTCTTCTAATTTATTATTAATTATTATTATTATTTCTTAAGTGCTGGTAGTATATTGGAGCTAACCTGGTACCCAGTTTTAATATCTTTTTGTGACATATCAACAAGATGTATAGAAAAGCTTCTGTAAATATAAGTGCAAATAATAAATTCAAATTGATCCTGTATACTGAAGCTATAATGTGCCAAACTGAGATCACACATTTATTTACATACCTGAAAAGGTGAGATTTTTACAATTTCTTTGCCACTCGTCCATCAAAGTCAATTTCATAGTTAATGGAAATGTGACCCAAGGGTCAGTATATAACAAGCAGTAAACAGAACCATAGAGGTAGAAAATTTGGCTCTCCACTTAAGTACAGCCCTTTAGCAAGAGGAGAACGGGAAGTGAAAGTTGTGTGTTTACTCTACAACAACACCACCACCACCACAAATGTTTTGTTAGAGGTTGCAGTTTACACTGCTGACAGGGAAAACCTGAAGAAAAAACAGCAGTCCTGAGACACACCACTCTAACTTTCTATCATATGATCATGGCTTTAGTATCTATTATGCAAGACAATGTCTATAACTGGTACTCTTGTAAAGTCGCAACACGTAAAGGTTATCTGATACCTACTACACTGAGGACTAAGCTGCTCAGCTAGGGTGAAAAATACCTGTGACTGTCATCCTCCACCTCAAAATGCATGAAGTTTAAAGGAATAAATCAGCTCATTATAGTTTATTGTGTACTCTAATTGCAACTTTGCCAACTCATTTTTTATTTCACACAATTAAAAAATATACTATGTATCTTGCCTTTCTAATATCTTTCCCTTCCTACCTTCACTCCACTATTCTCCCCCCCCAGAATTTATCATAGCATCTTCTGCATAACCTTCAGGGTGTTTTCTCTTTATTCTCTCCCTCCTCCTATATTTCTTACTTTCTCTCTACTTACATTTTATTGTCTCCTTTTTCCTTTCTGTGACATGCACAGGGTGCAATCCAAACTAACAAGCAGCTGTGTCACCTCTGCCCTCTAACTTGGGGTGCCCTTCACAATGCTTTGCTGCTGTAGCCTTCAGTCTGGACAGTTCACAAACAACCTCCAGCATGCAAGTCACTTTCAGCTATGGATGTGTGTGCACTGCAGCCTTCCAGCCACACCACAGCTCTTACCAGTTTTGGTTATACTGTAGGGTGACCCCAACTCACTCCCAGTCTTAGACTGCTCCCAGAAATGTATGTCCTGTACTGCCCAGCCATCTCCTGGATGATGCAAATGTATATAAAGTCCATCATTTCATCAACAGAAATAATATACATCTTTCAGAGTGGTAGCCATGTCAGTCTGTATCAGCAAAAACGAGGAGTCCTTGTGGCACCTTAGAGACTAATAAATTTATTTGGGCATAAGCTTTCGTGGGCTAAAACCCATTTCATCAGATGCATGGAGTGGAAAATACAGGAGCAGGTGTAAATTCATAAAAAGGTGTGAATTGCCTTACCAAGTGTGAGGTTAGTCTAACGAAACAATTCAATTGACAGCAGGATACCAAGGAAGGAAAAATAACTTTTGAAGTCATAATGAGAGTGGCCCATTTCAGACAGTTAACAAGAAGGTATGAGTAACAGTAGGGGGAAATTAGTATTGGGGAAATTGGGGTTAGGTTTTATAATGACCCAACCACTCCTAGTCTTTATTCAGGCCTAATCTGATGGTGTCCAGTTTCCAAATTAATTCCAGTTCTGCAGTTTCACGGAGTCTGTTTTTGAAGATTTTTTGTTGAATAATTGCCACTTTTAGGTCTGTTAATGAGTGACCAGGGAGACTGAAGTGTTCTCCTACTGGTTTTTGAATGTTAGGATTCCTGATGTCAGATTTATGTCCATTTATTCTTTTGCGTAGAGATGTCCGGTTTGGCCAATGTACATGGCAGAGGGACATTGCTGGACACAGACTCATAGATATTAAAGGTCAGAAGGGACCATTATGATCATCTAGTCTGACCTCCTGCACAATGTAGGCCACAGAATCTCACCGACTCACTACTGCAATAAACTTCTCACCTATGTCTGAGCTATTGAAGTCCTCAAATCATGGTTTAAAGACTTCAAGGTGCAGAGAATCCTCCAGCAAGTGACCCCGTGCCCCATGCTACAGAGGAAGGCGAAAAATCCCCAGGGCCTCTTCCAATCTGCCCTGGAGGAAAATTCCTTCCCCAACCCCAAATATGGTGATCAGCTGAACCTTGAGCATGTGGGCAAGATTCACCAGCCAGATACCCAGGAAAGAATTCTCTGTAGTAACTCAGATCCCACCCAATCTGACATCCCATCACAGGCCATTGGGCCTATTTACCATGAATAGTTAAAGATCAATTAATTGCCAAAATCATGTTATCCCATCATACCCACATGGCCCCACAGCATGCCAACGTTTTTATGGCTGACTTAGAACAACACTCCCTCAGCTCTCGTCCCCTTAAGCCCCTACTCTACTTGCGCTACATTGATGACATCTTCATCATCTGGACCCATGGGAAGGAGGCCCTTGAGGAATGCCAGCAAGATTTCAACAATTTCCACCCCACTATTAACCTCAGCTTGGACCAGTCCACACAAGAGGTCCACTTCCTAGACACTACAGTGTTAATAAGCAATGGTCACAAACACCACCCTATACCAGAAACCTACTGACCGCTATACTTACCTACATGCCTCCAGCTTTCATCCAGACCACATTACATGATCCATTGTCTATAGCCAAGCTCTAAGATACAACCACATTTGCTCCAATCCCTCAGACAGAGACAAACACCTACAAGATCTCTATCAAGTATTCTTAAAACTACAGTACCCACCTGGTGAAGTGAAGAAACAGACTGACAGAGCCAGAAGGGTACCCAGAAGTCACCTACTCCAAGACAGGCCCAACAAAGAAAGTAACAGAACGCCACTAGCCGTCACCTACAGCCCCCAACTAAAACCTCTCCAGCGCATCATCAAGGATCTACAACCTATCCTGAAGGATGACCTCTCACTCTCACAGACCTTGGGGGATAGGCCAGTCCCCACTTACAGACAGTCCCCCAACCTGAAGCAAATACTCACCAGCAACTACACACCACACAACAAAAATACCAACCCAGGAACCAAACCCTGCAACAAACCCCGGTGCCAACTCTGTCCACATGTCTATGCAAGGGACACCATCATAATACCTAACCACATCAGCCACACCATCAGGGGCTCATTCACCTACACATATACCAATGTGACATACGCCATCATGAAATTTCCAGATGAAACTGAGAAGACAAAGGCTTTGTCAACACTGGACTTTCATTTGCAAAAGTTTTGTCATTCAGGAGTGTGAAAAAAACACCCCCCAAACGACAAACGTTTTGCCAATGACAAGCACCAGTGTGAACAGCTCTTTGTCGGCAGGAGAGCTCTGCTGCTGACAAGGCTACTGCCACTTGTTGGGGGTGGAAGTTTTTTGTCGGAGGGAGAGCGCTCTCCTGCGAACAAACAGCAGCTACGCTGCGTGCCTTTTAGCAGCACGGCTGTAGCAGCACAGCTGTGTCGCTAAAAGGTGCGTAGCGTAGACATAGCCAAAGGATCTACAGGAAAGGATGTTCCCTGCTGCTTTCCCTCACCTGTTTGAGGTTTCTTTGTCTACGCTTTCTGCTTGATGACTCTGTTTACTGCTTAAATGCAAATTAGGCAGAGAACACATTCCTTCGTTTGAGGCAGTCCTGTTTGCCAACCTCAGTTTGAAACATGTGTTAAGAACACCATACAGAAGAACCTTATAACTTCACATATAATGTTGCCACAGACATTTTATCAGGACAATAATGAGCAGCAAACTTTGAGTTTTCAAATGACACCTCACAAGGCATATTCTGTACAAAGATTATTACAGTTGTATGTAGGGTGTAGACACGAGATACATTCTTTTACACTCTCCAACTGAAATTTCTACTCCTCCCCCCCCCCCAGCATGCCACATCAGTTTCTTTCCCCTCAGCCATCTCTTTCTCACACAAAGGATTTGAAAAAATTTCCAGCAGCCTAACAGCTAGAGGATTAAGCCTACTAACCAAAGACTAATTTAAGTGACTGACACCTATTGACCAAGGACAATGCCCAAGTAATTCCTTCCAGGGTTCTGTGCCTGGGCTCCATTCTGTGGCTTTATCATTTGTAGTCTCCAACAGGTCAAAATCTGATAAATTCCAGCGTTCCTCTACCACCCCTTGTTGACGGAAGGGAAAAGGTGCATTCTCTCTCTCTGCTTCCTCCACCTACTCTAAAACCTCTTGGTTGCTGTTGGGATGTGGGGTGAGGTGGGGAAGGGGTCTGCTACAGTATTATTCTCCGATCTCTGTATTTGGTTCTACCAAGTGAACAGCTCTAGTGTCTGCCTCTGCAGTTCCTCACAGTTTTGACAAACAGGAGCATGAAACCGACCTGTCAGTTTCACTGCTGCCAATAGTGTTCTGAATAATGCTGACCTGACTCTTGCTAATTTCCTTCTGCAACGTCTTGGGAAAACTGTGGGCAGCAACAGCAGCCTCCTGAAGTTGTTTGTTTATATCAATTTACAGTCTGTTCACATTTCAAGGTTATCATCAAAGCCATAAGGATAAGAAACTTTTTTTAAATGAAAACTTAGATGCTACAACCATTAATGTTGATGTCCATACTTGCAAGTATAAAGCTTCCTATTTACCACAGACAAACTTCTTATTAGTGAATCCATTTCTTCCAGAGAATAATTTAATCCTAAGTTAAGAATCATCAAAACCAGAACTGCACCTTTTCACATTACAATTATTATCTATCATTTACGTGATGGTAGCACCCAAAAGCCCCAATCATGATTGGTATCCCATTATCCGAGCACAAGTATATCAACTTTTATTCTACTTTGCTATACACAGAGAATCATCATCTCAGAATATTTCACTATAAGCAGGTTCTGCAAGAGGAAACAAACTGTTCAAGACTCATGCCTCTCTTTTGATCCTTAGGCCTCTGTTGGCAAAGCAACACACTTGGTGCTACACGATCATGCTGAAGTGGGAAATACACAAAGAAAGACTAGAAAATGGAGAAAGAGAGAGACCATCTACAAAAATATTGTGTGTGTGTGTGTTTTCTTTAATTACAGTTTACCATATAACCATTAGTGGGTTCCAGCCATGCAAGTCACATTTATTAAAGGCAGCATGTCAAATAGGAGTTGACAATTACAGGCTCTATCAATACACATTATGCCAGATGGTAATGAGCCATACACAAAGGGCCAGCCATCCAAAATAATCACACCATTTTCCACAGAAATGTTGAAGAGGTTATGGTTTATTACACAGTGCTCATTAGATATACAGTGGCAGCATTAGCAATTTTTCCTTCATTTGTGTCTCATTTAAGACTCTGTCCCCATAAGCACATTCAAATTAGTACACAAGGTTAAAACCATTATGGCCAGGGGAAAAAAATTAAGTTGCATTTTATTTTATAGTAATGGTGGATCAAAGGTCCCTGGAATCTATTATTTTCTCAACTATTATCTAACAGGGCACTAAAAAGAAAAAAGATATTTACTGCCAGTATAGCTTTGAGATGAACAAAGGTAGACCATTTTAAATGAGCAAACACTATATTATTTAATTAAAGAAAAACTACATGAAAAACAGTAAGGTTGTGACACAAAGTGATAAAAGTCACAAAATTAAAAGACGAAGATGAACGGTCAGACTTGGCTTTGAATTTCCTCATTTGTTCACAGTTTATTGCTTTAAACAGTGTTTAAAATTTTACAAAAGACAACCAAATATTTCATGTTTCAGAGTGGTAGCTGTGTGGTCTACTAAATAGTTAATTAGTAATTAGTAACTAATTAGTTGCTAAATATTTCATGGAAGGTTAAAAACGCATTTACTGAAAAGACTGGAATGGCATCTCTTAGTCACACCCATATTAAGGCATTTAAAACACTATTTACCGAGTTATATATGTGGGTGTCCAATTAGAAAACAATATTTGGGGACATTTGTTTTCTTGCTTTCACATTTGTTTAAAAGCTGTGTGGGTGTGAAGATAGTTATATATTTCTCAGTGGCAAACATCTCAATGTTGTGTCAAGACAAATGAGGATGCACTTCATACTGGTTAAAAACGTGAAGCCAAACCCCCAAATTCAGAGTGGCAGGCAGTGTTGACAAGTCATATTTTGAAGTCTTTTAATGAGTCTACAAAATACAAATTATACCACGAAGAAATTGTAGATTTTAAAACCCTTCAGGACAGGGACAGGGGTTTTGCCCATTGCTTGTGCCAGCATGACAACAAGAACAGTGTTTCCACTGCCTGGAAGTTGTAACTTGCTAATCAGGTTCAGTCTAATGCCTGTCAATTTATTTTTTGTCATTGGCACAACCGTGTCCTCTGCTCCTTCACCATCTGCCAAACTGACATTTGTGCAAACAGGTACATCCAGTATTAAACAAAACCAAGTCTCCTCTGTTATAACGTACACAGGGGATTGGACTAAGTTAAAGGTGAAGGCAGACAGCAAAAACCACAATATAGGGGATTGTGATAATTGTTTTGTATTAAAACAGCTTTCTAAACCATTCAGACAGTGAATGGAGTTTAATTCCTTATTGGTAATGGCAGGAGGCCAACAAGAAGAAATATTTGGCCTCGTGGCCACATACTTATGAAATCTTTAATTTCAAGCAAGATCCTTCCTAAGGACACATAAAACTTATATTATCCCTTTTACTGCTCCTAGGTCAGCACCTATGCCAAGCTGTTACCAATGTCAAGCATTTTCTCATTCCAATACCTAAAGCCATTCCAATCCTTAAACAAGGCTACTCCTCCATGCAGACAACTGCACAGAGCAACCACTGAGCCCTCCCAGGAGGGCTTGAGGTTCTCTGAAATTCCAGCCACTTTCTGCACTGAAGCAGGGGAGGGGCCCGATGCCCAATTTATTATTTCAACTCCCAATCTCTGTGGAGTCAGGGGAGTTAACTAACCCCACCATTTATTATATCCCCGCTGTGGGAAATCTAATCCTTGCTCCCAAGACAAATCCCCTGAAGTTGTGATCCTGCGAAATGTGCAGTTTAAATGCACCATAAAAATCTTATTTGCTAATCATAGGAAACCTACTCAGTGTTCACTTACTCATAAGTCCAGATTTACTTATGCCATGCAGGCTGACATAATTACTTCAATATCCAGAAACACCTGTGCCCTCCCACAGCTGCAACCCAAAAACTTCCTCAACCTGATAGCCATACCTCCCTATCTGAATTGAGTGACAGTTAATTGATACTTTGTGAAACCAAGAGAAGAAGAAGGGAGGGTGATATTTGCAGAGAGGAGCAAGGCTGGGCAAGAGTTTTGGCAGAGTAAGGTCAGATGTTGGAGATGTTATGCAGGAAAAAGCAATAAGATTCAAACATGACCTAAATGTGTGGGTCAAAAGGAAAGGCAAACACGAAGCAAAGATTAAAGGATTAGGTGACAGGCAGGCGGGTGGGCTTTGAGAGAAAAGAATCAGGAGTTTAGTTTTGGCAATTACTAAGACTCCTCCCTCAGAACTACAGTGGACGCCAGCCATAGACTACTTACTGGATGACTGTTTACCAATTAAGACTTCTGTCCAACCAGAATTAATCTAAATTTGCTCTCTTCTTAAGTTCAGAACCTTTAACTCCCCAATGAAGAACCCAATCATGAAATCTGATCTAACATCTATCTCATGATAAATGTACCACAATGACTACCAAACATTTTGAATCTCAAATGTATGTTTACTATTGAAAATAAATTCAAAATACTTTTAAATCCCTAAATTAAGATATAATGCCTCGGAACTGTACAAGATCTCACTTATTGAAAGAAGACTGAGATTACTAATAAGATAAAATCAAGTAATTTTATGGCCATATTTCTTCTCTCAGTATTGGTTGATTCTCAGGCCTCAAGTCTTTGAAATTCAGTTCAAATGTTATTTGCAATGCTGTATGAGAGAAATCGCACTGGGTAATACAGATTCCAATTACTGTGTCATGTCAATTATGTACAGACACCAGCAAACCTCTCAGTGACTGCTTAGCTATCCAAGTGTTTCCCCAAAACATTGTCTCTAAGGAGCTGGTATATAATTGTATTCAATGTAGCTGGAAGTTAAGGTGCAGTAACCTTAATGTTAACGAATTCAGTACTAATGACACGTTAAATACATTGAACTATTTTATACAACTGAAGCCTATTAAGAAAGGACACCTGCCAAATGAGTAGACCTGTTAAGAGAATAAATCTTTTATTTACCAAACTGAAAGGAGCAAGACATATAGATAAAATTAAATGTGTGAACAGAAAAAAAGGTTACTTACTTTCTCGTAACTGTTGTTCTTCGAGATGTGTTGTTCACGTCCATTCCACATTAGGTGCGTGCACACCACACGCACGAGTGTCGGAAACTTTTTCCTTTGGCGGTTCCCATCAGGCCGGCGGGGCCTCCTGAGTGGCGCCACTGCGCCATGCATATATACCCCTGCTGGCCTGACCCCCTCCAGTCCCTTCTTGCCGGAGACTCCAACAGACGGGTAGGAGGGTGGGTGGTGGAATGGACGTGAACAACACATCTCGAAGAACAACAGTTATGAGAAAGTAAGTAACCATTTTTTCTTCAAGTGCTTGTTCACGTCCATTCCACGTTAATCACAAGCTTACCTCTGGAGGAGGGTAGGAGTCATGGAACAACTGCTCGGAGGACCGCTCTGCCAACTGCCGCGTCCTCTCTGGCTGGTTGATCACGTAGTGGGTCGTGAAGGTGTGCACTGAGGACCAGGTAGCTGCTCTGCAGATCTCCTGGATCGGGACCTGTGACAGGAATGCTGTGGAAGTCGCTTGCGCCCTGGTCGAGTGGGCCGTGACCGCCTGGGGCCGGAACACCTGCGAGCTCATAGCACGCCCGGATGCAACTTGTAATCCAAGACGAAAACCTCTGCACCGACACTGGGAGGCCTTTCATCCTCTCGGCTACAGCCACAAACAGCTGCGTGGATTTGCAAAACGGCTTAGTGCGTTCCAAATAGAACGCCAGCGCTCTATGCACATCCAGGGTGTGCAAGCTGCGGTGACTCAAGTCCGCATGGGGTTTCGGGAAGAACACCGGCTGACAAATGTCCTGGTCCAAATGGAATTGGGAGACCACTTTAGGAAGGAACCTGGGGTGCGGCCAGAGCTGCACCTTGTCCTTGTGAAATACTGTGTACAGTGGCTCAGAGGTGAGGGCCCTCATTTCGGACACCCTTCTGGCCAAGGTAATGGCAACCAGAGCCTCCACACCGTCAGGTGCAGTGACTGCAGGTCGGGGTGGAGAAGCCGCCCACCATCCTGTGTAATGAGCTCCCGGTGGGGGGTAGGACTACTGGGGCCTCCACCGACAGCTCTAGGAGTGATGTGTACCAGTGCTGGCGGGCCCAGACTGGGGCGATGAGGATCACCACCGCCTTGTCCCTGCACACCTTGAGCAGGACCTTGTGCACCAAGGAGAGCGGGGGGAAGGCATACATCAAGCCCCCTCTCCACGGGATCGCAAACGCATCCGCGAGCAAGCCCAGGCTGCGGCCCTGGAACGAGCAGAACCGCAGGCACTGGGCATTGGCCCTGGTAGCAAACAGGCCTACTCGGGGAAACCCCCACCTGCGGAAGAGCAAAAGCACGACGTCCGCCCTGAGCGTCCACTCGTACATGCGGTACAACCTGCTGAGGGAGTCCGCCAGCTCGTTTCGTACCCCTGAGAGATAGGACGCCTTGAGGTGAATTGCATGGTGTCAAGGTTCCTTCCCCACTTTGAACTCTAGGGTACAGATGTGGGGACCTGCATGAAAGACCCCTTAAGCTTATTCTTACCAGCTTATGTTAAAAACTTCCTCAAGGTACAAATTTTGCCTTCTCCTTGAACCGTATTCTCCCTCCAAGCGTTTTAAACAAAGAACAGGGAAGGAGCCCAGTTGGAGATGTCTTCCCCCAAAATATCCCCCCAAGCCCTACGCCCCCTTTCCTGGGGAAAGCTTGATAAGAATCCTCACCAATTTGTACAGGTGAACACAGATTCAAACCCTTGGATCTTAAGAGCAATGAAAAATCAATCAGGTTCTTAAAAGAAGAATTTTAATTAAAGAAAAGGTAAAAGAATCACTTCTGTAAAATCAGGATGGTAAATACCTTACAGGGTAATCAGGTTCAAAACAGAGAATCTCTCTAGGCAAAACCTTAAGTTACAAAAAGACACAAAAACAGGAATATACATTCCATCCAGCACAACTTATTTTACCAGCCATTAAACAAAAGGAAATCTAACGCATTTCTAGCTAGATTACTTACTAACTTAACAAGGGTTGGAAGGCTGCATTCCTGATCTGTTCCTGGCAAAAGCACCACACAGACAGACCAAACCCTTTGTTCCCCCCCATCTCCCTCCAGATTTGAAAGAATCTTGTCCCCTCATTGGCCATTTTGGGTCAGGTGCCAGCGGGGTTACCTTAGCTTCTTAACCCTTTACAGGTAAAAGGATTTTGCCTCTGGCCAGAAGGGATTTTATAGCACTGTATACAGAAAGGTGGTTACCCTTCCCTTTATATTTATGACACACGGGCTATGCTAAAGTCCCAGAGGAGGAGAGCATCGTGACAGAGTGGCGAGGAACAAGCCCCGCCCTGCTTGTTTATATAAAGCATAGCAGTAGTGTTGTCTGTCAGAACTGTCATGCTGTGACCACTCAGAGTGGCATGAAAGGTCTGGCAGGCGAGATGAACCGCCCTGAGCTCCTTCACATTGATATGGAGCAACCACTCTGCTCCAGACCACAACCCCTGCGTCATGAGGTCCCCCAGGTGAGCCCCCCATCCGTGGTCTGACGCATCTGTCACCAGTGTCAGGTCTGGTTGTGAGGCGGCAAGGGGATGCCTTCGCAAACCACAGGCTGGGACTGCCACCACAGCAGGGAGTCCAGCTCCCTTGGGGCTATCACTACCAAGTCCAGGGGGTCCCTGCCTGGGCGGTACACCTGAGCGAGCTACGCCTGCAGAGTCTCAGTCTGGCATGCCTGACCACGTGCCTGCATGCTGCCATGGGGCCCAGCAGCCGCAGGCAACACCTGGCCATTGTTGTTGGAAACTGGCGCAGGGAGGCCACTGCTTGTTGGATAGCCTGGAATCAGGATACAGGAAGGCTTGTCCTGGCCTGCACCGCATCCAGGACCGCCCCTATGAATTCCACTCTCTGCGTGGGCACGAGCGTGGACTTGGAGACACTGACCAGGAGCCCTAGCTCACGGAACAATCTCTGGGCCACCTCCACATGGCCCTGCACTTCTGTCTCAGATCGGCCCACCCAGGAGCCAGTTCTTGAGGTACGGGTACACCAGGATTCTCTGCCTCCGTAAGAAGGCCACCACCATGCACTTCGTGAACACCATTGGGGCCGCGGCTAGACTGAACGGGAGAACCGCAAACTGGTAATGTTCTTTGTCCACGTAGGAACCGCCGATGTGCTGGGTGGATGGCAATATGAAAGTATGCGTCCGTCATGTCAAGGGAAGCGTACCAGTCCCCTGGATCCAGGGACGGGATGATGGTGCCCAGAAAGACCATGCGGAACCGGGCCTTGACCAGGAACTTGTTGAGCCCACGCAGGTCTAGGATGGGGCGAAGGCCCCCTTTGGCCCTGGGGATGAGGAAGTACCGGGAGTAGAATCCCTCCCGTTTAAGCTGTGCGGCACCGCCTCTACCGACCCCGCCTCTAGCAGCGAGCTGACTTCCTTCTCTAGGAGAAGAGGGACGGGAAAGGGCAGTGGGGGAGGGGGGAGTGAGGGAGGCGAACTGCAGCGAGTACCCATTCCGTACCGTGCGCAAGACTCAACGGTCTGACGTAATGGTGGACCACGCATGGGAGAAATGGGACAGGCGGTTCAGAAAACAAAGGGACGGATCCGGTGACTGGTCTGGTACGCTGTCCACGAGCACACCTTCAAAAGCCTGGCTTAGTGCCCGGCTGCGGTTTGTGCTGGCCTTGGTTCTGGCCTGGGGCATTATTGTTACTGCTGTTGTTGCGCCGTCGCCTGTTATCCCTGCCTCGCCTACGGTAAGGCTCATGCCTATGGCGAGGCTGGTACTGGCGTTGAGGGGGAGGCCGTGCAGCCTCGTGTCTGTCTGGTCCGAGAAGAGCCTGGACCTTTCGAAGGGGAGGTCCTGGAGTGTATTCTGGACCTCGGGCGGCAGGCCTGACTCCTGGAGCCACGCCGAGTGCCTCATGACCACCCCTGACACTATTGTTCTAGCCGCCACGTCTGCCAAATCCAGGGAGGCCTGGAGAGAGGTCTTGGCTACTGCCTTGCCCTCGTCCACCAGGACCGTGAACTCCTGTTGGAAACCTTGAGGGAGGTTGTCCTTAAACTTCCCCACCGCCGCCCAGGAGTTGAAATTGTGCCTGTTGAGGATGGCCTGCTGGTTCGCAATCCTCAGCTGAAGGGCCCCAGATGAGTACACCTTTCTGCCAAAAAGGTCCAGGCGTTTCACCTCCTTGGCCTTAGGGGCCAGGGCCTGCTGTCCGTGGCACTCCCTTTCGTTTACTGCTGAGACCACTAGGGAGCATGGACTCGGGTGGCAGAACAGGAACTCATAGCCCTTAGAAGGGGCAAAGTATTTACATTCCACTTCCTTGGCTGTTGGAGCGCTGGAGGCCGGGGTCTGACATATAGTCTTAAGACCATTCAGTCCAACTATGAGTGGGAGCACTATTCTGGATGGACCTTCGGGGCTCAAAATGTCCACCAGGGGGTCCTCTTGCTCAACCATCTCCTCAGCCTGCAACCCCAAGTTCTGGGCAACCCAATGCAGCAATTCCTGGTGGGCTCTATGGTCTATTGGTCGAGGGCCGGACACCTCTGTACCCACCACCGCCTCATCCGGAGAAGACGAGGAGGTTAGCTGCTGCTCGACCCCCTCCGGTTGGTCCTCCCGCTGCCCTTCTCCCGTGGGAGGGGCCTCCGGCTCAGGTTGGGGCTGGAGTCCATGGGACAGCGCCAGACTCGGTGCTGGTCTCTTCCGTTTATCCTGGGGGGATGCTGGAGGCCTGGAAACTGTAGCCTCCGGCACCGTCTGGTGTCGGTGCGGGGACCGAGACCACTGCACTGAGTAACTTGCCCTTAACAGGGCCCCTTGGCGCTCCTGATAGGCCCCCGTGGTCCAGAAGGGCCAACAGCCTGGCGGCCCCCATTGGGGTTGCCAGCCCACCTGAGGGTCCCTGCTGTCCGGGGCCCGGTGAGGGTAGCTAAAGTGGCCAGAGTCAGCAGCGGATTGCGGCGATGCCAATCGCAAAGGCCATGGTGGTGCCTGCACTGGTGGGAAAACGAGCAGCTCCTGGCCGAACTGGAGCGGGAGCAGTACCAGTATCCCCAGGACCGGGACCGGGACCAGTGTCGGCGTTCCCTGGACCGGGACAGTCCGCGGGACTTCTCTGGTGAGGGCCATCTCAACTCCTCCCGGTGCCGGTCTCTGGGGGGTGCCGGAGAGCGGCACGCCCTTTCTGGTGCTTCCTCGCGCCGACCCACTACTGGTGCCACAACCTCCTTCTGGGCCGCTGGCAACTGTGAGTCTGCAGAGTCGGAGCTCGACCGAGACCAGTGCCGGGACGGTGTCCTTGAGCAGCACACCATTGCCGGCTTACCCCTCGACGGCACCCAAAGCATGGATGCCGGAGGGTTCTCCCCATTCGGGAGGGGGCTCACCGCTGACAGCTCAATGAGGTCCTTTGCAGCCTCAAAGGTGCCAGGCATAGAGGGCTGATCCGTTACGCCCTCGAGCCCATCGTCCGCACTGAGCTCACTTAGCTCTGGGCTCGGTGGGGCGTGCGCTGCCGGGACCGCCTGTGTCAGCGCTGGTACCGCGGCCTTCCCGCTCTTGTCGGCGCTCGGGGCCTTGGGAGGCGCCGGCCTCCTGTGCGGGGAACAACCGCGCCTTCCTTTCGGCTGCGCCGGGGGCTGCACCGGGGAGGACGAGCGGTGCCGGTGCCTAGCCTGGTGCTCCGGGGCCAACAGTTTACGGTGCTTAGCCAGTGCCGGGTCTCTCGACGGCTCCGGGGCACTATGCACCGAGGAAGCCTGAGCTGACATCAGGCGCTCCGGGCGTGGCGGCTGCAATGCGGCCTCCAGCAACAGCTGCTTTAGACGAAAGTCTCTTTCTTTCCTTGTTCTTGGCTTAAACGCCTTGCAAATCCTACACCTTTCAGTTTGATGTCCGTCCCCCAGGCAACGTAGACACAAGTTGTGGGGGTCACTAATTGGCATAGGTTTGCAGCGCAAGCCTTGAAGCCGTTGGCCTATGGCATGCCCCGCGGCGGGTGCTGGAAGCCTCCAAGCACCTGATGACTTCAGTGTCCACAATCTTTTTGTATATAAACTAACTGATAACAGCCACTCTAAAGGCTAAGGGACTGCTCTTCCAGGAGAGAGAGAGAGAGGTTGTTCCAACACCGCCACGGACAGTAAGAAGGAACTGGAGGGGGTCGGGCCGGCAGGGGTATATATGCACGACACAGTGGTGCCACTCGGGGGGCCCCGCCGGCCCGACAGGAGCCGCTAAGGGAAAAAGTTTCCGATGCTCGTGCACGTGGTGCACACACACCTAATGGGGAATGGACGTGAACAAGCACTCGAAGAAGAACTGAGTGTACAAAAGAAGAAAGTACAACAGGAAAATTACTTGAAGGAATTATAAAATTTGCTGTGTCCAAATCAAAATATAATATATATTCTAAAGCACTAATATTGAACCAAATCTCATTGATCAAATGGCAGAACATTTAACTATTTTTAGAACCAAAAGCGCTCACTTGCATCCAATGGAATTATTATACTGCTGCCATTAGTGAGTGAAAGGAACTGAGTGACACATACATATATAAGAACCTATACCCATGTGATATCAAACATTTATCATCATGGAATTTGGAAAGAGTACACTACTCTTAAGAGGAGAAGTCACAACCAAGTTACACAGGTCCTCATAAACAAGTGTCAATAAAAGCTTCATATCACCCCAACATGTATTCTGTCATATACATGCATTACAGAAAAACTATTTCTGAAATACTGTAGTTTCTTAAAAAACTGGGTTGTTCTGTTTTTTATCCTTTCACCTGTAGAGCCAGGTGTTTTAGTTACCACAAGTCCCACAGCACAAGCTTCAGAGGGAGCCACAATAACCTGCAAGAGTGATCCAAACTTTAAGTCCCTTTACTCGTGACGTTCCAGGGCTAGAAGCAAGTACCACGTTCCTCTTAGAAGCCTGAGGTCGACCCTTCCCTATGGCATGAACCTGATGCAGCAGCAGAAGAGAATAGACTTTAAACCTGTAACATTTTATGCATGGAAAGTTGTTACTGATGCAGGATTGACTCTTGCTTGTTCTGAGCATTGTGCAGGTGTAATTGTTTTGGGGAGCAGATGCAAAAAACTCAGCTGCTTAGAATGTTAGAATAACTCTCAGGAGAAACTAATTAGTAAGCGGAGAGCAAGCAGGTGGTTGAAGTTCCATGATAAAAAAATTCATGGCTCCACAATTTATGATATGGCTATCATTGCCCACAACCGGATTTTAAAAATTCAAAATTATTTTGACACCTTATTACCCTACACCTAAGTGTTTCTTACCATGAGACTGTTATATTCTCAGTTTTTGCAACACAGAACCACGTAACCGATGGATCTTGCTTACAATGTACATGGAATGATGCTAAACAGTTAAAGGGAGACAGCAGGCTGTCTCCGAGACCTTTCCCCTTCCACCAGTTGCGTTGATATAATCACCAGAAGGGAAAGGATACAAATTTCTTTGGAGCCAGACAACTACTGCTGCCTCTGGGACCTTATCAACTTAATAAGATACATTTTGGTACATTGATGTCAGCAAAGTTTTATTATTATAAATGCAGATTTTCTACTGGTGTAATATTTTCTTTGTAATTTTGTGAATGAAAATCTGTCCCTGCAAAGGACCTCCCTCTTCCCACAATTATATACCACAGTGGTGCTATTTCTGATTTTTATTTTGTTGTTGTTGGTTTTTTGGGGTTTTTTTGGGCAGGAAAGAGAAAATATCTTATGTATATCAGTTAAATTAGATATTTAACATTCTATTTCTTTGACCTTTTGGTGTCTTAATGATCCAGTTTATGCATCTTAATAAAGAGAAAAATGGTATCAACTAATTCAAATGATAGTTGCTCCAGCATGGTGTTGGGGAGAGATTTGTAAGCTAATAAACAGCCTCTAAGAATCAACGCAATATCTGTGGCATCCTCCCTGGAGGTCCATAAAATGAAATTGTTTATTAGCACTGCTACTTCTGAAGTTTTACCAGAGGGGTTATTGATGGTTGTTTTTCTAATTCAATTAATATAAAATAAGAATTTCAGAACCGACATTTTTCTGACTTAACAATGGAAACCTTCATAGCTTTGAAACTTATGGAACAGTAAAACAGACACAGGAGACTAATGCTCCTCCTGCTGGTGTCCAGGAAGCATGGAAGAAGAAGTGACTTGACTAGACTACAGAAGGGGCAAGAGCAGAGGGTGGGGGGACAGAGACACATTGGCTGGGCAAGAGGACTAGGAGCCAGGGGACGGATTGGGGGATGACAACTGAGAGCCAGTGGTGGTGGAGAGTGAGAACAAGACCAAGATTGGATGAGGACCCTGAAGGGTGGAGGTGGGTAAGCTGAAGTGGGAGCATGAGGGCGGGGGAAGAGACCAAACTGGGACAGGCTAGAGGGGGTCTATGACCAGTAATACACACACTTCTCCAAAATTTGGAATGGAACCCAACATTTTCAAATGTGGGTGCCTAAAGTTAACCTCCTGAAATTCATATTTGAAAAACCCACCCTTGGTGCCTAAAACTGCCTAAGTGGTTTAGGAATAAAAGCCCACTGAAAGTCAATGAAGTTGTGCTCCTAAGTCATTTAGGCACTTCAGTGAGACCACTTATAAATTATATTTAGGGACAGACTTTTCAAAGCTGCTAAGTATTTGCAGCTCCTACTGAAGTCAACGAGATTTGAGAGTACTTGTGACATCAGACCACGTATTTCGGAGCTTAACTGTAGGCTCTCAGGTTTGGAAGCATCTACCCCTGTGTTCAAACACAATTCACTTTCCTTTACATTATATTTTGCTAACTTCACACTGCCGTGCACTGTTTTTTTATTTACTTTGGAAATTAACTCTAGTCCTTAAGTTAGCAGTGGCTGGGCACGGTCAGAAGTTATACAACACTCTAGTACCCTAGAGGCAATTAATAGCTGCCATTCAATGGGCAAGGCACTACCAAGGAAGAATAAGGATCTTCTTAATGTAAAAGGACATTGTACCTGAAAATAAAAATAGATTCACGTTGGACACCTTTTCTCCCTCTCCTCCTTAACTCATGGTGACTTTATTTGCAAATAGGACTTCAGCTATCATCATTATGGCTGAAGACTGTTCTCCCTTTCTACTCCCAACCTGTTTCCTTTTGTCCCAGCTAAAATCTCATTCTGTCTTTCTGACATAGCTTGGTGGATGTCCAGCCATCAACACAAAGTAAACATGGTTGAAACAGAGCATTTGAACTTTTCCTACAAATCTCCCCACCCATCTCCTATTAGTACCATCCTCATCCTCCCTGTCACTCTTGTCCCTAGCCTGAGCATCATTTTCAACTCAGACCTCTCTCTAGATTGTCACATCCAGGACATGTCCTAAAACCTCTGCTTTATTTTGCTTCCTAACATCTCTAAGATTCAACCTTTCCTCCCCATCTACACATCTATATCTCTTACCCAGGCTCTTATCCTGCATCTTGATTACTGCAATATACTCCTCTCTCTGGCCTTGACAAATCCCATCTTGCCCCATCTACCTCCATACAAAATGCTGCTGCAAAGATCATTTTTATGGCTTATCACTTTGACCACATCACCCCTTCTTTGTCTCTCTGTACTGACTCCCCAGTCATTGTGGCATCAAACAAAAATGACTTGTCTTCAATTATAAAGCCATTCACAACTGAGATTCAAACTGTCAACCCTCATCTCTGCTCCCACATAGTGCCAGGCTTGACTGCCATTTAAAAAAATGCAATCATCATCTTGATGCTTTACCCCATTCCATCTGTTAGGCATGGGAGAAGCTCCTGCAAATAGTCACAAAGACACCTCATTGTCCCACTTCAGATGAATGTCTCCTTAAAAACTCTTTTCCTGACATGCCTATAAACAATTAAATAAGGATTAGGCAGCTGGTTTGCTGTCACAACAGTATTCCATGCTGACAAGTGGTATCTCATTGTTTCCTTGTGTACCCGCTGTCTGCTTGTTTTATCTACCTGTTGTCTCTAGGCTTAAACAGAGATTGTTAGCTCTTCAGGGCAGGGACTTTTATATATTTGTACAGTACTTTTAAATCACAGCACTTTCAAATAAACAGATTTAGCAAAGAACTATAATGAGCAAAGCTTAATGTGAGCTACGAAGACATGCACTAGTAGCTAGACCCATCTGTGGCATTAAACAACTAGTACACAATCCAGAAATAAGCTGTTAACAAAAATTAAATATAAATATATTCCATCCCTATCCAAATTATGGGGAGGGACCAGTATACTCTACAAGTTTTCTGCCTCACTCCAGAGCAGCAGACTGGAAATTCTAGGATAACATAATTTAAATTAAATAGAAGTTTTTGACTGAATCAAATAAGAAAATATAATCAGTATTATTGTAATATTTAATTTTCTATAATTTTATTCCTGTAATTTTCAATGTACTTCAGAAATCTGTACTGAAAATGCATAGACGGTTACTCACCTTTGTAACTGTTGTTCTTCGAGATGTGTTGCTCATATCCATTCCAATTAGGTGTGTGCACGCCGCGTGCACGATCGTCGGAAGATTTTTACTCTAGCAACACCCGGTGGGTCGGCTAAGGCACCGAATATATGCCCCAGCTGACCCAGCGCCCCCTCAGTTCCTTCTTACCAGCTACTCCGACAGAAGGGAAGGAGGGCGGGTTTGGAATGGATATGAGCAACACATCTCAAAGAACAACAGTTACAAAGGTGAGTAACTGCTTTTCCTCTTCGAGTGATTGCTCATATCGATTCCAATTAGGTGACTCCCAAGCCTTACCTAGGCAGTGGGGTCGGAGTGAGATGTCACGGAGTGCAGAACTGCTGAACCAAATGCTGCATCATCTTTTGACTGCTGGACTATCGCTCAGTGGGTAGCAAAGGTATGTACCGATGACGAAGTTGCTGCTCTACATATCTCCTGAATTGGTACATGAGCCAGGAAAACGGAGGACGAAACTTGGGCCCAGGTGGAGTGGGCAGTAAGGTGTGTAGTTGGGACAACAGCCAAGTCATAGCACGCACGGATGCATGATGTGATCCAGGACGAGATGCGCTGGGAGGAGACCAGGAGGCCTTTCGTCCAGTCTGCCACAGCAACAAACAGCTGAGTTATTTTCCTAAAAGGTTTTGTTCACTTGATGTAAAAGGTGAGGGCTCTGCGAACGTCTAGGGAGTGCAGCTGTTGGTCCCATCGAGAAGCGTGTGGCTTTGGATAGAAGACCGGGAGGAAGATGTCTTGGTTGACATGGAAGGCAGAGACCACCTTAGGAAGAAAGGCCAGGTGTGGTCAAAGCTGTACCTCGTCCTTGTGGAACACCATGTACGGTGGCTCCAACGTGAGGGCTCTAAGCTCAGACACATGCCTTCCTCGTAGCTATCACCTCGGCGAGGCTGTCTTCCAGGAAAGATAGAGGAGTGAGCAGGTGGCCATCGGCTCGAACGGGGCACCCATGAGTCTGGATAGGACCAGGCTGAGGTCTCACGTAGGGACTGGATGCCTAATTTGTGAGTACAGGCATTCCAATCCCTTGAGGAACCTGCTGACCATGGGATTGGAGAAGACAGAGCGCCCATTTTCGCCTGGGTGGAAAGCCAAAATTGCTGCTAGGTGTACTCTGATGGATGAAACTGCCAGGCCCTGGTGTTTCAAGGACAAGAGGTAGTCCAAGATGGTAGGTACTGACGCCTGCAGGGGGGGCCGTATCACTCAGAGCACACCAGCAGGAAAAACGCTTCCACTTGGCCAAATATGTGGATCTTGTAGACGGCTTTCTGCTACCCAGAAGGACCTGTTGCACCGAGCGGGAGCAACGTAGCTCAGATTGAGCTAGCCATGCAGCATCCACGCTGTGAGGTGGAGGGATCGCAGGTCAGGGTGGCAGAGTCGTCCGTCTTTCTGCGTGATCAGGTCCGGCCAAAATGGAATGGAACTGGAGTGACCACCGACAGCTCTAGGAGAGTGGTATACCAGTGCTGCTTGGACCACGCCGGGGTGACCAAAATTAAGCGGGCTCTGTCCCTGCGCAACTTGAGCAGGACCCTATGGACTAATGGGAATGGAAGAAAGGCGTAACACAGGTGGTCTTTCCATGATATTAGGAAGGCGTCCAATAGGGAACCCGGGAAGTGTCCTTGGAGAAAGCAGAACACCTGGCACTTCCGATTCTCGTGAGAGGCGAATAGGTCTATGTGGGGAAACCCCCACTTCTGGAAGACAGAGTGGGTGACATTCAGGCGAATCGACCACTCATGAGCCTGGAAGGATCTGCTGAAGCAGTCCGTTAAGGTGTTCTGGACTCCTGGGAGAAAAGACACCACCAGATGGATCGAGTGGGCTATGCCACAGGAGAATGGCTTCCTGCCAGAGGGGGGGACGATTGTGCTCCCCCTTGTTTGTTGATATAAAATACTGCCATTGCGTTGTCTGTGAGAACTGCAATACAACAGCCCTGAAGGTGCCTCTGAAATACTTGACAAGCCAGGCGCACTGCTCTCAGCTCTGGTACATTGATGTGCAGGGATATCTCTTGTGTGGACCAAAGGCCCTGCGTGCAAAGGTTCCTGAGGTGAGCGCCCCAACCCAGACAAGATGCGTCCATGGTTAGGGCCAGGGAGGGCTGTGGGGCATGGAATGGTACCCCCTCGACTACTGACTTGGGGTTCAGCCACCAGTTCAGGGAGCCTAAAATGTCCGGCGGTACCGTGACCACCATGTCCATGCTGTGCCAGCCTGGATAGTATTCGGTTGAGAGCCAGGCCTGAAGTGGACGGAGGCATAGTCTGGCATGTCTGGTCACAAATGTACAAGATACTGTGTGTCCCAGGAGACCTAGGCACGTCCGTACTGTCGAGGTCGGGAAGCCTTGCAGGCCACGGATGATGTTTAATAGGGCCTGAAGCCCATGCATTTTTACCGGAAGCACATTGAGTCTGGAATCTAGGACTGCGCCGATGAAGGTCGGCTCCAAAGTGGACTTTTCTACATTGAGCAGCAGGCCTAGCTGTCTGAACATGCTCATGGTGAACTGAACATGAGATTGCACCTGGGCCCTGGAGCGGCCCCGAATGAGCCAGTTGTCGAGGTACAGAAACACTTGGATCAGATGTTGACGAAGGGAGGCAGCTACGATGGCCATACACTTCGTAAAGACCCTTAGTGCCATGGATAGACCGAAAGGAAGAACAGTAAACTGGAAGTGCTGTCGGTTGACCACAGAGCGAAGGAAACGCCTGTGTGGCGGGTAAATCGCTATGTGGAAATACGCGTCCTTCATGTCAAGGGCGGCGTACCAGTCCCCAGGATCCAGGGAAGGAATAATGGTCCCCAGGGAAATCATGTGGAACTTCAACTTTACCATGAATTTGTTGAGTCCGCGCAGGTCCAGAATGGGCCGTAGCCCCCACTTTGCCTTGGGGATTAGGAAATATAGGGAGTAAAACCCCCTGCCCCTCAGTTCCCTTGGAACCGCCTCTATCGCTCCGATAGCTAGGAGCATTTGCACCTCCTATAGAAGGAGTTGCTCATGAGATGGGTCCCTGAAGAGGGACGGGGAGAGAAGGAGAGAAGGGGGAAAGCAAACCACTTTCCACCGTGCGTAGGACCCAGCGGTCTGATGTTATACGGGACCACATACGGAGGAAATGGGAGAGGCAATTGTAGAAAGGCAGGGAAGGATCCTGGAAGGAGACTGGTGCTCCGCCCTCAGGCGCACCTTCAAAAGTGTTGTTTGGGTCCCGCCGATGGTTTGGGCGGGGGACCTTGGCTCTGGCCCATCTGCTGACCAGACTGTCTCCGCCGACCACCTCAGCCGTGTCTTCTAAAGAAGTCCTGTCTGGGCCAGGGGTTGGCGCTCCACAGTTCCAACGACCGTCACAGGCAGTAAGAAGGAACTGAGGGGAAGCTGGGTTGGCTGGGGCATATATTCGGCACCGGGAAGGTGCCACTTTAGGGGGCGCCTCAGCCGACCCACCGGCTGTTGCTAGGGTAAATATCTTCCGACGATCGTGAATGTGGCGCGCACACACCTCATTGGAATCGATATGAGCAAGCACTCAAAGAAGAACTTGTAGAATTTGTCAGGGAGAAACTGGGGGTTTTAGCTGCTGAGGACAGCTGATATTTTTAGCTTTGGGAAAGAGTAGGAGAGATTTTGGGATTGCAGAACATGTGCACTACCTGCATGTTTCTGCTTAAATCACCAGCAGTGAAACAGTTAATGCTGACGATTTTTCAGAGTGAGCACCCCACTGATCCCAGGGACAAACAGGTCTTACCTTCCAAAGTTATTGTTTCAGGTATTTACACCACTGCGTTGGCTTGTGTGTGGAAGGTTTTCTTCACAACCATAAAACTTAGATTCTTGATCAGAATGCTGCAGCAAGGGGTGGATTCTATGGCAAACTCCACCATTAAGGAATCACAGAAAAGCCCTGACTAAGAGCGTTAAACTGTTATGATATTTAATGAACTTAACTCAGTTCTAGGTAGGCTGGTAGCTCTTTGCATATCCAGTTTTCTAGCTCTAAACACTCCTGTCTTGTAGAAGTGATTTTATTTTATGTTCTTACAATAGTCTTTCGTAATCTTTACTGCAAGGATTTCTGATGTACTCTGCATTATATTCCTTTCACTTATTCAACATATAAACTGCTGTATTTGTGAATATTGCACATGTTGAAAACAATCAAAAGCTAATGAAGAAATGATTGTAATGAATTAGTAATACTGTTAGATTTGTATTTAGAGTTGATTTTTACTGTTGGGGGTGGAAGATGATCAATAGAAATATGTAATCAGGTTGGATGTGTTTTTCATCTCCCGAAACTCCTCTTGTAAATTAGATGAAGCAACTCAAAGGGTTAATCCTGTAGATCAAAAGCTAACTGAAATCATTTTAAATACTCGCTTAGACCACCTCTTAGTAGATTTTCCTCAATTTTTATTAAGGTATGGAAAACAAAACTAAATTCCTTAAAGAATTAGGATAGATTTCATGCTCATCATGTTTTCCTTTATGTTTCAACCAAACAATCTTGTTAAGAATACTATCTTACTTAATATGTTCTTAGGTGCTGAATATTTTAGAATTACACATTTTCTGCACTTCTTAATTAGTTGAGCCTCAAAGCACATACTACTTAGGATACTGTACCTATGCTGACGATATGGATCAGAACAATAAGTCCTGATGGAAATCACTTTTATGATGAAGAGACTTAATGTGAACCAGTAGAGGTGAGGATTGATTGTTAAGGTCTATTGTTACTATAATTAGAAGTCAAACACCAATTAGCATTCCCATTAATAAGATAAATCTCTGCCATATCTGCAGCTGAGACCCAGTCTTGTCCTTATGCTGTGGTAACAAGCCTATCCATTTTCTGATAATACTCTGCATTTCAGAGTTTACTCTGAACTTCTACACACAAATACGCCATGTCAGACTACCTTATTTCTTGTTTCCAGTATTTTTATTTCTCTTCACTTCCATCCAACATGTTCTGTTTATTTCTACTATGCTTTATTTCACTGGGCTAGGTAGTGAGGGGGGAACAAATGCCGCTTCAGACTTCTAGATTGCAGCCGTTGGCCATTTCCTCCCTGTAACTGCAGGTCAGTCTAAATCTAATAGATTTCCATCCCTGGTGAATTCAGACAAGAAATGAATTTGCTTCCTGCAAGTATAAGGATTCTACACTTGTTTTTGATAAAAAAAATGTGTAGGTAATTTTATGTGTAAATTAGCAGCAGCAGTCTATCAAAGTTTGGGCATCCACTCCCTTATTTCAAACTACAGAACTGAGAAGGAGATCCATACCTCTCAACTGTCTGGATTTTATACAATATAACTAGTAGTGTGGGCTCTCCATAAGCAGAACTACTCATATTACGAGGAAGGAGGGAAAAGATAGTAAGAGAAAAAGAAAAAATGGCAGGAACAGGAAGGATAACAGGAGACATAATGCAACAAAAAGAAAAGCCATGTGCTAATATACTTTATTTACATTTTTTATGTATGGGGTAGAAATATACAAGTGCTATATATGGGAACTGGAGGGGAAGGAGACTATTTGGTGCAACTAAAATCAAGTTCAATGTTTTTTACAATTACTTAACACCAACGAAAGCTTTGCTTACACACAAAGAAAATAAAAATGCACCAAAAATAAACAGATACCCCATATTTATATTTAGATCATTTGTCCCACACACTGACTAATTTGGAGATAGGAAGAGGAAGAAATAAATAGTGGCCTAATCTAAATCGACTACTCAGTGACATTCTATTTTAAATAAGATTATACATACTGCTTATTTATACTTTATTTTGCTCAAGAACATGGAAGATGAAAAAATTCATGATCATTAAACCTCATTCCAAAATATAAAGTGCAACTGACTTATCCTTTTCTGAATTAAATGGGTAAAGCATATTCTACTATATATCCCCTTTCTTCTTCTCTTCCCAAATTATATTTTCAACATACTGGCTATCAAATATGTCAGGCTGATAGTTAAGGGCTACCACTCTGGGGACAGAGATTTAAAAGAGAACACAGACATGGATTCCAAAGCAAACACAGGAAAGAAACATTGGGCTGGTATAATCTCTGACTAGTATTGGAACAATTTAGTTCAGGGTAGGACTTCAGGAAAGCAATGAATTAATCACTACCAACCGCTCAAAGATCAAGTGAGCCATAGCCAATAGCTAAAAGCCCACAACATAATGTCCATTCACAGCATTCAAGTATCAGGCAATGAAGATGCTCTTTACCGTGCCAGAAATAATATTTCCTGCATTTTTCATATTTACATAGATGAAGTAATTACATAGTATGGCAACAAAAAACACTGTATAATTTACAGCAGAGTTGAAAATAACCTGAAAGAATATATTTCCAACAAGTATTCTCCATAGTCTGAAAAGCGTTAAAAGTATATAAAATAAAAATGAATAAGTAAAATAAAGTTTCTTGTTTCATATCCTCAAGGGGTGTATTCTGCCTTCGATATGCACCTCTAACTTCCACATACATACCAGCATCATGATAGAATAGCGACTGTGTCCTTACCAAGATCTGAGAGAAAATTACACGGATGGAAAATGGTTTCCCTTGGTTCCTATTCAGGAAACTAGTCTTTGTAAAATAGCATTTGTAATACATAAAGGAATTGCAAATGGCTTTTAGACCTTGATTTTATAAGCATTTTGTCCTTTTTATTTTATCTGTTTAACTGAGAAAAAGAGAGATTGGGCATAAGTTCCATATACAATGTGTCCTTGGAGAGCCACAAAGCATTACACAAGCTCACAAAACTACAGAGGACCCAAACCTACTTCCATTTAAAACCAATGGCAAAACCCACATTGACTTCAATGGGAGCAGTATCTGGCCCATATATAGTACAAAATAAACAGTGCCTCAGCATTATTACTAGAATGCATTATTGCTCCCATATTTCACGTTTTACAGATCTGAAGTGTCACAGAAGATTTAAATTTAACACATTTCCATTGTTATCACTTTTGCAGCCAATAATGAACCCTAATGTTCTGCGTAGGAGCATTTAAAGGTCTTTCATCTTCTGAGTGTCTGACTAATTCTAGATATTATTATGGTTGTGTCTTCCTTTTACACTTAAATTATTGTACTAGATCTTCAACTGGCTTAAATTCTCATAGTGTCACTGATGTCCATCGAGCTGCACCAGTTGGCCCATTATTAATTCAGTGTTTTAAATGCTTCTTCAAGTCACTTGTCTAATTACAGCTTTAAGCACTTAAAGCGTATCTCCATTCTCAAAATGACCACATTCAGGACTATCTAGACTGTTTCCCCTCTCCCCTGTCTTAAGCATTTTTAAGATAAGCTTTTCCGAAATAATTTACAAACCAAACTACAATACCTCCTATACTATAATTAATTAGAATTATGGTATCATACTGCATTATTTGTATACATATAGAAAAGAGGTGCATAGCTTAAGTGGACATTATGTGCAAAAAACAAACAAGAATGGGATTAACCAGTTATGGTGACAACACAGCCTTTCTTTAACAAAACTTCCACTATATATTTTTGCATGTTTCTTAGGGCTTGTCTAGACCAGTGTTTCTCAACCTTTTTCTGCTGGCGACCTGCTTTGGACTTACAGAAAAAAAAAACCAATGCCCCCACCCCCAAACTAGAAAAAATTGCACCCCCCTACCTTAAGCTCAGGGCTTGGGGCTGAAACATGTAAATAAGCTTCACTGGGCCGCCTATGGCGTGGGCCCCAGGCAACTGTCCTGCTTCGTACTCCCTAAGGCCAGGCCTGCTTGCAACCTCCCCAAACCTCTCCCGTGACCGCCCCAGGTTGAGAAACACTGACCTAGACTAACAGTGTGCAACAAGCTGGGGTATAAATCTACAGTGCACTAGCTGTCTCTCAATTTTCCCTAGTGCACAGTGATGTACTCCTGTTCCAAAGTGGAGCAGCTCAAAGCATACGAGGCTAACTTTAATCACTATTTCTATATAGATCCGGTCATAAACATGCCTCTGTGCATTTGCGTGTTTTTGGTCTATCAGCATCAGAGCTGGTCACAAATAAAATTAAATTTCAAAGATGACGAAGAAAACTTTTTTTTGGGGGGGGGGGGGCATCCACCAAAGTTCAAATAAAATCTCAATAAAAATTTGTCAACATTTCTAATTTTTTCTACCAGTTCTAACAACACTTATGATTTCAGCACAGCTCCAGGGATAGCTAACTGCCAAACTGCCAGGACAGAGCATGGGACCCTGTTCTCATAAAAATCCTACTATCATGGAAGATCCCAGAAACCCCTATCAGGATGAGGGCCCTGTTATGCTAGGAGCTGTACAAACAGAGGTAGGTAGACAGTCCCCACCCTGGACAACTTACAATGAAGAACAACATACAAAAGGTTGGGGAAAGGGAGGCCATCACTTTGTATACCACATTATATATTCAAACACACATGCACACTTACACTTATCTGGTATTTTAAGAGGGAATTTTAAAGTTTTATAATTACATAAATCAATATTGACTTTCCCCAAATGGCCTTGGGACTAGCTATTAAGATGTAATGGAAGTCACCCGTCCAATAAACATATGTCACTGGTTTTTGCTGTAAGAGATTGCACCATACCTGGAATAAATCCCGCTGACCATGTCATGCTGGAAAGAAAGCTCTGCTGTGTTGCCGGGACCAGCTGCTTTGGAAATAAGCAATACAACCAAACCTCGCATCTGTAGGTTATTCCGGCTATCATACACAAGCCCTCTGCCAAAAGAAGGAGGGGAGGGGGAAGAAAAAGATCAGGATTTTTCATAAAGCATTTTACCTCTTCAAACAAAATCCAAATTGAAAGACTCAGCCTTCAGAGTGACATCATAATTTCATCTAAAGTCTCTACTATTCACACCAGTGGGTGAAGGAAACTGCAGTTCTCAATCAAGATCTTTAGTCACCTTTACTCCATAATTTATGATGAAATGTTACTACTACAAATAAACACAATACTTCAATCTGGAATTCCCATTTCTATTTCCTAGGAGAAGTGTATGCCCAGCACTTCTGTAAAGTTGTCACCAGGAATATTTCTAGATAATTTGATGGTTATACAGTACAACAGTAATAATATGAAACATTTTTACCAAGTATAAAAAAAGACCAAAAGCAGCCATAAAGATGTAAGATGGGTGCAACCCAAATCTATAATCTACTGAAAAATAATTTTTTACAGCAGACCGGTTATATCAGAACAACAAGATTAAGTGCATTTTAGGAACAAACTTAGTAAAACCATAGAGAACAAGAAGACAAGAAAATTTCCATAAAAGTGAAGGAGTTAAATTCACTGGAGAAAGATTACCAGTTTGTTCAAACAGAAGAACTGCTCCAAATGCTTTATCTTTAAGTTCAGCTCTCTCTCACTGTTTCTGCCATGAACAATTCTTAATTACTGCGTAGAAGGTGGCAGCTCAAAAATTAGTTTGCTTAAAAACAAGCTTTGCTCTCCTCCTGGACCCCAAAATTCCTGGAATCTCTGCCTCATAGGCCTACCCTTCAGCATTCTAAAGAAGGCTAAAAGTTTAGAGTAAAAGAATTTTATATACCACAAGTGTTATGCAGTAATCTAACTTCCAATGAACTTGAGTACATGGATCTTTGATATTATCATAGCCTTAGTATTTATAAGGCTCATTTTACAATATGGTAGGTTACTAGACAGGTTGTATCCCATATTATTCGTGGCTATAATTCTCTGGCTTGATCTCCGGAAGAAATTAGATCATAACTGTCTTTATAACAACAGTACTCCAGGAAAATCTACGGTATCTTTTAGCTAGGTGATATTTATGTGTAAGAAAATCTAACATACATTACTTAATCTCAGAATACTTCATAGTTGTATATTACAAAACATTTCCACCATTTTACAATCCAAAGACAAACTAGAGTATCTTTCGGACAGTATTTAAATTGACAGTTCTATAAATACGAAAATTCACCATTTCCGTGTTAGACTCAGTGACAATTATGTTCACATTGAAGGCTGCCCCTGAATCCTTGACTCATTCTATTATGTCTCGATAATACTTACTGCTTCTATAGTGGTTTACATTTACAAAGTGCTTTACAAACATTAACTAATGTTGCAGTACATGCAATCCAGAAATATTGATTTTTCTGATAAACCTTGCCATAAAAGGATGAGTTAAAACAGGATAGCAGAGTGATGGAACTCATTCAGCAGCTTTTCAGGCATGTTATAACCACTTTATAGTTAAAAAAAATAAAATTAGTCTGTTGGAGGGTGTAACCATATAGATCATTGTTGCAACCAAGGTCATATAGTAGCACCAAATCTTGTACAAAGGAGGTTAAGTAAGGTTCTATGACAAGGTTATGATTTGCTGATTATGATTATGCTATCATTTTTGTATTTAAAGTTATAAGTATTGGCTCTATACTGTCTGTATTTCAAACTTGTGCTATGCTTCTGGGTGACACCCCAGACAAATTGGCTTCAGCACTGCCCATTAAGGACCATCATCTATACAACTGACCCATTGAGAGAAGGCAGATACACCTTGTGACTCAGCAAGGCATGCAGGCACATGCCTATGGACAGAACGCTAAGGTTTTTCCATGCCTTGTGCTGAGTGGCTTCTGGTTGGAACAAAGAAAGCACAAGCCACATGGCAAAAAGACCATAAAAGGCAGCAACAGCATCTCCATTTTGTCCTCAATCCTGCTTCTTACTTCTGGAGGAACCTTGCTACAAACTGAAGCTCTGAACAAAGGACTGTATGACCCATTCCAGCTGTGGATGTACTCCAGAGACTTGATTTGAACCTGCAGTATTCCATCACTGCTACAACCCTGAACCGAGAACTTTGCCATTCCTGTATGTAATTGATTCCATTTAACCAATTTTAGCTCTCATCTATATTTCTTTCTTTTTATGAATAAACCTTTAGATTTTAGATTCTAAAGGACTGGCAACAGCATGATTTTTGGGTAAGATCTGATTTGTATATTGACCTAGGTCTGGGGGTTGGTCCTTTGGGATCGGGAGAACCTTTTTTCTTTTACTGGGGTATTGGTTTTCATTTGTCCCTATCACAAGTGGCACTGGTGGTGATACTGGGAAACTGGAGTGTCTAATGGAATTGTTTGTATGACTTATGGTTATAGCCAGTGGGGTGAGACCGAAGTCCTCTCTGTTTGGCTGGTTTGATGTGCCCTAGTAATAAAGGACACCCAGCTTTGGGCTGTAACTGCCCTAATCTAAGCAATTTGTCCTGAACGGATACTCTCAGTAGCTTCCTGCCAGAGGCAGCATCGTTACAGAGGGGAAGGAGAAGAGAAAGACAGAACAGACTATAATTTGGCAAGTCAAGAAGAGCCAGTCAGCATGTTACTGGTATATAGGGTAGGAATAAAGCAGGAAGGAAAAGTCTAGGGAATAAGAGTCGGCTGAATAAAGAGGCGAAGGAGATCAAGTTTGGCTCTTCAAGTGTTGCCTCTATATTCACACTTGTGGCATGTGCCTCCCCCTGCATGCCACGGACCTACAGGAAAGTGGTGCCTGTTGGAGCAGTCTGAGCATCCTCTCACACCACTGAATGGTTGGAGTTCCAAAAAGCTCTGAGGAAAGGGGAAGGCGGGCATGAAGTACAAATAAGCAGAGGCAATGTCCAGAAAGAACTTCTGTTCTTACGGCAAGTAACCATTTCTTTTTCAAGTAAACTCACATTTTTGGGAGTCTAGCAAATACCACAAGCCCCAGGAAGGTGAGTTGTGACATTCTGAAACAAGAATTGCAGATCCGCCCTTCACAAAATAAGTATCAGATGCGCCTGTTAAGAAAACAATATTCTGCAAATATGTGTACAGAATTCCAAGTTGTAGTCCAGCGGATTTCTATGATGGAAACACTGATGCCATCTTAGTTTGGTAGAGAGAGATAAGAATTGATGTTCTGACATCCTAGCTAACATCTCATTTGCCAGCCTTTTTCCACTAGACAGGTGGATTCACTTTACATTCATCATTGAGGGAAGAGCAACTGGTGCCCAAAATATATTCTGAGGTCATGGGTAGCAAGTAGGGTTGCCAACTGCCTAATTGCACAAACCCAAACACCACTGCCCCACCCTCGGCCCATGGCCACGCCCCTTCCCTGCCCCTTCTCAGAGCGCCCCCCCCGTCACTCACTTTCACTGGGCTGGGGCAGGGGGGCCAGGAATGGATGCAGGCTCTGGATTTGGGGTTGAGGGGGTCAGAGTGTGGGAGGGAGCTCTAGGCTGAGTCTGGGGCAGGGGGAGTTGGGGTGAGGGGTCAGGCTTTCGGAGAAAGTTTGGGTGCGGGAGGGAGGGGTCTGGGTCGGGGTCTTGGAAGGAGTTTGAGAACAGGATGCGGGTTCTGGGCTGGGGCTGGTGGTTGTGCTGTGGGAGGGGGTGAAGGGGCAGTGCTAACCTCAGGTGGCTCCCGAAAGCAACCAGCACATCCCTCTAGAAGCAGCTCATAGGTGGGGGGGCAAGAGGTCTCCGCGCGCTGCTCCCACCTGCAGGCTCCGTCCCCGCAGCTCCCATTAGCCGCAGTTCCTGACCAATGGGAGCTGCAGAGTCAGCGCTCGAGGCTGGGACAGCGCAGGGAGATCCCCTGCCCCCTTCCCAGGGCTGCAGGTACATGCCAGCCACTTCCGGGAGCAGTGTGGGGCCAGGGAAGGCAGGGAGCCTGCCTTAACTCTACTGCAATGCTGGACTTTTAGCACCTAAAATCTCCCGGTTTGGCGTCAGTAGCCTCCAGGAGATAGAGCCTGATTCCAGGAGATTCCCGGCGAAACCAGGAGGGTTGGCAACCCTAATAGCAAGCTGCTCATCTTCCGCTCCCTCATCCCCAGTATCCTTCCTTCCTCTGCAAGATGATCATATTTTCAAACTGAAAAAGTGGGACACTACTGTTGGAGGCAGAGGGATAACTCAGTGGTTTGAGCATTGGCCTGCTAAATCCAAGGTTGTGAGTTCAATCCTTGAAGAGGCCATTAAGAGATCTGGGGCAAAAATTGGGGATTGGTCCTGCTTTGAGCAGGGGGTTGGACTAGATGATCTCCTGAGGTCCCTTCCAATCCTGGTATTCTATGATTCTATGAGGTACCACCAAAATTTTTTGGTGTGCGATAAAGGAAGTGAAAAGAAAACAATGCACTCTTTCCACTCTCTCAATTACACCTCCTTTCAGAATGAAAGCTGGGATACTTGACGGTAAGAGGCAGCATGAAGAAAAACAGTATTTATGTCTGACCTCTTATTCTCTCCTTGTCTCAACCTCTCCCTCTCCCTCTCCAATATAGCTCACACCCTCCCTCTTCCACTATTGTCTCTAATCCACAGACCATTCAGCCAAATCCTCATTCACAAACGATTCTGTCCTGCACTTAACACGGCCAACCCAACCCACCCCTATCCTACCTCCTGGCTCAGAGATCCTCTCCACACACCCACACCCCGACCCCCAGCTCAGAAACATGTGTCTTTCCCCCTGCCCTGGCAACACACACTTGGAATGATTGGTGTGAAGAACCACTCTCCTTCCCATCTAACTATCTCAGAACCACCCCTCAGTTGTGAAACCTGGACCGTAGGAGCTGGGAGTATGGATCACGTACAGGGAGCTGTACATTTTGAAGGTAGATGATCTAAGTAGCCCCACAAAACTCTGGGTTCCCCAGTTTGTGCCTCCTCCCTCTGCTGCCTGTAGCCCATATGCTCCAACTTTAGCCTCAACAGGATGTTCCCCCCATTGGCCACATCAGCCAAATTATAGTGGTTTATAGTATGGCAGAACATTGTGGCATCGCTAGTGGGGCTTAACCCAATTTAGTGGGTCCTAATAAACCAGCAGCCCCTGCCCAAACTTTCTTGACCAGTCGGATATGGTGTCTACGTTTCTTCATATGAGAAGGCATATTTGAGAGTACTGGTCTGATTCAGGA
The DNA here is from genome assembly GCF_965140235.1 of Caretta caretta. Lineage (NCBI taxonomy): Eukaryota > Metazoa > Chordata > Testudines > Cheloniidae > Caretta > Caretta caretta. The sequence goes on from NC_134208.1 coordinate 82,805,484, forward strand.
GAACTCAAAGACAAATCTTAGTATAAATTTGGGATACAGACACAAGACAAATTTATCTCAATTAATAAATTAGAGAAAGAATCATCATTAAAGCCCACAGTTCACATTCTTCTCTTGGGAATTGACGTTATTGAGAGAGAAACAATCAAACCAGATAGAAACCAGTGATTCAGATGTTTTTGTGGACAAAGCTTAAAAACAAAACAAAAACCACACCAAACCAAAACAAAACCTTGTCTGTGACTAGGAAGAAACTGTCCCAGAAGATTATTATTAATGTCTGCAGAATTTGCCAACTAAAGAGTACAAATTTTTTGTTTTCAAGTTTTAAAATAATTGCAGATTAGAATTGAGTTTTGAGCTTGGCTTTCAAATATTTAGAGATTTTAGGGGCCCCAAATGGACAACAAATATTTAGAGCTGATGCTAAAAATTTAGCCTGTAGCTGTGCCACTGGCTGCCAGTCCTAAAAGTCAATTTGGTGCCATGCAGTTGAAAACCACTTGTATCTCTTAAACTGGGTGTTAAAATGGAAATGGTAATTAATGCTGTGGCAGAGTCTAAGTACATAGCTAGCAAAGTTTTAATCAACAGATTTGAGCATTGCTTGAAAACAATGAGAGCACGGGGAACATTAGGGTTCTAGCAAAAAAAAAAATTCCGCCTGGGATTTAGTGTTCAAGCACAGGACAACGCAAAAGGCCAGATCATGAACTACTTCAGCGTTGCAAAAATAAGAGTGCACCTGCTTGAATAATGTCATATTCTCTTAACCAGGAAGCTTTGTGATCCAGGGGTTAAAGAAAAAAAACCAGAAGTAGGGAGAGTTCCGAGTCCTAATCTGACTAATGTTACTTACCATGGTACATTGAGCAAGCTACTAGCTCTCACTCATTGGCCTTGGACAATCCAATTTTAAAAATGGGTAAAACTAGCAAGACATCAATGAAAACCAGATGCTCTATCCAAGATGAGCTGTCTTGGGACTAAAAAGTAACCCACATATTTTCTAATGTTCCGTCACATGTTCTTTCTTATACTACCTTATTTCTGGCTAGAAATCAAGAAACTAGGTAAGCCGTTGATAGTGTTGAGCACCCTCTGGATCTGAATATAAGTGGTGCTGAAATACAGAAAAGTCCCCCCCTCTGTACACATGAAGACTGTGGTAGGAAAAGGGACATAGTCTTTATACATTTCAACATCCAACAAGGAAAGGCATTTAGAACATATACACTGCAGGTTACTTAACTTTTTGTTTTTTCCCCATCTGGATACTAGTGCTTGCAAGCAAGTTTGCATAAAAGACCGTGTGTGGATTATTTTAGGAATCGTGCACAAAGGATGGAAGGTTAACACAATTTAACAAAACTGTTACTGTATTATAAGGTTTCCTTTTACTGAAAATATATACCTAATGAAGGATTTTAAAGGGAAAATGTTTTCAGCACTCAGTGAATTTACAGTTTTTGTATCTTTATTCTCACGACTCAAATGAATAAGTAAAAATCTGCTTACATTATTCAAAAATTTAGATGGAAAGCCACACTGTTTTTCTCATGCCAAGAAAGTACTGATGATATAAACAATTAACACTGTGTAAATTTCCAAAGTTTGAGCCCCACATAAATACTGTAATAGTCCAGCAAAAGTTAGAAAATACATATTCTGACTATATACAGCATACACATCCTGTGTACAGAATACATGATGGCATGTGGTGGTACAAACAGTTTTCTGGCTTCAGTTTAAATTCACCATTACTCATGCGTAGTTAAGCACAAGAGAGATGCACGTCATCCAACTATGTGCAAATAAAATCTTCATACTTCCTCACACCATTCATGCATTTTGTTTATGACTTATGTTAGAGAAAAGCGCGCTCTCTCGCTCGCTCGCTCTCTCTCTCTCTCTCTCTCTCTCTCCTCTCCCCCACCCCCTCCTGGTACTATTTCTTCCTATTCCTTTGCCCATAAAACCAAGTTGCCTTAGTTCTCATGTACAGAAAAATTAGTACTAATAATTTTAAACATTTAAAAATAACCTGAAGAAACATTTTTATATGATTTGGAAGTCCAGTATCTCATGATGTGACAGGGCTAGAAACAAATTGTATTATATCATACCATTGAAAAGTAAGGGACCCAGCTTTCTTATGGGACACAGACCTGCTGAGCCACAAAGTACATATCAGTTGCTGGTTTAGGAATGGATATGGCAAGCAGAGAACAAGTGAAGTTTTAAATTTCTGCTTTTACATTATCCATACTAGGGGTGGGAAGGGAATAAAAAATAGTCTATTACTACTATTAATTAAAAAATCCAACTGTTTGAAAGTTCAACGGTTTAGAATGTTACTATTAAAAACAAATTGTTCGCAGAGTGCAGAGCAAGGAGCTCAAAGGTGTAAAAGAGGAAGAACTGTACAGGTATAATGACTAAATATGTGGTATGTCTATCACACAATTAGATAAGTAAAATACAATTTTAGCCAGGACACCTTACACATACGTATAGATTTATGAGCAACATACTATTCAAAGTCCAATTCCATTTACAGAAATGACAAATTGGGTTGCTGACATGTATTATATCCATACTAAAGCAAATTGCATTAGACAAATTTAAAAAAGCCTAAGGTGACCATTCTTTAGAAACTAGAAACTACAGCATCTATTTGACATGGCTTCAGGGGTCACATTCACACTCTACCTGATTTAAATTCCCGAGAGATATTCTGCCCAAGTAACAGCCACACAGAAGTCTTCCAGATGGTGCAATTAGTTTTGATGGGTATGTGGCAGAAGACAGGTTCCTCTAGGGGGAAAAAGTGAACTGAAAGCAACCCAAGTGAAATTGGGCACATATGCAAGTAGTGTCAAGCTTGGAATCTTTTGGAAAACTTCTGCAGAATAACATTACAAGTGTGAGCATAGAGTAGCCAAAAAAAGACATTAGTGAATTTTGCTTGCTGTAAGTTATAGATGAGGCAGATTGGAATTATACACTGCACCTTCAGGGGAAAATAAAAAAGATGGATGAGTATGTCTCACTAACAACCTACAACAATCCAGCTTTTACAAAACATTAAAAAGGCTCGAAGAAAAGCATCTACGCTGGATTTTATGAATATGACAAAATAAGCCATTTGAAAACTGTCAGATTCACAGGTTTAAACAGAACTCTTTTTGTGTGAACAGTGTTGATGCACAGGGGAGAAGAGTCTAGCTCTCAAATATGCGTATTACGCTACAGAGACACAAGGACTCACCACCCACTCAAGCAGTGACACTGGCTAATAGCTAATGTGCTGCAAATTACACCTCCTATTACCACAGTCCGTCTGTTACAGAGAATAAATCAAGCAAACATGAGCATTCCACTTAATGTTATGTGCATTTCTCAACTTGTAGTGCCTATTTCAACAGACTTTGTTTTAAAAATGCAGTTTGGAGATTAATCTCCTATAATTTTCAATGGTTTAACTCCACTCGTAATTGACATGTTTTGTCAAAAAAAATACTGCCTAGTTGCAAGCAATGAATATTTAATATTTTTAGCATTAGTCCTATTCATTAAATCAAGGTTGCTCAACAGAACAAAATTTGGAATATCTGCAATGGAGTTGATTGTGGGATGAAATAAAAAAAAATTTTATGACCAGTCTTTTGCTTTCTACGGTATATCATAATGAGATTAAAATGGAGAATAAGAAGAAATAATGGGAAATATAAGCAGCTGGTTCAACAAGCAGATGAGTAGACAAGGATAAGATATCATGATGCTGACTGGATAATGGAAAGTCTAAAGAAAGTGCATAAGCAACTGGGAAATTAACAAATCAGGGGAATAGCAGAAATGTGAACAAGGAAGATTTAAGGAGTAGCTGGAAAAGTATTATGTAAGCAAAAATCAAGAAAACTCAACAAAGGTGGTAAGTAAATTTAGGAATAATATTAAGAAAGCCACATAGCTGTGTTTCCCATAAAAATTTAGCTGGCCCACACTGTACATATGTATTGTGGGATACTGTAAATTACTGTTTATTATTGGTAATATCATAGCACCTAAGAGCCCTAGTTATGAAGCAGGACCCCATTGCGCAAGGCACTGTACAAATGCAAAACAAAAAGTCCTTGCCCCAAAGAGCAAATGCTGTTAAATTTATGACATACAGGGAAAGACTCCACCCATTTTGCTCAACCCAAATCAAAGAGGTTAACAGGGTATACAGTATAGTTGTAACTATAATTATATTTCAAAAAGTATTTTTTAACATTAATTACAATTGCCATTTCTAAACCTAGAGGTAGCCATTATCTGCACAGCATGTCATCACTACAAATGTGAGAGTTCTGCTACCCTCATGGCTAGTTTTCAATCTGCTTCAATAATGACTTGCTAGAAATAAACGAATATGTAACACAAAATATTTATTTGAATTTGCTCAAGTGATCACATTTAAATAAATAAAGCACAGTATGCTAAAAATGTAATGTAAAGTCACTTATTTTCACCTGTTTACTACATATTTAACAAATACTTAGAACTTTATTATCTATTAACTTAAGTTCTTCAAACACCCAAAAGACCTTGTCTATGTTAAAGACTAAGTTCATGGCAAGTATGAAGTTAAAAAAAAAAGAAGCTTATTACATTTGGATTTCAAAGACTGACTAGATACTTGGCCACCTGAATCTCATCTGCTTCATTCTGGAAGAAAAAGGGAGCTTTGCTCCCTACAGAGTGGCTCAACAAAGCTAGAGCAACTTTACAACAAAAATCTATCGAACAGTAGCATATAGGTTGTCAGTCATCATAGGAGAGCCTTACCCATTCCTTGTGTCAGTTTTTTCTAGTTCAGCAAAAAGCCAGACACAAACTACTTTCAGTACATGAAACGAATAAATAAAATTAGTCTTCACAATAGTTCTAAATTTTCCTGAAGTATGTACCCACTATTCCAATCTACTTATTAATGTACCCCCCCTCCCCCCATTGGTAAGCCCCAGATGATTCTTGGAGGGGAGGTGGAGGAGTTGTTTTGTTTGTTTGTTTGTTTTGGCAGCTTACCAGTTCCCCCTGTTGGCAACCTCAGAACACAGCAGTGTAACTGAACCCCCTGGCATACTGCCACAGCTATGGACATATAAAATAAGCAATCCAAACAAGAATTTTTGTAAATCAAGATTAACTTGAAGACGCAGTAAATCTATTTTATGTTAGTCTATCTGCCTAACAAAAATATTTAAATGGACCTCTTCACCTTAGTCTGTCTCTTGTTCAGTTCCCTTACAAGAAAAAGAAATCGACTGAACAAAAAAACAACCCCCCACACCTTATGCTGAACAGAAAATTCAGATTAATATAACAAGGTAGGGTCCAGACCTGTTACTGATGGAAAAGCAGAAATTCACTTAGAGATGAAGAAATGTAGGTAAGAAAAATGTTATTAGAGGGAAGGAAGGTGGGGAGGAGAGATACTTGCTGTTCCAGCAGTCTAAACACTGCTAGGGTGAAAATCCTAAGCAGTGACTGAAAATAGGCACCTCTGGACCGTTGACTAAATTGGATACAGGTATCCATTGTTAACAAAACTGGGGTTTTGCCAGGAAAGGCAAAGGAAAGACTGAACAATTCTTCATCCAAACACTACATCAGCCAAGGCCAACTCATATTTTGCGGTGGGTAGTGAAAGGAATGCACAGATGACCAAGTGTTCACTTGGAGATCTCAGCTTAGGTTGCTCTGCTGTTCAAGTCCAGGATGATGACACTGGCTGGTCAATTGGGCTATTGCCACTTAAAAAGAGATTGCTTACTGAAATAAATCATACACTGGGATGTAGTATATTTTATCCACCTGGAAATAGTGGATTTAGAAGCTTGACAGACTTTTTATATCTCCCAGATAGAGCATTTTACTTCCTCCAAGGTTTTGTTCCACTTAAGTAGAACTGTACAGCCCAGAAACACATCTAATGTTTTCAGTTGTTTATCTAGATATTGAGAGGACTTGGAACAGATGAGTCCAAGCAAACAGATTCAAATGAAAGGTTGCATTTTTGTTTGGGACTAAGTTTAAAGCGGATCAGAGCACTACTTTGTGCAGAAAAAAAAAATTAGATAGGACTATTTGATGGAGAGAGGCCTCAGACCTCAACAACTCTATTTGCTAAAATGATTGCTAAGAGAAAAGCCACTTTCAGAGTCAAGAAATAAAATGAAAATTTCCCCACAATGGTTCAGAAAGAGATTTAATCAGTCTTTGCAATGTTCAGCGCTCCACATGTCATGGAATATGTGGTCTTCATAGGAATGCTGATTTTAGAAGAGATGAACTGTTGGGTTTCAGCAACAGGCCAAAACTGGAAGGAATAAATTGCATCACCTCCGAAGCGGAGAATTGCATTCTCAAGAGATTAAGGCTCACATCTTTGTGAAAACCCTACGGAAGGAATTCCAGAGTATCCTCCATGGCTAGGAACAAGGGATAGATCTCTCTTTGGACACACCACGGCCACAAATTCTCCAGATCCCTTTATATCTATCTATAGATATATAGATATCTAGTTAATAGATGGCTTCCTAGATTTGAAAAGGAAGTCCCACAAGCTTTGGAGAGTAACACTGATTCAACAATGTGACTTCTCAGGTAAAAGATGGCGGCGGTCCAAATGAACAAGATCCCAGAAGATTGACTGAATCCACAGCCATTACACTGATATCTCTACCAATTTCAGAAACCACATGTGCCTGGGCCATACAGAGTGAAAAGCTTCACTGATGCTTGGTCCTGGATGATATTCTGACTACTTTGGCAATGTAGTGTTCTTTAGTGCTCACAACTCCAGGAAACTGATGGAGCGTTGGGATTCCTGGAAGGATCATTTGCTCTGTCGCATATGGACCTCATCTGGACCTTCATGGAAACATTCTGACATTGGTTGTTATCCAGACTAACAGGCATTCACTATAAGCATATGTTTGAATAAGTACTATGAAGATCTTCACCAGAGTAGGGTGGATCAGTAAATGGTCCAGTCTCCTACACTTTTTATTTCAAATGACTGATTAGGCAATTCTGCCCAGTGGAAGTTTCTACATATGCTACTATCATACCAACCAGATGGAGATATCAATGAGCCAATACTTGCCATTTTTTTCATAGCCTCTTGAAGGAATGCCACGTGAGAAAGTACAAAGGGGATAAAGTAGCACCAGACCCCCACCCAACAACAGTCCCACCAACCCCAAAACAAGCAATTAAAGATACCAAAGCCTTCCTCATTGTTTTTTCCTGTGATCCAAGGATCAAAAATTCCTTTGTAACTGCAAAGGACTGTGAGCAATTATGAGTTGTGTGTGATTTTTTTGGGCTTGTGGATCCAAGGTCAAGAATCACTGGTCTAGACAGTGGCAAATCTGAATCCCTTCTTGTCCCAGGTTAATAAAATAACCATGAATTTCATGAACACTTAAGAGGCAGGTAAGTGCATGAAGGGCACTGCTTGGAGTTCATAGTGCTCAACCCCAGTTGTGAAGCACAGGACACACTAGCTGAACTGATGCACTGGGATATGAAGATTATGCTGTATACCCTTCAAAGAAGCCGACATATTTTGGAGCCATCTCTTACAGTAGGAGAGCCGGAATCTCATTCTTGAAATGAGCTTTGTGAACTGCAAGATTGAATGCTGATAGGTTCAGTTCTGGGTCAAAGCCTCCACCTTCTTTTGTCTACCACAAATACTCTTGAGCAGTTTACAGTATTCTGTTGGTAATGAGATCATCTCTCCAAATGTGTGAAATATTTCTAATGTCCACTATTACTTGGATACTGGGGAAGAGACGACAAAATATTGCAGGGGAGGATTCCTGGAAGGCTATTACAAAGCACACACTGATAATTTTGAGAGCCCATTTGTCGGATGTGGTATTGGTTATGGGGAAGAAAAGTTCTTCAATCTCCCTCTCAGATAAAAAGGCTCCTGGATTTCCAAGACTTCACTGCTATATAGGAAAGCTGTCTCTAGGATGTGTTCCCTCTTGCTGTCATTTGGGGAGTCTTTTCTGGCCCCAGTGGGTTGAAAGGACTGGCAGTTCAGGTGAAGTTTCAGTCTTTTGGCCATAATTGCAACTCTCCCTCGTGTTTCCCTCAAAGTGGGTTGGTTAGGTAGTCTTGCTGAAATATGACAAATGCTTCAGGACTTTTGGAAAAGTCTCTGAAAAGTTTCACCCCATCAAAGTGGGGCTGGAGGAGGGTGCAACTGGAGACTATACTCATATAAAAAGTCCTAAGCCATGCATTTCACTTCACTAGAATATTTCAGGGAAAAGTTTTGGCAGAGAACCTTGTATTATCACAGACGATGGTATATGTAAAGTAAACAAGGTATTTTCCAGTAATCCCTATCCAGTTGCTTGTAGAATCTTTTCTGCTGTCAGTTCAACAGAGTGACAGCACCCCTGGTTGCTCACAGGGTGACAACTGAAGATCTGAATGCCAATTTAGAGAGAGTTCTTGAACTTACAGTCCATGAAGTAATTAAGATCTCCTAATCCATCCACTTGAATCAGGATTTTCCTATGATAAGAGCAGTTTGGGCAGAGATATAAAATGGATGATCTTATCTTGTTGTACTGTTAAAGTTCTAAAGAGGCTCTGCTGGTGACCATTCTAACCATTCTAAGTCCACTGTTTCCCCCAAAGATTCTGGAAAAGGAACATGTTTTGTCCTTCCTACATCATAATGGCATCCTGGGTCAATGGAAGCTGGAACTGATGTCTTTAAGGTGGGGTGAATAAGATCTACTAAGTAATGAACATCCTTATTGAGGCCAAAGTGACCAGAATCATCGGGTTCAGAATGAACTGAGGGAATGGAAAATTTCACTCTCCTTAGGTAAAGATTTTGGGAGAACAAATGTGTCACCTGGATATGTCATCAGAGAATTAGGCTGACTTGCATTTATTTTTAGGGGACTTTCCTTGACCTAGCCCTGTCAGAGTGGGCGGTGGTGGAAGGTGGGGTGGATTATGTCCAAAAGAACTTTTGTAAAATGCATGACCAGGTGTTGGCTGAACAACTTGACTTCACAAGGAGTCAGCTACAGAGAGAAAATACATGCCTAAAATGGCTAAGGAGGGTTTTGCTTCCCAGGAATAGGAAAGCCATCAGTTTCCATCTGAGTGAAAGAGGCTGTTTAATGAATTGCCTGAAGTTTCAGCACCAAGCTGACTTTAGACTGTGTGGCCCATTTGGGGCCTGGAGAAGAACTATTATAGATACAGAAAGACAGCTATAAAAACAAGGGCAGTCACAGTAAGACACAGTCTCAAAGATATTAGTTATTCAGAAACTTAGAATTTCAGATGTATTTAAGTACTGTAAATTCCTCCTATCCTAACTCTGGTTGGACAGAACAGTATTTAAGCCAATAAATTACAAACTATAGTTTTCAGTAATACAACATTTTTTAAACACGAACTAAACACACATTTTAGGACACAGTTAGCAAATATAGTTTGCTCTTGACCGTATCCATTTCACCTCCAGCTAAGATTTGACAAGGGGAGTGGGAGGGTTCAGTTGCCTACAAGGACACCAAAGGTACTTCATGACATTTTTACCAGCCGTCAGTCTCTTCTGTTTTTCCTGCTCAGCGTTTGATTTGATCTTGGAATGTGATGTGGATAACTTGCAAGCAGTTGCCTTTGTCAAAAAATGTAGTTAGTGTTTGACTGCAATTACTCTGAGCAGCAGTAACTTGCAGGTCTGGCACCCTTATTTTTGTAACCACATATACTTAGACAGAAGCCTAGTTTTTGCATGTCTGATTTCTCCACCAATGTTTACTTTATTTAAACCTAGTGGGAGGTCTAGCATCCCTCTGTCAACTAGTATCAACAGGTATTAATACTATCCTTTTGAAAACAGGCTTTCAGGGATCCAAGGATATTCTGCAAGAGAAGGGAATACAAGTATTTCAAAAGAGCTTCATGAATGACAGAAATATGATTAGCTTCACAAGGCTAATGAATTCAGAGACCCCTAGAGGTCCAGTGTCACTTGAGCAATACTGTAATGGTAAAACCTGTCACAAAGAAAAGCATTTTGCATTAAATAAACCCTACTACTGAAATGCAACGAGTCAGGTCAATTCTTGGTCATTATCTCCAGACAAAAATGCTTGCAGCATGCTATACAATTGGATGCAACATAAAAAGGCAAAAATGTTAAGATAGGGGATGCCTTTATAGAATGATCTAAAAAGGTCTTAACCTCCCCTATACTACAGTATGTCTTTGTACGGCAACCTTCCAATTTCACAGCATTATGGGGAACAATTTATAATAAATATTTATTCCCAGAAAAATTTTTATGGCTCTGTACTCAAATAGCGTAAAATGCAGTGGCTTCAAGCTTAGACCTCAGTCGATAAACCATGTTTATTTAGCATCAATGACAGAGTCCAAATATACTACGGGGCCTGTAAATAGAAATCCTTCTTTTCTTAAACAGCAGTGATTGGCAACACAGTTTATTGACTTTGTGCCTATTATTCATGCTGGAGGACCCCTTCTAAAGATTCTGGCTTTAGAACTGCTCAATTAAGTTGACTGGTTGTATTCAAAAGAAATCCCCCATTGTACCAGGAAAAAAGCCTACCTCTTAGAACACAATGGACGACTGAGAACAGACAGTACAAAACCATAAGGATGTTTGCGCCACACTAGTCCCAAGAAGACAGAAGCATAAATATGTAAAGTAACCATAATAGTAGTTATATGTGTTACTTCCTATTACAACATACTGAGTTCACCTCAGTGCCCATAAGCTTTTACTTAAAATGGACCTTGAAGGATCAGAGACTTTTTAAACCAACCAACCCCCATACACACAGACACAAATCCAAACCATCACACTTATTACTGTTATCTTGGCTCTACATTTTTCCAGAGATTAGCCAACATTCCAAAGAGTCTCTTTCCATAAAGATCCAGGTGGCCATCCATAATAATTAAGATGGATATGCTCTTTACTCAGATAAATACAATTTTCAGTTTCTGAACCCTACTCAGATGCCATAATGTTTTCCCTTTATTGTCAACATCATAATCAAAATAATTTGTTTCAAGAGGGAAGCATTTATAAAAATAAATATACAAGGCAACATTAACAATCTTTTCCTGAATTATTTCTAAAAGCCAAAATAAGCTTATCAATGTATCAATGACAGTTTAAATTTTATGAAGCCCTGAAACAAAAATATAGCACAGAAATGCTGAAACTATTTTACAGAGAAGTGATTGCTGGAAAAAAAATCACTGGAAAATTTCAGATGTATTTTCTATTCTCTTCTCAGAAAAATATCAAGACTTTAAAAGGTTGGAGAATTTAAGCATACATTTGTGGTTTTAGAAATGTTCGTTTCCATAGCAACCTGCATGGTCTTCTTTATATAGCATTATAAACAGATGGTAAAGAGTGGTCATGTTGGTTTCTTTGCCAGCATATCAATAAAACTGCTGTATTACTATATCTAGTGCATTTGCATTATTAAATAATTGGGGTAGTCTAGCAACAAAATTTACTAATTCAGTCAGACAAATACAATTAACCACTTTCTGTTTTTTCACAATCACATGAGGATTCTGAACAGTACAGTCACTGTAGTCTATGTAGTCAACAGTCATCTTTGGCAAGGCTTTCTATAAATGTTTTCTCAGCACTTGCCATGCAGGGCACATAACCACAAATATGAATCTGACGGGGAGTAAAATAATGAATTTTAATAGGAAATAAGAGTGTGACTTTATTTACACCTTCTGGTATTAAAATGTCCTTTAGAATTTTTTTTTTTTTTTGTTAAATTACATCTGGAGTGATTCAGAGAAGATGTAGTGAAGTGTAGTGAAATGTAATTCAGTTTATTTTATTATGTATTGGTAAAACGGGCTATTCTTGCAAGTGAACTGCAAACTGCAAAAGAACACTTTCAGTTTTATCTTTCATTTTCTAGTTGTGATAGGAGACAGACAGGTACTCTGGGTTCAGAGGTAAGGTTTGGAATTAGCGAAGAAGTACTAAGAGTTGGCATTTATCATGGTTTAGAATGCGCTCTGTTTGTTATCTTGAGAAGCTTGGTACAAAACATTTAGTAACTCAACCAACATAAAAAGAAAAGGAGTACTTGTGGCACCTTAGAGACTAACCAATTTATTTGAGCATGAGCTTTCGTGAGCTACAGCTCACTTCATCGGATGCATACTGTGGAAACTGCAGCAGACTTTATATACACACAGAGATCATGAAACAATACCTCCTCCCACCCCACTGTCCTGCTGGTAATAGCTTATCTAAAGTGATCATCAAGTTGGGCCATTTCCAGCACAAATCCAGGTTTTCTCACCCTCCACCCCCCCACACACAAACTCACTCTCCTGCTGGTAATAGCCCATCCAAAGTGACAACTCTCTACACAATGTGCATGATAATCAAGGTGGGCCATTTCCAGCACAAATCCAGGCCTTCTCACCCCCCCCCCCTTTTTTTTCCCCGGGGACACACACACACACACACAAACTCACTCTCCTGCTGGCAATAGCTCATCCAAACTGACCACTCTCCAAGTTTAAATCCAAGTTTAACCAGAACGTCGGGGGGGGGGGGGTTAGGAAAAAACAAGGGGAAATAGGCTACCTTGCATAATGACTTAGCCACTCCCAGTCTCTATTTAAGCCTAAATTAATAGTATCCAATTTGCAAATGAATTCCAATTCAGCAGTTTCTCGCTGTTGTTGCCAGTGCTATGACATCTAGATGAGGACATCCAATAGATCTAATACTATGGAGGCCTTTACGGTGATATAAGCAGAAAACAAAATTTAGAAAAACTAAACTTTTATGAGGCATATTGAGTATATTATAGAAATCTGACACCCATTGTACATGAAGGCATTACTTTATTTAACTTCATTATAACACTAATAAAAATACTATCAATAAGCCTGATCCTACTCCCACTGAAATCAATGGGATTTGTGGTATTTTCAGTGTAAGCCAATGTTTGCAGCAGAATGGAGAATATCCAATAAAAAAGAAAGGCCAAAAAATTGCTGTATGCATGCAAGTTTGATGATAACAGTGAGATGCAGATACCTAGTATCTGATGTCATTTTTGCTAGGCAGCAATGTCTCAGAGAAAGATAAAATACCTGTGTCAAGGTTCCTCCCCCACTCTGAACTCTAGGGTACAGATGTGGGGACCTGCATGAAAAAGCTCCTAAGCTTATCTTTACCAGCTTAGGTCAAAACTTCCCCAAGGTACAAAATATTCCCCCCGTTGTCCTTGGCCTGGCCGCTACCACCACCAAACTAATACTGGTTACTGGGGAAGAGCTGTTTGGACGCGTCTTTCCCCCCAAAATACTTCCCAAAACCCTGCACCCCACTTCCTGGACAAGGTTTGGTAAAAAGCCTCACCAATTTGCCTAGGTGACTACAGACCCAGACCCTTGGATCTTAAGAACAATGAACAATCCTCCCAACACTTGCACCCCCCCTTTCCTGGGAAATGTTGGATAAAAAGCCTCACCAATTTGCATAGGTGACCACAGACCCAAACCCTTGGATCTGAGAACAATGAAAAAGCATTCAGTTTTTTACAAGAAGACTTTTAATAAAAAATAGAAGTAAATAGAAATAAAGAAATCCCCCCTGTAAAATCAGGATGGTAGATATCTTACAGGGTAATTAGATTCAAAAACATAGAGAACCCCTCTAAGCAAAACCTTAAGTTACAAAAAAGATACACAGACAGAAATAGTTATTCTATTCAGCACAATTCTTTTCTCAGCCATTTAAAGAAATCATAATCTAACACATACCTAGCTAGATTACTTACTAAAAGTTCTAAGACGCCATTCCTGGTCTATCCCCGACAAAAACAGACTATAGACAGACACACAGACCCTTTGTTTCTCTCCCTCCTCCCAGCTTTTGAAAGTATCTTGTCTCCTCCTTGGTCATTTTGGTCAGGTGCCAGCGAGGTTACCTTTAGCTTCTTAACCCTTTACAGGTGAGAGGAGCTTTCCCCTGGCCAGGAGGGATTTCAAAGGGGTTTACCCTTCCCTTTATATTTATGACAACCTGCAAGCCATTTGTTTTCTCTCAACCACAAACTAAAATTTCTTGTTTGCTGATGTCACAAATGCTATTAAAATCTTAACTAATTCGATAGCAGGAACTAAATAGCAAGCTTGAAGTTCAATATCAAAATAACCCATAAACCCCCAACCCCTCCAATTCCACAGGAACACCATCTAATGCATTTTGGGAGACTCAGTGTATTGCAGATGCCTGGAAGACTTCAAGAGGATAGAAAGCAAAACGAAAAACATCTCAAAGTCATTCGGATATGCACAAAACAGCCAGAGATGTGCTAGGATGGAAAATCAGCAGGAACCCTTGCCTTTCTGCACATCAAATAGCACTTCATTAAATATTAAAAACAGGTGTTTTGGGGCCCATTTATATAGGTTAACTATTATGAGCTGGTGGTATGTAAATTTTGTATCAGGCAACAGATTAAAAATAAATACATTTTAAAATTTTTACTAATGGCAGATGAAAGTGATGCTTGGGTTTCCATTTTCCAGATGAATCCAAGAGATATTTTTAAATATATCCTTGAGCAAAAAGTGATATTAAAATATTTATTTAGGAAGTTTTAACAAGTTTACAAATCCTTGCCCTGTACATGTCAGCAACAAAACAATGATCATTACAACAGTAAGCTTTGTTTAGAAAAAACCACACAGTAATCCTGTAATATTGTCAACAAATCTCTCTATTTAACAGGGTGTTACCAAATTACAGAGTAAACATCTTTACACTACCCATCGCATGCTGTTTCTGGTGATTTTATGAATTTAAAGTACAAAAGTCTAAGCACTGAGAGAATCTAGAGCAGAGGTGGCCAAACCGTGGCTCACAAGCCACATGCGCCTCTTTCACAGTTAAAGTGCAACTTGTGGAGCCCCCCCAAGCCGCCCCATTCTCCACCTACCAGACCTGGGGGGCGCGGGAGGGGCTCGGGACCTCTGTCTTGCAGCAGGGTGGTGGGGTAACACCAACAGGGAGAGGGGTCTTAGGGCTTCAGGGTGCGTCTGCCTTGGCTCACGGCTTCAGCAGGAGTGGGGCTGAAGTCATAAGCCCTAGCAGGTGCCTCAGGCGCACCTCGGCTCTCAAACTTCTGAAGATTGTCGTATGTGGCTCAGAGAGGCAGTAAGTTTGGCCACCCCAATCTAGAGTATAGTTTGTTTATTATTTTACAGCAACGAAAACTGTGCTAGCTTTTACAAACAGAGGAACATGGTCCCTGCCCCAAAGAGCCTACTATCCAATTTCAGGTCAGATGCGAGAAAGAGGCCAACAAAACTGTAGTCAGAGATTTGGGGAGGGGGAGACAGGACATGGGTGGTGACATCAGGAAGTTGCATACACAGTTACGCAACAACCAACAGAGCACAGTAAAGAATTGTTCATATAAATAAATAAAAATGTAATAGTTAGCTCATTTCTTGTAAGCATTAAATAAAAATTTGAATGACTAGAGAGTAGTGACCTTTCAGACCAGCTCTGGAGACAGTGTAGAAAAAAACATGGAAACTATCATGAAAAAAAGGGGGCTATCTACTGTATATTGTACACACTAAAATAACTTTAAAAAGTTAATGGGAGCTCTGTATATGGAGAACAATAGCTAAAATGTAGGAAAATACTTCATCTCATGCTGCATGCAAACAAAATTTCAATATGAACTAGAAAACAGACTTGAAACTTTGTAGCTCTTCTATTCAATAATAAGTGTATTTCTTCATCCACTATGTTTCTATTGTTTGTCCTTAGAAGAAGTTAAAGGAAACCCATAAAACTGAGTGCCATATTTCTGCCTGAATATTATAAAACTTGTTTTTGTAAGGTCTACGATTTCTATAGCTTAAAGAGAATAAAAGAAAATACTACTTTGAGTTGAAGACACAAAATGTCAAATGCAGAAAGAACATTTAAAAAAACCAGGAAAATGTGACTAAATCTACAAATACTGTCAGAGGAATTCAGGGGCAGGAGTAGAATCTGAAACTGCAACTCGTTTGTAAAGTGACTAGATTTCAAGTTCACAAAGTCCCCTTTAGCCGAGGGTAACAGAATAAATAGTTCAGCAACTGGATTCAGATTACTTGTGAAAAGATTTTGAGGAATGTTCTACAGGTTGGAGGGGGCTAGAATGCCAGGGGATTTTTAGTGTGGGTCCTTATGTATCTTATTATTTTACAGTACATGAATGTGTGCTATGTGCTATACCAGAGGTGGGCAAACTACGGCCCGTGGGCCACATCCAACCCGCGGGACCTTCCTGCCCGGCCCTTGAGCTCCCGGCCAGGGAGGCTAGCCCCTGGCCCCTCTCTTGCTATCCTCCCCTCTCCCGCAGCCTCACCTTGCCGCACCACCAGTGCTCTGACCCGCCACTCCTGCTGGGCAGTGCGGCGGCGTGGCTGGCTCCAGCCGGGCAGCGAGGCTGCAAGCTCATGCCGCTCTAGGCAGCATGATAAAGGGGTGGGGGGGTTGGATAACGGGCAGGAGGTCCCAGGGGGAAGTGAGGGGACAGGGAGCAGTTGGATGCAGCGGAAGTTCGGGGGGGAGGGCGGTCAGGGAACGGGGGGGTTGGATAGGTGTGGGCGTTCAGGGGAGCTGTCGGGGGTGGGGGTATGGTTAGGGGTTGGGGCAGTCAGGGGACGGGGGGGCTAGATAGGGGGTGGGGTCCGGAGGCGGGCAGTCCTGGGAGGGGGTGGTCAGGGAACAAGGAGTAGGGGGGGTTGGATGGGTCAGGAGTTCTGAGGGGGGCAGACAGGGGGTGGGAAGTGGGAAGGGGAGAAGGCCAGGCTGTTTGGGGAGGCACAGCCTTCCCTACCCAGCCCTCCATACACTTTTGCAACTGTGATGTGGCCCTCGGGCCAAAAAATTTGCCCATCCCTGTGCTATACAATATGAATGAGAAGGCATGGGTCCTGCATGAAAGGCTTTACTTGTTTCAGACATGAGAAAACAAAGGTGGACAACAATTGCACAACAACACAGAATGGGAATAGAGAAGTAGAGATGGGGCTTCTGTAGTAAAGTTATGCGGTTACTCAGAAAAGGTGCTGATGGTACTGACTACGGACTATTTCCTGGTGTTGCCTGAGCAGCAGTACTGGGACCACAGCCTATGGGGCTGAGGGGTTGCTGGAGTCCATAATAAAATCAGGCTGGAGAAGGCAAGACTGAAATGGGCAGTAGGAACCTCTCATGGGAACTGCAGTTTCCCTGCTCCCCACAGCAGTTGCTGTACCTCCTGCTGTGTGGCAGACACATCTGAAACAGCTGCTAATCTTAAAAGAGTTAAGGAGGCTGCTGCACTCACCACCTTGGCAGCAGGAACTGGTGAAGGAGCCACTACCAGGTACTTCCTGAAAGAAAGGGATCTCACTGGAGAGAGATCATCTTTGGAGTAGAAAACAAAAAATTTCTCCTCTTAGCAAGGGGAGGGGAAAATGAGTGGGACACCCACCCCTGGCTTTCCCCCCTTCATTTTGCAGAAGCATTGCTGCCATTTTGGTGACTAGGGTGCAAGGGGAGGCGCTGTACGCTTTAGAACTAGGCAGTCCTGAATGACCAAAAAAATCAACCAACCCTCCCTCCCGCAAACAAAAACACACCTGATGGGGAGAAGGCTAATACATATAGGAATTTTGGCTCAATCTGAAAACAAAAGTTTTCCTGTGTTCTGTAGCTCAGGAAAATAGATCTGGAGAGAGCTCATGCTGAAGCTGCCAGAATAAAGGCAGAATAAACTAGGGAATATCCCCAGAAGTGAGAGCCAAACCTCCTTCCTATGACTAACAGATCCAGTCCTGTTTCCCGGAGCTACAGAGCAGAGGGAAACTTGGTACTGGAATGGCAAGTCTGGCTCTGACAGAAAACTACACCATTTATATTAAAACTCTGTGAGGGGGCTGCCATTTTTGTGTGAATTATAAAGATATGCAGATTTGCAAGGTGAATAGAGATTGTATTATATTTTGACATGGCACATGATCACCAGTTTAGCTTAGAACTTTGCTGACAGTTTCATTTGACATGAGCTCTAAGTCAGCATTTGCATTTTTAGCAGTGGTCTAGTTTAGATCAAGTATAGTAGAATTTTCATTATTATACATGAAAAATACTATTGCAAATTATGTTACAGAAAATCCAGCTTTTTTGAAGAATATTTTTAGTTTGAAGAAATGCAAACATGTTTGTTTAATGCTATAATTTATATAAATTACAATTTATAATTTGTGATAAAATATGTAAATGTATCTAGAAAACCTTAATTGTAGACAAACTGGAAATTATTTTAACAAAACAGACACACACCAAACTGAGAAAAGATGTTAATGACATTTCTAGTAAGCCCCCAGACAGTAATTAAGTTATATGAAATATACCTAATTAATACCAAAAGCAAGTATCTTATTGTGGCTGTTAACAAAATAACAACGGAACCAATGTTATAAATACAAGCCATTGAAAATTAATACAGCTCCATAGGCATTACATTCTTTAAAACCAAATATGAAGTTTAATATCAATAATACATATTGCAAATACCTTTATAAATATAAAACTATATGAAATGAAATTACTGCCTTTTGGTTATTATATTTTCTAATTAAATAATCTTTTCCCAGATATAGGAGAATCACTACATGCACTAATAAAATGCAGCCACATCTGGAGTAGAACACAGCATTAGTCTTTCAGAATGATGTTTAACAGCACATATCATCCCAACCCGCCATAAAGTTAAAAGAAGTGAAAAAGCAGGATTCAGACAAGACTTAAAGAACGAATTACCATTCAGAGAATGTAACCCATCCAGTGTGAATATGACCATGCCACCTGAGCCAACATCCTTGCCTTAGCAAAAAATTCTATGGAAATTGACTATACATAGTCAGGGCTCATTTTAACTCTTGTCCAAAAAACGGCACCTCCTACAATACAAAGTCTGCCGATGCTATTCTTTAAAGTTGGTTCAGTGCCAAGGGAATAGTGTCCTACTGAATGGTCAGCACCACTTCCTGGACCCACGGTGTATTCCTCTAAGAAGTTACTTATCTAAATACTGACTGGGTCTGACCCAATTAGCTCATGACACACCATGAAAAACTCACAGTCTGATGTGGTAGGACTACACTAATTACCAGAACCATGCTAAGTATGTTCCACTGATGCCAAGCAGCTACCTCGTCACATGCTTTTCTGCGAACACTATCAAGGAACACTAAACCAGAACAACATGAAAACACAACTAGACACCCTCCACACTCATGTTTTAGAGATCAATCTGCAGACCCTTTGAGATGTGCTAAGCTAAAATAACTATTTGCTACTGCAAATATTTCTGGCAGGCTTTGGGTGCTTCATCAGTTCTACAAAACCCACATACTTTGCTGAAATATCTTATTCCTTCCTCCTCCCCAACACACATTCTACTCTTTGACTTTTAAGATCAAAAGACGCAGGAGAGGGTGATCCAGCGCCTGGCAGCCCTTCTCTTCACTCCTTCCACTGGACTGGATCTGCCTCAACAGATCCACCCCTGTTCCAGATGGCCAGGACCAGCAAAGGGGAGCTTCCAGGAGGCCTCCACCGCAACAGCAGGAGCCATTCAGCTGGAATGAGTTAGGGCCTGACAACTGTGTCCAGCCCTGGTCCCCACAATTCAAGGAGGATATTCATAAATTGGAGACTGTTCAGAGAAGAGCCACAAGAAAGATAAAAGGAATAAAAAACATGCCTTATAGTGATAGACTCAAGGAGTTCAATCTATGTGGCTTACGAAAAAGGTTAAGAGGTGACTTGATTACAGTCTATAAGTACTTACATGGGGAACAAATATTTAATAATAGGCTCTTCGATCTCTCAAAGAAAGGTATAAGATGATCCACTGGCAGTAAATTGAACATAGACAAATACAGACTAGAAATAAGGCATAAATGTTAACGGTAAGAGATACATGACTCCAACCTTCGAAAAATAAACCAATGCATTAAAGCTTGAGAGAGATAGCACCACTAGAAGATAGGCAATCTAGAGAGGAGGGAAAAAAAGACAACGTTTTGTACATTATCTTACATCCCAAGGATATAGTTTAACTCTGGATCACAGCCAAACTTTCGGCATGCCTGCTAAATTTTACCCAAAAAAATCTTGTAGTCCAGTTATTTTTACCGCAATGTGCTGACAAGTTTTTGAGCATTACGAAGTGTGTTCTTCACTATAGCTACAATAGAATACGTTTTACTACTCCGTGGAACCATCTGCACTTTCCTTAAAACTTTTTTTAGCATGGGGAAAAAAACAAAAACACAAAAAACACACCGTTGCTCTCATGAGCAGTCTTAATTTGCACACAGAAGACTGCAGACGAGCAATGCAGTTTTCATACTGTGAAGCTGTTCCTCCACAAAGCATTTTCTATTCAAGCCAAGTTCTCTTCATCTGTGACTTCAATTAGCCACTGAAAAAAGTGTATGTAAAATAAGCTGTAAAATTACAATAGCATAAAATGACAAGTTTGAATGTCAAAATGCAAGTGAAAAATGTGTATATGTATGAAATACATGTAATTGTAATAACATGTATATTAGAGCTTTTAAAAAAAATAATTTGTACCACTACAATTACAATGTACAACAGAGCGCTTGAAAATTTTCTTTATCTATCAATTTTGACATTTCCCACTTGGCAAACATTTCTGTTCCTTTAAAAGTTGTTCAGAATCTCTGAGAAGAAGAAAATCTCTAAGAGGCTATACAGTCACGGTGTTAAACATTTTTGATGCCTCTGTGTATTTGTGCTCAGATGTCTCTTTTCTGCCTATGAGGTCAGCCACAGCGGATCCTGAGGTTTTTAAACTGAAATTCGATTAGTGCTTTGTGGTGAAGTGTCAGTGATTAGGAAACAAAGCAAAGGCAGAAAATGAAGTACTTGGATTCTCCTCTAAAACCCATTTTAGTAAAGTCTGTTTCCCTCTATTTATACTATTATGGCTATTCACCCTGAAAGAAAGATCACCAAAAAGGTCTTCCCTCCCCTCACATGGACTCCTGAGAGGCATACAACCCTACTTCAAGGAACTGAAAATAGATGTTCTGGTAGAAAAGCTGAAGTAGAAACTTTATGAAAGAGCTCCAAACACACTGAATACAGACCCAGAGATAAAACATGAAGCAGAGGAACCATCTGCAGCGTATATACTCCTGCCCCATATATACCATGCTTGCAGTGTTGTTTAGCTGTGGTGGTCCCAGGATATTAGAAAGACAAAGAAGATGAGGTAACATCTTCCATTGGACCAATTTCTGTCAGTGAGAGAGACAAGCTTTCCAGCTACTTCAGGTCTGGGCTCTGTGTACCTCAAAAGCTTGTCTTTCTCACCAACAGAAGTTGGTCCAATAGAATTTATTACCTCACCCACTTTGTCTCCCCCATTTAAACTTAGCAGCTACAGCCCACCTATTTTAAAGTTTTGATACTTAATGAGCCAAAAATCCAGCTTTTCTTCCTATGACCCTTGTGAAATGCCTCTCAGGAAAGGAGAACAGCATATTTTATAACTAGAATAGTGAATAGTGAAGCCTCTTTTGTTCAAGCAACTAGCCAAAATTCTCTATCTTAACTCTGACAAGACAAAGGTTTTAGAAAGTACTACTTTCATTTTGGAAGCAAACTCATGAGGAGGATTGTTAGCTTTCCATAAGCCTGTGGTAAGGCAGTCGTTTCCCCCCTGGAAATTAAGACTTCATATTAACCATCCTTCCAAACATTTCCAAACTTTAAGCATATAAAACCAAAACAGATTCCCTACAGAAATTCTCACAAAATTGATTTAGCCTCAAAGGTCAACTTATGTTTCCTTTCTGAGGGAAAGAAATATTACTAAACCCTATTGATAAAAAGAAGCTGATGGCACTTTAAAGAAATCCTGCAAATAAGAACTTCAGTCATATTGGCAGTGTTGCCAACCCCAAATGTTCAAAAATCATGAGTCAGGCTCACCAAAAATAATGAGTTTGGCTTTAAAATAGTAGACTTGGTGTTCTTTTTATTTGCCTTCTGAACCTTTAAGGAGGCATTGGGGTCCCATTTTGAAGCTTGCTCCACAGCTATGAGGACTAGAAACTTACTTTTTCTTTAAGAATGGAGGCTGAAATCATCACATATCCACTTGACTACAGGAGCTGGGGCTTTAAGGAAAACAATCATCATGAGACTCATGACAAAAGCATGAGAGTTGGCAACAGTTCATTGGCATTCAGGTCAGATATCTAGACTTTCTAAAGGCTCCGTGATTTCAGTAATTTCCCTCCATTTCACACCTCCTTCGCTGCATTCTAATGCTGAAAAGGAAAGGTTCTTCATGGCTGGCCAGAAGAAGAAACTTTGTTGTTGTTTTTCTTCACAGTCCAGAGGCAAAGATGCCAGTCTTTCAAGGATGATGAGCACGGGATACTCAAGTGAAATGGACAAAGTCAGAGGCAATGTTGCACATACATTTTGGAGTTATGAGCAGTCAGAAGTTCTTTATGGAGTTGTCAGAAACTCCTGTACCCTACTGTGCGATGCTACAAAAAGATCTGACAACCCCACGGCAGTAGTTCTCAAAGAGAAATACTCTGCTTCTTCTACCTTGTGCAGAGAAGATTTAACATTTGTATCAAGGATCTAAAAGAAAAAAAAATCACTACTGATAAAGTTTGCAGAGGCCACAAAGATTGTTATTTATTTACTACTCTCCCAAACAGGAGATGTTATTGATATAGAGCTATCTGGATCATTTGGTAAGCTAGGTGGCACAAGCAAGCTATATGCATTTTAATATGGCCAAATGCAAACATGTATTCATCTAGGAATAAATAATGTATGCAATATTTACAAAATGGAACTCTAACCTGGGAAACAGTGACTCTGAAAAGGACTTGGGGGTCTTGGTGGATAATCAGCTGAACACGAGCTCCCAGTGAAATCCTGTGGCCAAAAAGGGCTAATGTGATCATCAGATTCATAAACAGGGGAATATTGAGTATGAGTAGGGAAGTTACATTAACACTGTATTTGGCACTGGTGAGACGGCTACTGGAATGCTGTGTACAGTTCTGGTGACAATTCAAAAAGGATTTTGACACACAGGAAAGGGTTCAGCGAAAAGCCACAAGAATGATTAAAGAATTGGAAAACATGCCTGATAGAAATAGATTCAAGGAGCTCAATCTGTAGTTTAACAATGAGATGGTAAAGGGGTGATCACAGTTTATAAGTACCTACGTGGGGAACAAATATTTGATAATGGCTTGGATAATAGTTTCAAGCTACCAAACAAAGATATAAACACAATCCCATGGTTGAAAGTTGAAGCTAGACAAATTCAGACTTGAAATAATGGGTTTATTTGTTTTTTTGAACAGTGCAGGTAATTAACCATTGGAATAACTTACCTAGGGTCATGTTGGATTCTCCATCACTGGCAATTTTAATATCAAGATTGAATTTTTTTCTAAAAAATATCCTCTAGTTCAAACAGAAATTAATCCAGGGAAGATGTAGGGCCTATATTATGCAGGAGGTCAGAATATAATCTATGACTCTATAAACAAACAAACAAACTTCAAATACCTAAAAGCATGTTACCCAGAAAACAATCCTGCAGCACACAAACTAAGATGACCGAGCAAGAACTAGAGAGTGATCTCTACCCAGAGAGGCATTTCACATGCTAATCAAATGAAGATACACCTATATACCCCTGTCTGTACCTCAAAAAAGGCCTTTTTCCTCCTCTTTTGAAGCAAATGCTACTAGTGACAGCCTTTGTGGACACTTTTGCTCTTCCCATATGGCATGTTCTAGAATTTTGCATTCTGCTAATTTCTTAACAATATGATGTACTATACGAAAACTCAAAAGAACGAACGGATAGGCTTGGTTACCTGAACTAGCTGGATTCACAGAAGAGATTTTGACAGATCACCTCCAAAATTCCAGACCTCCTTAGATCCTATACTCAGACTTCCTCACTGCAAAGGGTAACAGACGTGTATCTAATACAGTTATAAGGCACTGTCAAAAACTTAAGAAAATAAAAACTTTTAAGTGCCAATACAGGCTGTTAAGAAAAAGAGAGAGAGACAAGGTGGGTGAGGTAATATTTTTATTTTATTTTTATTTGTTGGTGAAATAGAAGTTTTTAAGCTACACAGAGCTCATCTTCAGGGTTGAGACATGAGTGTCGCAGCTAAATATAAGGTAGAACAGATTGCTTAGCATAAGTACGTAACACGTTCCAGTGGACCATTCAAGGTGAAGTGGCCTGTTTCCCCCATATGATTGGAACGACGTTAGCGGGAGGGAAGGCAGCTCAAAAGGGGGAGGTTGTTAGTGGGTTATAGATTGTTGTAATAAGCCATAAAGCCAGTGTCTCTGTTCAGTCCACAATTTTTAGTGTCTAGCATAGTTATGAATTTAAGCTCCCCAGCTCGTCTTTTGAAGGTGTTGTGCAGATTTCCTTTGAGAATGAGGACTGAAAGGTCAGATATAGAGCGATTGTTTTGTGAAAAGTGTTCACCCACAGTTGATATGGTGTTTTTGTCTCATCATTTTTTTTTATGAGAGTTCATTCGAGAGTTTAGTGATTGTCTGGTTTCACCCACATAGTTGTTATTGGGGAATTTAATGCACTGGATGAGGTACACCACATTTTATGATAGGCATGCGTATGAGCTATGGATTTTGAAAGGTGTGTTGTGACGGGGATGTTGATAATTGTAGCAGTGGAGATATATCTGCAGGTTTTGTGTCTGTTCTTCTGGCAGTGGAGTCTGGTGCCGCTTTGAGTTGGTGCGTCCTGGTCTGTTGGGAGCTCTGACGATGAGCTTGGGCGTTGTTTGAAGGCCAGAAGTGGGACCTCAGGAAAGATTTCTTTCAGGATGTGGTCCCCCTTGAATATGGGATGTAACTGTTTAATGATACCCCATATGGGTTCCAGTACGGGGTGCTAGGGGACAAATATGAGTGGGTTATTTCCATATTGAAGCAGATTCTCTTGGGTGGCCCATACCATGACACAATCTACTTCTCTAGTGGAGTGTCCTTGTTTGGTGAAGATGGTATTAAGTGTGTTAAAGTGTATATCCTGAACTTTCTCCTTGGAGCATATTCTGTGGTATTTGAGTGCCTGTCTGTAGAGAACAGATTTCTTGGTGTGTTTCGGATGGTTACCGGATCTCTGAAGATAGGTGTGGTGATCTGTAGTTTCTTGCATATAGTTGTGTGTAGGGTTCCATTGTTGAAGAAAAATGTCAGTCCTGGTACAAAGTCTCAACAAAACAATAGGTTTCCTCAGCCTCTATTATAGGTCCATTTGGAAATCATTCCAAAGAAATCTTGATAAAAGCCTAAACTTAGCAGGTTGAGCTCCTATGTATTCAACTCAGCACTATTAAAGAGAAATTCAGGGATTCCTTCTTTGCCAGAGGACCTTGGCAACCCCTTTAGAGGACTGAGACTAATTCCTGTATTAATGCCACATCTTGCTGTAACCTGAATGATCCTTCTAAACAAGGGAGGGAGAAAAGAGATCCTGGTTCTTGGGTTTGCTAATCTTTCTATAAGATATTAGGAGTCAAGATTAGTCCCCAGTCAGGGTTCCACTGTGCTAGCCACTATACAAAACACATATGAAGACAATCCCTGCTCCAAAGATTTAAAATCTAAATTTAACATTTAAAAATAAATCTTATATTCCTCATCTATAAGTAGTCGAAAAAGTTTTTACTTGTATGTGTCACACTAATTCCAGACATTTTATTCTACTCCTATTATCATACCTCAGTTTCACATTATGTCTGTAAAAGAACTAGGATATGCAATTCTAAAGCATTCTCTCTATTCTATCACTCAAAACCACTGAGTTACTTCATTTGAAGAATGTACTGTGAAAGCTGCATTGCATTATTTATACAAGCTAAAGTCTAGCAAGGTGCAACATCTCATTAATGTCTTGTTTATTACAGTCTACAATGGTTACATCAATTTATCATAACACATCTTTGCTAAAACAACAAACTTGGGAGCTAGTAAAAAAAAATTAGGAATTAATAATCATTTTAATTTAGCTTCAATTGTCTCAAAAGCTGTTAAGGTCTTTACTGCATCAGGCAGGGAATTCCAGGGTGGCTGTCATAACTATAAAGGACAGGTAACATACATACTGTATAATTCCAGGCACTTTCAGAGTTTCTTGAAATGTCAGATGCTGATGACAAATTACTTTGAGCCAACATTTATAAAAAGGTAGAAGGCCTGTTTGGCAAAATAATTTCACATTTTCACCACCTATGATTTACGCAGTAATCTCATGAACATGTAGACTATTCTTATTATATTCACATATAATAGTACTAAGGAACACTCACAATGGAGTTTTACCCTTACATTATGTAGTTTCTTATCACGAGCCAAGAAAGACCTTCCTGTATTAATTTACTGCATATTTAATTCCACTTTTGTGTCTTTTGGTGGGAACATCTCCCATGTTTTCACATGAAGCAGACGGTGTACGTTTGTATCAATATCAATTTTTTTCAACCTTAGAAGGGATGTACAGTTAACAAAGCTCTTCTACCAACCCCTTAAAATCTTCCTAAGCCTTTTTCTGTCCCTCCTGCAGAATTTACAGATAGATAAAAGAAAAGCTCCTCTATTATGCAGCTTACAAGATGAGCAAGGACTGAGACAAGGATCTCCCTGGAGCCCATGAGCATTTTCTGCCTATTTTTTAGTATACAGCCACATTAGCTGCACTCTACTGCTGTAACACAGTGGTTAAGTTCATGTGATCTGCATCTTTGTAGTAGCTGGACTAAACAGAGGATAGAAACCTGTTATTTAGTCACAGGTATCTCCTTTATCTCAAGTGGCAGTGACGAATGCTTTTGGTGCAGGTCCTAGGATCTCTCTGCTGATTACCTCTAGTGTACCCTTACAAGTTTACCTCTAAGACTGTAGGGGACAAAAAGCATAC
Organism: Caretta caretta; assembly: GCF_965140235.1. Lineage (NCBI taxonomy): Eukaryota > Metazoa > Chordata > Testudines > Cheloniidae > Caretta > Caretta caretta. The sequence goes on from NC_134208.1 coordinate 82,832,663, forward strand.
ATTATTCTGAGCTTGTCATCATATCATGACTACTATAAGCATATACACAAGGTTGTCAGTGCAACCCTAACTTGAGCATTTCCCAAATTTTGAATTCCTAACTGTGCAGCCTCAGTGCTCACTTAACATAGCTTTTTGTACAGAATTTTCTTGGGATGAGCTTTTGCAACTATCTAGCTAGACACCACTAGACTATAATTTCCCACACAACTTAGATCTGGTAAAATGTAGTGGCTCAGAACAGGTTTCAGAGTCGCAGCCGTGTTAGTCTGTATTCGCAAAAAGAAAAGGAGGACTTGTAGCACCTTAGAGACGAACAAATTTATTTGAGCATAAGCTTTCGTGAGCTACAGCTCACTTCATCGGATGCATTCAGTGGAAAATACAGTGAGGAGATTTATATAAATCTAAGGTGCCACTAGTACTCCTTTTCTTTTGGCTCAGAACAGAGCTCCTCCCAGTTCTATCTGCACCCAGTAATGTATCTCAGTACATAGTGACTGTAACAATGCATACATATGCAGCACAGCCTATTTTCACTTCAAATACTGGTAAAAATTATAAAGGTGAGAAAGTTTAGATATTTATTATGCCTCTTCAACGTATGAGGTGAGCCTAGAACTCAGGACCTCTAACTATTCAACCCCAAGCCCAGGGGTATTCTGGAGGGCAATGCAAGTGAAGGTGTATTTATTTAAAGTTTCCTTTCACTTTTGAAATGTAGCTTGGCCATTTCAGAGGACAAAACTATTTTCCATCACTATTTCCCCTCTTCTGTATCAGCTTCACTGAGCAAGAATACTACCTAGTTTCCAACAATGATAATTTCTTAAACACTTTTCTATTCCTGACTGAAAACACCTTGACATCTGATAACATTTCAAAGGGGAAATATTTATAGGTTTTATGATCTACAAAGTACCTACTCTGAGGATGTGCTATCTACCTTAAGGTTTTATATTGCCACCCATTAGCGCATTATCTTGAGTGCCTGTCACATAACACTGACAGCAAAAGCAAAGTCCCTAGTGAACTTCGTGGAGTCTGACACTTTTCTTTTTTCCAGGCAAATCTCTGCTTGGGACCTTTTTTATTTTATTTATTTTTTTTTTTACACATTTACTTTGTGTATACTTTCTGCTGGGGCGGGTGTTTGTTTTTGGATTGATTTGATTCCATTTTTTTTTTGTTTGTGAATATCTGGGTAGACAAGGATGTTAATGCTGAGAATATGAACAAGAGGCTGCTCGGCAGCTCTCCAACACGAGTTTCTACAAGCCATTACCCTATGATCCCACTGAGAGTTACCAAAAGCAACTACAGCATTTGCTCAAGAAACTTCCTGAAAAAGCACAAGATCAAATCCGCACAGACACACCCCTGGAACCCCGACCTGGGATATTCTATCTACTACCCAAGATCCATAAACCTGGAAATCCTGGGCGCCCCATCATCTCAGGCATTGGCACCCTGACAGCAGGATTGTCTGGCTATGTAGACTCCCTCCTCAGGCCCTACGCTACCAGCACTCCCAGCTACCTTCGAGACACCACTGACTTCCTGAGGAAACTTCAATCCATCGGTGATCTTCCTGATAACACCATCCTGGCTACTATGGATGTAGAAGCCCTCTACACCAACATTCCACACAAAGATGGACTACAGGCCGTCAGGAACACTATCCCCGATAATGTCACGGCTAACCTGGTGGCTGAACTTTGTGACTTTGTCCTTACCCATAACTATTTCACATTTGGGGACAATGTATACCTTCAGATCAGCGGCACTGCTATGGGTACCTGCATGGCCCCACAGTATGCCAACATTTTTATGGCTGATTTAGAACAACGCTTCCTCAGCTCTCGTCCCCTAAAGCCCCTACTCTACTTGCGCTATATTGATGACATCTTCATCATCTGGACCCATGGAAAAGAAGCCCTTGAGGAATTCCACCATGATTTCAACAATTTCCATCCCACCACCAACCTCAGCCTGGTCCAGTCCACACAAGAGATCCACTTCCTGGACACTACAGTGCTAATAAACAATGGCCACATAAACACCACCCTATACCGGAAACCTACTGACCGCTATTCCTACCTGCATGCCTCCAGCTTTCACCCTGACCACACCACACGATCCATCGTCTACAGCCAAGCTCTGCGATACAACCGCATTTGCTCCAACCCCTCAGACAGAGACAAACACCTACAAGATCTCTGTCAAGCTTTCTTACAACTACAATACCCACCTGCAGAAGTAAAGAAACAGATTGATAGAGCCAGAAGAGTTCCCAGAAGTTACCTACTACAGGACAGGCCTAACAAAGAAAATAACAGAACGCCACTAGCGGTCACCTTCAGCCCCCAACTAAAACCCCTCCAACGCATTATTAAGGATCTACAACCTATCCTAAAGGATGACCCAACACTCTCACAAGTCTTGGGAGACAGGCCAGTCCTTGCCTACAGACAGCCCCGCAACCTGAAGCAAATACTCACCAACAACCACATACCACACAACAGAACCACTAACCCAGGAACCTATCCTTGCAACAAAGCCCGTTGCCAATTGTGCCCACATATCTATTCAGGGGACACCATCACAGGGCCTAATAACATCAGCCACACTATCAGAGGCTCGTTCACCTGCACATCCACCAATGTGATATATGCCATCATGTGCCAGCAATGCCCCTCTGCCATGTACATTGGTCAAACTGGACAGTCTCTACGTAAAAGAATAAATGGACACAAATCAGATGTCAAGAATTCTAACATTCATAAACCAGTCGGAGAACACTTCAATCTCTCTGGTCACGCAATCACAGACATGAAGGTCGCTATCTTAAAACAAAAAAACTTCAAATCCAGACTCCAGCGAGAAACTGCTGAATTGGAATTCATTTGCAAATTGGATACTATTAATTTAGGCTTAAATAGAGACTGGGAGTGGCTAAGTCATTATGCAAGGTAGCCTGTTTCCTCTTGTTTTTTCCTACCCCCCCCCCCCCAGATATTCTGGTTTAACTTGGATTTAAACTTGGAGAGTGGTCAGTTTAGATGAGCTATTACCAGCAGGAGAGTGAGTTTGTGTGTGTATGGGGGTGGGGGGGAAGTGAGAAAACCTGGATCTATGCAGGAAATAGCCCGACTTGACTATGTAAAGAGTTGTCACTTTGGATGGGCTAGCACCAGCAGGAGAGTGAATTTGTGTGGGGGGGTGGAGGGTGAGAAAACCTGGATTTGTGCTGGAAATGGCCCACCTGTTGATCACTTTAGATAAGCTATTACCAGCAGGATAGTGGGGTGGGAGGAGGTATTGTTTCATATTCTCTGTGTGTATATAAAGTCTGCTGCAGTTTCCACGGTACACATCTGATGAAGTGAGCTGTGGCTCACGAAAGCTCATGCTCAAATAAATTGGTTAGTCTCTAAGGTGCCACAAGTACTCCTTTTCTTTTTGCGAATACAGACTAACACGGCTGTTCCTCTGAATGCTGAGAGTGTCATTCTTATAGCGGAAAGCTCTTTTCAGTATGCAGGAAGTGGATGGCTTAGGGCCAGGGCATCAGTAGTAATGTACAGAAGGTGATGGTACTGATGTACTAACTCATCAGCACCTTGGCATTCTATTTTGGCAGCTTGTTCTCCTAGGGTAAAATGAAAACCTAAAGGGTCCAGGATGTTTTGTGGGGGAAGACCAGCTTTGGTTGTTCCCTACCCTGGCACGAAGGAAGGCAGGCTCTGATCTTTGCCTGGATGAAGCAGTGGCCAACTCCACAGAGTGATACATTGGTGATGTTTCCAATATCCACTCCTAGACTGAAGATAGGATCCAGCATCTGTTTGGCTGCACTTATGGGTCAAGAGACATGGAGAATCTCAAGGTTTCCACATAGGCCATTTAATAAAGTACTACTGTATCCTTTGCACAGTCTGTATGAATACTGAGGTTGACAAGGAATTTGGTGATACCAGTGCCACGCTGGGCACCTCTCCATGAATTCCTCAAGGAAGATGACTGGGTTTCCATCTGGATGTCTGTACACCACCATGTTCTAGTTGTGTATGAGCCTCTCCCCTAAATATTTGAAATGACGACGATTGCACTCTTTCCTTTTTTCCTTATGAGGGAATAAAATAAGTTTTAGGAATTTGTCTACATTGGAAACTGGAGCAACCTAGCTATCATGGAATAAACTATTTTGTTATAGCTATTCCAGATTAGCTCCCTGAGTAACAATCACTTCCTGGTCTACACTAAGAGTTTAGGTCAAATTTAGCAGCGTTAGGTCGATTTAACCCTGCACCTGTCCACATGACCAATCCTGTTTTGTCAACTTAAAGGACTCTTAAAATAGATTTCTGTACTGCTCCCCGGCGAGGAGTTTCACACTAAAATCGACCTCGCTGGCTTGAATTTGGGGTAGTGTGGACGCAATTCAACGGTATTAGCCTCCGGGAGCTATCCCAGAGTGCTCCATTGTGAGGGCTCTGGACAGCACTCTCCACTCGGATGCACTGGCCAGATAGACAGGAAAAGCCCTGGGAACTTTTGAATTTCATTTCCTGTTTGGCCAGCGTGACAAGCTGATCAGCACAGGTGACTATGGAGTCCCACAATCGCAAACGAGCTCCAGCATGGACCGAACGGGAGGCACGGGATCCGATCGCTGTAAGAGGAGAAGAATCCGTGCAGGCAGAACTCTGTTCCAAAAGATGAAATGCCAATATATTTGCCAAAATCTCCAAGGGCATAATAGACAGAGGCTACAACAGGGGACACACAGCAGTGCCACATGAAAGTTAAGGAGCTGAGGCAAGCCTACCAAAAAACAAAAGGATGCAGACGGTCACTCCAGGTCAGAGTTCAGTACATGCCACTTCTATGATGAGCTGCATGCAATTCTACCGGGGGCCCCTACCACTACCCCACCACTGTCCATGGACACCTGCAAGGGGGGAGTCTCATGCCACAGGGATGAGGATTTTGTGGATGAGGAAGATGAGGAGGTGGTGGTGGAGGAAGATAGCACACAGCAGGCAAGCAGAGAATCCCTTTTCCCCAGCAGCCAGGAACTGTTCATCACCCTGGAGCCAATACCCTCCCAACGCAGGCTCCTGGACCATGAAGCCGGAGAAGGCACCTCTGGTGAGTGTACCTTTGTAAATATAACACAGGGTTTAAAAAAGCAAGCGTGTTTAATGATTAATTTGCCCTGAAGACTTGGGATGCATTTGCAGCCGGTAATAGCTACTGGAAAAGTCTGTTAACGTGTCTGGGGATGGAGCAGAAATCCTCCAGGGACATCTCCATGAAGCTTTCCTGGAGGTACTCTAAAAGCCTTTGCCACGCGGTGGGGGGAGGCCCGTTCATGCTGAGCTGCTTGCATTTAGCTGAGAGGGATCTTCCCTGATACTAGCCACGCCGGGGGGGGGGGGGTGTGGTAAAGCACATGTGCTATGTAATGTGAATTGCTTGATTCAGCGTGAAAGTCTTCCCTTTGTTCTCTAAAACATTTCTTTTTAAATACTACTCTCCCTTTTTTCCCCTCCCGCAGCTCCAAATGTTTCTATGCTCCCCCATCATCTCTATCCCAGAGGCTAGCGCAGATTAGAAGGCCCTCTCCCCCCCCCCCAAAAAAAAAAACCCCATGCACTCACAATGACATGTTCTCAGAGCTCATGCAGTCCTCCCTCACTAAAAGAGCTCAGCAGAATGTGTGGAGGCAAACAATGGCAGAGTCCAGGAAATTGTTAAATGAACGCAATGAGAGGAGGGAGGAGCACGCTGAGAGGAGGCAAGATGCAATGCTGAGCCTAATGGGGGAGAAAACTGTCATGCTCAGGCATCTGGTGGAACTGAAGGAATGGCAGCAGGAGCACAGACCACCGCTGCAGCCCCTGTATAACCACCTGCCCTCCTCCCCAAGTTCCATATCCTCCTCACCCAGATGCCCAAGAACACGGGGGTGGGAGGGAGGCTACGAGCACCCAGCCACTCCATCCCAGAGGATTGCCCAGGCAACATAAGGCTGGCATTCAATAAGTTTTGAACTGTACTATGGCCTTGTCCTTCCCTCCTCCCCTCATCCACCACCCCACCCAGTGCTTTCCTCCTCAGCCACCCCTCCCAGGTTACCTTGGCAGTTATCCCCCTATTTGTGTGATGAATTAATAAAGAATGCATGATTTTGAAACAATGACTTTATTGCCTCTGAAAGTGGTGATCGAAGGGGGGGAGGTCGGCTGGCTTACAGGGAAGTAGAGTGAACCAAGGGGGCGGGTTTTCATCAAGCAGAAACAAACAGAACAGTCACACCGTAGCCTGGCCAGTCATGAAACTGGTTTTCAAAACTTCTCTGATGCGCAGGGCGCCCAGCTGTGCTCTTCTTCCTGGTGACTGGCTACACGTAATCAGCCACCAGGCGATTTGCCTCAACCTCCCACCCCACCATAAACGTCTACCCCTTACTCTCACAGATATTGCGGAGCGCACAGCAGCAACAACAACGGGAATATTGGTTTCGCTGAGGTCTAACCAAGTCAGTAAACTGCGCCAGTGAGCTTTTAAAATATCCAAATGCACGTTCTACCACCACTCTGCACTTGCTCAGCCTATAGCTGAACTGCTCCTTACTACTGTCCAGGCTGCCTGTGTACGGCTTCATGAGCCATGGCATTAAAGGGTAGGCTGGGTCCCCAAGGATAACTATAGGCATTTCAACATCCCCAACAGTTATTTTCTGGTCTGGGAAGTAAGTTCCTTCCTGCAGCTGTTCAAACAGCCCAGAGTTCCTAAAGATGCGAGCATCATGCACCTTTCCGAGCCATCCCATGCTGATGTTGGTGAAACGTCCCTTGTGATCCACCAGTGCTTGCAACACCATTGAAAAGTACCCCTTTTAGTTTATGTGCTGGCTGCCAAGGTGGTCTGGTCCCAAGAGAGGGATATGCGTTCCGTCTATCGCCCCACCACAGTTAGGGAACCCTATTGCAGCAAAGCCATCCACTATGACCTGCACATTTCCCAGAGTCACTATCCTTGATAGCAGAAGCTCAGTGATTGCGTTGGCTACTTGGATCACAGCAGCCCTCACAGTAGATCTGCCCACTCCAAATTGATTCCCAACTGACCGGTAGCTGTGTGGCGTTGCAAGCTTCCAGAGGGCTATCGCCACTCACTTCTCAACTGTGAGGGCTGCTCTCTTCTTGGTATTCTTGCGCTTCAGGGCAGGGGAAAGCAAGTCAAAGTTCTATGAAAGTGCCCTTACGCATGCGAAAGTTTTGCAGCCCCTGGGAATCATCCCAGACCTGTAACACTATGCAGTCCCACCAGTCTGTGCTTGTTTCCTGGGCCCAGCATCAGCATTCCATGGCAGGAACCTGCCCCATTACCACCATGTTGTCCAAATTGCCAGGGCCCGTGCTCTGAGAGAAGTCTGTGTCCATGTCCTCATCACTATCATGATCGTGCTGTTGTCCCCTCCTTGCCTGCTTTTGCAGGTTCTGCACATACTGCAGGATAACGCACAAGGTTTTCACAATGCTCACAACAGCAGTGGTGAGCTGAATGGGCTCCATGCTTGCCGTGGTAGGTCATCTGCAGGAGAACAGAGGTGCAGCGGAAGCAGTGGATGACGACAGTTAGCAGTCCTACTGCACCATCTGCTGATAGCAGTATAGTGTCTGCACGGAAAAAAGGCGTGAAACGATTGTCTGCCGTTGCTTTCACGAGGGAGGGACGACTGACAACATGTACCCAGAACCACCCGCAACAATGTTTTTGCCACATCAGGCATTGGAAGCTCAACCCAGAATTCCAATGGGCAGCGGAGACTGCGGGAACTGTGGGATAGCTACCCACAGTGCAATGCTCGGAAAGTCGACACTAGCTACGGTACTGTGGATGCACTCTGCCGACTTAATGCGCTTAGTGGGGACACACACAAATCAACTGTATAAAATCGCTTCCTAAAAAATCGACTTCTATTAATTCGACCTAATTTCGTAGCGTAGACATACCCTTAAGGAAGTAACTTTATTCCAGAATAATTACACCACTTTGTGAGTGAAATAATTGTTCCAGAACAAAATCACTTATTCTGGAATTGAGTGTCCACATGTGGAGCTATTCCATAATAACTATAGCGAAAAAGCTTATTCCAGTCAATTTCCCCATATAGACAAAGCTTTAATTATGTAGAGGTTATTACCTTTTAATTAAAAAAAAACAAAAACAAAACAAAAAGCCACAATTACCAGAGAGCTGGGGCTAGCACTGTTGTCCTAGAACATCAAATTTGCTGTCCTTTCTCATCTGAGATAAAGAAAAATCTGGTTTCAGAGTAACAGCCGTGTTAGTCTGTATTCGCAAAAACAAAAGGAGTACTTGTGGCACCTTAGAGACTAACCAATTTATTTGAGCTGTAGCTCACGAAAGCTTATGCTCAAATAAATTAGTTAGTCTCTAAGGTGCCACAAGTACTCCTTTTCTTTTAAAGAAAAAATCTGTTATCTCTCAGCTATAAAAGGAACTTTGTGGTCTTTCTAAACTAAAACAACCAATAGAGGGCAATAAACACAAACATACAGTACTGGCTGATCCTGCTTTTATTTAAGTCAATGACAAAACATTGTTTTTGATGTCAGTGAAAGTTATGCTTAAAACCACCACTGAAATCAATGAGCAGAACTGGTACCAAAACTATTAAAAATCATTAATAATTTGGCTTAGTTACAACTTATTTTCTTCAAATGTAGCTTGTGCACATGTCTTCCAGGAGATAACTCTATGGAAAACGTGAAGGGATGGCTATGATAGATGAAGGGGCGGAGGGGGAAGCAACTCCCTTTCATGGGCGCCTAGCCAGCCAGCAAGTTATAAAATCCCTCTTAGTAGCTGTTCTCTACTTGCTTTAGGTGTAAAGGGTTTAAAAAGTCTCACTGCTATGCATAGGTAAAAGGAAGTGAGTGGACACCTGGCCAAAAGAGCCAATGGGAAGGCGAGAATTTTTTAAAATGGAGGAAAGACTCCCCTTTTGTCTTTCTGTTGTTGTTCTCCCGGGGAGAAGACGACAGGGCAGCTGCGATGCTGTAAGAAGCTTGGGCCAGGTATGAAAAAATCACCAGTATCATACCTAGAAACCACTCATTTAAAACCCCAGATATGTAAGTAGATCAGGAAACATCTAGGAAGACGCAATTAGATTTATCCCTTTTATTTATTTATGGCTTGTGGATTCCTCTGTGCTAACCCCAGGTGCTTTTGTTTTGCTTTTAACCTTTAAACTGGACCTCAAGAAAGCTATTCTTGGTGCTTAACCCTTGCAATTGCTCTTTTAAAATCTAGCAATAGCCTGAGTTCCCAGATGTTTTTTCTTTTTCTTTTCTTTTTTTTTTAAAACAACAAAATTTACCTTTTTCGAGAACAGAATTGGATTTGTGTGTCTTAAGAGGTTTGTGCACATGTTGTTTAATTAGCTGGTGGCAACAGCTGATTTCCCTTTTTTCCCCCCCTCAGCTCTTCCCCAGGGTGGGGGTGAAAGGGCTTGAGGGTACCCGACAGAAAGGAATTCCCAAGTGCGCCTTCTGGGCTCTCAAAGGGGTTCTGCACTTGGGTGGTGGCAGCATCTACCAATCTAAGATCAGAGAAAAGTTGTAACCTTGGGAATAATAAAAGCCTGGAGTGGCCAGTATTAATTTTTAGAGTCCTTGAAGGCCCCCACCTTCTGCACTTTAAGTGCCAGAGTGAGGAGTTAGCCCTGACAGTGGCAAAAGTTGTTATTGATCAAGAGACAAAGAAAAACAAAAGTCAAGTCAAACTAAATTCTTAATGACCTAGAACTCAAAAACAGCTTGACAAATATGCTTCCATTTTAGAAAAAAACAGTCACATTTGCCTTCAGAGTAAGTCTGGCAATTTTAATTTTTCAAACCAAAGTTACAAGGAGGCTAAAATCGAAGATGGTTCCAACCTTAAGTATGTAAAAGCTAATTGTCTACAATAAAATGTTAGAATGTTTGTTTGAAACTTCCTTTTTACATTCTATTGGCCAAATGGCTCCGCAGAAGTAATGAACATACTTTATAGGTTAAAATAGTATTAACTGTACCCATAATATTGGGAACAGTTCCATTCTAGATTATATAGACCCCATAGCCCCAAGGATGCACAGTATTTTCAGATGATCTGCGGCAAAACTAGTTACTATGGCTATGGAATCAGATCTATTCTTTTAGACAGTCTTAATTTACTTCTCACTTTGCCACTCTTGAATTACAGGAGTCTACCTCATTCATGGGATAATTTCACCACCATTCAGATGTTGATTGCACTGACTTGGTACATTTATTCCTAGGGTATAGAAACTGAACAACTTAAGTGATTGGAAAGTTTGAACTACATTTAGCTTTAAGGCATAAAAAACTCAGTACCTTAGGGAACATATAAAGAACACAATTAAGTTACTTTTGGTTAGCATGGTGTTGTAAGGCTTTATATGCTACAACGGTTTTGCTTTTTGTTTTTTAAATCATGAAATACAATCTTATGCTGGGCTTTATGGCACTTAATTTCAGGATGTCAGTTCTATATTTCAAGATTTTTTATGTCCTTGCAGTTGCAGTACAATACTTCAGCACAATTACGTGATAAATATAGAATTTCTATATTTGAGATATACAAAGATTCCCATGTATTACTGCATCACTTAAAAAAATTCTATATAAACATCTGTAAATGACTTGATAGTGCAAACTTCTAAAATTTAATCTCAATCTGTGACCACCAAGAACCTACTATGGAACACATGTTGCAGTGAAAGTACTTGCCACCTTAAAGAAAAAGTTCCTGCTATCATTTTAAAATGAAAAATTCAGATAAGCTAATGCATTCCCACAAAAGTTAATATGACTAATATTGTACTTGGTTAACCCTTTTTATTCTAAGGGCTCTTTTATAATCCAATCTATGATGCTTCCAAGGCAAGTTAGTATGAAGCAAACAAATTCACATCAAATTTGAATGGTCAGATTGTAGAAAGAACACACTCAATCCTTCAGAATTATCAGACAAATGTAAGAGAGACAAGGTGGGTGATGTAATATCTTTTGCTGGACCAACTTCTGTTGGTGAGAGGGACAAGCTTTTGAGCCACACAGATCTGAAGAAGAGCTCTGTGTGACGCAGAATCTTGTCTCTGACCAACAGAAGGTGGTCCAATAAAAGATATTACATCACCTACCTTGTCTAATACCCTGAGACCAACACAACTATAACTGCACTGCATACAGACAAATGTAATTAATTAAAAAAGTTAAATCTAACACAGATTATGTTTTCCACAGCTGGCTACATTATTGTGACAGAGTGAAAGGAAGATGTTTTGTGTAAATTAAAACTTTCTTTCTTAATTGTTATAAAAAATTAAATTATATAAATGTAATTATACAGAAGAGTACTCAAGCGGCACTTCCTTTATATTATAACAGGGTTAAACATTTAGTTAATCTGTGATAGAACCATTCTTCTTTGCTTTCAAGACAGGCCTGTTTTACAATTAAAAATTAGATCGATCTAGCTACATCACTGAGGGCTGTGAAAAATGTTGTGCCCCGAGCTCTGTAGTTAAGTCAAGTCAATGTAAAGTCCAGTGTAGATGCAGCTAGGTCAGGGTTTAGCAACCTTTAGCATGCGGCCCATCAGGGTAATCTGCTGGCAGGCCACGAGACATTTTGTTTATGTTGACCGTCCGCAGGCATGGCCCCCCACAGTTCCCAGTGGCCGCGGTTCACCGTTGCCAGCCAATGGGAGCCGCAGGAAGCCGTGGCCAGCACATCCCTGCAGCCTTCCGCAGCTCCGACTGGCCAAGAACGGTGAACTGCGGCCACTGGGAGGTGCAGGGGGCCATGGCTGCGGATGGTCAACGTCAGCAAAATGTCTTGCAGCCTGCCAGCTGATTACCCTGATGGGCCCCGTGCCGAAGGTTGCCAACCTCTGAGCTAGGTCAATGGGAGAATTCTTCAATCGACACAGCTATCACCCGTCAGACAGAAGGATTAACTAAATGAATGGAACCACCTTCCATTGATATAGGAAGCATCTACACTATAGCACTACAGCAGCACAGCTGCAGCACCTTACTTGTGCCACTGTAGTGTAGACATATCCTTACAATAGTTTCAATATTGCACATTTACATCTATGTATCAAGCACAGAGGGTAACAGGAAAGACCTCTTATTCAAAATTTCAAGTTGTTGATGCTGTAAAGCTACAGACTGTGATCCACTTTTTAACTTTAGGATTGGACCTGGCACTACATTTAGTTTATAACCTCTGGGGCAGGGACTCTCTCTTGCTATATGTTTGTATAATGTCTAGCAAAATGTGGCCCAGATCCCAGTCAGGGCCTCCAGTGCAATAGAATCATAAAAGATGAGGGTTGGAAGAGACCTCAGGAGGTCATCTAGTCCAACCCCCTGCTCAAAGCAGGACCAACACCAACTAAATCATCCCAGCTAGGGCTTTGTCAAGCCAGTCCTTAAAAACCTCTCAGGATGGAGATTCCACCACCTGCTGTGACAGGGTCGGGCCAGATGGCTATAGGAGAGTAATAGAAGGCAAATATATTAGCCCCAGGCTAAATAGGTCCCTTTTCCCTGGGTAAGGTAACAGGTAACAATCAAGAACCTTCCGGAGACAATTAAGACAGGCTGATTAGAACACCTGCAGCCAATCAAGAAGCTGCTAGAATCAATTAAGGCAGGCTAATCAGGGCACCTGGGTTTTAAAAAGGAGCTCACTTCAGTTTGTGGCGTGCATGTGAGGAGCTGGGAGCAAGAGGCACTAGGAGCTGAGAGTGAGAACGCAGACTGTTGGAGGACTGAGGTGTACAAGCATTATCAGACACCAGGAGGAAGGTCCTATGGTGAGGATAAAGAAGGTGTTGGGAGGAGGCCATGGGGAAGTAGCCCAGGGAGTTGTAGCTGTCACACAGCTGTTCCAGGAGGCACTCTAGACAGCTGCATTCCACAGGGCCCTGGGCTGGAACCTGGAGTAGAGGGCGGGCCCGGGCTCCCCCCAAATCCTCCCAACCCCTGGCCAGACACAGGAGTCGTCAACCTGGACTGTGAATTCAGAAAAACGGCCAAGCTGAGGGCTGCCGTGAAGCTCCAAAGCGAGCAAATCCGCCAATAAGCGCAAGACCCACCAAGGTAGAGCAGGAACTTTGTCACACTGCCTAGGTAACACATTCCAGTGCTTCACCACCCTCCTAATGAAATAGTGTTTCCTAATATCCAACCTAGACCTCCCCCACTGCAACTTGAGACATAGCTCCTTGTTCTGTCATCTGCCACCACTGCTGTAAACAACTTCAGGATATGAAGTGATAGCAGTATACTCCCCCTCCACTAGCCAGACTTTTATTTATAAGTGTGATGCTGTCCTGTGCACTCTTCCCTTGGGAGTGCTGAAACAGCAGCCACCCGTTTTACCATTTGCACCTCCCTGTGAGTGGAAAACATCTGCAGTGCGGAGAACGGGGTATGGCAATTTTACTAAGTAACTTGGCAGGGGAGGGGAAATACAATAGAGGAAGGAGAACAATAAACTGGTTTGGCAGTGTGTGGTGCTGGGCTGGAGAAAGCACTTCATACAATTCACAGAATAGGGCCCCAGGAAGAAACGGTGAAGAGCTATTTCTACACAGAACTATGAGTTTGACATAGGGACAGGTCTATAAAAGGAAACCACACAAACTCTGTCCTTTCCATTCCTGCCATCGGAGCTGGAACCTCCCTTAACCTTTCTAGGGTACTTCTCTTAACTGTGTAGCTTTGTAGTGTGCTTCCCCATACCAAGTGGCATTGAAATCTGGAAGTGCAGCACTGAAGCAAAAACCTTAGTTTACATCTGACCCACACCTGTTGGTATACATGAGTGCCAGCATGTCTGGACTGAGATCTGGAAGAAAGCCTCTGAGAGGATAATTCAATTGCCATGCTGATTAAATCCTTGGCCTCCGTGGGTATGTCCACACTTTAATGTTAGCCTGGTCTCAGATTTAGGATCAAGCCTAACCCCCCTTCCATCTACACAGAAATCACGCTCACCCAGCACTCAGAACCAGGGTCCCAGAACTCTGTAGGGCTGCAGGGTTCAAGCCTGAGTCAAGCTGGGACCCAGAGTTTGAGCCCGGTTGCTTTAAAGTGGAGATGCAGCCCCGTTTGACTCATGCCCTGGGAGTCTGCCAAAAATATCTTTCAGTCCCGTGGGCCAACTTCCTGTCTATCCCAACAATCTCCTACTGACTTAACTGAGAACAGAATCCAACCCCAATTGGCATACAGCAGCAGCTCAAGGGAGTCAGCATTAACTCTTCCATTGTCTATGACCAGGGAGCTGTAAACGTGCCTTTAGACAGCCTTCTGTGTTTGTAACAGAGACCAAACAGATCAAGCCTTTTGCAAAGCACACTGCTTCGTAGTCATGAGAGCACAGCCAGATTTTGGTGACTCTCTGGGGTGAGGCCAGTAAAACTGTGGATTTTAGCAAAAGTACCAGGAATGACCACGTGTACCAGCAGATAACTAAAAAGCTGGTAACTTAGCAAATTTTCCAGACCAGTAACCAGCACAAGAAGCAGTTTTAGAGGTTCAAGAGTGAATGCCAGAAGACCAGAGACTAAAACCACACATTGGGCAACTTGCCAACCTCAAACCCATTTTATGAAGAGTTTGACCGGGTGCTGAGCACTGTGCCCAGCACAGAGCCAACTATGGTGCAGGATGATCTGGTCAGCCAGGATGGTGCCTGATGTCCTCTGAATCCAGCATAGGGACTGATGGGAGACAGCAGCAGGCTCCAAGTGAGGAGCATGAAGTGACTGTTTCTGAAACCAGTCCTAGACCAAGCTGTGGAACAGGAACAGCAGCAAATTCTGGGTCCATATTCAAACATGCTATTTGATCCCCAACCCAAGCAACAGCTTGCTGCTGAGCCTGCAGCAAACCCGGAGGAGACAGAAACCACCCCTGAGCCTCGTAAGTTTCTGACTCCACTGAGAGGGATGTCCACTTTAGGAACCAATGTAAAAAAGTTATGAGAAGCCCTGGCTACCAGCATATATCCACTAATGGCAGATTGTATCTCAGCGCCATGGCATCCTCCTTCCCCCTCATCCCCACCAGAGTTCAAAATGGAGACCAAGAATTGCAAATACTAAAGAGTATTTTTACTGGAAAGGCATAGATGTTTGCTAGGCTCCATTCATGTTTTCCTTAAATAATAACGGCTTGAAGTTTGCTGCTCTGTAATCACTCAACAGTCTTTGGAGCCGCCTGGAAACACTGAACTCAATGTGTGTTTGCAAAACCATATTCTATTTCTGAATCTAGTCCACTTCAGTTACAGGTAGTCCATGCAGTCCATGGGAGACAAAATCATTTCTCCCAAGTCTGACTGGGGTGTTAATTTTTGTCCAGAAATGTGGCATGGGAGGGGAGGAGGAAGGCGGAGGAGTTCTGCGTGTTTGCATGCAGCCATAACAGGGTAAGCTCTGCGTAAACTAGTACGGCATCCTGTTAAATTCCCTAATGGATTCGGATCCCACCACGGGTGCTGATGGCTGCAAACTTTTCCTGAACCAGGAAGTCCAGATATGTAGTCACATTGCAGGGAACGGTGTATTTTCTAGGGCCACCTCAGTGGCTGACTAGCCCACTCCACTCATAAATGTCCCATTCGGTCACTATACATTTGAACACTTTGGCTGCATACACTGCAGGTTTCCCACCAGCAGCTTGGAACAACATCTCCTTTTGCCAATACAAGCACACAGTTATGTCCTCCAAAATGTGAAAGGCCTGAAATGATAGAAAAAGCCTTTTAGAGCAAGCCCACTTGTCTACACCCCAAACCAAGTAGTTTTGCAATTTTTATAAAATAGAAAAAGCTTGTCATTTTAAAACTTACCATTGTCTCTGCACTTCTGTAACTGCAATTACCCAGGCTGTGTCCAGAGAGATTCTGTGGACTGAAGCATCACTTTCACAATATATTGCAGTTCAGTTTTGAAATGTAACATTTTCTGTCCTTGAGATTCCACAAGGATTAACTCTCTGCTCCTCCACTAACGCTACTTTAGACAATAACCCTCTGTTTCTTGTCCTATTTCACACACCTCGACTTCCACTGGCTGCTGTACATTCAGAACTTGACCCCTGGCCCAACGTACCTTCACAGACCATTCCAGGAGGAAGCATTTCCGTGATGAAGTTATGGTCGAAGCTCTTGAAAGAGCAGACCAGTAGGTCCAGTCCCAGAAACAGAGGGACGCAAGATTGGAGGAACAGCATGCTGGGAGCCAGGAGGAAAGGTTGAGGCTCGCTGTACAGCTGGAGGACAGGGTTTCAGCTAAGGAGCAGCCACTTGCAACACAGTTCCTGGAACAGGAACGGAGGCTAAGGGAGGAAGCCAGAGCTCAACGGAGAAAACTGTTTGAGTGACTCATCTCCATCATGGCTGGAAAAGCACCAGCTCCTGCTGCCTCTCCCACACCATAGCCTGAACCCCCTTCAACGTACCTTCAGTCCAGAAGTAACTTGGACAACTCCATGTCCATGGCAGGACAACTAAACCCCATGCAGCCTTCCTTCTTGAACTTCTCTCCTGGGGATAACTGCACACCCCTTCCCCAGCACGAAGTGCACAACAAATGGGGAAAGGAGAAAGTGAGGTGGGCCAGAGGACATGCAGCAGTAGGTGGCTTGCATCACGTTTGCACGGTTTCCTGCACTTTCATTTGTTTTGTTTTGGAAATGTACTTCTGTTACTTGATTTTGGGTGTTGTAGTGGCAGCTGGACTGCCTAGCAATGGATGACTGTTGTACTGTTTTAACACATGTTTACAAATAAGGCCTTTTATGTCATCGAGAATGTATAATGCAGTGATAGCAATAAACTATCATGATTTGAGATACTAGAGCTAAAAATATGATCAGGAGCAATTATACATTGCTAAGCAAATACTATTAGGTACAGCAATTCACATTTCAGGAACTTGCTTATAGAAACCCATACTGGGATTCATTTCCTCACCCCCAATCATCATTCATCATGTCATTCACAAGTACATCGCATGGCAATCAAGCCCATACTCCTTCCAAGTACTGAACCCACCCACCCTCAAATTAATTAGCCCCTTTCCCCCCCCCTACAAGCACATTCTTACAGATACTATTCCCCCTCTTCCATTGGGCTGTGCAAGTAAATAAAGTGGGAGCACAAATCTTCCTTGACTTCTGCCTGGGTGCAGCCAGCTCCAGCCGTAGCAGGTGCACCTTCTGGCTGCGGGTACTGATTCAGTGACCCCTCTCTGTCATAGGTCCATTCAGGGGGAAATGGCTCACCGCTGGCTTCACAAAGGTTTTGAAGAGCACAACAAGCAACAGTAATGCAGACAGCACTGATGACACTGGCATCCAAACAGACACCTCCAATGGGATTTTAATCTGCCAAAAGTACTTTCAGCCACCGTTCTACACCTGCTGAGACTAACTGAACTGTCTTCTGCCAGGGCCTCTGAAATCAGGGTACAGTTTCATAAGACAAGGCAAAATGGAGTACATATGGTGTCCCCCAAAACAACAGTAGGGACAGTAACTCTGTTTAGGACAATGTCATTTGCTAGGAATAGTGTCCCAGCCTGTCTTTGAATGTAGACTCCCAATCAGCAAAAATCCCTGGCATCATGAATTCTTCCAGCACAGCCCACATGGACATTCATAAATTAGCCTCTGTGGTCCACGAGGACCTGCACAACAATGGAGTAGTACCCTTTGCAGTCTATGTACTCCTGTTTTCCTTAAGGAGGGCAAACTATGGGCACATCAGTCCCATCAATGACTCCAGTACAGTCTGGAAACCCCATTCTCCCAAAGCCAGCAATTACTTCAGGAAAGTGTTTTATGCCTGACACCTTGGGGTAAATCATACACCTGATTGCCTCAGACACCTCCACCACCATTTACCCACAATCGATTTTCCAACACCAAACTGGTTTGCAATGGACCAGTAGCAGCCTGGGGTAGCCAGAGTTCAGACAGCTATCACAACACTCTTCTGGACTAGCAAGGTGTGTGTGTGTGTCTGTGTGTGTCTGTCTTTATGCTGGGGGGTCAGGGCAAGCTGCTCACAAAGTTCCAAAAATGTAGCTTTCTTCATGCGAAAGTTCTGGACCCACTGCTCGTCATTCCAGGTCTGCCTAATGACGTGATCCCGCCAATCTACGCTTCTGGCCCTGCACCAGAAGTGCTGGTCTATGTAGGGGGCCTCAGTGGCTATGCTGATTGCACTGAGCAGCATCTGCTAGTGCGAGTCTGCCATGCCAGGGAACTCCTCCTTCTCTGGCCCCTCCTCCTGCTCCATCATGAATCCATCAGGTGTCTTTGGTGGGTCAGAAAACACAGCCAAAATGTCCACCAGTGACTCACGGCAGGCTGTGTTGGTGGGCTGTTCAAACTTCCTGTAAAAAGCCGGCTGGGCAGTAAAGTTTTGCCACAGTGCATCACCATCAAAGGGCTAGAGAAGACACATTTTGGGAGGGTGCTAAGGACTCTGGGATATGGTTGGATTGATTTGGGTCTATGTGCTGCAGTGTGGATGCCAGAGCCCCAGGTATGAACCCAGATTATAAAAGTCTTAACATAGGGTTAAGAATCAGCATAGATGCTAAAGCCCAGTGTTCTCTAACAAGGGGCAGCTGACTCAAGTCCCACTAAGCGTGGGCATACGCTACAGTGTAGAAATAACCTGTGAGACTGCCAAATGAAGTGCCAATCAGTGGTTTCAGAGGTAGATTTTCAAATTGCTTGCATCTAAGGGATTTAGGAGCATACATTCCATTGACATGTTCTACATACATCACTGAATAGCCACCGGAACACTAACTATTTTTACTCTGTCCCAACTTATACCTAATTTTAACTGGTGAGGTGAGATGAAAGGCTCTGTATTTTATCAGTGTAAAGGATTACTCCTGGGGGAATTCTGTGCCAAAAAATTAAAAATTCTAAGCCCAATATTTTAAAATTCTGCAAACATTTATATATTTTATCTGTTAAAACAACACAATATAATCACGCCAGTTTCAATTATTTTGGTAACTTATTTCAAAATACCTGTTAGCAAGTATGTCTGCAACAATACAGACAAGAATGCATCCGATGAAGTGAGCTGTAGCTCACGAAAGCTGATGCTCAAATAAATTTGTTAGTCGCAAAGGTGCCACAAGTACTCCTTTTCTTTTTGCGAATGCAGACTAACACTAAGACTAACAGCTACTCTGAAACCTGTCAAAAAAGATTCAGGAAATGTTTTTGGACAAACAGATTCCTTTCCAGACATATTAATATAGAACTTTGAGTAATAATTTATTGAAACTACAATACAGAAACTTATTTCCCGCACCCCTCAGAAGAAGTGCAAAGGCTTGAGGGAGTCAGGTAAAATGGAGGAGCTGAAGGAGAGATAAGTTATTGATGGGAAGGTGCATGGGTGTGAACTTGGAGGGTTGTTGGGTGTAGGTGGGAGAAGTATGGAACAGGGTTTGTTTGTTTGTTTTTTAAAGAGGTGGGGGAGACTGTTAGGGATCCTCCCCCATGCAGGATCTGGCTGACACAGAGCCTCTTTCAGTCAGGCACATCTGCCCCCAACCCTATGTGTCTCTGCACCCCCACTCAGCCACCCCTACCACTCTCCCCATATGTACCTGCATCCCCACTTAGCCACCTTCTTCCTCCCTGTCCTCATGTGTCCCTGCAACCCCACTCTCATTCAGCCTCCACCCTAGTCTGTCCCCTACCACTAGCCCCTCTGAACCCCAGTCTGTGACCCCCCCCAGCTGCCCCATGTGCCACACACTGTCCCTTCTCCCATATCCCGTTCTTCCTGACCAGGCCCCACAGGCAGGGAACTGTGAGGAACATAGCCTCTTCTCTTCCCTATCCATTGCTGCGGATGCTCCTGTTCGGGAGCAGCTTATCTGTTTTGGTAACAGAGCAGTCTCTGATGGGCAAAAGGCATAACTGCAGCACCTCTGGCAGAATATATTTTCTGCGGAGACAAAAAAAATTCAGTGCAGAACATAATTGGGGAATTCTGCACCACTGTGCCCAAGGAGTAAAGGATGCACCTTTACAACAAGAAAATAAAACTTAATCATAAGCCTCTAAAATATTTACAGAATATTGTAGAATGCAGCAAAAATAGAAGCGACCCCCTCATACTGAAGGATCCCCGCTTTGTTTCAAACTTGTCTTGCCTCTCCCCTCCTGGACAGAGCATAGCCTGAAAGCAGAGGAGCTCTCCTCACCACCCACATTCGTGGGCTGTGTTTGGACAAGCGATGGTTGCCTGTCCCCTTTTTGGCCACAATCATCCATTGTGCTCATCTACAGGGATTCAGGTTGGCTCAGACAGTTTAGTGCCTCTCAACTGCTCTCATCTGGAAGCAGATGCCATTTCTGCTTTGGACTGAAAGCTGATAAATGGCCATGGGAAAAGGGCCTGAACACCTGCAGTGAACACTAACTGATGCTCAGCACTGCAACTCCATAGTCTAGTAGATTGGGAGAGGTGACAGAAAAAGAGGTAAGGCAGGCCTGCTGACAGGATGCACTGCATTCAAAAAGGAATACCAAGTATTGACTGATTGCCCTTAATCTTAGCGAGAAACTGAAAAGACCTGGTAGGTGTTCCCCCCCACCCCGCTGCTGTAGAACTGTTCACTATTGTACATTTGCTCCCTGTCTTGTTTTAAATGTCTCAGTGCTTTCCTTGAAACTATTCCACAACCTAACTGATCTCACTAAATCTAAATTTTTTTGACATTTAAATTAAGTCTGTAGAAATTTAAATTAATGCCTTCAATTGCTAGTTATACCTTCTTGTATTTCCACAATAAATTTCTCTCCCTTTTTGGAGTTTACATTCTTCTAATTTTGTAGACTCTTATGTTCCCCGCCCCCGTCTTGCTTTAATCATCAATTAGCCAAACCTTACATGTTTAATTTTAATTATTTGTCTCTAGTCACTCCTTCAAGTCTCCTGATAATTTCTGTTGCTCTTCTCTGAACTCCCTCCAATTTGTCAATATCTTTTTGGTAAAATGATGTCCTGAATTGGGTGCAATATTTGAGGTTGTCATGCCAGAGCTGTACACGGAGGGAGAATTAGCTCCCTGTCTTATAGGGCTGTATACACAAACACAGCATATTTTGCTTTTTGCTTCTATATACTATTGCAAATACATTTAATATGCTATCTGATATCAGCCCTAGGTCTCCTTCAGAATTTACTATTTCTCTGGCATGTGTGTGTTTCAGATAAGACACCTTAGAGGAGCTGAGCATATATATAGGGGAAAACTTAAATTGGATACCTAAAAATTGAGGTACCCAAATCAATAAGGCTAGATTTTTAGAGATTAAAGAGTGCCATGAGATTTTAAGAATAGCTCTTGATATAGTTTAATTTTTTTGTAGATAATAAATGAATGGATGAAAAGTAAGTAGTAGTTGCTATATTTGAATTTTAGTAAGGTATTTAATGTTATAGTTTGAAAGACATTGCTCTTAAAATTGATTTGTATTGACTTGGATAGAACAGTAGTGGCTGGAGAACAAAAACATTGAAAAATAGTGAAATATAGAGTGGAGCAAGGCAGTATCGAACACCAAATTATCTTTTGAGATAGTTTAGAAGTGAAAGTCATCAGCATAGTATTTAAATTCACAGCTGATGTGATTTTGGGGGTAGATGCAAAAACCAATGAGGACAGAAAAATAATGCAGAGAGACCAGAGTTTGAAATATGGGCAGAAAATTAAAAAAATTCCACTTGGAAAAACACAGTTTTTATATATATATATATATATATATATATATAAATAAATATACACACACACACCAGCTGTGAATTTAAATACTATGCTGATGACTTTCACTTCTAAACTATCTCAAAAGATAATTTGGTGTTCGATACTGCCTTGCTCCACTCTATATTTCACTATTTTTCAATGTTTTTGTTCTCCAGCCACTACTGTTCTATCCAAGTCAATACAAATCAATTTTAAGAGCAATGTCTTTCAAACTATAACATTAAATACCTTACTAAAATTCAAATATAGCAACTACTACTTACTTTTCATCCATTCATTTATTATCTACAAAAAAATTAAACTATATCAAGAGCTATTCTTAAAATCTCATGGCACTCTTTAATCTCTAAAAATCTAGCCTTATTGATTTGGTTACCTCAATTTTTAGGTATCCAACTTAAGACACCTTAGAGGAGCCTGAACATCTATTCTTTAGAAATCAGACTCTGAAGGCGTGTCTAGTTGGGTATAGTTTGAGACGTCCCAAATGGACTTAGGTAACTTTTTTTAATTGTTCTTCTTTAGGTGATTGTCTGCACAGATTCCACATAGTGTGCATACACCCCATGCATGCGAGATCAGATTCTTTTTTAATAGCAGTCTCCTTTGTGGTTGGACCTGTGCGTTGGGTGAAAGCTTGCCCTCTGTAGCTGATGGCATAAAGGGTAGAGGTGCCTCAACTGCCACTCAATTCCTTCTTACCACCCACAGATGCAAGACAGAACCCCTCCAGAATCTGTCTTTATGACTGTGTAACTTAGTAGTAGTGTTAGTTTTAGTAAGCATACAGTAGTTATTGTTCTAATTAGGTTTCCTTTGACCACTGGCTATTTAAACAAAGCAACAACCCAAAACTTTTGGTAGGTAATTGATAGGCTTTCTTCCCACTTCTCCACATAGAAGGGCTTTACCTCTGACAATGATCTGCAAATGCCACGTCACCAAGATTTAAAACATTGCCCCTCTTGCAACATGGCAATGCTGGTTAATGTCTGGTATTCTTGATGTCTCAACTGCCTTGAGCAGAGGCATATTTTAAATCAGCAAGTACAGATATTTCCGAGAGTTTTAAAAGAGCTGGCTAGGGAGCTTGCTGGACAGCGCTGATTTTCAATAAGCCTTGGAACACCAGAGAAGTTCTAGAAGACTGGAAAAAAGCAAATGTTTTTGCCAATATTGTGCTAATATTTAAAAAGGGTAAACTTTGACTTATCACTTGGCATTTTGATTAAAAAGCTAGAAAGATTAATAAAATATATAAAATTAATATGGCATACGTTAAATGGATTAAAAGCTGGCTAATTGATAGGTCTTAACACAACTGTAAATGGGGAATCATTATAGAACAGTTTCAGAGTAACAGCCGTGTTAGTCTGTATCCGCAAAAAGAAAAGGAGTACTTGTGATAAATCCCCATATATCATGCTGAATATTTAACTATGCAATTCACATTGTTAATAGGAGCTGCACTGTTAAATTCCTGCAAACTGTACTGAAAGAGTCCCCTCATATCATTGTGAACAGCTAATCATGTCACTTTTAAATCAAGAGGAAATCTCTTCTTATCAAAGGGTCAACTTCAATTTGCTTCTATTATTTCATGTTAATGCTACCCTCCTTTTTGTATGATTCATAGGCAAATAGTTTTGGGGGAAAACACATTAAACTCCCAAATTAGCAGAGATTTTGGGCTAAAAGTATTTTATTGAAAATACTTGTCTAATGGAATTGTCTGGTGCACAGAACCCTCACAAATCACTTACCTGGAGTTTCTTTATGTGTATACATTTCAGTTATACACATACATGACAAATATATGCATTTTAGCACCTTCTTTTAGGTAATGAAACTGCAGGACCCGAAATTGAAACACCTCTACTGCCTCCCAATTCCTACTTAGTCCCTCAAAAATAAAACAGCATAAAAGGCCTGAAGCAGCAACACATTTTAAAAAGTGATAAAGGAACTTTTTTTTTTAAATAAAGCATAACAGAAGACACTATACTACAGCTATCCTTTGTTTGAGGGTTTCTTTGTACTTCAAAATAATTTTAACCCAACACTACTTAAAGGCCACAGAAACTGCATACAATAGCATAGCTGACAGTGAAAAAAAATCAGTTTGTCTACAGATCGCATCACACTACCACTGCTTTCACAAAGAAATGGACAAATTAGAGTCTTCTTCCCCACAAAGGAACATCAGACTCAATTTCCCAAACTAGGCTTTTGCCTTTCCATTAGGCCGTTTTTTTAAGTAAAACAATCAAAGACAAACCAATGCCTATACTACAGATTTATTTTACCTTATTTAAAAGTGGAACATGGGCAAGGAAAGAAACTATAATGATGTGCTTTGAACATACTTAACAGAAGCTTTTCAAGTCCCTGAGAAAACAATTAACTGAAAAAGTTCCTAAAGTCAACATCACATACTGATTAAAAGGTATTCTAATCTAAACCCAGAGTCTCCGAGATTGAAGGTACATCTACACTGCAAATGAAAGCATGACTGTAGAATGAGTAGACACACCTGTGCTAACTTTACTCTACTTTGCATGGGTAACAATAGTAGCGTAGCATGGCAGCATGGGTTTCATCATGGGCTTGCAACCAGATTGTATACTCAGGGTCCCTGGTTGGCTTGTACTCTAGTTGCTAGCCTGACCTGAAGCACATGCAGCTATGTCTACAATTCTGTATAATAAGGTAGCTTCAAGTTACTCAGATTAAATAAAAAAAACATTTCTTTTGACCCTGACATCCAGGTCACATCTAAGGCTACATCTATACTAGCACTTTTGTGGGTAAAACTTTTGTTGGTCAGGGATGTGGAAGAACACACAACTGACCAATGTAAGTGTCACCGACAAAAGCGCCGGTGTGGTCGGCACTATATTGGTGGGAGACACTCTCCCACTGACATAGCTACCCCTGCTCATTAGGGGTGGTTTAATTATGCCAGCGGGAGAGCTCTCTACTGTTGGCATAGAGTGGCTACAAGGGATTCCTTGTAGAGGCGCAGCTGCAGCGGTACAGCTGTGCTGCTGTAAGGTCTGTAGTGTAGACATGGCTTAAGTCTTGACTCTTTGCCCTGCAAAACAAATCCAAGATCCGACCCTTTCTCCATACCCACGCTGATGACATTCCCATCCAAGTCCTGATCATCTCAAAACCTTAACTAATACAAGCGCCTCATCTCTGGCCTTAATGGGATGAGCTTGCAAGCACCTAAGTTTCTAAGGAAGGGAAAAAAGCATTTAACAAATTGCTTAACCAATGTTCTCATGCTGAATACATCATTTTGGGGATACCACTAACAAATGCTACATTATAGAGCCATCTGGAGTTTGCTGAAAGAAAAGTTTTGAAAGGGAAAATTTGTTCTCCTCCGATGGGTAGCTTTTTACAAATACTGCATTATGTCAACTGTAAATCAACATGACAAACTGAAAAAAGTCATATGTAAACTCTAACGTGACAGATATCTGTAAGAAGGGTTTTTTTTAAAAAAATGTAATGAAAATCAACCACTTTTCAAGCAGCAAGGAGAAATCTGGATCTGGAGTACTTAGACCATTAGCCTCAGGCATACGAGAGCTCTGTGTAGTAGGTCATCAGTATTTTGTACTGTAGAAATCATCACTAAGGCATATATACCTAAATTAGCAAATATTATTATTACCTGGAAACTACTTCCTACCTTAGTCTAAAAGTGTGTTAGAACTACTTACGCACAGACTTAAAAAATAATAAATTGGGATGGCAGTACCAATAACCTTATGTACACATGAAGTAATTGATTGCAAGATGTATTTTGTGTGATTAAGAAAATATAAAAAACCCTTATGGTTTATTTTACACTAAGTTATGAATTCCTAAATATTACTTTTAAATATTTTACTGCTTTCAGATCTCAAAATTACTATATTTCATTATTAATATTTTACATTTACAGTCTATAACCAAAATGATCCTTGATAATTTTTTTAACCATATACAGACATCACTTCATCCATCACTGAAATGCAACCACTTCCAGAGTGAAAGACAGTAAGTGAAAAAAAGTATACCATCTATCCCAGCCATCACAAATACACTATTACATGTCATAGATAATACCAGCTACTTAAGGTAACAAAATGTACTGAGGCTCTCCAGCAAGCTAGCACTTGGATTGCTAGCCTGCACTGAAGCCCAGATCACCACATCTTCATGAATCTAGCTAGTCTGGGTAACAACAGTAGTGAAGAGATGGTGGTACAGGCTTCAGTGCAGGCTAGCAACCCAAGTACCAGCCTGCTGGAGAGCCTCAGAACATACATGGATTGCTAGCCTGCAATGAAATCCATGCCGCCATATATCTTCACTGCTGATGTTACCTGTGCTAGCTAGGTTAAAGCTAGCATAGGTATGCCTGACCATGCTGCAATCACAACTTCACTTTCAGTGTAGAAAGTCACAAAGAAAATGTAGACATACAGAATGCAATTACCTCAGCTGGAATTTGTCAAGGACACTTGGATTAATACTCCAACTTAGTCCCACATTTATTTCATTTGAGGGCAGAGACAGTGTGAGAGAGTCCTTGTGGATTAGGTTACTTTGTGGTTAGTTCACCTAATTCCCCTACCTCTCCCCCGCCAGTGGGTCAGTCTTTCAATCCTGGTCCTCCTTTACTCAGAGATGTGGTGAGGAGTACAGGTGGTTCAAGTCCCTCCTGCAGTGGGGGCAGTGGCAGGGGAGCCCAGGCCTGCCCACTCCACTGGGCTCTGACCCAGGGCCCTCGAATGTCCCCTCTGAGTTACCCTCTCGGAGTTACTTCCTACCACTGCTTTTCTCTCCCCATTTTCAGTCCCAGATAAGGTAAAAAGAAAGTTAACCAAACTGTCAGCTCCAACTGGGCTCAGCATACAATCTCATTTTCTTCAGGGAGGCTTCCCCAGAGCCCTTGTCAGGAACCTTCAGGGTACGTCTGTCCTCCACCCCAGACTTCCTCCTTCTGAGCTGGATTGCTCCCTTTCCAACTCCTTCAATTGGAGCATGCTCTGCGGCATTGGAGGGGTGGGACTACCTAGGCCCAGTACTGGCCTTTAACCCTTTCCGGTCCAGTGTGGGGTTTGTATATCCCATCACAGACAGATTTGTTTATGAATACTTCCTTGAAGCAGATGTATTAAATGACGGCTCCTTTGGAATGTATATTAAAAGATGCAATGCAAAGCAAAAGGAAAAACAAAATCCAACTTTTTTAAAAAGTTGTTTCTCTTCCCACTACATTCTTTTCGGTAACCTTCAGCAAATCAGGAAGTATCTCAAATGTATTCCATAACATGGACAATACGATCTAAACATATGGTCTCCATTAATTTAGCACCTCACTCTCTTTAATGTATTTATAATCACAACAGACATGTGGGGTAGGGAAGTACTATTAGCCTCTTTTTTACAGATTAAGTGATTTCCCCAAAGTCACACAGAAGTCTGTGGCAAAGCAAGGGACTGAATGCGGGGTTTCCTGTGTCACAGGCATACACCCTAACTACTGGGCTATCCCTCCTCTCCACCAGGAAAAGCAAGGTTTGCAATCTAATTCCAAGTACTTGCATTATGACACTCTGAAATATCGTTAGTAAACCAGAAAGTAGCAAGAAAGTGTTTCTAAGAAAGGAAGAAAATTTTAAAAGATTAAATTTATTTTGGTGTTAAATCTCTCCCACTGTCTGGCTAGAGTATGGGGGCTTCACAAAGAAGTCTTTGTTTGATCCAATTTACTTTTTATTTATGTTTGGTTTTGCAATTCATCTTCAGAAGTAGTATTTATTATACTGTAACAGGAGAGGGCAAAAATGAAAAGCTAAAATAACTTGATCCACAAGAACTGTAATTTTTTTGCCACAGTTAATACAATTAGATATAAAATGATCAAAGCTGACTCTTATTAAAACAAAAAATTATAAAGACTAGAATTTTTACTCGGCTTTATGAGTGTATCTTTCATCACAACTTACCCTATTACAAAGTAAATTATTATTTGGCTGCAATATGCCCATAAGGGAAAAAATTCACAAATGATATTTTTTATTCCTTTGTTTCATAAATCAATTTCAGTCTTGGTATAAATGTGTGCCAAATATGACCTAAATTGTCACATCTTTTATATGCAACTGAACTCAAAGATGGACCCTGCAGGGTTGGAGGGTCCTAGAGCCCAGGGCCCAGACCAAGCCCAGGCGGCTACCCAGCAATGAAACAGCCCCACAACCTGAGCCCCGCTAGCCCGAGATAGCTGGCACGGGCCAGCTGCGGGTTTCTCTCTACTCTGTAGGCATACCCTCAAAAGAGCTTGGCTTGTTTAACCTAACCAAAAGATAGCTGAGGGGAGCAATGATTGCTCTCTATAAATACATCAGAGGGATAAAAACCAGGGAAGCAGAGGAGTTATTTAAGTTACAAGCCAATTTGGCTCAGGAACAAATGGATGAAAACTGGCCATCAATGATGCATCGAGCATGGTTGTTCTAGTAACGTTATAGTAATGTTCTAGGTTGTAATTTCATGTATATAGTTATGAGGCTGAGAATGTGTCTTCATGGCTTAAAACAAGCCCAGGCAAAAACTCTGCAAGAACAGAGGGGCAGTTCACACCTCATCAGGGCACATAGGGGACAAACCCAGCCCAGCCTCACAGGAACAAAGGACACTGGCCCAGGCAACAGCAAAGGAGCTGTTGATGAGGTAATGCTCACCTGACTCTGAAGTGGGAGGACAAAGCCAAGAGAGAAGAAAGGACATGATAAAGGGAGAGACGTTTGCCATGCTCTCTCTCTCTCTCTCTCTTCCACCTCCATCTACAGACACTACCACCAAGCGACTGAAGCGCTGATCAAAGGGGAGAGCCTGGCTGAACAGCAACCAGCCAGCCTGTGGTGAGAAGCATCTAAGTTTGTAAGGGCACTGAAATTGTTAAGATCAGCTTAGAATGTGTTTTGCTTTTATTTCATTTGACCAAATCTGACTTGTTATGCTTATCACTTAAAATGTATCTTTGTAGTTAATAAAGATGTTTTTTATTCTACCTAAAGCAGTGCGTTTGGTTTTAAGTGTGTCAGAGACTCCCCTTGGGATAACAAGCCTGGTGCATATCAATTTCTTTGTTAAATTGATGAACTGATATAAGCTCTGAGTGTCCAGCGGGCATAACTGGATGCTGCAAAACAGAGGTTCCTAGGGTTGTGTCTAGGACCGGCAATATTGGCTAGTGTATTCGGTTGCACAATCCAAGGAGCAGCTTACAGGCTAGAGACTGTGCGTGAACAATCCAGGAGTGGGAGTTCTCACAGCAGACCAAGGTAAGGCTGGCTCCCAGAGTCAAGGATTGGAGTGACTTAGCAGATCACCGATCCAGATAACACCAGAGGGGAACATAACAATCACCAAATATCTCCAATGGCTGAAGATGGGACACTATATGGGGAGGGCTCTGAGTTACTCTAGAGAATTCTTTCCTGGGTGTCTAGCTGGTGCATCTCGCCCACATGCTCAGGGTCTAAATGATTGCCATTTGTGGGGGGACAAGAAGGAATCCCTGCTCCCCGCCCCTCCCCCGTTCAGATTGGCAGAGATCCTGGGGGCTTTTTGCCTTCCTTTGCGGTGTGGGGGATGGGTCACTTGCTGGTTTAAACTAGAGTTAATAGTGGATTCACTGTAACTTGAAATTTTTAAAATCAAGATTTGAGGATTTCAGTAACTCTGCCAGAGGTTCTGGGCCTACTACAGGAGTAGGTGGGTGAGGTTCTGTGGTCTGGGATGTGAAGGAGGTCAGACTAGATGATCATGCTGGTCCCTTCTGGCTTTAAAGTCTATCAGTCCATAAAGTTACCTGAAAAACCTTCACTTTGCTTCTGTGCCTACTATAGCCTACAAAATTGTACCTAAGAGAACCCTTGATATCAAGTCTGTAAGAAGGATTTTTAAATTATTTTTATAAAAAGTTTCAGAGCTTTGTAAATTCATTCATGAAAATTATTAGATGTCTTAATTTTGCTCTTAATAGTCAAGTTGAGGGTTATAGACTTATAGAGCCTACAGATAGGAGGGTCTGTAATACAAACATGCGCAGCTTGCTTTATGTAATATGGCAGTATTCACTCTCAAGCATAAAGATACAAAGAAGTGTCCTTAATTCTCGGAGTCACTGATAACAAACCTGTGTTCTTTAATTATAAGGTTGTCTTCATTTGTTATTGATCTCAGGACAGAGAAGGTTTTTCATGAAAACTTAATTTTTTTTCTCATAATAGAAACTACATTTGACTTTAAAGGCTTAACATTTGTGCATGTTAGAAAGCATTGTAATTCCTCAAAGTGTTTTCCTATAGTGATATATTATTTCACTCAACTCTAGCTTAAGCTTGTTACTTTGGAATTTCCTCAGTCCATCTGTCCATCCTGCACACACAAATGTTTCTATACTAACTCTTTACAGTGAGTGCGTTGAAACTTTAAGATGCACATGGACTCATGTAGAATTTAAAAGCACTTCAGGGATGGAATCTGTCCCCTTTGCCCAATGTGGCTCCTGTCTGCGACTCCATTCATCATGGCCCCTGTGCACTGGGATGATGCAGACTTTAAGGAGGCTTTAATGGAAGGCTTCCTAAAGCATGCCATTGTATGCATGCCTCCTAAAGCATTCAGAAACCAGAAAGAGGTGTTTAGACCACTGCAAAGCTCTGTAAGAACATGAAAATAGCATTTAATAACTAATTCCCAAATGCGCACAAAGTTAAAGGCACCAGTACTAGCTACAGACAACATATTAAATATAAATTTTACATTTTGAGAGACTGAACTTGTGATGCTGGCAGACTTGGTGCCTGATCATGCCAAGGCCCTTGACCTCACTGAACACTGACAAATGCATATCTCGAAATCAGTCTGACTAGCCCATGTATTAGTATTATTAAAATAGAGTTATAAGAATGTGTTTAGACTTTATGAAATGCTTGTTGGATGCTGCATGCAGTAATCTCCTTATAACAGCTATACCCTATGTTATAAAGGTAATATTTATATGTTTGCTCTATAACTATAAAAGCGTTTGCTAAAACTGGAGAGAAGCATTACCAAGTGTGAAATGCTAATTTACCACAAGAGGTGTGTGTCATCTTCTCCCCAACAAGAGAGGGTCCATATATACCTGACAGTCATTATGGAACATCATTGGACAAAAGTCTTTGTTGATTGCCTCCCCCACACCCAGGAAGAAGGGGACATGCAAGCCCTCCTCCCCTCACACTGGGGGGAAGGGAATAAAAATCTCTGCCAGGGAGGAGTTAACACTGCCTGGAATTTGGACAGGGCAAAATTTTAAGCATAAGCAAGGAATCCCCATGCTGCTTGGCATTGGTTAGCCCTAAAGGACATCATAAATTTGCATGTTATAATAGCTATTACCACCTTTTGGAACCTAAGACTGCATCTCATTTGTATCTGTATGTTTACCTCTTTCCTCTTGTAAAGAACTCATTTCTTTTTCTTACTTAATAAATCTCTCTTTAGTATTATAGGATTGACTGCAAGTGTTGTCTTTTGTTTGAGATCTCAGGAACAGTGATTGGTCCTTTGGGACTAGGAGTAATCTCACTATTATTGTGATTTTTGGTGTAAGAGACCATCTTTCACAAAAGCAGACTTGCCTGGGTGGCAAGATAGGCAAGAGTGGCCAAAAGGACTGTCTGTGACTCCACATTAAGGCTGTTATAGTGCTTGTGGAGTTCACACTTGTTACTTGGTTGGTGAAATCAACCTATTGGCAGAGTAGCTTTGTTTCTTCCTCCACTTGCCATGCCAATTACTTCTGCAGGAACCAAAGCAGCACACAGGGGAGCAACATAAGAACCCGCTCTGAAGCCGCAATGCAGGAGATGCACCCTTGCATCCTCAGTTAGCCTCAATAGTGAGATATCAGCTTCGAGTCACCCCGACCTGTGGAAAATGGTCCCAGTATTCAGAATAATGTCCCAAGGAACTTGTACTGATCCCCTTCCTAAACCACCTCCTACACACCAGCGGAGTGCCTCCGTCTGATAAGGAGGTAAATGAGGAATAGTAAGGAGGACATGTTTAGAGAAGTACTTCAATCATCTGATCCTACGGATAGTGAGCACAGAATGTGGAGAGAGACAAATTAAAAACTCAGAATGGGTAGCCAGGAGAGGAGAGAGGGGCAGGAGTGGATGATAAAGCTGACAGAAGACCAAACAAAAGAGAGATGCTAAGGTCCCTGATGGAGCTGCAGTTGGAACACATCCCTGTTCAACTCCCCCTGCAGCCCATACAGAACTGCGTTCCATGCCCTCCCCAAACTCCCTCCCCCGCACATTCCTCACATGTTCCTGACCCGTCACAGTACCCCTTATACCAGGGGTTGGCAACCTTCCAGAAGTGGTGTGCCAAGTCTTCATTTATTCACTCTAATTTAAGGTTTTGCGTGCTAGTAATATATTTTAACATTTTTAGAAGGTGTCTTTCTATAATAGATAATGAAACTATTGTTGTATGTAAAGTAAATAATGTTCAAAAAGCTTCATTTAAAATTAAATTAAAATGCAGAGTCCCCCAGACCGGTTCCCAGGATCCGAGCATTGTGAGTGCCACTAAAAATCAACTGGTGTGCTGCCTTCGGCACGCTTGCCATATGTTGCCTACCCCTTATACTCCACCCTTAGGGACATCTTTCACAATGACAACTGGACTCTCTCAAATGAGGCTCTCTCAGCTGTGTGAGTGCTCCTCTGTGTCATGTCCCTTGTAAGAAATGGAAATTGTGTATTGCTGTTTAACAAAAATTCAGTCTTAGAAATACAATTCTTTGTGTCCTACATGCAGAGGTTGCTGCAGAAATTCATACATAGTGGCAATAACACATTTGCAGACTCCAATTAATGCTCAGGCAGGAATCATTACAAGGGTCATTCAAGGTGGCAAGGAAACAATGCCTGGCTAAATGCATTACAGAAAGACACATTACAGGGGCTCACTGTCAAAATGTTTCTGGATTCAAATAGCCCCACACTGAGCCCCTCTAATATCCCTGGTATCTGGCTGCTCCAAATCAATTGCCTGACGATCCACATTTACACTCCACTCCTGGGGAAACTTTTTCCCCCTTAGCTTCACAAATGTTATGCAGAGCACAGCAGGCTGCTATGACCATGGGAATATTTTCCTCACCGAGGTCTAACTTGCAAAATGTACATACAATACAGCAGCGCACAGACAATCCAGGAAGTTTTTGGAAAGTGTAGGGGACAATTTCCTGGTGCAAGTGCTGGAGGAACCAACCAGGGGGCAGGGCTCTTCCTGACCTGCTGCTCAAACAGGAAAGAATTAGTAGGGGAAGCAAAAGTGGATGGGAATCTGGGAGGCAGTGACCATGAGATGGTCGAGTTCAGGATCCTGACACAGGGAAGAAAGGAGAGCAGCAGAATACGGACCCTGGACTTCAGAAAAGCAGACTTTGACTCCCTCAGGGAACTGATGGGCAGGATCCCCTGGGAGAATAACATGAGGGGGAAAGGAGTCCAGGAGAGCTGGCTGTATTTTAAAGAATCCTTATTGAAGTTGCAGGAACAAACCATTCCGATGTGTAGAAAGAATAGTAAATATGGCAGGCGACCAGGTTGGCTTAACAGTGAAATCCTTGCTGATCTTAAACACAAAAAAGAAACTTATAAGAAGTGGAAGATTGGACAAATAACCAGGGAGGAGTATAAAAATATTGCTCGGGCATGTAGGAGTGAAATCACGAAGGCCAAATCACAACTGGAGATGCAGCTAGCAAGGGATGTTAAGAGTAACAAGAAGGGTTTCTACAGGTATGTTAGCAACACGAAGAAGGTGAAGGAACGTGTGGGCCCCTTACTGAATGGGGAAGGCAACCGAGTGACCGAGGATGTGGAAAAACCTGAAGTACTCAATGCTTTTTTTGCCTCTGTCTTAACGAACAAGGTTACTCCCAGACTGCTGCACTGGGCAGCACAGTATGGGGAGGAGGTGACCAGCCCTCTGTGGAGAAAGAAGTGGTTCAGGACTATTTAGAAAAGCTGGATGAGCACAAGTCCATGGGGCCGGATGCACTGCATCCGAGGGTGCTAAAGCAGCTGGCGGATGTGATTGCAGAGCCACTGGCCATTATCTTTCAAAACTCATGGCAATCAGGGGAGGTCCCAGATGACTGGAAAAAGATTAATGTAGTGCCCATCTTTAAAAAAAAAAAGGGAAGGAGGAACTACAGGCCAGTCAGCCTCACCTTAGTCTCTGGAAAAGTCATGGAGCAGGTCCTCAAGGAATCAATTTTGAAGCACTTCGAGGAGAGGAAAAAGTGATCAGGAACAGTCAGCATGGATTCACCAAGAGCAAGTCATGCCAGATTTACCTAATTGCTTTCTATGATGAGATAACTGGCTCTGTGGATGAGGGGAAAGCAGTGGACATGTTTTTCCTTGACTTTAGCAAAGCTTTTGATACGGTCTCCCACAGTATTCTTGCCAGCAAGTTAAAGAAGTATGAGCTGGATGAATGGACTATAAGGTGGATAGAAAACTGGCTAGATCATCCGCCTCAACGGGTAGCGATCAATGGCTCCATGTCTAGTTGGCAGCTGGTATCAAGCAAAGTGCCCCAAGGGTTGGTCCTGGGGTCAGTTTTGTTCAATATCTTCATTAATGATCTGGAGGATGGTGTGGACTGCACCCTCAGCAAGTTTCCAGATTACATTAAACTGGGAGGAGTGATTGAGATGCTGGAGGGTAAGGATAGGATACAGAGGGACCTCGACAAAAGTGCTAGTGTAGACAACCT
Organism: Caretta caretta; assembly: GCF_965140235.1. NCBI lineage: Eukaryota > Metazoa > Chordata > Testudines > Cheloniidae > Caretta > Caretta caretta. The sequence goes on from NC_134208.1 coordinate 82,867,475, forward strand.
TAGATTGATACCACCAACAGTTTCCATCTGATGGGCTATGTCGTGGCCTATTTTAAACATGTTAACGGTCTTAATTTTATCACAATAGCCTCCTTTGGTGGTCTCACCAGAACATGGATTAAAAGGACAAAAGAGTGAATTGCCATTTCACCCCTAGAGGTGGTCCTTTGAAGTTCAGGTTCAGGCACATTGATTTGACAGCATTTCCACTGTACACCATACAATTGTTCTGCAGAGACAACATGTCAAACTTCAGGACTATCAGTCTGGCAACCTTCACTAATGCTATATTCACTTAGGGGGAAAAAAATATAAAATAAACATATTGCTAAAAAAAAATCTGAGAAGAGGAAAGTCAACAGGAAATAAAACTTCACAATTACATCACCCACACTGGCTCAATAAATATCCATGAGTTGCAGCAGTCTAATTTCAATTATTCCTTTTCTTTCTGAGACTTTGAAAGTGTGTTTGAGACTTTTGTGCTCCTCAACCTATTTACTTCAACACTCTACTGAATCTTTACCCTTTCAGTTGCCTCTAAATTAAACGTAGCATTTACAGTATCTGTTGTGTATTAAGCAAGCCCCCCTTTTTCAGAGGGTGAAAAATTGAAATAGAAAACACACATTAGATCAAGTCAGTAGGCTCAATTTTAAAAAAATTCTACAAGCCCAAAAGTCACGACAGAAATATGATCCCAATGATTCACAAACAAAAAACATCTCTATATTCCTGTTGCTATAACAACAACATAAAACATTTGTTCTCTGATGTCATTTTTGATCACATCATTTTGGAATTTGTTATTTTAAAAGTTGGTTGCTATGATACTGTACAGTTGTTAAATGGAATGATACTCTTGTCAATAGGAAAGTAGGCAGTTTTATAAAGCTCATATGATGAAAAAAAATGAAAGATGTATCTTACTATGTACTATAAAATCCAACAGCAGAAACACCTTTAATGAGCTCTATTCTCTGCGTCAATGTGTGGTGAAGCAAGGAGGGATGTCCTCCCACACTCTTTCAAGTCCCTGTTCTTCCCACTCCCTTGGGTCTACTGCACTCTGAACCTCAAAAGGGTCTCACATCACAGCACCCCTCCTTCTGGAAAATGAGGGCTAAATACTATTTCCTCTGGATCCTGTCAGTAATGACTCACACTATATAGGGAGACTCAGAGTGTCAGTGTCTCTCTTTAGAGCCTCAAAAGTATAATGTACAGATTCCACAGTATTTCTAGCTTCTGGCTGCCAGAGCACAAGGAACCAGGAACAGATGATAAATTGATCTCCTGTAGACTGATGCATTGCCTCTGTACCATTGCATTGGCTTGGGGAAGGATTTGTTTTTATAGGTAACTTTTTTATAAATTACTCAGATACTTTACAAGATACTGTGGACTCTCAAAAGCATAATATTGAAAGCACGATACAGATATGGTGCTCATAGTGAAATAGAAAAATAAATGAAGTTGCATTAAGTACAAACACTATTTCTATACAAAAAAAAAAAAACACAAAGCTCAATCCTAACCTCTACTACACAACAGGTCTTGAAAAAGCTGCCAGTGTACATATATGGCAGCAGAACAATTAACTTAAGATATAAAAATGGCACAGCTTGAAAAATTCACTGTCAATTTGCAAATGAGAAGAAAAACATTTTCAAAATAGGAAAAGTAATTGTTAAACAAGAATCAACAGTGGCAAATTCAAGGACAGGTAGTTTATGAAACTGCTTTTAACTCAATTTTTGAAATAGACTAGATTTCAAATTCATGGTATTCCTTTAAAGTCTGTCAGGTTTGTCTCCAGAAGCAGTTCCTCTAGAGCAAGTAGTGTAGACAGTCTGCTTCCTCTGAAGCAAACTAAATCGTTCAGAAGTTGGGTAGAGAAAAATAAATATTACGATATTGGGTTCCCCATCCTCTACAGAAAACAGTAGAATTGTCAATGAAACCTCCTTCCAGATTTCCTAGCTTTTTATGTTTGTCCTCTTTGTGAAAGTCTTGAAATTTATTCATGTAATGTAAAGTATAATATAACTGTAAAGGAATCTGCATTATCATGCCAGTGGAATTTTGGAAAGGATGACCTCAAATAATTAACAGGGCCCTAATGTTGTTCCAGAATACCAGGGGGAGACAGCAGAAGGTAGCTGGTGTGAAAGAAAAAGGTGGACAGAAGGAATGAGAATATTTAATAAACAAGAGTTGTCACAAATGGATTCTAAAAGTTACTGAAGTAACTGATTAAATTAAAAAAACCCTAAATAAGAAAAAAACCACCACCTTGGAAACTAAATTTTAGCCTTTTTAAACGCAGAAGCAAAAGAGAGGAGAAAAATATCACAAGTAACAAAACAGAGCCCTGGGCTGTAAGTACAATTCTCACTCAGGCGCACAAGGCTCAGGCTGTCTCACTGTTGTGTAGACTTCCAGACTTGGGCTCCATCCTGAGCCTGGAACTCTACACAGCAATGAGACAGCCCCACAGCCCAGGCCCCGCAAGCCCAAGTCAGCACAAGCTAGCCGTCAGTGTCTAGTAGTTGTGTAGACCTATCCTATCAAGTATCTAAACTTTGTGCTGTGACATTTATTATTATTTGTAGTTTATGTAAGGTATATTTGGTAAGTAATTCCCTTCCTGGTTTAGAAAGAAAATTGCTTTAAAACTACTTCACGTTATTATATAAATACCCACAATTTTCTTCTTTATTCAGAAATGTGGTATTGTTTTTTTTAAAACTTACTCATCAGTAGTCTTTTGCTGCCAGGAACAAACACACAGACATGTCACTAGCCCAGTAGTATATTCAATTTCTCATTTTTAATACTTGTACTGTATATTCAAGTTACAGTTCAGTTGTGCTATAAGTGAAGAAGAAGAGTATATGTGAACCTAAATAGTTACCACTTTTTAAAAGATCTGATGGTACTATGTGTGTCAAGTACAATGAGTGTGCAGCAGGTTAATGGCATCACAAGTCAGTCCAGACCGATCCTTTCTTTGTAAGGTATTCCCATTTGTTCTCTTAGTTTAAGCTCATCTCATTTTTGTAACAGTAACTGGTTGTCATTTGTGCCATCTCTTGTTAGGGCTGACTGCCATTCATAGTCTGTTCATTATGCATTCAATTCTTCTTCATATGCACTGAATCAAAGTTAAGAAATCCCAAAGCTTTCCATTTTACCAAAATGAGTTGTATGTGAAATTCTGCTGAAATGTTAAGACTTGCAAGAAATGTACTCTGTAACAAATCAGCATAACACAAGTGCTCCCATGGAAATCCAGATGGAAATATTAGAAATGATTGATGTCAAGAAGACCACATTTCCTGTTGGAATTATTTACATCAGGATATACTAGCCAGCCTCTTCTCCTACTGAGCACACTTCATTTACCAAGACTGTTTTGCATGGTGGGCTAATGCACTATGCCTACAAGTATTGAAAACCTAGGTTCACTGCAGATGCTTCAATGAGAATGATAGCAACAACAATAAATGTGAAAGTGGATTTAATTATCTCTGCCAAATCCCTAGTTATTGTATGTCCACATCACAAAACTGATACCCAACTGTACTTTGCTTAGGAGAGACAAAGGATTCAGCTAGAAAGAGTATTGTATCTTATGACTAGATGTGCATTGATAATATTTTTGTGGAGAATCTTACACAATGAATGACGGAACTACAAACACAATATTCACTATAACTAAAAGCTAATACTATCTATAGCATGGTTTTGTTACCATGAGTTCCCATTCCTTTCATGGACACCAAATTATGAATACTGTAGAAATAAAAAGTTAATCTTAGAAAATGAAAAAAGGATAAGACTATATGCAAAGTCAATATTTTTACATTTTAATTGGTTAGGATAGCTTGTTTGAGACCACTAACTATCACATCCTTACCGTGGCAGGACAGTACAGCAAGTGTACACACACAGAAAAAAAAACCTCAAGAGGTGACACTATCAACCAAGAGATGTCAGTGCATTGCGAGCATGCTATCAATTTAACTCAATCACACTGAATATATTACAGAATTAAAATTACCATACACATTGATTCTGAAATAGGTCACCACCATCAAAAGGTCCATATGAAAGTTGCTCTAGAAATCAATTTTGAATTGAATTTTGTTTAACAGAAATCCCATACTTTTTAATAAGGACCTAAATAATCCAATTAGAGTGAAGGATGCCCTTGCAACTGAGGAGCTCATCGTCACAAATTTCAACAGAACTGAAATCATTCATTTTATTAAAACTTTATAACCTTTATTGTTGTGTAGTTAACCTCCCAGATGTGAACTGAATGATAACTGATGCAGTTCTGTCTTCTCGAGTCTGCTGACAGACAGTTTTTCCAGCACAGAGTTGCTCAAAAACTCTCTGGTAAGAAGTAAAATTGATAAGAATGGTGTCAATTTCATACTGCTACAAGCGTGGAGCAGCAGTGACAGGACATGGTACTATTCATGTGGAAAGTGAACTAAAAAACGATCTGGGGAGGGAGAGAATAGTAGCACATATTTGTTTCTCTCATTCTTCCTTGCTGCAGCCAGGCGCTGAGGGTGATGTAGCGTAACAGACACCCAAACATCGTTGCCCAAATCTCCACAAGACAATATCCAACGTTGAACTGTAAATTAAAGTTAAAGCAAGAGATTAGAGGAAAAATACAAAGGTAATCAGATGAATATGGACTGGAGCGCCTTATATGTGTATGCAGAAGTTATGTCACTTCTTCCAGTTCTTTCTACCTAACAAAGAAAGTTTTTTCCCCCCATAAGAGCTCTCCTTAACAGTTCATTCTACCAAAATACGTAAGAAGAAACCAAATCTCCAGATTCTTAGAATCGCTCTTTTAGCTATGAATATGGTGGCAGAAACCCATGCATGATACTTGATTAGCAATTTTGGTTTATCCAACACTCCTAAAACACATGAAGGCTTTACATGTAACTATTCTACACTATCTAAAGACAAATATATCAATAGTTATGTGATTAGTGGTAGATATACCAAATATGAGAAATCTCTTCACATTTCTGATAGTACTGCTAGCAATTACTATACCAGAATAGTCTGCTTTAGTGTTGGTGGTTAGTGCTTTCAACTACTTCAGTAGGGTTCCATGTAAGCACAGGGATCGACTTGTAAGAATGTCATTACAGGATTGATGCCCTTATAGTTAACATCATGGACGTTTAAATTATGATTATGTTTAGATCACCTCCATGATGCAGACACATTCTATAACAGTTTCATTATAGCATGTTGCAAAAATTTAAAAGAAGAATAATTTTAAAAAAAGAATAATTTAAACTTGTTTTAACCTCCAACCCAGCAGCAGAAGATTGAGTCTGTGCTTCTGAGGTCCCTTACATCCTCAGCAACTCAGTGAAACTTAAATCATCCTCATCAGTTTTGCAGCTGATCAGACATCTACAGGCAGAAGCTATAAAGTGACCAGATACATTACTTGTCAGTTTCACTATCCTGTTGCTGGCTACTTTCAGAGAAAGTTTCATTAGCCACTGGCAAGTAAGTGGGCATCTGTGTTTTTCAAGCCCTGAAAATGATAAATTTAAAATGTAACAAAGAAGAAAGCTACCGATGGTCAGTCAAAACAGTTTTAATTGGAAGAGGGAGAAAAAGTTTTACCCCAATGATCTTGTGCAGACAAAACAGAAACTGGCCATCATGACTCCAGCATCCCAGTGGTAGAACAAATCTCCACATCTATTCAAGGCAGATTAGCCAGACATCCAAATAAGAAAACACACGCACTCCCTACGTCTACAGATGCCAATCATCTGCTACCAGACTAAACCATTTTCAGTAGGTTGTTCTGCTACCTGAAGTATCTTCTTAAGATGCCATTAAGAAGAAATGGGATTATTTTTGATATTACCCAATATTGAAAATTGGAAAGATTAGTAGTTGGTCATCTTTCCCCCTTAAATTTATCACATATGCAAATGTTATATCCTAACTAGTAAACATTGTTATTCTTGAATAATTTGTTCTACATTTCTAGTTCAGCAACTAGGTAGATTAAAGGAATATGGTCCACCTGATCTATGGCTTGCCACCTTCTTCCATGCTACCATTACGCCTCAAACATTAACAATCACCTTCTCCTTGTTTAATTCTCTCCTTAAACTCACTGCTTTTGTAAAACCTATCAGCTCTAATCCACCTCTGAATCACAGTTCATTCTTTTATATATTAAACATATTTATAAAGTTTAACAAATGAAAGTGTCCGGTGCAACCAGTCTTTAGCTCCTGCTCTTTGCAGGAAATTACTGCCACACTACCAGGACTTTATTCCCCTAATTTACCATTTTCCTTCACACACCTTCCATATATGTTGTCCTGGGGTAGGATTCAAGAAATAAGCTTTAATTTGTAAGCCCTTCTCCTGACAATGCATGAGCCACAAAGTGGACCTGATAAAAAACAAAAATGAAACTAACCAGTCTATTTCTGCAGTCCAAATAGACTGTAGTGCAAAAAAAATAAACAAATAAAAAGCATTAATGGATTGTCAGTCTTCCAAATGAAAAAAAATGGAATACCTGGTATACACATGTCTAACACAATCACTTGTCCCTTCCCCTAGAAACAGACTCTCAGTACTGCCAACCTGAAGCATTCAAAAATCATGAGTCATGCCCTCAAAAATCTAGTTTGTATTTATTTTTTAAAAAAATAATAAATATCAGAGGAGGAGGGACTGTAATTACCTTTAGGTTTTGAGTCTTTAGGGTTCACATTTCCAACCTTTTCTCTGTCAGACATGAGGGCTAAAAACTTTATTTTTAAATGAAAGCTGAGATTCTCATGACTCTTGGAGCTTGGGGGTTTAAGTATCACAAGAGATGACATTACTATCTTTGTTCTACAGTGTCCTGCTTGCCCCTGAGGTATGGATGAGGAGGAGTAGGAAAACAGATGTCTGCACAGACTTGGTCGCTAGAAGCCTTCACACCAATTGAACCACTGCCCAGAGCTAGAGCAAGTAACTCCATGTTAATCTGACCTTGTAGCAGTGGACTCATCTGTTAGGTGAGACGTATCTCACTGAGAGGGCTTATGATTGATGGAGTACAGAGCAATACCACGAGAGGCGGCACAGGCAGGTTCTGGTAGCCTGATGTCAATTTCAACACCTCAGCTTGTTGGCCAGCCTCCCAGCGTTCACTCAAACCTGTCTCCGTCTCCTCCTCCTGAACTAGTACAATACTGTCAGCCTTTGCAAAAAAAATAGGGACACCAGATAAAGGCAATGAAAATATAGCCATACAGTTTTCAGGGATTCATAGTCATCCTAATTAATTGTGAAATTAAATGTTTAACTCACTTTCAGTTTTAATGAGGTGGTAACAAAGTTAAGGAAATTTACATTCAGAAACAGTTCTACTCTGAAAAAGTGACTTGATAAACAATCACTAGGGTTTCACGTGTGTTGTAGTAATGGTTTCCCTATCAATTTTGTTTTGTTTGTAAGTACAGAAACGTTTTTCATAATTGCCATCTCTGCAAACTTGGCCTGGGATCCTAAAGCAAACCAAGTTCTTACCTGCTCATGCATTCGTATCAGTAATCAAGAGTCTGCAAGTTAAATACAACTGTACAACTCCAGTGTCCTCCAACTGTGCAACATTGTTAAAGTGACATTACATAGTTTCATTCGTCCTGAATTAGTGCAGTGAGTATTCGTAACTCAGCCCTAGTCTACACTACGGGGGTTGGGTCGAATTTAGCCATGTTAGGTAGATTTTAAAATGAGTGCATCTACACACCCAACCTCGTTCCATCGGCCTAAAGGGCTCTTAAAATCAACTTCTGTACTTCTCCCCTGCGAGGGGAGTAGCGCTAAAAATCGACCTTGCTGGGTCGAATTTGGGGTAGCGCAGATGCAATTTCATGGTATTGGCCTCCAGGAGCTATCCCAGAGTGCTCCAATGTGACCGCTCTGGACAGCACTTTGAACTCCGATGCACTAGGCAGGTACAGAGGAAAAGCCCCGGGAAATTTTGAATTTCATTTCCTGTTTGGTCAGCGTGGCGAGCTCAGCAGCACAGGTGACCATGCAGTCCCCCCAGAATCGCAAACGAGCTCCAGCATGGACCGAAAGGGAGACACTGGATCAGACTGCTGTATGGGGAGAAGAATCTGTGCAGGCCGAACTCCGATGAAAAAGAAGAAATACTAATATATATGCCAAAATCGCACAGGGCATGGTGGACAGAGGCTACAACAGGGACACACAGCAGTGCCGCGTGAAAGTGAAGGAGCTCAGGCAAGTCTACCAAAAGACAAAGGAGGCAAACAAACAGTCACGCTGGGTCAGAGCTGCAGACATGTCGCTTCTATGATCAGCTGCATGGCATTCTAGTGGGGGACCGTACCACTACCCCACCACTGTCTGTTGACACCTGCAAGGGGGGAGTCTCATGCAACAGGGAGGAGGATTTTGTGGATGAGGAAGGAGGAGGAGGAGGAGGAGAAGAACGCGCAGCAGGCAAGCAGTGAATCCATTCTCCCCGGCAGCCAGGACCTTTTCATCACCCTGGAGCCAATACCCTCCCAAGGCGGGATCCCTGACCCTGAAGCTGGAGAAGGCACCTCTGGTGCACATTTGTAACTACAGTACAGGGTTTAAAAGCAATAGTGTTTAATGTTTGATTTGCCCTGAAGAATTGGGATGCATTCGCGGCCAGTACAGCTACTGGAAAAGTCTGTTAACGTGTCTGGGGATGGAGCGGGAATCCTCCAGGGACATCTTCATGAAGCTCTCCTGGAGGTACTCTGAAAGCCTTTGCAGAAGGTTTCTGGGGAGTGCTGCCTTATTTTGTCCTCCACGGTAGGACATTTTACCACGCCAAGCCAGTAGCAAGTAGTTGGAATCATTTCAGCACAAAGCATGGCAGCGAATGGTCCTGGGTTTTGGTCACATTCAAGCAACATTCAGTCTATATCTTTCTGTGTTAGCCTCAGGAGAGTGATATAATTCATGGTTACCTGGTTGAAATAGGGGAATTTTTGTAAGGGAACAGTAAAAAGGCCCCATTCATGCTGGGGTGTTTGCGCCTAGCTAAAAGGGATCACCCTGGAGAATAGCCACGCGGTGGGGGGAGAGGGGTGCTGCACATCCACCCGAAAACCAAAGCCCCTCCTTTTAAATATAAAACCCAACCGGCATTGCTTGCTATGGGAAAGGCGGGCGCTGAAGTTTGAAACCATTCCCACATGTTATGAAGGCATAAGAAGCCAACCCCATGTACCCTTTGGCTTACCATGGCTGCCTGGAAACCGAATTCTGTTGCCCAGCTGTGAGTGATGTGTCACCATAACAGCAGGCGCTCAATATAAAAGGCAAAATGAGTACCTAAAGCTCATATACTGTAGGCTGTGAATTGCTTGATTCACTGTGAGTCTCCCTTTTGTCTCAGAAACGTATCATCTTAAATTTTACTCTCCCTTTTTATCCCCTCAAGGTTCAAATGTTTCTATGCTCCCCCTATCATCTTAGTCCCTGGGGTTATCGCAGATTAGAAGGCGAAAAAAACCACACTCGCAATGACGACATGTTTTCTGAGCTCATGCAGTCCTCCCACACTGATAGGGCACAGCTTAATGCATGGAGGCATTCAGTGGCAGAGGCCAGGAATGCATTAAGTGACCACGATGAGCGGAGGTAGGAGGAGATACTGAGGCTAATGGGGGGAGCAAATGGACATGATGAGGCGTCTGGTGGAGCTGCAGGAAAGCCAACAAGAGCATAGACCCCCACTGCATCCATTGTGTAACCACCTGCCCTCCTCCCTAAGTTCCATATGCTCCTCACCCAGAAGCCCAAGAATGGTGGGAGGGAAGAGAGACTCCGGGCACCCAGACACTCCACTCCAGTGGATGGTCCAAGCAACAGAAGGCTGTCATTCAAACAGTTTTGATTTGTAGTGTGGCTACAATAAGCAGTATGGCCTTGTCCTTCCCTCCTCCTGCACCCCACCCCACACAGGCTACCTTGTCAGTTCTCACTTTTTTTTTTTTTTTAAATTAACAAAGAAAGAATGCATGGTTTCAAAACAATAGATACTTTATTTTCTTTGCCAGCTATGATTAAAGGGAGGAGGGTGGTTGGCTTACAGGGAATTAAAATCAACAAAGGGGGCGGGTTTGCAGCTAGGAGAAACACACACAACTGTCACTCCGTAGCCTGGCCAGTCACGAAACTGGTTTTCAAAGCCTCTCTGATGAGCAGCATGCCTAGCTGTGCTCTTCTAATCGCCCTGGTGTCTGGCTGCTCAAAATTGGCCACCAGGCAATTTGCCTCAACCTCCCATCCAGCCATAAACATCTCCCCCTTACTCTCACAGAGATTGTGAAGCACACAGCAAGCAGCAATAACAATGGGAATGTTGGTTGCGCTGAAGTCTAACCTAGTCAGCAAACAGTACCAGCGAGCTTTTAAATGTCCAAAGGCACATTGTACCACCATTCTGCACTTGCTCAGCCTATAGCTGAACTGCTCCTTACTACTGTCCAGACTTCCTGTGTACGGCTTCATGAGCCATGGCATTAAAGGATAGGCTGGGTCCCCAAGGATAACTTGGCATTTCAACATCCCCAACAGTAATTTTCTGGTCTGGGAAGTAAGTCCCTTCTTGCAACTGCTCAAACAGCCTAGAGCTCCTAAAGATGCGAGCATCATGTACCTTTCCCGGCCATCCCACGTTGATGCTGATGTTGGTGAAACGTCCCTTGTGATCCACCAGTGCTTGCAACACCACTGAAAAGTAACCCTTTCAGTTTATGTGCTGCCAAGGTGGTCCGGTCCCAAGATAGGGATATGCGTTCCGTCTATCGTCCCACCACAGTTAGGGAACCCTATTGCAGCAAAGCCATCCACTATGACCTGCACATTTCCCAAAGTCACTACCCTTGATAGCAGAAGCTCAGTGATTGTGTTGGCTACTTGGATCATAGCAGCCCCCACTCCAAACTGATTCCCAACTGACCGGTAGCTGTGTGGTGTTGCAAGCTTCCAGAGGGCTATTGCCACTCGCTTCTCAACTGTGAGGGCTGCTCTCTTCTTGGTATTCTTGCGCTTCAGGGCAGGGGAAAGCAAGTCACAACGTTCCATGAAAGTGCCCTTACGCATGTGAAAGTTTTGCAGCCACTGGGAATCATCCCAGACCTGCAACATTATGTGGTCCCACCAGTCTGTGCTTGTTTGCCGGGACTGGAATCGGCCTTCCACTGTATCAACCAGCTCCACTGCCACCATGATCTCCCAATTGCCAGAGTCCGTGCTTTCGGGAAGTCTGTGTCCATGTCCGCCTCACAATCGTCCTCGTGCTGGCATCTCTTAGCCAGGTAGTGCACATACTGCAGGATAATGCACGAGGTGTTTACAATGCTCACAACAGCAGCAGTGAACTGACCTGGCAACCCAGAAAAAAGGCACGAAACGATTGTCTGCCGTCACTTTCATGGAGGGAGGGGAGACTGACGACATGTACCCAAAACCACGCACAACGTTTTTGCCCCAGGCATTGGGAGCTTAACCCAGACTTCCAATGGGCAGTGGAGACTGCAGGAACTGTGGGATAGCTACCCACAGTGCACCGCTCTATGAGTCAATGCTAGCCACGGTATTGAGGACGCACTCTGCCGACTTAATGCGTTTAGTGGGGACATATACAATTGACTGTATAAAATCAATTTCTAAAGATAGACTTCTATAAAATCGACCTAATTTCGTAGTGTAGACATACCCTTCATTTACATAGGCATCTTTGGTAAAAAGCACAAATGCAGTAAATCCAAGATACCAAAGTAACTCTTTTTACCTCACTATTTTTAATAAGTAACAGATTACAATGGCTTGTGGGTAACTGACACTAACTAAACTAATAACTAAATTAAATAAATTAAATAACTAAATTATTTACACAAGTGTGATAAAGTGGACTAGGCCCTGAGACCACCTTCTGGAGGCCTTGTGGTCCTGCCAGACCCTGCCCCAGAAAAGGGAAGTGGAGAGAGAGTCCTCCAAGCAGCCTAGAGCAGTGGCATGGGACACAGGTGCCAGAAGCAGCCAATCCAGGCCCAGCAGACCCATTTAAAAGGAGTTGCAGTGCAGAGCAGAGATCAGTTCCTTGATGACAGAGCATGGATAGTGTGCCTGGCTGGCTGAGGGAGCTACAGGACCTCGGACAGAGAAGTTCTGGCAAACACAAAGGAGCTCCGGATTGGCTGCTGGGACTCAACCAGGACAAGGCCCAGAGATAAGGGCGAGGAATTAGCTGTGTCCATGGAGAAGTGGCCCAGAGAATTGTAGCAGCAATGCAGTTTAACTAAAGGGATGCAGTGGATGGCTGCTATCTAGGCAGTCCCTGGGCTGGGACCTGGAGTAGAGGGTGTGCCTGAGTCTCTTTCCCCCTCCCCCTGCAGCCACTGGGAAAGTGACCTGGACTTTGATGCACCGCAGAAGAGGAACTGAACTCTTAGTAGCCCAGCAGAAGAGTTGGAGCCAGAAAGGCCCAGAGAGGCAAAGAGCGTCTAGGGAGGGAACCCTGGTGGATGTGATGGCCGGGACTGCTTGAAGAGCAGGGACAATTTGAGAGTGCCCAGAAGGGGCTGAGAGACAGTTTGAACCAGGATACTGTAATATGCCCTGTTGGACTGATTGAGGATCTAGCCCAGGAACATGGCTGCAGATAAAACAGATGTTAGAGAGCACTGAGATAGGCCCCCTGTTGGACTTATATCGCAGAAGGGGTTTGATTTTTATTTCACATAGAGACTCTGTGGGACTCAGGCAGAGGGTGAGTCACTGAAGACTCATCAGAGAGAGTGCGAGCGAGCGTGTGTGTGTGTAGGCACACACAGACAGGGGATGCTCATGAGAGGTGAGTGCGAGCCCATTACAAGAAGTTGCGGACAAAGGAATTGGAAACAGTTTCCAACACTATGAAGCAATATTTGGACACAGCCGTTTAACTGATAAGCAAGTTTTGGGATGAAAAAATTTAAATTAGAATGCAAATATTGAGGTGATTGAGTATTTGTTGATTTTGAATCATTTTAAAAATTTACCAGAAACTGTGCAATCTTAAAGTTACTGTACCTCTCACTTTAAGTGTCTGGATACAAATGAAAATGAAAATATAGTCCAAAACCTGCACAGAGTAAAGACTCCACTTTAAAGAACCCTGATATTCCAAGCCTTTTCTTTCTGTAGTAATCCATGAACACTTTGTCTAGGTCTACTTATGTCTATCATGATAGACAATTTCATATGGAACGAAAACACAGCTCTTTCCCTACTACCCGTCCGAGGATAAAATGGCTACAAAGTAAACTGTATCCCATAATTTATGCACGAGCAGTTCTATTTCCTTTAGTGATAGTATAGGTCAGGGATCGGCAACCTTTGGCACGCAGCCCACCAGGGTAAGCCCCCTGGCGGGCCGGGCCTGTTTGTTTACCTGCCGTGTCCACAGGTTTGGCCGATCACGGCTCCCACTGGCCGCGCTTCGCCGCCGAACCTACGGACAAGGCAGGTAAACAAACCGGCCTGGCCCACCAAAGGGCTTACCCTGGCGAGCCGCATGCCAAAGGTTGCCGATCCCTGCACTAGTGCAAAATAATCCTCGAAAACAAAGTTACAGTAGTAATTTGTACATAAACTATTTAAATGTATTGCAAATACTGTATTAACCCTTTTGATAACATATATAACCCAAGGCCATAGGAAGTGCTTCTGTGTCAATGTAGCAAAATAAGAATAAAATTGTTAAAAACATACACACAGAACTCAAGCTTTTTGTATGACTGAATGTTGTACTTTTATTCCCACTACAAATTGGTCAGTTTAGTACCAAGCTTCAAAGAGGTTCTGAAGTAACAAACCGTGGGCCTGATTGTACAGGTCCTCCATGCACAGCCTCCTATGGAAGAAGTTGGTTTATGCTCCATGAGCTTGCAAGATAAAGCACCTGAGTTGTTCATGTGTACCATTTTAATAGGAGTATTATAGCTCCAAAAAAAAAAAAAACTGTGTTAATCTGAAAAGTTGTTTACATTAATAAACCAATAAAAATAAGAACTATACATTAAAAGCAGCACTATTTAAGTCCATCTGCATAAGCCAACTCTGATCATGCGTATCTCTACGACATGACTACACTCAGTTGTCCCCTACCCTGGTTACAACACAGTTTACCCCCCTCTACCCAAAATGTATGGGAGCACTGTTAGTCTATTATAGTAGTCAGAACCTAAAACTTCAGATTTAACCCAGTTACAGGGACACTACTAGGCTTCCTTTCCACAAACTTCCAACCGTATTGAATCTGGGTCCTCCACCTCTGTTATAGTTGTAGTGTAGATGGGACGTTATATTTAGTCTACAAAGCTTTAAAAATACAACCAAATACAGAAACACCTTTTAGTTAAATTAAAAAACTGTCACAAGGTTGTGTATAAATCATGCTATTAATTAAGAGCTATGAACAGATCAACCAAAAATTCTTCCGACCATATTTTTTCAAAAGCCAAAAACGGCAAGTACTTTTCATTTTTTATTTTATTAGAAAGTTAATTATATGCTAGTACTGCAATCTTCAATACATATGCCCTTTACTGAAAGCCTACTAGCATCAAATATGACAAAAGTCCACAAAATGTAAATGATTTCTTTTACATTGCATTGATCAAATCGTTAAAATATAGAGATCCATAAAAACAATCAGAATTGCGCACACATAACACTATCCTGGCATACTTAATCTAACAATTGGAGAAAACTCAACCCAAGCATTCCATATATCTTATATTTTTATAGTAACTCACTGAGAGTTTGAAACGTAAGTGTTATAAAGTTGCTCATGAAAACTAGGCAACTGGGATTTTCTTTTAAAAAAAAGAAATTAAGCATTTTAAACATGTTCACAAAGTCCATTTATACAAAATTTGGGTCCTGTTAACCTTGAATATACTTTCACCAATAACATGTCTTCCACTCTAGTGATAGGAGTATGTAAAATACCATCTTTTGAAGGTTTCAGAGTAACAGCCGTGTTAGTCTGTATTCGCAAAAAGAAAAGGAGTACTTGTGGCACCTTAGAGACTAACCAATTTATTTGAGCATAAGCTTTCGTGAGCTACAGCTCACTTCATCGGATGCATACTGTGGAAAGTGTAGAAGATCTTTTATACACACAAAGCATGAAAAAATACCTCCCCCCACCCCACTCTCCTGCTGGCAATAGCTTATCTAAATGTGTATGATAATCAAGTTGGGCCATTTCCAGCACAAATCTGCTGGTTTGTGTGTGTGTGGGGGCGGCGGGGGGGTGGTGGTGGTGGTGAGAAAACCTGGATTTGTGCTGGAAATGGCCCAACTTGATTATCATACACATTTAGATAAGCTATTGCCAGCAGGAGAGTGGGGTGCGGGGAGGTATTTTTTCATGCTTTGTGTGTATAAAAGATCTTCATCGGATGCATACTGTGGAAAGTGTAGAAGTGAGCTGTAGCTCACGAAAGCTTATGCTCAAATAAATTGGTTAGTCTCTAAGGTGCCACAAGTACTCCTTTTCTTTTTGCATCTTTTGAAGGAGACAGACTTTTTTTTTTTAAATCACAAGAACATACCAACACAATATACTTTAAAAGTTCTGTAATCTGGACACAGATTCTTGTGTCTTAAAATTGACAAAGAAAATACTGTCCAGAACAAACCTTGCTTTTGCTTATTTGTGAGCATGTGCATCTTCATCAGTATTTTACTTTTATAATAACTGAGTGAGGTAGTCCTGTCCCTTGATTTCAAATGTCCCACCAGCCTGGACAAACTTAACAGTAACCATCTTAATTTTCTCACACTAGAAGTGTTCTGAAAAAAAGTCTTGTTAACAAAATATATGTTTAACATATGCAACATTTTGAGCTCTTTACTGGACTAGTTTTTCCTGTTTTCCTTCATTTGGATGGTTTCTTCCAAATGTAATCCTTGACATTTGGAAAGTACAATGGTTAATGAAGAAAGGTTAGCTTTGTACAGTAAGCCAGTTCTTTGCATACTGTAAATGTGATAAATCACTCACTCTCTGATGTGCTGGAAGGGGACAAATCTTTGAATAAAAATGGATGCAAGGAAATTCAAATTCCAGTTCTGTTGACTATATGCCAAAGCAGAAAAGCGTAGCACAATTTAAGGCAAGATTTCCAAGAGAATGTGTCAGTTGTGTTAAAACCCTTTAATATGGGAAAGTGCTACAGTTAAGGCTGATATGTTGGTGATTATGTTATGTATAAAGCCAATCTCCCTCTTAGCTGAGCTTCATAATCCTGAACTCCTGACAAATAAACCAACCTCAATAAGTCTTATTATTTCTATTACACCTAGCACCTGGTGACACAGCCAAGGTCAGGTCCCCACTGTGGTAGGCTCTGTGCAAACATCAAATAAGAGATTATCCATTATTAAAAAGAAGCCTGAGCAGGGAACCTGTAGGCTAGTCTCTCTCCTTGGAAGATTTTGAGAAAAGGAATATGTTACAGTGTGACATGTACAATTTCCCTAAGGACTTAAAAATCTCACTTTGTACCAGACCAAGAGCCCTGATTGAACAGCAATTATTCACAGTCCAGACATTATCAAAGGCAGGTACCCCTTCATGGAAGGGATAACAGGAGTCTCAGTGGAGGAAAACAAGTTATCACAAAATATGAGTAAAGGGACCCATGGCAGAAGGGGCATGGGCCCTGGTGTTTACCTGGCGGTGTTAAGCAGGGGGTGCTTGGTCCCAACCAGCTTGCGGACCTGCATGGCGATGTTGCTCAGCTCGTCGCTTAGCAGACAGCGGAGGCTCA
This sequence comes from Caretta caretta, assembly GCF_965140235.1. Taxonomy (NCBI): domain Eukaryota; kingdom Metazoa; phylum Chordata; order Testudines; family Cheloniidae; genus Caretta; species Caretta caretta. Next base: position 82,884,388 of record NC_134208.1, read on the forward strand.
TGAACGAGGTCGGATACCCCACGATCTTCTCGGCCTCGGACACGACTTTACTCCAGTGAGACGCAGCAGAGGGAGAACCCGAGAACAGGCCCCTTCGCCACCGCACACCGCCGCCTCCTCCTCCCCGACCAGACCAGAGTCCGGGGGGCGGCGGCCGCAGCAGCAGCAGCCGGGAGCAGCAGCCCCCTAAACGCAACAGTAGCAGGGGACACATTCTCCCAGCCCCTTAATAGTCCGTCCCGCCCGCTCCTCGCCTCGCCGCGCCCAGCCTGGCTGCGCTAAGGCTACCCAGGCCCCCCGGTCTCCTGCCGCAGCCCCTCAGTGCCCCCGTGCCCGACTGTACCCTAACTACTGTCGCCGCCGCCAACAGGCTCCTCTCCAGGGGCGGCCGGATACGAAGCCACCCCCTGTGTCCAGCCCTTCTCCCCGCGCAGTGCCTGGCCCCCGGACCCTCAACTCCTGCGAGCCGGGTCCCCTGCTCCCTGCCCGGGCAGCGACCAACCCCACTTCCCACAGGGACGATGCTGATGCTACTGCTACCGCCGCTCCCCGCGGCAGATGCGCGCTCTGCCTCCACCTCCGGCAGCCCGGGCTACTTGTGGCATGGGGGCAGCCATATTAGATGTCGCAAAACACGAGTCGTAAAGCAACGACGACCATGGAATTAGAACCCTCCCCGTTTCCTCACTTTCCGTCTTCAACTAGGGGCGGGGGGCACGGGCGGGATTCCAATCCACCTGCCCTCTCTCCGCTGCTTCCCGAATGGGGGAGGGTGCAGGAGGAAACACCCAGGGCAGCCCCTCCCCTGGGAGAGCCCGTCACACTCCCAGTGACATCCCCTCCAGCCCCTGCCCAGAGAGCCCATCACACCTCTAGTGACACACCCACTCCAGTTCCTTCCCAGAGAGCCGGGGACACACACAGTGACACCCCCTCCAGTTCCTCCCCAGAGAGCCCATCACTCCTCTAGTGACACCCGCTCCAGTCTGTCCCCAGAGAGTCAGTCTCACACACAGGGAAACCCCATCCAGTCCCTCCTGTCCTACATTGTGGCACAGTAAAAATGTTTTCCTCTTCCCGCTCTCCTACACATTACAATCGCCTGTGCTAAATTAATGTTAAGGTTGCAAAGTCAAGCATCGCAATGTTAGGAAATGGTCAGGGATAAGTTTGGCTAGGGAACTTTAATCCAGTCTCCTTGTGCATATGCATTGTGATACAGTCTTTAATTACATGACCATATATTATTTTCTCCACAGGACCCCTGCCCAAGTGCACATGATGGATGGTGCTCACTGAACAATATTCAGTATTTTGCTTTGTCTTTGTTGTTCAATGTGTGGCCTCCTGTGTTATTTACTACATGCTATTCCAACTCTGTACATGGGCTTTTCTATGACACTCATTGCTGTAGCATCAGAGTTTTGAATACATAAATGCATTTTTTCACAATCCCTCTGTGAATTGAGGTGGTATTATTATTCTGAACTGAGGCACAGAGCCATAAATGTCAAAGTACCAACTAATTTTGGGTGCCCAGTTGAATGTGCCTTTGGAGGGCTTTTTTCAGATTATTTTATAGCACTTAGTTCAGAACACAGCTATTATTGACTTCATTTGCAGTTGTGAGTGTTCAGCATTTCTGAAAGTTAGATCCAAACTTGAGCATGCAGAAAACCAGGAACACATAGTTAGTGGCCACCTGTGAGAAATTTGGTTTAAGTGACTTCCCCAATATCTCATAGGACCTCTGAAGCAGAGGTAGGGGTAGAATCCACTTCTCCAGGATAGCATTCAACTGCCACAATTACTCAATCTTTTCTCTTCCCGTAGTCCCCTTCCTCATTCATTTCACACCTCCCAAGCAGAGGAGGTAAAATGTGGGGAAAGTCCATGCTGCGCTCTTCTGCTGTCACTTACATTCCAGGGGCCAGCTGGAGGAGGGACACCATGACAGAACAGTTGGAGTGGGAGGCTTAGAAGCTGTAGAGACTCCTGACTCCTTGTCCTGGGGATCATTCCATCTACAGAGAGAGTCAGGAGAAGCAGGGTAAGCTCCAGGCCCTTGACAACCATCGACCCAAGGTGCCTTTGTTCAATCATGCATCCAGCTCCTTCAGGAGATGGATCATGGCTCCTGCTTCTTCTATGCCCTGGAACAAAAGAGGGGGGGACAAAAAGCATATCACCTGCCTCCTGGTAAAGGACGGCACCCCTCTCACAAATCCATTGGAGATGTGGGAAAGGGCTAGGCCTCTTTTATGCTAGCCTTTTCTCCCCAGATTTAAATGATGCCATCACCTGTGGTGTCCCAGGGGACAAATTCCCTATGGTCAGTGCGGGTGACCGGGACCAGTTAGAGGAACTTCTCACTCTGGCTGAGTTCTCAGAAGCCTTCTGTCTGATGCCCACCAACAAATCTACAGGCATCAACAAGCTGACCATGGAGTTCTACTGCGTATTCTGGGACGTCCTTGGCTCAGACATCACCACCACTTGTGCCAAGTTCTTGGGCATCTGGGTGCTCACCCTTCTGTGCAGACAGACCCTGCTGCCTAAGAAGGGGGACCCCCATGACTTCAGGAATTGGTTCCCAGTTTTGCTCCTCAGCGTGAACTACAAGGTTGTCACAAAAGCTATCTCAGTGCAGCTGGGGTCTGTGCTGGTAGATGTGATCCTCCTGACCAGACATATGCTGTCCCAGACCAGACCATCTTCAACAACCTCTATCTGGTCCAGGACCTATTCCATCTTATGTGTAGGGATGGTCTGTTGTTCTCCCTCCTGTCCCTGGACATGGAGAAGGCATATGACATGATGGATCACAGGTGGTCACTGTGTGAGCATTCGACTTCAGAACCCGCTTCAAGGGGTTTCTCCAGCTGCTATACACCTCTGAAGAGTGTCTGGTCATGGTCAACTAGGTGTTGACCAAACCCATCACCTTCCATCAATGGGTGTGCCAGGGCTGCCAGCTGTCCGGTCAGCTCTATACCATTTCTATTGATCCCTTCTTCCATTTCCCCGATAAGAGGATGACGGGGTTGGTGCTTTGGGAGCCAGACTTGTGAGTGGTCCTGTTGGCATGTGCCAACAATGTGCTTCTTATGGCCCAGGACCCGGGAGCCCTGGCGCAGGTGGAGGCTTGCCAAGACATCCATTCAGCAACCTCCTCTGCCTTGGTGAACTTGGTCAAGAGCTCTGGCCTGATGAACAGGGACATGTGTCAGGCAGGCTCCCTCCCAGCCCTGGTTTGTATCATCCAGTGCGGCATGGGTCCACTGCTCTGTCTGGGCATCTATCTTTCTGCCATCGATCTCTTCCCACTGGAGAACTGGAGCAATCTAGAGGCCAGGGTATCTGACCAGTTGCGGAGGTGGATGGGGCTACTCCAGTGTCTTTCCCTACCAGAGTGGGAACTGGTGCTCCACCATCTGGTCCTGTCCATATGCTCTGGCATCAGTTCAACACCCTTCCCCTACCCCCAGGAACCCTGGCCAGCCATGGGAAGAAAATCCTGGCATTTTTCTGGATGGAACTGCATTGGGTCTCTTTGGGTGTCCTGATCCTCCTCTTCGGGGAGGGCTGATAAGGCCTGGTCTGCACCCACATCCAGGTCCATGCCTTCTGCCTTCACGCCATGCAGAGACTCCTGTTCAGTGCAGGTAGTCCTGCAAGGGTGATGCTGGCTTACGCCTTCGTGCACCATCTCTAAGGGCTCTGATACGACTGGCAGCTGTTTTACCTCCACCTGAGAGGTCTCCCTTGAGACCTCTCTGAGCTGCTGGTCTTTTACCAGGACCTCCTCAGGACCTGGAAGCTAATTTCAGTGACCGGGTTTGTAGTGGCTGCTGAGGAGGAGGACCTTCTTGCAGAACCCCGGCTACGCAATCCACACCATAGAGTGCAAGTGGCACTCCTGTGGTATGTCAGAGGTTGTTCCTGGCTGGTGCCACCAGAATCAGAGAGCTTCTGTATTATGATTGGAGGATCTGGGTGGAGCCTGTGGAATGTGGCCTGCACATAGGTTTGTCCACCCAACACGTCCCCAGTCCTGAGCATCCTGTTTCTCTCACTTTCCTCAAGTGGGTCCTATGGGTGGAGCCTCCCCACACACTGCTCATCCTTGGACCTCATCATCGGCCCCTACCCATGAGCCTTCGCAGCCACCCCCAGCTGACAACCTAAGTCAGCCATATCTGGGTGTTTTATTATGGGCACTGTAAAATGCACTCCCAGACACCAGGGCAATCCCCCTGCCAAATATCATGCATGGAGGTGCTAAACGTGACAGATATAGGGAATTCCTGCAATATCCTGGACAAACCTTATTAAATTAAGTTTAAGTATCTTAGGAGTTAATTGTATTTAAAATGCAAATGTTCATGTATTATTGTGGGATTGTATGTACCATCTCTAGGGGGAGATATGCCTGACATAAACTCTGGGAAGTGTTATGAGCTTCAAAGTACTATTTGAAACAATGGTCTGGAGAAGAATGGACTTCTAAAGTTAAATGGGTTTCCCAGGAAATCTCTGGAGGGAAGTGTATGCAAATATACCCCCTCCAGTTATGCAAGAACTCAGCCTTCTGAAGCTTCACTGAAGGAAAGGACATTTGTCTGCTGCTCATGTATTACACAACAACAAGATCAAAGGCCCAAACTGTGTAAATGAGTGACTGACAGATTCATGGGTGTGCTTGCTCTGAACCATGGCAGTTATGAACTTGTAACCACAGAAAACCCCCTCAGTGGGACTTGAAGGACTGACTCTTATCAGACCCCTCATTAGAGTTGGAGAGATCTCTGGTAAGCTTAATAGTATATGGGTATGTTCTTTTTTTGTTTGTCTGTTTGTTTTAATATGTTTTCTCTGTAATACTGTTACCTTAAGAATAAATGTGCTTGCTTAGAAAAAGCTGTGTGGCACCTTATAAGCTGTGAGTAATTATGCTGTTTATAGCCCTTGAGAAGAAGGCAAATTTGTCCTCCTTAGGCAGTTTAACTTGCTCGGGAATTCACAGAGTAGGCAGGGAACTGTGGAGCCTGGAAAAACCCTGGTCAGGAGGGAGAGACTTGCAATCTGTGCCCAAGAGAGGTGATGGCTAAGTAGCTGGGAGCTTAGGGTGGGTGCTTTTGCTAGACCATAGTTATAGAGGTGTAGTTGCCCTGAACTGTGACACAAGAGCTTATCAATAAAATAGCTGTAAAATGTTTTTAACATGGGCAAAACAACATATTTTCCCCTAACCTCATTCTGAGAAATGGCTGAACCACTGTTGCTTAAATTAAAAAATCAATGAATCAGCATGAGGCAGACACCTGTCATGGAAAATTTCAACCCAAATGGCTAAAGTTTGACAATGTTATAAGTAACTAAAAACCTATAATATAATGGAAAAGGATGGGCAACCTTATCTATAGGTATCTTGACCTGCACCACCTATAATTTAGAATTGTGCAGTGTCTCTCTCCAGAAACCATCAGAAACAAAAGGTATGATTTCTTTACTGTATTTTAAAGTTATTGTGGACAGCTAATTAACCTGCTAATTTGTCTCTTGTTAGTTCATTTCTCCTCAGGATTCCACAATACCCACTTAGAGAATCCCAGTGTACAATAAGAAAAGGAATACTTGTGGCACCTTAGAGACTAACCAATTTATTTGAGCATAAGCTTTCATGAGCTACAGCTCACTTCATCGGATGCATACTGTGGAAAGTGTAGAAGATCTCTTTATACACACAAAGCATGAAAAAATACCTCTCCCCACCCCACTCTCCTGCTGGTAATAGCTTATCTAACGTGACCACTCTCCTTACAATGTGCATGATAATCAAGGTGGGCCATTTCCAGCACAAATCCAGGGTTTAACAAGAACGTCTTGGGGGAGGGAGGTAGGAAAAAACAAGGGGAAATAGGTTACCTTGCATAATGACTTAGCCACTCCTAGTCTCTATTCAAGCCTAAGTTAATTGTATCCAATTTGCAAATGAATTCCAATTCAACAGTTTCTCGCTGGAGTCTGGATTTGAAGTTTTTTTGTTGTAATATCGCAACTTTCATGTCTTTAATCGCATGACCAGAGAGACTGAAGTGTTCTCCGACTGGTTTATGAATGTTATAATTCTTGATATCTGATTTGTGTCCATTTATTCTTTTACGTAGAGACTGTCCAGTTTGACCAATGTACATGGCAGAGGAGCATTGCTGGCACACGATGGCATATATCACATTGGTGGATGTGCAGGTGAACGAGCCTCTGATAGTGTGGCTGATGTTATTAGGCCCTGTGATGATCTCCCCTGAATAGATATGTGGGCACAGTTGGCACCGGGCTTTGTTGCAAGGATAGGTTCCTGGGTTAGTGGTTCTGTTGTGTGGTATATGGTTGCTGGTGAGTATTTGCTTCAGGTTGGGGGGCTGTCTGTAGGCAAGGACTGGCCTGTCTCCCAAGATTTGTGAGAGTGTTGGGTCATCCTTCAGGATAGGTTGTAGATCCTTAATAATGCGTAGGAGGGGTTTTAGTTGGGGGCTGAAGGTGACGGGGTGGGAGGAGGTATTTTTTCATGCTTTGTGTGTATAAAAAGATCTTCTACACTTTCCACAGTATGCATCCGATGAAGTGAGCTGTAGCTCACAAAAGCTTATGCTCAAATAAATTGGTTAGTCCCTAAGGTGCCACAAGTACTCCTTTTCTTTTTGCGAATACAGACTAACACGGCTGTTACTCTGAAACCAGTGTACAATATATTCCTTCTGCTTCTGATGAGTCTTAAGTGTACAGAATCAATAAAGATAGGAAAAATAAAGCACCTTCTTCATTTTCAGTTGATTTTGAGAAGCCTCCCCAGGAAAAGAAACTCCTGTAGGGAAGCTAGCATCACAGCATGGGGAACAAAGAGCTAAAGTGAAGAGAAACACGTCTGCTTGCAGTAGTATGTTCTGGTCTAATGCAAATCAGGACACATCAAAGCCCATCAATGCCTACCACCACTGCCAGTTCTGGCAATCTTCTTTTCAAAGCACAAGTGAAATGTGGGAACATTGTCCATACCTCCACCTCTGCAAGGACATACATATATGTCTGAGGAACGCCTGGCTTTTCAATCTTTTCATATTTACCACAATCTTACTTAAAATAATCACAGTCTGCAAATAAGTGTACTATTTATGAGTGGAGTATACTCACTATATACTAACTAGTATGTTTGACTCAAACTTCCTATTGCAGATTTTTCTCTGTTCTTCATAATCTAAGATTTAATCTATTAAAACATGAAAATCAATAATACTTAGCACATCTACAAAGCTTTCATTGGAAGATCTCAAAGTACCTTACGCACACACACACACTAATAAATTTAGTTTCACAGCATCACTGTGAGGTAACCAGTTATTATTATATCCAGTTTACAACTGAGGAAGTTGTAGTAAGCAGGGAGGTAAGTGATTTGCTCAAGGTCACACCAGAACTCTAAGGCAAACTTATTTCCAGTCCTGTGCCTTAACTACATGGCGATCCTGCTTTCCCATTAGCCTTCAGAATACAAAGTGGGACAGTTGCCTCATTGACTCTGCAGTCAGACATTGAAACAGTAGCACCAAGACAGTAGTGGGAGCTCTAATATTATTAACTGTGGATCAAATTCTGTTAAAATTGCACATGTAAGACTCCAGTTGACTTTAATGAGAGTCATACATACCTGGGCAGAAACTGGTCCTTGAAGAGTATTAACATTCACACTTAATTATAGCTACTCAAATGCCAATGTTGTAATATGCTTCATTGCTGGATAATAATATTAACACATTACATTTATAGAACACTTTTTTATTAAAGATGCAAAGATCACAAAGATAAGTCAGAATTATCTTCTCCACTTTACTGATGGGTAAATGAGAGACAGAATGATCATACAGTAAGTCAATATACAGTAAATAATTAGAACCTAGGTCTCCAACAGCTCAAACTGTTAGACCAGAATGTCTCAGCTAGTGGGCCAACACGGCCCCCAGGTAGATAGCCAAAGGGAACCTGCTGTTTTGTCCCCCACCGGCTGAAGATGCAAAGAAAACTAACTTAATCAAAATCCCATAGTTGCTCACACTATATAGAAGCAGGCAAGTGAGTAAAGAGCCGCTCCCCTTCCCTTCTGCAGCTGCTATGTTTTTAACCCCTCCCAACTCTATCTCAATCCCAGTACAACTCTTTATCTTATCCCACCTTACTCACAATTTCTTGAAGCAGCATTGCCTTGGAGCTGAATAATGTACAACTGAAGGATTAGGAGGAAGAATATGAGTGCTGTGCTGGTGAAGGAGGTAGAAGGGAAAAACACCTGAGCAACACCCCTCCTTTCTCTCATGCAGTGCCACCTCCCCATGTACCCAGATCCCACATGCCCAACCCAGCATCAGCCTCCCCACACAGAATCAGCCATCTCAGCCTTGTCCCTCCCTAACACCACAGCCTATTACTTATTGATATTTATTATTATTGTCATTGTTATTTATTTGTAATATAGCAGTACCTAGAAACCCCAGTCAGGTACCCATTGTGGTAGGCACACTACTGACACGGGTAACAAAAGAGACAGTCCCTTCCCCAGGGAGCTCACAGTGTAGGTGGGAGCAGGATGCAACAGGAAATAAATAAAACAGACCAATGGAGTGAGGGCCCTCTGACATGTTCTCACTCCCTTTATGACCGATCCCCAGCAGCACCCACTACCCAAAATATACATATAGATTTTTTTACAGTGACTCAGTCCCACCTCCCTTTATAGTTGCAAACAACTGTGGGATTTGGGAAGGTCCAGTAAGAAACCAGGGGTCCTGAGTGAAAAAAGTAAAAATCACTCCCTAAAACTTCCCACGAAAATTGGATTGTGGCATAATCAAGTGAATCAGGCTACAACATGGTAGGCATTTAAGGAGTTAAATAAATAAATGTAAGTCATTGTGAAAAAAATGTTTGTTATAGTTATTTTCCTCAGTGTTTAAATATGTGTATTGTCATTTATGAAGCTTTACTTTTATTTTGCTGTTAAAAATGTTAAATGTTTCGGTTACCATGCTTTTTACTTTGCAATGATCACTTTGAGAAAAAAAAGGGTTCTGCATAATTCTTTGCTCTCTTTTATTTTCTTACATCTGAGATAGTCTGTGTTTTATTCCTTGAAGCTGGCTAAGATACTGTGGACCATTCTTCTCAAGTGAAGACTTTGCAAAAGTTATCCATTTCTTTCAGAGGAACAGCCGTGTTAGTCTGTATTTGCAAAAAGAAAAGGAGTACTTGTGGCACCTTAGAGACTAACCAATTTATTTGAGCATGAGCTTTCGTGAGCTACAGCTCACTTGCTGTAGCTCACGAAAGCTCATGCTCAAATAAATTGGTTAGTCTCTAAGGTGCCACAAGTACTCCTTTTCTTTTATCCATTTCTTTGTTACCTTCATTCTTGGTTTCTGTAGCACACTCCACTTTGGACTACCCGTGAAAGTCAATCTGAAAGCTCCTGTTAAGTGTTCATGATGTTCTGCACTAAGACCAGAGACTCTGCACTAGTTTTCTGTTTACTCATGCTCTTTCAAGCCCTGAATGATCAGGGACATAGTCATCTGAGATATGGTCAGCTGAGAAATACTTATTGCAGGAAACCAAGTTTGAATATCCAGGTCTGTCTAGACAATGAAAAAAGGTGCTTTTTAAAACTGAGTTAGTTAACTTGAGTTAGATAACATGATTTGAAACAATCCCTAATATTTTGCGTAAACAGTATAACACTTTTAATAGACTATTAGCTGATCATATTGTAAACTAGGGGGAAGCCTAGGGTAAACAGGACTAGATCAAAACCTGCTAGATCAAGATACCATTCATCTATACTAGGGTATTATCATTCATCTCTTATAGGGGAGAGGTTGAAGTTAGGTCTGGTAGTGCATCCTAACTTCAACTTTTTTTCCTAATCTAGGTAAATCTTCTGTGTCCATCATCCGGGGTTTGTCAGTTGGGTTTTGCCTGCCTTTGAAATTTGCTCCACTTTTCAGTCCATTAGAGCCAGAATCTAATGACCTTCAGGTCACAATATTAGACACATTTATGTCGCTTAGCATTTGACTCACAGCTTTTGTTCTTGTTTTAACTACTGCAATTAAAGCGCCTAGCTGCCATTACTAAAATAATAATAGTATAGCAGTTATTGCTACTGCTATTGTATAAACTAAAGATCAATTGATCTAGAGTATGTTAGTTCAGTCAGCTACCAAAAAGATTACTATATGCTAGTTCACCACTGACTGCCTTTAATGGCTTGAGTTCAAAGATCATGTGGGACGTCAAAGTTAGTCCAAAAATGAGGAGCGGTCTACATGCCTGAATCCATCCTCTGTCACTACCTCTGTCCCTCCCTACACACACCCACCCACCCACACTTTTTTTTATTAACCTCTGCTAGTTCTTCTCACCATCTTTCTCATTTTCTCTCTCTCTCTTCTTGTTACATTATCTATAGAAGATAGCAGTGGTTATAGAATCTAATGACCAAACCTGTTGCAGTCTGGCAGAGTAGTTCACATTCAGCACTACACCACTATGAATTTGACCAGGTTAGTGACTGTGGCTAAAATTTTCAAACCTAAAGCTAAGCACATAAATCTCTGTTTAAGCTCTTAAATAAAAGTGGCCTGATTTTCAGAGGTGCTGAGCACCCACAACTTCCAATGGGAGTCACGGGTGCTCAGTACCTCTGGAAATAAGAACACTTTATGCAGAGGTATAAATAGGAATTTAAGTACCTAACTTTAGGTACCCAAGTTTGAAAATTTTGACTTGGAGTCAGTTTCACACAGCAGTAAGCACAGAAAACAGGCAGCTTTGGAGCAAAATAGAGACCCCCTAAGACTGGTTCCACAACCCCTACTCAAAATAGTTCCATCTGAGCAGACCCATTTAATAAATGAGTAAGGATAATATCATTCCCCTCTTTAATATATTTTCAAGATAATATGTTTCACGGCAGGTTCCAGGGAGTATGATTGTCCCTCTGATTGGACTCTCTTCAGTAAAAATGGATGGATGTCCATTGCCTTATCCAGGTTCCTTCTCAGGCATTTACATCTGCTCGAACAGTAAAATTCAAGTGCTAGATTTCTAACTGTGTTTCTGTGTCAAGTTGTACTTTAACCCATTCACACATTCCACACAGGTTTCTATCTGTCCACTAGGCTTTCATTCCATCCCTTTTCCTATTTCCCCATCACTTCTGGAATTTGCTTAGATTCTTCTTAATCTTCTCATAGCCACAAGTCAGTTTCCTCTCATTCAGCTCATTTCCTTCTCTCCAGCTTCATTCTTGTTTTCTGGCTACCTTTCTGTGTCTTTGTCATTCACCAGCTATTCTCCTCAATAGAATATAGAACCCCTACCACTCTCATTCATTCTAGTCAACTCTCCTGCATGCTCTCTTTCACCAAACACCTTCTTTCCACACACTTCTAAAGTGTAGGTGCTCACTTTCCACGACAGCAACAACAGCTGTAGGAAAATGTGTCATTTCCCTCTCCTTTCTTCCTTCATTTAACTTTTCCCCAACCCATGCACCAACACTTTTCACCTACATTCTGTAGAAGGCCTTTCTTAACTCTGAATTTCCTTGCTCCTTGGGAATCAGTGAGAAAGCTTGCTATATTACAATTCTTTTCATGATTTCAAATCATCTTACTTGCAGACCAGTTGAGGCAAATTCTGTCCACAATTACACCTGTGCAATCCCTCTAAATTCAATGGTGTTTCATGGATGAACTGGAGGGCAGAAGTTGGTTCAAACTGTTGACCAAGTTTCAGTTTCTGAATGGAGGAGAGGCTGCATGTTCCAGTGGTTAGCGCACAGTTCTGGGAGGCAGGAGATCTGGGTTCTCTACTTCAGAATCTGATACAGATTCAGCATGAGAGCTGTTAACTCTTTGTTCCTCTGTGTCTTAATTTTCCTTTCTGTAAGATGGCTATAAGAATAATTACCATCCTGACCAGACAAGGTAGGGCCAGATTAACCATGAGGCACAGTAAACCTGTCCCAAGAGTGTCCAGCATGGGGGTCATATGAGGACATGTCATCAGTTGCAGCTGGAGGAGACTTGTGTGGAGCACAAGTCAGTCTGCTCCTCATGGGGATCCCATAAACCCAGCTCAAGTGAGGATGGGGTCCCTGAGCCTGCTGCCCTTCCTCTTCCTGAGGCAGCCCAGGGGAACCACCCTTTTCCCCCACGGCTACTGCTGTCCCTGATCAGGCCACCCCCCAACCTCTGAATCAGGGAGTCTCGTGTAAAGGGACACTTCAGGAAAGACCCATATCCCCCAACACTTACCCACCCAGCAGAGGGCTCTGATTGCCCTTCCCTGCACAGAACCTGCTGGGATGCTAGGATGGGCCCCTACACACAGCAGCTAAGGCTTTCCAACTCCTGGATGAATTCCAGATTGCCTGAATCAGGGAACAGAGCAAGGGTGTGATGAATCTACTGAACAGTTATCAGCCAGTGGAGGGAGGTGTGATGAATCTGCCCCTGCTCCTCCTGCTCAGGAGGGGTACAGGTTGCCAGCAGGGGAAGTTTGGAGGCAGTTGGTGAGGAGTGGGTCAGAGGCAGGGTGGCTGGTTACCATAAGAGATGAGTGATGGTTGTAGGCAGTTGGCAGGGTGCTATGTGGGACACAACAGATGCTTAAGCTGTAGCAGCTGAAGCACCTAGTAACAAGGTTGGCTGCATCCTGACCACCTGCTCATGGCCAGGGTTCTGTAAGCTCCAGTATCTCTCATTCAATCACAGCCCTTCTTGAGATCTGTTTTTTAAATTAAATTAACCAAGTTCCAAAAAACAAACAAGAGTCTTCCACCCAGCCTTAAACTGGGCACTGCCCTTCCCCCCGGAGGTACTGTCTGTTCGTGCTCTCTGGCCAGCTGGAGAAGATGCAATGCCTAGCCTGCCTACTTGGCCTTCTCCTAAAGAAAAATCAAGACTTTTACCTCAGTTTGCTTACCCAGTCCCAACTCCCTTCCTCAGTGACCACTGCAAGAGATCTCTCTCTCCTGACAGCTTCATTCTTCTAACTCTGCTGTCATGGTGGCTCCCTTTGACCCTTTATAGCTCAAGTGCAGCCTCCCCCCCTTAACTGGTTCAACTAGGAGTGCATGCCCTGGCACAGGGAAGCTGGACCTATTTTAATCACAGGGTCCAGCCACCCTGTGACACTCACAGAGCTTAATGGAACCATGGTGCTCTACCAGGATTGTTTCAAGACAAAATTGGGCACCACAGCACTGCAAAGGTGCCCCAGGAGGTGACAAATACACTGGTGTGGGTCTTCCAATCCCATTACACAATCAGAACATACAGGAGGCTGGTCCCAGGATCTCCCACAGACTGAAATCTGTGACAGACCTCCCCAGCCGGGGAAATGGAGCTTCTGTGTACATGGTCCTCACCAAAACTATCCCATGACTTGAGAGTGGGCATTAGGGTGCCTGGTAGGGCTGTGTTTAGGACTCCAGGTTTTCTTAATACAGCCCTGGAAAGGGATGTTGTGCAAATAAATTTATAAAGGACTTTGAGTTCCTCAGAAACAAGGTGATACTTATTAACAATAATGTCTTATACTGTATATGTTTTTTCTTAGAAAGAACAATACAAATCAGAAGACATGTATTTCTTCAAACAAAAACAGCTATAACAATAGTTTATAAATAAATCATGATGATCATATCTTATTCAAAGATTTTTATTTATAAAGAACATTTTCCTGGGCTGAAATATATGATAAATGATATACATGTCTAGTTATAAATTCCTGAAAAAGAGGAGTTTTCTGGTAGACCCTTAACCACAATGCCATAATGTATTAGGATATGTGAAATTCATGTGCATATATCTGAGAAGATCAAGAAATTGGATTACATGTCATTTATGATTCTGTTGAGGAGCTAACAGGAGAGAAAGCATTACAGTAGAAAAGTCGTTGTCAAATAATGGTGTCAGAGGCTGATTCTTAACTTTTCTCTTGGTAAATCATTTTGTATGCACCACTTTAAATGTTTTGGCCTTATTTCTTTAGGTCCATGAAAGAAATGAATAACCTACTTACTGTAGAAGGGCTCTTATATGTACAATGTCTGGGGTAGTTGGACAAAATTATGTGATTTGTTTGAAAATATGACAGGTAAATTAAGTATACAGCAATTCTACAATGATTTCATAAATGAAAAGAACCTATAGTTGTTTTCCCTTCCATGACAGATGTTACTTATATTGACATATTGTATCATTCAACAAAGATCACTAGGGAGATATAGAATTATTAGATTAATGTATAAATAGGTATCTTTACATTCAGATTTTTGTTTTTCTTTTCATAGATTGACAAGAAAAAAAAAGGAAAATGTGTCCATAAATTCAAAGGGAGGAGGAAGATCTTATGGGTGGAAACAATAAGGTTTTCTGTGATAGTGTTCTGAGGAGTTTATCAGTGTAACTGATCTATTTTTAAAAAAGAGAATTGACGTAAAAACATTAGAGAGCTTTCTGCCCCATTCCCAGGCCAAACTCTCCTGTCACTCCGCATCTAATACTTCAGTCTGGTTAGGTTCTTGTACCGTGATGTCTGTATGTTTCATATATTTAATAAAAGGAAAACAATGTGATCTCTCTCTCTGTTCTTCCCTCATTCTGTAGGGTTGTTGTTATATTTTAAATATGTGCTTTTGGTGTTATCGAGAGAAAACTAGATTGAAGAACTGAGTTTTTACATTTAGCGCTGAATATTCTGAAATTTACAGTCATTTTAAGATTTTCAGGGAGCGAGTTTCTGAGCTGTGTGGGCAGTCACTGAGAAAACTTTGGCTTTAGCATACAGTTTCACTTTCGAAGTTTGACAGTTCTTTTGTTTCAGTGGAATGCAGCAGATACAGGAGATCAGGACTCCCAGAGTGAGGCAGTTCTTCACGTACTTTGGGCCAATCACATGGAGGACTTGTAAAATAAGGTCCAGACCTTGAATTTGAATCAGTAGTCAACGGGGACTCAATGAAGAGAGTGTGACTGGCTGGCAGTGTTGCTGAGCAAACAGGGTGCTGGGATGAACCACCTGGAGCTGTTTTAAGTTTCACAGTTTAATTCCGAGGCAGAATCCTTCACAATAGTGAAGAGCCTGAAGATTGCAAATGTGTGGATCACCAAGGCCAAGTCCAAATCTGTATGATGGGTCTCAGTCCCCTGTCCAGCGATAGCCCCACGCCTAGCCACTGGCACTGCATCCAGTATGAAAGTATCAGAGGCTATGCTTAGAGAGACACCTTAGGGCTCTCTAAGCAAAAGATTTTACTACAGAACTTCAATATTGGTGATTGGTGTGGGTTCTGCTAATTTGGTTTCATATGCAGTACCTCTAGGTAACAGTTTAAAGGGTTGATGTTACACAGCCTTTAATGACACTGGTGTGCTCTGATGCTGAAGAAGAAAAATAACTGCCCTTGTGTCATTTTGCTGTAGGAGATGTTAGAAGGGTTTTGGTTTTTTAACATTTCAGTGAAAGATTCAGAACTACTCAGAAAAGCTACACTGAAACTAGCCAACACTTCTATCCATTTATCAGATCACCTGTAGCTCCTATTTCAAGACAAGTGAAGCAACAATTAATAAGTCAAAGAAAGTTACTTTGTGTCTGCCAGCATATTTAATTAAACAAAAAATTAACAAAACTAACAACTTTGGAGCCACATCTTGCCATCAATCTGCACAAGAACTCCCACTGACATCCTTATACAACTCGAGAATTGTCTTTGATGTATATCAACATTTAAAGAGTTCCAGAACTTCATATTTTTGAAAGTCTCCACTGCTTTCACAACAACTGCCATCGGGGATCTGCTTTCTTGGGGCTACCTTTTGACACTCTGCATGGCAGTCTCCCATTTAGTCAACTGGCTAACAAAAAAAACTATGGATGGAGATTAGGACTCATAGAAGAAAAGTATCTACAGACATACTGTGTGTGAATAACGCTGTGGGCACCCATCCATGTACAACAATGAATGGAATGTGTTGGTCTGAAAAGGTATGAATGTGAAATAATATTATTGAAGGGTACATGTGGATTTGACGTAACTGAACTGAGGGAGTAGTTCATATGTATGTTTCCGTGTTGGTGGAAATGGTTGAAGGAGAACAGGTTGGCAGCAGATATTTCAATTAATTTATTTAGTTTACTATTGCTGTCATAATCTAATCTATGGACACTGCCAATTATTACAAAGAGTCAGTGTTAAGAGAATAGCTGAACAAAACAGAGAAAAACAGAGACTGCCTCGTTAGAGTACATAATAAAATGAACAACATATCAATAAATATCTATGTTATTAATGAATATACTCTGTGATTCTGAATATAATTAAGATGGGTCTTAAGAGATAATATGACCTCAAGCCATTAGGAAAGACAACAGGAAAATATTTCTTCTTACAGATGAGTTTCACAAACTGTGACATGTACTATTGCTCCATTGGATATTTCTTTCTTTCTTTTACCTTCTTTCCAGTGTACGTGAAAATCTGAATACATGATCTGGGAGGTTCCATGATGCATTTTGTACAATGTTTAAAGTAAATGGAAACAGGAGGGGGAGCTCTCATCACACCAGCCAAAGAAGTTAGGGACCTGTGGGGAGTTCTACTTACCCAAGACAGGAAGAGAAGGGAGAGCTACTCTATCCCTTTCTCCTCCCTACCCTTCCTTCCTTTAACCCCTGATTTTATACTGGCTTTTCTATGTCATGTGATAATGAAGTTGCTATGGTAATTATCATGAGTTTCCCAACCTTACAGTAATGCCCAAACAAAATCCCACATATTTTGCTAGCATCCCCATACACTCTGTCACTGATGCCTTACCTGATACAGCTTTCCTTTCATGCATTCTTTTTAAAAAAACAATATGTTGTTTTTCCATATTTAAACAGGAGAATCTGCTTTTCCATTTATTTCTTTCAAAGAGAAATGACCTCAGTTACACTGCTAGGAAAAGGTCTCTTAAATTGCCTCTAAATTGAAGTAGGACAAGATATTTAGTTATGTTGAAGTGTGGCTTTTGCTGTAGGTATTTTTAAATTATGTTAAGGGCACCTAGAGTGCATGGATACATGTCCTTTAAAAATATGTGACTCTCAGTAAATAGAAACAGAAAAAATAGAGAGTAAATTAAACACTTGTGGGGAATTTTTTTCAACAACCTATTTGCATGTTCCCTTTGTATACACAAATTTTGTCTTTTGCAAGTGCAAATGATTGTGGCCGTAAAACTGTGAGGAAAAATTTAAGGCCAGATCCTCTTCCAACTGAAATCAAGTTTTACTAGTGACTTCAATAAGTGGAGGACTGAGCCTTAACAGGCTGATTAATGCCCCTCTGAAATTCTGGGCGAAGCCCCTAGCCCCACATAAGTCAACGGCAAAACTGCCATTGATTTCAGTAGGGTCAGGATTTCACCCTTAGTCTGTAAGTACTTGTTAAAATCGTAAGTACCACTCAGGCAAACACTTACATATGTGCATAACTTTACATGCATGAGCAGTCCCATTGCACTCAAACAACTAAAGTTAAAGGCATGCCATCATTTATAGGGTGTTAAAATGCAGAGTATCAAACAAACACTGTTTAGCCATTGGAATGGTGAGGATTCCTTCCAAATCATGCAGTTATTCTCACACTAGAGATATGTGCTGTCACCGTTCAGTAAATATATGTAATTAGTTATGGCCTCTCTAAGGCGAACAGCAGATTTATTTTCATATACTTTTTGGAAATGTTCAGTCCTATTCCATTGTAAGATTAACACAAGAGGAGCCACTTTCACAATTTCTGATGTTCTAACTCTTCATAGTAAGTGGATGAGCCACTATTAAAACACAAAATTATCTCTTTTTCTTGGCTTCTGTCTCTCAGATGACAAGTAGAACAATTCATACTCAGCTTAGTTCCAAAACTTACTTCAGTAGTTGAAAATTTATAATAAATCATACCTGTAATTTGAACATTCTAAATACAGGAATATTAGAAACTGAACTTTTCCTAGGCAACACCAGGCCCTATGTCATCACGGGATATTCCAATAATAAACACTGGAATGAAAACACCAGTTTTCAATGAGGTATGACTCCTGACAGACGCCAAGAGGTGATCCATGGTCATTGCAAAATAGAAACAGCAGCAGCACTTCTGTACCTATCTAAAGTCAATAGTAGATATACAGACAAACAGTACATACTCTGGGATGATCAGGATGTTAAAGATTTATTGGCAACTGTTGAAAAGCAGGACTTCTGAGGATCAGAACTCAGACTTAGCAGCACTAGATTCAAAGTGATGCCTGTTTTATAGCCAAATCCTGCAGTCCTTAGACAGGAAAACTGACAGTCAAAATTCCCACTGAAGGAAAATGCAAGGAATACCAGATTTGGTCCTAAGAGACAATCAATCATATTTGTCCACTCACTAATTTAACTGGCTTAGTCCTAAAAAGCAATTAGTCATATTTGTCCACTTACCTGCTTTAATGGCTTGAGGCCATTTGCATTGCTTTGGCCTGTTGTTGCACTCTGCAAAATTCCTGTTGCTTTGAATGGAAGTTTTGCCTGTGTTAGGAGTGCAGGATTGGACCCTCTGTCAGATTATTTATCTGCTTTGATTATTAGAAAAACAATGCCTTATTACCATAATTACAGCAAATGTTCAGAAGAAGAATTTCAGAAGAAATTATTATTATTAAGTTAGAAACACATATTAAAAGATATAATAATACTTAAGCATATGTCATAGACAGTGTATTTCATGTAAAACTCTAAAACTAGCACTTTTGGTACATGGTTTTTTTAGAAGTTTCTTTAAACAGAACCATCATGTCCACATATTTTTCATTAAAACTGCCTTATCAGCTCATAGTAGAAACTGATACTTTTCTCTAATACAAGAATTCACTTTACCTTTTTCATCAGGATATATCCATAAAACTGAACAGGTGGCAGTTCAAATCACAATTGTCTTCTGAGGGAGACAATGTATTAAAGCTAAAGGCTTCAAAAAGTTCTGGTGCTGTACATGAAATTATGTGAGCAAATTTTCATCATTAGATTTAATTTATAACCGATGAAACAATACTTGAAGATTTTGCTGTTTGATAGGAGCTCAACAACAGTGATTCAGTTGTAATGAGTTTCGAACAAGGAGAAAATGAGGGGCATTAATATTTTTCCACTAGAGTAAAAAAAGCACCTTTATGACAAATTCACAATGAATTTGATGTTACATACCAAGTACTGAACATCTCTGCAAATTCACACAAATTATTTTGCAAAAACCCATTACATTTAAAAATATTACAAAAAAATCTGAATACCTTTTAGCACTTGTGCATATAAGGCCAGAATCTGCATTTCTTGTGGATGCAAAACTCCCACTGAAATGCATGATAGAGCCAACACTGTCTATACTTTGCTTTTGTGCAGCATTCTATGTACAGTATGTATTGTTGCATCTACACTGATGCAAAGGAAGCCTATACAAGAGCCTTTGCAGGTTTTTACTACTTTGCTAAACTGTATGATCAAATCTGTTTCCCTGCTTACTCATTATTTGTTTAGGCTGTGATTAAAGTTATTCTTTTTGTTGAACAGTTCTGGTGACTGTACATCTACATAGATGTAGGCTACAACTTTCCAGCCTGACACGTTTTGATGATTACTCCTCCATTAACAAGCCAAACATATTTTAAATCACAAATTCTTCATATTTTCAGTACTGCAGAGCAAACAAATAAACAACAGTGACTCTATGTCTCTAACCGCTCAACCATCTGAACAGAGTAAGCATGGCTTATTCTAGTCTCTAAAGGAGAAAGAGTTCTGCTCAACTTTTTATATTCACAAATGTCAGTGATTTAAGCTTAAGAAATAAAAAATGTAAATTAGACATTGTAACATACAAAACGAACTTAGCTTTGACAAGCTAAGCAGAGATCTTTATGGAGAGCCTAGTCATACACATACAGAACACATTTTAGCTTTCAAATATATTTAAAAAAATGTGTAATTCGAAGCTGTACCGCAGTCATAATGAAAAATTCTTTACAATTACAATTTTGACTTATGGAACAATGGACACCCCCATATCGCATCGTATCAGGTAATTACGAACTGCCAAGGAGTAAGAAAGCAAAACCCAAGAAGAATCAATGTAACCCCCACAGTGTGTACCGTAATTCAGTACCTCATTTCTCAAGTACCTCCTATCAAACCATTCATTCTCATTTCCTAGGCACAGACAAAAAAGAAAAAAAAACCCAACAGAGTTAATCAAACCTTTTCATGACAGAGACAGCTTCTCAGAGCACATACCCAGGTTTGGAAGTTGAGGAGGAGGAAAAAGGAAAGGGCGGGGGGGGGATATCAGAAAGTGAATGGCAGCTCGTTCAATGAAAGCTTGTAGCCGCTTTCAAACCATGAGTGCCATGAGTTCACCTAAAGGGGCTGGGAGTGGGGGGACTGTTCTGCAGCGGGGCTGGGCAGGATCGTGGAGCCTGGCTTAGGAACACGATGCTTTGCGAGAGACACTTCCTGCAGGGGTCGGGTAACAGGCAGCCCAGCAGCGGGGAGGCGTTTCTCCGGCCGGGGAGATGCTGGGGCTGAGAAGCAAGCGTGTGTACTCCCGTGTGCTGCACGGCCGGGCCTCCCGCGCTGTTCTGCCCACGGACTGCGATCGCCCAGCCGGGCAGGAGCCAGCCCCTGCGGGGGACACGCAGCATCTCCCGGCCCAGCCAGCCCGAGCGCTCCCAGGCCACCCTGACCCCACTGCTGCGCCTCTCTCCCCCGGCGGCGGCGGCGGCGGCTCGGCTCGGCTCGGGCTGGCGAGCGGGGGTCTCGGAGGCGCCCTGGCAGCTGCCCCAGCGCGCTGGCCCGGCCGGGGGAGGATGGGCTGGGACAGAGCGCGCCCCCTGCCCCTCCCCCGGCGGGCTGTGTGCGTGTGAGCGCGGGGCGGGCGGGGGGCTCCGGCTGCACTGGGGGGAGGAGCTGATGAGCAGGGACGCGAGGAGAAGCCCCCAGAGCCGGAGCCGCGGCGGATTCGGTGGCCGTGGAAGCCCCGCCCGCTCCCGGAGCCGGGGGCCGTCCTACCCCCCTCGCCTTCCACCCCCTCGGCTCCAGCCGCTCCGCAGAAGGAGCGGGGCTGGCTGGCGCGCTCGCTCGCTCCCACTCCCTGTCTCTCTCTCCCTCTCTCCCAAACACACGCACCAGGCTCTCCCTCGCTCGCCCATGCAGACAGCAGCCGGAGCGGCGGAAGATGGCTGACTCCACAGGGCATCACCCACCCTCCAGCCCGCCTGCATCCCCGACCCTCCCCGCGCCGCTCTCGCCTCCGACCCTCCCTCACGCCAGCTTCCACCGCTGAGCCAGCGACCCCCGCCCAGCCCCGCCGCCCTCCCCACTTCTGCTTCCCAGCCCCCCCACGACACCAGCAGCCATTTCATCTCCACCAGCCAGACACAAAAAATGGCAGAAATGGAGAAAGAAGGGAGACCTCCCGAAAATAAAAGAAGCAGGAAGCCGGCTCACCCGGTGAAAAGGGAAATCAACGAGGAGATGAAGGTATGTGCCTGTGAGGGGGAAGGGGGACGCCTCTGCCCCCCCCCCCCCCAGTCCTCCACCGGGCAGGGCAGTGAAATAAGAAAGGATCTCTTGTCATTTTTTTTGGTAGGATGCACTGAATGTGTCTCAGCTCCGCCTCCTGGGCTGAAAACAGAGCCGAATTCACAGGCTGCAAAGCCAGCTTATTGACCGCCTTTGATTGCTTGATATATATTTTTTAAACTCTCCCTCCTTCGGTTTTTTAAGCTCCTTGGGTGCATTTTCTATTACAATCCTCGCAGGTTAACTGGAAAGCTGTGAAGTTAGGGGAGGAGGGAGGGCTTTTTCAACACTGGCTTTCTCTCCTTTTTCAGTAGCCAGCTGCAACCGTGTAATTAAAATGTCAAAGTGAAATGTTATGGTCTGAGCTGCACATCATTTTTGGGCTTAGAGACAGGGACTCTCTTTTCTCCCCCCTCTCTTCTTCCTTGCCTCCTCCTCTGTTCTACATGCCTCACTTCACAGTTAATCAAAGCAGCATAGGTGTTGTTGAAAGAGAGCTGTCCGAGGGGCTGTTGTTGATAGGAGTCTATTTATTGTTTGGAGTCTATTCCTATCTGATAGGAAACTGTGCCAGTCCAGCTGTGTTCCAGAGGTAGCGCTGGAGGCTGTTCCTCCAGCTGTTAGAATGGGAGCGATTGCACAAAAACACATTTCAGGACTTCTTTTAGCATTAGGTCGCAGGTCTAAGTTGGACTGGTCCTATTTTGTGCCTTTATTTTCCAAGTCTATTCCCTGACCTGTATTTATTTTATACCTCTGATGTATTTTCCCCATGAGTCATACACAACTAGCACGTATTGCAGGACTTCAGCTGAACTTACTTTTTAAAAATGCAAATATAAATTAAAACAGTGCAGTTTATATAATTTATATATATATATATATATGATAAAACTACCATTATTTAATGTAAATGGATAATTTATACTAAAACAGAAAGTCATTGGAATATTGCTGCAAAAATGTCATTATAGATGTCATTATATATATATATATATAACATACCTATTAACAGGACATTTTATAATATAGCATTGTTTTTCATCCAGTATTAAAGGGGAATGCTGTATACAATTCCTCCCCCACACCCCCCAAACTTCATTACTAATTTGACTAGACATTCTTTACTGGTTAAGGTAGGCATTCTCTTTTCCATGTTGTCTGTGTACTGAGTGAGTGTGTTTCACCAGAACTGGAACTGTGGACTTGGGTACTATTAGTGGTATGAACAAAATAAGGGCTAACTGAGAGTTGCCACTGATATCCAGGGCAAACCACTCTCGATTCCACCCCCAGAGAGCATTATTGTTTCTTTGAGAGATTTGTGACACTTCCTATTTTTGGATGGGACTTTCTAAAGCCTGTGGATAGTAACAGTAATTGCTCATCATAATCACATAGTTTTGGGAGCTGCACAAATCTATCACATTTTAAAACACCACTTAATGCGATATATATGGAGTGCAGTTTTTAAGTTTCATAGGTTCTAGAATTACAAATTAGTTAATTTTAATCGAAACATGTGAAATGTTATCCTGGCTGGATATAAAGGCTGACTGTGCTGGATCCTCTGGGTTTGTTTTGTTTACTTTGGCTGCAGGCACACTCAGCGGTTTGGGAGATAGTTGTTCTTCTACAGTATAACAGATGTTTGTCTGAAATGGTGAGGAAGAAACAAAAACAACATTGTGTGAAGGAGAAAAAATACACAGTTTTAAACTATTGCTTTGGTATTAAGGATTGGAATTAACCTTGATGTAGAGTTTCTCTTTTGTTATCATTTTTACTGTTTAACATTACAAACCTTAGGATTTTAACTGTATTAATAATTAAATCACAAGTTATATGCTGATATGATTGGAATTTAGAAGAGATTTCATTTTTTTTCTGAGCTGGGGTAATGTAAATGTTGGCAGTAGCTTTCACAAAGCACAGATCACCTAGTAGTGCCAATTATGCTATTGAGCTAGGAGACCGCATTTTTAGTAAGAGCAGTTGGTTCTTATAATAATCTAACTATAATAAAAGAAAAAACTTAAAAAGTTTGCATATTTGTGCTGTTTAGAATGTTAAGAACTGTGGGAGGGTTCATGCGTTTCCTGATATATTTTTGCATTTAATAAAAATCTGTTCTAGGTTCTTTTTTCATAAACCTGAAGAGTACAGTGACATATATTGGTTACACTGTATAAAATGTGTGTAACAAAATGTCATAGAGAGCACAATGTGCCCTTTTGTAGGTTCATATCTATAATGTTCAAACAGCCTGACTGTTTCCCTTCATCTGAACTGCTTTCATCTGGACCAGTGTAAAATAAGCTCTGGTAAGTAATCACGGCAGAGCAGAAAGAAAGGAATGTATACAGCAATAGACAGCCTAAGCTGTAAAAACTGTAACCTGAGTACCAGCAGCAGATCAGATATCATGGCTTCAAGGTAGGGGAAATGAAAGAGATGAAGGGGAGGAAAAGACGAGAGAGGGAATGGAAAAGTCAGCTTGGAAAGTGAAGGAGTAGTAGGAGGGCCCCCTCAGGGAAATTTGGCTCAGGGATTAGGGAATTTTATCATGGTGTACAGTGACCTACTCAAGTTTCAGCCCACGTTGGATCAAATTGCTTCCCTTTGCTAGCAGAAAGAAAAAGTACTGGTGTATATGTGATTTTTTTTCTTTGGGTAATAAAAAGGCCATTGGTACAAGTGTCTATTTTAAGTTCAGCAAATGCAAGGCACTATGAATGAGCAATAAAATTACCTCATCACAAAGACTTCCTTCATGATTTGCTGTTTGATATAGTTACATATTTACTCAAGAATGATTACTAAACCCAAACTGCTCGGTTTTCGTAGGTTGCATCAGTAATGTCACTTCCAGCTCAGTTTTAATATGATTGGAAACTTGTGTTGCTTGCTGTTTCATTATGCCAGATATTAAGTTACATTTTTGTTATCCCTATCCCAATGTACATGATGGTTGTAACAAATTTAAATTTGATACAACATCGTATGCAAAAAAAACCATGACTCTGCATAGTTTCCCTATGTTACGTTTCAATTAAAAATATTCAGATAAAAGTGTTTTGTTTCACTGTGACCTTCACAGTCTCTCTCTTTTCCCTAATTTATTTTTATGTCCTTCTTTCTTATATTCTCTTCCCCCCCCTCAGATTATACTTTCTACTTATCTTCAGAGATGTGTGTTCATATGCCAACTAGAAAAACAACAAATTGTTATTCTGAAACTAAGTCAGTGTCATTTATCACTTTGGTACTTTTCAGTGACTATTATGAATAATACAACATGTATTCTATTCAGGAATATAATGTAATCAAGGCAATCTGACACTTTTAATAACTAGTTTAATTGTTACAGCCTAATCAATACAATAGTCTAAAGACTTGGTACAGCTCTATACCTCATTCCTTCCCCCCCCTCTCCACATATTCCCTCTACCCACACTTACTTTATTGTGCTATACTATTGGGGATAGCAGGAAAACTTAAGAATGTGAAAAAGGTGATTTGAAATATATTTTGTTAAATTTGCTAGAATAAATTAATGTGATTGCATCAAGCATAGTGTGCTGGAAGCTCTGGTAAACAAACAAGACTTAATTTATCTACATGTTTAGATTCTTTGTCAATTGCACAGTTAGCGATTAATCTGTGTTATAATTTCACAGAGCTGCCTCCATGTGCCCTAGGAGTTTACCATCTATAAATATTCTCAATAGTAATTTGTACCTAAAATTGGGCTTCATTCCTGATGCCTAGCACTTAAGACATCTGTTATAGTTTAACAGTAAACTCATCAAAAGATTCTTCAATTTAGTTTTTTTAATATTCCCCGTATTTAAAAGGATCACTGTCAAAATGTAACAGACACTGCAGCACTGACTGCATTTGAAATGAGCCAGATAAGTGTAAATATTAAAAAGATCCCAGGGAAACTCCTCCCTTCTCTCCTGAAAAGCAAAAATGTGTTTGTAAAAGTAAAATCAGATAGCCTTTATCAATTGTACTATTCCAGGTCACTGTTACTATACCGTTTTTATGGAAGTAGATTTATGAGATATCTACAGAGTGAATTGTATTATCTGCATGAGAGACCTGCACCTATCCTCTTTAATGGAGTAAGAGGTCTGTGTATTAACTGTTTATACAAATGAGGTTGATAAAGCCCACCTTACAACACTAATAAAGGGGTGGCTGAGTGAGAAAAAAGGAAATTAAAGAAAGGTCAGGAAAATTTACTTATTGACAGCAACACTACTTATTGACAGCATAATATTCAAAATGGTGGCAATGCAAATGAGCAGAGAAAATGTGGACTGGAAAAAAGTGATCAAGTTCATGTGGTGAATATGCCCACATTTTAATTTCCTTTATATACCTGAGGTGAATCCTCAGTGCTGTATATCTGGTGGGTCACTCATGCAAGGAAATGGAATGGAGCCACTCTGCTTCCTCCAAAATGTGAAATAAACATTCAACAGTAAAACCTAGAAGAAAATTAGTCTGACAGACTCATTCTCTTTTGTGTTTCCTGCCTCTGTCTTTGCCAGGCCTCACTCTATGAGGCCAGGCCTGCCCCTGTGAATAAGGTTCATAGAGAAGGAGAGAAAATAGAGAGAAAATTGAAGGAAAAAACACCATTTTGTTTTAAAATATATCCATTAGTAAAAATTTGGGAAAACTCTCCTCTGTGAAGTAAGGTCAAACCTTAGGTATGTGATTACAGTGAAATGAATCCTGTAAAGGGAATCAATGTTAATGGAGATAAGATTTCTGTTGCCTCATATCATTAGTCTCATAAAAGAAATCACAGATAGTCAGATCCACAAAATCTTCTTCCCTCTTCCTATGAATGAGAAGTAAATTCACTTCAAATTACAATCTAACATAATGATCCAGTTTTTCGAAGAGGGAGATAGGAGGGTATTTATGTTTTTGTCAAGAAAAAAGAAATGATCCTGTTAGAACATGCAATCAAACCACACTGCAGAATTGCAATATGTGGCTTGGGACTCACAGGGGGGCAAAAAAGAAGATATGTATATTAGGAGCTGAAAACTTTAGGGTATTGTTATTACATAACCAAGGGCCTCTGCAATACTATAGCATTTTAAGGCCAATTTCTTTGGCAAAGAGGAGTCTGTTGCAAACCTTCGTAAATTCCATGGCAGTTAAGCAGATGTGATAGCACACAGCTGCACACCTGCATTGTCAGCTAACATAATCCAGGAGATTTCACGTTAGCCATTCTGTGAGATTTAAGTGATTCTTTCAATGCCTTAGGAACTACAGCTCAAGAGATTATCAACAACTTGGGATAATAGATATATGGAGTAGGCCATGACAAAAAAAAAAATGAGCATTGTCTAGTGGTCTGAGTATGGAGTCAGGAGTTCTGAGTTCTTACTCTCAGCTCTGTCACTGATTTATTGCGTGACCATGGGTATTAGTCAGCCACCTTATACCTCAATTTACCCATATGTGAAATGAATATAATCATGATTCCCTACCTCACTGGGGTTTTGTGAAGTGTAAGACCCCAGTCTTGCAATCAGATCTGCTAGCACAGTGATCTGCACCAGTGCAGAGCTCCAGTGGGGTTCAATAGGCCTCCATATAGTCTTTGGGGTCCATGCTAATATTGCATAATAGGGACCCAATTAATTAATGGATGACATCCTGGTGTGGAGGACCTGCCTGAGGCCCTCTGGAGTACTCCAGCCTTACAGTGGGGCTATACAGTTGGGATTGCTGGCAAAGCAACAAAGCAAAGGGCTTCTGCTCCCCTCCCACCCCCCACCAGAAGGTAGGTCTCTGTCCTGCTTTGACATAGTGTGGAGATTATCAATTGAATGGGTTGGGAGAGAGGCCCCTGTATCTATTACATATAGATCCAGTGGCCCTATCACCCTGCACAAATGGGATAGAAGCTCTGTTTCCACTGTTTGGCCCATAGACTGAAGTAGCAACCATTGGTGCATCTCCAGAGACTCATCCTGAGTGGAGGATGGATTTTATCTCCACTACCTCTTACCCACCATACTGCATCGGGATAAAGTCTGATTATACAGCCTTTATTATGGCATCATAATATTTAGAATATCTCTTTGAGAACCTCAGATGAATGTGTTACAGGAGTGCAAAGCATTATAATTTAAACACTACAGGTCACAGAAAACCACCACAAGATACAGCTATGCATTATGTACCCAGGCCCATATTGTTGTGTTTGTGCATAAGAACAGCCATACTGGGTCAGACCAATGGTCCATCTAGCCCAGTATCCTATCTTCTGACAGTAGCCAATGCCAGGTACTTTAGAGAGAATTAACAGAATAGGCAATCTTCGAGTGATCCATCCCGTCATCCACTACCAGCTTCTGGCAATCAAAGGCTAGGGATCCCCAGAGCATGAGGTTGCATCCCTGACTGTTTTGGCAAATAGCCATTGATGGATCTATCCTCCATGAACGTATCTAATTCTTTTTTGAAACCTGTTATAATTTTGGCTTTCCTAACATCCCCTGGCAACGACTTCCACAGGTTGACTGTGCATTGTTTGAATACTTCCTTTTGTTTGTTTTAAACCTGCTGCCTAATAGTTTCATTGGGTGATCCCTGTTTCTTGTGTTGTGTGAAGAAGTAAATAACATTTCCTTATTCACTTTCTCTACACTAGTCACGATTTTATAGACCTCTACCTTATCTCCTCTTAGTCCTCTCTTTTCCAAGCTGAAAAGTCCCAATCTTTTTTAAACTCTCCTTATTAATCTCTACCCTTAATCATTTTTGTTGACCTTCCCTGTAGCTTTTTCAATTCTAACATATCATTTATGAGATGGGGTGATCAGAACTGCATGCAGTACTCAAGGTGTGGGTATACCATGAATTTATATAGTGGCATTATGATATTTTCTGTCTTCTTATCTATTCCTTTCCTAATGATTCCTAAAATTCTGTTAGTGCTTTTGTCTACCACTGCACATGATTGAGTGGATGTTTCAGAGAACTAGCCACAATGACTCCAAGATCTCTTTCCTGAATGGTAACAACTAATTTAGACCCCAGCATTTTGTACGTGTACTTGGGATTATGTTTTCCAAAGTGCATTACATTGCATTGATCAACATTGAATTTAATCTGCCATTTTGTTGCCCAGTCATCCAGTGAAGCATTCAAAGGTTTGGCACTCACCATAACCCAGATTTTACTATATTGACTTTTCAGCCTTCTGTTGGGCAGGTGTCTCTGAGGACACAACTCAGGCTTAACATGGGCAAAACTGAGCTCTTGATTCTTCCCCAAAACCTTCCCTCTTGCTCCTTTCTTAGTCACTGTCACTCACTCAGGCCTATAAACAAGGTGCTATCTTTGATTCAGCCCTCTTTCTAGACCCACACATTCAACTGTGTCTACATCTTGCTGCTGGAGCAAAAATAATCTTTGTGGCTCATCACTTTGACCATGTTACCCACCTCATTGCAACCCTCCACTGACTCCCCCTTCTCTATTACATCAAGCACAAACTACCTGTCTTCACTTTTAAGGCCCACTGTGCTCTATACTCACCTTAACTATAATTTCTTATTTGCTATAGAGACGTAAGACCCCCACATTTGCTTCACCATTGATTGCCCATTTGTCAGATTTTCAGAAGAGTACCATCATGCTGTCCCCCATGCTAGCCCTGTAAAATCCACAAGGTCACTACATTATCCTTCTTTACATTTCTCCTTAAAACCCACCCATATCATGATGCCTGCAGAACACTTGACAATGATTAGGCAACTGCTGTGCTGTGATTGCTGATTATTCGTAACTCTCTTTTTGTTCCCTTGTGCTCTGTTTGTCACGTGCACACCATCTTAAACTTTATTATTATGGTTATTACTTATCTGTATTACTGTAGCCCTTAGAACCATGGACCAGGACCCCATTGTGGTAGGTGCTCTACAAACAGAACACAAAGACATAGTTTGTAAGCTCTTTGGGGAGTCTAAGATAAGAAACAACAGATGGATACAAGCAGACGAGGGAATACAAGGAAATAATGAGACAATATTGGTCAGCATGATCGACAGTGGTGTCAGCACACCTGCAGTCTAGCCATGGTCAATTTTTTTTGCAGCCATCGTGGAAAAATAGAACCTTAAGAAAAGATTTGAAGAAGGATAATGAGGTGCTTTGTGACTAATTATGGGGACCTCCTTCCAGGAGGGGCAGCATGGCAAAAAACAAGCAGGTGCTTCCAAACTTTGACTGTAAGCTTTTTGAGGCAGGGACCGCATAGCACAATGGAGCCCTGGTCATTAGGTGCTACAACAATACTAATATTAAAATATAATAATCAAAATAAATAAGATGAATTAATTTTGAGTTGTTTTTAATTAAAGGGACTTTAAAAATAATATTTTTAAAAGATTCTTCACTCAGGTTGCCAGTAACATAGGACAAAATCCTACTTCCATTCAAATTAATAGCAAAAGAACAGTTGACTTCACTAGAAATAGGATCAGGCCTTTGGCTTTATTAAAATTAATAGAATTTTAAAATCAGATTTACTTTTCACCATGTTGCTGTACTTTTTGCACTTCACTCAGCTTGGAGACTAGGCTGGTTCAATTTGTCTAGAGTTACTTAACCTTTGTGACAATGTGGGCCATTACTGTCATCTTGGCTGGATCCTAAAGGCTGCAACTAATTTGTATATAGATTTATATGCATTTTAAAGGTAAAGAATAAATGCCTACAGCCTGTGATAAGCTGCCAAAATCTTAACAATGGGTTCCCTCCTCACCCCACGAGGGGGTTGTTGCCCACCCCCGCCTCCCAGAACTCCTGCCCCATCCAACCCCCCCGCGTTCCTTGATGCCCCCCCCCAGGACCCCTGCCCCATCCACCCCTCTACCCTGTCCCCTGACTGCCCCCAGAACCGGGCAGGAGGGTCTCGTGGGCCACCGTAGTGGGTGCCCACCCCTAAGAGGCACGTGCTGGGGGGCGAGGTGGGGAGTCCCGGAGGTGCTTACCTGGGGCAGCTCCCAGGAAGCATCTGATAGGTCCCTCTGGCTCCTAGGGGTGGGGGAGCATAGCTGGGGGGGAGCAGGGGGAGCGGCTGCTCCCCCACTGATCACATCAAAAGTGGTGCCTTAGGCGCCGACTCCCTGGGTGCGCTGGGGCTGGAGCGCCCATGGGGAAAATTTGGTGGCAGAGGTGAGCTGGGACGGGGAGCGGTTCCCCTGTGGCCGGCCCCCTCCCCCCCCGGGTTACCTGCTGCGGCGCGGGCAGCCCTCCTCATGCCCCCCCACCCCAGCTCACCTCCGCCTCCCTGAGCCTGAGCGGGAAGCCGTCACCTGCTTCTCAGCGCACCCCGGCTTCCCGCCGAACAGCTGATTCGCAGGAAGCCGGGGGGGCGGGCGGAGAAGCAGAGCCAGGCGGTGCGTTCAGGGGAGGAGGCGGAGGTGGAGTGGAGGTGAGCTGGGGCTGGGGGTGGGGCAGGGAGCTGCCGGTGGGTGCTCTGCCTACGGTGCCACTTTTGGCCAGTTAAATTTAGAACTGGTTCTAAAAGGGCTTCTAAATTGAACAACCGGTTCTAGTGAACCAGTGCGAACTGGCTGCAGCTCACCACTGCCTACAGCCTTTATTTACATATTCCCTGACAAGTGATTAGAAATTACAGTACTCAAAGGTTGAGTTAGTCAACAAAGCATCCACTGGAGCTACTGAAGTTAATTGTGGTTTAAGTTAGGATAGAGTTTGGCATCTGGATTCTATCCTGTTAGGTTAGTCTTTCAGGGCTGTGTTTCCATAGCTGCAGTGTAGGAAACCAATGGAAGGCTGCATTTGCAAGGCTATACTTCAGATCAGGATCCATGGACCCAGTCAGTTTAGAGGCTACATTTTGAGCAAACTTGGTTTATTTAGGTTTCAGAGTAACAGCAGTGTTAGTCTGTATTCGCAAAAAGAAAAGGAGTGCTTGTGGCACCTTAGAGACTAACCAATTTATTTGAGCATAAGCTTTCGTGAGCTACAGCTCACTTCATCGGATGAAGTGAGCTACGAATGAAGTGAGCTCTAGCTCACGAAAGCTTATGCTCAAATAAATTGGTTAGTCTCTAAGGTGCCACAAGTACTCCTTTTCTTTTTGGTTTATTTAGTTTCACTTTCAGTTTCTAGTCAATTTCATTTTCTGGTTCTCATGCCCTAGCATAATACTTCTGTTTTGGGAATTTCAACATTTCAGGGAAGTTTAATTTAAAAAAAAGTTTTTATTGTGATTTTATTCAATCTGCTGCTTACACACCTTCAGGATCAGTAATTTATTTCAGTTGAAATGGCTGTAGCATAGTGAGATTGATTGCTGGGACAGAAATCTTTGGTTTTTCTGCTGTAATGTTAAATATTTTATGATAGTATGAGACAAACTTTTGTGAATAATATATTCTAAAAACATAACTGACTTCCAATTCCTGAGCAAAAATCATAAACAATCCTCTTTTTTCCTTATTTTCTTTAAATTACAATAAAATAAAGGCCTTTCATAAATATGTGTATCACTGAGATTTAAATGTATTATATTATGTACTAGATTTGAAAAATGAACATTAGTCTGGAGGAGGTGGAACCAATCTGGCAGTTCATGGTACACTGCAAATAGAATTCGATTTATGCATTCATCTCTTCGTTCCAAATGATTATTGATTACATAAATAAGTAGGCAATTCTTCTCTTTCAGAACTTTGCAGAAAACACTATGAATGAGCTCCTTGGCTGGTATGGTTATGATAAGGTTGAACTGAAAGATGGAGAAGATATTGAATTCAGGAACTACTCTGCAGATGGGGAGAGCCGGCAGCACATTTCTGTTCTCAAAGGTAATGACATTTAATGTTCCTTTGTTCATGCAAAGAAGGATTAACTATCTCAACCTGCCAGAATTGGCTTGCACGGAGATTCATGTTTTGTTGCTTATTCTGCAGCTGATTTAAATATACATCTCTTACAGTGCCTTCCAGTAAGCAGAAAGCAATAGAATACAAGTCGCACAACATTTAACAACATAGCAGCTAATATGCTTTTACTAATGTATCTCCAACAGTAACATTTTTTGAGCCAATTGAAACTCATGCACCCAAGATTCCAAGGAGCTGCCAACAAATTAAAAAAAAAGAAGAAAAGAAAAGAAATGTGGAAATGTTTTCTTAGCAGTCTGGGTCTAATGAACCGTCCTTCTGACAAAATTGTTGGGCTGAGGCTTTTGATAAGGTCAGATGTTGAACTAGAATGTTCAGAATGTATGGAAGACCCATGAGTAGTATTTATAAAGGTTTACTTAATAATGTTTTTTATTTTAATATATTATTTCCTGAAAGTGTATTAGAAAGGCTTAAGGGGTGGAGCTTGTTTGGGGTCAGCATATCTGGTCCTTCATGTACTGTATATGAATTTGTTCAAAATCTAAACAATGGGATTCAGTCTTTTTGTTCAGCAGTTCAGTTGCTACCTTTTGACTCTTCAGCCACACCAGATGGATAGGGAATTGCAATCACAGTGAAAAGAAGAACATTTCTTCAGAGTAAAAGAGTAGAAAATTGCTGGATCTTGACTTATCCAACAAGAATTTCTCAAAGCTGAGGTAAAAGAGGAAATTACAGAGGCTTTGCACTGTTGAACTGCAACATTTTGCTGCATATATGGCCACCAGTCTCTGGGGTTTCTTTATGGTGGCATGCAGCAGCATTGTATTCAGTGGGTGTTGATATGAATACTGGCACCAAAGAGCCCAATACTGGAGGAGAGGGTGCTAGATAAAAGGTGGAAAAAGTAGAGGTAAGATAAAACAATTTAATTGTATAGACATTAAATGTTTGCAGCCATTAGTTGTATACTGTTATTGATACAGTAATTAGTATATGTATTCCATTTAAAATGCAATATGTGTAAGCCACCTTTAAAATAACTTGTTCCTATGCTCCAAGGTATTTTATTTTCTTCTGACATTTTAATAAACTAACCTTACATGGGATTCTCTACAGCCACGATCTATGAGGAATCACGTTTGTGGCACATTTTAAGAATAAGTCTGCATAATATTTTGCTCACCATGTAAAATAGATAGGATCATATGTATCGTTATTAACACATGATACAAGTCATATGTTTTATAGTACAAACAAAGATGGTGAATACCTGTGCCAGGTAGAAATCTTTGGCTTACAGAATCTGTAGGGGAAAAAAGTACTTTGCTTTTGTTGTGAGAAGAGGAAGAGCTGGTATTAAATCCTGTTCCTTAGTGAGTTAAAGTACAGCAGAGAAATGCCTGTAAATAAGAGTTCAGGTGTGGTTTTGTATTAAAGAATTACAATTATAACAACATTTAGCAAATATTTTTCTAAAATTTCAATTTTTTTGTTATTTTCTTTATCTTCTTTTCCGTTATTACTAGTTATTGGAGAGGAATAAGAGGTTCTCTTATTTAATCAGTCTACTCCTTTTGCATAATTCATCCGCTGACACCACAATCCAGTGTGTGACGACATAATTCACTGCCATGAAAATAACTGATATCAAAGACCGTGGAGTGTGATGTCACTGAATAAATCGTGCATACTTAGGCCATGTAAAAGAAAGAGAGCCTGATTTTTAAAAACCTTACAACAAAGTTTAATGCAGTTTTTGACAAAATATTGAAATTTTGCTGGAGCGTGGTAGTGGCTTTTGAAGGAGAAAATATTCTCATTTTTATTATTTGTTCTTTGTGTTGTAGAAACACAATTACATGAACAGATTTGTGAAAATATGTAGGGGCACCTAAGCAACGCTTCTGCCAAGCTGTATGATTTGTTCTTTTTCTTTTACAGAAAATTCTTTGCCAAAACCAAAATTACCTGAGGACAGTGTTATTTCACCATACAATATAAACACAAGCTATCCAGGGCTTGCCACAGGAAATGGACTTTCAGACTCACCAGCAGGGTCAAAAGATCATGGGAATGTACCCATTATTGTACCATTAATTCCACCACCTTTCATAAAGCCACCAGCAGGTAAATCACATAACAAACATTTCAAAGAATTATAACTATCATAGATAGCTATTCTGACCTTGTTAGATTGTGGCTCATTTGTAAAAGGTTAAGTTTAATTTTTTTGAAAGGCTGTCACAGTAGACTTGTAAGGATCCGTAGGTAGGAAGCAGCAGAGTGACTTTATTTGCTAGTATTATTGTAACATTCTTGTCAGTATCATAACGGGCAAAATTATGTACCTATTTATACTGCTTGTGAAACTCTGGATGTTGAATTATACTGTCTCAGCAATTCAACAATATCTGTTTTAAACAAATGATTTTCTTGTATGAAAAAAGTCTTTACATAAATTGATGGAAGATGATTAGATTATAAACAAGGTACACAAAGCATACAAGTAAACAAACAAACAGTCAAATCAATATCACATGTCCTTGTATCAGGCTAACAAGCTCATCCCAGGAAGACTATCTCAGTTCTCATTGAAATTCTGGACCATTGTCCTTTGGGGATTGTATATGATGTAAACTCTACCCCAAGAGATTGTACTGAAATGTTTTAAGAATTCTATGAAATTCTTACCTGGAGCAATTTTTCCATCATGATATTTCTCAGTTAGTTTGAAAAATTATTTATTCCACACTGCATGCTGTTTACCATTATCTGCTAAAGTAACTGTTGTGGCTATACTAGTATATATAATTGCTGTTATTATTTACTGTTGAGCACACTGCAATAGTTGGTGAATTTATATAGCAGCAGGCTCAATCCTGCTTCCATTGAAGTTACTGGGAGTGTTGCTGAACTTGGTTAACTTCACTGGGGCTAGAACTGGACCTAGAATGTACTAAATATATATTAGAAAAATCACTATTCCTCTATTAGAGAATTCAGGAACGTGGTGATGTATTTAATTATTAAAGTCCCAGTCATGCAATGGATTCCTGCACCCATACAGAGCCCCACTGACACTGGGCAGAGCAGCTTGCAGGATCAGGGGCCAAGTGTGGAATGGCCTTCTCTACACTTCAACACATTTACAAAAGTTGAATTTAAAAATCCATAATACATAATCTATTTTTGTGTTTAATATTTTATTTGGCTGAAAGCTGATTGTTGGATTCCTGAATTATTTTTTTGCCATTTCATTTTCAGTATTAGAGGATATTTTAATATTTGAAAAAATTTCAAACATATTACTAAATCTATTCTCCTTGCCGAAAATTTTCCATATATTTTGTACCATTATTGCTAATTACCACAGCTATTTGGGCCCGCTCCTTCAGCCTTTGCACAGCAAAATCTCACCCATATGGGCTGAATCTTAAAATGGGGTTAATCTGCCCTTGAACATTTAAACAAGTGCTTGGTATTTCCCAAGCTATCTTCTCTTCCAGTTTGATTCAAGACTGAAGTCATAATGCTGAATTTGTGGCAACACTATTATGTTATTCTAACATAGGGCTATGGCATGAATTGTTCATGCTGTCATAATTGATGAATTTAAATAACAGCAATCAAGCAGGAAAAGATTGACTATGCCGTAGAAAAACAAATAACCTCAACTGTAGCAATGGGGACACAGGAAAATATTGGCCAAGCAGATTTATTTCTGCGCTTCCCCCATCCACTTACCAAGT
The DNA here is from genome assembly GCF_965140235.1 of Caretta caretta. Taxonomy (NCBI): domain Eukaryota; kingdom Metazoa; phylum Chordata; order Testudines; family Cheloniidae; genus Caretta; species Caretta caretta. Next base: position 82,920,791 of record NC_134208.1, read on the forward strand.
ATGTTCAGTATTAGAGTCCACCAATAAAACTGGCCTTCAAAGTATTTTTTACATTTGTTCCTCCCACCATGCTTTTGGTACTTTATGATGTATAAATAAGATCTGAAGGTTGGGTTTTTGTTTAAGGTATTTTCTCACTTTTTGTTGTACCTTTTTTGCCTTAGAAATATTATGATGTCAAGTCTGATCTTTCATGTTCCTGTTTGAGAACTTTTGATTGTCTTGCAGTAGTGTATCGTGAGCTCTTACACAATCTGAAGGGGCTGGAGTATTGAATATGTAACAAAGTTATCTTTTCCCCCAAGTGTTCACTATGCAATAAATATGATTTTTTTTTCAAACCAAATGAAAACCCAAAGAGTTTTAAATAGCCTGCCCAAATTCACCTCACCTCTCAACGGTTCAACTTTTAATATTAACTTAATAAAATACTAGGGTGCTTTTAAAAATTTTACACCAGGTACAAGTGTGCATGTACAAACTGAAAAATTATAGAACACTAGCTGATCAAATATTAACAGCTCCCATTTAAAGGCTCTCACCCCTTACAATAAACACCTCTGAGAAGGCCTGAGAAGACATGTGGGCCTTATACGGTGTATTGAAGAAGGGCAACAGTCCTGGGATATGGCAGATTGGTGTGGGAAATTAATTCCCGAGTTGATGGCCCTTCACTGAGAATACTCTTCCCCGAGACATTTAATTCTAGACACTATTACCAAGAATACCCCAGCTGACCTGATCTGCTGTGGAAGCATGTTAGAAAAGAAACGGACTCAGCCAGCACCCTAATCATATACGGCTTTGTAGATCAACATCAAGAACTTAAATTGCACCTGGAAGCAAACAGGAAGTGAGTGCAGTCTTGAGAGAAGTGGTGCAATATGCTTCTTGAGGCTAATGTCCCCAAACAGGTGGGTAGCTGCATTTTGCGCCACCTGCAGCTTCTGAATGATGATTCAAGTTAGTCCCAAGTACAGCATATTGCAACAACATGATACCAATAATAAAATTACTTCTTCCTAGCCTTAGAAAAATGTTGTGTTCCACAGAGCAATGTAAAAGGAAAAGAGAATTTATTTCTACACAATAACAAATGATGTCAAAATAACAAAGAACAAGGAATAGCAGCCAGCAACATTACAGAAAAAGAATAATATTTGTACTGGAACCATGATGCGAGTATATAATATACTAACCTGTATTCTGCAGCCTTTAGTCACACACTGAATAGTATTTTCTCACTTTCAGCTAATAGGATTATTCACATGAGTAGGGGTTGCAGAGTCTGGCCCCAAAATGCACAAGAGAACACATTTCCTTCCCACTGGCTCTACACTTGTAGAGATTTCACTGTTTCAGGTACTCTAGTCACACCAGATATTCTCTTTGGCTCTCTCCCTCTCCAGGTTCTCACAGTGGGGAGCATTAACTCTCTGTGCCTCTGTAGGGCTGATGGAGTTCTAAACACCCAATGCTGCTTCTGTGGGCCACTCGGAACAGCTTGAGGGTCCCAGTTTTGTCTCACCCCAAATTGTTCCACTACAGGCAAACACAACCAAGTCCTGTTACTCTGCCATTGCTTCAATCTGGAATTTAGCTTATAGGTGCCAGAGTTGCATCCTTGAGTGCTTTTTGCTGTCACTTATTGTCATTTACAGCATTCCTTGTACATCTAAAACTTCCTTTGACTCTCAATCTAAAGGGTAGTGCCTTTCGACAGTTCTTCGACTGCAGCTCCTCATTCTCTCAGATATGGAATTCTGGCCAAGTCAAGAACCATCACTTTAGTTGTGTGTATATGTTGACAACATCAACATTTCCCATTAGATTATGTGCTCAGTTTCGATCCAATCCCAAACCCATTGAATTCTGTAGGAACCTTTCCACTGACTTCAATGGATCCTTATTGGATCCTTATTGCCTGGCCTCATGGTCCAAATGGAGGTACAGAGATGCCCCACCCTAAAGGGAGCTTTTGGAACACAGTTGTTCCACAAGAAAAGGGGAACATTGCCACTGTGCCACCCCTTGTATTGGGTGCAGTGTGTGCTACCAACCAGTCCATGTGGGGCCAGCTATGTGAGGGAGGGGAGCAGAGTCTTGGCCCTTTCGGGAGGGGGTGCAGCAGCAGGGCAGTAGAAGGACTGCCGTTGTGCCTGGGGCATGCATAGAGGTGCAGGGAATAATGTTCCTTCCCTCACCCTCTTCTCTATGCCTCTGGTTTACAGAATAAATCAGTTATTTTAAGTAGCTTTGACTCTGCTCAAACAATAGCTGGCTCCCTGCTATGCTGCACTGAGTGGGGAAGCAGTCATTAAGGGGAGCAGTGAAAGGGAAGGAGGACTGCTTCTGAGCTGACCTAGCATCCAAAGGGCAAAAATACAAGGATAAAATGATCTCCTATTCACCCCCCACCCCCACAACAATAATTTGTATTTTTTTGGGAGGGATCTTAAGTCCTCCAAGCCCCAGAACAGTGCCAGCTCTGTTCCTCTGCACCTCATTTCTTCACTTGGTAATTTCAAAATTATAAGGACTGCTGTTGCACTGAAAGGTTTGCAACAATCAAGGCATTTTTTTTAAAAAAGTGATGTATAATGTCTGACGCTACAAAACTGTTATTACTGTTATTGGGGCCCAAAAAATACCAGAGTGAAGGAGGTAAGGTCTCCTGAGGCCAAACAAAAGCATTTCTAATATCTGGGTCCTGTAAAGTAAGCATGTTTAGATTTTGGAAGTGACATTAAATCAGATTATAAAACTGTATGTTTGAAAAAAAGTCAAGAAAACTTGGAACAAGGAAATGTTATGTTTGAATGCTAAGATGAATAATTAAGAGAGGTATTTTCGAAAGAAATGAGCTATATTATTTATCAGAGCTGGATATTTGAATGGAAGTTTACAATTTTGTTACAAGTACAAGTGCACTTAGATAACTCATTCTCATTATTATTATAACGGCGTACCATCAGTGTGCAATGCATAAAAGTAGATATTAGTTCTAGCCCTAAGGACTCTCTAGAAGTGTGTGCTGTAAAAATGATCAAGATTCAAATGCTGTAGGAAGAATTTAGAAGTCTGGGATGAATTTTAAAATGCTTTCTATCCAGGGTTTATAAACTTGGTTGTAAAATTAACTCCAAGATTACCTATCTAAATTCCCCATGGTCCCATTGCTGTATTCCCAATCCTTCTGTCCTTATTCAGGCACAGCTCAATAGCAGTTTTGCTTAAATAACAGCGGCAGGACTAGCCCTAATGTTATATACTGAGGTGGTTTCAATTTTAGTGTACTCTGACTCCCATGTCATTATTTTTCAACTCTTATTCCTTCTTCTGATTTCATTTGACACTGATCTGAGCAATGTTTTACTATTTTTCCTATTGCAGGTTTAACTTTCTAACAAGTCCACAACCATGATTCTTCTTGTGCTTACTACTTGACTTCGTCTCCTCTTGTTTTCTTTGTTTGAAATTATTGTAGTCTATTAATCTATTTTCTTCTCTGTATGACTGAAGGGAATTAACCAAAGGCTTCTCTGGACTCCTGAGACTGATCGAGAAAGGTTGCAAAATGACTCAGTGTCTCTGAAAATTGTGTGTGTATTTGGAAGGGCTGTGTTGATGGAGTTTGTTAGGCTATTTTGTCCAGTGGGCCAACACTGGACATTTGTACCTGCCTGCTACTATTGCTGGTTTTCACCTCCTTTGTATTTGACAACTAATATTCCTTTAGTGTGTACAGGCATCCTGTTCCCACTTGAATTTTTGCACCATTTCCATGTGGTACATATGTACTGTCCAGTAGTATCAATGTAGCTTTTATAAGTGTCTATTTGTTATTTATCCACATTCATTTTTTCAGATACAATTATCTAGCTTTCAGTAATAATAGGTTGTTTTTATGTTGTTTTAACATGCCATTGGTTACCAGTCTTCTCTAATTCCAGCACCATGTCAATGCTTTTTGCTCTCTTTGGACAGCAGAGTGTTTTTCCTTTGTGCCAGAAAGAAAATCGTAAAGTCCACACATGCACTGTAATAGCATGTGATGAATAAGAAGGGAGTTCCCACACTCCTTTTGTAATCTGTGCCTGTGTGCTTGCATGCTTAAAACCTGCCCACATGCCAGTATACATTTGTATTATGCATTCAGTTCTTATTGTGCTATATATGAAAATATGCCTCGTAACTCAGGCATAGAAAATAGAGAGAAGCAGTGGTTTCCCAAAACAACTTTTAAAAGAACTGGGACACTCCATTTTACCATTTTTTTTACCATTTTGCCTACTTCAAGATTCCTTTCAAAAGGAAACATTATAGAGTCACTGTAGTGATTACACAGCTACAGTTGTAACAAGCTTTCCATTACAAGCCATTTCTCTGATTTCCCTCTCATAACTGTTTTATAAAGCTGCTTTCAACACCTGAAATTTGTCAAGCATGTCATCCAGTCACAGGGTCAGTGCTTAGATATGGTGGTGATGGATGTCCTAGAAAAACCTCCAGATTTTTTTTTTAAATTGAGGTTAGTCAGACAAGACATTTTAAACATATGAGTGTGCAAAATTATTTTGGAGGAGTCTGACTTGGGAATATTTTATCCCAAAAGCTGCTTGGTATGGAAAATCCAAATTGGTTTTATTTGCTTATCCTCAATGGAAAGCTAGTGTTTTTGGATTGAAGAACTCCAGAATTAATCATTATGTAAATTCTGGCAGGCCCCAGTACAGCTAATAAAGTTTGATTTTAACACTTTAGATGCTAGAGAATCTAAGATTTCATTCTTTAAAAAAATAAGTTTTTGTCCTTTTCATTGCAAAAAATAGTCTTGAAAAAGGGTAAAAAGGTTGACTGTGTGCCCCAGTGAATTAAATAAAATTCATGGTTCTCTCCCAGCCAGGGGCTAATAGGATGCAGCAGGAGATCACTTGTGCTCATTAAACGTAGTTAGGCTCCAAATTCCTTTAAAGGGCAAGCCTCTGGCTTGTAGGTGGAGCATTGAGGAGAGAAAGAATAGGAAAATAGAGAAAAGGAAGGTTTCAGAGTAGCAGGTGTTAGTCTGTATCCGCAAAAAGAAAAGGAGGACTTGTGGCACCTTAGAGACTAACAAATTTATTTGAGCATAAACTTTCGTGAACTACAGCTCACTTCATCGGATGCATTCAGTGGAAAATACAGTGGGGAGATTTATATACACAAAGAACATGAAACAATGGGTGTTACCATACACACTGTAAGGAGAGTGATCAGGTAAATAAATCTCCCCATTGTATTTTCCACTGAATGCATCCGATGAAGTGAGCTGTAGCTCATGAAAGCTTACGCTCAAATAAATTTGTTAGTCTCTAAGGTGCCACAAGTCCTCCTTTTCTTTTTAGAGAAAAGGAAAATAGGCACTGCTACTGAAAGGCTTGAGTGGGAAAGAGCCTGGAAGGCTAGGAAACAGGTCTGAAGAGAGGGACTCAGGAAGGACAGGGAATGCCAAAGTTCATGGCTCCCCTCCTATTCTTCCCATTGGTTTCTCTGAAGATGTAGCTCTTTCTGTACCAGATCACAGGTACAGTTTCCCCATACCATTTCATGCAGGTGTAAACCTTTCAGTGCTGGAGCACAGATACCACTTCTGTAGTTTACTCAGTCCCTGCAGATGTAACCTTTTAAGTTCCAGGTCCAAAACATTACTTCTCCAGACATAACCCTTTCAGTGCCAGAACTGCATAGCCCTAGCCAGTTTAGAAACTCTTCTTGCAAAACAGTTCAGGTTAAAAGAATTTACAATCTCACTAGGCTGTAAATTCCCCAGGCTGAATGGAGTTCAAGGAGTTTATGAAATGAAATCCTTTGGACCTATAGGTGCGGGAACTAGGTGTGCTGGGGGGTGCTGGAGCACCCCCAGGTTTTACATAGGGTCCCAGCTGCCGACTCCGTTCCTGGGGCTCCATTTCTGGCCCGGGGCCCACCCCCAGCTGTGGCCCCAGCCTCAGCTACCTTACCCCTGGCCAGGTCCCTCCCTCCCGGAGACATGGCCCTGCTCCCGGCCCCAGCTTGGGGGGGTTGGTGGGGCAGACAGGGTAAGGGGGCTGGCTTTCAGCACCCCCGCTATTAAAAGTGTTCCAGCGCCAATGTTTGGACCACCTGCACAGAGCTCATTGCAGGATCAGGGCCATTAACTGCATTTAGTTTCCCAAAACTCTTGAAACTAGAGTTAGGGTTGTAAGTGCAGATTGGATAACTTAAAATAACATTATTAGAATGTTGTAGTCATAAACTGTGAATAAAACAAGCAGGATTTAGCACCAGAATCTTAGGGAATTCATCCTGCTAATACAATAGGCCTTGCTTGTTTGCCTGGATTATGGGTCAGAGCTATAAAGAAAGGATTTACTCTTATTATTCTTGGTTACTTTCTGTTCCTTCCCCCCCACCCCACATATTATGACTACTGTATATATAACAGGGATTCGCCAAAACTGCTACTTGGTGGCTTTAAGAAGGACAGTTTTCGATAGGTCCTTCACATTGGTTTGAAGGGAAAAACAAAACCAACCAATACAAAATCCCCAACACCATTCTGCTTAATTAAGACCTAAAGAGAAAGTGCAAACTTTTGATGCTTAATTGAAGCATGCTCTAGCCTGATGCATATTTAGTTATTATAATATGATAATTTTATCTTGTTGTACAAACTGCTCCCTTTGGGAACATGATTTAACACTGAAAACATACTGAGCTTATTGCATTGTTCATTATGAAAAATACAGAGGCTAAGAACCATAAAGAGATGTATATAAGCACTATATGTGCAGCAGTTGCAGGGAGCACTCTTTCAGCACCTAATGACATAACCCAGGAGCAGAAAAACACAAGATTGGAACTCCCAGAATAACTTTTCTGAAGAGCTGAGATCTCACTAAAATAGAGGCTGGAAATTCAGATCTCGAGCAGTAAATGAAATAAATGTGTGGTTCTAATACCTGGTGTGTTTATAGAAAACATCCGTGTGGATGTTCTGCTGAAAACTCACTTGTTACTACTTACTTTGTGCTAAGTCTTGCTTGTCTGATGCCTGTGAATACTGTCATTACCTTTGATAAATGTTGAGTGTAAAGTATAGTGGTATTGCTCAGCACCTCTAAAGAGGTGCTAAACACCTGGCAGGAATGGACCCCACGGGAGTAATACAGAGTTGGCAAAACAATTGAAGAGTTTCCAAAATTAACTTTATCTTTGTCTTACCAACTGTAAAATATGATGATATGAAGGCCAGATCTGCACTACGGACGTTACTATCATACCTGTGTCAGTCAGGGATGCTCTGAGGTGTGATTCCTGACCAACAGAGCTGTACTCACAAAAGCCACAAGCGTAGATGCAGTCATGCTGGCAAAATTGTGGTTTTGCTAGGATAGCATATTTTGCACAAGTGGTCTGAAATAAACGAGACTGATACAAAATGCAGTTTTGACAGCATACATTGTGTCCATACGAGGAGCACTTTGTCAGTATAATATACTGGTATAGTTACACTGGAAAAATGCTCATTGTAGACCTGGCCTAATGTAATCATATAAAAGAATCTTGGAAAAGATTGAGGGTAGACAAGCCTCCTGAACATGTTCAGTTTTAGAGTCGCTTCTTTTCTGCGTTCTTGCTGTAAACTCTTGTCACTGAGTGTGCTAGATACTATGTATTGATACATTTTTCTAACAGAAGGGCAAGTATCTGGTAAATATAATTCTGAAGAATTTAGTCTTAGTATGAAATGAAGGTCTGTGAAAAAGTTATGGGAATCTTGACTTCTATGGAAGACTTAAACTACAGTTTTTGGAGCATTCCAGTTTCTTTTTAGAATAAGACAAAAAAAAACCAAACAACCAAACTCTGTTTCTTACTATACAAAACCTTAATTGATATTTTTTGGTTTATTTCTCAGTGCCTTTGGTTTGTAATTACAGAAGTGGCTGAACTATTAGCTGTTTTAAAAGTTGTACTCTGCTTGTTCAACCATTAAGGTTAATATACTGTCATGTAAGGTTCCTATTAAATATTTTCACAAGCTCAATACAGTCTTGTAACTAAAGAAGAAGAAGAAGAAAATATGTGCACAAATCAGGAACTTTAATCTGGCCCCCAGCTTTCATCCACATATCCTGCCACATAAGCCACAGCACTTGGCTCTGCACCTGTCCTGATTTTATCCTGTGTACCTTTATCTGTCAGCCCTATTCGCTCAAAGCTAAAGAAATACATTGTTTTAGAACCGAGATTCTCTGACTGTGGTCTGTGGCCCACCCATTGGTGGTCCATGGAGAGCTGATCACATGGCACTGGCTCCTTTACTTACTTATTTCCACCTGGTAAATTGCATTAAGAGAAGTTAAAAATACATTATATACTTTCTTAGGGTAAGATTATGCCTTAAGGTATAGCCCTGAGCAAAGGGTGATGCCTTAGCTGCACTGTCCCAGGAGACATGTGCTTCAGAGATCCCTGAGCCACAGTTCCACCACTGCTGTTTGGAGCGTGGGAGTGTTTTACTAGTCCTTTACGGATGAAGCATTCACTCCCACCTTGTACCCAGCTAGTTTTGATGGGCAGCTTGTAGTGGGATTTATTTAAGACAGAGGAGGACAGTATATATATGGGAGTGGGCAGCTCCTATTCTTCCCTCTCTGCCAGGAGCTGAATGCAAGGCCTTACGTGGCCCCACAAGGAGGTACAGGAGAGCCTTACTCCACCTGCATGGCTGCAAAAAAACAGAGTACAACTGAGCCTCCCAGGGTTACTTTTCTCGTGGGAACAATTGCTGTTGTTGCCACAAGGATGTTATGTGATTGTAAATGGGTGGATAGGTGATCTTCCTGATCACCAGCGAGAGTGTGTTTGTTCACAGACAGGTGAGTGAGTGGTCCAGGAGACATTCTCTCTATTAAGATGTGGCCCACACTATGGAATAGTTTCAAAACTCATGTTTTGGAATTTTGTGCTCATTCTTTAAGTCCACATTGTTACAGAACCTATCTACTTTGGAAGTGAGTGCTCCCAGCAATTAGCCTCTTTGAAAGTAAGTTCTGCTCTCAGGTGATGAGTTCCCCTTTCAGCTCTTCTCTGCATTAATGAAGGTTGTTGCAAAAGGGAGCATCCGCACCTCTTCCATTTTCGGGCGTTGTAGAACAATCTAAGAGTTAATGCTCTTAAATTGGTAGGGGAAAATATGAAGTACATTCAGTGACTTTAATGTTGCACATTACTGTTTTCAGGTGCAAGAGGTTTTTCTTTGTTTTTATTGCTTCCCCGGCTCTTCTTTTGCCAGGTAAATTCAACAGGGCAAAATGATGCCTTCTAAAAGGAACAGGTTCACTAAGGTGGGAAAGGAGTTGTACTCTCTCAGAAACAATGCCCTTTCTAAGGCAAACTGCCCTCAGTGGGGGAGCATGATGGAAAGAGCTTCTTGACTCACATTTGAATAGATGTACTTAGTACTGCTGCCAATACAGCTCTGCTGGTTCACAGGGGAGGCCCGGGGCCATGACAACGCTAGGCAGCTCCTATTGCCAGTCTGCACTCCAAAGCATCCTGCAGCCAAAATTATAACTGCCCCCAGTGTGAGCTTCTTGATCCCATGCGTGGCTGGCTATAATTTGGCCCAAAGTAATTTGATTTCCGTTGATGTCAAATATGTTAGAACATTTATGAGATTTTGGCAAATCCCACTCTAAAGAGTAAGTGCTAAAATGTCATAATTATAGCATATTAAACACAAATCTACATTATGGCTTGGCCTTAAATATAGTTTTAAAGGTGTACAGTCTGATTCAAATTAAAAGGTCAAGTTTTTTACATTGTACAATTTTATTTGTAACTATAAAGCACAACACAATTTGTGGAAGGAAAAACATTATTAAACTGGCAGTATTTACTCTGCTAAGGTGAATAAAATGCAGCATGTAGTTCTGAGTTACAATAGCCAGGGGAAGGAGCCAAATCACTCGACTAAAAATTAGTTTGCCAATAATTTTGCAGAATGATGACAGCATTGCTTCAAAACAAATCCTTTACAGGGAAATGGGATGACTGCATGGCTGGCTCTCTGAATCATGAACTTCCCATCACTCCTGGACTGAAAATTGCTTTAACAATTAATCTTTTGGGGATTTCCCCCCCGCAGAAACCAGACAATAGTTAATATCAGTGACTGAAAAGTCAAGTTGTCTAATGGACTGGATATAAGAATAGAATCCTTAGTTCTAAATCATGGGTTTGCCATTGATTTATTGTATTGCTTTGTACGAGTAACTTAACTGTTCAGTTTCTCCTTCCATAAAATGGGGATAAGACCTCACAGATCTCACAGTAGCGTTGCCAGGATTTGAAGATGAAAAGTGCTGTGTAAGCCTTATTATTATGGGGAATTTTCTTGCACTTGACTATATGAATCCAATTTAAAGCAACAGTCTAGGTACTTCCATACTCTAGATAGACAGAAACAACTGTAGGTAACAGCACAAAGAGCTAGTGGCAAAGAATGTAATTGGGGAAAGAAGTTGGAGGCTCCAGAGAACTGAAATGGTTAAATCAGTACAAGATGGTTGCTAGAAAATATTTATCAAATTAGAATAGAGACATGAAGAATACTGGAAAGAGGATGAGGACTGTGAGGTGAGGAAAATGGCATTGAATACAAAGCTGCACTCACTTTCTTTTGAATGATTGAAATGATCTCCCTAAAATTCAGGGAAATAACACCAAAATTAATGTAAATATTAAAAAGTTAAATCTCCACGTACATGTCAGAAGAACTCAAAACAGGGTCAAATAGCACATCTTAGAGAACTTTTGGTGAGTTAAAATGTACTCAACCATAATAAGAATTGCTTTGGAGATTTTAGGGTCACAATTAGGCAACTCCCCTCTCATTCAAATATGTATTTTTGTGTCAGTCTTACTCAGAGAAAACCTCCTCCCATTCTCTTCTAGTCGTTATTTGGAATCAACACCCAAATGGGATATTTCCTTTTCCTTCCTCACATTCCATTTAGAATCCTGTTTGTAAGGGCCCTCATTACATTGCTCTGGTGCAGTAGCTTCCATGAGTATTTTATCATCTAGTTGCTGAGCAGAATTTTTCCGAGGCTCTTGATAATGGATTTTAAGTAACGGGAATATAACAGCATTAGTTACATTGGTCTTTAATGTTGGTTACTGGCTTAAAAAATACAGTTAGGCACTTTCTTAAACATGCTAAAAAGCCGAAAGGCCCTCCAGAGCTTTTCAGAGATGCACCATTTTTTAAGATAACCTTTTCCATCCATCTCAGAAGTTCTGCCAGTCTCCTGGTCTGATTGGCACAGGCTACCAGCTGCCTAGGGAACAAGTAGTTAATCACAAGCCTGCCTCTTTCTGCTCACAAAGAGTGAGGAAGGCAAAGTTACTGCAATAGAGTTCTGAGGTTAAGTGCATAGATGTCTGATTGGGTGTTTGCATCTGATATAAACATTATTTTTATATTTTTGTTGTAGAAGATGATGTGTCAAATGTACAAATAATGTGTGCCTGGTGCCAGAAAGTGGGAATCAAGCGCTATTCCCTGAGTATGGGAAGTGAAGTGAAATGCTTCTGCAGTGAGAAGTGCTTTGCAGCTTGCCGAAGAGCATACTTCAAGAGAAACAAGGTAAGAGAGCCAAAGAAAGATGTAACTCTACACAGGCCTAGCTCAGGTCTCATTTCATAGCTAGCAAAAAATATTTTTTTGGGTTCTTATGGTTTTGTCTGTTCCCTTTACCTTTCCATATGTATTGTCTGTTGGACTATCACCCCTTACTAATGTGTAACCTGTTTTCTCAGTTTCCCTCAGCTTGATGCCTGAGTTTTGTGAGGGTGGATGAATTTAATTAGACTATACTAATAATGCACTATAAAATAAGAATTATGGTTCTGCTCTGGAATCTTATTATATTTGCTCTATGTGTAAGACTAGGGGAGGGATCTTCATAGCTGTGTATAGGGAGGTAGACCTACAAGTCTTACTTTTGGTAGGTGGCTATATCTTGTGCAGCTGAAGTCAAGAGAAGTTTTGTCATTGATTTCAGTGGCAGCAGGATCACTGGCGATGGCATATGCAGTTAGGGCCTGACCCAAAGTGCAGTGAAGGCAATGGGAGTCTTTCCATTGACTTCAGTGAGCTTTGGATCAGGACCTTAGTTTCATGCTTTTAAAGTTTATCTTTAAATGTAAACAATTATGGACTTATTGCTTTAAAAAAAACTCAGACATTTTGGTGTTATGTGTGGGGTAAGCAGTGACAAAACCATCTATCATAGCATGAGGATGTTTCCAATAATCTGAAAGATCATTTATCTCAAGTTAAAATGGAATTCTAATATTGGCTTGGTTTCCCAAAGTGAAATGACACAAAAATTATTCTAATCTGTAAAGTGCAGTGACTGAAGTTGCCCTGTAGTTTATTTTAGCAGCTGGTTTGTGCAGCAGAATATAGGGTGTTTCTGTTTTAAAAAACAAAAAGGGAACACCGCTGCAAAACACACCAACTTTTAATTGTTACAAAAAATAGCTATGGCAGTTTGATACTTATTAGTGTAATAGAGGAGTCCTTGGGTGAGACTCATTGATCTAGACAGCTTTATTTATTCATAAAATCCTTCACATTTTTGTTTCTTAAACCTACATATTTTACTCTTGTGCTGCAGAACATTTGAAGTCTGTCATCTTAAAAATAATCCCCCCTCCCCCAATCTGATATTTGAATCTATAGTTTAAAAAAAATGGATTTTAGATGCAAGAAACATTGTAGCTTCAAATTACCCTCCTTTATAAATTTGGGTCACATCATTCTACCCCCCCCCCCCCCCCAAAAAAAAAAGTCTAAAGAATTAGGTTGTAAAAATCAGCAGAGTGGAATTTTAGTGGCAGTCTTTGAGAATCAAGCGCATAATGTTTACTGGAGCAGATAGGCAAGTTAAACAATCATGTGGAAGCTTCTGTGAAGTGTAGTGTTTATCTCTTTTTATTTGGAGGATGTGGGGTGGGTAGGCAGAAATGCACCGAAGATACTCCATATCTTATTCAGCTGCAACTCCCCTGGCTTCCAGTGACAGGATTTACTTGAGCAAGGAAGCACACAGGAACATAGGAATTGCCAGTTGTCCATCTAGCGCAGTACTGTATGTCTGACAGAGGCCAGTACCAGATGCGTTAGGGGAAGGGGCAAGAAATCCTGTAGAGGACAATTATGGAATTACTAATCCACAGTGGGGCCTAAAACCCATGTGTTAGTCTTTGGCTTATGCCATGAAGCAGGGGGCTTATATCCCATCTAAAAAACCTTTTAAAAAGATTCTACTTAATGTAATTATGGATGTTGTCATTATCCATATCAGTGTGTCATCCTGTTATGACTAAGAAAATAGGATCCAATTATATTTTGTGGCCATAAGAGAGACAGATTAATCATGTATTATGTAAATAAATATTCCCTTTACCAGCTTTAAATTTGTTGCCTGTCAGTTTTGTTGGATGTTCCCTTTTTCATGTATTATAGGAAAGGGTAAAGGGAAGTGCCCAATATACCTTCTTTGTATCATTCATTCTTTGCATCAGATATGTTATCATATCATCTCTGTTTGTCTCCTCTGTAAACTAAACAGTCCCAAATATTTTGAATCTCTCCTCAGACAGAAACCTCTGCATACCTCTAAGCCTTTTCTATAGATCTCAAGAACAAAAGAAGTTCTTATTCTTTTAAATGCACATTTCACCACAATAAATTGCTCTACGCTTTTCTCAAATAGGTCACAACAGTAACTGATTTTCTTCTGTAAATATTAAGGATCAACATGTGTCCTACTTTCCCATTTGCCTTGAGGAATTAAGACATGGCAAGGCAACACAATTGACAGCATTTGGATCATTGCTTAAAAGCCTTATTTAAGTTAAAGGACCAAATTCCGCCCTCGGTTACACCTGTAAGAGCCTGTGGCTGCATGAGTGAATCTGAGACCTGAACCTGGCCCATACGTTATTCTAGAACTTTCTATCACCTCTATATTCATGGTGTTCCAGATGAACAAGCACAGGATGCAATACTCAGGGAATTTTAATGCTGCTATTCAAGTTAGGCAGGTTCAGTAGAGTTCAGCAGGCCCTTATTATTTTTCACTTCACTCTAGCTAATAGAACAGGATTTTGAGAAACACGGCACAAGATCAAAGTCATAGAGTTTAAGGCCAGAAGGGTCCACCAGATCATCTAGTGTGACCTTGTGCATACCATGAGCCAGTGCTTAATTTGTGTCGAGGCTTGAGCCCTGGCACCTCTGGGCTTGCCATGTCAGTTATGAAAGCTGTAAAAAAAATCGCTTGATCCCTGGAAGTTAATTGTTTGAGTTTCAGCATCTCTTTCATTACAAATTAAGCACTCCCATTAGCCCACGGTATCACTCAGCACCTGTACACCTAACCCAACAACCAAAATTAGACCAAAGGATCACAGCCCGCAGAAGACTATTGTTATGTGCAAGGCAGGCAGAGAATAGGAGGGACTGAGGTGGACCAATGCCCTATGCCCCTGCAATTGCAGGGAATTGATTAATGAGATATCCTCAGTTAATCCCAGCAAGAGACGCATTCTATGCGCTGCAGAGGAAGGTGAAAATCCCCAAGGTCACTGCCAATCTGGCCTGGGGGAAAATTCCTTCCTGACCCCTCTTAAGGTGATCAGCTAGATGCTGAGCATGTGAGCAAGAGCCAGCCAGCCAAGCACCTGAGAGAGAATGCTTACTGAGAGCACTCTCCCACGCTGTCCAGTGTCCTATCTGCCATGATGGCCATCCCTGATGCTTCAGGGGAAGGAGACCAAAAACCCCACAGAATACATTGCAGGGAAAAACATCCCTTCCTGACCCCTGCAGGTGACTGGCTGAAGTCCTGCCATAAAACATAAACTGGAAGGGACCCCCACGCTCTCAAGTTTTGCCCTGCTCCGCACATCACAAGCAACCCCATCATGCAATCCCACTCATAAATTTGTCAGCCCTCTCTTTAAACTCATTACATTGTTTGCCCCCAGAATTCCTACTGAGAGGCAGTTCCAGAACTTCACTCCTCTAATGGTTAGAAACCTTCATCCAATTTCTGGCCTGAATTTGTTCATGGTCAGTTTATATCCATTTACTCATGTGCCAACATTGTCTTTTAGTTTAAACAGCTCTTCACCTTCCCTGGTATTTACAAGTAACAAGGCTGCAAAAGTTTCAGGTATACCCAATGACCTTTTAAACTCTTATTACTAGTCTGGCCATGTACCTGTCTTCTCCACGAGTCTAATGTTTATTTATGTATTTGAAAAGTTACACCACTCTACAGCTTCTCATTTTTCAAACAGGAGTAAAATGGTCACATTTCACCTGCCTTATGCATGTTTTAAACAGCATATCTTTGCAACAATATAGTGTTGTATTACAATAAATATGTACAGCTGCTGTATTTCAGTGAGCTGATAGGACTTTGTGGTCATTTCATTTAAGGCTTGAATTTCCTAATGGATTGTATTAAGCAGTCTTCCCCGCTCCCACCCTGGCTAAGAACTGCTATAATAAGCACTTGCTTAAAACTGTAGGACTGTTCAAACAGTAAAGAATAAATCATCATTCATGTCTCAAAACATTATAAAATAATGATGCAAGTTATACACATCTTAATACCAATTGCTGCACATAGAATTAAGATTATCTCAGCATTTAAATAAAACAAAAATCCTCTCCAATACATTTGGCAAATGTAGGCTCTGATGTGCTGCTCTCTTTACAAATTCCCAGTTGGGTTAAAGTCTGGGAGGAAACCAGCTGAAAGCACCCTATTGAATGAAATCTATAAGGAAGGCACACAAACTCTACAAAAGCACCATTAATGTGCAGCTGTATGTTGGAGGTGCATAGTTGCATGCACACTACAACACCACCTGCACCCTCACGTGTACTATTCCTGCCAAGAGTTGCAATAGTCTGGATAACAGGAATCATTGCTAGACTATGGAATGGACTTACATTGCTGTATGCCCAAGTCATAGGTATGTATTGATTCTCCATGAATTTTGTCACAGAGGGCTTTTAGAACAGCAACACCTGGGTAGCAATCCTCAACCTTGTGCTCCAGCTGCAGTGCAGGTATATATGACAGATAAATATAGTGAGACCCAACCACAATATGACTCTTGTCTAAATTACTAATAATAAATGAATAAAAGAAAGTTCCGTATTTTTTCTACCCCTTTAGGCAGAGAGATTAAACGTTTAGATTGTTTCTGCATCTGAACTCTTGTTCCTGTTTTGTCTGCTATACATAGTCAAATGTACACCGTGAACTAGTGCATAATGATAACCTGTTGTGCATAATAATACCAATTAAAAGCAATGTTGCAAGAAAGGGAGTTTTTCATCCTACTGTTTGTAAATGAACAGATTTAGGGTTAAAGCTGTTCCAGTGCTCCCTTCCTTATAGATTTCATTCTATCGACTAGCCAATGTAAGTCCAAGAATCACAGCAGCACATTGCAAACCCACTGGCCCACAAGTTTCAGGATATTACATTTAAAGAAAATATTGAATTCATAATTAGACCACTGAGTCTGAAGCCTGAGAAGATTAATTTTTAAAATTAGTTTATTGAATCAATGGGTCAGAAAACAAATTTATTATGACCCAATGGCTCTACCTAGAATGAAGACTGAATTCATACAGGTTACGAGATCCATACATAGATATGTTAGAGACTGATTTTCTTGATTTGACTAGGGTATTGGAGAGAGAGTGAGTGCAAAATTGTCAGGCAGTTTATTACACTTGACCTTGTTGCTGCTTTGCACTGCCTTACAATCAGGAAAAAAAGATGATAAATGTTTTTGTTTACAGCGTAATCAAATCTCACTTCTACAAACAAACAAAGAAACATAAATCAAAAACTAAAAGTTTGTTGCACAAGGAAATGGAAATAATTATAATTTTCTCTCCTTGTGCGGAATACTGATCTACAATACCTGAAATGAATCAGTAGCACAGGTAGCCAGGTAACTTGCCTAGTGAGGCTCATATGGCATTAAAAACATATCTCCCAGAGGGCTGTAATACATTCAGGAGACAGAGGAGTCAGACATCCCTCATGCAAACATGGCATCATTCTACAAGAGAGAATCTAGCTTTACTCCTCCCACCACTTCAAGGTGGAAGGAATGGCAAGTGGTATTTCCATTGTAGCATTGGAATGAAATGCTGAAGATGATGCATTTTGTACTATGGAAATTTTTGTCTCAGTTGTGTACTGAGAATTAGTGTCAGCAAAACAATTGGGGCCGTCAAAAGTAATACACATTTATCTAGTGCTGAGTAATATTACATTAGATAATTCTTTTCACTTTCAAATTGTGTTGGCTAATTAATGTATACCACTATGTGATT
This sequence comes from Caretta caretta, assembly GCF_965140235.1. NCBI lineage: Eukaryota > Metazoa > Chordata > Testudines > Cheloniidae > Caretta > Caretta caretta. Next base: position 82,938,264 of record NC_134208.1, read on the forward strand.
ACAATACACAGAACTCTAAGTAAACAGACTATTGTTTGCCCCCAAATTAATACTGAAAATTGTCAGAGAAAGTTCTCTTGATTTCAGGCTTAATTATGCAGCCTAACTGCATCAGAAATATTTAACAATCTTGCTATTAAGTCAAAGAATAATGACAAAATTGTCTGCTCCCTTTTTTCCCCAGACATCTGTACAATTTTATTTGTGAAGTGACTATCATTCATGAAAATTTTGGAAATTGTTTCACTAGATATAATGCAGTTAATGTCCCCTGACATTAAAAAGCTCAGGTTTAACATTTTAAGGTTCCTTTTCTAACATAAGCTTTGAAACACGTGGGAATATGAACAGCAAATCAATATTTTTCCTGCCGATTCACCTTGTTTTACTTAGGTATTGAGAAAGGTCACAGTAGTGCAGGTGGTCTGCCCAGTTAGCATGGAATTGCAGTTGCTTGGCTTTACAGATTTTGTAGGGAAGTGTAATTTAAGAAGTAGTTCACAGTCTTGCTTCTACTGGGGATGCTGCTTTACAGAGAGAGAGAGCAGGGTTTCCAGTTCATTATAGGAAACAAAGGATTCTTCCTAAGGCTCTGGGGAACCAAACTACTCTCCATTGCTATGTTAGGATATAATATAATACTGATGAACAAATGCAGATAGGAAACTGGGTTTGGAGAGGAAATATTTTAAAATGTGGGGGATGACTGCAAGCTTTTTGATTAAATCTCTGGAGAGAGGGGAGAAGAAAATCGTCATGAGCGGAATAGATTAAGAGCCTGTGGGAGTGTAGAAGGCTCCACAGGATAGGGACCAAAGGTCTGGAACAGTGCATCCCAAAATGGAGCAGATTACTGAGGTATGAGGCAATTCCTGTCCCACCAAGTGATGCGTGGGGTCATCAAGATGGGTGGGGATTATTTCCCTCTAGATCTCATCTACAGCTTTTTTATTTATTAAATTAACAAGATCAGAAGTCAGATAAAACCCTTTCCAAGGGGCTAAGATTCTACTTGTGATTAGAAGAGAGGAGTGAAATCCCAAATTAACCCATTGGTACCATCACTCACTATCTCCCCATGCTTATCAACATGAAAGTATAATGTGTTAGCATCTCTAATGAAGAAATGCACCAGCACCTGACTGAGGCCACCAATGGCTTAATGAAGGTAGTTGGCCAGCCAGGCTGTGCACATCAGTTTGCAAACAATGGACATTTTACTGTCCATCTGCTGCCATTTAATACCATAAATTTGAATCAAGTTCCCATTGTCTGAATTACTAGCAGGTATGCAATCCAATTAAAAGCTGTGTTTGCTTTTAATTTTAACCACCAAATCACATTATCTCAGGTCATATTGCATTCTGGCTACTTTGGTTATATAGAGATGAATGTGTTAATTATGAGTTCAAGATATACTGTCTCTTGGACAATGGGTATTTCATTCAAATGAGTTGACTCATTTATCTGAGGTGTCCTCACATCACTTCCAAACAGCTAAAGTGCTTGTGTTGCCAGTAATAGGTTTTGTTATGTACACATGTAACAACGAAGTAATTTCATTATGACATGACTGGATAAGCTTTTATCATTGTCATACACTAGGTCTATGTGATTTTTAGCAGCTGGGACAGATTTAAATATGAGGGTACTATGACATTTTAATAATGAAGATTAAAACATGGAAGAAGCCATTGTTTACTGGCTACATTCTCACAGTGACTGAGAAAGAAACCCTGCTTCTCATTCCTGTTGTTTTAATTTTACTAAGATGCTTACTTGAAGTATTTTAAACCTCTCAAGAAGAATGTGTATGGAGTAGGAATTTGTGGGGGTGACGGATGTATATTTTGCTGCATTAAGAAGTTTGGCAAGACAGGCTTCACTGTCTCTGCCAAGAACATTTATTATATCACCTTGTGGGATTTTTTGATTTCAAAGTCCAGATGACTCAAAAAGCCTCACTTTACCTCGGAACTTCTTTGGCTCAGTTATGTTTTAGCTAGACAGAGACAGTTGTTCAATAACACATTGCTTTCGTCCCCTGTTCCAGTATCTCAACTCGCATCAGCTCAGATTAGTTCGGGTTACTGTAGCATCATATGAAATATAAGACTGCAGTCTTCAGCTCTGTTTCCACTCTGTCAGTTCAGGCTCAATATAGAAAATATTGTTTACTATGATGAAAACTTAGGATGGATGCAAAGACATTTAAATCTAATGTGCACAGAGTATATTTGATGCATTTTTCTCTATTCTCAATGTACACATTTATCATTAGTACTGAGAAGAGCTGGGCAAATAAAGCAGAAAATATTAAATCAGATATTCTATTTTAAAAATATCATGCCATTTGAATAAATTATTGAATTAATTTATGAGTTAACTTGTCACTCAGCTCATTAAGTTGGACAAATATTGAAACAAAGTAGTTTAATTATATTTATTGAAAAAAGTTCAACAAACTCATTTTTTGAAAACTATTATTGGACTAGCCATAATGCTGTGTATGGGACCCATTGTATACTATGAATTCTGGAAAATGTTTGAGATAATGCAATTTACTGAGCACATGAGTTAAGTGAAACTCTTGTAGCCTCCTGCTCTGATAGTGCTGTGGTGGACATCAGCATAAAACCCTAAAAAGAAAAGTGGTGTAAAACCCTTGAACTCAGATGAAGGTGGAAGTCATTTCCAATTTTAAAGTTTTCCAACAGCACGTGTCAAGACCTCAATACTATCCTCATTAGTTAAAACCACAGCAATTTCTAGTAGCAATTTCTACTGGAGAGATAGAAGTCAATGGAGCTGAGGATCTGGTCCTTAATTTTAAATGTTTTTGAAACCTTTTTTAACCTAGAAACCAAGATGTAAGGTTTCTTCTGAATTGGAGAAATATTTTTCCTTGCGATACTTGGGCCATATTAAGATGGGACTCTAAGTGGATTTAAAGGAACAAGTGATGTAGCTTGCACCTTCTGGCCCCTTATGTGTGAAAGTTACACTCCCTTAGCCTAAGACTACAGGCCTTTACTGATTTACAATGAGACTAGGGGAGCCCTTACACATCAGCCCAGAATTTGACCCAGTGAATCTAAATGAGTGTAAGGAGTTCAAGTGGGTAAAACTGACATGCTGAGGGGTATAACAGGAAAACCAAGTAACAGAAAGGTGCAAGTGAAAGTAGGCCAAGCCCTGTAAGATCAATCAGTGCTGGATCTGTAAGTGTCAAACCTGATGGAGAAACAAGGAAAGTTTTATATGGTAAAAGCTTCAAAAATGTCAACTATTTTAGCTCTGGAACATCAGTCCGTTAGTAGTAGAAGAGTGCTTGCTGGTCAGCTAAGTTCAGCTACAGGATGTTCTCTATTACAAACTCAAGCATTTATAACTCATCCATTTGAATTTAAATTGGACTGAACGTAAACATATGCTTTAAGTCATCAACCTGGATGCAGTTTTGTATCTAAAGTAAAGGCACTCGTCTGTTTAATGATTTTTAGACACAGTTATAAAAAAATCTGTTTTTTTGTGTGGTTTCAGATGCTTTGGATTTATTTTACTCCCTAACTAGAAAATGTCAGGCCAAATTCTGTCCCATATACATCCATGCAATTCCATTTAAATAGACGAAGTTACTCAGGTGAAGGTCAACTCTGTTGGCTGGTATATGCAGCTTGAGAGAGTGAAACTAGAGCTTCTCCTCCATGTATTTTAGGAGTTAGAGCAGGGACTAGTCTGGACAGGGACTAGAATTCTGTCTGGCCCTTGCATGAGCAATGCAGCAGGAACCCATGTAACAACTAATTTGGATATTGATCCTGAGGTAGGATCTTCAGTGTAGGTAGTGGAAACAGTCTAGATGAGCCCTTTCAGTATTAACTTAGTTTCCAGGACTTCATATCTGTGGTGTACATCTATACTAATGACATGGAAGAGAGGTCATGAAAACTAAGTTTAGGCTAGAAGGAGTAATTTAGATTATCAGAAAGGAGGCCACCATTTAGATACTATTGAAAGATCACTGCAAAGTAGAGATGACCGTGGGGTGAAATCTCTTTAGCTACAAATCTCAGGTGATAGAATCGTAACCCTTACAGTTGTAGTGTGCTACATTTTTTCCAGGTTAGGAAAAAACACAAGAAGAAAGTCAGTATATTGAAAGAGAGTAAATAATAGTGAAATCTTACAATGCAATAATAATTGTTGATTTTAACTACTCAGTGTTAAATAGTTGAGTGGCACATTGTTAAATAGTTGAGTGGCACATTGTGGTTTGGAGGAGCAAATGATCAGTACAATAATAGGCTGCTTTTCAACCACAGAGGTGAAGAAAAGGGTTAACAGTAAGAAAGTTTAAGAAAAAAGAAACACTGAATCATTCTGGAGGCTATTTCAGAACACCATATTAGAGGCACAGATGGTACATATACCTCTGAGTAAAGAAAAAGTAAAAAGGAAAGAGTAAATCTGGCATGGTTAAATGGAGAAGTACATAAGCTTAAAGGGACAACGTCAACTTAAAAATCACACCTTTCAGAAAATTTGTTACCTACTACTGTCACAAATAACACCTATGATTAGTGTAACAAGAGATTAGAGAAAAAAAAATGTTCTCTGCTTTTCAGTTTGCTTACTTTGGGCCTCATGAAAAGCCCACTGGAGTCAATAGAAGACTTTCCACTGTGTTTAATGAGCTTCGGATCAGGTCTTTTGTATGTTTGAGAGTACTTTGTGTATAGTTTCCTTGTTTTGCCTGAAGTCAGTCAGTTTACTTGTTGTTCCTGTGGGTCTTTCACACACCAAGAGGGGTGAGAAACATTAGCTTTTTTAAATAGGGAAAAGTGACTTAAGGGGGCCCTGGGGCATTTGTCCTGGAAATACCACATTTTTGCACATTTAAGGCAAAACAGACATCCTTCAAAAAAGTGGAAATTCTACATAAGCAACATAAGTAGATTAGAACACAAATATACCAAAGTATACATTAGAAATAAAGAAGACAAAGAAATGATCTAAAGCAGTGCTACTCAAAGTGGCGGTCAGCGGACCGGCACCGGTCCGCAAGCCATCGGTTGCCAGTCTGCGCGCACACTGGAAAAAAAAATTGCCAGTCCCCCACATCAGATAGCTTGAGAAGCACTGATCTAAAGGACAAATGTATAAGGTTATCTCGAAAATTAAGGACATATCTAATCACAATAGAAGCAAGAAAGGAGTGTGTGAGACTATCTCCTCTCAACCACCAAGTGGTGAGTAAGGCAGTCAGAAATTGTGAAGGAGCAGAAAAATCAAATTAATTTTCTGCATCAGCCTTTACAGTAAAAGATTATGAGAAAATTCCTATTCCAAGGGCACTTTTCACAAGGAAATCAGAATGTGGCCTTAACAGAAATTGAAGTCTCTAAGGAGGAAGTTGTGGAGCAACTTCAGAAACTCAAGTGCAGTAAATCACCAGGACCAGATGGTATTCATCCGAGTGTTCCTAAGGAAATAGAAGTGTGAAATAGCAGAGAAATTGACAAGGATATGCAATATATTATTAAAACAGACAACTGTTTCTGAAAATTTGAAAGTTGTTTGTGTGGTGCCTATCTCTCAAAAAAAAAAAGAAGAGAAAGGAATTATAGATTGGTGAGTTTCATCTTGGTTGTAGGAAATCCAGTTGAGAGTCTAATTTATTTTTATTTTATATAATAACAGAATAGTATAGCTTTTGGTTAGTTATAACCAGATAGGCTCTAACCAGCATTGCTTCTGTAAGGAGAAATTGGGCTTTAGAATGTAATAACAAAGTAGACAAGGGTGAATCAGAGGACATAGCTTATTTGGATTTTGGCATTTGTTGAAGTCCTTCATAAAGTTGAGCATACTGATAAACAGCATGCTGTACACCAGTTGGTTGATGTCCTCCACACAAGAGGTGGCTGCATTTCTGCACTACTGCGTGTATGCAGACAAAAATTTCACACTTGGATGCCTAAAGTTAGGTATCTAAACACAGTTTCAGCAATTTAAATAAAAATTGCTTGATTTCCAGAGGTACTGAGTCTAGAGGTGGTTGAAAAATGGTTTACCCTGTCCCTGCAGAAAATTTTGATGAAAATGGCGAAAAAATAGTTTGTCTAATTGTCCATGGAAAATTTAGATTTTTTTTTTTTTTGGCAAAAATTCAAGTGCCAAAAAACCCAAATCAGTTAAAAAACATATTTTGTTTTTTGGCTGAAATATTTCAGCTTTTGAGTGTTTGGTCCTTTGACAAAAAATTGAAAATTTCCACAGACAGCAGACACTTTTTGCAAAAATTCATTTAATAAAAAACCCCTCCGTTTTTCTATTGTAAAAAAGTTTTGACAAAAAATTTGACCAGCCCCAGCTGTGTTTACAGCTCCACTGACATGTATAATAAAATATCAGACAGCTCTTATATAGCACTTTTCATCAGTACAGCTCAAAGCGCTTTACAAAGGAGATCAGTATCATTACCTCTGTTTTACATATGGGGAAACTGAGGCACAAAGAAACTAATGTGACTTCCCAAGGTCACCCAGTGGGACAGTGGTGGAACCAGAAATAGAGTCCAGGTCTCCTGAGTCCCAGGCCAATGCTCTCTCTGCATACATGTAAACTTAGGTGTCTAATTTAGGCACCCTCGTGTGAGACTTCTAGATCTACTCTGTAAAGTATTTTGAAATTTTTGGGAATGAACAGTAACATGTAAATGGAAAGGTTATCATCACCATCATCATGACAATTAAGGAAAATAACCATGAAGTGAGAGCAAAATCTTGCCGTATTTTCAAAATTAGTAAAAGCAAGAGGAAACAAAGAGTTGTACTCAATGCTGCTTCTCAAAGCAGAGAGAAGATCATAATGGGGTACCCCAGGGAGTACCTATTCTGATCAATGTTATTGAATTTATTTATTAATAATTCGGTGTAGGAAGTGACCAACTAATTGATGATCAGTGAACCATAGGAAAGCCCTGGCAACCCCCCCCCGCCCGCCCCAACTGCCATGCCAACTGTAGTTGAGGGAGCAGAATGGCCCAGGAACACTATTCTAGATTTACACCATTGGAGGTTCCCATGGACTGTGGTGAGCCTCCTGCGGCCAGTTGCACCAGCTTCAGGGCCACTATCCTCCAGTGGAGCAGCACAAAACAGCAGCACTACACCCTGGATCTGGGTCCATTATAAATTCAGCCTACATCCCATATAAAATAATGGACAAGTGTTAAAGGGGGGGGAAGTTAAACTACACAAACAGGGGATAACAGCTCCGCAAGCAAAGCAGCACGTAGGTTTTGCTAGACAACGATGATTTCTGTTTATATATAGAATTACGAAGTTAGCTGATGATGGGAAATTAGGATGTGTAATATATTGGGAATTTAGTAAAGCGTTTAATATGGCATCCCATGAAACCTGGCCCTGAGATTAATTCAAATCAGGCTGAAAACAGGCTCATGGGCTGTAAATAAAGTGTGAGGATGAACAGCATCACATCATGTTATGGATAGGGATGTGCCCTTAGAACCTGTGTTAAGTCTGGTTTTATTTAATATTTCATTAATGGTCTCTAAGAGGGAGAAGACAGCATGTTCATAAAATGTGCAGATGATACTAAACTGGGAGGAGCTGCAAACACAAATGAGGACACAGAACAATTCCCTCAAGAAAGTATAAATATTGGTAGAAAGCAACTAAATTAACTTCAGCTTGGAAAAGTGCAAGCTAATACTATGTAGGGAAAACTAGAGTGAAACTGATATTCAGTGAAAGGGAGAAATCTGGACAGTGATGCTGAATTTGGGGATGATAGTGGCTAATAAATTAGACATTGAGGCGGCCAGAGAGGAAGTGGCTGTAATTAAATGGGAGATAAATAGGGTGTGGTAAAGCATTAAACTATAGGAAAGTGAGGAAGGGATGGTGATTATTGTAATAGGTATAATAGAGAAAGAAACAGCAAGACTTGGTGGCAGTCTAAATGTGCAGAGTGAAAGACAGGGAGGAGTCAAAAACAATCTCAAGGTTGGTAGGCTGGTTAATGACAAGGATGGTGGTGTCTGCATCAAGAGAGAAGGAGGATCAGTGGGTTTAAGAGAAAAGATGAGGAGCTTGTCTTTTCCCATTTTGAGCTATTGGGATTAGATCTATTAGCACATGATATAGTGTCATGAGGGAAGCCCCACCACTTGGAATGTTTAAAACTGGAATGGACAAAACACCAGAAAATGTACATTAGGGAACAAACTTGCATTGGCAGGGAAATTGGCTATATGGTCTTTTCTATCTCTGACTTCTATGCTGCTGTGAAAATTAAATGGGTAGTATATGGCAAACAAAAAGGAAATAGTACTTCACCAGACTGTAAGGTAAACCTGTGGAATCCACGGCCACACGTCGTAGTGAAAGGCCTGATCCCCAAGACATTGAATTAAATGGGAGTATTTGCATTGACTTGAATGAGAGTTGGATTAGTCATTAAATTAGGTAGTGAGATTGACTTTAAAACAGGTGGAATATATTGATGACCATTAACATAATTTATAGCTAGGCTAGCTAAGACAATAACAGGAACCAAATCCCATACATTGGAGCTGTTGCCTGCCAGGATCATCCCCAGATGCATTTTACAAGTTAATAGATTATGGGGCATTTTTCTACCTTCCTCTGAAACATCAGTTGTTGGCCACTGTCAGAGGCAATTTGCCAGATGAGATGGACAAATGGTCTGACCAGTATGGTGAATCCTATGTTCCTAATCAGAACGGTTCTAGTGATGGTATGTCAAGCATGAAGGACTTTGTGCACATAATCCAAATGTCAACAGAAGTGTCCTATTCAGTGGGCCAAAATCACAGCTGGTGTAAACAGACATAACTCTTCAAGTCAATGGAGTTGTGCCTGCCTACGCCACCTGTGATTTTGGCCCAGTATATGAATTGTAATTGCTCCATTTACTTTACATTGGATCTGGAGGAGCAGTAGGCCTGATACAACGTCACTGGAAAATTTGTTTTTATTTTATTTTTGTTGCTTAAATGAAATTGTTTCATATAACTTCTAATCATAGATAAATGGCTCACAAGAACTCTGTGCACTGTGTTGAGTAAATGTTTTTATAAGAGGAGGCACCATCTTCAACTCACTTTATCTTATTGTCCCTAGATATTTCAGCACAAACGTAATGTCTAAGGCCCCTGGAATGTGCAGGCACTTCCATTATGCCTTACATTTTATAATAAAGAATATGGTGCAGTTTATAAGTTATGGCATCAGGAATTTCAGCTATTTGTGTAATATTAAAAAATTCAATCCACATAAATAAACTTCACAAAACATCATTGCACCAGTGTTTTTAGACCGTGTACAATATGGTTTCTAAATCAACTAATTCTGATTGTATTTCCTTTAGGTATATTTCTCTGAAACATTTACAGTTAATTTTACTGAACTAAATTTAAATTGCAGATCAAAATATAAACTCACATATCAATAACTAGCTATAGCGTTAAACCAAAGGGTGAAATCCCGGCCCTGCTGAATTCCATGGCAAAACTCACATTGGCTTCAATGGGACCAGGATTTCACCAAAAGACTCATGTCATCAGTGAAGCCTAATAGGCAAGTGGAGGAGGTAGGGTATTTTTTTTGTACATCTAACACAGCTTCAACAGCAAAAGGAAAATAAGACATTTTATTTAAACTTCATTTAAGTTTAAAAAAAAAAAAGCCAGATTCTGCTACTTTTAGCAACATCGAGTAGCCTCTTACTCTGCAAGTTGCCCCAGGTCCTAAATAATTAAGTCACAAAGGGGAGCCATGTTACACATATCTTTCTTCCTCTACCATTCCAGCAACTCTCTTCTGTTTTACTTAATGCAACACTTTCATCCTTCACAAAGTAGCTACCAAACTTCCACCCCTTGTATGCCACACTTTATTACAGTCTCTAATTGATTATTTGCAATGCCAAAGTTAGGGTGCAGTATGACAAATATTATTTTTGTAAAATTCTGTGTTTGTAGTAAATCATTATGTTGCCTTATGTACATTTGCCTAGATTTTCTTGCAAGTTACCATTAAGGTTTTCAGCAGATTCCTGTCTATGTCCTTAACTTGGTTTAACTCACAGCCCCATTAAACAGTCATTTCTTATGTGCAATTGAGATTATGCAAATTTAGGTTGCTATTATGAATCATCTTTCCATTCTTATTGTTACATTAATCATAGGAGTAGATGTGAGTTTAAGTTTGGACCCAGTAGTCTGACAACATCTTATTCATGGTGTTACAAAATTCAACACAAGAAGCAAGGAATGACTTGTACAAGTCATTTTCATGTTTGCCAGCTTTATACAATGTTCTGTATCATTCTGCAGAACTCCATGCTAAGTGTGATCTGTGTGGATGAAGTATTATTCATGACAATATTCCAACAGACATAGGAGCAGTTGAAGAAAGCATCTTCACATCTAATTCTATCAGGGTTCACACATGGGTTTACCTGAGAATACAGACACCAATAATAAGACATTCTAGTTTCTGGGGGGTCATACTGTGCACACAAAAGTAGTCTCCATTTTACATACACAGTGCTATATACAGCTATACTTTTGTTTTTAGTGATATATACACTCTACGCACATGTGTTTGCATATTATCTATGTTTATACAGTCTACTTACACACAGAAGAGAAAGAAAGACCCCAGGTATTCTGCATTATAAGCATATTCTTTTAAAAAGCTGATGTAAAAACTTATTAACAAAGAAGCAAAGAGGACAGTACAGCTGTAAACATTCTGCTCTTAGATAATCAGGGCCTCAGCAGGAGCACCTTCCAAGCACAGCTGTGCAATTCCCCTTGCTCTCTATACGGCACGGCACCCTACGTGCAGTTTCCAAGCTACATTTAACACAATTGCCCATCAGCACTTAGGAAGCAGTTACCACAGAAACCCAGCAGAGACCAATTAGTCACATGATTAAATTAATTAAAATAACCCAGGGTATCTGCCATCTTGTTTTTTTCTGCTACAGATAGCACATGACCTAGACAGAGCTGTAATTGGTTAGCATTATTGTTGTGCCTTCTAATCCTGGAATTGGACAGTATGAAGACAAGAGGTGCTCTTGATTTTTTCCTTTCTGTAGATCTGTGTTATTCCACAAAATCTCTCCCCTCCACCCCCAGTAAGCCATGTAGTATCAAATTCACAAAATATCAGATTTAACAACAGTGGGATTTGGTATGTTTGGGATAAGAGGATTTGAAAACATTTTCAGTTGCACAGTTAAGACTTTTGGAGGTCTTTAATGACAGCTTTAATAATATTTGCCAGCGAGAGCTCTGTAATATGTATTAGAACTTGACCTGAGAATTTTGAAATTCTGTGAAAAGGCTGTATGTTGTGTCTTTATTTCCCAAATAATAGATATTGCAATTGGGCATGTTTAAGTGGTACAAGCTGCCTGCAGTGTAATACTGTCTCTCAGGAAAGAATGGCAGTTCAGTAGTCTCAGTCATTTTTAAAAAGGTAGAAATGTACAAGCTGATCCTAACTTCGTAAATCAGTCCTTTATCCTTGATTCTTTGGATGTCCTTTTAATGGTATTTGCAAAATATCCATGTAGTCAAAGGTTTCTATTACACCAATGTCATAGTTCTCCTCTATGCATACAAATCAACTTTACCTGCAATCTCAAAAAACACAGAACAGTGCTATTTCAATCACATCAAAGATTTGCTGGTGACTGCTGTAGTTACCTTGATCCATGACACCAAAGGCATGCATATAATGTTTTTGCCACTTGTTCTGTTAAGTACAAATTAATGCAGCAGAGTCACATTTTATATCACACACACACACTACTGTCTCTGTTCATGGAGTAAAAGAGCGGTTTGCCTTTCCAATACAATTTCTATTCGGATAGATTCAACAAAATAGCATGTATAAATTACATGGCTCTGGTACATTAATTCCTGCCTAACAGAGCAAGTAGCAGCAACATTATATCTACAATGGATGGTTATGAGTTGGAAGAAATGTCAACTGAGGGTTAATGTATAAATAATCAACTGTTAGAGAATTTGCAAATATTTTGGAATAAAGATAGCAGGATTAGTGTTCCCCACGCTGCTAAAACACTATGCACAAACATCCCTAGGCTTAACTGATTGACTAGCCATCAGAAAGGATACACCTATCTGGCAGTGCTGATGCACCAATATGAGACAGAATCTAGTCATGTAATTGAGTCCCTGCCCACCGCTCTAAAGGCTGCGACAAAGTGAGCCTCCACTAGATCCTCAAACCTGCCTTGAATTGAAGCAAAGCTTCTGGCAAACATACTGTAGCTATGAGATTTTACAGAAATTGTTCCCTCCTGGCCAACATCACCTGCTTTTATTGTAGTGGGACACAATAGAATTACCAAGCATATGTGCTACCACTGACATAAAGGAGGCCATGTGTTATGTGTTTTCATTTCACCTGTATTTTTCAAGCACTGCACCTATTACGGTGCACACCCTCTCATATAATATTTGATCCAGTTATTTTTCTTAGCAAAAATAGAAAGGTTGAAGGACCTGAGTTTCCACCAGATTACACCCATGTAAAATGGAAGTAATCCCATAGAAAATCAATGGAGTTACATCAGCATAAAACTAGAGTAACCTTTAGGAGAATCTGTCCCAAATAATTTAAATGCAATAGCACATTAAAAAAGAAGTTAAAGTAAAAAGTGCCCAGTAAGTTTAGTCATACAAATGATGATGGGAAAGATGACTTCCATTTCATATTTACTTAAAGTGCCTAAAGTTAAATTAATTGACCAGCATACTAAATTCTCAAAGATGCCCCATCAGTTATGACTAAAAGAAGCAATGATTTCAGATTAGAGAAATTTAAAGGTCTGACCACTTGCTCATGTCGTGCTACCTTTCTCATAAAAAACTAACTCAGCTGAAAACAAAGTTTGGAAGCTACAGTAACTGCCAGCAGATGATGCAGAATTCTGATGTAGTGATGCAGTGATGCAGAATTCTGAGATGACCTGCGATATCCGGTATAAATGGGGAGGGAATGATTTCAGCAGTATGTAAAGCTTATACTCTTGATGCGTGTCTTGGCACAGTTTTCTCTCTTTTTCCTGAAGAACTGCTGGGGTCCCCAACTCTGCTTCGAGTCTGACCCTGATATGCTATGAAGGAGAAAAGGTAGCGGAGCTATGGAGTTTTATAGGGTATGTCTACACTGCATGCTAAGTCTGCGCTGTGACTCTGGTTTGAGCCCAAGCTCCTCTTCAGTTCACACACCAATCAGTCTGACTTGGGTAAGCAAGCACTCAGGACCCAGGGCCTAGGATCCTGCTAAGGGGTTTGGTTAGAGCCCGAGTCCTGCTGTGACTTAGATCCAAGCCCTGTCATTTTGCAGGTGTACAATGCAGTATGTATGCTCAAATATGGGCTCAGAAACACTGTGTATATCTACACTGCAATGTAAACCCAGGGTTAGTGGGATTCAAGTCAGATGACCCAAATTAGGGAACCCTGGGTTTGAGTGGCTAAATTGTATTTAAACCCTACGTTAAGGCTTTTCTAACCCGTGCTTAAACCTAGGGCTCTGTCATCCACACTGCAGTGCACAGACCCGAGTCAAGGTAATAATAAATTCCGAGTGTCCCACCCGCAATGTGCTTGCTCTAGCCCTAGGACCATGGTATACTGTGAGAAAACCTTAGAGCTCCGGTACGAAACTGCAGAAAAACCTGAGTGTCTCTGGATTAAGTTTAGAAGTGTGAGCAACAAGAGTGATGTAGTGGTGGGAGTCTGCTATAGACCACCGGACCAGGTGGATGAGGCTTTCTTCCAGCAACTCGCAGAAGCTACTAGATCGCATGCCCTGGTTCTCATGGGTGACTTTAATTTTCCTGATATCTGCTGGGAGAGCAATACAGCGGTGCATAGACAATCCAGGAAGTTTTTGGAAAGCGTAGGGGACAATTTCCTGGCGCAAGTGCTAGAGGAGCCAACTGGGGGGGAGCTTTTCTTGACCTGCTGCTCACAAACCGGGAAGAATTAGTGGGGGAAGCAAAAGTGGATGGGAATCTGGGAGGCAGTAACCATGAGTTGGTTGAGTTCAGGATCCTGACACAGGGAAGAAAGGTAAACAGCAGGATACGGACCCTGGACTTCAGGAAAGCAGACTTCGACTCCCTCAGGGAACGGATGGGCAGGATCCCCTGGGGGACTAACTTGAAGGGGAAAGGAGTCCAGGAGAGCTGGCTGTATTTCAAGGAATCCTTATTGAAGTTGCAGGAACAAACCATTCCAATGAGTCGAAAGAATAGTAAATATGGCAGGCGACCAGCTTGGCTTAACGGTGAAATCCTAGCGGATCTTAAACATAAAAAAGAAGCTTACAAGAAGTGGAAGGTTGGACATATGACCAGGGAAGAGTATAAAAATATTGCTCGGGCATGTAGGAATGAAATCAGGAGGGCCAAATTGCACCTGGAGCTACAGCTAGCCAGAGATGTCAAGAGTAACAAGAAGGGTTTCTTCAGGTATGTTGGCAACAAGAAGAAAGCCAAGGAAAGTGTGGGCCCCTTAGTGAATGAGGGAGGCAACCTAGTGACAGAGGATGTGGAAAAAGCTAATGTACTCAATGCTTTTTTTGCCTCTGTCTTCACTAACAAGGACAGCTCCCAGACTACTGCGCTGGGCATCACAACATGGGGAGTAGATGGCCAGCCCTCTGTGGAGAAAGAGGTGGTTAGAAACTATTTAGAAAAGCTGGACGTGTACAAGTCCATGGGGCCGGACGAGTTGCATCCGAGAGTGCTAAAGGAATTGGCGGCTGTGATTGCAGAGCCATTGGCCATTATCTTTGAAAACTCGTGGAGAACGGGGGAAGTCCCAGATGACTGAAAAAAGACTAATGTAGTGCCAATCTTTAAAAAAGGGAAGAAGGAGGATCCTGGGAACTACAGGCCAGTCAACCTCACCTCAGTCCCCGGAAAAATCATGGAGCAGGTCCTCAAAGAATCAATCCTGAAGCACTTACATGAGAGGAAAGTGATCAGGAACAGTCAGCATGGATTCACCAAGGGAAGGTCATGCCTGACTAATCTAATCGCCTTCTATGATGAGATTACTGGTCCTGTGGATGAAGGGAAAGCAGTGGATGTATTGTTTCTTGACTTTATCAAAGCTTTTGACACGGTGTCCCACAGTATTCTTGTCGGCAAGTTAAAGAAGTATGGGCTGGATGAATACACTATAAGGTGGGTAGAAAGTTGGCTAGATTGTCGGGCTCAACGGGTAGTGATCAATGGCTCCATGTCTAGTTGGCAGCCGGTGTCAAGTAGAGTGCCCCAGGGGTTGGTCCTGGGGCCGGTTTTGTTCAATATCTTCATAAATGATCTGGAGGATGGTGTGGATTGCACTCTCAGCAAATTTGCGGATGATACTAAACTGGGAGGAGTGGTAGATACGCTGGAGGGGAGGGATAGGATACAGAGGGACCTAGACAAATTGGAGGATTGGGCCAAAAGAAATCTGATGAGGTTCAATAAGGATAAGTGCAGGGTCCTGCACTTAGGACGGAAGAACCCAATGCACAGCTACAGACTAGGGACCGAATGGCTAGGCAGCAGTTCTGCGGAAAAGGACCTAGGGGTGACAGTGGACGAGAAGCTGGATATGAGTCAGCAGTGTGCCCTTGTTGCCAAGAAGGCCAATGGCATTTTGTGGTATATAAGTAGGGGCATAGCAAGCAGATCGAGGGACGTGATCGTTCCCCTCTATTTGACATTGGTGAGGCCTCATCTGGAGTACTGTGTCCAGTTTTGGGCCCCACACTTCAAGAAGGATGTGGATAAATTGGAGAGAGTCCAGCGAAGGGCAACAAAAATGATTAGGGGTCTGGAACACATGAGTTATGAGGAGAGGCTGAGGGAACTGGGATTGTTTAGTCTGCAGAAGAGAAGAATGAAGGGGGATTTGATAGCTGCTTTCAACTACCTGAGAGGTGGTTCCAGAGAGGATGGTTCTAGACTATTCTCAGTGGTGGAAGAGGACAGGACAAGGAGTAATGGTCTCAAGTTGCAGTGGGGGAGGTTTAGGTTGGATATTAGGAAAAACTTTTTCACTAGGAGGGTGGTGAAACACTGGAGTGCGTTACCTAGGGAGGTGGTAGAATCTCCTTCCTTAGAGGTTTTTAAGGTCAGGCTTGCCAAAGCCCTGGCTGGGATGATTTAATTGGGGATTGGTCCTGCTTTGAGCAGGGGGTTGGACTAGATGACCTCCTGAGGTCCCTTCCAACCCTGATATTCTATGATTCTTATTGCCCGCCCTGCACATTACCAGGAAGCAGCTTGGTTTGCAAAAGGCTTGATCAGTTCGCTCTCCATTGCAAACCCAGGAGGCTCTCCCACAGTGTGCTTGCAGATCAGTGATCAGAAGTAAATGGGTTAACGCTGACCTGAGTTGCTGCTATTTGCAAAGGGGGAGGTGGTTTCCATTTCCAGTAGAGTGAATTGCAGATTATTGGGATAGAGAGGACTAAGGAAGTTGTTCCATGGAATTGCGGGATATTTCTTGCTGACTCCCAGGACCTGAGACAAGCTTGGCTGTGTCTATAATGCAAAGTAATAGGGCTCGGACCCTGGGTGCCGGCTTAACTCAAGCTTTGACCTCCAGCCCTGCAAGGTTCTGGGACCCTGGCTCAGTGCAATTGCAGTGTAGATGCAAGGGAGGTTAGCCTTGAGGCTGGGCTCAAACACTGCAGCGTAGCATACCCACTGAGTCCACAAGCCTGCGTATCACAGACATGGGCTTAGTGCAGTGCAGACCTATCCAGAGTGGCATTCTTTGTAATGGAATAAATTTATGTAAGAGCACCTAAATGTGACTGTGACGCACACTTTAGAAATGCATATAGGAATAGTAGCAGAGTAATAAGAATGATGCTAGGATTTGAAGATCGTGAGTGAAGTCCTCACCCCCTTTGGATTCCACACCTATTCATGCAAATTAAGTTTGTACTGCTTAAAAGAAGAAAAAAAGATGAGAAGGGGAACTCAATGATGTACATGCAGTTCTTAAATGAGTATAGATAATAAATATTACGAAGTTATGTGAGTTGGTGTCACACAATAAAGGAGAATAAATGTAAGCAAGGCCAGATAGTAAAGGAATTTAGGTGACATATTTTTTGCCAAATGCAGTCTTGGAAGTAGCTAGCATGGGGCCAAATCCTGAAGTCTTAACTCGTAATCTGATTTATGGAGCTGCTGAGCACCCACAGCGCCCATTGACTGCAAGGGGAGTTGTATGTATTCAACACCATTAAAACCCAGGCCATTAGATTTTATTCATACCTTGAACAGGGAGACTCTGAAGTTAGTACAAGGATTGTCTAGTTAAGGTTTGAGTGGAACCAAAGTAAAGACATTAGTATTTGGTCCAAAGGTTGAAAAAAAAGTAGAAGTGGATAAAAAAAATAAATAGGGTGCTTACTAGTTGACTTTACGTGTGAAATTCTTGTGGGGCAGGCGAGCCACAGAACAGTCTGCAAGCTGCAAGTAAATAGCGTGATGTGATGTGTTCATCAAGTGATAGTGCCAACCACAGAGAAGTTACCGGCTGCTTAGAATCAGGGAGCAGGTAGTGTATATGAAAGAGGCGAGTTTATTTTCCTGGCTTCCTCCTTACAAATAAGTCACTGCTGCTAACTCAATGGACCTAGAGTCTCCATCTACTCCTAAGTATCTCATCTGGTGGCTCTCTCATACAATTATTTGGGGTAGAAAGAGCCTCTCGTGGGTTATCTGATCCATTTCCCTACACAGCAACAGGATTCATGTAATTTTTTCCTAATCCAGCTGCTCACTGGCTTTACTAGACAAAAGGACATAATATATAGTCTGAAAGAATATGAGGATAAGAGACAGTTGGGTACAACATAAACCAAAAGCTTTCCACAACTCGTTGAAATTCAGCTAGCCACTAATGTGTGATAGCGGTGTTAGCAAAAGGCTTCTGTGGCACAGGCAAAGCCGACTTTCCTAGTTTGTCCCACATGCAGCATTAGGATATAGGGACCTTATTCTGCTCACTGTCACTGGGTTCTCTACAGTGACTTTAATGGACTTACTTCTGATTTATGTTGGCGCAGCTGCAATCACAATCAGACCCACTACTTTGGGCATGAGTCTGGAGTATTTCTTATTTTGAAGAACTTTGCTGTTTGTACTCTTGATTGGAAAGTTTATACGGTATTTGATAAATGTCAGGAGGGATCTGTCCAACTCAGAGGTAGAGGGCATTTTCCAGTGAGCTGTGATGGTAGAAAAAGAAGATACAGTTGATTCCAATTCAGACAGACATGGCTTTTTCTGACCTTGAGACAGCTTTGATAAAATCCATTTCCCAAAACCATATTCTAGATGATCCATGTTATCATAAAAGCCGTACATACACTATTGGTTTGAATGGATTTTTTTTAGGCTTGATTCTGCTTAATTCCTTTGCATGAAGGCTCTTGCACTCTCCACATTCCCTTCTTACTTTTTCAACAGCTTTTCCATTAGGCCACATCTCCCTTGCTCCTCACTCTATACCTACAGCTCTCAACATTCTGCATGTTCACACTGGTCCTTCCCACATACCCTACCTAACCCCCTCTGAACCTTCCCTACCAGATCCTGACACCTTTCCTGTTGCTCCTTTTACTGACCCCAATAGTCAAAGTCAAAACAAACAAGTGAAAATGCTTTCTACATATTCTGCATGACTAAAATGCAAACGGGAAACAATGTTACATTTTTAGCATAGGTATAGGTTGATTTCTATGTTTGGGAGGGCAAGGAGCTTAATACTATTAATAATAGGTATAAGTCTAACTTCTGCATTTACTGATTGTTAGTGGTACTTAAATTACAGTCTACTTGAAATCACAAATGCAGTTTACATTCATTATTTAATCACCTGTAATTTTATGTTTTAACTTAATTATTTGCCATGTTTACCAGCTACCACTTCAAATCAACATTAGCATAAAAACAAGTTCTTGAATAAACAGAACCGAGCATTTTCATGTAACTATGAATCATGTCTGCTTGGTTTTAGAGCTACATATGGGGATTATAGAATGAGTCAGCAGTGTGCCCTTGTTGCCAAGAAGGCCAATGGCATTTTGGGATGTATAAGTAGGGGCATAGCGAGCAGATCGAGGGACGTGATCGTTCCCCTCTATTCGACATTGGTGAGGCCTCATCTGGAGTACTGTGTCCAGTTTTGGGCCCCACACTTCAAGAAGGATGTGGATAAATTGGAGAGAGTCCAGCGAAGGGCAACAAAAATGATTAGGGGTCTGGAACACATGAGTTATGAGGAGAGGCTGAGGGAGCTGGGATTGTTTAGTCTGCAGAAGAGAAGAATGAGGGGGGATTTGATAGCTGCTTTCAACTACCTGAAAGGGGGTTCCAAAGAGGATGGCTCTAGACTGTTCTCAATGGTATCAGATGACAGAACGAGGAGTAATGGTCTCAAGCTGCAGTGGGGGAGGTTTAGATTGGATATTAGGAAAAACTTTTTCACTAAGAGGGTGGTGAAACACTGGAATGCGTTACCTAGGGAGGTGGTAGAATCTCCTTCCTTAGAGGTTTTTAAGGTCAGGCTTGACAAAGCCCTGGCTGGGATGATTTAACTGGGAATTGGTCCTGCTTCGAGCAGGGGGTTGGACTAGATGACCTTCTGGGGTCCCTTCCAACCCTGATATTCTATGATTCTATTTCTGTGGAAATTTCAGCCTGCAAATTCTGTCAATGGATCCAAGTATGGTGATGTCAAAGAACTATGACGTGATCGGAATAACAGAGACTTGGTGGGATAACTCACATGACTGGAGTACTGTCATGGATGGTTATAAACTGTTCAGGAGGGACAGGCAGGGCAGAAAAGGTGGGGGAGTAGCACTGTATGTAAGGGAGCAGTATGACTGCTCAGAGCTCCGGTACGAAACTGCAGAAAAACCTGAGTGTCTCTGGATTAAGTTTAGAAGTGTGTGCAACAAGAGTGATGTAGTGGTGGGAGTCTGCTATAGACCACAGGACCAGGGGGATGAGGTAGATGAGGCTTTCTTCCGGCAGCTCACGGAAGCTACTGGATCGCATGCCCTGATTCTCATGGGTGACTTTAATTTTCCTGATATCTGCTGGGAGAGCAATACAGCGGTGCATAGACAATCCAGGAAGTTTTTGGAAAGCGTAGGGGACAATTTCCTGGCGCAAGTGCTAGAGGAGCCAACTAGGGGGGGCGCTTTTCTTGACCTGCTGCTCACTAACCGGGTAGAATTAGTGGGGGAAGCAAAAGTGGATGGGAATCTGGGAGGCAGTGACCATGAGTTGGTTGAGTTCAGGATCCTGACACAGGGAAGAAAGGTAAGCAGCACGATACGGACCCTGGACTTCAGGAAAGCAGACTTCGACTCCCTCAGGGAACGGATGGGCAGGATCCCCTGGGGGACTAACTTGAAGGGGAAAGGAGTCCAGGAGAGCTGGCTGTATTTCAAGGAATCCCTGTTGAGGTTACAGGGACAAACCATCCCAATGAGTCGAAAGAATAGTAAATATGGCAGGCGACCAGCTTGGCTTAATGGTGAAATCTTAGCGGATCTTAAACATAAAAAAGAAGCTTACAAGAAGTGGAAGGTTGGACATATGACCAGGGAAGAGTATAAAAATATTGCACGGGCATGTAGGAATGTTATCAGGAGGGCCAAATTGCACCTGGAGCTACAGCTAGCCAGAGATGTCAAGAGTAACAAGAAGGGTTTCTTCAGGTATGTTGGCAACAAGAAGAAAGCCAAGGAATGTGTGGGCCCCTTACTGAATGAGGGAGGCAAACTAGTGACAGAGGATGTGGAAAAAGCTAATGTACTCAATGCTTTTTTTGCCTCTGTTTTCACTAACAAGGTCAGCTCCCAGACTGCTACGCTGGGCATCACAAAATGGGGAAGAGATGGACAGCCCTCTGTGGAGATAGAGGTGGTTAGGGACTATTTAGAAAAGCTGGACGTGCACAAGTCCATGGGGCCGAACGAGTTGCATCCGAGAGTGCTGAAGGAACTGGCGGCTGTGATTGCAGAGCCATTGGCCATTATCTTTTGAAAACTCGTGGCGAACCGGGGAAGTCCCGGATGACTGGAAAAAGGCTAATGTAGTGCCAATCTTTAAAAAAGGGAAGAAGGAGGATCCTGGGAACTACAGGCCAGTCAGCCTCACTTCAGTCCCTGGAAAAATCATGGAGCAGGTCCTCAAAGAATCAATCCTGAAGCACTTGCATGAGAGGAAAGTGATCAGGAACAGCCAGCATGGATTCACCAAGGGAAAGTCATGCCTGACTAATCTAATCGCCTTCTATGATGAGATTACTGGTTCTGTGGATGAAGGGAAAGCAGTGGATGTATTGTTTCTTGACTTTAGCAAAGCTTTTGACACGGTCTCCCACAGTATTCTTTCAGCAAGTTAAGGAAGTATGGGCTGGATGAATGCACTACAAGGTGGGTAGAAAGCTGGCTAGATTGTCGGGTTCAACGGGTAGTTATCAATGGCTCCATGTCTAGTTGGCAGCCGGTGTCAAGTAGAGTGCCCCAGGGGTTGGTCCTGGGGCCGGTTTTGTTCAATATCTTCATAAATGATCTGGAGGATGGTGTGGATTTCACTCTCAGCAAATTTGCGGATGATACTAAACTGGGAGGAGTGGTAGATACGCTGGAGGGGAGGGATAGGATACAGAAGGACCTAGACAAATTGGAGGATTGGGCCAAAAGAAATCTGATGAGGTTCAATAAGGATAAGTGCAGGGTCCTGCACTTAGGACGGAAGAACCCAATGCACAGCTACAGACTAGGGACCGAATGGCTAGGCAGCAGTTCTGCGGAAAAGGACCTAGGGGTGACAGTGGACGAGAAGCTGGATATGAGTCAGCAGTGTGCCCTTGTTGCCAAGAAGGCCAATGGCATTTTGGGATGTATAAGTAGGGGCATAGCGAGCAGATCGAGGGACGTGATCGTTCCCCTCTATTCGACATTGGTGAGGCCTCATCTGGAGTACTGTGTCCAGTTTTGGGCCCCACACTTCAAGAAGGATGTGGATAAATTGGAGAGAGTCCAGCGAAGGGCAACAAAAATGATTAGGGGTCTGGAACACATGAGTTATGAGGAGAGGCTGAGGGAGCTGGGATTGTTTAGCCTGCAGAAGAGAAGAATGAGGGGGGATTTGATAGCTGCTTTCAACTACCTGAAAGGGGGTTCCAAAGAGGATGGCTCTAGACTGTTCTCAATGGTATCAGATGACAGAACGAGGAGTAATGGTCTCAAGCTGCAGTGGGGGAGGTTTAGATTGGATATTAGGAAAAACTTTTTCACTAAGAGGGTGGTGAAACACTGGAATGCGTTACCTAGGGAGGTGGTAGAATCTCCTTCCTTAGAGGTTTTTAAGGTCAGGCTTGACAAAGCCCTGGCTGGGATGATTTAACTGGGAATTGGTCCTGCTTCGAGCAGGGGGTTGGACTAGATGACCTTCTGGGGTCCCTTCCAACCCTTATATTCTATGATTCTATGATTCTATGATAAGTACCCTTCTTCCTCCATCTGTAACTCTTTCTATGATGACTCCTGATGCCTTTCCTGGTCCTTCTGTATATTCCCTCAGAGGCTCTTAAACATACCTTCGGTTCCCTTTAGCTGCTTCCTCTCCTCCCTAGCCACTCCTTCCAAGGAACACCTGGGCTGAAATTCTGTCCCTGCTGAAGTTAATGGGAGTTTTGCTGCTGGCTTCAAAGGACCAGGATTTCACCCCAGGTGTCCACCTTGAACAAATACAGGACAAGATAGACAGACATACGTGCTGGAGATGGAGGATGGGGTGGGGCAAGACCATGCCTCCCTCTTTGAGAACACAAACTTGGCAGGGGCACCAGGCGGAGACCCAGGGAGCCCAGGCTTGTCCTCCTGGGCCCTTGACTGGAGCTGGGTGGTCTAACAACAGAGCCCATTCCCTGCTAACATGACGGAGGGGCAGCTGGGCCAAATTTGAGTGCCATTGTGACTGCATGTACTAGGTTGCAATGCCCCTCAATGAATTTGGCCTGACTGACCTTCCGTCATGGGGGAATGGCATTACAACCTGGTGCACAGGTCACAATGCCACTCACATTTGCCCCTTTTGGTTGCTTTAATTAGTGATGCTTAATTAATGATTTTCCTCATTCTGCAGATATTAATCATGTCTTAATGCTTTCCTCTCCTGCCACCCCCACTTTTGCAGTCCTTCCAGCACCCATGTAGACAAACTGGGTTTTGGTTCAATAAAGCTGCACCAGCCCATCTGAAATGTAGCAAACAGTCAGAAGCAGCAATCTATTTAGTGCAAGGAACACACTGAAGATAGTATAGTGAGATATGTCAGTTTTATCTCTGCATTTTCTGAACAGTTTATATCACGGCATGCTTCTGTCAATTCCACACAGATTCATAACCACAGTAAAATGTTTCTTGGTGTCTTTTTGGACAGTTAATCAGAGATAACAGATAGCTAGCATGGATCTGAAAAGATACGTGTGGATATTTTTTATTCTGTTGGAGACTGTGTCAGAACAAACAAACAAACAACAGTTGTCATGATACATCTGTAAGATTCCTTCTCTAGAAAGTTTTTTACCCTTCATTTTTCATTAGCCTGGAATATTTAGAGGTTGCATATTGATTACCTTGAACACTTACACATGCTTGTAGAAGCACACTGAGTGCAGATGCTAAGAGACAGGCTGCTCAGTGCTGCTGTTCTAACACAGGATAGTCTCCTTTAATATTTCCATGTTAATACACCAAACTGTATGTAGCTGTAACATCAACAACTTAGATGTATTTACTCAGTGGGCAAGACTAAATGAAACAAGGGAGTTTTGACTGGAAAAATTACTTGTCAGTTTAAAAAGCCCTTTGTTTTTATTTAGCTTTCTGAAAGAAGACAAATGATATTTTCTGTTAATTTCTTTCCTTACCGAGTTTCATTAAGATCAAAGCTTTTGGAAGATTGAGCCCTGACAGCTGTCTAAAGACTGTGTCATTTGCTTTGGGCTGTTTGGACTGAATAAATTATTACAATTTTGTGAGGATTATTTCTTTAAATAAGAACACCAATACTCTGTGGATAGAAATGAATGCTTTGAGTGGTGCAACATAATTTCCTAGTGCTTCTGCTAGTATACCATGGGCTTAAGAAATACCTGCAAAAAGCATCTCTCTTTCAAATACAAATCATTAGTTAGTCCCATTGGCTAGTTTCTTAATGATTTCACCTAAGTACACAACACCAGCGATTTCAGGATAGAAAAACAGAGTTTAATAAAATAAATCAGTTATTCAAAAGAGAGAGTGCCTGATTCTTCATTTCTACCCCTAGGATAAATCTGGAGTAACTGCAATGAAGTCAGAGTTATACTGCTGTAAAAGGGAACTAAGTGAGAGAAGAAGCAGATGTCATATTTTGCAGTTTTGCAAGTTATTTCTATAAGCTACAGCTCTGATGTTTTGGTAGCAGAATAGCAAATACTACATGTTTAAAACAATGCTTTTATATTTGTTTACTGTGTATTCTATTCTTACAAACATTTATAGATGTTTACGTCTCAGCTATGTTAATGAAAATGGAGGTGTTAATTTTTTCTTAGGTGCCCATTTTCTTTTGACAGTGAAATTCTTAAATGTGGGGGTGGGAAGATGAGAATTTTAAAATGGTCCACTGCTTACAAATTTGAACTGGACACTCACCACCTGTTTTCATCGGCTGTTGTACAGAATTCCATTTTAGAGTTATGGCAGACCAGATTGGTTTGACAGAGCTCAAATTCATACCAGGAGTCTCAGATTTCAAGTTCTGAATGGCAGGTTTTTGTTTTGGGAGAGCGAATATATTCTGAGAGTTGACGTACCTCTGAACTTCCTAAATACTCCCTCCCTTATCCCTAGTTTTAATCCTGTACCCTTCCTAGTGCTGATCTTAGCACAGTACTTTTCCTCCAAGGAGGAAAGAGACAAGTTACTTCTGTTAAAAATGAATTTGTATCCAGAGAAGTGACTGTGTAACAATGGCATTTTCTTACTTGCAGTATTGTTGTAGCCGCCTTGGTCCCAGGATATTAGAGAAAGCTTATGTCTTTCACCAACTGAAGTTGATCCAATAAAAGATATTACCTCACCCACCTTCATTTTCTTACTTAATGTATCTTCTCTTCTCTCTGTGTGTCATATTTACTTACTGACCAAAGCATATGTTATTACTGTGAGTACTGCAGAATCATTATAGCAATGGAAGAATGAGCTAGATTGTTTCCTGCCTTAGGCATCATCAACAGAATTGTTAGAAAATTTAAGCTACAGAAAAGTTATTACTGGTTTGGCAACAATGAAAAGCAGCAAGTACACAGCTTGATTTTTAGAGCCCAGAATGAGTTTTCAGTGCTGGCACAAGAATTAAAACCAAAACCAAAAAATGTATAAACAGGGTAAGTTTGATACCGCAACCATCAAAAGAGAATTCAAGACCCACAGTGTCAGTTTTACGGAATCTTTTCTCAGACTACAGCCATAGCTTGACAGATACCAGGGACACTGCATAGATCAAGTGGTTTAAGGCAGTGACTCTTGACCTGTGGCCTGTAGATGACTGATGGTACAGGGTGTACTTGCTGGTAGTCTGCAGAGAGCAGGCATTTCATGTTAAACAGTCTTTCTTCTGCTTTCCAGCTGCTAAATTGCACTAAATGAGGCTAAATATACATTAAAGGACTTTCCTAATTGTATTTTTTCATGTAACCAGTGGCTGTCATTGCTGTAGGAATGATTGATCACCACTGAGGGGGGAAGGAGTCCACAGACACACTCTCAAAGATGTGGTCCACACTGTAAAAAACTTTGAGAAGCTCTGGTTTGGCAGGACATTAATGGCATGATCCTGAAGCTTCTGTAAAATTGTAGTTTTCTGCAGGAACATGGCCAAAATGTTTTTATTTTCCTGAAATAATATTTTGTTTCAAGTTTGTATGACCCCAAAATCAAAATATTTTTGAATTGTTGAACTGAAATGTTTTGTTTCAAGTAAATTCAATCTAGCCTGCATTTTTCTGTGAGGCTGCGTTACCTCATAGGAGTTGTAGTTTGGATGTTTCATGCCCTCATTCTCCCCTATAGGCTGGGCTCTTTGGCCAGATTACATCTCCCATGATACACTACAGTCTCCCCTCTGACTGAGGCACATGAAGCATCATGTGAGATTTCCAAATTGAAATTTTTCAGAAATTTCATTCTGGGGGAAAAAAAATCGGTATTTCAAACTTTTCAACCCTATTCTGGATGAAAAAAAGTGAAAACATCAAAATTTTCTACAGGATAGGAATTCCAGTTTTCTATTAATCTTTTACAGTTTACCCAGTTAGCTGAGTAGTGCAGTTAGGCCCTCAAAATCAGATAAATACTAGAAAGACAAAAATTAAATTCATATGAACAAATAAGTTCATATTCTATGCTAACTTACACCCTGTGTGATTCTCTTGAGTTAAGAGCTTATGAAACATCCTAGATGTTATTAGGATAAAGCTGCAGTAATAGATGAAACAGATCAACAAATCAAACAGCTCTGAAGACTGTAAACACTTTGAAAAAAATAAAGGGGGGAGTGATGGTCTGGGGCAAATGCCCAGTGAGACTGACTTAGGTGCAGTCACAGCTAAACCTTAGTCAATCACTGACCAGGCTATGATGGGATCATGGAACCCCATATAAAATGGATAGTAGTAGAGCATACAATACCTAGCAGTACAGGGATTAATTAGAAGACCTCTTATTCATTGATTTTCAAGGCCAGACTGAGCCATTATGATTATCTAGTCTGACCTACCTTTATATAGCCATGTCCTTTTCCATTCAGGGTTTTTAAAAAAATCAAAGGGGGCCACCAAAGAGTAAGTTCTTTCATTTTATAGGCAGTCAGTGGTGAGCCTGAAGGTATATACGAGTAGCCCTATGCCAGTATACATATGACTATTTTTCAAACATTATATACCGATACTTAAAATCTTAGCTATTGTAACTGATTCATCTCATCAGATACTGACATTATAAAATTTGTCAACATTTAAAATTTGTTCTAGAGAGACTTTCAGTGGTTCCAGTCAGTTGTCTGCAGCTTTGCTTTTGTAGTGCAGGACATGCCTCTTTGTCCTTGCCATCTTATGAAGTTTCACTGTACAGACTGCATCCTAAAATATGAAAGCTGGGTTGGTTTTGTTGAGAACCACTGACTCTGTGTGTTGGTTTCTTTGGAATGAAGGCTCTTTTGCTCACTGCCCTCTTCCCTTCTGCTTTGTTTGCATAGCTAACAAACCATTCTGTTCCTTTATATTTGTGTAGCAGCTTTTAAAAATCTGCCCCTCTTCTCCCTGTCAGTCAGAGCCACTATAAAGGCGGCAACCCTTTTATCATGTCTAAAGGATCTCCTCATAGGAATTCTAAAGGTGTAGCCTCCACCCAGAAATATTGGTTGTTTTTCCACATTAATAAACAAAAGTTGCTGTATGGTCTTGCTGACAAACTCCCTAGGATCTGTGCCTTCTGCTGTAGGGGGGAAACCTGGAACCTGATTATTTTGAACATGTGCTGTACTTGGTTTCTAAGCCTTCTCTCAGTCTCACAAAAACTCTTAATTTCATGGATTGCACGTAAGATTTATCCTCCTGATAGGCTTTCTCACAGGAAGTGACTTTAGATTCAGCAGATTCCAGCTTTGCTCTCCTTTCTCTGTACATCCATCAAGCCTGTCAATTGTATTAGTGAGTATTTAATTCTGACTTATTCAGAGGACTAGATCTCGGGCATCTTTCTTTGTAGTGGGAGTATGAATAGAATAGATTTGTGCTGGGTAGTTGGTGGGTGTGAAGGTGAGCAAGGAAGTGAAAAAGATGGTCTGATCTACGCAGATCCAACAAATGTAGTTTAAAGACAGGTTTCAGAGTAACAGCCGTGTTAGTCTGTATTCGCAAAAAGAAAAGGAGGACTTGTGGCATCTTAGAGACTAACCAATTTATTTGAGCATGAGCTTTCGTGAGCTACAGCTCACGTATGCATCCGATGAAGTGAGCTGTAGCTCACGAAAGCTTATGCTCAAATAAATTGGTTAGTCTCTAAGGTGCTACAAGTCCTCCTTGTAGGTTAAAGAGTCTCTTTTTATATATATATTTATATATATATATTTAGTTCTTAGGCATTCTTATACTTGCCACAGGGATTCTGCTACAGCAGGCAGCACTTAAACCATTTTTCATCCATTTTGGGCTTTAACAGAGCTTTCAAACAGAGAATTAAAAACATCTAGGCTTTCATGAACTGTTAGAGCATTTGATCAACCCCATCTAAGTTAGGATGCTTCACCCTCTCTTGAAGAAACTCTACACCAGTTTTAACCTGTTTAGAGTTGACTCATTTCCCAAACAATTCTCCGTAACAATGGAACAAACTCCACCCCCTACCTCTAACATCCTCTTTTGTGTGCCAATTAAAGAGAGAAATTATATATCTTTATGAATTCTGTAAGTTTTTATTCGCTTCCATTATCATATTCCCCTTTCTATAGATCTAGTATTGTATACATTTTACTCATTCCACTTGTCACAACTTGTGACTGATAGTGGCTTGCAATTATGGACTTCATGTTTTCATAAAAGTCAACAAGACAGAGTTAGGAGTGAACTAAAGTGATTAAAAAAAACAGGTACTGTAGCTAATGAAACTAGTTTTAATTGCAATCAAAATTAGAGAAGGGACAGCTCCTTCTAAAAGGAAGAAAAAACAGAGGGAAGAAAACTGAGGAAGCAGAGAAGGAGAGCGTATAGAATGGAGTATATCTATACTACACTGGTCACCATGGTATCTGAGAGACTTTGTGAGGATAGCCAGCTGGGTGATGCAAATACATTTCTGTCATCTAAGGAGGCTTGGAGAAGTTATACTGACAAAAGTGGTAGAATAGACAAGCCCTAAGTTTCAATGAGCTTTCTTGCAATAGAAACAGCTGTGTTGTGAATTGACACCTGGAGGGTAAGAGCCCACATCTCCTCCAAAAACCCCTCAACAACTGAGCCTTCCTAGAACATGTGAAGCAATGAGCCATGTGTTTTAAGATCACTCCCACTCTGTGAAACCGGGACTATTTTACAAAAGTTAAAAGTTTTGTTAAATATCAATATTAATGTGCTAAACAAACTAAAATAAATTGCTCTTGCTGGAAGTTCACAGAAATAACAGATGGAAAAATCTACTCAGTCCAGCCAGTGCAGGATTGTTTCCCACTATGTGCTCCCACTGACTTCAGCCCACTGAGCCAGGGGAGCTTCACAGCTACAGTAGCAGGTATGGAATAGATCCGTTGCTGCTTTTTGACTTCATGGGGAAGATTCCATCCCCCACCTGCTCCTTGAAACCCCTCTCAGTGCAAGCCTGGCAACTCAGGCTGGACACTTGGGGAATAATTTGCATATTTGCTTGCACATCTCTAGCTGGAAGCCAAGTGCAGGGCCTGTGGATTGTTTTCTTGGCACAAAATAACGTTTGTGACCCAAACCACCAAAAGCCCAAAACACAAAGTTAAGGCCGACACCCTCTTTAGCTCAAGCCATTGTACTTTTTAATCACAGTGCCAGGAGTTGTCAGCTTTAACTCTGGCTTTTTTTGGCTTGTGTTGCAGCCTAATAAGTTATAGGCCAGCTTCTCTAGTCGATGTTTTTGCTGCACAGAAGGCTTCACATTTTGTAAGCCTTTACAGCACAGCTGTGCTCAGAGATAAAACTGAATGTGTATACAGTACAGTATGCATTCAACTGATGCACTAGATTCTTCCTACCATATGTATAGCGTGGTGTGCATTTCACTCTGATACTTCACTGCCAAAACTGCCAGAAGCAAATAAACAAATGGCAAAAGAGACACACCATATGAGGTATTGCCAGGCATGTGACCTAGACCTTCAAAAGAAACCCTTGCTGCTTTCAAAGGATTACAGAGTCTGATTTTTAAAGCCTTGGATTTGCTGCATAAGATTTCTTGCCATTGCAGACTGTGAGGTGTCTCAGTTGTTGGAGAGGCACCTGTATTTTTCTTTTCACAGCCAGTGGTCTCATCAGGTCTTTCACCTTCTCCCTCACATGTAATCCACTTCCACCAGCTCCAAAGTCAGTGATTCAGCATCAGCATTTTAAACCAGGTGGAACAATGGAGATGGTTTAATTCTAAGCAGAATGTAGTGATGAAAATACACATAATTAGGATAATGGGAATAATATTACTAACAATTAATATGTGAAACAATGCAAGGCAGACAAATAATTATTCCTTCTCCCTCCCCACAAAAAAAAAATAAATAAAAAGTCAGTAAAGTTGCCTTACGCAGACAGGATCACTAGGATGTCAGTAGTAAACTGACAGTGTCAATTGCACGGTTTGATGGAATTAATTTAGATTATAATTCTATTGCTACAGCTCCCATTCTGAGGAGGAAAAGGGGACAGATTCCATAACACCCCTCCCTTCCCACCAGCGCATATTAACATCACTCCAGCACTCCTGTGAGTGCTAACATAGGGACTCATGGGCCAATTCCAGTGTCAGCTGGAACCTTCATATGTCCAGGAGGAACATCACCAGGCTAACAGCATTTTGGGCTGTATAAGTAGGGCCATTGCCAGCAGATCAAGGGATGTGATCGTTCCCCTCTATTTGACATTGGTGAGGCCTCATCTGGAGTACTGTGTCCAGTTTTGGGCCCCACACTACAAGAAGGATGTGGAAAAATTGGAAAGCACCCAGCGGAGGGCAACAAAATGATTAGGGGGCTGGAGCACATGACTTATGAGGAGAGGCTGAGGGAACTGGGATTGTTTAGTCTGCGGAAGAGAAGAATGAGGGGGGATTTGATAGCTTCTTTCAACTACCTGAAAGGGGGTTCCAAAGAGGATGGATCTAGACTGTTCTCAGTGGTAGCAGATGACAGAACAAGGAGTAATGGTCTCAAGTTGCAGTGGGGGAGGTTTAGGCTGGATATTAGGAAACACTATTTCACTAGGAGGGTGGTGAAGCACTGGAATGCGTTACCTAGGGAGGTGGTGGAATCTCCTTCCCCAGAGATTTTTAAGATCAGGCTTGACAAATCCCTGGCTGGGATGATTTAGTTGGGGATTGGTCCTGCTTTGAGCAGGGGGTTGGACTAGATGACCCCCTGAGGTCCCTTCCAACCCTGATATTCTATGATTCTGTGATCTCTCTCTAGCCCAGTGATTATCTTGCTGGATCAATCTTTGTCTAACCATAGAATTACTGATGGCTACCCTGAGGGAAAAGAGAGGCTTTATTCACTTTACAGCAGTTTTAGCCACAGTTTTTAAGAAGTGCTCCAAAGCAACAAGAAGCAACACCCATTCCCCTCTCTGAAAAAGCCAGTACTCACAGTATTAGAAGAAGATTTCTAACTATCAGAGAAGCCTTCCAGTAGGAGTTGTGGGGGCAAACAATGTCACCAGCTATAAGATGGAAGTTTATACGTCTATGGACCAAGTTATATGATAAGGGACTGGGGCTCCGTGACCCAGGAGGCCCATTCCAGTTCTATATCTCTGGTATGCAGGATGGGAGCCAGTAATGAGAACAGCCCTCTAGCTTTTGGTGGAGTCAGCTGTGGAATAGAAAATACTGGGGGTACATCAGCTAGAGACAGCATTCAAGCGTAGCATTTTGCTTAAAGGATTTACTTAGAATTGATTCTTTGCTTGATGCTGCTCTGTTTTTGTACAATGACAGCAACAGGAACTCAATTCCCATTAGCCTTGCAACCTGCTACTTTCATACATAACATAAGCAAAGACAATGGTCAGCTAAATAATGGGAAACAGGTTGTATTGAGCACAGAGGATGAAAGGTTACATTTCTGTACAGGTCTCTACGGAGTCTTCTTAGAGAGAGATGTCATTTCACATCTACCCTGAAGTAAGACACAAAGTTCGTGTATTTTTCTGCACTAACTACAGGAACCACAGGCTTTGAAGCTATTGCACAATATGACAGGATTAGGATTCAGGAACCCATGAAAGGATTTTGCACTCCTGCACATTGGGAAGCCTAAAATCCTACATAACAAGTTTTTAGAGGGTGAGGCAGGGGTCAGTTGGGGAATAGGATTGAGGTCAGTGGACCAGCTGCTATGTGGATCCTGCAGCCATTATCCCCTGCACAGCAGGAGTTGGAGGAGTGTGAGGGCTTCACTAGTGGCCACCAAACAGCTCTCTGCTGCTGCATGGCCTGTGGTGAAGAAGACAGGGCTGATTCCTTTCCTTGGGCCTATAGAGACCCTTGCACCATAAAACTATCTGCCATTGCTCCAGATATCCCAGACCTGACCTGCCCCACTCAATGAATAAATTAAAGCATTAGAACAGGAGGAGAGGGGGACAATGACAAGTGTAGGCTAGGGAGAAAGAAAGTATGTTGTAAGATTAAATTTGAAGAGGGGGGAGCAGGAGCAGCAGAGGACAAGGCTATTACATCACTGGTAATAGTGCTTAGGAAAGGACCGAAAGGTCACTGATTTTAGACAACTAGAGGGGGCTGGGCGGGCACTAACAGATGAGTGATAGGTTGGAACAAACCCCTGGAGGCCTTTAAAAACAGAGCACCATTTCAAAAAGGACGTTGAGATGGATGAGGAACCTGAGGTGTTGGCTGACACAGGGGTGATATGGACACATTTATTTGTACACAGGTGGAGACAGGCATCAGAGTTGTGAACATGTTAGAGTCTGGTGTGGATAAGGAATGTGCATTAGTCAGGCAGGTAGGGGACATGTAGGAGGAGGAAAGTTCAGGGAACAGACAGTGGAGGCAAGTAAAAGGGTAGGATCGAGGAGGGAGACAGAGGAGATGGTAGATGTGTTTGAGGTTGTGCCTTTGGTCCAGTAAAAGCATTTCCATCTGTAAGCACATCTTTGAGAATGGTAGAGGGTTTTTTTTTTTTTTTTTTTGCTGTGTTACCAGTGCACAGCACTGAAAACACTAGCCCTTGCCCAATAGATTTCAGTACTCAGGCAGGCAGGCAAAGTTAATTCGCGTGCAACAAAAAGAAAATCATGACATGGTCGGAGGATAAAGTTCACAGTCACCTCTCACTGTCTAAGAAGATTGCTATCCACGTTCTCATGAGTCTGGACGGCCATTCTCCTTGTATATGTTGCTGGCACCCTGCCAGGTAATATTGTGCTGCAGTATTGCACGTGGTGGCAGAGGACAGTAGAAAGCACAGGTGCACTACTATTGATTCAGAACTGAATTTCTGCATAGTTCTAGGAAGACACTGGACATGTTAAGTTACGTCCTATATGTCAGCATGAACGCAGCACATGGTAATAACTAATACTTTAAGGAAGACAGGGAAAGTTGGAAAGACAGGCTGCCTTATATCTGCTGTACCAACCTTCATTGCCTTTAAAGGTATAACTCAGAGTGAAGGGATCAAAAATGAATTGTAATCTAAAGGTACATCATCAAAGCAAGTGTTGATAATGATGACCTGTGTCCTTCACCTCCAGTTCAGCTGTCTGGCATTGTAATTAATGTCCCTCACCTCCAATCAGATTTTACTTTTCTGCAGTTTATAACTGCCACTGTCCCAACTTTTATTACAGCCATTCATCATCTTCAGAAAGACTGGGAGATGAAATTTAGGTTGTCCTGAAGCTTTCTCCCTCTATCCCTCCAACTAAGCTCCCTGCCTGTTAGGTTCCTCTCCCTCCCAAATTGTTCATCCCTTCATGGGGATCTTAACATTATAATTATTATTAAATGTTATAGCCCCTAGATTTGAATGTATTGATGGACCAAGTAGCATGTCACCCATAAGTTGTGTCACAAGTTTATTTCTTATTTAAACACAGCTTCACATTGTCACACTTTGAAAGAAAGACTATGGGAGATATGGCAGAGAATAAATGCTTCTCCCTGTCTATCTCCCTCATGCACATACACAAAGCATTAATCACAGCTTAACATTTATTAAGTAGTAGCCTGCAGGAACAACAGATTTAGGGAAGGGCTTTATCACCCAGATTTGGCCTTTTCTTTCCCTCTCCAGGCCTATTTAGAGCATGGAAATGTTTGTACAATACAAAAGACAGGAATTTAAAAAGGCCACTGAGTCTTTAAGGCTCATTGTTATCTTCTCCATTGATCAAATTTGGTACCCCTTAATTGGATATTGACTGTTGTGTGGCTAATAAGATGAACTGTCAGTGAGGGAGGAGGTGAAGGTTTATAGTAATGGTACCTTGATCACAGCTAGTCTATAAAAGCCAGTGGGGAGAAGAGTTCATTAAACCAGTTAGGGATTGCTTTAAAAAAAAAAAATGCTCCAAGTCAAGTTGATTAATCTTGTATGTGACATCACGATCAGAGAAACTGTCTGTTGCTAGTTCAATATTTACAGTCCTGTGAGAAGCTGTTATATTGAAACAAATGCATTAGAGACAGTGATTTGTTTGGTTCATGGGCCTCAGCTAACCATAACCAACATCTCAGGGATTTTTTTTCCTTATTGTTGTTTTTATGTCCCCGCCTCCTCTTTTCTCTGGGAGGCTAATTGGAAGTGTTTGCTTTCTCTGTACATGAACATCTTATCTGTATTCTGGAATCCTTGTACTAATGGGATCAATTGAAAGGAATACGCAAGTTCCCTGACAATGAACCACACAAAATAAATTCAAGAAAGCTTTTATCTCATAAATTAAAATAAATAAAAAACACAAAGAGAGAGAGAGATTGTTAGGAACATTTGTCTACATTGGA
Source organism: Caretta caretta (assembly GCF_965140235.1). NCBI lineage: Eukaryota > Metazoa > Chordata > Testudines > Cheloniidae > Caretta > Caretta caretta. The sequence goes on from NC_134208.1 coordinate 82,973,222, forward strand.
GTTAGCTAGTCATTACAAGGATGGAATCTGCTAGGAAGTATGTAGTATATTTTCATTTGTGTTCGAGCTGTATTTAAGCTGCCAGTGAATATGCTGCAATAACTGTCAGGCACAGTTCATTACTGTCTCTCAATGGGGCCTATTGTTAATCAGAGATCAGATCAGCAGAATAACCTCTCGTTTATTAAAGTCCCATGTAGCTGTGACTTGACAAGAAATGTTCACGGGGCAATAAGCAAAGTTTATTTCAAATTATCCTGATGTTATGTATTTGTTATAATATTTATTCTTTGAAGATTCTGCATTGGATATAAAAAATGTATAATAAGTGTCAAGGTTTGTGTGGTTTGAAAAAAATTAGCTTTTCTGTCAGCCACCTGAACACTTCTCATATATCACTATGCTGTGAACTGTCAGGACAGGGTTAACACAGCCCTAGAGAAGTCAGTAATAACAAAAACTGTCTATTTAGTGTCCAGTAGAAAAACGAAGAAGATGGGATGTGCCTGGGTTTTAAAGGGAAAATGAGTTTCCCTAGGTTTACTTTGTTAACAGAGGATTTTTGTTTGAAAACGTAAAGGGAGTTTCATGATTAAGCAGAGGACTGGTAGTACAGAGGTATGGGCTCTAGTCCTGGCACTGCCTTGATTTGCTTGTAAACACAAGTTATGTAAGGGGACAAAACTCAAGACAGGTTAGGCATCAGAGCAGTAGGTTCTCAATGCCTTTCAGGACTTGGGTGAATAATACTTCATACTTTACAGACATGTTGTGAGACTAAAGATGTTCATTAATGTTCATGAAGTACTTCTAGACCATCAGATGGAAGGTTCTGTTAGAGTACAGTATTATAAATAATTTATACAAGAAAAGCCTGAGTCAAAAACCTGTGGAGTGTAATTGCTTATGTACGCCATATATGAAACAGACATTAAAAAAAAAAAAGGTAATGAATCCAGAGGGTTGAGTCCTTCATTCATTGTCAAGGTCTTGACTGGCTCTTTAAAGTGTAGTGGGATGAAAGGTATGATTTCACTGCACACTAGAGTGATTTGTTATTACCTCTTCTTACCTGATTCAGTTATAATGTTGCTTGCATTACAATGGGGCTTGGAGCTTGATTTTAAATATAGGCTGATGGTATTGTCAAACCAGAAAAATGTGACTGAAAAAAATCCAGTGCACAATATGATACCATTATGAGCCACAACCCTTGCAGGGGCATTTGTATTTATTGATCATACAAAACAAATTAACTGTTTATTAGATTTTCAAGCACAGAGAAAACAAATGTGCTCAAGCTGTGTCAGAAAGTGAACATTATGCTCCTTACTATCTGAGATCACTTTGATGGGGATTACTTCAGAAACAGTTCTTATCCTGTTATTTCACAGGACGGCCCTGTCTCCTTTGTCACACAATATTATATTTTCCTGGGGCATTTTTTTCTCAGAGGAACTGCCTGTTTAACACACAGAGCCTTTATTTATTTTTCAAAATCAGACAGTATTTCGTATGTTGACATAATGGAAAGGAAAGTTCTTAATGATGTGCTTCTCCAGTTTCTTACTAATAATAACCTCAGGCCAGGCCTCTGGCTTCTTAACCTGTATCCTCACCAAAACTATTGTGGTCCAGAACTCCCCAACGTAGGGGGTTTAAATCCATTTCTGAACCCAGATTCTTCTAAGTGTTGGGGTGGTCAGATTTGGTATTTGCTTTTGGCTATTATAGAAACAGGATAGCATCATTTAAGTTCTGTATTTGCGGGGCAGCTCCAGTCAGGCCAATGGGGCTGCACATGGCGGGGGGGGGGGGAATTCTGCATCTGCCCAAAACTTGCAGTTTGGGGAAGCAGTGCCCTCCCCCCAAAAAACTACACCCATGGTTTTGATTTGGATCCATCCCTGCTAAGAAGTGATGTTTATAAACCACTATTTGTCAAATGATCCCAAAACACTAAACAAATTTTACCAAGAGATAGACTGAAGTTTTGCCATAGGTACCTTCAAGGTGTTGAACTGTGCCATCTGCTTAGACTCTGCAGCTGCAAAGCTGAACTGAATCTTGAAGGCACCTCTATGCCACCTTGGTGATCACATAGCTCATACATGATCAGAAAGCCCTCCCCAGCTGTGGAGCCCATGGCGTTGCCCGTGGCTGCCATGCATGCCAGTGTAATCAAAGTACGCTGTGCCTACTGGACAGCAAACTATTGTGTGTAGGTTCTCTCCAGCTGCACAGGCCCAATCACGGGAGGGGGGCAGGTGTGGACATGTCCCCCAACAGTTTACTATTCCCTTGATGTCATCATCTTAGTTTCTACTATAAAAAATAAGCAGAAAGAGGGTGTGTGTGGAAAATCAGAAGAACCCTTTCTGGCCACCCCCCTCTTAATGCATCATAAAGAAGTAAAAAAAGGGCACAGACTTAATTACTATTTTCCTTTGCCAGGCACCTCTAGTAGAAGGATTGTCTCCTGGACTACTTCTCCTCCCCTTGGCGACCAAATAACATTCCTGTGGCGACTGCAGCAGTTGCTTACATGGAAAAATAACATTAGGAAAGTAATGTATTTTTAGCTGCCTTTTAATGCATTTCAGCAGCTGGAAAAAAAGGGGAGTTAGCATCATGTGACCAGTCAGGTCTCCACAGCCCACCAGCAATTGCTAAGAGGACCACTGGTGGCACGCAGACCGCAGTTTGGGAACTATTTAATAGGGCCTTTATTTCTAGCCTGGGGTGGCCATCAACAAACTGACCTGAGAAATAGTCCAGGACTGACTATTAAAAGTGTGATTTGCAACCCTTGCTTTTCACTAATCTGACTTTTAGGGGAATTTATTAAACAATTTTGTGGCCTATTTAAAAATTCACAGTGGCTGTCTGAAAGGTACTGAGAGGTTTGGAATACTAGGAATAGTACCAGCAGAGATGGATTTATGGGCAGAGTGCAGGTGAGAAGGCCAAAAGGTTAAAAAAAATGAACGTGGTTTATTGCCTCATTCTGTGGTTTGGGCAAAATCCAGGAGCCTTACTGAGGCAAAATTCCCTTAAGCACTGGTAGGACTTTCCCCTAAATAGGGATTGCAGTATTTGTCCGTTTATTCCATGATTGCAGAAATACTGGAATATGTTCTATGGATTGTAGCCCCCACTGTGGTCCACAGTCTGCTTCTGGGGCTGTGCCTTGTTCAGGGCTTGTGATGAGGCCCCAATTTAGCTAGTTAGTGTACTAATATATGTATGGAGTGAATATCCAGAAATGGAAGTGGAGAACTATTTTTACCATTACCGGTTGAAGTGAGTAGAGGAACCATAATAATAACTGATTAGCTGGGACAATAGAAATCCAGAGGACCATGCATTTCAAGGATTAGCATCTAACTGTGGATTTCCTGCAAGTTTTGCTGTATTCTTCATAAGATACACTTTGCTGGGGGACAAGAGGGAGCTCCATGTCCTTCTGGTAGAAACGATAACCTTCACAATGAAAATGGCAGCCCTGTTGTCTTTTGCATCTGTAGTCACATTGACTGAAACAACAGTACCAGGACTGAGATGAACAGGGGAAATTCATTTTAACGGGATGTTAATTTTGAAACCTAATTATAGCAACTTAAACAGCAGCATTGTTAAACTTTTCCAGCTGACTGTCGTACCAGAAACATCCAATCATGCACATCTATCATGTGTCTGGATGTAACTATCATATTGGGATGGCTCATCTGTTTGAAAGGGCATTTCACAGGAACTGGACTGCAAGTTTTGTTATGCAAGTAGTCAAATATTCTATGAGTTTGGGTTACTGAGATATTTGCTATTATTCTCCTTAACAACCAGGTGTTTGAAGCATATTTAGCTAAATAGCACTGTACTTTCATGGGCTAGCTTGTGCGATTTTTGTGCATTTTTCTTATAAGCTTTGTCCTACTTTAGAGAAGGCCGTTAACTTTAATAAACCCAGTTTAATAAATAATTCAGCATGACCTGCCTTGTTCCCTATAATATTTATGGATAAAATTTGCAAAAAAGCACCTAAGACACTTGAGAGCATTTAGTGATTAGGCATTTTTGAAAATCTTACACTTAAATACTAAATAATTTGGGTAAGGACAAATTTCCTCTCTGAAGACTAAGGGAGTATGCAAAAACCAAAACCAAAAACCCTGCACTATGGATAAGAGCTCTGCTCTGTAGATCAAGGAGAGAATTTTGCACTAAGAATAAGGTCAAGGAGAAACAAATATCCATGCAGAAATTCCAGTGACATGGGAGGAGAAAATTTCTCTGCAGGTTGCTGTTGTTCCTGTTTGTTAAGGGTGACAGCCTTGAGTGAGTTATATAGTTTCTTTCCATGGGACTGAAAGAATATGGCTTACTGCTACTTCTTTTCCTAGGTAACTTGCACAGTACTTGAGTGGACACAACATAGAACTAAGAAAATCACTCCACACCCACTGTTTTGTTTTTTTTTTTTAAAAAGTTGTATCCTGAATTTTAAAAATACTTACAAGCTGTTAAAAACTTTACAGAGAAACCCATTTCAGACAATGCGAGTCAACGGCATTACGCACAGTGCATGGCTGTGGGGTACTACATATAGCAATGTGACTTCTCTTATTGCACTTTTGGTTTGGGATCAGTATTCTTAAGACCTATTCCAGGATGTGAGATCATACACCGTGCTATCAGGGCAGCAAAGGGATACTGCAGTGACCAGTGTTACTATGTGTATGCATCCTCTGAGACTTACTCAAGTGGAAGTTAAAGATTCCAGGGCTCTCTGGAAGCTGAAGGTCTTCCTTTTGTTAGTGATGTGGATTCTGATAGGCTACTCTGGCTATGTCCCTGCCTGGCCTAGACAAACAAAGACGAGGAGGGCTGCAAAGGTAATTTGCTTAGTCACTGTGGGAGAACTCCTCCCCCACGAAGCATGGAATGGCACTAATGGTCGGTCTCTTGAGGAATGTATGGTCAGCTCAATGGAGCTGGCTTCACTATAAGGTCAGCATGAAGTTTGGCCTTTGAGGATGATGGTAGGGGAGTAAAAGAGAAGAAAAGATAGGGATCAGGGATCTCAACGGAAAATACAACAGTTTTTGATGTGCTGTATTTGCCTGCACACACCATGCTATCCATTCTTAACTCACAGGCATATGTTTGTGAAAGGTGACTGAGAAAGATTGCCTTCCTTTCACTGTTTTGTCAGCATGGCTGTCACAGGTGGTTGTCAAATGGTTCCAACTGTGAGTGAGTGAGAGGCACCCTCCCCCCAAAAGAAAAGCTCAGTGCAACCTTTTTTTTATTAAAAAACCCACAATATTGAACATTAGTATAGCCTTTCAAAAGTAATTTGCAACTGATAGAACCTAGAGGAGGATTTATGCACAGTAGTTGGGTATGGAGAAATAGCTCTGACCACTATGAATAAGAATTTTTAACTATGGATGTAGACAGTTGAATTGTATTTACTTTTACCACAATCATAAATGATAGCATCATGTAGCTAAATTGTTGTGAGTATAGGTACATGTAGATTTTGCCCAACAAGTTGTCAGAGACATTCGAAATTGGATAAAACAAAGTTTGGATAAGTAGGGGAGGCAATGCATTGCCATCAGCTTGTGTGGCAATTTTGGTTAGGTGGGCAGGGCGAAATAGGGTTTGATGGTATATTTTGACATGCACACACACTATAAACACAAATTTCTATTTAGTTTTATAAGGTGTGTGTTTGTACTTACAGATCGCAGCAGTACATGTCTACAGAAGGTCACTGACAAGCTAGAATGTGTACACTGTCATGTACAGGCTGTTACACTGTATCTAAAGATATTACTTTGTAACTTGTATTCAGTGGAAGCCAAGAAGCACTTCAGAGCCTTACATGATACTTACCTTGGACCTACAGATCTCTCTCTCTCTCTCTCTCTCTCTCTCTCTCTCATTTGGGTATCATAAGTTTTCTTTTTTGACAGAGTGGGTGAAAAGCTAGTGACTTAGTCAGTAGCCCTGTACTGCTGCTTTGGGACACAAAGCTGACAAGCTCAAATTCCACTCTGAGAGGGGCATTTTTATAGGTACTTGTCTCCCAGCTGCACTTGAGTGGTATGGAAGAGTGGTATGGGCATAAGGCCTGCTAGAGACCCTTAATTAAATCCTACTTCCTCTAGGGAGGGAGAAGGAGAGGGAAGGACAATGCATGCGTTCAAAAAGGGAAAAGGCAGGGTAGACAACACAGTCTAACCTGGATATGCTTAGTTCCACAAGGCAGGATGGGTAAATTTATGGGGTGTGTGGGAGAGTTCATTCTTAAAGTGAAGAGATAAAAGAGACATAGTGAACTGAAATCTCATCAGTTAAAAAATGAGTTAAAAGTAACTTCAGGTACTTCACCTGCTTGAGTCCCTTGTCAGTTTTTGTGCTTTTACAATCACATTTTCCTCTTTTAAAAAAAAATCTTTCTCCTTAGCTGGTGTGTGAGAGATCTTCACAGACAAAAGGGGAAACCGATCAATAGATGAGACAAAAGTGCTGTGAAATATATAAAGTAAATAAACCTAGTTATTTTCCCCTTCATCTTGTTGACAGTTATGCCATAGTTATCTTAGATATTATTTGTAAAACATTTTCAGACAGATGAGTGAATTTTAAATTGATAACATCCCTGGGAAGTGAAGTCTGCTAGTGTCCACACCACAGTTACAGTTAGGGGCCTGATTCAGAAACCATTGGAGTCAAGTGGCTTTGGACCAGGTATAGATGCTTTTTAAAAACTTCAGTATTGTTAACCCTATCATTCCCCTTTCATGCCCCAAACATCTTCCACCTCCACAAAGAGGGACAGAAGCTTATCTGAAGACAAGCAACAAGTTATAGAATTTACAAGGCGCAAATATCTTTCATAAATGCCAACACTAAAAAGAAAAATTTCTCAGAGCTCTGAATATGACACATGAAAATAGACAGTTCACACTGCATTAAGGAAGAACAATATGTAAGTGCTGTCATAACTTCATAGATGTGTGTTCATTGTTTTTTCTCTCCTCCCCTCCTTCCCACAGTCCATACATCACAACAGGTAATTCTCAGCTGTTCCTTTTGCAGCAGACATACGTTTTATCTAAAGAGACAGAAAACCGAGCTACCTGCTGCTTATTGTATGGCTTTTTTGTGTTCCTCTTTTTTTTTTCCTAGTTCACTGGGGGCCTATTTAAATAAGCTGGCATGGAGCCAGAAGCTCATCATTTTAATGCAGTGTAAAATGGAATATGCATAATTATATGCAAGCCATATGTGAAAGAGACAGCTCAGCTGTGAATTTTAGGAGGCTGAGAAAGAGTGAACAGTCAGGGATTAGATGAGATGAAAGCGGAACAGAGTGCAAGTGTCACCCAAATGAACAGTGTAATGAGTGTGTTGCTGACACTCCTCCTTTCACCTACTACTCCCTTTTGCTTTAACTCTAAACCAGAAAATGTTGTAGATTAGAAGGAAAATACTATATGCAAGCAGTATTGCTAATGGGCTCTGTTAATGTCTCCATTTAAACTTCAGCTTTCTTAATTGACAGTGTAGATCAAAATAACCAGTAACTTTTAATGCATCTTCTTAATTAAATATTTTACCACATTTGATTGAAGAATCACTGTTCTTGTTAGATGATTGCTCTTTTCAGAGCTTTACTTAAAAATGGAAGGAGAATCCACTTATCTTTAATAGCATTACATGTAAATTATGAGTATGAAAAGCTATTTGTAATGGCCTTGCTGTTAAAATGAAAATAGAGGTACGTTATCTCGGAATTGCTTAAGCATGTAAAAAAAAAGTTTAAACAAGTACGTATGTAATGTAATCCTGAAAAATGCAATGAAGTAAATTGAAACCCTTAAGTGCTCACAATTTTTAGCTCAAATATTTCATTTTGGGTTTGTCTCTTGTTGTTTTAATTATTACACCACAGTGAATTTGCATGTTGAGCCTAAACTATGTAACGATCAGCATCCCAAGTTCTCATATCTAAAAGGTGTACTGCGTATTTAAACAAATTTCTTAATAATGTTGTTTTAATGATCTGAGCTGTTATGCTTTTAGCTATTTTTTTCTTCCATTATTTGTAAGTCCCTAAATAGGCCATTATATTTCCCTTCAGGCTAGAGATGAAGATGGACATGCTGAAAATTTTCCCCAGCAGCACTATGCTAAGGAAACTCCAAGGCTTGCCTTCAAGAATAACTGCGAACTACTTGTAAGAATAACATACTTACAACAAGTCTAGATTGTTACTTTAGCACAGTGAAAATAGTTTTTTGAAAGGCTTTTGTTCATGATTACATACGTTATGAAATATTACATCTTTTTTTTCCTGTTTAGAGTTCTAATGCTAGTGCTGATATCACTGAACAATTTTAACATCTCAAATTGTTTGCAAATCTTTTATATCTGATTATGGAACTTGAATGGCCTTGTCTTACTGTCTTGTCTTGTACAGTAGTTCATAAGGAGCCATGAAGGAAATGGCTAGTAAAGCACAAGGAAAACAAAACAAAACAAAACAAAACAAAACAAAAAACCCACCGGCCTCCAGAGCTGCAAAAGGCCCCCCTCCTCCCACCCCAATCTTAGCTCTACATTGTTCTCAGACACTATTGTAATATTTTGTTCTGCTAGGAAACACAGCAGAGCTGACACGCAGTACTCCCTTTAGAATTCAACTATTCCTCTGTTTTTTAGTGAAATGTAGCCAGGCGCTTTCCCCCTCTTCTCTTTTGTGGAAGGAGTGAAAGCCAGCGAAGTACTGACAAGGAGCCTGGAATGTTTATAAGCCGCAAGAGAGATGATATCAGCTGTGAAAGGATCTCTGTTCCAAGGCAGGGTTAATTTGCTGTTCATTTTAGCATTTGCAACTAGGCAAGGTTAAAAACAAGCAGGAATGCCTATTATATTTCTATTAAATGAATCTGTTGGGACCTAATATTCTTGATTAGCTTGCAAAAATGAGTGCTCCACAATGATTTTTTCTCTTTACCTAAAGTAAACAGATAATGAATTGTCATTTATTTAAAAAGAGATTCACACATTGCCTTTGAAAATTGAGCTTTTGATGAGTTTATAGAACTTTTCCCTACATTTCCTTTTCTTCCCAGCACCATTAAGTAAATACCTCATCTGGCTAAGTGGAAATATTTGGGAAAAATGAGAACACTCAGTTTTATTTTGAAGCAACTTACAAACTTTTTTCTAATTATAAGTATATAAAACGGAGTGGGGGAGACACTGGCTGCAACTCCTCTGCCTCAGCAAATCCCCTCTACAGAAGATGTAGGTCAGAGTATGCTCTCACTTCTAGAAGTGCAACCCCCAATTAAGTTAGTCAGTTACGCTCATGTAACTAAGTGCAGAAATTGATCCCTGGGATTTCACTCTCACATCAGTGGTTTAAAAACAAAGGGCTGGGTTCTGCAGTCCAGCTGAGCTGTGCTTGGCACAGGACAGGGGAAAATGGGGAACATAGGTGGCTTTCTATCACCTTTGTTTTCTCCCCAACCTTAGGATCAGCCTGGGATCCGTCAAGTATCCGGCATAAGCTAAAGCAGTGAAAGCCCCCCCAAGGGGTCATTCCAAGAACCTGGAATAGCCAAAACCCAGAGACACACTGACCATGCTCCTATTCCCTGGGAATGCCCCCTACAACAAGGCCAGGACAGGGACTGGCTTAGAGCCACAGTGGTAGCAATGTGTCACCCAAGGACACCCTTCACTAAGGAAATCTCCACTAGGTGGTTAAGATGTTTTCCAGCTGCTTTGTGCCACTTGTGTTACCCAAAAGGGCAAGAATCATCCATAATGGAATGCCACTTGAACTAAAAGGTGTTACACCAGGCATGAATCTGGGCCTCAAGAACTGATCTTGCTCCCACTGAAATCAATTGCAAAGTTCCTATTGATCGATTGGAGCAAGGTTAAGACCTAAGTGGCCAAAGAGTAGGAAAACTGAGCCAAATTTATAATTATTCCCCTAATATTATATAGTTACTAAATAAAAAGTTTCATTCCTCAATGACCACAACCAATACAAGAGCACTAGTCTCTTCAAGCCTAATACTGGGCATTCCCAGCACGTGCAAGGCTCCTGCTGAAGTCATCAGGAGTTCTGAGTGTACCAGGAATGCAGGATAGAGTCTGACACAGTACACTAACATTGGCTGATCCATGAAATAATTCAGTTATTAATCCAAATGTAACTTTTTGTATTCTTTTAAAATAGATGAATGGAGCAACTAATGCCCACTCCAAGCATTGTTTTAATGTACAGTTACATTTCCCCCATCAATCTATGTTTAAAATATTGTACTATTGCGTAACTCTTGTTGTACTCAGCAAAAGCTCTGAGTCATCCAACTTAGTATTTTGTCCTCTGTGTGTTTTTTGGACAGGTTTCAGTTCTTTTTTAAGGAAGTAATAAAAGTAATTTGTCATAGTTTTATTTTTCCGATGGTATTGGAAAAAAAGAATTGGCAGGGATGCTGCCTGGAGTCAATCTGCATTGAAAGAAAGAGGACAAAAATTATGAATATGCACTTCTGCTATCATTAAAGATATACTTAGAGAATACCTCTCTTTCAAAATATGTAGGTACTAGCCTTTGGAGATGGTGGATACTATGACTTGGATAGGATGCTAAATGTTTTATAGTCAGGTAGTCATTTTATTTATATATTTCCATTGATTCTATGTTGTGTTAAAATGCAGTTGAAAACAAATTTATTCAAAGTTAAGGGGGAGGGTAGTGTCTCTGGCTGAAGTGATAGTCAATATTTCTATATTATTGTGGGCAATTTTCTGCTGGACAAGAGGAAAAAATAGAAAGAAAGTAGAAGGGAAAAAAAAATTACAGGAAGATTGTTTCCCAATGGAGAAAGCTTAACCAGTCATTAACAGTGAGAGGCAGATGTTGGTTTCTTGCTTTCTGTAAAGCAGTGAAGAGTTAAGACTTTAAATGAAAGAGAAATTGAAACTTGTTTATTCTTTTGAGAATCCAGAAATCCTTGGAGTTTTCTTTTTGCAGTTTAGAGAAAATTTTATAATAGCCTGTCAGATGAAATTGGAAGCTCAGGCTCAAAGTGCTTTCTTAGCTTTAGGGTTCATCTGCCATTTTCCAGTATGGTTTGTTGCAGCACATACAGTCCCTACTGTTTGGAAATGCTTCTGCTCCGAGGGTGCTGCCAGGGTGGATCTAGGGGATCAAGCACTGATGGGTTCTGTATGCTAGTGTGCTCCCACAAGAACAAGAGTACATGGTTAGAATGTTAATATCCTGGGTCATAGACGCTCACTGAAAGACTTAACCCCTAAATACTTGGATAGATTTTTAAGTCTAATAAAATAATAAAATAATAATAATAATAATAACCTATGTTATGCTATTGCAAATTGCATGCTTTCGTCTTTGCTTATTTGTCCATTGCTTAAGAGAAATATTTGGACTAGTTAGGTAAAACTCAGCTATTTAAAAAAAAATCCAAAACAGCTAGATAAGAAGTAGAAGGAAGAATACGTTATAATTTAACAAAAATTAAAGCTCTGAGTGCATATGGCAGCTCTGTGTATTAAGAAAGCCGTGACAATTAAAGACTTGGTTGGCATAAAAATCCGTTGTGCAGTTATGGGATTACTTTATGGTATTGATTTCCCACTTTAGATCCAAAATGTGCTATGTGCCATCACAGTTAATACAGAACACACACACACACACACACAAAATGAGGATATAGAATTTTCCTAAGGTGAGCAATACATGATAAAATCTTGGGAACTACATAATGCAAATATTTTTTAAAAGAATAAGGCCAGTATGGTGGCTTGGCTGGCAGCGCAATCCACTGCCAGGGTTCCCTGCATCAGGACTTAAATTTCTCAGCAGCTGGGAGCTTTTATACAGGCACATCTCTTTGTTTCGAGGAGGAAAGGGCAGAGTATAGTCTCCTGGAAGCTGATTGTCAAGTAGCAATGCAATTCAGCTAGTGCTGGATGTTGGGAAAGAGATGGGATTAAAGAGTGAAAAATGATGTGCTAGAATGAAAGGACTGGTGAAAAGCCTACAGTTCCTCCTCTAAGCAGCCCAAATTCCTGAGTCATTGCCTAGAGAAAGTACAAGTCCTCCTAGGCTCATACCCTGGTTAGTCAGAGCAGGGAGAGCCCATACCGGGATGCCCCTCTACAAAAATAGAAAATAAAAAACAACAGTTTGTTCTTGTTCTCCTTTGCTATATTAATATTTAACAATATTCAGTGCAGTTTTAGGATTAGTATGTTGCTTTCTGAGCAAGTGATAATTTTGGTGGGCTAAGGAAATGAATTGCTGGGCTGCTTTCTCAGATCACTTTTTAAGGAGACAAAGTAAGCACCATGTGTACCTATGGAATGATATATAAAATATACCACTAAGGATTGTAACTGGAATAGCACTATATTGCTGTGGTATGATAAATTCTGCATTATGACTCTACTACACAATTAGTTAAAAGATGGGCTAGCTGGGCAAAAGTCTTTATTTAAATACAAAATAAACCATACCCTGCCATCAGTTGTTACACAAAACTCTGCACATGGAAATCATTGATCACACATATATCATTAATCTTTAGCAAAAGTGGAAAGGGAAACTATAAAAAAAACCCACACACATAAAAATAGATTTAAATATGAGACATGAAAAATTTCACCCTAGAAGGAAAGACAGTTAGGGTTATGACAAAGATGAACAAAAGCCAAAGTTATGGCTCATGCTCTGCCTTAATTTGTGCCATTGTGCATTGATATTGCAGCACTGATTTTATAGAAGATCAGAAAATGTGGCATTCATGTGACACCTAGACATTGCAGCAGCAGTTAAAGATGAAGTCAGATTTAACTTTGGATGTCCTTCCATAGCTAGTTTATATCACACCCTTAATATTGTACTCTTAAAACATTTTTTATGTATCAGAGTTTTTGACCAAAACAAAAAACAACAACATGTTTTCTGAAAAGCTCTTGAGGCCTTGTTAGTACAAAAATTATTGACATTCACGCTTACATTTAACCTGATTGACAATTACAGGTATTTGACTCATTGTCTATCTTATAAGAGATGTTCTTGATGGCTTTTTGTTTTTTTAAGTTTATCAGAACAAATTCCCATGCCCTGCTACTAAACCCCCCCCCCAAAAAAAAACAAAAATAAAAACCCACCCACAAACAAATCCAAAAAACCAAAACCAAAAAAACCCAACCTGCCCCAAAAGTCACTTCAGCATAAACAAAAGGCAAATTTTGTTAGTGCACTTATATATCTTGTATCCTACATTATATTCAGTGCAACAATTATGGGGGATATTTAGCTGGGGGAAGAGATATTTTTGTATTCTCCACTATTGTCTTTCTTCCTTTTGCCTTTTTGAGTTTGTCTCCTGCTTCTCTTTCTTTTCTTTGTTTGTGCCCATCTCTTTTTCTTTCTTTATCTGTTTTGCTCTCTTTTTCCTTCTTTTCCCACTTCTCTTTCCAACACTTTGGTTTTCCTTCTCACTTTTACGTTCAAGCCAGCAGAGGGAGAGGTAGAGTAGCTTCAAATTCCTGCCCGGGAAGGAACAGTTATACACAGTGCCTGCTACCAGGGAGCTTGAATAGGATTGTGTGATCTTAGTTAACTATAATTCTAGCAGCTTTTGTGGTTGAGGTGTTCTGTCATGACACTGAAGCACAGCCTCACCTTGCGGTCTGCACAGATTTCCACTGCCCCAGCGGAAACCACAGGAGTCCTTGTGCCTCAGGCAGACACAATGCCTCTCAGAGCTCCTGGGAGTGAGAAGAAGCTGTGTTGATGCACCATCCTTGAAAAGACTGCAACAGCTTCCCCCTCCCTCTCTGCACTGTTCCCTAGTCCCACTCTCTTCCTGTCCCTGGGGGCGTGGGGGAAGTACTATCCTAGCCAAGAGCAGCAGGACCCTTTGCTCACAGAGTCTTATTGTTCCATGCGTCTTCTTAGGTGTGCAGGTGGGGGCAGGAGAGAGGGTACATCCGTGCAGGGATCAGGCACAATCTTGCCCAAAGCTTTTATAATTGCCAGAGTGCAGTGCTTTTGTCACTCTCCAACTTCCAGCTGTTTTTCCGCAGATATCAGTAGATTTCTTCAAGTCCCCTGCTGTCCACTAATGGGTTAACACCCCTTTCCTGAGAACTACTGATTCAATTTATATATTTCAATAGCTGCAAAATAGCATAGTATATGCTGTGATTAGCTAGTGCAAAGAGACCGGTTTCAGAGGAACAGCCGTGTTAGTCTGTATTCGCAAAAAGAAAAGGAGTACTTGTGGCACCTTAGAGACTAACCAATTTATTTGAGCATGAGCTTTCGTGAGCCACAGAGCTGTGGCTCACGAAAGCTCATGCTCAAATAAATTGGTTAGTCTCTAAGGTGCCACAAGTACTCCTTTTCTTTTTGCAAAGAGACCGTAACCCTAAACCCACTGAAATCAATGGAAAGCGTGTCCCATTGACTGTAGTAGGCTTTGGATCAGGCTATGCAGAGCTGTCAGCATTGCATGTTATGGCCCTGTAAAATCTCAGAGAAAAGTAATTACCACAGAGATGTGATGTTGCTGTTCTTAAAACCTCAGTAATCTTGGCCAGGTGAATTTTAACCCTTTTTGTGATTAAAAAAACAAAAGGGCTTAAGTCATATTATAGACTAACAGCCTGCAACATTTCATTTTCAAACACTAAATTGTTCTTGAGTCAGGGAGCATGTTTTAAAAAAACACCGCAAAACCCACAAAAAACTTGCATTCTGTTTCTCTTTAAGTCTGAAAAAATAGGCAAAATGATTTTAAATCATGTTTTTTAAAAAAGTATTGCTGCCAGGCTGAATTTGTGGGATATAGTCTGTTCACATTGCACACACTTAATGACCCCTCAAGTCCACCAGAGTTAAGCGCACACATTTAGAAGAAGAGACCCCACACTCCTTCTAGGTAAAGTTCCAACACAGAGTGAAATTGTAGTGCTGACAGCCATAAGCCTATTAAATGGGTATAGGTAGAAACACTGAGTGGCCAATCTGCTGGCCCCCTGGCCAACAGTATACTTCCTAGATGGACATGCAGGTAGACACAAAATATGATCATTAACTCAGCAGGGACAGTACAACAGAAAGATAACAATGTAAATAATATGGCCAAATAAAGACCAAGGACAACAACAACAAGAACCCCAACCTGCCAATCACCATAAGATATGCTGTCACCAGGAACTTATATACTATATATTTGTCTTCAGACCTCTCTCAACTAGAACAGCCGATAATTTTAGAACAAAAATGTCCACTGTCACTGGCCTTTATTATTATTATTATTATATTATTTTCTACTATATAGTGAAGTGGAAGAATGGTCCTTTTGTTGTAGCACTGGTATGGACTTAGGAGATTTGGAGTCTCTTCCTGGGTCTACAACAGACTTTCAGTGTGACTTTCAGCAAGTCACTAAGCCTCAGTTTCCCAATCTGTAAAATGGCAATAATAATATTTACCCTGCTTATGTCTGGTAGCTATTAAAATTTGTATTTTGCCTCATCCACACCAAGTTTAGAACTCTTAAGCTTCTGATTCTAAGCCCAATGAGAGTCTTTCCATTAACTTTAAATGGGCTTTGGACTGGGCTGTGGGGTATGACAGGAGAAGAGGAACTGTACCATAAAGTGTAGCAAAAGACTGATATATATATATATATATATATATATATACAGTTTTTCTTTTGCTTTTTGTGACCAAAACCTGCTATACATGAGCTTACAAATAATTTAAACACTGTAGCAAACAAGGTTTTTAGAACACTATTTAATTTGAAGGACACTGTAATACGCCTTAGAGACCAGCTGTAGAAAGTTATAGAAAATACAATCTATTCTGAAGGGATAAGAAATTTATTTAGAGAGTCAAATATAGTAACTTTAGTGGAAATGAGATCCAAAAGCCCATGTTTTTTTTATGCTGTGGGCTAGAGAGTAGCTCTGATTTGCAGCATTAAAAGAGTGAGAGATTTTCCCTCTCTATTCTGATGTAAGTGCTCAGAATGTGTTTATCTATGTGAGAACAATAATGAGGATAAGTGTCTTTGCTGAGAACTTTTTTCTGTAGCTGTTGATAGGGCTGCTGCTGATTAGCAGTTTGACATTGCTTTAGAAGAGATTTCAGCCCCTGTAGAGCTTTTCAGAACAAGAGTATTCTCCCCATGCCCCATTTTTGCTTTTTGAGAAACTGGGCCATCTGTCAGTGAACAACGATATCAGTGGGGATAGGGTTGGAGGGTTTTTCCAGCTCTTTTCTTTTGGGGGGCAATATTGTTTTGTGAGTTTCCGGTAACATGTAATATGAAACAGACCCAAACAAGTAAGAAACAAAGAGACGCCACAGTTAGCGATATACATGCCAGCAAGAAGCAGACTGGTACTCTTAGTAGTCTGACATAAGCCACACATTTCGTCCGGAATGCATCCGATGAAGTGAGCTGTAGCTCACGAAAGCTTATGCTTAAATAAATTTGTTAGTCTCTAAGGTGCCACAAGTCCTCCTTTTCTTTTTACATTTAGTCCAATGAATGGTAAGCTACGTTAAGGAAAACAAAGTCATCAGAGAAAGGAAAAAGGAGAAAGGTTGTAAAAAATGAGAACAGGATTGACTAGAAGTATGATAAGATGGAAAGAGGTGACTGTGGTGAACTTGAGAGGATGACAACTGCCATTGTAGGTGCTAGGACACATAAAACCCATTCAGCTCTGGGCAATACACCTCCCCTCTTTTGCGCCACCCTTCCCTGTAAATACTATAAATAGCTCCCAGATCATCCCAGAATTCTTCCAGATTACCATTTTGTATAGACCTGGATGCTATTTTAGGAGGTGCATGCTCTCTTGCTTGTGTTTGGGAGATGATACTTTCTGAGCATAAGCTGTTTTGTGGATAGAAGGAATATTACCAAGTTTTTCCCATTGATCATCACTAAGTTTTTTAAAATCAAGAGCAAAGTTTATTTTAAAATCGGAAAAAATTCAAAATCTATTACAAGCCCTGATTCTATCACCTGTCTCCCCAGTAGAAGCAGTAAAAATTCTTCTCATGAATGAGCAGCAACCATCTGTTTCTGAGTAACTTCTAAAATACTCAACTAACTTCAAGATACATACATCAAGTCCTCACTCATATGCTTCATTGTGTCTGTCTAGTCCTATCTTCACTCTTTACCTTTTGGATCTTTTTACTAGAGTTATAACTAAAGTTAGTTGAAATAAAAAAAAGGCATTTTAACTGAAAAATGGCTTTTAAAAAATGTAAAATTTCAACAAAAGGATGGCTTTTTTATTTTTTAAAATTAGTTTGTTGAAAAGTTATCAGAAAAGTTAGTCAAGTAGTTATCAAAATCTTGTGTTTATTGAAAATCCTTTTCTTGGTAAGCAAAAATTCTGACCACCTTTTCAATAATATTTTGATAAAAATAGAATAGGCTGGCCCTAGTCATAACCAAGGTTAGTGAAATTCAGCCTGTTTTCAATGGGAACTACTACATGTTAAAAATGATTATACGCTTTACTGTATGTAAAATAAAATGGTGAGATAATATCCATCAACATTTCCATTATGAATAGATTGTGGGTAATATTTTAAATAATATTTAGTTTAGTAGTTAAGTTAAGCAGGTATATAAGGTCTTGCAGAATCAGGCCACAAATGATTTATTATCCTAATTCAATTTTCAAGAGAGACCTAGGCACTTAAGGCCCATGCCTTCAAAGGTATCAAAGTACCTAAGTCCCTTGGGAGTTTAAGCCCTTAGGAATCTAAATGCATTGAAAGTAAGTTGGATTTAGACTCCTAAGCACCCAAGACCTTCTAAAAACAGGAATTTAGATCCTAAGTCACTTAGACACTTTTGAAAATTTTACCCTGGATCTCTCATGTAAAGGATATATACCAGTAAGAAAGCCCTGTAAAGATAGATTTGTGATAACACCCTGTATACAGAATTGAATCCAGTGTGCGTTTTTGTAAAAATGGAGTTAGGATATGGCCCATAATGATTATGAGGTTGACCCAAAATTTACCTTTTAAAAAAAAAACAGTTTAAAATGATGTAGTTTTGCTGCCATGAAAAGGAACGAAACAAACATGAACTTTTACACGTTTTGTTGTTGAACTAGGTAGTAATTAAAAGAAAGGAGAAAAATATAGGTGTCTTTAAATCTTAGGAAGAGGGATCTTTGGAAGCCTACAGGAAGAAAAGCTAACCTGCAACCCCAGGGCCTGGTGGTACTCTCTCAATGGTAGACAGAATTTCCAGGAATGAGATCCCAGTTTAGTACATCAGCTGTGCTAATAAATACCTAGATATTTTAAGGAGTACCAAAGAGTACCTGCAGGGAGTGTATATTTCACTGTTAACCCCTTTCCATACAGGCATTTCTTTCTTTTTTCTTTCAAATTGTGATAGACTGAACTATTGTATTTCCATTAGAAAGAAAAAAAACTCCATAAGACCTTTATTTTATTATACAAGTTAATACCAATAATTACTTAAAATTTAATGAATTTCAGTTCTGACTTAATTGCTTTTGAGTAGTTCACTTTACTTATTAAAAGGAAGCAAGGACATATTCATTTAATGATCAGCAGAAGCCTTGGCCTAGCATCTGCCTACATTCTCTTTTCAATTAATCAATTATAGCTCAATGATGTGTAATTACACATTAAGAAAGTTATTGGATATCTCAGCATGCCTGTCCCTGGGGGCTCATGAATATACTAATATAACACACCTGTAATGACCTGTTCTCAGCTCTGCAAATTGCTCCCATTTCTTTCCCCCCTCTCTCTCTTGCTTTGCTAAATGAAGATGATAACAATTACCATTAACTTTTTGAGTCACATCTAGTCAATGAGAGAAAAAAAGGTCCCTACTAGCATTCATAATAAATCTGCCTTTTGGTACAGAGCCTTGTAACAGCACTGTGTCTCAAACTGCTCTATTTATGATACTGAAAGGCAGTAAATATAGATCTGAATCACACAAAATGCTGGGGGAATAAGGCCAGTCTAAATTGAGCACACACTCTGCTTTGCCTTTCTCTCTCTCTCTCTCTCTCCCAGATGAGAGAAACAGGCAATCAGGAAAACCTTGTCAAATCACATCCAGGCATAATTTGCTTGGCTTGATTCAAATCAAACCAAACTCTGGAACTGATGCTTATGCAGTGGCTCTAAGTCTTTGCATAGCAATTAAGCTGTGTTGCTGTTGTGAGGTTTTTTTTAAACGCTAGAAAGAACAAAATTTACTATGTAATGGCACAATGATTTTGGTTGTACCAGAGGACACATTCACTAATGTTTTCTTATTAATGCATAACAAATGGCACCAAGAAGAGGCTCTTAAGCCACATAATGAGGTCTGACAGATTCTAAATTGGTGATTCAGCCAACTAAGATGTCCAAAAATGCTCTGTGAAAGTGAGCTTTTGATGGCTACATGAGTCAAACACAGTAAGATATCTGTCAACATTTTTATAAATGTTGTCTTACACTGTCTGACTTTGATGTCTCAGTGTATCTCTCTGAGGGAAAAATAATCCCTCTTTTCCCATATATAAATGATCAGTTCTACAACTATCCTGAAAAATAGTATAGATAGATCATAAATGGATGTACATGCACATTAACATGGAACAGCATATATGATGCAGCATAAACAAGGCAGTCTTTCTTGGGAAATGGAGTCTTTTTCATTTATAGTAGTAATCTGAGTCCTTTCCATGCTGAATTCTCTACACCCCTTTGAGCCAAATTAGCACGCGTACACACACACACACACACACACTCTCTCTCTCTCTCTCTCTCTCGAGTGAAGTCTTCAACATACTGGCCATTACCACAGTTTTCTGGATCCTTTGGACCACATAAATGTCACTATGTTAGCTGTACCATAATGGTGACATTCCTATGGAACTCAAAGGGTCAAATGCTGCCGTCAGTTACACGATCCATTCCAGTGGACTTCAGCAAGGATGCACATGAGTAAACAAGAGCAGAATTTGGCTCAAGTTGTTTAAAAATGGGAATGGGCCATATTTACATTTTTCCATTCATACTGGTGTAATCATGATGGGAACATGAGGTTACATCATATACACCTTGATGGTTCTGAGTCATTTAAAGTTTGTTGTTTAATGATAAGATATAAATAAGCAAATGAATAAAACAGATACCAGCAATCCCTAGTACCTGCCTCCCTTCCATTTATAAAACAACTTGAAACCTTTTTATTCCAAAAATTAACTTGTTCCTCACTGGCAACTCCTTTGACACGTTTTACTTGGTAAAGCTTTACAGAAGGGAGCAGTGTTGTCCATTGGATAGAGAATGATACTGGGAATCGAGTCCTGGGATGAAATCCTGGCCCCACTGAAGTCAGTGGGAGTTTTGCCATTGACTTCAATAGGGTCAGATTTCACTTGTGGTTTTATTCCCAGCTCTGCCACTCAATCACTGTATAACCTCAAGCAAGTCACTTAAGACCTGATTCTGCAATATATTTCGGCATGTTCCTAACTTTAACCATGCATGTAAACCCATTGAAGACAATGGGACTTTTCACATGCTTACAGTTATGCATATGCTTAAGTACCCTGCTGACTTGGGTTTTAAAGCTCTTTGTTCTTCAATTTCCCCGTCTTTAAAATAGGGATGATATCTAATCACTTTTGTCAAGTGCTTTGAGATCCTTGGAGAAAAATACTATATACAGTAAACATTAAGGATGACTCATTTAATTTTTATTGTATTCTAAATTGTTTTTATGATGCTATATTGCATCTTAACTGTTTGGGGAGGGGTGCATGTATTATGAATTATTATGATGCATTTTAGTAGAAAACATATTCCTTGTTCCACGTTCATGAATTTAAAAATAATGTGACTGTCCAAGCAATGCCTAGTAACAAAAACAAGCAAAGCAGTTAATGTAAATCCCACACATAGACCAAGCTGTGCATGCATCCTATAATCTGAAATCCTACTCAATGCACAGCTTTGTTTATGTTTAGGACCTAAATTAAATTCTGTGCTTGTTTTTTTTAAATCTGTGCCTGACAGATCAATTAAAGTGGAAAAAATGTTGCATTCCCTACTGTAATATACAACAAGTTAAATATGGGCCCTAAGCAACCTGTCAGTGGGTTTTTAAGTTGTATTGTTTTTGAGTATATGATGGGGAGTGGGGCTGGGAGGCATTTGATGCTTCTGGAAAAAATCATTTCTAACTGTACTCCCTGCAAGATGTTATAAGTCTTTTGCATGTCAGATTCCTAATTGAGCAATAAATACTTCATTGTACTATAACTTTTTATTATGAGGAATAAACATGCTTTTTGTAGACAGCCAGGAAAGTAACTGACCACTTGTGCCCAGTACCTATATAACCTCACTGTACATGCCACTGAAATTAATGTTTCTTTAGTCAAGGGGAAAAAATAATCTTCATTTTCTAAGAGATTTTTGTTTCACCATGAGGTTAACACACCCAATACATTTTCACATTTCTAACTATCTGGGTCCAGGACTGCTAAGTAAACAAGCATTTGGTGCTTGCTCAATTACTGACCCTTGCTTGATCTTTCGGATTGAAATAACAGTTTTCTAATTTGTTAAATACATTAAACAAAGGGCCTTTTGGCGGTGTAAAGAGGCGTTAATGCAGTGTACCAGAATGGTATAAAGGGACTCAATGTTAATGAGAATGTGCCCCTAATAGTTTTCTATTAACACAGCACTCATGTATCTGATTACAGCTGGTCCAGCACTAAGATATATGGAGTGAGAGATCCTATAAACTAAATTCATAAACTAACAAACAGAATAGATACAGAGAAACATTAATTTTTTCCTATATTAGTTATGTTTCATTATGTGCCAATAAATCTATGGAATTATATTTTATATAAATCATGTTATACCAGATATTTTAGGGGTCATATTTATTTTCTAATTTCAGTGCAGCAAGTGCATGTGGAAAAATCCATATTTACTTGTAGATGGAATTGCTCAGAGTTGCATATGCAAACAGGTGATTTGTACATGCAGTTTTCTGATTTGTGTGAGTGTCATCATAAGGTTCTCTGTGCATGACAGGTGCATGCACATTTCTGCAAGAACACTTGTTGTAAAGGGGTTTGAAACTGTGGCCAGTTTGATAGAGCTCAATCTTATTTCTTCCTCTCTCTGAGATTCCAGAAGCTGTGATGGGCAAATGCTTTCCTCTCACAAGGGTTCTCTCACATCTGGTACAATAGGGTTGTATGCTGTCACCTCTTTTGTTCAACATCCATATGAGTCCATTAAGAGAGAGGAGACATGGCTGAAGTGTTTTGACAGTCCTGAAAGCTCATCTTTTATATTTCCATCTCCTCTTGCCCACAAGGTAGGGCTGAGTGTCTCGCTGCAAGGCTGGGGTATGGAAGAGATCAAGCTGTCTGAGACAACCTGGATTAGCCTGAAATGATTGTGGTGGGTTAAGAGAAGCAACCGGAGGATCTGGCTGATGTTGAATTCTCCTACTTATCTGAGGATGTTGAGCCATCATTTGTGATCAGAAGTCTCATCTTGGGGGGCGGGGAGGAGGAGGGGGGGTCTATTTTGATTCCCAACTGCTTTTAAATTATCTAATACTGGCAGTGACCAAGTTGGCATCTTTCTGTCTGCACCTGACCAGGAGGCTGAGACCTTTCCTCTCAGATGCAAACCTTGGCACTGTGGTTTGCACAGCCTTTGTCATCTCTCACCTGGGCTAATGCACTGCACTTCAATCCATTCTGAGGCTGAAGCTACTGCAGAATGCAGCAGCTTCCTTACCTTAAGTGCAATGTCTCACTGTGAGCACATGGACACCAGGCTGGATCTACACTGAAGAAATTTACAAAAATATTCCCACTGGTGCTTTTTACCGGTCATTGGTGGCCCTGGTGGGAGCTGAAGTGTAGACAAGGCCAGACTCATTCCCTTCCCACCCCCACTCCCATTTTAGTTAAACCTGATGAAAGCAAATCTAATCAACATAATGGAAACTATGGATCTGGCTGTGAAAGCTTTGTCTGTACTAGGGCTCCCACTGGTGCGGGCACAGTGGTAGCACCAGTGGGAATGTTTTTATTAAGGTTCCCCAGTGTAGCTTGATTGGCTAGTAATCTAGGATCTGCATCGGTTGCCTAGTGGCTTCTGGATGGAGTTAAGCTGATGGTTGTGACCTACAAAACCTTAATTGTCTTGGAACTTTCTGGACAGACTACTGCTCACTCCGTGTCATGCTGCCACAGTTGGGACCAGCGGATGCACTTGAGACAGAGCTTGCTTGGTATACAGGGCCCCATCCCTGCACTGAGATCCACATGGGGAAACCTGTGCTTATGCAGAAGTCAGTGGAGTTCTCAGGGTAGGATCATAGCGAATCATAGAATATCAGGGTTGGAAGAGACATCAGGAGGTCATCTAGTCCAATCCCCTGCTCAAAGCAGGACCAACACCAACTAAATCATCCCAGCCAGGGCTTTGTCAAGCCGGGCCTTAAAAACCACTAAGGATGGAGATTCCACCACCTCCCTAGGTAACCCATTCCAGTGCTTCACCACCCTCCTTGTGAAATACCACCCTCCTAGTGATGGGATGTAAGAGGGCAGATCCAAAACAGTCTGAACTTGCTGATGTTCAGGGAGTGCTGCACAGCTCAAACTTATGAAAAGGCGTTTGGGGAGAGCCTAGATGTGGGGTTTCCTTTGGGGACCTGAGGGGTGAGGAGTTTGGGACTGGCAGTATGTGTCCCCTGACTGGCTGCTGTTTGCTGAGTGGGATTTGCTGCTTGTTATGGTTAGACACAATTTTTGATGGCAGGTCAACTAGAGCTTGGGGTAGACATGTTTTTTCTGAGAACAATCAAATCAGTGTATGGATGTACTTCTATATATAATAGAAGCAAGAAATGGAAAAGACCCAGGAGCCTCCTCCCCCACCTCCCTGCCAAAACCTGAGTTCTAAAGCATGCCAGCAATACATTGTGAAACATTGCTTATTTTCTCCACATGAAGAGCAGCAGCAAGTTGTTTGACCTAGTCTGGGGAAAACCGCTCCACAGTCTTGTTTCTGCCTGCTACCTTGTAGCCCACTTCATTCTTTAATGAAAATAGGGAATGATTTTGTAGCTGTGCCTGGTCCCCCTCGACTGTAATCACAAAGGAGAGAGACACACACATCAACCTCTGATAAAGACAGCGAAGTAATTTCAGGCTTTTGTGTTATTGTATAAGCCTTGCGTGTTTAGCATCTTCCTGCATGTGATTCACCCGGGGGGTGGGGGGAGTGGAGGGAACTGGAATGGCTGTATAGAGGGAGGGGAGAAAAAAAAACTTCCTGCAGATGTGGAATGTGAAAGAATCCAGAGACAATGTGTCTATTTTTAGCAGGAGTAAAAGTGCAAACAGTGATAGATGGCATGGGGCTGCTGTCACTAAAATTTGGCTATAAGCAACATATTCATATTTAAACACATCAGCTCTTCAAATTGAAATGAACAAACTCTTTCTGTTTATTTTGGTATTTGCTGTGTGGAAACTATCAGCTTCATTCCTCATCCCTTCAGATTGGTGGTGACACTGAAGCAGGATGATGGATTTCCCTTCTATTTAGTTAACCTATAATGCCACAAAATGTTTTCATCTTATTCTATGGAGTAGGCTGTTACTGCACAATGGCAATAGGAGAGGTATTCTGCCCAGGTAAAATAACAACTAGTACACAACATTACTTCTCCAGTGGAGAACAAGTGGCACAGGTAAATGCATACACACTGAAATATAACACTCAAATACTCATAAATAAAAATATATTAAATGACAAAGTAAAGAGAGTGTCAAGCAAGCTATTGAATTTAGTGTGAACCAGTACGTGTAAAAAGATGAAATTCCTGCAATTTGGGCTGCTGATTACAAGTCAAAATCATCCCTGGTGTAACTCACAGACTTCACTGGCAATACACCAAGGATGAATTTGGCCAATTGTATCTACGTGTCTTTCATATATATGTCTTGAAAAGGTCAGCAGCAGTGTACTGGCACATGGGGTCTTTTAAAGCTGTAGACTGGAAGGTCTGCTTCTAGCATCATTAGAAAATAATTGCATGTGAATGTCTAGGGGGTTGAATCTGCATGCTAGGGCTCTGAAAAAGAGGGCAGGAAAGTTTTAGACATTACTAAAATAGCTGCTACTAAAGCTATGCCTACCACAAGTGATGAACGGGTCTGAATAAAGATGGGAGACAACCCCGAGAGACATGATTGCTGCGTATCACCTGGTTTTGGTTCATTTCCTCTCCTTTGCCTGTTTTTTCTCTTTTTATTTTCTTGGTTGTACATAAGACAGTCTCCTGAATTCAAAATTCACATAGAAACTGAAATTTATTTATCTGAAATACCAATGATCCATAGTGAGGATGTTCCCTGTGACATCTCTAATCAATCAGCATTTACCGTCCTATATTTTTGTGAGTTTGATATTCCATTTTTCATTATTTTTGTTCTTTGTCACTTTGGGTTCTTTTCCTCCCTACATCTCTCCTCTGGTTCTGTATTTATCTTTCCCCAACCCGCCCCCCCTCCCCCCGATTATCTCCCTTCCTTTCTTTCAGTTTAACTCCTCCTCCGCCTCTCTCTCAGGTCCATGTGTAGATGCCATTACATATGCTCTGAGCCTTCCAGCCCTTCTCCCCTTGTTTTTAAGCTTCCTTGACTATTCTGCTCCTTCACTTGTTAGCTATTTATTAATTATAATTAATTATTATTATTATTATTTATTATTAACTATTGCTTTAGCTAGGTGTTAAAAAAGGTCTGGGTAAAATATATAACTCCCACTGAAGATGGTCTTGATCCATCTTAAGAAGCAGGCTTCCCTGCCACCATGTACAGATCATTCCACTCATATAACCAAAATGATAGGCCTTATATGGCCTGGGACTCTGAACCTATAACCCAATTTTCTAATGAAGAGGAAGGATGGGTTTGTGGTTGAGGCACTGGATTGGGATTAATGAGTCTGAGTTCAAGTCCCAAGTCCGACTGCAGACATCCTGTGTGACCCCAGGCAAGTCACTTAATCTCCCTGTACCTCAGTTTCCCATCTGTAAAATGGAGATAACAGTACCATCTCTACCTCAAATGAGTATTGTGATAATACATTCCTCATGCCTTGATTTTCTCTGGCCTTCCCCCTTTTGCAGTGATTTACATGGTTGCAACTAGGTATATCAAATGATACCAAACCAGAGTGGCAGTCTTTTTGCACAGGGCTTTTGCACCAATTGGCTAAGCACATGGTGCTAACTCTTCTTGACTCCACTCTGCCGTATAACATTAAGATTGTTGTACAAGATACAGTGCAGCAGAGAATCAGATTTATTAAAGTGTGTGTGATGCTCTGATATTGTTACAGGAGTGTTCAACATAAATAGTTATGAGATAAAGTGCCAGTAGATGGCACTCAAGAATATATAGCATAGTTCCCGAGTTTTATAGGCTCAGTAAAACTTGTGCACTGCATATGCCTTCTTCTAGGTCAGGGGCGGGCAAACTTTTTGGCCTGAGGGCCGCATCGGGTTTCTGAAATTGTATGGAGGGCCGGTTAGGGGAGGCTGTGTCTCCCCAAACAGCCAGGCATGGCCTGGCCCCCATCCTTTATCTGACCCCCCCGCTTCTCGTCCCCTGACAGCCCCACCCCCCGGGACTCTTGCCCCATCCAACCCACCCTGTTCCCTGACAGCCCCCTGGGGACCCCTGCCCCATTCATCCCCCCAGCTGTCAGTCCCCTGACCACCCTTGGACCCCCCGCCCCTAACTGTCCCCCGCTGTCCCATCCAACCCCCCCTTCTCCTTCCTGACTGCCCCCCCCCCCGGGACCCCTGCCCCATCCAACCACCCCTTCTCCCTGACCGCCCCCGGACCCCTCACCCCTAACTGCCCCCCCACCCAATTCAACCCCCCCCTCTCCTTCCTGACTGCCCTCCCGGGACCCCTGCCCCATCCACCACCACCCCCGCTCCCTGTCCCCTGACCACCCCCCGCTGCTCCATCCAACCCCTCCTCTCCTTCCTGACTGCCCCCCCGGGACCCCTGCCCCCATTCAACCCCTGTTCCCCACCCTCTGCCCGCCTCGACCCGTATCCACGCCCCTGACCACCCCCCGAACTCCCCTGCCCTCTATCCAACCCCCTATCCCCCCGCTCCCTGCCCCCTTACCGTGCTGCCCTCCTTACCATGACAGGCAGCCGTGCTGTGCAGCACAGAGCACCGGGGCAGGCCGGGCTCTGCAGCCCTGCTGCCCAGATCATTGCACCGCATGGCAGCATGGCTGTGGGGGAGGGGGGACAGCCTCCCGGGCCAGGAGCTCAGGGGCCAGGCAGGACAGTCCCGCAGGCCAGATGTGGCCTGCAGGCCGTAGTTTGCCCACCTCTATTCTAGGTGGTCATTACATGCAGCCCTTAACAGACAATCATGGTGGGGCCTTGGAAGTACTTAGACAGGTAATGAGGCAGTCCAATTACTCCAGTTGGTAATTTATCTCTATTTTTCTCTCCTCCTCCCTCCCCCTTTCTCCCCCTCCACTTTTGGAACAGTAACAAAGAAATAAAAGAAAGAGGTAAAATTGACCTTTAAGGCTCTTACTGTTGCTAAGTAATGCTAATAGCTCTTTGCTGTTCTGAGATACATACTTCAGAGTGCTAATGTCATTTAATTATTGTAATGCTTCAAATGAAGGTGCCCACACACAAATTTAATTTAGATTTAATTATTATATTCTAAATGTCAGTTATGTACAAAAACATATCTACCAAAGTTTACCATCCTATTTACTGAGTTTTACCTAGTGTATTTCAAATGGAGCATTCCCTGAGTCAGGAGTGCAGATCAGCCCTTCATAAATAAATGCTTCAGAAATCTAGAACGTCACTAGCAAACAGCAACTGACATATGACATTTATTTTCAAAATACATTTGGGAATTTTGGTTACGAATACAAGGAAAATATCAGTTGTAATAGGGAATCAACTGAACTGTATAGTATTGCACAAAACTATCTAGTTTTCTTTCTCAAACTGGTTTTCTAGTGCTCAAAGTAGCCATTCAAATAGACAACACTCTTCTAAACTTAATTGCCAGTGATTTACATGGTTGACTTTGACTGCCCTATTTCCATATTTGTATACATTATACATTTATATATCTACAAATGTATAATGTATACGATAAATATCTGTTTGTAAGTGGGGAAACCTACAGATGAAAATAAAAACTATGTCAAGAAAACTTCAGCGAGCTTAAATGTGCTGGCAAACTGAACTACAGAGGTCTGAATGTTTGGGTAACAGTAGCTAAAGGGCACACTTCTCTTTCTATCACAGAATTGTTGTTTTGCTTAGGTTTTAGGTAGGAATCCCCTAGGTTTTTTTTTCCAAATTCTAGTCAGTCAGTTCTGCATTCAAGTCTGAGAAATACAGTATCAGGGGAAAATTCTACCTGAGTATGTAGCTTGAGAACATCTAGAATGTTCTTCTGCTTTCCCAAACTGTAAACAGTCCATCACAAAATGCTGTACACTACTTTAGCACCATGTGATAAGCTCTTTATCCCAAGGTATTTCAAGATTAATTTCTAGGACATTTGCTTAATTTGCATAAGCGATCCAGCACACAGAAGATGTCTCCAGGATCAAGCAATATGCCAAAATCTGAATTTATGTGAAAACATGAATACTGGAGGGGCGATGGGGTGGGCAGGGGGAACATACTTAGGAAGCTGTCAGCGGATGTACCTGCCCTAGGGATACCCTGATATAAAGTCACAGAATCCTGTCTCGCTCTCAACTGAGTATATAGTTCCCATATAATTTTCCACTTTGAATCATACAACTCTTTTTATTAAGATAGGTTTTGATCCTTAAAACAGCCTTAAAACTTTGCACTGTTAGCTTTGTCCAAAAAGGAAACAAAATCCTAAAACTGAATCTGAGTAGAAGGCTGTACTTTTGGCTATCTCTGCAAAAAGCCTAATACATACACCATTCTGATTATTACCTTGACTCCAGAAACAGTAGGGCCTATAATCCTTGAAACAGCTGACATCTAAAGTGTTAGTTCTTCCTGTGCTTTGAATTAGTCAGTCCTTGATCTCTGTGCCTGGCATAGAATCCCATATTCCACTGAAATCTGACCTCATGCTCTCTCCTTGTGCAGCAATGTTTGCATTCTAGTGTTTGGAGATGTTTAGTTTCTTTCCTCAGAACTCTGAATTAGAGCTCTATGGGTCAATGGAGTAAATGGGAAAGTTGTCATTTTTAGAGCTGAGGTTTGTCCTCTGATTTGTGTGTTGTTTCTTTTAGTAATAATAAGGAAAATCATAAGAAGTTTTAAGTGCTGCCCTGTCCTGAAATGTGACTCTAAAATTGACATTATGATTCCTTATTTACCATTTTTCCTTGGTTTCCAACAAACTTACTTCACCTTAGATCAAAGATGTTTTTCTTCCCCTAACTGCAAAGTCAGCCTGGGATCTGAAAGTCAAGCTGGTTTCTTCCCCACCCTCCCCTAATTATGTCATCACCAGTACTAAGGCTTCCACAGGCCAAATTAAGTCCCCAGGTATACCTGTGCAATCCCATTAGACTTCAATATACCTGCATAGATGTAACTGAGAGCTTGATTTGAAGACAGTGGTGCCATATGGGTGTAATTGAGGCTACAGTTCGGCCAGCAGAATTTCTAGTAGTAGTAATGGGATGTGAGAAGGAAAGAACTCAGACTGAACTGGCTGGGCTGCCAGCTAGAAGAATGTGCCTGTGTGTGCACGTATATCCTTTTATATGGTAAATAGAGCTAATTTGAGCTAGAAATCACATGTACAATAAATATGTAGCCGTAATGCCATTCTTACAGAATCACTTTTCAAAGCAGAATAGCACTTCAAGGGGACTGTTTTAGCATTTTATAGTTTAGGAAGTTTTATGAATAAGAAATTGCAGTTGCATGGTTTGCTTTTAAATATGTAGAATTCAACAGGAGTTTAGTTAGATGAAACTGGAAGTACAGGTAAATAAATAATGTACCCATTGGAGAAGAACTTCTCTAAATGGAAATACCATAGACCCTCAGAGGTATGAACACCAGAGTTATGGGAAAATACCCAACACAGTCCAGTACTGTGTTAAACGTAAATTACTAAGAAACTAAAGGGAAAGCAGCATTTTTCTTCTGCATAGTAAAGATTCAAAGCTGTATTAAGTCAATGTTCAGTTGTAAACTTTTGAAGTAACAGCCATAACATTTTGTTCTGAGTTACAACCAACCTCCATTCCTGAGGTGTTCGTAATTGTGAGGTTCTACTGTATTTCTGTGCCATTCAGATTGGCTGGCTCACTGTCTTTCAAAATGTAATGAACTGAATCAGGAAACAACAAGCTGCGTGGAAGTAGTAGACTGAAAATAATGTGAAGAACAAGATCCGTCCCTGGGGTTTTTCATTTACTTTAATTTTTATCATTATTTGCAGTTTTAAGATTTTAGAAGCACAATTTTTCTTTTGGGATTTAAAGTTTATTTTATTGTTTTGATTAATGACTCTTGATTAATATGATAGAAAACTACTTTCACATGTGTCTGTGATCTACATCATCTAGCTGAACTATAATTTGAATAATCCAATATAGTCAAACTTCTGTTAGTGTATATGACAAAAAAAATCTTACCGCCATCAGACAGGAAAAGCTCCTTCTCTCAACTTGATTCAAGTTTGTTATGTGTATAGCTCCATGAAGTTCAACAGATGTAAATACAGATTAATTATTTAAAAAGTAATAGGAAGAAATGAGTTCCCAAACATGTAGAATTTAATTATTTAAAACCTATAATGGAATTTCAACCCTAACTCATCCCTCAGATCTCTTGTGGTACTTGGACAAATGCCTGAGGTTAACTAGCATGCCCCCCCACCTTCTAACCATCTCCCATCTAGATGTGAAGTACAGTCAGTACCCTCAATCATGTTCCCGGGTAAACACGCTTTCCTTAAATGACTTTTCCTTTTCCCCATTTGTTACTATATTGCATCCTCTAATTACTGATTTCATGAGTTATATGTTGTGTAACAAGGTGTCTGTACGTGTCCCTGTGTGTACACACACATTTTGGTCCAAATCCTGCAGTCTATACTCAGGTGAAACTACTGCTGACTGCTCAGTCACGCAGATTCATAGATTCATAGATACTAAGGTCAGAAGGGACCATTATGATCATCTAGTCCGACCTCCTGCACAACACAGGCCACAGAATCTCACCCACCCACTCCTGCGAAAAACCTCTCACCTATGTCTGAGCTATTGAAGTCCTCAAATCGTGGTTTAAAGACTTCAAGGAGCAGAGAATCCTCCAGCAAGTGACCCATGCCCCATGCTACAGAGGAAGGCGAAAAACCTCCAGGGCCTCTTCCAGTCTGCCCTGGAGGAAAATTCCTTCCTGACCCCAAATACGGCGATCAGCTAAACCCTGAGCATATGGGCAAGATTCACCAGCCAGATACCCAGCAGAGAATTTTCTGTAGTAACTCAGATCCCACCCCATCTAACATTCCATCATAGGCCATTAGGCCTATTTACCATGAATATTTAAAGATCAATTAATTACCAAAATCATGTTATCCCATCATACTATCTCCTCATCATACCATTAAACTTATCGAGTTTAATCTTAAAGCCAGATAGATCTTTTGCCCCCACTGCTTCCTTTGGAAGGCTATTCCAAAACTTCACTCCTCTGATGGTTAGAAACCTTCATCTAATTTCAAGTCTAAACTTCCCAATGACCAGTTTATATCTATTTGTTCTTGTGTCCACATTGGTACTGAGCTTAAATAATTCCTCTCCCTCTCCAGTATTTATCCCTCTGATATATTTATAGAGAGCAATCATATCTCCCCTCAACCTTCTTTTAGTTAGGCTAAACAAGCCAAGCTCCTTGAGTCTCCTTTCATAAGACAAGTTTTCCATTCCTCGGATCATCCTAGTAGCCCTTCTCTGTACCTGTTCCAGTTTGAATTCATCCTTCTTAAACATGGGAGACCAGAACTGCACACAGTATACTAGGTGAGGTGAGGATGGAAGGAAGGACAATAATAATATTTTGTACTATTTATATAGTGGTTTGGGGCACCAACTGAACTTGAGGCCTGACTGCGCTGGCCCTGTACATACACATAGTAAAAGCCAGTCCCTGCTTCAAAGAGCTTGCAACCTAAATAGTTGAGAAAGACAAAGGAATTATTATTCACATTTCACAGATGGGAAACTGAGGCATAGAGTGAGTAATTTGCTCAAAGTCACAAGAATTCTGTTGTAGAGTGGGGAACTTAACCTAGATCTGCTGAATCCCATGTCCATGCTTTCACTACAGAATCATCCTTTCTTTACTTTCTATGAATTACTGAATCGTGATCACTTGACCCTGATTTGACTTCTTCAGTCAGTAAAATATTTTGTGTCTCTTTAGTTGCATGGGACAAATATCTGATTAGAAGTCTTTGTATATAATAACTATTGGTCTTTGACTCACTGACGAGATCCTCCACTAGTTTAAATCAGCATAGCTCCATTAAAGTTCTACCCTGTGGAACACACAGTTACAAAATAATACATGAGTCCTGCCATCAAAACTTTGCAGGCAGACTGTTGCATCTCTGTGGAGCTTTATTGACTTCAAGGGAACTCCACAAGGGTCTGCCTGAATGGATCTAGTTGCAGGATCAGGGCTTCAATGTGTTATTTTGTTCCTTACTGAAGTGAAGCTTCCACAGTAACTACTTCATTACTTATGTTTTATGAGGAAGTTATCAGTGTGAACTTGTAAGGACAACAGTGTTTTGCCATGATGTATTGACATGGTAAAATCGATAGTGTTACCGTGCAGGTAATCCATACCAACAAGAAATGTGTGCCGTATATGGTAACATAGTGCATGACAAAGGTTTTTTTGTAGCTGTGTTCTTTGCCAAACTGCATGTCTGGCTGCCTTTTAGTATAATATGCCCTG
The DNA here is from genome assembly GCF_965140235.1 of Caretta caretta. Lineage (NCBI taxonomy): Eukaryota > Metazoa > Chordata > Testudines > Cheloniidae > Caretta > Caretta caretta. Next base: position 83,006,419 of record NC_134208.1, read on the forward strand.
CTTGGTCAGAAGTGCATACTTTCAGCCAAATTCTGCTCTCAGTTACATTGTTGTAAATCTGGAGTAACTCCGTTGACCTCAGTAGTCATTCCAGATTTACCCTCGTATAAACCAGAGTAGATCTTGGCCCATTATGTGATATTATGTAAACAGCAGTATGTCTGGTACAACCCAGTGATTATAACTTTCTTAAAACAGTGGGATAAATAAATAACAAGTTTCTGAAAAAGAAATATTTCTCTGTATTTTAGTTTGAATAGAAAGGCCTAGAGAGATTTTGAGTCATAAATTCCCTGTCCACACCTGCATGGGAAATGGGTGGGTAAATTACCAAAGAGAAATACATATTACACATTACCTGAACAAAGACAGTAAATGGTTGAGCTCAGAGGAAGATTGCTATTGGCACTAGGTGGGGCAGGGCATTAATAGACCAATCTGTCCACTCTGCAACCTGCCAGTTAGGTCACAAATAAATCTAGACCCTATTGACATTTGTCACCATGACACAGAATACATGGCACAATGCTCATTCTGCTCAGAGGAAGCCCAGACTACTAAGAAGGGTATTGCCAAAAAGAATAGAGGTTCATTAGCAAAGGTTTGTAAGGAAGCACAAACACTTACCTACAATATGGTTGGCTCTGCTGTGCTCTTAGTCTTTCACCTTCATAATCTCTCATTTCATACATTCAGTACATTTATTGAAAAGGGGAATTTTTTTAGTAATTGGTTTAGTTAGGAACCATCCCAGTCATGCTAGGGAATGTCAGAAATCCTCCCTACTGCAGAGAACTTCACTGAGGTTTTCTTTTTTCCTTCTCTTCTACTTCCCTTTCTAATTTGAGAGTATGCAGGTTGGGCAGAAGATGTATACTCTGCCCTGGTATTTACCTTCTTCTCCCTCCCCATATCTATGGTCAGAGCAGCCGCTGGCCTCCCGGGGCTCTCCCACCACCGTCGGCGGGCCGCCCGGGGTGTTCCCCCCAGCAGTGGGTGCCATGGGCCCCTGGGGCATTCCCCCTCCCAAGGCTTTTCTCCCGCAGTGGGCCCCCGGGTTTCCCCCCCCAGCAGCCCTCCCTAAGATTCAATCAGGGGTGTTTATGGTATAAGTCATGGACAGGTCACGGGGCCTGTGATTTTTTGTTTCTTCCTGTAACTTGTCCAGGAATTTTACTAAAAATACCCATGATTAAATGTTGCCTTAATTATGAGTTGTTCACTTGGAAAAGAGTCCAAACGTGAGGATAGTCCATTTATAGATTAGGTTTGTCTCAAATGCGGATTTTATGCTAAGAGACTGGGAAGCAGGGCTAGAGGGACTCTATATGATCGCCATATTTGGGGTTGGGATGTAATTTTCTACCGGGTCAGATTGGTAGAGAACCTGGTGTTTTTTCACCTCTCTCTGCAGCATGGAGCATGGGTCACTTGTAGGTTTACATTAGTGTAAATGGTGAATTCTGATGAATTCACTAGTGTATGAATTCATTAGTGTAAATGGTGCATCTGATGAAGTGAGCTGTAGCTCACGAAAGCTCATGCTCAAATAAATTGGTTAGTCTCTAAGGTGCCACAAGTACTCCTTTTCTTTTTGCGAATACAGACTAACACGGCTGTTCCTCTGAAACCGGTGAATTCTCTGTAACTTGACATCTTTAAACCATGATTTGAGGACTTCAGTAACTCAGCCAGAGGTTATGGATCTATTACAAGGGTGGGTGGGTGAGGTTCTTAAAGTCTATGAGTCTATACATACAGCTCTCGTTGTGATGGCGGTCAGTCTGGATTGGGGCCTACATGCAAGAGAAACTGGAGAGATCCAGAATGCTTCCTCTGGGCTGGTCAAAGACATTTTTCTGCTTTACATCCTTTCATATGCATATGCAGCCTCAAAATATTGGACACAAGTGTATTATTTCCCACTTTTCACCCCATCATGCAAGGCACTGTGACAATTCTGAGGCCTGATCCAAAACTCGTTCAAACCAATGGAAGCCTTTGGATCAGGTCCCTGTTCAAAATTAAAGAGGGCCTTGGAGCACGGGCTTTCTATTTATGCTTTGTAGCTGATGCTAAGGCAACATGAAGATGGGCACCATTGTAAGAATCTAGTTCAATAGTTCTCAAAATGTCTACTCTTGATGGTCCAATTTTGGAAAGAGCTGAACTACTACTCTATTAGCAGGTTGAAAAATAGCAAAGCTTGGTCATGAAAAATGTCAACAACTTTCAACAAACTTTACTAAAAATACATTAAATAACTTCCCAATATTTATCTTCCACAAATGCAACTGCTATATTCCCCCTCCCCCCCCCCCCCCGAGTTGTTATATGCTTGGAATGGGAGGGGACATGGTCTGTGCTGGTGTGGAGGTGAGGTATACTACAAGAGACTCTCTTGAGCTGTGGTCCACACCATGAAAATGTTGTCTGTTTGTACCATGCCTAGCCCTGGCCTCCAGGCACTACTGCAATACAAATATTAAGTAATACTAATAAGGTTTGAAGATCCCCGACTTAAATAGATAGATGGAATTACAGTTAACAGCACCCAGAGTCCGCTGTCCACAAGCCTCTCACTTTTACTGGGATAAATCAGAAGTAATTGCCCTGAAGTCAATGAGAATTACACCAGTATAAACCTGGTGCAAGTGTTGGGAGAATTAGGCCCAGAATTCTTCATTACTGATAAATCACAAAGATTTATCAAGGTCTTGACTTACATTTCCATTTACTATTCTATGGACCTACAATATTTCAGACTTAGATTACAGTATTATTCACCACACTCAGTAAACAGTAGATTTAAGTTTGACTGATTTAATGGGTGTTCATTGGTGATTTTGGCCCAGACAAAGTGGTATTAGCCTGAAGCAAAGCCTAAGGCTAAAAGCATCATGTGAGAGCAAAAAACATTAACCTGCCCCTCAAACCACCTCATTATTACATTTATATTCCTGTCAACCATCTCATGGGATATTGGAAACATACTGAAGAAGGATTGTTATTTTTATATTCACTTGGAAATAAAAAATAAAATATTAGAGAAAAATACATAGAAGAAAAAGATATTACAAGGCATAAATTCTAGACAGATGAGCCACATGGGGTTTTTTCCATCTCAAAATGTTATGTTGCTGTAGGACCAGAGTAAAGTTTTATACTGAAAGGAGGGAGAACATGTTTATTCAGGTGCTGACTAAAGGAGTAAATTAATTACAGAATAAAAATTTTTTTATCAGCTTTCTAATATTATCTAAATATTTGACACTACAAAACTGTTAGGTTTCAGTGTTTGTCCTGTGGTGAGCTCTCAGCCATCCATTAAACAATTTGGAGTTAGTAAGTTGGCTGCGTCCCCTTTTACCTTTCAGTTTCCCCATTTTTAGCAATGTTCCCAGTTCTCAAAATGATCTAATACATTTTCAACACTAATTACTCTTAGGGTGAAATTCACTTCCCCTTCCTGGTTACTGGGGCTTGGTGCAGAGAATTCAGCCAGGAATAGCAAATATAGAGTCCATTCCCTCAACCCACTGGTCAACTCTGGGGCTGCAATACAGACCTTCTGCAGTTGATATTCAATCCTGTTATCTGGAATAGCAGCTGCTAAGTCTTCATGCCCCTTCTGTAGGAGTTTGGGGCTGCTGGAGCCATATAAGTGCAGATCAGTTGCCTCCCCCGTGGATGGCCCCAACAGCTGCTCCAAACCAGGGCTGATATGGAGCCCCACGTTTTCAGTGCCCAGGGAATGAAGAAGTACCCTTGCACAGCCATCCACCCATGCTGACTCCTATAGAAGAGCAGCAGAGACATATGTGGTTAGAGGGCCTTGCAAGGACATCTCTGTGAACTTCATCCTGAATAAAGAAATGAGTTTCCACTATCTTCTGGGGATTTTTCTGAGTATGCCTTTCCACTCCTGCACAAGAGCAGTTGCAGGCATTGCACGTGGTGGAGGAGTGCTTTATAGACTCCAGAAATGTTTTTCCAGCTGTTACTTTGTGACCTTCTTTCATTTTATTTCATGAGTATTCAAAGTCGACAATTTTTGTCATGTTCTCAAGGTGCTTAAAATGTTCCTCGCTTTTGATATTTTGAAAGGCTGCAGTAGCAGCAGTTTGAGGCAAAAGTTCATGCTGTTTTCATGAGGAAACAATGGTCTCCTTGTGGTGCGAATGGCTTACAGATCAGAAAGGAAAATCACCAGTTTTAGGAAGCTGTTACAGTAGTTCAGAAACACGGAGAGCTACACCTATGTAATTTAACTGTTGTTTCTAGTCCCTTAGTTTTTCCCTGCTAAATTTCATGCTGGTGAGTATGAATGTTTTGATAAAGGAAACTTTAATAACACACAGAATGAAAGGTCTTGACCCTGGTTTTGTTGAAGTCAATGGCAAAACTGTAGTTGACCCACATAAATTAAGTTGAAGGACGGAGGGTAAAATTTTCAGAAGTGCCTGAATGATGGAGGAGCCTCAGTCTCATTAACTTTCAGTGGGACTTAGGCTCCTAAGTCATTCAGGTGCTTTTAAAAAATCTACCCTTGATCTAGTTCCTTGTGGGCTAGTGTCTGAATCACAAAAACTGCTAATCAGAGGGAACCCCCTTTTTAGCAGCTCTGACTTTCCCTCTCCCTCTAGTCTCTTTATGCCATGTGTCTTTCTAGCCTCTCATCTTACAAACACATCAAATCCGACAATGGAATGATCATTTCTTTAGGGTGTTTCCAAAATAAGTTTTAAAGTGAGTGTGTAAATGGCTAGATGGGTAGGCTGGAGATTGTGTTTCTCAGAGGGGGAAATTCTGCCCTGTCCCTGTAAGGATGCCAGGAGACTGTACAGGGACTCTGAACTCCTTTGTGCTATAGAACTGTGCTCTGTATGATTTGCCTATAACCTGCTCCTCAGGGGATAGGCCAGGGTGTTAGGGCGCTTATTCCTTCACTCTCCCACTTCCCTGGTCCTTCTCGCATGAACAGAGAGCAACAATACCCAAAGTTGGAAGGTGCAAACAATTCAATGTTTATTGGGGTGAACTTCCAGCAAGCTTAAATCCAAGTTCCTTCTTCCTTATTTTCGAATCCCAATTTACTTCCTGTTTGCCCCTAATTTATATAGTAATATTCTTAGCTATACCTTAACCAATCATTCTACTGAAATTTACCTAACCAATCTGAACATATTGTAACATGATTAGCTAACCAATTATATCCCACCACCTTAATTAGTTTACACCCAGCAAAATTAATTATACAGCAGACAGAAACAATCACAGAACCAGACAGAGACCATGCAAATAAACAATAGCAAAGTGGGAACTATAATGACAAAACAATACAGAAGTGAGGATTTCACAACTACATCTATAAAGACATAAGGGTTTCCCAGCTGTGTCTATTGATAAGTGAGTTCTTACCAGACAGAAAACTATCAACCTAAATTTCCTTTTACATCTTCTAGGCTCTTCCCTTTCTCTGGAGGTGACAGATCGGATCACCTTCCTAACAGCCCCATATTCACTAGTTTGGAATGTGAGGATGTGACCGTTCGCTTCCCAGCTTATGGCTGCCTCTGCTGCTTAGCCAAAGGCCTTGGCCTAAGAACAGGGCCTCAGACTGTCACAGTGAGAGAAGGCCCTTACACAGATTCTTTCTTGTACACCTCTATTACTAGCTAAATGATAAACGTATACCTACATTCTTAGAGTATAGGCCTTTACAGACAGGCTTGAATATCTATATCCTAGCACAGGGCCATGGATTCACAAGTAAGAAATAAGTCCCATTGGCCAAGTCTCCTTGGGGAAGGAAGTGCAACAGCCATAGGGGCTAGTACAGGAGGAGCTACGGAGTGGCTCCTCTGTTCATCCACAGCCCAGAGGAAGGATTCCTTCCCCTCAAATCCTGGGGAACCAACCAGCATGGAGGCCAGTTAATCAGGCTGAATGCTGTGATGTGCATTTTGGTCCACAGTGCAGTTTCAAAGAGTAGCATCTAAGAGGCAAAGAAGAGTGATGTAAATTGAATGCACTCTGCCAAGCTAGCCTGAGAGCAGCACTTGTACAATTGTCTTCGACTCTTCCAGTGCAGGTGACAGACTTCAAAATCATTCCAGCACTTGGTCACTCTGCCTGCCAAGTTGTCCTGTTGAGAGTATTTAACCACCCTCCCTCATCCTGCAGCCTCCCACCCCCATCTGTTTTTACATCTTCAGCAAATTATTATTTTATTCTTTTTAGGATATTTTCCCTTCTAGAAGTATTTCAGCCTCACATGAAAGAGTAAGCTTTAAATGCCATTACTAATTGCATTCTATAATATTTTAGATAGGAAGATTTCTGGTGCTTTCTTCTTGGTGAATGCCACTACACACTACATTCATTTCCCCTGAAGTCTTGCTTTCCAAATACTGTGAGCTTCACCGGCAGTTTCAGATCCCAAGTTCTTACTTCAGTTTCAAAGCCTCAGACTGGAGTTGAAAAAACAGAGTTCAGCTGTTTATATACAAAATCAGATATGCAGCCATTGTGATGAAATAAGAACCAACCTAGATTTCCACTGGGCATTTGCATAGCTTACATTCATTGCTTTTGACTGGAAACATTAAAAGAGTCGTCCCCCCCTCCCCCCGAAATAAAGAAACACAAGGGCTTTGAATAGAGTATGTTTTAAATACCACAAATGACAAGTGCAGTCATTCAAAAATGAAATCAATTTATCGTTAACCATTAATTACCAAATAGCTCTATTCTCTCCTTATGCTTCACGTAGCATAGACTAATTAGAATGAAAAATGGAGACAGAGTGGGTCTCATATTTAAATGACCCAGTATTCTCCTCTCAGAAAACTGTGGTAAAGATTTGAAGAGAAGAGAGTGAGGATAGTCACATCACCAACAGGACATGAGAGTCGTATAAAATGAGGAGAAAGAAAAAAAAAATCAATCCTTATATTCTTCCTCTTTAAAATGTATGTCTGTGTAGTATACAATGTAGTATCTAGACCAGGGGTCAGCAACCTTTCAGAAGTGGTGTGCCGAGTCTTCATTTATTCACTCTATTTTAAGGTTTCGCGAGCCAGTAATACATGTTAACGTTTTTAGAAGGTCTCTTTCTATAAGTCTATGATATATAACTAAACTATTGTTGTATGTAGAGAAAATAAGGTTTTTAAAATGTTTTAGAAGTTTCATTTAAAATTAAATTAAAATGCAGAGCCTCCCGCCCCCGGACTGGTGGCCAGGATCCCGGGCAGTGTGAGTGCCACTGAAAATCAGCTCGCGTGCCACCTTTGGCATGCGTGCCTTAGGTTGCCTACCCTGATCTAGACTTTAAAATTGTCACAGGACAGTTTTAAATTACAGGCCTCTGCAGTGTTCTATCTTGTAAACTGTTTCATGCAAAGCTACAAATAATGTAATAACATGTTTGCATTCACACCTAATATGATTTCAAACTGTATTATAACCACATTCCTAAAGCACGCTAGAACCTGCCTTAGGATCCTTTTATAGCAGTATTTCAGCTGAAATGGTTATTTAAAAAATATCCCTAACCTCACTGGACAGGGAAACCGTGCTACAATCTCTCTTGCAATCACCGTGTTGGAAAATGGTGATCAAGTTTGGAGAACTGTGCTGAATGACTGCTTTAGAATATGTCTGTTGCCAGAACTGTTGAACTCATAGTATTGACAAGACTTCAGGCCATATCTCACTTTAATTACAGCTGAGTCAGAGGGCTTGGTTACACTCGTGTTGAAACCAGGTTCTGTGAATTGGTAGTAATTGTAATGTACACAGGGCCTTAGTTACATGATGGGAGTTCTTGGGTTACATACCAACACTGAGAAGGTATGCCACACATTCAGATTCTTATAATAAAAGTAATTCATGTCACTGAATAGATAGCAGTAGGAAAATAGCTGAAATAACATTCCAGCAGGCAAATACTTTAAAAAACATTAGTTATATACCTATGCACAAATAGGTGTAACCACTTCATTATATTAAACAGACATTCTGGATTAGATTGTCAGTGGGCATAAATCAGCATAGCTCCACTGAAGCTATGCCGTCTTAGTGGCCTCAGTGTGGTTCCTAGTGAGGGAATACAGACACACACACACAAACATGCACACACACCCTACCATAATTGCCACCCTTCTTTGTTGGCCTCAGCCGAGAAGCCAAAAGCTGGCTGGGTACAGAGTCTGAACAGCCCTCTCTCCCCTAGGGTTGCTCCCTTTAGCTGAGGTTTGAGACATATCCACCGGGTATGGAAAGGAAGCCTTGAGCTGCCACTGGCTAGGCTGTATCTGTCCTATCAATGACTAGGAGACTTAAATTTCTAGGGTTGTTAGTCTAGCACCTTTCATAATAACTAAATTCACTGAGAAAGAATAAAACATCATTAAAATAAACAGAAATCTATGAATTACAGGTCAGCTATATGGAAAAATCCTGGGTTTTTTATTATTCCCTCAATTTTATTTGATGTTGTCTCTGGGCTGAGCATGTTCACCCCATCTTCCTCTTCTCTGCATCTCTCCAACCCAGCTCACCTGAGCAAACAACTTCGCAAGCTCTAGTCCCTCAGCAATACGGGGCAAGCTATACAAACAGCAACTGACAAATATATTTAAGTGCCCTAGTTTGTAATGCTTAATACTTATTTTTCATCGGAATCAGAAAACGCTGAAAGGAAATTCTTGTGTGCTGGAGTGATCTTTCTGTCAGTCAAACTGCTGCATGTTTGTTTACGAACAGTTCAACGGCATCTTTCCAATTTGACTTGACACCTACCACAAATGCAGCCTTAAACTAGAATCCTTGAGTGAGGTGCCTAGGGCCGTGGATGAAGTGCCAGCACAAAATTCAGAATTATTATTATTTGCACTGTGATACTGTCTGATAGAGCATGATAAGGGCATTGGGCTCCTTTTGTACTAGCTGCTTGTGTGTGTACACACACATAAATGAAGAGATTCTTACTCCTGAGGACATTCTGCACCAAAAAAATAAAAATTCTAAACCAAAAATAAAAAATTCTGTGCACTATATTTTAAAATTCTGCAAGTTTTATTTGTCAGCATGGCAGTGGGGAGCACAGGCCATTGGTTGCACAAAGGTGGGAGATCACCCTGCAGCCTCCCCACCTCTTACCTCAGGGACACAGACTCAGTGGTGAGGCTGCACCCAATCCTGACACAGCACAAGGCCTGGACCTGCCCCAAAAACACCATGGGGTCCTGCTCCTCTGCACCAGGTGTGGGGCAGGCAGGCTCAACCAGGCAGGATCCAAGTGTGGAGGGGCTCAGTGTGGGGGGATCCAGGTGTGGGGTAAGAGGATTCTGTGTGGGACAGTCTGGTGCAGGCAGCTCAGTGGGGTGTCTAGGTGTGGGGGGATCTGGATGCACAGAGGCTCGTTGGGGGCGGGGGAGGGTTTCCAGGTGCAGGGGCAATGGGACCCTGCAGGGGCTTCCAGGTGAAAGTGGTTGGGGCTCAGCAGAGGGGTCTGGGCATGGGGGTCTCAGCAGGGAGGTCTGAGTGCTGGGGGAGTGGGGCTTAGTGGGGTGGGGGTCTGGGTGCAGCTAATTGGGGGTCAATGGGGTGGGGGTCTGGATGTAGGGGCTCAAGATGGTGCAGGCGATGGGGCATCAGGGTAGGGGTTTGAGTGCAGGGAGCTCAGTGGGGGTAGTCTGGGTGCAGGGGTGGGGTCCAGAGGCAGGGGGTCTGGGTGCAAGGGACTCCAGATGCAGGGGTTGAGGTTCAATGGGGTGGGGTTTGGGTATGGAGAGCTAGCGGGGTTCTGGGTGTACAGGGTGAGGCTTGGCAGGGGTGCCTGGGTATGGGAGGTCCAGAGACACAGGGGTTGGGGGGATGGGGAGCAGCTCCCCGTACAGTGACCCCTCCCCCCGCAGCTGAGGAGCAATGAGAGCAGGGAGCAGGGGAGGATGCTGAGCTTCCTGCAGCTAGGGGAGGTTTCTGGGGCTGGGTCTGACACAGCCCTAGCCACTCCTTGCAGAGGAAAAGGAAGTCCTGTACTCTCCTGCCTCCAGCCCAGCTGGGACTAGCAGCTGATCCCGGTTCAGGGTAGGAGCCACTGGCTGGGGTGTTCCCAGCCCTGTGGTGATTTACCTCTCCAGCAGCTGCTCTGGATACCTGAAATGATGTACCTGCACAGCTAGGCAGTGGTGTGTGACTGCTTTTGCAGCTTCCCTTTGCTTCCCTATCAGAAAGTCATTTTTTCTGCGGGGAAGCAAAGAAATCTGTGGGGGACATGAATTCTGCATATGCGCAGTGGCGCAGAATTCCTCCAGGAGTAAGAGATGGTCCCTGGCCCAAAGAGTTTATAATCTAAGGGTTGGGTCATGCAAGTGGATCTGCCTGAGTGCAGGCACATGCAGCATCCAGCACCACATGTCTTATTTGTGGTACCATAATTCACCAAGAAGAAGTTACTTCCCTGTTAGACTTTCCTTCTATGACAGTCAGGCTCATGGGAATAACTTTGGTGAATGCCTCCCTGATACATCAAAATGGCCTGGGTTCAGTCAGCTGGGGAAGAATTTTAAACGCGCTATCGGGCCAAGAGATATTATCTTGGCTGGCAGCTCCATAGCAGAACTCAGCCAGGGAGAAAATAAGGGGCCCATTATAGCAAAGGCTTTAGCCATTCCACGCCTCCAAATCCCAGAGGTGATGGGGAGTAGGAGAGCCTTCACTTTGGTCGATGACGACCTCTACAACAGCAGTGGGACTTCTTAACACTCTTCTCTAGTTTGGGGTTGGAGACCCTTCACTGCTGATTATGGTGAGCAGCTGAGACACCTCTCACATGCAAAATAGGCTTCCCCCCACAGACATCCCACAGGCCCACATGATTCTCCTTTTGAGCGGTGCATGGCACTTTCTGCGCAATTGCTCTGTAACTCCTGAGTAAGTAGGGCTGCTTTTTGTCCATCAGAGAGGCCAATTTGTCTCCTCAAGAGCCTGCTGTGAAGGCACCATACACAGCCCAGAGGGCCACCTGGTCAGGGCCTTCTGTACTTTGTGGCATGCGGTACCTAATTCTGTGGCAAGATTCCCCAATTTCTGCAGCACAATGGGTTCTGCAGTATACTTGCTATTCTGTGCATAGGAAAATATTTGAAAAACAAGGAGGTGTATTGAATTATATGCAACAGTCCTGATTGTGACTCATTTGAATATTTACTAGACACTTCTGTATGTGAACAGTTCTCTGTGTGCCACCTCCTACCTTCTGGTTTGCTGCAGGATCCAGTATTGGCAGAATACAAAAATCGGGGGCCTTGTTGAAAAACGTACGATCAGACTCCCTCTTGGTTGCTGGGAAGATGTGGGTGAGAGGGTGGTGGCCCTTCTGGCTACTGTGAAAGGGTGAGAGAGGCCTCTGCCTCCTCTCTTTGTATGTTCTGGGATAGTTGATGGTAGCATTGTGTGGGGAGGTAGAGGGAAGGAGCTGGGGCCCTGATTTGGGTTAAAGGAAAGGCAACTATGGGTGGGAATGGGAGGGCAGGGTACGAGGCCAAGTGGGGTTTAGAAAATCTGCAGGGTACATATAACTGGAGCAGTGTTGGCAAGTTCAGCTTCCAGGATGATTATTTAATAACTTAATGAGAGCAGGAAAACTGGCCTGTAGAATTCAGGATTCATTCTTCCTGTCAGAAGCCCAGCTGCTTGGGTAGCTACTTCTCACAGCTCAGGCAATCTTATGCAGCATGGGGCATGCTCAAAGGAAACAGCTGGAACCTTCCTGTGAGTGGAAGGAAAAGGCAGACAAGGGGCACAACCTGGTGCTTGACCAGAATGAAATTAGCAGGCACCAACACAGGATTTGTGCGGCTGGGTGGAGATGCTAGAGGCACCTCACCCAACTGGCCTAGTCTGTAGACAGTTCTATGGCTCCAGAATCATAGAGATCAACAGAGCCTTCTGCAGTGGGCTCTAAATGTTACTATTGTTATTTATTATTTGTAGTGCAATAGTCCTCTAGAAGCCCTGATTGTGGATTGGGGCCCTATTGTGCTAGGCACTACACACATATAACATAAATACAGTGCCCCAAAGGGCTTTCAATCCGAGTGAAATCCTGGCTCCACTGAAATCAATAGGAGTTTTGCTGTTGACATCAATGGAGCCAGGATTTCACCCTAGCTGCATACAACAAAGATACAGGGGGAGCACAAGGTAACGTGTAAATGTAGTTAAATGTGTGATTTTATTCCAAAATACTTTGACAGGCTGCAGCCTTTTGCTGTTGCCACGTTTGGTAAGGACCCAATCCAGAGGGCCTTACTTAGACAATCACACAGTGAAATCAGTATACGTGTTTCCCTGACCAAGGAAGTAAGTTTTGTTACTCATCGTCTGGTTTTGGAGAAGCAGAAAAGCAGAACTTTCGTAGCCTGTCAAAGTATTTTGGAATAAAATCACACATTTAACTACATTTACATGTTACCTTGTGCTCCCCCTGTATCTTTGTTGTATGCAGCTAGGGTGAAATCCTGGCTCCATTGATGTCAACAGCAAAACTCCTATTGATTTCAGTGGATCCAGGATTTCACTCGGATTGAAAGCCCTTTGGGGCACTGTATTTATGTTATATGTGTGTAGTGCCTAGCACAATAGGGCCCCAATCCACGACCAGGGCTTCTAGAGGACTATTGCACTACAAATAATAAATAACAATAGTAACATTTAGAGCCCACTGCAGCAGGCTCTGTTGATCTCTATGATTCTGGAGCCACAGAATTGACTACAGACTAGGCCAGCTTATGCTCAAATAAATTGGTTAGTCTCTAAGGTGCCACAAGTACTCCTTTTCTTTTTGGTCCCTTCCTTCTGTCTCTCTAAACTCTACAATGGAGCTGCCATTGATGCAAAATACTGTGGAAGCATGGGATAATGCCTGGATACTCTTTTTAATTGTGGCTGTGTTGTTTGAGTGTTACTAATGTGTGATTTCTCTTAGGCAAATATCTCCAAAGACAGAGCGGTTTTAGCAAATGTGTTTCTTAATGTAATAGTGTCTGATACTAGATTATTGCCCAGAGGTTAGTGGTGGGCTACACTAATGGATGAACTTCACTCCTGCATTTGACAGCTGATTAAAGTATTAATTATTCTGTGCCCAGGGCTATAAGCATATCCGTTTAAGAGCAGCAGAATGTGTACATTGTGCTTGTGTGGGTAACCTCATGGCAAATTTTGGACTCCACTTCGGATGTTTCTATCAAAATAAAGGCTTGACTGCCAACATGAATAGCTTTCTTTCTGTTCTGGAGAAATACAAGATGGAAAGAGTTATAGGATCCCACAGCTCTGGTTTTTTTGGTGTTCCCATACCAAGAGAGAGTAATATTTCTGCTGATGCAGTGTCTTCTGAGTGGTCTAGTGGTGTAGAATGCCACACATTTCACAGGAAAAGGGTGAATGATATCAAGCCATTGGAGCTGATAAGTAGTACATTGGCACCCTGCCACTAAAATATAAATAAATTAAATGTACTTAAGGAAATGTTCATTCTGTTGTTTAGAATTGGACATGCCCCAGTAAGGTAAATTTAATCTTCTTGAGGGTTGCTGTGTTACAGTTGAATGGGATATGCATTTATCTCATTTCTGATCTTTCTGTCATTCAGGTCTTATGGCATTTGAGGTATGAAATGTTCTAGTTGGATCTAGGGATTGATGCTGGAAGGATATTCAAAGGGACATGAAGGCGCTCAAGAGGCAGTGAGTGCCTCGCAAGATCAGACCATTCATCACCATAATTTTCATTATCACACATTATTCATTAGGCAGTAATTTGACGGCCCCACATCCCTTTTTATTAGAAATTTGCAAATAGAAAGTGCAGCTGGAAATGGTTTGTTGGGAAAGGTTACATATATAATCATTTTAGCATTTTGCTTTGCATTCCTTTATGTTAGCATGATGAACTGAATTTTATATCTGTAGAACACTGTGCAGCTACTTAGAAAATATTCTGGCCCTGCTTCTGACCCTACTGAAATCAATGGCAAAACTCCCACTGATTTCATTGCAAGCAGAGGCTAGCACTGAGGGCCTAATCTAAAGCCCATTGAAGTAAATGGGAGTCTTTACATTGTCTTCCATCGGCATTGAATCGGGCCATAAGAACTTGATCATGCAGCATTAAATCACATGAGCAATTCCACGGTGGACTGTGGGACTACTCGCCTGCATAAGGATTACAGCATTTTACACACAACTGTTAAAAAGCCTTCTGCAGCAACTTAACTCCTCACTTGTCTGTACAATAAAGGGAAAAGATAACGTAATAAAAAAGGAAAATGAAAAGAGGGCACACAGATTTCAAGCAGCTTGTAAAAAATAACACAGAAGATCAATCTATAATGCAAGTTCCTTTTTTTTTAAATGACACTTGCTGTATATTTCACAGATAGGAAAATGTTATTTTATTGAACTGAAAGATATATATGTTTCACCTAGCTATCACATCTTAAGTAATCAGCAATGGCTCTTAAAGAAATCTGTAATTACTTTGAGCATGTCATTAGTTAGATGTAAAATGAATGATATTGCTCTCTTTTATTACCCTGAGTGATATAGCCATTGGTATCATAAATTCATTGACCTCATCTTAAATGATCAATCCTGTAAGACAGACTTGATACATTAATTCTTAAGTGACATTTTTCTCCTCCAGTAATTTCTCCCCACTTTGAAGGATTGTTTTTCTCCATTTTTAGCATTATATTCTAGGATGTAATTTTACCAGGAAGTCACACACGCTCCTCCCCATCCTCACAAAGTATTTCAGACAGGCAGGTATCAGTTACCTTAACCTTAATCACTTTGGGATATTGCATAAAATCAGTTAGATAATTATGAGACATTGGTCCATCTAGAATGTTCACAGGAATAGAAATATTGCATCTAGCTTTTGTGCCTTTAATTTTATCTGATGATAAAAGATACTGAAAGGGCTGTGATCAATGTGTGAGTGAGGCAGACTGGCTTGAGCATTTCTGGTACCTCAGTGAATGATTGAAAACAGGACAAATCAGTAGAGAATTTCTAAGCAGGATTTCTAACTATTTTAGCAGAGAAGAGAAAATATTTGTTTAGCTGCAGGTGCCATAGGAACCCATTGGAGACAAACAAATTAATACAGCAATAAAACACTGAAGTATTTCAGTGAACTCTTCAACTGATAACCAATACAATTAAATGATTAGAAAGATGCCAGGAATTTTCTGCTGTATTTTTTCTTTTAATCTGTTTGGCCAAAGCCACTGAGCTCTTCAGTAGAAAGATAAAGAAGCTTTTTTTTTTTTTAATCCCTTCCTATTTTTCTCAATTATTTCTTTGCCTACAGTCTTGAAGTCTTTAGGAGTAGATTGCCACTTTACAATGTGCCCTGAAGAAGGGGCAGCACATAGCTACACCATCCCAGGAGCAGACCAGAGAGGAGGTTGTGGCGTGGAGCCCTGTTTACTCCCTTGCTCCACTGGGTGGAGGGGGAAGTATTCTACTGCTGGTATAGATCAGTAGCAGATTACAACCACTCTGCATTAGCTCAGCTCTGCTGAAAAGTATGTTGGGAGTAGAGACAGGATCAATGTTCTCTTCATTGCCTGCGTATTCCTTACCTATCTGTGCAGCAGAGGGAGTAGCACCCTTCCCATGCTGTAGCCCATGGGGAGTGTAGCCTGCCCAGGAGATTAAGGAGGCACCTTACTCCCTTATACCCAATTCTATAAATGGAATGTGAATACCATTTTGGCAAACTCTACATCAAAAATTACCTTGGGCCAAATATTGCCAGCGTTACTGAGGAAAAGCTTCTATTAACTTGAAGTGCAGACTCAGAGCCAAATTCTCTCTCCTTCCTGAAAAACTCTGAAAAAGCCAGAGAAGCCTCAGGTTCAGCTTGTGGGGTTTCACCGGATCATCCTGTTGGGGGACAGGGTTTGGCCCCATGGAGGCGGTGGGGGATTGCCTTACAAACCCTTAGGTGTTCCAAGAGCCTCAAAGGCCTTGGGCACTGGAGCACATGCCCGATACTCGGCACTACTTCCCAGTCCCCATCTGCCCATTTGTCACTATCATTCCCTTAGCTTTTATGTGCTTTTCCATGGCAGCTACTCCCGTTTGGGGGTGAGGAACGCCCATCCCAGCGAAGGAATCAGTACACTGTAGGAATCCCAGCTGGTCTGAGGAAATGGGGATAATGACCTATGTTGAGTCCATCCCTCAGCTCTCTCTTGGCAGCTATCTACCCCTGTCACAGCTCCCCATTCAGTACAAGGGATTTCTGGAGCTATGGGGAAATTGTGGTTTGTGCCCAACTTTCTTTCCACTTCAGAAAATTGCTCCATTTTGCAGGTATCTTCTGTGGGAATGTGAAGAGGGCAAAAAGTGACCCAGAGTTGGGCAGCATTTCACTACTTCTTATTACAATTAATAAAACCCAACAGTTCTTCCCCCTTAATACTTCCTATACAGTAGGAAGGAGTTCTGCTGTATTCACTGTGAGTACACATCATTTTACAGTCCTACAAAGGTCTGGGTGCATCTTTCCAGCTAAGGCTTTTATGTTGGTGCTTTTGTTATGAGTTTACCAGTTTATTTTGAATTGTAGGACATTACATTTTTATTTTTCCAGCTCTGAAGGGATTGCCACATTTGTAAGGTTTGTAACGTGCAGTGAAACTCTCTTTCTTGTCTGGATCAATGCAGTGGAAATGAGAATGTAGACTGCATTGAGCATAACAAGCTACATATGGCCAGATCCTCAGGTGGTGTAAATCAGTGTTGCACTTTTGACTTCTATAGAACTACACTGGTTTATTCCGGATGACAATCTGGCCTATTGATTTCCAGACTTCAGAGGTGATTTAGTAGTCAAAGGATCATTTAGTTTAATACTTTTAAAAAATCTTTGAGTCAGGATGAAAACCTCATGAGTGAATAAAAAGAGAGAGAGACAGTGCATAAGAGAAAGAGAGAAATGGTTAAAGGATAACCAAAGAGCTACATAGCTAAAAAAAAATAGTATAACTAAGTATATATATATATATACACATACATACACACACACTCTAAAATGTCATCACTGTTTATATTGAAAGAAAGCTGAGAGTTAAATGAGATGAGTAATCAAATGTCCGACATATGTTGTTTTGAATTGTTTATATGGCCAATAGTTATTAAAATTAATTATGTTTTTAAAGCTGCCATTTCACAGTGATATTCTTTTCTTTTGTTTTTATATCTATCTATCTATCTATATATATATAATGTAAAGACAGTCATCTTAAAAAAGCTGTTCGGAAAAGTAAGAATACACCCAATATAGTACTGTATTCTGACATGGTCAGAGGCTCAACATACTGATTATAGAGAGCGCTAAAGTCTCCGTGTATGGAATATTTTGAGAATTCAAATAAATGACAAAAAATGGTGGGAGGGCTTGTGTATGTAACATTCTGTCAAAAAGTAAGGCACTGAAAAATCTGACATCTGTTTATCTGTTTATAGCTATGGCAAGATTACTCATATTAATTCTTGTTTAAAATGCCATATGAAGGAAAGGCATTTGTGCAAACAAGAGTCATATTTGAATTGTAGATCATGTCTTCACCATCTGTGAGAGCTGTTGGTGTTGCAAAATTAATGTGTTAATGAAATCACAATAATTTCTCTGAAGTAATGGATTCTGAAGCCTAGAATGACTATTTTTTGAACTTTGGTGTCTAGTGGTTTACAGTTGAGAAAGCCTTTCACAGCTTAATTAGTTCTGTATCCTTACTTAAAAAAAAAAAATTGGCAATGCCTTCACCACACCAGTCATAGCGCAGAAAGGAATAAAACGGAAAAAAGAAAAAAAGAAAAAGCCTGTAATACTAAGTTTTTGCTATAGTATTTGAAAATTTGCTAAATAAGACTTCATCTGCCAAGAAGTTTTACACAAAGTGACTAGTGAAAAGAGTGGGCAAACAGCTCAGAAAATAATTCCAGCTTGTCGAAACATCACAAGTTGGGAATATCTGAACCTTACACAGATTTCATGACTGTTTCCAAGTTTCTATTTGGAACGCATAGCAAATGATGTATGGTGCTTTTGGTTTTTGATACCATTTAAAATACGTCTCCCTTTCCAACTTATTATCTAACACAGTTAATAATGTAAAATGTTACAAGGTGCTGTAGCTCAGCAGACGTTGTTTGCAGTCATTTTTGAGGAACTTTCTGGAATCCTTTTCAAATTGTTTCTTGATCGTATTTATTGTGTAGCAACTCAACATGTCAAAGAACATGTAGGTTATGTACCAGGTAGGTACATAGCCACATACATGTGCAGGCGCACACACACACACACACACACACACACACACACATCTTCAGCTGGCTTAAGTTGTCATAGAAGCTACGTCTAAGAAGTCAGTGAAGCTATGCCAATTTACAGCAGCTGAGGATCTCCTCCACAGTATGTATATATAATATTTAATGTATTGTATAAGACAGAGTTAAGAATAGGAGGGCCATAAAAATTTGGGACATTTAGTTCAGTTATATTCTGACGTAAAAAAATGTAATTTTCACACTATGTTTCTAATTTGTCCCTGTTAGAGAAATAAATCAGATATTTAGAAAGCACTGAAAAATGACTATTAAAATTACACCAAAAAGAGAAGATCACTTTTCTTACCTGTTTTGATTTTGTTACTGTGTTGTAGGTATGTGACTGGTGTAAGCACATAAGACACACAAAAGAGTATCTGGATTTTGGGGACGGGGAACGAAGGCTTCAGTTCTGCAGTGCAAAATGTCTCAATCAGTACAAAATGGACATTTTCTACAAAGAGACACAGGCCAATCTTCCAGCTGGACTGTGCAGCACATTACATCCTCCAGTCGAAAATAAAGCAGAAGGTACTGGGGTACAGCTGCTGACTCCAGATTCTTGGAATATACCGCTAGCAGATGCTCGGAGAAAGGCCCCATCCCCAGTGTCTGCAGCTGGCCAAATTCAAGGCCCTGGACCATCAGCGTCTACCACTGCCTCTCCGTCTGACACTGCCAACTGCTCTGTCACTAAAATCCCCACGCCAGTTCCCAAACCTATTCCCATGAATGAGAATCCAAATATTCCACCAGTTTCTGTTCAGCCACCTGCTAGTATTGTGCCTCCAATTGGTGTCCCACCTCGAAGCCCTCCCATGGTGATGACAAACCGGGGGCCAGTTCCTCTGCCCATATTCATGGAACAGCAAATTATGCAGCAAATCCGTCCACCATTTATTCGAGGGCCACCTCATCATGCCTCGAATCCTAATAGCCCTTTGTCCAATCCAATGATTCCTGGAATTGGTCCACCACCAGGTGGTCCCAGGAATATAGGTCCCACCTCCAGCCCCATGCACAGGCCAATGCTATCACCTCATATTCATCCCCCAACAACACCTACCATGCCTGGCAATCCCCCAGGGTTACTACCACCTCCCCCTCCCGGAGCTCCTTTACCTAGCCTTCCCTTTCCCCCCGTCAGCATGATGCCAAATGGTCCTATGCCTATGCCACAGATGATGAACTTTGGATTGCCATCTCTTGCCCCACTGGTGCCACCCCCAACCCTCTTAGTGCCATATCCTGTCATTGTTCCTTTGCCTGTACCTATCCCTATTCCAATTCCCATCCCTCACATCAATGATTCCAAGCCCCCCAATGGCTTCTCCAGCAATGGTGAAAACTTCATTCCAAGTACCTCCAGTGATGCAGCAGGGGCAAAGCCAACAAATAATTCTACGTCCCCTAGAGAGTCAAAGCAAGGGCCTTCTAAATCCTCCGACTCGTCACCTAGCTGTTCGGGCCAGTCCTTAAATCAAGCTCAAGTGGTTCAGGAGCATAGTAGAAATGAAGTTGTTGATTTGACTGTGAGACCTAGTAGTCCAATGAACAATAAATTTAGTTTTTCCAGTGTACTACAGGGTCCACAGGATGGTGTGATAGACCTAACTGTAGGGCACAGGTCTAGGCTACACAATGTTATCCACAGGGCTTTACATGCTCAAGTTAAAGTTGAACGTGAACCTAACAGTGTTGTAAATTTGGCTTTGAGTAGCTCAGATAAAAGGAACTGCAGCAACTGCAGGGACAATTGCAGCCCAATTGAAACAAAAATGTTACCTTGCAGCCACCCAGCTCACTGTGGTCCTGTCTCACTGGCCTCTGGCACTTCAGGACTAGAAACTAGTGCAGCAGTTTGCAATGTCATTGTGAATGGCACAAAGAGCACAGAGGGTTCTAAGAACTCAGAACAATCCCCAGAGCAGAAAAAGCCTCAACCTCAAGAAGAGCCAGCAGTGAGTGAGTTGGAATCTGTTAAGGAGAACAACTGTGCATCAAACTGCCACCTAGAAGGAGATGCTGGCAAGAAGATGGGAGAAGAGCCCCTCACTGGGGGAGACAAGCAAGACCCCAACCTTAACAACCCTGCAGATGAGGACCATGCATATGCTTTGCGGATGCTGCCCAAGACAGGTTGTGTGATCCAGCCTGTGCCAAAACCAGCAGAAAAGACTGCTATGGCACCATGTATAATCTCAACGCCAATACTCAGCACAGGGCCAGAGGATCTGGAGCCACCATTGAAAAGGAGGTGTCTCCGAATTCGAAATCAGAATAAGTAAAGGTTTGTGTAACCACTACTGCCTTCTGTGTGAATAGAATGAATATCAGTGTTTTCAGGTATGATTCACACTCATATGGATATGGCGTTTGTAAAACAAAGAGAGAGATTCCGATTTATTAACAAGAGAAAATATTATTATTTATGTTTTTAATATTGTCTTTGTCTTGTATCATCTTTGTATCTGTCAATCCTCCACCCATCGGCAGTGTCTTCAGCTTTGTGCTCACAGAACATTCCGCTATGGTGCTGGCTGTGAAGTTCTTGTGTTGTGTATGTCTGAACTCATGGATCTCTACCTATCACAAGTTCTAGGTCTGAGCAGTCAATCTGGTTTTAAATGTTTAACCCAATTGGGTACCGGCAAGTCATGTCCTCATGACCACAATGTTTAATTATCGTCATTCCCCCTCAGCAGAGCAGACCAACTCCACAGCTTGCTGCTAGTTCAGCGCATGATTACTCATTGTTTTGGTTAACCACAATCATATTACTCCAACCTGCATTCAGAGTAACACACTGACTTCAAGCTGGCACTGGTGGAGTTAAAAGCAGTGTAGGCCCTGGCTATGTTCAAGAGTTCTTTCTTGAGTTTTGATCCAGTGGGTATCTGTGCTTAGACCCCATCTCCCATTAGGGATCTTACCATCTTGTCTCAGGTTAACTGGCAGTGATGTTTATGTCCTGGTGGCCTCTAGGATATAGAACTCCGCTCCCTTACAACCCAGACACCTGTCTCAGTCCATCTCTCTCACTTTTAAAAGCATGTTAGCACTTTTTTTTCAAATTTATATTTTTTATTATGGTCCGTGACTGAGGCCAGAGGGCTCTACTGCAATATAAATAATAAATAATAATTCCACCCCACTGAGGTGAAACAGTGATCCAGAGGCAAAAACGTTCTGCAACCCATTCCCTTCAACCCCCCCAATTTGCTGAGTCCTGGTGACAAAACAGTACCTTTATAAAATTAATACTTTAATATATGTCTATTCTTGCTTCAAACGTGTGTGCACAATGTAATTGCATTTCCCTTAGATACATGAGATTGGAGAGGTTCTTTAAGAAAAAAAGGAGAGTGGTGGGTGTTACAAGAATCCATTCAGAAATCAAATACTGATGATTTGCCGGATATGGCTTGGTGACATGCCAAATTTTATTACAATCTGTAGAGTATTCCATAACCTCCAGTAAATCATATTTTGTGCTGTCCATTGTAGTGCAGTAATGACTCACAGAAGTTGCCATTAACAGCTCAGTATCCATTAACAATTAACATGTTGTGGTATCTGGGATACTGCAATATTCCTCTATGCTCATAATAGAGAATAAGTGCACAATCACAGACACTGGGATGTGATAAACGCTAACTTTTTATATGGGGACCACTGTATTTACTGTTCTTGCTCTTATACCCTTGAATACAGAATGAGCTCTCCCTTTGCTCACAAAGAGTTTTTTTCACGTATTTACTTATTTTAATGTCCACACTCGTTCAGTGAAATTGAACCCCTATCCTATGCTCAAGGCACACACTGACATTTAAAAATACACTTATTAAATAGACTACACCTGTAAGTTTCTTGGACCAATAATTAACGTATATAATAACCCAGAAGCTGAAAACATACTTAAGATCTTCCAGCCCTTCACAGCTAGGGAAAACAAATGGACCTTGCAGTATGCATATTATATTACCTTGCTATTAAAGCATCAAGATCTTTGTTGCAAACACTGCTATGCTATGGTCAGAGCTCATATCATAATAAATACTGTTCGAGCCAAACTGTATAATCATACACACAACTATGCTTTACATTGGAACAGTGCTTTGATCTATAGGGAATACTGCTGTTTGACTATCTCCCTATTAATTATTATCAGGCTAACCCATGCCTTTTGCATTAATCCCATTTACCTCAATCCACAGTGTCTACACCATGTTTATACCTGAGCTCAATTCACTTTAGTTTAACATCAGTCAGACTACCGCATCTTCCACAGTTAGGCACTCTCAGCTCAGAAAGCTCTGGCTTCATTCAGATGTTTATCTGTTTGTGGTGCTGACACTATTGTATGTGACATAACTTTGCATATAATATTCCACACAGAAACTGGATAACCTGAGCTCAGACAGACAGCACCCAAAAGACACAAAGAGGAACATTCATGAGTCAGTTGTTGTTTCCCCCACTTCTTAAATTCATCAAGCATCAGCATGTCTAGCACTGAAAACTATCAGTCAATTACCGGAATGAATAATCATTTTCCTGTTCACAAAGATGTGTATATATAGTTTGGTATTTCTTTTTCTTAGGGTATGGATTGTTTTTGTCACTTATTTTACTGGTAGGTTTTCAGTTCCCAGGTGTCTACAGTGCCTTTAAGAGTTGTGTGTAATAGCACAGAAAATGGTTAATGGTCACCTGTGACTTAAAAGAAAAAAGTTGCACAAAAGAAATGCAAAGGCAGAATCCATTTGTATTTCCAAAGAAAGAGCATAGCCCCAAAATACCCTATAGAAGAAAATGATGTGAATAGTCACCTCACTCCAAATGACGCCATAGTCTCTGTGAAATGCCAGCGGGTGCAGTGTTTCTTTAGAGCATATACAGCTAACCCACACAAACCTGATATTGGATTGAGATGAACCCTTGAAATGATTTGATTACTTAGCTTCACATAGAACCCAATGATGGGGCTAAACTCTCCTTTGCCACTACAAATAAAAAGACAGCAATCCCAGGGGGGGTGACGCCAGGTCTATGGCAGCTCCCTAGTCCCACTCTCCCGCCCCGCGCTCCAGCGTCAAGAAGCCCCTCTATGAACATTCCACGGGGGTGATGTTCTGTGGGTACAGAGTGGCTGAGCATGGAGAAACAAAACATTGTTGCCTAGCCTCTAACCCCATGCTCCATGGGCAATCACTGAATATGTTACTGTTAATACCATCAACTTTAGCTTAATTCTTCCTCCTCGCTATGAATCCCGACTCCCCAGCAACATATGACAGTGGGACTGGGGCTGCCCATGGCAGTCCAGCTCCTCCAGAAGGCATACTACCAAAGGCCTAGAGGATGCTGCTTCTGTGGCTATGGTTTAACTTGAATAGCACTGTTGCATTTAAGAGGAGGATAGGCCCCAAATATATTTGCAACCAACGTCGTGAGCTTTGTTCTGATAGGTATCTGTGGGTGTGAACAGAAGGCAATTCTGAGGCACATGGTCTCTGTGCTGATGACCCTAGCCACAAGCTCTTTTGCCCAACCCCCCTACCTGTTCCATGGTGAGGGTAGAGATAAAACCCACCTCCCTTGGCAATGGGATGAGGAAACTCCACACGTACAGACTCAGGAACACATGGAGCTTCCCAGTCCCCGTGCAGGAATAAGCTACACAGGGAAGGATTTGGTCCCTCATTTTTGATGACCTGGGCCCTGGCAGTTTAATTATTATGCTGGTCCCAGAATCTCATTAACTTGTTAGAAGAAACAGTCCTGAAAGTTCTCTCTCCCTCTGGCTCCTCTAATTGGGAAATCTGAACATATGTGACATAATATGTAACTTTTCCTGAATTTAGTTTCCTATCAAATTGTATTAATTGAGGAAAATGATCCAGATCCATCCATGATAGAGTTCTGGGCAGGCAGATAGAATGTGAGGAATAATAACATGGATGGCTGTAAAAAGGAATCAGTTCAAGTGTGACCTTTTTGGGCAAGTAGCCAACACTCTAGATTATATAATATACCAATTACTTGATTATTGGAAATGCTAATCAGCAACATAACCCTCCATGTTAAAGTTTAGCCTCTCCATTAGGGTGTAGACTGTCAAGCTGGTCTAGCTTGATGCAATTCAAGAAACCAGCTAAAAACCCTCAGTGCCAGCTCCTCAGTGCAAGGCAGGCATGCAGCTCATGAGAGGAATATTTTGCTGGGTGTAATTGTTTCAAATTTGAATGGCGTGAGCTTTCTAAAATTAGCAGTGATAGTGTTGGCCGCATGCACATAGTACATCCAGGCAGAATCATTTTAACCCTACAGTTTCAGTGTAAGTGGTTTTTAAGGTGAACAAGTTAAAATGCTACAGACCATTTGGCTTTCATATAATACTTCAGGTAAATTGAACTATAAAATTAAATGGCACACATGGCTACACTCAGAACTAGCTCCTACCTTTGTGTGTGTGTGTGCGCATGCAGGTGCAGAGGTGGGGGAAGCTGAGGTGGGGGCTTCTTACTCCGTGCAAGCAGAATAGCTTTGTAGCTCTACGGAGAGAGCTAAGAGCAGGCCAACTACTGCTCTAGCCCATGCACCTTGTCCCCATGGGCTCACAGTCTGCTGAGTAGGTCATATACTTAGTCCTGCAGCTGGCTAGTGCCTATGTTGTGGTCATAATGACACACATAGCGTAGAACGCTTCTTTTCAGGGCCAAAGTCATATGTATCCCACTATGAAATCCCCTCCTCCCCCACTGGCCCAGCACAAGAAATCCTGCTGTGGGTCGTGGGAATCCTGAGACAGAGAACATATATATTAACCTTTCTGCTGTCTAACAGTTTTCTATGACACCCTCACTGCAGCATCTCTGTGTATCTACCAGCATCCTGTTCTCCCCTCAATGCACTGACCATGATAGGATCGGGCCCTACATGTCAAACAAAAACATATTTTATGTGTCTAAATGGTTCCTGCTAGTTATCTTTGTTGACACAGCACTATAGGCCAGATTCACAGCTGGGGTAAACTGATGTATCTCCACAGGCAAAAGCTGTTCCAAAAATAACTCCTATACCTGGCATCTTACCTGATTTTTAACAGTCGTTCTGGGGGAGACTGTTTACATTACAAACACGTACATGTTTGCTTGGAATTGAAGTTCAGCCCTCAAGAAATGCCTGATACTAACAATGCCTAACTAACAATGCCTGATTCTTACATTCGTGAATCACCATGGCAGATAGCACTCAGATATATTAAATTAAAGGAGAGTTTCCCAGAGAAATGATTCTCTAAGTGGTGACGTACTTGGTACTAGATTTCAGTTCCCACATCTTAGACTGTCAGGCTTTGCGTCCACTAAATTCAGCCTGCATGGGAGTAAAGTAGCAGACCACGGTTCAGACCCTCAGTTGTTGTAGATCAGCATAGATCTATTGAAGTCAAAGGACCTATGCTGATTTATACCAGCTGAGGATCTGGTCCTTTTACTCTTCCACAGAATCGACTGCCATAGGCCACAATTTTCAAACATAAAACCATGCTCTTGAAACCATATTTAGCCACCTACGTAAAAATGACCTGATTTCCAAAGGTGCCAAGCACCTGCACCTCTTTTCATACAAATTACAATTCCTCAGCTGGTGTAAATTGTCATCTCTCCTACTGAGCGAGAACAATTAACACAGGCGGGGGTTCTGGGCCATGTAGATTTAAGGCCACTTGTGATTTTCAAATATTTCATGACTGGGACCACTGACTTCAGTGGGGTTACCCCAAAGGTTACTTTGGTTGCTACAGATGTAATTGTTCTCTGTGACCTTTCTGAGAAGGAGCTTATTTTAAAAAAACAAAATGAACACCACGTTCAAAGCACACATTAAGCCGATATGACCCCATATGCACCACATGTGAAACGTGTGCATCCCATGAAAAGAGAAGAAAATCCATACGTCTTTTAGGAAAGAGAAAACCAATGACTTGATCCTGCAAACCCTTGCTCTTGTGAGTAGGCCTCATTCAGATGGATTGTAAACAATAGGGTTACTCACATAAATGATTCTGATATCAGGCCCCAAAGAAATAAACATTTTCAGACATTTAGGACCTGATTATCCTCCCTTTTACATCAATGTAAAGCAGAAGTAATTCCATTCAGTAGAGTTGGTGTAAAATGGATATGAAAGGAGAATCAAGCTCTTCATTTTGTCATTTACTCTTGTACTATTTGGATACAAGGTTTCTGTATCACAGGGAAAGTTTGGAAAAAATCACAGCTCATGCTCAAATGCAGAAACCAGAACAGGCAGCTGTTCTGAAATACATTTATGGATCTTTACCATAAGAACTGAAGGCTCTTGCAGAAACACCGTCAGAAATTATGAAGTTATTATTGCCTTCATATGCATGAGGAGAGACTAAAACAACGATTGAAAATGTCCATGCAAAAGTCCTGACCTATGGGGAGTGCTGGCCCTAGGAGTTCACATTATTAGGAGTGCCTCCCAAAAATCCTGAACTTGAGTTGAAAACCAGAAGAAACAGTTGTGCAAGAGATGGACATAATTAAATATGGAGCACTAGGATTTAGGAAATTCCATTTTAAAATGCAAATGCTTATAAAAAGCAAATAAAAGATTCATGTGAAGTAGCAATAATGTCTTCCCAGATTTCTGGCCTGGAAGGTCTTGAACTAATTGTGACAGAGCCCCATTTACGTCTAAACGCCAGGTGACTGTCCTTGTCTATCATTAGACCCCATCCCGCAAAGCATTAAAGTTAAACACATTCTTAACTGCGTTACCAGATTGAAGCCTTGCTACTCCGTTGTGCTCCGCATTGTACATCAGGTCATTTGTATTCTTTTGATAGTGAACTATGGTATACTCACATGAAAAGGGCTTAGTGTTGGGAGTGTATTTGCTGACCCCATGAAAGCAACAAATCAAGTAAACATGGAATCTGTACAGAGCCAGCAAATCTAAAACATTTGCTTCCAAAAAAAAAAAAAAAAAAGCGTATTAAATCTATGGACCTCATCCTGCGAGAGGCTGAGCACCCTCAACTCCCGCTGCCTCCTGTGAGAGTTGAGGGTGCTCAGCAGTTTACAAGAGTAGGCCCCATCTCAGTCTCATTTGCATGGATTTGCTTCCCCAGACATATTTTTGGTATTTGAAAAGAATGGTATTCCTGTACAACATGTGTCTCAATTTGTAATAATATCCTTCCTGCAGCTGGTTTAGTTTTCCAAGTGTTTCTAAAATGTTACTGTCTTAAATTTGAGCCAACCTACAACAACAAATTATCTAGATGCAAAGTGGCTGAACTGCATTTGTTGGAAGAACACACACCCCCCACCCCCCCCGCTACATGTCATCTTCCAGTCCTTGTTTTGGACATTCAAACTGTGTAATATAATCATCCTCTAAGGAAGCGTATTTTTTTTAAAGTTGTGGAGATTGGGTGGTGTAGAAGGAAACAACTCTCTGGTTCAGATTTCTTTGTAAAGTTCTGCAGCCCATCAACAACGTATTGATATTTTAAACCTATGTTTAAAGCAATTTTCAGCTATTTATTTGGAGCCCTTGTGGCTAAATGTAAATCTTAATATTATTATGATTTATTGCGTGCTCATGCTTCAAATATTTATATGCTTTTATGATCCACTTGAGCTGCCGTTTTTAAGTACTTTATCCAAAAACCCCTTTCCCACAGGAATTCTGTAATCTAGTGATGTCCGAATACTGATACAGAAGAAGAGGTACATGATGAGGTCACTACAGACTTGAATGCTGTCCCCTACTTTCTTAGTTCAATTAAGATGCAAATTTTCCATTATACAGCAGTAGTTTACCAATTACTGCTGAACCAGCGATAAAAACATTGTCTCTATATTTGTAGAAAAGTTTAAACAACAGCAAACTCTGCAACAATTACTGCTAGTTTAAACTGTTACCAGTAATCACAAGGGACACTCTAAAGCCGCTGGCACTGCACCTGTAAAATGTTCCAGCTACAAGTTATTTGCTCCATACATTCTTGATTGTTATCCCCTCCTCTGCCATAATCTGCAAGACTTTTTGGCTACTTGAGACCCTATCCTGCACCCATTAAACTAGATAAATCTAATTCTATTCTCAGGATTTGATCCTGCATGACTGAAATGAATCAGAGCTTTACGAACATTAGTGGGAGATGGACCAGGCCCTTACATTGGTATAAATCAGGAAAAACTCCACTAAAGTCAGTGTAAAACCAGAGAGAGATCAGAATCAGGCCCCGTGGTTGCAGCCTCAGGGTCTTGACTCCAATGGGCCTGATTCCTCAAACACTTGCCTGTGGGAGTAGGCCTTACACAGACAAGTAGTCCCATTGGCTTCAGGGTGGCAACAATTTGCAGGATCAGGACCTAACAGTCTTTGTTGTGGCTGCTGTATTTTAATTTGCGTATTTAATATTAAGAAATCCAAAACATTAGTTTTTTAAAATGTCTCTTTTAATATAACCCAAGATCTTATAATTTGTGTAAATGGAGTCAGAATAGGTAACATTTGTACAGAAGCAGTAAACAAGTCAACACACACGGAACACTTCTGTAGGACTTTTCAAGCATTAACTAAGGAGCCCTCACAACAGCCCAACAAGATAGCTCAGTATTATTTCCCCCATTTTACAGACAGGGAATCTGAAGCAGAGGGGCAGATTCTGATCTCATTTACACTGCTGTGACTTGACTGTCTTCACTCCCACCTACCAGCTTCTATGCCACTCCATGTGTAATATTTTATGCAAATAAGCTAGAGGCAGCTGACATATTTGCAAATAATTTACATATGACCCTAAACTTCAATTTACAGTCAACACACCCATCCCTGAGCATGGGGCAGAGCGCTGCGTGCACAAACCTTGCAGGTGTCGCGTGTATGGGTGTGTGCTCGAGTGGACTTGGGCAGGGACCTCAGTGGGGATGTCTGCGGGGCAGCTGGGGCGCTCTCTAGCCCCTTCTCCTCACCTTCTGCCTGCTGCTGCCGCCTCTTCCTGCTGCTGCCAGCTGCTCCTCCTTGCTCCTTTCCCACTTGGCTCCAGCAGGGAAAACACCCTGAGGGGAGTGTGCTCAGCCCTGGCGCCACAGCAGCTCCTGGAGGCCAAAACTGGCGATAACAGGCCAGTCCTGCTGAACGCATAAGGTTTCAGCAGAGCTGGGGGAACGCTCCACATTGCTGCCAAATGTGGCAGGGTTGCGACAGAAGCGTGACTCTTGGCAGCCTTGCTTCAGTGCTGTGACATCAAACAACCTCCGTGTAAACGAGAACAGAGCCTGGCCCAAACAGGTTAAGTGATTTGCCAGAGGCCCCAGAATAAGTCATTCTTACAGCGGAGATTAGAAGTGCAGAGTTTGTCTGCTCTTACCATGGCCTAGCTTTTATGCTACTGGCTTATGTGTCTCTCAGTGTCACCAGAGTATAAGCCAGTGGGCCCCCTTTTCAGCAATCAGTGGGAGATGGGGAGTGGGGAGGCCACAAATGCTGATTTTTTAAAAGTAAAACTGAAAATGTTGTGGAGCTTCATTAATCTTTTGATCATTATCTGCAGAGTGTGTGAAATTACACAAAAATGGTATTAAATGAGAACTGGCTAAGAGGAAAAGATTTTGCTTGTTTGTAGGAGACAAATGTGAGTTTTTATTAATGTGAGAGGGTAGGAACACAAATTGTTATATGGAGTGGATTTGCCTCAGCACAAAGAACTTATGTAGGGCCCTATGCACTGTTAAACTCTGTTTTAAGGATTTAAGTGAGACACGGGAATGGGATGAATTTTACCCTAGGAGTGCACCAAGGAATGAACAACAACTGTAAGGAGGGGGCGGGATGGGGACATCAGACATAAGCAACAATAATTTTTGAACTAGCCATAGTTCATCTATATTGATAGAAGTAGGTAGTAATGAATATAAGTGTAAATCAGAAGTTGGGAATTGTGGAAAATTGAATAAGGGAAGCAAAGGGACACAAGAAGAAATCTATGGCCAGCAGAGTTAAGGACATTAAGGAGTTTTTAAAGTATATTAGGAAAAAAAATCCTAACAATAGTATTGGTCCATGGGAAAATAATAGAATTATCCATAATAATGCAGAAAAGACAGAAGTGTTCAATAAATATTTCTGTTCTGTATTTGGGAAAAAATAGATGATCTACTCATATCATATGATAACACTCTTTCCATTCCGCTAGTATCTCAGAAGGATGTTAAATGGAAGCTACTAAAATTAGACATATTTAAATCAACAGGTCTAGATAACTTGCGGCCAGAATGTGAAAAAAAAGAAGAAGGCAGATGAGTTCACTGGACCATTAATGTGAATTTTCAGTAAGTCTTGGAACTCTGGGGAAGTTCCAGAAGACTGGAAGTTAATGTTGTGCCAATATTTAAAAAGGGTAAACACAATGACCTAGATAATTACAGGCCTGTGAGGCTGACATTGATCCCAGGAAACGTAACGGAGAGGCTGATATGGGACTCGATTAATAAAGAATTAAAGGAAGGTAATATAATGAATTCCAGTCAACGTGGGTTTATGGAAAATAGATCCTGTCAAACTAACTTGATATCTTTTTTTGATGAGATTATAAGTTTTGTTGATAAAGGTAATAGAGTTGTATAATAGATGTCTGTAGGGCATTTAACTTGATACTGCATGCCATTTTGATTTAAAAAACTAGAAAGATATAAGCAAACATGGCACACATTAACTGGATTAAAAGTTAGCTAAATGATAGGTCTCAACATATAATTGTAAACCAGGAATCATCATTGAACGGGTATGTTTCCTGTGAGGTCCCGCAGGGATCAGTTCTTGGCCCTATGACATTTAACATTTTTATTAACATCCTAGAAGAAAAAATAAAATCATCACTAATACAGTTTGCAGATGACACAAAAACTGGAGGAATGGTAAATAATTTAGAGAACAGGTCACTGATAAAGAGCGATCTGGATTATTTGGTAAACTGGGAGCAAGCAAGCAATATGCATTTTAATATGGCTAAATGTAAATGTATAAATCTAGCAACAAAGAATGTAGGCCATACTTATGCAATGGGGGTCTCCATCCTGGGAAGCAGTGACTGTGAAAAAGATCTGGGGGTCTTGGTGGATACTCAGCTGAAAATGAGCTCCCAGTGTGACACTGTGGCCAACAAGGCAAATGTAGTCCTTGGATGCATCAACAGGGGAATCTTGAGTAGGAATAGAGAGGTCATTCTACCTCTATATTGGGCACTGGTGCAACTGCTGCTGGAATACTGTATTCAGTTCTGGTGACCAGAATTCAAGAAGGATGTTGATAAATTGGAGAGGGTTCAGAGAAGAGCCACAAGAATGATTAAAGGATTAGAAAACCTGCCTTATAGTGATAGACTCAAAGAGCTCGATCCAGTTAGTTTAACGAAGAGAGGGCTAAGAGGTAACTTGATTACAATCTGGAAGTTGAAACTAGATAAATTCAGATGGGAAATAAGACCATAATTCTTTAACAGTCAGAGTAATTAACCGTTGGAACAATTTATCATGGTGGATTCTCCATCACTGACGATTTTTTTAATCAGGATTGGGTGTTTTTCTAAAAGATCTGCTTTAGGAGTTATTTTTGGGAAGTTCGAAGGCCTGTGTATACAGGAGTTCAGACTAGATGATCACAATGATTGCATATGCCCTTGGAATCTATGAATCTTGGCTGAAATCTGTGTGTCTGCCCTCCTGATCTTAATAACACAAAACCATGAGGGAGCACAGAAGTGAAAAGAAATGCACATCAGCAAGAGCAGACAAGAAGCTGATCGCTGATGTTAAAAATGTTTTAAGTTTAAAAAATAATTGCTCCCTGCCAGGGCACTGCAGACTGTCCAATGGACCCAATCTCAGCAGTTCTGGAAAACAAAATGCAGTCCTAAATAGAAAGCAGAAATGCCCTGCCCCATGGATGTGGACCAAATTAAAAAATAATAACCTAAAGCTGACCCAGAACATGTTATGGCGTACAGTCACACCATACCCAACCCCCACTCCATGGAACCAAACACAGGGCCAATTTCTGCTCACTAGTGCACACATGTGAATCTGTTCTCATTGGCTTTAAAGGAGAGCTACATATGCATTCAGGGCTCAATATTTATGAAGGTCCCTTTGTGTTTGGGGCCGCATGTGTGTAGGCTATAAGGGGGGAGAAGAGATTCCATTTATCCTCTCCATATGTTCCCTTACCTCACCTGGAGCTGGGAGCCATGTATATAGCATCCATACAGTGTGGTCCTATCTGTCTTTGTGTTGCAGTAGTCACAGCTGCTCATTAGAACCGTCTCAGAGCAAAAACCAAAGCAATAAAAAGGGTAGCAAGTGCTCTTGCTAGATAAACAAATGTTCAAAAGTTACCACAGATTCTGAGTGCCTCCATTTTTCGATATTCAGCTTGCTTTTCAAAGGTGCCAAAGACCCACAAAATTCCCATAGCAGCATATTGTTATTCAGCTTTGAGGTGCTATTCAGCACCTGGCCTGACAGTGTAGAAAAGAGATGAGCCTCCATCTCAACTCTCCTTTCTTTGGGTGGGGTGAGGGGCTCAGAGCAAGATGCTGTTGTTCATCCTGCACCTGCCCCCAGCCTCTTCTTTTCACAGAGCAACATGTGTGACTTTTTTGGCAAAATATTCTAATTTTTTTTCTTCCCTCTCCTTTACCTGTTTTGTCCCTGGTTTTATCTGCTCTTCCTTTCCCTCTTTTGTTTGGTAGGGATTTCTCCTCCTTACTCTTGGATTGTAGTTCCTGTATGAAAGGTGTGAAGTGCAGGAGTGCTGTTAAGAGTGGCCAATGGTCTCACCTGGCAGCTCTGCTGTTACCTTTGGCACCTGTGGGTGGGATTTCTCTCCTATTGCTCTTCCATAGGACTTGCTCCCTGGTAAATTTGGAAGAACTGCAACCACTGCCTCCTGTTAACTCTCAAGTTCCTGTCCAGAGTGAGGGACTCTGTGGGTTTTATTTGCTCCATTTTTGCCAGTGATTTAGTTGACTTTTGACATACAGGAGTACTAGTAAAAGTCTCAGCTGTATTTCTTGGCTCTAATCACCTGACAAGGGTCAGGCGAATAGCCTTGTCAGATGGCAGCAGCCGATATTTACAAATTCCAGTGGTTAATTTAACAGTATACCCTAGTCCAAATGGATAGGCTAAATTAGGTTAGAGAAAAAGGTCCAGAGTTAGACCTAGTTTAACCTGGTGCAATTTCACTGAAGGCTTTTCTAGGAATAGGTGCAGATCTTAGACAGAGAAGCAGTAGTTAGCAGTTGGCATCCTTTCTCCTATTCTTTCCCAGTTTCTCCCAGAAAGTTCTTCCCTAAATATAAAATTGACAGAGACCATTGCATTATCTACAGGCAAACTCCAATGTATCTGTATGACAATTCAATATCACAGTTCCCTTACGACAATACTGTCTCTAGCCCTGCTCGGCCACACAGAGTAAGTCCCACGCATCCCTGTTTGGATTTTAAGGTCTGTACAGGTTAGAGCTCCAACTGCCAGGAGTGGGAGGCCAGGGGCTGCATATCTGACCCATTGTTAACAAAAGACCCAGAGTTTGCAGGACATGAATGAAAAAAAAATACCCTTGAAGTTAATGGGAATTTGTCGTGGTAAGAACTGTGTAAGGAACTCTGAATTTGAGCCCAGCTAACTTTCTCCTTGGGTCCCCTCTGAAATAAAATGTCAGAGCTCTGTGTGCAGAAATGCTTTCCCCAGCTTGAGTGATGTGGTGCCTTTTCTATAATGTCATGGAGAGGAAAGATAAATCACTCACTGTTCAAAGGGGAAGGTTTTAATGGTAAAGCTTGAACTACTTGGAGAGTTGCTAAAAAGCACTGAGCTATTACAAATAACAGATGACCCCAGCGAGTTTACAGGGCTGAACATGCTCCCATGCCTGTGTCAGCTGCACTCCTGTGGTTATGACTTCAGCAGAGCCTCCCTGAGAAAATTATGGGCTTGCCTTCGCCCTGGGGCCATTTATGAACCAGGCATCTTCTGGCGCATCAACAGCTTTCATGTTCATTGCCTGGTTGAATTAAGTACTGTGTTAAAAGACGGAAAACTCCGTCAGCCCACATCAATGATCACCCGGGACTAAGCCTAATGCTCAGTCGCCATATTGTTTCTGAACAATTTGATGCTGCGGATGGAGTTGAAGACTGAAAAAAGTAAGAATGACAAAAATTGTTTTCCGTTAGTGTTTTATACCCTCTCACTATGTATATAGGTGTGTAGTGTTTTATATCACAGAGCTCTCAGCTCAAGGGTCTAAGATGATCACAAACTCTATTGTAACTGACTTTCTGCTTAGGCTGACAGCAAGGTATGAACCCAGGAGGACCTTCAGTGCTCAAAACATGAGCCTCTACTGCTTGAGGTAAAGGGCTATAGCTTCATTAATTAGAGGCAGTAGTTGATCCATAAACCTCTTATGTGGACTGGCCACTAGACAGGACAAACTCCTCACTCTGCTAGTCTGGGTTACAGTATTATGCAAGGAGTTTTATCTTCTACCTCTCCTGCATGCCTATTCCCTGCCTGTAACTTCATCTCAAAGACTATAAAAGTAAATAAGCTACTGTGTATTTTCTTAATTCTGTAAAACAGTCCCAATGCTTTGGGTGCACACTGAGACCATCTTATGGCTTGGACTCCATTATTCTCTAAAACCTGAGAGGGAAATCCTAAAGCATATTATCAGTCTCAGTATGTGCACTGGGCAACATTTTCCTCCTCAGTCTACTTTGTTGTTCCCTTACCTGCAGTGTGAATTTCTCTGATACCCTATGTCTCTGTACTTATGTCCCATGCACAACTCCTGTCGTCCTCATGGCAAAGAGTGGAAGAAGCATAAAGCATATTCAGGGCTGCCACAGAGCATGGTGCCAGCAGAGCTGCCCAGGTCATGGGGGCACTACAGCTAGTGGGAGGTTTAATATGCATGTTTCAATGCCACATGGTTGGGAGAGTGAGCAGCAGCTAGAGATCTCTGTGATGATAACTGAGCCCCTTGGGAAAGGGAGGTATCTCCCTGTTTGGTGCAACGCTGGGCTACATCACTGCTCCCTGCCCTTCCGTTTGATAGGTAATTTTGACCCACCGTTCCCCTAATTCCCTCCATAAACACTAGTTCTGCACTTCTGCATACACTGCCTGCTCCCCTATTCTATGCCTCCACCCTACTCTCATGGAAATGAACTCACTTCATCCTCAGCTGGCATGGCATTTGCATGGGGTGGGGTTATATGGGGGAGAGAAAGTATCATGCTGCATCTTGGGGCTTTCAGCTGGGAGCAATCACATGGCTTTGCAAGGGGCCATGCATTTGCCTGAGTCAGCCCTGTTTATATAATTGTATAACTGAAGAGGTTGGCAGAAGGGCATTCTAGGTGAGAAACATGGGTTCTGGCCTCTCTTCTGCCTGCTCACCAGAGCCTGGAGTTGCTGATCTTCAGGACACATGGTCAGGCACTCCTCTGGGAAGACTGAGTGAGGAGGGAGAGGGGGGTCATCGAGAAGTCTGTCATGCAGGGTATGATGGAGGCAGGGTGATGAGAAGGTTTTCTGGGCACGGTGCAGATTTGTTAAACTTGCTCTAATATTCTTTATTAAGGTGTGTGTTTCAAAACCTTCTAATGTGCTTAGAGTACAAGTGCACAGTAAGCCTAATTACATGAATAAACAACCAAACTCTAACATTGGTGTCCAGGATGAGTTGTTCACCTGTCACTGCTGAGTCCAGTTCTCCACAGTAAGCTCAATGTTTCACTCAGAAATAAAAAAAACTCCGATATATGAGAAAACCCCATCTCTTAGTTAGGGTTTGGTATTTTAACCCCCTTCCTCTTAGGTTGCAGTACAGACCCAAACGCTCTGCCACTCAGAGGGAAGATATGGAAAGATACGTTTGGCATGATCCATGACTTTAATATACTGAAGCTAAACATTGTATTCAGACAGTTTTTTTTTTAAATTGTGATAGCTTAAAAAAGGGGAGAAGGGCTAATTACTGGGAGACAACCAGTAGTACAGTAAAACCTCAGAGTTACAGGAATGGAGGTTGTTCGTAACT
This sequence comes from Caretta caretta, assembly GCF_965140235.1. Lineage (NCBI taxonomy): Eukaryota > Metazoa > Chordata > Testudines > Cheloniidae > Caretta > Caretta caretta. The sequence continues at coordinate 83,043,003 of NC_134208.1, forward strand.
CTGAACAAAACTTTATGGTTGTTCTTTGAAAAGTTTATAGCTGAACACTGACTTAATACAGCTTTGGAACTTTACTATGCAGAAGAAAAATGCTGCTTTTGACCATCTAAATTTAAATGAAACAAGCACAGAAACAGTTTCCTTATCTTGTCAAATATTTTTTTAAAACTTTCCCTTTATTTTTTTAGTTAACGTTTAACACAGTATTATGCTGTATTTGAATTTTTTTTTTTTTTGTCTCTGCTCCTGCCTGATTGCATACTTCTGGTTCCAAATGAGGTGTGTAGTTGACTGGTCAGTTTGTAACTCCGGTGTTTGTAATTCTGAGGTTCTACTGATAGTTAAAACAAGCAAATGAGAGGTAGAAGATATGTGCTGTCTTCCCAATGCTACCATTATTCATGGCACTGTGGGATCCTGGGCAAATCAAATATCCTCCTTGGCTCAGTCCTTCTATCTGTTTAATGGAGATAATGGTACATATACTTTTGTAAAGTACTTTGAGATCCATAGGTGAAGAGCACTGGATAACTGCAAGAGGTTATTACTCACCTTTGATCTGCTAGACTAAAAGGCGGGAGGCAAAAAGTATTAATTATGATTGTGTCTCTCTCTTGTTCTAAGCTTGTTCTAAGGAGCTTGTTCTCCATGTTCTAATATACTTCCACCAATCTTGCTGCAAAGGAGGCTTTGCTGACTTCTCCATGTACTCACAGCCCTGGTAGTATCAGGCAGACATACCTGAGGATGAAGCAGTGAAGCCAGTGTCCTTACATAAGCTGCCCTCAGGGCTTTAAGCTGCGTTCCCAAGTTTGTGCACACATTCCCTGCAATGAATCATCCCCAACGCTTTCTGACCAGCTCCTCTTGTCTGTTTTACAGGAATGCTCACTGACAGGGTACCTTGCATGGAGAAAGGGAGCAGAGCAAACCATGTCACTTCACCGAATGATGCCAGCTGGGCCGCTCACCACCCCGTCTGGCTAAAAGTCAAACAAATAAAGCAGCTTCTGTCCTTAAGTCTCTCAGAGGAAGCCTCAGTCCCACGGGTGCCTTTGGCCCAGAAGATAGCCTATCATGGACCGACGTAATGTGCTTCACATTCCCACTACCACCTCCTCTTCTCCTTGGAGGAACATGTTTTCCTCTTGGTTTCTTGCTGGGGAATTTTTCCCTCTGGTTTCAAAAACCACCCGGACCAATGTAGGTACTTTTCCCTCTCTGATTTCAAGATTCAGATATTTGAGACTGGACAATGATATGGATTTTTTTTTTCAAAAACTGCTGTGGTTTTGCTGCTACACTAAGAATCGTGATTTGCATTGTATGGTTTTGGACCTAGTCACGTTTTGATGGGGGAAAGGGGTTTTACTGGAGTAGCAACGCTTCAGAGTCATCTCTGTCCTACCCATGATGCACTTTTAAAGGAAGAGTTAGAATATTTTATTGGCTAATATACTTTCCTTGTTATTTTTACAAAGGCCACCTTTATCCTTTTTAATGCCATATTTTCAGTGTTACACTTTTATGGCTTTTAATTTTTGATTTGACAGATGTAAGAAGCAGCATGAATAGTTTATACTGTGGTTTTTCAGAGCCTGAATGCCAAGAGAACTCAGTAAATGTTTATTCTTCTCAGCTTTCTCTTTAAATTCCCCTAAATAGCGCCCCATTTGGGAACAGAGCAAGAGTGTTGAACTAAAGACCAAAATTCCCTCAAGGTGTAAAATAATCTGAGGGGAATATTTGCTGGGCGTCACGAAAGACTTGGATGAAATTTCAACCCTGATGGTTTTCAGTGATCCAGGAAGCCAGTGAGACAATCTCTCCATATGCATAGCCCTTTCATGATAATTAGAATGGTATGGACAAACCAATGAAAACAAGGGGTAAAGTGAGAAAGATTCCCCCATGATTCTGTTTCACTGTTTGCTTTCTCCTGTCATGGTTAAGAGAAATGTGCAATTCGATCCTCAATCAGTGGGTGGAGGATAACAGGGTAGAATTTACTTGTGTGCACTTGTACAGTTGTAGCCAAGAGTCCAAAAGTACACTAGAGCATGTAGACTGGCACTGAATTGGTAAGACAGTTGTGGAGTAACCCATTCTGACAAATACAAAAAAGAAAAAAAATACAAATCACCTTGTGATTCAGTGTAACTGTTTACTAACTTGAATAAAGCAATTGTTCACTCTCAAGTGTTCAGAGTACACCTCTTCTATAAGGCTGCTGTTAGGAACCAAGAAGCAGTTTGCAAAAGGAGTGTCCCTATTAGTCTCAGTGAAGTTGGGAGCAGGGTATCAAAGCCAGTCACACCAGAGCCTTGTAGTGATGGTGCACTATGAGCACTATGTATATACTGTATTTCTATATTTTCCTTTGTACAAAGTCACTTAACAAGTCAAGCTACTGTTTTACAGGTGCTCCTTATTTATTAGGGCTGTGAAAGCTTGGAAAACACACCAGGCAAGTGAGCTCGCTTTTTAAAAAATATTGGGTGGGAGGGGGAGCTCCTAAGCCTCGGGGAAGTTACTAAGAGCTACCAGAGAAACATCTCCAAGAAAAAAAGGACACGAAGCACTTTCAATGTGCTCACTTCCTTTCTGGGCTCACAACACTTTTCTCTTTCCCTGACTGGTGTCAGATTTATTAAAGGAAAATAAATCTCCAAGAAAAAAAACGCACTTAAATGTGCTGTTGTTTTTTTTTTTTTTCCTGTGCACGTAAAGTTGTTCTTTTCTCTCCCTGACTGATCACAGATCAAGCAAAATTCAATCTGAAATCTAGAAAGCAAAAGCACCCTGACAAGTGTTATTTTTATTATTACTTGTATTGCAGTACTGCCTAGGAGCCCTAGTCATGAACCAGTAATTCACTGTGCTAGGCACTGTACAAATACAAAACAAAAAGTCAGTCCCTGACCCCAAAGCTTACAATTTAGGTATAAACCAGGAAACAACCATTGGAGACAGATGGACGGATGGTTCTTAGAGGCTGAATCTATGTTCACGCTATTTCCTCTCTGATGATATCTCAGTTTCCATTGTGATCTTGGAAGGGAAAAGCACTTCAAAGTGTTGAGTTAGGCCCTGATCTTTCAAAGAGCTCCATATGATTGGACCATTATCCTGGGCAGAGCCTCATTGACTTAAATGGAGCTCTGTGCAAGTGTTGAAGCCTGAGTGCACTTCATGCAGGATTGAGGCTTCAACTCATTTCTTCCATCTTCTGTAAGGACACAACTCTCAGTATCTTCACACACTGAACTCTCACCTACGTTGCTGTAATGTCTACACATATTCCCACATATTAAGCTCTGAATAATATCATACAGTGGTGTTCAACTTTCAAGTTTTATCCTATGGATTCACAATGTTGGTTCCTCACTGTTAGAGGACTTTGAAATGTTCGGTGAGCTCTGTTGCTTTTGGAGGGATGATTTCATTTACGCTTCATGGTAAATACAACAAGCAAGGTACTGCGCATGCCAGCTCTGAAGGAACTGTACACCAAAGCTTGCCTTCCTAGTAAGCAACTTCCTGTATCTTTATTTAATCATCTGAACTTGGCCATGCCAGGATGGCTGTGTATATTGATTTTGCTTTTGTCAGTTGTCCAGGATTGTTAGCACACATTGCGACCCTTCTGAAAACCCTTTCGTTTTCAAGATTACAATCTCTCTCTTTCTCTGTAATTATTTTTTCCAGAAATAAAATATGTAAAAAAAAAAATCACAAGGTAAGCAAGAGGTTCAGAAAGCAATACAATTTGAAGGTGGGCTACACAACAACTTTGGATTTGTGAAAATTTGCCTAGATTATATTTATCAAACCATCCCAATTTCTAAATCAGAATTTGTGTAGTTTGGTTGGTTCACTGTTTGCCATCGACAGCTGCACTCCAATGAAGAAGTGTCTGAGTACACATGAAACTTCAACTAACTAGACCAAATGGTATGATACATCATGCAAAGGAAAACTTTTTTTTTTTTTAGGCCAAATTCATTCCTGGTACAAACCCAACAAAATGAGTAGAATTAGCAAGGGATACATTTGTTTCTTTGTGATTAATGGGATCTCAGCAAAGTAGCACACTATTATGCTTGCTCACTATTATTATTATTTATTACACACAATATAGCTGCAATGACCAAGCCAGTTTTTTTTCTGAGAGAGTGTAATACCTAGAAGGCAACCAAAGAAAGGCAGGATGCCCTGAGAGATCCACAGGTAGGTTCCTACCCATAAGAGAAGTCATTGCAGTTCTTCCATATGCACAGTTCTGAGATACACAGAATCTTTTCACAAGGTGAATAGAAGAAGCTTTAGACTAGGTCTCTAACAAACTATATCTCAGGCCTGCATTTCTTCATGCTGCCACTGAAATTAACAAGAGGTTTTTTTGTGAGAAAGCAGCATAGGCTCTCATTGAATAAAGGCTTGTTCCTGCTCTCATAGAAGGCAGTGAGAATTTTTCTCTTGACTAAAAAAAAAAGAAGGACAGAGCCCTGTAAAGACCCTGAATTAATTACCTCCTGTACTGACTGAGGGGGATTCAGAACAAAATAAAAAATGTAAAAATATTTACTCCACTTTTGTGAAGTAAAATGTCCTATCACATGACAGTATTTCATGAGTTTTTCCCTTGTTAAACGTTTGAAATGAATTTGCTTTGTTCAAATAGTCACTATGGGCCAAAGTTACCAACATAATTATCTAAATAGGATATCTCATTCCCAAGGCCTTACTTGGACATCCAAATTAACACTCGCCCAGATACACTCATTAGGCATTTCAGTGCCATTTGGAGTGCCTATCTATGGAAGTGGTGGCCCAAACTTTGATGCCTTGCTTTTAAAAATGGGCTCAGAATACGTAGTGAGACGACCACAAGGCTTCACTTAATAACAGTTATGTGCACAAATGAAGGGCCAGATTCTGCTTTTATTTACTCTGATAAATGTTGGTTTCAGTGGAATGATTCTGGATTTACAGAGATGTAACTGACAGTGGCATTTGCCCCTAAGACTATTTTAGGCTCCATTGCATCCTGATCAAACTCAACTGTTAGTCTGAGCACTTCTGGATCTTTGACTTGGAAGAAGAGGACACACTAAAATCAAATTTAAATAAGAAATAATAACAATATCAATTATTCTACAGGCATAGTCTAAAACATTGCCACTCATAAGAGCTGTAGGATACAGTAGTAGCAAAATACTGCGGAACTTTGAGTGATTGCGGTAGCATTGTTATAAGGACATACTCTTGAGCCTGTAGGCATGTTGCATCTAGCATGGATAATAAAGTCAATAGACAGTCTGGGCTTGATTCATCACTGTGTTTACTCCAGTTTTACATGGGAGTAACTCAGTGAAGTAATGCAGTGGGGTATCAGGCCCTCTGTGGTAGCCAGGCCTGGAAGTTACTGGGATAGAACACTGGACTTGGAGTCAGGAGCTTATTACCACTGTCTTGCTGTGTGACCTTGGGTGGGTCACATCACTTTCCTGCTCCTCAATTTCCCAATCTTGAATTTCCTGGCCTCCGCCAGCAGAATTTCATTGTCTTCGGTCTGAGCACCAAATGAAAAATGACTTCACAATCAGGAGTGTGGCCTTATACAAATTAAGTACAATAATCATCCACGACACTGCAAGATTTTAACTGCTTAAAGTTGGCAAGTGAGGCTCAGGTAGTGTAAATGACTTATCCATGTCAGCCACCTTTGAGATTTAATAGTACTCTGTAAGTGCGAAGTGTGAAGAATTATTAGCTACTAATTGTTATTATTAGTCTGGGCCCTTGAAAAAACACCTCAGTGGTATGTATTAATGGATTATAAATCATTTTGTGCTCCTCTCCTCCCCCTCTACAGTGCTCTTTTTAGTCTACAGGTAGCTTTTTAAGGAATGAACAACTGTCTCCGCTATGATGGAATGTTCCACCAGGAGAAAAAACGAACCCACACAGCAGTCATTCAGGATGCCGGAGCATTTGGGGAGTGGCTGGAGCAGTCACCAGGAGCGAAACAGAAGTGCCTCAGAGCCCTAGGGAAATCCTGCCATTGACTTGCTGGTGGAGAGGTCCAAAGAGTGATTTACAAGCAGGGTCAGGTAGAGGAGCTTGACACAAAAGGGTCAGAGAGGAAAAGAGACAGGCCAGAGCCTTATTGTAGGTTGGCATCCAGAGAATGGGGGTGGGGAGTTGAATTTCTTAACAATGTGAATTATAAAATCATTTCCTGTGTTAGGGGTTAGGAAAGAGAGAGGAGGACCCAGAGATCTTCCACACAGAAAACAGCTTTTGTTAAGGCTTTTGGCCTAGGAGGCTGAGGGTGGGGTGAGGAGGGAAAGTGCTGGCATATTTTTGGCTCTACGCCCTGGACAATATTTTTTTTTATCCCAGTCTTTATTTTTCAAAATAAAATGATTGTGAGGCAGCAACAATGACGAAAAAGAGAGTTGAAATTTGGTTGGCTTTTCTTTCCCCTCTATCCCCCCACTTTCTGCCATGAAACACAAAGTATCTCCTTTATTATATACAGTAGCTGGGTTAAGCCATCAGACCAAAGGCCAGGAATGCAACAAGATACTTTTATACTTATTGATCCTTTTTTAGGGAGATTGTTTTCATGAAACTTTAATTCACCTTTTTAGTTTATCGGCTACACATTTTATCCTGCTTCTTTGTGAAAAGCTAATCCAGCAGTAGGTTTTAGTTTTCCTGGTGTAACTTTTCAGAAATTGTATATCTGCATAGCAACCTCACTGCAGGCAGCTTATGGCAGGGTATCACATGTCAGAAAGATGAAAAGAACTCCAAATCTGAGCTGCACCACAAACTTGTGTCCCTGATTCTTGGACATATATATTTTCTGTACTTAATATAAGTGTCAAGAAGGCAATTTCAAGGCCACAGTGATGCAAACTTTTATCTTGTTGATGACAAAAAAATGACACATGACCTCAGTTCAGGCCTGCTTGGACAATCAGATGTGAAACAAAGGTTGCCTTTTTCCCCTGGCCCCTCCACCCCCTTGTCGCTGTTGTCTGCTTCCAACTGCAACCTGAGCCTGAATCCCGAGCCCAGTGTCCAGATTAGAGATTGTTGACTAAGATTTAGTGGTGAAACTTGAGCCAGACCCTGTTGATGGCACAGCCTTGAAGGAGCAGGTTTACTTAAAGCCAAAAGAGAGATTACATGTCAGACAAGAACCTGGCTTTTCTTTATCACAAACTTCCTGATCTGCCTCTGTTTTAATAGTTTAAAAAAATGCCCACTTTCAATTCCTTCTGTATGGTGTCATAAATCAGGAAATTAACAAGTGTGTAGCTGGCCTTTGCCACAGTCAGAGACAATGAGGTTTCTGTGTTTTTAACCAGTGGGTAGCACTTAACATAATCAATGCAGAGCTACGTGCAGAAAGGATGAAAAATGGGGGCTTGGTCTCACCACTGACAAGGTATTTCTCATCATCCAAGCAAGCTGCTTTTATGAGAATATGACATGCCCTGGAAGCTTGCTCTCCATTTTGCAGGAGAGTCATTAAAAGAAATCACTACATCTTTTTTTTTCCCCTTTGGCATGCATGCTGCTTTTCCTTGGCTTCTGATTTCATCCATCTTTCAGGCGCTTCGTGCCTTTGGTAATTTATGTGCAAGATTTTTCCAAACCTCCAAATGTTTTTCCATTTGGCAAACTCTATCGTGAAGCCTCCACAGAATGTAACTGTAGAGTTTTCTTATACTTGAAAACATGAGCTCTGTTAGCACAAAGATGCATCTAATACTCGTAATCCTGTATACCAATGCTATGTATTTATACAGAACAATCAAAGGGGTCGTTCCCTCCAAAGGGGTCATCCCCTGCTATCATCCCCTATTTTTTATACAATAGAAAGATTTCTGCTACAAGAGTTGTTGGTTTTTTTTAACTATAGTTTTTGGAAGCTTCAGAGTACCATATGGAGAACTATTTTATCCTACTGCTGGTGGCTTTGCAGTACTGACTATAAATTAGATAAATGTCCTTCTGTCTGATGCCATATATCATCATTCAGACTTGTCATCCCTTACAGCAAAGTCCTACAGAATTGAATAGAAAGTGATAACCTGGCCATCATATAGAACTTTAATAGAAAATTGTCTCCCTGCTGTTGGATTCTATAGGATGGCTAAGAAACAACAGACAGGATTTCATTCTCCATTAAATTCTGTAGCTTTCAGAGTAATTTTTGTAGAACTTTCCTGGTTTTATCCTTATTAAACGCCATAGGATTTTTTCACAAGTGGTGCTGATTAACAGATGCTCAGGCTGGGATCTTCATCGGACTCTAAGGGAGCTGGCGCTCAAATGCCATTCAGTTTCATGAGAGCTGGGCAGTATTAGCGGGAGAAGTGATCACTGAGAACCTGGGTGGATTGGCACCATAATCCAGCCAGACACAACATTTTTTAAGGCAGGCAAATCTTGTGGACGATTTCATGAAATGTTTTCTATAATTTAATCCATTGAGTGATACCCAAAAATGCTATTGTTGAAAAGGTTGGGAATATGACCAAGATAAGACAGCTGGTTCTCCTCCAATCTGCACTCATGGGAAATTATTGGAGAGTGAGGAACGACAGCAGTGGCTTTGCATATATATATATATATATTTATATCTATGTATTTCTTTTTAAATCACTGTGTAATATACAGGATTTCCCTATACATTTTGATTTCTTGAACTAATTTAAGCGAACTCAGCAACTGAGAAAAACAAACTCATTAAACGTTTAACAGACGAGGCAGCTTTTACTCAGGCATACTTACATTAACCATTATAAGAGTTTTGCCTGTAAAGGATGGCCTGATTGGGCCTAAAATACACTACTTTTACTGGCTCATGCTGAGTCACTTATACCTACTGCTTGGTAGTCCTGGGTATAAATGTTAAATGTCTATACAGAATCCTGGAAGGAGTAGTTCTCATCTACAAATGCTTACCCAAACTATTGCATTGAAACAGAACTGACACGGGAAGAACTATATACATTTTGCTTATGAATGGCCAGACTCTGATCTCTCTTGATGTAAATCCATTGACTTCAACAGATTCACATTGGTGTAAGAAAGAGGAAAACCAGGGTCAGTGTTAGTGAATTTTTAAAAAGTGGCAGGAACATGAAAATGTAGGGCGTCGGGACAAAATTCTGCTTTCACTTACATCAGTGTCAATCCAGAGTAACTACAGTGATGTCAGTGGAATTGCTCTGGCTTCACACTGGGGTAGCAGAGAGCAGATTTTATTGTACACATTTCCTTTTTCACTCTGCCGAATTACAGTGATATCTCTCTGGAGAGACACATGACATCCACATTAATAGCAAAACACTTCATTGTGATCAGCGCTATGACAGTGAATTAATTAATTTTATATCACTTAAAACAAACTATTCCCTAACTAAATCATTAAGAGTATTATTGGCATAGGCGTAAGAAATGTTTTCCTCTTGACTAATTTACTTCCTCTTAAGTGATTTTGGGTGTTTGTTTCTCTTATTTGATTGATAAAATAACCTGCTCAATTATCAACATATATGAGAAAATACTATCCAGCCCGCGAGGAAATGAAATGTTTGGGGAATGCCACATGGTACGTGCAATGGCATGGACATCGCAGGATTTAGTCTCACCTAGAAGATCAGACTGCAGTATCGCACTGCAGCATTTTCCTGTTTATATATTTGCGTTTTGTTTTGTTTTTCCCTGGCTGAATGATTTTCCTGCTCTCTCAAACTCCTCCACGCTGCATCCAATTTGCTCCTCTAGAACTAATTGACTAGTACAGCAGGTCACTACCCCTGCTGAAATCAGCCAACAAGCCGACCATAACCCCAGCAGATGTTTGCGTTTTACAGGCCAAATGAGAGCTGTACGGACCAACCAAATACCAGCACCACAGATGTGGAACCTGGACACTTGACGCCAGGAGCACAAAACACTGTCCTGTCCAGCAGTGCTGGACCTTCCAGAGGAGCAGAAGGTCTGAGAGACTAATTAGCCTGCAGAGCCAAGATGTGGGCCCATGTGCCATCATTCTGGTGTGTGCAAAGTCCTTTAATGAAACACTGCATGAGTGCAATCAGATAAGGCCCCTCTCTAAGTTCACCTTTGAGTCTGGCAGTCACCTGAGTTCATTATGTTTCCTAAATGTGCCAGCATGCCATGTGGATGTTCTGCCACTGATTGCCAGCTGGATCAGCGGGACTGAAAGGTTACTATCATTACTACAACCGGAAGAGGGCCTGCAATTTAAATGGCTGGGAAGAAAGAATGATCCTATAACTCTGACACAACAGAGAATATACTTCTATTTATTTATGACATATTTCTACTAAACAATTAACAGCCCACCGTGGAGAATCAGAGAAACTGAAGACGATTGGACCAGTACAGAATGCAGCTTTCTTGTTCATGGCACATATTATGTTTCCACTTGACAAGCAGAATAATGTTGTGTTATCTCCTTTGACAGAGATTCTTCAGGGTTAAGATTAACACACTTTTAAATCCCCGCAATTTCCACAATTCCCGGTCATTCCTCTGGTAATTGGCCTGAAGTATCATTAAAGTCTCTTTCAAAGAAGATCTGAGGAGACATTAGTGGTCAGTGTACTCTAAAGTGCACAGTATGGCCTCAAATGGTCCATCAGTGTCACAGCTGATAACATTCGTTTTCAGAATGGATTTTTCTTTGTATCATTTATGAATTAAAATAATTTAAGATGTAGACATGGAGACTTTTCGTTTCATTGTATCTGGGCTAACTGGGATTATTTGTGGCTCCCTTAGGGCAGTAACTAGTGGACAGATCAAGTTCTGCACCCCATGATGCCTTTAGAAACAAAGAATGGCACAATTAAAGACCACATTTGCAGCTTCGATAAAAACCACAATCTAAACACAACTGTATTGTTACATGACCTGAAAACCCCCAGAACAGTGTATTTAGAAAGGGGCCTTTTAAGCACAAAAAAATCTAGCCAGAGAAAGTAGCAAAGGGGGATTTATCAATGAATAGCTCCCTACACAAATAGGCTCAGCTCACCAATGAATGATCTTGCCCCTTGCATTAGAGCGCAAGTACCGCATTTCGTGCAGAGCTCCTTGCATTTGCATGAGACTCTTGAAATCACAGCCAGGAGAAGCCTCGCCTCTCCCACACCGTGAGCAAATTCTGGCCATGGCTGGGATAATTAGCCCGGGCTACAATGCCCATACGTGGATTTCCTTCTCTTTAAAAACCTTGCTCTAAAAAAAATCAGATTCTGTCTTTCAACTGGAAATCAACTGAACCACAGCTTGATTTTAACAGTTGGTTTCTTGTTAAAAATAAAGCAAACGCCTTTATTTTGTTCAGTTCGTATCCCCGGGGAAGTGCCCCACTGTGACTGCAGCTGCTGCAAGCCTCTGGCCCGGGGGCGCCACCAAGCGGGGCTCCTTGCGCGGGCGACAGGGCCTGCGACAGGGTGAATCTGCCCGCGGCCGCTGAACCGTTCCTGTGGTGGGGGCGGCTCCGCCCGTGAAGACGAATTGAGGGCAGGAGGGATCAACCCGCATTCCCTAAATCCGTTCTGGCTTTTGTCTTCACAGACCAACGCGTGTCATTGCCTGGTTTAATTAGGTAGAAAAAGGGCGGGAATGTTGCCTCTTAGCCACAAGGTGTCAGCAGTGGGCTTGCAAGGCTCCAGCTCCGGGAAAGGTCTGCATTGCCTTCAGCAAAGAGCGCTGCCCGGCAAGAGTTAGCCCCTGGAGCCAACTTCTCCGGGCCCACCCCTTGCTTGTTATCCACACAGGGGGATATATGCATCTAAGAGCATTGTGCATATTGGCAGGACTGGTGGCTCTGCCTTGTGGAGGTTAAAGGTTAAAAAGGGCCCTTTGCCTATTTTGTAAAAAGAATCGTTTATCCTAGTCACATTCACCTCAATTCTGATTAAAGAATTAACACTAGAGAAACTTGGAAGGTCCTTCTACAACGATTTTGTTTCCTTAGGGTTATAGCTGAATGGCCATCTGAACTGGGGTGGGTGACACTCATCCTTCCTAGGGGAAAGGCAGCGTGATCAGACAAACAGAAAGGCTAACATTCTCGATAAACCCTAGTAAAAAACCCATGTTCCATACTCCTTATGCCCATTGTCCCCACATCATCTGCATACTGTTGTATTCACTCTATTTCTCAGCTACGTTTTTCACTGGTTATTTTTACAGTGCCTCCTTGTAGTTCTCTTTTTATAAACCCGTCTGAAAATATTGGCCATGAATGAAATGTAGGAGTTAAAAACAATAACAACTGCATCTTATTGGGTGTTGTACATTAGGGGTGGAGATTTTCAAAGTGCCAAGTGATTTAGGAGGACCAAGTCCTATTGAAAAAAACCTGATGGTGCTTATGCTCCTAAGTAACTAAATTACTTTTGAAATCCCGACCCTATGGGCCAGATTCTTAGCAGGCATCAATCAGTATCATCCCATAGACTTGGATGTTGCTACAAGGATACACACCAGATGAAGATCTAGACTAAAATACATCACATTTTAAATAAATTTCTTCTTATTTGTAGGACTCAGGAAACAACTGAGTGACCCACAGCTTTCTCAGGTATGTGCCTAAGTCATGGAAATCAATGGAGAAACATTTTTTGCTGCTCTGTATGGTTATTTATTATGTCTAGAGAGACGCTAGATCCCAAAGCAGTATTCCTCACTCCCTAGGTAAGAAGCAGGAAGCATGTTCTCAGCTGTTCTCCCTTATGAAGCACATAGTTCTTTTCAGAGTTAAATTTCCATCTGCTATGCACAAACCTAGGGTTCGCCCCACTATGGTTGTAAGTGACTGAATAATACATTCAGAAATGCTGAGTCTAGAAACTGAGATTATAAAAACCACAACACTATCCCAATGCAAAGAAAAGATAGTAAGAATAGGAAGAGGCCGATACGGCTGCATCGAGAGCCATTTAATAACCTGAAAATCAAAAAGGAATCCTCCAAAATGTTGTAACACGGACAAATTGCTAAGGATGAGCACAAAAGAATAGCACAAGCATGTAGTGACAAAATCAGAAAGCCTAAGACATGGAATGAGTTACACCTAGCAAGGGACATAATAGGCAATAAAAAGAGGTTCTAAAATACATTAGGAACAAGAGAAAGATGAAGGTCCACTATTCAGCAGGGAAAGAGAGCTAATAACAGACAACACTGAGAAGACTGAGGTATTTATTACCTATTTGTTTCAATCTTCACTAGAAAGATTGATTGTGACCAGATACTTAACAAAATTAATAATAATAAAAAAGGGGGAAGGAACACAACTCAGAATAGAGAAAGAACAAGTTAATGAATATTTAGATAAATTAGATGTATTTATGTCAGCAGTGGCCAATGAAATTTGCCCTGGGATACTCAAGGAACTGGCTGAAGCAATCTCAGAACCAATAGCAGTTATCTTTGAGAACGGTGGAGGAGGGGTGAGGTATCACAGGACTGGAGAAAGACAAACGTAGTTCCGGTTTTAAAGAGGGGAACAAAAAAGACCCAGGGAGTTATAGACCAATCAACCTAACTTTAACACCTGGAAAGATACTGGGACAAATTATTAAACAATCAATTTGTTAACACCTACAGGATAGTAAGGTAATAAATAATAAGCACATAGATATGTCAAGAACAAATCATGCCGAACCAACTTAATTTCCTTTTTTAACAGGGTCACTAGCCTAGTGGAAAGGGGGAAGCAGTAGACATGATTTATCTTGGTTTTAGTAAACCTTTGGACAGTCCCCCATGACATTCTCACAAACAAAATAGGGAAAGGTTGTCTAGATGCAGCTACTGTGAAGTGGGTGCACAAGTGGATGAAAAGTCATGCTCAAAGAGTAATCAATGTTTCATGGTCAAACTGGGTTGTGGGAAATACCTAGCAGGATCCCACTGAAGTCTGTCCTGGGTCCAGTACAATTCAATATTTTCACTGATGACTTGGATAATGGAGTGGAGAGTGTGTTTATAAAATTTGTAGATGAAATCAAACTGAATAGTGTTGCAAGCACTTTGGAGGACAGGGTTAAAATTCAAAAGGATCTGGATAAATTGGGGAGTGGGTCTGAAATCAAGAAGATGAATTCAATAAAGACAAGAGCAAAGTACTTCCCTGAGGAAGGAAAAGATCAAATGCACAATATAAAATGGGGAATAACTGGCAAGGCAGTAATACTGTGGAAAAGGATCTCGAGCTTAGAGTGGATCACAAGTTGAGTCAATAATATGACACAGTTGTGAAAAGGCAAATCTAATTCTGGGGTAGATTAACAGGAGTGTTATATGTAAGACATGGGAAGTAATTGTCCTACTCTACTCAGCACTAGTGAGACCTCTGGAGTAGAGTGTCCAGTTTTGGACACCACATGTTAAGAAAGATGTGGACAAATTGGAGAGTTTAGGGGAGAGCAACAAAAATGATAAAAGGTTTTGGAAACCTGACTTGTAAGGAAAGGTTAAAAAATGGGCATGTTTAGTCCTGAGAAAAGAAGACTGAGGGGGGAACCTGATAACTATCTTCAGATATGTTAAGGGCTGCTCTAAAGAAGATGGTGATTTATTATTATCCATGTCCACTGAGGGTATGTCAAGAAGTAGTTGGCTTAATCCACTGGTGCCGGAACTGGGGGGGGGGAGCAGGAGCCTGGGGGCCATCACTCCACCTCCCCCCCCACACACTTTTAAACAAATGAAACATAAGCACAGAATTCATGTCCCCCCCAGATTTTTTTTTCCTGGCAGAATAATAGATTCTGCTGGGGAGGTGCTGCAATTACACCTTCACCCACCAGGAGCTGCTGTGGCGCCAGAAGAGAGGGCAGCAGGCACGTTGCTGAAGCAGCCAACTGTGGAGAGGGAGGGAGCACTTTGGCCTTGGCCCCCACACTTCTACAAAGGTCCTGGCACCCTTGGCTTAATCTGCAGCAAGGGAGATTTAGGTTAGATATTAGAAAAAAATGAATGATAAGGATAGAAAAGTATTGGAATAGGTTACCAAGTTGTGGAATGCCCATCACTGGAAGTTTATAAGAACAGGTTAGACAATCACCTGCCAGTGATAGTCTAAGTTTACTTGGTCTGGCCTCAGCACAGGAGGTTGGACTTGATGACCTCTCAAGGTCCCTTCTGGCCCTACGTATCTGTGATTCCATGATCTATTGCTTAATTGTGTTTGGAAGTTCAGGGCAGAATTAAGGTTCAATCTCACAAGATGTTGAGCTCCCTCAACTCCCATTGAGTTCACTTGGACTTGGGGGCACTTGGTTAATTACTATTATTTATTTGTATTGTGGTGGTGTCTAGGACCCCCCTCCCTGTGTAGCCACAGATGCTATGCATCCCTGTGCAGTGTGCCCCTGGGCTTTGCAGCTGGGAATACTCCCTGTCGCCCCTTCCTGAGCCTCTGGGGCAAGAGCCTACAGAAGGGCAAAACTGGATCAAGGATGGATAATGCCAGGGTGACCCCACTTGCAATAGAACCCTGCCCAGGGGCTCCAGCGCCAGGACCCCAATGCGGGAGCCAGGCCAGGTGGCTCCTTTCACTCCCTGGATACAGAGCATTCACAGGTGCTAGTGCCATGCCTGAATGGGAGGGGCAGGTGCGTGATGGTGGGTCAGCAGGGGAGGCTGCAGCCAAGACCAGGCAGGGGAGTGCAGGGGCTAGAGCTACCAGGAACTTGGGGCAGAACAAGAGCCGCGTTGCAAGGCCATCCAGACAGCAGAGCCTTTGCAGGGAACAGGAGTCAGGAAGGGTAGTGGGGAGGAAGGGATGGGACAGCTATGCAAGAAGTCATATTCTGTTTCCCTGGGCCTCCCCAGCTCCCCTGCTGCCCCTATTTTCCTCCTAGCTCCCTCCACTTCCACTAACCCCCAGCTCCCCACTGCTCCCTCTCAGGGCCTCCCACTGCTCCCCAGCTCCCCCCTTCTGCTGGGACTCAGCTCCCCTGTGACCTCTTCCCCCCTGGTAGGAGCCCCATCTATGAACTAGTGCCCATTTCATGCATTTTGACCAGTGCACTAGACAAACCCAGAACAAAGAAACAGTCCCTGTCGCCAAAAGCTTCCAATGTAAGTATAAGAGATGGGATAACAGATGCACACAGAGAGACAGACGGAAGAGCTCGAAGAAGCAATAATACATCAATACTGATTGGTAATCAGGAGCTGCCAGGTGAGTAAGTGTTCACAGGGTTTGGCCATAAGTGATTTAGGCATCAAAACAACCTTGCCTTCTCACACAAATGTAGCAGACAGAGATGGGTAATGAGAATGATTAGAGGCATGAAGAGACTGCCATCTGAAGAGAGACAGAGAAGAATGGGACTGTTGGGTTTACAGAGGAGATGAAGAAGAGAGACTTACTAGAAGTATCAAGTAGAATGGTATAGGGAAGGTAGATTGGACACTCCTGTTTACACCCTCAGAACACAACAACAAGAGGGCACTCTGTGAAACTGAATGACAACAAATTAAACCCTAATGAAAGTTTGTTTTTAAACATACTATACAGTTAACCTTATGGAACGCATTGCCAGAAGATATTGAGGCCAAGAGCTCAGTGGGATTTAAAAAATTTTTTGGGTTTTATATGGCTAATGAGAAGATTTACAGTTATGTTATAAGGCTATAATCCCTCATGCTCCAAGGCACAAGCCAACCACTAACTGACAGGAGTTAAGAAGAGTTATTCTTTAATTGTCTATTAGGGGGATTCTTTGCACCTTCTTTGCATCTGCTAATTGCCACTGGCAGAGACAGAGTACAGGACTAGATAGACCCATCAGGTGCAACAATACATATGTCCCAAAGTAACCCCATTGAAATCAAGGGGACTACTTGTGTAAGTAAGGTCAGTTTGATTTAGTCTTTACAACATACTGTAATGGACCTTTACGTCACTGTTGGCATCCTGCAGATTTTCTGCTGTCCCATGCATTTATATAGGTGACTCATCAGTGACGTATAGGCAGCCCGTGACAGTGAATAGTAGCGGTACAATTAGTCCCTTGTGTGATAGTAAAACCATCATAACTCACCTGTTGGCAGTAAATGTATCAGAGAACACTGTAGAAGAATGATGTTTGATATAGATCACTGGTTTAATAATAGAAAGGAAACAAATTTGGACCCTGAGCTTAGAAAAGTTAATAACCTTTATGGCAGACAGCACGTGAAATACAACGTCAAAAATGTGCCCCAATTACAGCCTTCTTCTACAGACCCTTAATCTTAGCTGGGACAATCCCATGCAATATCTTTGGGGACCATACTGTATTAAGTTTATGTATCACTGGGGGTCAGGGATAGTATGCAATTCCAGGGGTGAGGGTGACAGCTCCACCAGGGCCCAAAAGTAGTGGGGAGTGATTAAGCTGAATCTCTTAGGTTGTAAACCCCTCCAGAGAGGCACCACCCTGGGGGGATGCTTGCTTGGTTCAGACAGTTTTCCAGAGGGCAACAGACAGAGAAAGGGCTTTTGGCCTGAAAAGGCTGGGTTTATACTGACTCGAGGCCTTCATTCTGATCCAGCAAACAGACAGGCCCTTCTGTCCAAGGGTACCCTACCCTTGTGGAAGGGTTGGAAAGAATGGGGACCTAGTAGACCAAAGAAGACTGATGAGTGGTCTCTTGTAAGTGTTTAGCATATGTTTTGTTGTTGCTTTTTTGTCTGTTTTCTCTGTAATGCTTTTTCCTTAAGAATAGAATAGTATAGAATAGAATAGAGGCACTTGCTTAGGAAGAATAGAATAGAATAGAATAGAGGCACTTGCTTAGAAAGAGCTGTGTGGTAACTGTGTGGCTACCAATACTCTGTTCATAGCCCTTGAAGAGAAAGCAAGGCACAGGTGCTGGCCTTTAAGCAGACTGGCTTGCTGGGGATATTGCGGTGTGAGGCAGGGGTGTGTGCAGTCTGAAAACCAGTGGTCAGAGGGAGTGGGACAAAGGTCCTTGTCCAGAGACAGGTGAGAGCAGGAGAACTGACTGGGCACTCGTGCAGTGGACCATGGAGGGGGAATACAGATGCAGTTGCCCTGAAATTCTGACTATGGCCCTCGCTTTGTTAAATAGTTTCATTGAAGTCAATGGAACTAGTTATGATGATCAGGCCTCCTTAAGTGAGGAAGGGCTTGCTTTATTGGGCCATGACCTTCTGCAGTACTCTTTTAGTGCAAGACTCCACAGTCCTAAATTCACTCTTGGTGTGTGTGTATTTATTCAGGCCATAAAGAGTACACACACATAACCAAATAGAAAGGATTCCTGATGGTCTGGACAGACAGTGATTTTTAATGACTGAGGCCCAGTTTTATACAAGGGTATTTAGGTGCCTATAGATGCTGCGAGGTGCTCAGTGGGGTTTTCAAATGCACCTCCGTGTCTAACTGCGATTGAAATCACTGGGTGTTGAGTGCCTAGGTGCGGTTTGAAAATCCCACTAGCTGACTAGCTGCAGCTTTAGACACCTGAATACCTTTCAAAATCTGGTCCTTCATCACTTTTGTAAATGAGGCTAAATTCAGTTAGGCCTTGCCACACTCCGTGGAGCAATGCCTTGATACTTTTAAATATCTGGATCTGAATTATTAATTTTTCAGTATTCAATAGTAATCCAACAGATAGAATTTTATCAGGAATATGTCTAATATAAATAGTATCTCGGCAAAATTCTGTTCTCAGTTACGCCCACAGAAATCTGGAGTAACTTCACTGAGTTTCAAGTCACTGGAGTTATGATGGATTTCTAGCAATGCAACGGAGAGCAAAATTTGGCTCTACACATGTACAAATGCACAACATACCTCACCTAATGTACTGTGAACCTCTATTAAAAAGCAAATCCAAAGCCCCTTGTCAAAGCTATTTGATCAGGAAGGCCCTAGCAGAAAGCCCTGAGGTCCAGCATGCAGCATTCTCCCCTTGCTAGCTATGGTGTGGGTCGAGTTCCAGTGTGACATAATGGGGAGTGCAATAAGAGAACAGGGAATATGTCCAGAACTGGTGTTTGGGACGGGAGTTAGGAGAATACCAGCTCACATTTCTTGAGAAACACAAGCACAAAACCTCTCACGTGCCCCTGCTGTGGCCTTGGGCAAGTCACTTCTGCTCTCCATGCTTCTATTTCCCCTCCCACCTCTTGTCTTTTTAGCCTGTGAAGTCCATGCAGCTGGAACTAACTCTTACTCTGTGTTTGTACAGAGATCAATACAAGGGGTCCCCAATCTCAGCTGGGGCTTCTACATGATACCATAATAAAACAACAACAACAGTGAAAATACATCTTGTGCACATGATGCGCCTATCACAGAACCCAAGGAGGACATGAGAGTGCTTCAGAGTGCAGTCAAAATGCTGCAGAACAAGAGCCTGAAGCAGGAACATGAGACTAGTCAAGATGCACCAAACACTGGAAATGAACAGCCCCAAAGGGCTTCTGAATTTCTGGCTGTTATCTTGAGATTAGAGCTGAAAGACCCTCCTGGGGTTAACAAGCCCACCCCTGCCACACTTCAGGAAAGTTTTCGTTAGAGCTGGAGTGTTACTGACGGCTATTGTAAAGGCTGCCAAAGTGGTTCCATTAGATTCTCTCTCTCTCTCTCTCTGTTTTCAGTAGCTTATAGCTATTCAAAAGTCTCACCTAAAGGACTGAAATTTTCCAGGCCTGCTCGTTACCTAACAATGAAGGTTGTTTGGAAAGTTTGAGGCGGGGGGAAAAAAAGGTTCAGCTGTTTGTAAGACCATGTAGCCCAGGGAAAGGTGATAATTTAAGAAAACAAAATTTAATAAAAGCAAACAGAGCTTTTACAACCTCAAAAAAAAAAAAAAAAAGCCTGACACTTCGTATTATAGACAAATGTAACCCACACACCACCTGGGTGTGGTGTTCTGTCCCATCTAGTGGCACCAAGAGATTAATGAGTCTGCTCTAGAGCCTTAGCTAAAGTCCAGCTGGCTTTTCGCTCACGGAGTAGAGGCTCATGCATTAGCTGCAGAGGCCACAGGTTCAATCTCACCCACCGACAGCCGGGCTCTGTCGGTGTTGCACAAACATTTGTGCTAAGTTATTATTTCAAGAGGTTCAGCTAATCCTTCCTTGGACTCTCTCCATCCTCTGCTTGGCCCACCCCCCTTGGCTGACTCTCTACACCCAGCTTAGCCCAGCGCCGCTGCCAACTCCCCCCCGTCAGCCAACTCTTTGCCTGGACCAGTCCCACCTTCGCCAGCTCCCTCCACTCTCCTTGTACCATCTCTCTCTGCCTCCTTTGCATGGCCTGGAGCCTTCTCATTGACTCCTCCACTGGGCCTGGGCCTGGGCCTCCTTGCCACTTCCCTGCCCCTTCTCTGCTGGGCCTGGGGGCCTTTGCTGACTCCGCCACCTCCTTTATTCAACCTGCTACCCCTCATCAACTCCTTTTGCCTCTGCTTAGCCTGGGCCCCTCTGCTTGGCATGGACCACTCCTTGCTGATTCTCCCTTTAGTATTTTCAAAATATGAGAATGCATTTGATGAAATCAAGAGCTCGCCCCAGTGCTGTATTCTCCAAGATGGGTATGAAAATGCCAGTGCCTGCTGGGCTGAGCATTAATACAAGTGTCCATTCAAGAACTTCAGACAGTCTAGAAATAGTATATGCTTATACAATTGTAAGCAGAGTCTGAATGAGCTCTCCCCTGACATCTAGTGGTGAGCTGTGGAAAAGAACTTCAGGAGTTGATCTCATTTGTATGGGCACACCCACCCTGCTGAGGTACTCAGCATGATGGGATTGTTTGCCCAAATGATCACCTGTGGCTGGTGCTGGATCCCCAGTCCCCTTGTTATTGGGGCAGGAGTAATAAAGTGTTGTTATCCTTGTATGAATCGAGGGCAGCAGAACTGTACCTGGCATACCCCCAATGGAGGGACTCACCCTCAACTAAATGGCACTCGCTAGGCAGGGGACATGGGTTCCAAAGTCTGGTGAGTGGAAAAAAGGGGGAAGGTGCTGTGTTGGGACGGGACGGGACTGGACTTGTTTAAGGGTCCTAGACACTATTTGATCCTTCCTCTCTCTGTGGTATAATAAAAGAGCTAATTTAGACTCAATTGAAAGTCTTGTTACATAATGCAGAGCTGAAATCACTGATACATAGGTCTAAGTATTAGACCTACTTTGGGACAATGTCTCTGGTGCAAGAGACTGCCCATTGTGCAAGAGCAGTAAGGTGTGGGGGGGCCCCCATTAATTGCTGAGAGCTGTGTTAAGTGGTGGGCCCTGAAGACATCTTGGTGAATGGGCAGCGGGCAGAGAAGTGTGGCAAGTGGCCAGCAGGGTGGCTGATGGATAGGGCTAGAGCAGAGCCCTGTAGAAGGGCATGGCAAGTGACCAGTGGGGCGGTGAGCAAATGCCTGAGCAGTGGAGTGTGTAAGGTGCCTCCTTACGTCCTTTTTGACCCAAGATGGGAAGTGAACTCTAAAGATGAACCTCTGGACTCAGGGGCTGCACTGACCAAGGACAGCGACTGTGAGTGGGGTGCAGAGAAGGGATGGGCACGTGAAAGGGACTTTTGGGTTGCTGGACTAAGACCCCGAGGGGAGAAGGACACTGCCCAACTTACTTGGTGGTGGGTCTTTGCTCATGATTTATGTTTATAAACCCTGTTTGTGGTGTTCCCCCAAATTAATGCCTCATTATTTCCCTCCTTTTATTAAAAGTTTTGTGCTACACTCGGACTCTGTGCTTGCGAGTGGGGAAGTATTGCCTCTCAGAGGTGCCCAGGGGGTGTTGTGTAATTTTCCCAGGTCACTCGAGCCAGTTTGGTGTTGTATTGTTGAAAAGGAATCCCTAGATATTGAACCCAGCCTTTGTTGTTGCCAACTGTGACTGGCAGAAGGGTTACATAATATATTGGCAGAGCATTAAATTCTTTGTAATAAATCTACAATGTAAAAATTAATTAGTATTAATAGAGCTTTTATTAGCGCCAAATGTGTGGTGCCTTCATTGCTCTGGCAAGTATGCAAGCAGAAAATTCAGTAGCTAAGTAAGCTGCAGCAATAAATCACTCTATTTCTGTTTAATTTAGATTATTTCTTAAACTGGATAATCTATTGCCCCGGACATTAATTTGAAAATGTTCCTGCGCTAAATTTGTGTGGCAGTTCTGGGTATATACACAGCGATCTGGAATCTACTGTTGGTTCTTCAGTGAATCAGTTCACCTTTAAAACCTGTATTTCACAAGTCTCTGCAAGAGGAACAACCAGTGACCTCACTAACAGGTCCAGCAGATACTAAAGGAAACCCAGAGTAATCCATTTACGGTAATGGGGGCATTGTTTATGTAACACACTGGCTAGATGTCTTATATTTCCATCATGTGGTTGGTTCTCAAGGAAGATCAGAATCTACTGTTGCTAACAGGTAGTAGTTACTCCTTTAGCTCGAGTGGTAGTGGCCATGTCCTTTTGGTTGTGTAGGTTCCTCTTTAATCCCAGCAGATAAACCATGGTGGGGGTCATTACACAAACCTAAGGAGCCAATAAACACCCAAATTTAGATAGTGAAAACGCCAGAGATGGCCAGGCCTCCCTCAGGAAACTGAAAATCAGGAACAGAAAAAGATTGGCATACTTGTAGAAAAAGGCTGGACAAACGAATGGAATGCCAATTCTATAACACCCTACCAGCACCCGCAGTGAATGGCTCTCTCTTTCACGGGGGCTAACTCCCACCACACACATGGGCATTAGCTAACTATACTACATACCCCGTGGCAAATGGGAAGTCGGCTGGAAGGGCACATGTGACAGATGGCTTGTAGACAACGTGAACTGTTGCTGCAGAGACAGGTCATGAAAAATAGATGGATGAAAGAGAGGAAGCACGAAACAGCAATAGGATGGAGATTCTCCTGGGAACCACAATGTCTCTAGGTACAGATGAGGCTGTGGAGACTAATCTAATTAAATTGTTGTTGGATATTACCAAAAAGCCTTAGGTGCTAAGGCAGGCAGGATTAGGCAGTCCCTCTGCCCTGATAAGGGAACTCATTCATCTCTGGCTTCAGGGTCAAGTTGCTAAACTGGCATCTTTCTTGCAGAGTCCCAATCAGAAGCTCTTGGACTTTTTTTTCTTCCTGGCCACTGTTGCAAATGAAACTGTATTAACAGGACTCCCTGGGACACAACAAATGGCAAATACCATGTGGACTACAGGTGTAAATCCATTCTATGCATCCGATGAAGTGGGCTGTAGCCCACGAAAGCTTATGCTCTAATAAATTTGTTAGTCTCTAAGGTGCCACAAGTACTCCTGTTCTTTTTATTGGGAAGAGAGGGGCCTTAAGCGCACTGTGCAACTCTCAGGATCTGGTCCTTAATGTGCATGTGTTTTGAGGAGCATACTATAGGGGGCCAGAATTTGGTCCTTAGTTTGTAACACTTGAGGATCTGTGGATGAAAGGCCCTGTATAAATGGCATTGTGAATGGCCTCAGCAATGAGATACCACAGTCACAAGCAATGTAGATACATACTTATTGGTATAAATTAGAATCCAGGTCAAAATTTCTTCTTGGAAGTGGGGCTGAATGTGACTAAAAAGATCTAATACTATTTTACACTTGTAAAGCACCTTTAATTGGTGAATCTCAAAGCTCCATATAAGCAAGAGACCAGCCCGAGCTGAGAAATTAGATCCAGATCTCAACTGAGAGTGTGCTTGGCTTCTGGATTCTGTTGTGGGCTTTTTAGAGCAAGGGCCTGGCTACGGAGTTCAAATCTGATCTGGGAGCATTCAGATTCAGGAGTTTTGTTCAGGCCCATCTCTAGCTCGTACAGTAATTGATTTCCACAACCCTCCTGTGAAAGACAAAACTGTGGCCTTCTCCCCACTGCATTTGCCCTAATTACAGCCATTAGTGCAAAGCCCTGGTGTAGATAGGCAAAGTCACTGTAAACTTAAATTAGCACTAGTTCATCTTATCCTAATCTCAAATTTAGAGCAGCTAGGGTTAGGACTGGTGCAACAAGACCAGTGTCTGGGCCCCTCTGGCTAAAATCCCTAGTGTAGACAAGAACTATTATTAACTCCCTTTTATAGCTGGGTAAACTGAGATATAGAATAAGTGGGATTGGCAGCACTGGGAAAAGGACTGAAAAACACTGACTCCAGCTCACCTGCACCCTTTCCTTTCCTTCGTTTGGCATAGCTACAACTGAAGATGAATTCTTAACTTTCCAGACCTGCTCTCTGGAACACGTATTTTGTGCCTGTTACAATTTCCCAGTTTGACACAGAAACCGTTCCACTGATACTCTGTTTCCAGGAGACCAGTGCAGACAGAATTTTTCACAAGACTTCTTTGGATGCAAATTTGCTGGTGGAAAATGTTAAGATGTAAGAGAAGAACATGGCTGTTCTAAGCGAGCTGGGAGGGAAAAATAAAAATGAAAAAGAGCTCACTGGGCCGAAGGAAGCATACAGCGGTGCAACGAAATGGGGGGAAATTCTGCATAAAACATGTAAAGAAAAATACAGCCAAAAAATACAAGGTCCCACCCAGCTGGAAACTGTAAGCAGCTCTAAGAAATACCAGGGTGTTAACAGAAAAGAAGGGGAAGAAGAAAACACAAGACATCATCAGCTGGCAATGAGGTCAAAATCTTAACTGAAAATGTCTCTGGTTGGTTAGTCAGTGCCAAGAAAATGCAGCGTCAGGAATTCTAAAGATGCTCTGGCATGATGGACAAGGGCAGCTTCATTGTGACCCTGTTCTGTGCTCTCTCTCAGCCTGTTAGAGACACTGTTCTCTCCAGCAGAGGGGTTTTAACATATAGAACATATTGTGTATTCTCCTGGGTCACATATGTTTCGCCTTCAAAACAACTATTGTCTTGCAGCTTTATCCCACTGGGTGAGTAAGCTTCCCCTGGAGCCAAGCACAGTATTTCCTGTCTGCTGCCTGTACACCATTACACCATCTTTCCTTCCACAGGGGTCAGTCATTCTGTATATATTCCAGAATGGGGCTGGAGTTGACAGATATAGGAAAGCACTTTCTCTGTCTAAGGCAGAAAGGCTCGGGTCCTCTGCATGCAGGCTGAAAACACAGGCACGTAATCACATAGGGGCCTGATTGTCAGCTCAGTCGCAGGACTCCAGTGATGCCAAATGATTTACTCCAGATTTAAACCAGCGTCACTGAGGTCTGAGGCAGGCCCACAGGTTTTGTTTGTTTTGTAACTATCTATATTTCAGGGGACAAAACTCTGCTCTCATTCACACCAGTGCTAATGAGTGTAAAGGTGAGCAGAGTTAAACCCAGGTGCTTGGCAGAAATGAGACACACCAGGCTGATGATGCTCACTAATAATCATTCAGAACCAAACAAGATGAGCTTTGATTGTAGCAGCTAGCATTTGAGCTAGAGCTCAGGAACATTCCACATTGGACAACTCCTTCCTACCCTCTAATTATTGGTATTCACCTTCTTCCGTACCCCGGTAATTGGCCCTGGTTCTGATCTCACTTAAGCCATTGTAAATGGAAGTTACTCCAGATTTACTCCGATGCAACAGAGCAGAAATTAACTAATTAATTTTAAAAATTCTTTGAAGGGTCAAACCTTCCCCCTCCCCTTTTGGACATTTGAGGCCTAAAACTGTACTGACCAGTGGAACTCTGGAATTAAGCTGTAATTTCAGTGGAATTACTCCAGATTTACCCTACTTTAACTGAGAGAAGAAGCTGCCCCATAACCAGCATGTCATATGAAGTAAGTACAGTCAGTATTAAGTAAGTACAATAAGCTTTTTAAAAAAGATTGTGCTAGTGACTGGGCCAGATTCTGATTTCAATTATAGCTGATTAAATCTGACTTGTGAAATCAGAATCCACCCTCCTGTGTTTGCTTTCTCCCTTCATAAATACACGTTTTAAGCCAATAATAAATACTTGAACAAAAAGACATTTAATTTCAGTGTCAGAAAAGCAAATTGATGCTGAATGTATATGACACTTTCTTTCAGTTTTCCTCTTGTTTTTCCTGATAGTGTTTTGTTCTAAATGTTATAGATGCAGATGCAACATTTAAAGAACATTTTCTCTTCAGCACTGAGAAACATAACACATAATTTGTAGCTTCAGCCAAGAGTGATGGCCTTATTAGTAATGGGAATTTACTGATTAACTGCTGTTAGCAAAACATCATCTTCAAACCTGTTAGTCTGAAACTGGCAGCCACTCTGCCGGCAGGGCCTTTTTTATTTCATCTCAGGGGAATTGTATAGAAATATTTCTCATTCCAACAGCTTTAGCCTTGGCCTTTCAATAATTTTTATGGCTTCAACTAATAGGTTAACAATTAGTTAAGAGCAACTACCAGACTAACATCAAGTCTTTCATGGGGAAACATTCAAGGAGAGCAGTAATAGTATTTATAAAGTTGGTTTATTTGCTTTTGAGCAAAACGTGCATATTAGTTTTAAAAGTCAAAGAGATTAAAAAGGAATGCAAAATAGAAGTCAGTGACCAGAAGCAAAGGCCTGCTACTGTGCATTGTTAGGACCAACAGGAACAAACTCCCGTGGTCTGATTCAGGCAGGTCTGTGAAAAGAGCAGAGCCAGCATCAGGGTATACCCTCCTTGTAAGGGGGCATTCTGGACAGAGGACAGCTTGGAATGAATCCACACCAGCCACCCTCTCAGCCTCAGGTATAAGGGAGCATGTCAGACTGAGGGGTGAGGATCTGGCTGGAGCTCTGCCCTGATCTAACTGTCCTTTGCTGCATGAGCAGCTCTTTGGGGGCTGTTGTAGCTGAGCCTGTTGTAGAGTAGCTCTGAAGTTGCTCTAATTTACCTCAGTTGCCAGGCGGGGCTGAGAATTAGGGAAGTACAAAAGTAGCTTGAAGTCACTTTTGCCTCTCCCCTCTGTTTCTGCACAGGCAGCCGTAATGCTGGCATTGCCTAACTTCTGAGGGCTTGACTTGGCAACCTGAAGAGCGTTTTTAAACATGGGTGTGTGATTTCCAATGATTTGAAAAAGGCGAAGTGAACCCCACCCCCCCCGCCACCCCAATTCTGCCATGTGGCAGCAGCATTCTGTTTCCTACGGGCTGGAACCTTTAGAGCCACAGCCTAGGCCTCTGCCACTTCAGCTAAAGGAGTAACGGGTAGCTGTGGTAAATTCTCATCCTCTATGGGGACCAGGTACCAAAGAAGGATGTGATCCACACTTTCCCGTTGGGTTTCATAGCTATTTGCTCACAGCAGAGGAACGGTGAGACTCAGAGATCTTGGCATTCCAGCCCAGGTTAAGGAAGGGAAGGTGGTCTAAGGGTCACACGCTCTTCTATCAGTGTCCCTCCCAACTGACCCCCTTCGTTCCCTTCCCTCCAGCCTGTACCTATGCCAGACTTGTCTCCCTCTAGTTCCTCATCTCAGTCTCCCCACCCCCAGCTCCTTGTCCCTGCCCCAGTCTCCACACTTGGACGCCTTATCCCAGTTTCTGTCTCCTTGTCCTGCTAGTCCCAATCTCCCCCTCTTGGTTCCTTGTCTGAGTCCAAGTCTTCTCTCTAACCAAACTCCCAATCTCCTTGCCCAGCCAGACCCAGTCTCTTCCCGCAGTCCTTGCCCTTCTGGGCTCTCTGTAGGGTGACCAGACAGCAAGTATAAAAAAATCAGGACGGGGTGGGGAATAATAGGTGCCTATATAAGAAAAAGCCCCCAAAATTGGGACTGTCCCTATAAAATCAGGACTTCTGGTCACCCTAGCTCTCTGTCCCCTTCCCAGCCTGGCCCAATCTTCTCCAGCCTGGTTCCAGGTCTGATGTTTTTAATACACTCTGGATTCCAATCCTAGTCCCTCCCCAGCTAGCCCAGTTTCCTCTCCCAGTTCAAAAATGTCCAGTCAGTGCCAGTCTTAGTAACACTCTCCCCCAGGCTCCTTGTTTCAATCTATTCCTGCTACCCACCCCCAGCCTGGCTCATCACCCCTTTGCATGTCAGCCAGGCTGTTTCTCCTCATCCTCCATGCTGCCTGAGGGTACTGGCTCGGGGATCACTGAGAGCACAGGAGAGCACTAGTCTCACTCAATTCAAGTGCTTGGTGCCACAACAGTCCCAGGGCACCGGGAGGGAGGGTCTGGCTTAGTCCTGGGCTGCAGCATGCTCGGTACAGAGGAAATTTTCAGTGAAATTTATCTGCCACACTCTACTGAGCATGTGCAAACTGAGATTTTTTTCAAAGACATGTAAACTTGGACAAATTTGGATATTTTTTTCACAGGGATGGAAAAAAGGTATGTCCCTGTCACCAGGCCAACCCCCTGCCGCGTTTTAAGTCCTTGTTCCAAAGTGTGTGTGTGTGTGTGCACATGTGTGTGTGCGTGCGTGCACGCATGTGTGCTGAACTGTCTCAGTGAAACAGTTGGAAGATTTTTTTTTTTAGCATGAGCAAAACACCTTCGTTTTCTGCCCCTAATTTAATTTTTGGAAATAGCTCATCCGTTGTAGCTGAAACTTACCATAAAAAATTCAGCCTGAGGCAGACACCTGACATGGTGGTTACCAATGGGGTCACTCACTGAACTCAATAGGCAGCAGGTTTAAAGCTAACAGAAGGAAGTATTTCGTCACACAAAGCACAGTCAACCTGTGGGACTCATTGCCGGGGGGTGAGGGAGATTGTGAGGGCCAAAACTGTAAAAGAACTAGATAAGTTCTGGAGGATAGATCTATTAATGGCTATTAGCCAAGATGGGCAGGGATGCAAAACCATGCTCTGAAGTGTCCCTAGCCTGAATGCCAGAAGCTGGGAGTGGGCAACCTGTTTTGTTCATTTCCTTGGACCCCTGGTATTGGTCATTGTCAGAAAACAGGATACTGGGCTAGCTGGCCCACTCATCTGACTCAGTATAGCTGTTCTTATCCTATGTTCTTACATGGAAAATTTCAACCTAAATAGCTGGAATTTTGCAAACTGTTAAGCAACTGAAAATAGAATCTTAGGCTCTGTCTACACTAGAGAGCTTACAGCGGCACAGCTGTACCAATGCAGCTGCACCACTGTAAGATCTCCCATGTAGCTGCTCTCTGCTGATGGGAGAGAGCTCTCCTGCTGGCATAATTAAACCACCCCCAAGAGCAGCAGTAGCTATGGCAGTGGGAGAGCATCACCTGCCGATATACTGCTGTGCACACTGGCTCTTCTGCAGGTGTAATGTATGTTGGTCAGGGTGTGTTTTTTCAAACCCCCAAGCGACATAAATATTAGCAACAAAAGTACTAATGTAGACATAGCCTTATACTGGGAAGTGTCAGGCAACTATAACTACAGGTGGTGTACCAGCTTTGCCTACAATAAAACTCTCACTCCCAGTAACTTGTACAAGGAAACCAATCACGCCCAATAATTATATAGCAACTCGTACATAGAAGTGCACATCAAAATGCAGCTGCCTCTACTGTTACCCAGGCCCTGACTGGTTTTTCAGCTGCTGCATGGTGGCTAAATCCTAGTGTGAGCTTTCTGCGGCAGGGATTGTTTTTGTGTCATATGCCCGTAGAAAGGCGAGTAGAATGTGGCCCTGGTCCCTGACTGGGGTCCTTAGACCCTACTGCAGCAGAAGTAGCAATTAAAAATAATACATAGCCTTTTCCCCAAGCACTGTGCCAATCTCGTGGCTCAATCCTGTGCGCTAGCCGCTAGACGTCTAGTACTCTGAAGAAGGCGGCTTCCTAGGTTTGTACAGCCAAGCCGTTATCCTGAGCCCCCTCAGCTCACAGTGACTGGGCATTTTATAGATACACAGACCGGACACTGTAAGAAGCTGCACACCTCCCTCTGAGAAA
Source organism: Caretta caretta (assembly GCF_965140235.1). Taxonomy (NCBI): domain Eukaryota; kingdom Metazoa; phylum Chordata; order Testudines; family Cheloniidae; genus Caretta; species Caretta caretta. Next base: position 83,072,928 of record NC_134208.1, read on the forward strand.
TCCGGCCCCTCAGTGACTTCAGATTGCAACTGCATATGTACTGTTAGAGGTGTCCCTTCCCATCAGCTTTGACGCCTGAGGGTGAAAGCACTGTCTCGGGGGAGAGGCTGGTTCCCCACAGCTGGAGCAGTAAACACGCTGCACACTGTGGGCTGGGATCACCCAGCAAGTACAAGACAGCTCAGACTGGATTTTTGGACGGGCTCCAAATGTGGTTAGAAACTTCTAGCAGAGCAGCCACCCCACGGGGATGTTTCTACAGTGTCATGGCAGGCGGAGGACTGGGTTAGCTGTCGTGAAATAGGGCAGGAGAGGAACTCCATGTAGTGTCAGGCATTATTCAGAGACGACAGGGGCTGCAGCCTTCGCGTGGGACTCCATTTTCCACCGCAGCAGCTGAGTGCAGGACCGTCTCTGATGTGGAGCAACTAGCATCCGAGGCAGCTTTTCTTCTTCCACTAGAGCAGTTAGTGGCTGTGAAGTCAGGGTTTGTGAAAGGTGCCAGCTCTGCAACCCTGGGACGGGCCCCAGAGCGACTGTCAATGGGTGGCAGTGGCAGGGAATTTGGGCTCCAATCCAACTTCCACCACAGTCAATGGAAAGACTCCTGCTGCCATCAGTGAGCTTTGGAGCAGGCCCTGTGTGCTGACCTTGACTAGGGCGCCTCTCTGCTCAGAATTTCTATAAGGCTGCTTTACCTCCATGCTCCCTGCTCAGCCAGCCTGACTGGGATATGGAGAGTGTTCTGCGCACTGCAGCTTCTCACCACCCTGCGACCAGTCCACATCCCAGCCCGTGGCAGCTGGGACAAGGAGAGCATCCAAGCTGCTGCAGCTAGGAGGGTTGGCTCTTATAGGGTTTTACTCTTGGCCTGGCCATGGAAAAGAACAACAGCAGAAAAACAAAAAAATATTTTTTTTAAAAATTGACTTTAAAGTCAGGATCCCCAGAAAGAGGCCAGAAGAAATATGAATTCAAGGTATTTTGATAAATGTGAATCTGTCTTGTTGTAACACTTTTTGAGAATTCCAATCACATGACATAGCGAAATAGAAGCCATTCTGACCTGGGAATTATTAATTGCCTGCTTCCATTGAAGTAAATGGCAAATTGACTGCCATGGAAGTAACAACATGCCTTAGGGTTGGTAGCATTCTAGGGGTGGAACTACAATGAGGGAGACAGACAAGGAGACGCGGTTTATCTAATGCATGGGTATAGTGGAAGTAGCCAGGTGCCATAATATGCGACAGTGTAACTGTTGCTAATTTTCTAGGAACAGCATTTCTTACGGCAATTGGCTAGGTTTTTTCAAGCTTCATCAGGCCCTTTATTAATGCATTGCTGGGTTACTCTAACTGTCCTTAGTCAGTTAGCTGGGCAGGGTCCGACTGGCATGTCTGCCTAGAGACTAGCATGTCTATCTTCACTGGAGTTATGTCTTCAGTGGTGTTATTCCAGATTAACCGGCACTACAATATAGCCCTATGACTACAGCCTAGAGCATAAGGAATCTGACAGGTTTCAGAGTAGCAGCCGTGTTAGTCTGTATCCGCAAAAAGAACAGGAGGACTTGTGGCACCTTGGAGACTAACAAATTTATTAGAGCATAAGCTTTCATGGGCTACAGCCCACTTCATTGGATGCATAGAATGGAATATATAGTAAGAAGATATATATATATACACATACAGAGAAGGTGGAAGTTGCCATATGGGCAGGGTCAGAATGTGAAATAGTTGTGGGTGAGGACAAAGGTCAACCACCAGGTTTGCCATAGAATCATAGAATCATAGAATATCAGGATTGGAAGGGACCCCAGAAGGTCATCTAGTCCAACCCCCTGCTCGAAGCAGGACCAATTCCCAGTTAAATCATCCCAGCCAGGGCTTTGTCAAGCCTGACCTTAAAAACCTCTAAGGAAGGAGATTCTACCACCTCCCTAGGTAACGCATTCCATGCCATTATCCTCTGATCCCACTGAGGATTACCAAAAGAAACTGCACCATCTGCTCAAGAAACTCCCTGAAAAAGCACAGGAACAGATCTGTGCAGACACAGAATACCCCTGGTCAGGGTTCTAGGCATATCTGCTACCCAAACCCCATAAACCTGGAAATCCTGGATGCCCCATCATCTCAGGCATTGGCACCCTATAAGCAGGATTGTCTGGCTATGTGGACTCTCTCCTCAGGCCCTATACTACCAGCACTCCCAGCTATCTTCGAGACACCACTGACTTCCTGAGGAAACTACAATCCATCGGTGATCTTTCACAAAACATCCTCCTGGCCACGATGGATGTAGAAGCCCTGTACACCAACATTCCACACAAAGACTACAAGCTGTCAGAAACAGTATCCCCGATAATGTCACGGCAAACCTGGTGGCTGACCTTTGTGACTTTGTCCTCACCCACAACTATTTCACATTTGGGGACAATGTATATCTTCAAATCAGCGGCACTGCTATGGGTACCTGCATGTCCCCACAGTATGCCAACATTTTTATGACTGACTTAGAACAACGCTTCTTTAGCTCTCGTCCTCTAATGCCTCTACTCTACTTGCGCTATATTGATGACATCTTCATCATCTGGACCCATGGAAAAGAAGCCCTTGAGGAATTCCACCATGATTTCAACAATTTCCATCCCACCATCAATCTCAGCCTAGACCAAGCCACACAAGCGGTCCATTTTCTGGACACTATGGTGCTAATAAGCGATGGTCACATAAACTCCACCCTATATCATAAACCTACTGACTGCTATGCCTACCTACATGCCTCCAGCTTCCATCTAGGACACACCACATGATCCATTGTCTACAGCCAAGCTCTACGATACAACCGCATTTACTCCAGTCCCTCAGACAGAGACAAACACCTACAAGATCTCTATCAAGCATTCTTAAAACTACAATACTTGCTCACCTGCTGAAGTGAAAAAACAGATTGACAGAGCCAGAAGAGTACCCAGAAGTCACCTACTACAGGACAGGCCCAACAAAGAAAATAACAGAACGCCACTAGCCATCACCTTCAGCCCCCAACTAAAACCTCTCCAGCGCATCATCAACGATTTATAACCTCTCCTAAAAAATGATCCCTCACTCTCACAGATCTTGGGAGACAGACCAGTCCTTGCTTACAGACAGCCCCCCAGTCTGAAGCAAATACTCTCCAGCAACCACACACCACACAACAAAAACACTAACCCAGGAACCTGTCCTTGCAACAAAGCCCGATGCCAACTCTGTCCACATATTTATTCAAGTGACACCATCATAGGACCTAATCACATTAGCCACGCCATCAGGGGTTCGTTCACCTTCACATCTACCAATGTGATATATGCCATCATGTGCTAGCAATGCCCCTCTGCTGTGTACATTGGCCAAACAGGACAGTCTCTACGCAAAAGAATAAATGGACACAAATCTGACATCAGGAATCATAACATTCAAAAACCGGTAGGAGAACACTTCAACCTCTCTAGCCACTCAGTAAAAGATTTAAGGGTGGCAATTTTGCAACAGAAAAGCTTCAGAAACAGACTCCAATGAGAAACTGCTGAGCTTGAATTAATATGCAAACTAGATACCATTAACTTGGGTTTGCGTAGAGACTGGGAGTGGCGGGGTCATTACACACATTGAATCTATTTCCCCATGTTAAGTATCCTCACATCTTCTTGTCAACTGTCTTCATGAGCCATCTTGATTATCACTACAAAAGTTTTTTTCTCCTGCTGATAATAGCTCATCTTAATTAATTAGCCTCTTACAGTTTGTATGGCAACTTCCACCTTCTCTGTACGTGTGTGTGGACATATATCTTCCTACTCTATGTTCCATTCTATGCATCCGATGAAGTGGGCTGTAGCCCACAAAAGCTTATGCTCTAATAAATTTGTGAGTCTCTAAGGTGCCACAGGTACTCCTGGGTTTTTTTTAGGAATCTGACAGCGTTTGTAGCAGCTTCCACACCCCTGATTCAGTGCAGAAACCGGAGAAACTGCCTTTCCTGCAACTAATCATTGATGCTAATGTACTGCAGTGGAGATTTATCAATAGGCTGACACGGCAGTATCCATCCCTTGCTTGTGTACCAAAGGAGTCAGACTAAAAATATGAGCCTAGCTCTGCACAGGACAGGTTAGGTGGTAATTCTACTATTAACAACACTGCAGGCTCATGAAGTGTGTAATACCATAGGGAATTTTTCAAGCTAGCTGCGTTGTGCTAGTAAAAATGCTATGTGTATGTGTGTATATACATGCATGCATAAAGATATATTATCGAGATCAGACAGTTATTTAAAAAATACAGTTTATTAGATAAAACATACATAGAACCAAGTAAATGCAATTCTTTATTAAAAATACAGAAATAATTTTGCAATAGTAAAAGAAAGTACTGGCATTGCTCATTAAACATAAATTTGAAGGTTTGGGACCTGTCTGTTTAATCACAGCTGGACCTCCAATTTACTGCATCTTAAACATACTGCATCAAATATTGAAACCCAGACAAATTTAGTTTTTAAACAACTGTAAAACATTAAGGCCAGTAATAATCAGCTTAATTAAGATGCAAACAGTAGAATACAGCACACAGAATAGTCAGTATACAACTATACATTAAAACATGCCTCTAATAGTGACAGAGAATCCACTTGAAGAAATAAGTTACAAATAATAAAAAAAAATTGATATGAAGAAATAAAAAAGCACAGTTTGACACAATGTTTGTTACATGATAATAAAGGTATGAAAACACTGTACATAGTAAGAATGAATACATTAGATCCACCCATACAGAACATACTAAATTGAAAGTCTTTGTTTTGTTTGCATGTGTGTATGTATCCAGGGGTGTGGGTTGCATCTATAATACAATATATGTGCGCACACAGCATACAAATTGAAGCCAAATCTCTTTAATTCTGAGGCCGATAATACTAATATGTTCTTTGTCATAATCATGCCATTCCTAGAACTCCGGGCTTCTTATCTCTTAATTATTCTCACCCATTGTATAAGTTCCACATTTGTCTTTACTGCTAGGTCTCTGTTGTTTGCATATTCGCAAAATGAATACAAAACTATTTCATATAATACAGTGGTCATTTGTATGAAACGATTATTGTTAAACAGGAACGTTTGAGACGTTTTGCCATTTGAGAAAACATTAAAGTGTTAAAGAGGCAGCATCACATTTCCAAGAAACAGAAATATGAATAAGACATCTTTTCCCTGATGTTAGTACCATACTATAACACTGGCATAATTAACAATATACCGTAGAGTATCTTTAGTAAGTATGATTGGTTTGAAATAGGAGAGCACTTGCATTATTAATTATTATTAATAGTAATAATCAAAATAATAATAATAGTAGTAAAATAAACTTTTTAAAAAAATCACAGGCCTCTAAATTGTCTCTGTAACCCACAAACTTATTGGGAATCCCCAGAAAATATTTAAAAAATAAAGTAATGCTAAAATATTGCACTGACTGAACCAAAAGAGCTGCAGAATAAACCCCATAGAATCATAGAATCATAGAATATAAGGGTTGGAAGGGACCCCAGAAGGTCATCTAGTCCAACCCCCTGCTCAAAGCAGGACCAATTCCCAGTTAAATCATCCCAGCCAGGGCTTTGTCAAGCCTGACCTTAAAAACCTCTAAGGAAGGAGATTCTACCACCTCCCTAGGTAACGCATTCCAGTGTTTCACCACCCTCATAGTGAAAAAGTTTTTCCTAATATCCAATCTAAACCTCCCCCACTGTAACTTGAGACCATTACTCCTCGTTCTGTCATCTGCTACCATTGAGAACAGTCTAGAGCCATCCTCTTTGGAACCCCCTTTCAGGTAGTTGAAAACAGCTATCAAATCCCCCCTCATTCTTCTCTTCTGCAGGCTAAACAATCCCAGCTCCCTCAGCCTCTCCTCATAACTCATATGTTCCAGACCCCTAATCATTTTTGTTGCCCTTCGCTGGACTCTCTCCAAATTATCCACATCCTTCTTGAAGTGTGGGGCCCAAAACTGGACACAGTACTCCAGATGAGGCCTCACCAATGTCGAATAGAGGGGAACGATCACGTCCCTCGATCTGCTCGCTATGCCCCTACTTATACATCCCAAAATGCCATTGGCCTTCTTGGCAACAAGGGCACACTGCTGACTCATATCCAGCTTCTCGTCCACTGTCACCCCTAGGTCCTTTTCCGCAGAACTGCTGCCTAGCCATTCGGTCCCTAGTCTGTAGCTGTGCATTGGGTTCTTCCGTCCTAAGTGCAGGACCCTGCACTTATCCTTATTGAACCTCATCAGATTTCTTTTGGCCCAATCCTCCAATTTGTCTAGGTCCTTCTGTATCCTATCCCTCCCCTCCAGTGTATCTACCACTCCTCCCAGTTTAGTATCATCCGCAAATTTGCTGAGAGTGCAATCCACACCATCCTCCAGATCATTTATGAAGATATTGAACAAAACCGGCCCCAGGACCGACCCTTGGGGCACTCCACTTGATACCGGCTGCCAACTAGACATGGAGCCATTGATCACTACCCGTTGAGCCCGACAATCTAGCCAGCTTTCTACCCACCTTGTAGTGCATTCATCCAGCCCATACTTCCTCAACTTGCTGACAAGAATACTGTGGGAGACTGTGTCAAAAGCTTTGCTAAAGTCAAGAAACAATACATCCATTGCTTTCCCTTCATCCACAGAACCAGTAATCTCATCATAGAAGATTAGATTAGTCAGGCATGACCTTCCCTTGGTGAATCCATGCTGGCTGTTCCTGATCACTTTCCTCTCATGCAAGTGCTTCAGGATTGATTCTTTGAGGACCTGCTCCATGATTTTTCCAGGGACTGAAGTGAGGCTGACTGGCCTGTAGTTCCCAGGATCCTCCTTCTTCCCTTTTTTAAAGATTGGCACTACATTAGCCTTTTTCCAGTCATCCGGGACTTCCCCGGTTCGCCACGAGTTTTCAAAGATAATGGCCAATGGCTCTGCAATCACAGCCGCCAGTTCCTTCAGCACTCTCGGATGCAACTCGTCCGGCCCCATGGACTTGTGCACGTCCAGCTTTTCTAAAAAGTCCCTAACCACCTCTATCTCCACAGAGGGCTGGCCATCTCTTCCCCATTTTGTGATGCCCAGCGTAGCAGTCTGGGAGCTGACCTTGTTAGTGAAAACAGAGGCAAAAAAAGCATTGAGTACATTAGCTTTTTCCACATCCTCTGTCACTAGTTTGCCTCCCTCATTCAGTAAGGGGCCCACACATTCCTTGGCTTTCTTCTTGTTGCCAACATACCTGAAGAAACCCTTCTTGTTACTCTTGACATCTCTGGCTAGCTGCAGCTCCAGGTGCGATTTGGCCCTCCTGATAACATTCCTACATGCCCTAGCAATATTTTTATACTCTTCCCTGGTCATATGTCCAACCTTCCACTTCTTGTAAGCTTCTTTTTTATGTTTAAGATCCGCTAAGATTTCACCATTAAGCCAAGCTGGTCGCCTGCCATATTTACTATTCTTTCGACTCATCGGGATGGTTTGTCCCTGTAACCTCAACAGGGATTCCTTGAAATACAGCCAGCTCTCCTGGACTCCTTTCCCCTTCAAGTTAGTCCCCCAGGGGATCCTGGCCATCCGTTCCCTGAGGGAGTCGAAGTCTGCTTTCCTGAAGTCCAGGGTCCGTATCGTGCTGCTTACCTTTCTTCCCTGTGTCAGGATCCTGAACTCAACCAACTCATGGTCACTGCCCCCCAGATTCCCATCCACTTTTGCTTCCCCCACTAATTCTACCCGGTTTGTGAGCAGCAGGTCAAGAAAAGCGCCCCCCCTAGTTGGCTCCTCGAGCACTTGCGCCAGGAAATTGTCCCCTACGCTTTCCAAAAACTTCCTGGATTGTCTATGCACCGCTGTATTGCTCTCCCAGCAGATATCAGGAAAATTAAAGTCACCCATGAGAATCAGGGCATGCGATCCAGTAGCTTCCGTGAGCTGCCGGAAGAAAGCCTCATCTACCTCATCCCCCTGGTCCGGTGGTCTATAGCAGACTCCCACCACTACATCACTCTTGTTGCACACACTTCTAAACTTAATCCAGAGACACTCAGGTTTTTCTGCAGTTTCGTACCGGAGCTCTGAGCAGTCATACTGCTCCCTTACATACAGTGCTACTCCCCCACCTTTTCTGCCCTGCCTGTCCTTCCTGAACAGTTTATAACCATCCATGACAGTACTCCAGTCATGTGAGTTATCCCACCAAGTCTCTGTTATTCCAATCACGTCATAGTTCCTTGACATCACCAGGACCTCCAGTTCTCCCTGCTTGTTTCCAAGGCTTTGTGCATTTGTATATAAGCACTTGAGATAACCTGTTGATCGCCCCTCATTCCCAGTATGAGGCAGGAGCCCTCCCCTCACAGACATTCCTGCCTGTGCTTCCTCCCGGTATCCCGCTTTCCCACTTACCTCAGGGCTTTGGTCTCCTTCCCCCGGTGAACCTAGTTTAAAGCCCTCCTCACTAGGTTAGCCAGCCTGCTCGCGAAGATGCTCTTCCCTCTCTTCGTTAAGTGGAGCCCGTCTCTGCCTAGCACTCCTTCTTGGAACACCATCCCATGGTCGAAGAATCCAAAGCCTTCTCTCCGACACCATCTGCGTAGCCATTCGTTGACTTCCACGATTCGACGCTCCCTACCTAGGCCTTTTCCTTCCACGGGGAGGATGGACGAGAACACCACTTGCACCTCCAACTCCTTTATCCTTCTTCCTAGAGCCACATAGTCCGCAGTGATCCGCTCAAGGTCATTCTTGGCAGTATCATTGGTGCCCACGTGGAGAAGCAGGAAGGGGTAGCGATCCGAGGGCTTGATGAGTCTCGGCAGTCTCTCCGTCACATCGCGAATCTTAGATGTACTTAGAATGTACATGAAATAATTGCCTATTGCATACAATCAGGCTTCACAGACTCAGAAACTGCATAGCTTCGGCCCAGATTCAGCAAAGCACTTAAGCAGGGATTGAATTCTAAGCACATGCCTTAGTCCCATTAAAGTCAATGGAGTTTAAGCCTGTGCATAAGTACTTTGCTGAATCAGGGCCTTAATGAACTCCCAGACCACGATGATTTCTCTCTCATTGAAGGAAAAAACCTAGTGCCAAGGCCAAACGAGAAAAATGTGAGTCCAGTTCTCCTCTCCAGTCAATGGAGTTGCTCCCAGTTTATACCAAGGTGAGAGAAGAATCAGGTTTTGAAAGTTTTAAAAGCTAATGCATGAATCAGACACGCTGGTAAACTGGCCTGTGATGCAAAAAAGCCAATAAGAGCACGAAAGGAAACAGAATCTACAGCTACTGGTGGATGATGCACTGGGAAAGAGGTTGATCCTGGGTCTTTCTTAGCAAGATGAGAAAGGTTTGAATTGAGCCATTGCCATCGGCCTACGCTGTATGCCGTGATAATAGTTTTATACTGAAACAATCCTGCTGGGGAAATGCACCAAGCTGCCTTTCACAGGTAGGCTGCTAGTAGCAAGCCTGGTCTGTCCAATATGGCAGTATGAAGGTGAAATAACGAAGCAGAAACATGAAAGTAATCAGGGCTCTCGAGTCAAAGAGTTTCAAAATGAAAGAGGCTTATGTACACACCTTACATTTAGTTACAAGACCTAATATTTCAGTCAACGTCATTCAATCCCGTAATTGCACCATGATAACACAAGGCTAATAAAAAGGAAATCTCATTTATTTACAAGCTATTTTGCAATATACAAATTGCTATTGAAGAGTCCTGGTAAGTTAATATATCTAAGCTAATTTATCCATTTGGAGACGAGATACATGGGGCCTGACTGAAAGCCCCTGGAAGTCAATGGAAAGGCACCACTGATTTTGATGAGTTTTGAACCAGACCAGTAATGCAGGTATTCACTCTTAATAATCTGTGATGCAGCGGTCTTTTATTTATCAGTAGTAAATTGTTTAGATGATAACAAATTGGGGCAAACTGAATTGAAGACAGCATGAGTCTGAGAATTTGAATAGGATTTCACTGTCTTCTATTCAGTTTTCCGCTGGATACTGTACATACATGAAAAGTATCTACAAACTCACTTGATATGTAAAGTCCCTTGCAAAATAGCTATTTCTAGGGATCTAGAATAAGGAGAAGGAGAAGATGCAATTCACGGTTTGATGAGGTCAAGGTTAATATATATTATATTTTTAAAACAGTCTGAGATTGTAAAATATCTGCAGAATGTGATGAAAGCAACCCTTCTTATCCAGTCACTGCAGAATCTGAGGCTTAGTTATCAAATTACAGCACATTAAAAATCAAAGCTAACACACTCTGAGCCCAATTAGCAACTAACCCCCTCCCCCCCACATAATCCACACTTCACTGGCTGTGGGATCTAATGCTGGGGATTTGGAAGGGAACTCAGTGCAATATTAAAAAGTGTAAGCAGGATTTGTGCTATTTTGAGGCCTGGTGTAGAATTGCCACCTTCCACAGCTGGATAAAAACTCTCCTGCACATGTCCCTCCCACTGGTTGAAACAAGAGATATGGAGCCAAATTCTGATTCCAGTAACACTGGGATAAAGCTGGAGAAGTGCCAAGGAGTCACTCTGAATTCGCACTGGTGTAACTGAGTTCAAATCTGTCCGCACGTTTCAGGATGAAATGAGGACCATGCAAATATTGTAATGAAAGTAACAAGCTTGATATTTACAGGATACTTTATGTGCTATTGAACACAATCTCTCCTCTTGACTTCTCGCTCTCCCTCTCACACCACTAGCACCCTGAATCAGTGATGTGCCGTCTATGTAGGCAACCCATGCATTGTACGCTATGAAAGCCATGACTATGACCTCCTGACCAGCTACATCCATGGGACAATTCTGTCCAGCCCTCGAATGTGCATGGAGGATGCCATTTTGTGAACAAATGTAAACAAGAGATCTTGGGTTTGAACCTCATTAGCACCAAGGGATGGAGGGTCAGCTTCTGCTCTCAGTTACACTGGTGTAAATGTGGAGTAACTCCACTGAATTTACAGCAGTGGAACTGAAAGATTGGAATCTGGACTGGCTTCTTATGGGGACACAGACTGGATGAGCCAATAGCTCTTTTCTGCCCTTCACTTCTAGGATTGCAAAGTGCATAGATGAATCAGGCAGTGGGTTGTGTGAGATAGAGGAATAGTGGACTAATGGTTTGGATCTTGATTTTCTGCTCTGTGGTGTAAAAAATGCACACAGGTTCCCCCTCACAGACTCTAGATTCCTAACTTCTGCCAGTCATATTTTACAGTAGAACCATAGAGTTACAAATTGACCAGTCAGCCACACACACCTCATTTGGAACTGGAAGTACACAATCAAGCAGCAGAAGAGACGAAAAGAAAAGAAAAGAAAAGAAAAGAAAAGGCAGATACAGCACAGCATTGTGTTAAATGTAAACTACTAAAAAAATAAAGGGAAAGTTAAAAAAAGATTTGACAAGATAAGGAAATTGTTTCTGTGCTTGTTTCATTTAAATTAAGATGGTTAAAGGCAGCATTTTCCTTCTGCACAGTAAAGCTGGATGAAGTCAGTGTTCAGCTGTAAACTTTTGAAAGAACAACCATAATGTTTTGTTCAGAGTTATGGATATTTCAGATGAACAACCTCTATTCCCAACGTGTTCATAACTCTGAGGTTCTACTGTACATATAATGTACAGGGCCAGAACCTCAGCTGGTGTAAATTAGTGTAATTCCAATGAAGTGAATGGAGTGATGCCAATGTATACCAGCTGAGAATCTGGCCTACAGCATCCGGCAGCATCTGCTCTTTGAACTTTTTGCATTACTGTGCCATAAGAAAAGAAGAGCGCTTCTTCCTTAAGTACAACACAAAATGGGATCAAGTTGGTAAGGACACTCCGAAGTACTACAGCACGTTAGAAATGCCATGGAGAGGAGAGATTAGATTTGACAGATAGTCATTTTATTCCTCTGAAACTCAGGTGTGTTGATCAATTCTCAGTACTGCCATTGCAGCAAATACGCATAGTCAGAAAACACATTACGGCTCAGGCAACCATCAAAGTAAGGAATACAATTAAACATCAATCTTTTGCTGGTTTAGATTCACCCAAGTTCAGAAGTTCTCTCTCTCACCCTGCCTTACTTCTGAGTGCAAAGACAGTGACAGTTGCATAGCAATTACATTCTAAAATGTCCTTACTATTATTTTCCTTTGTCTGCAGCCCTTTACTGATTCCTGTTCTTTTATAAAGTACTTATAATCGGGAACTGGTGGCCAGTATTTTTATCTTTAAAAGAGAGGGGCACCATGATCTCTGCCCTTAACAATAACAATGGGCTATAAAGAAACATGGATATGTTCAGGAAAGATTCTATACAAGTCTGGAAGTAGGCCACAGATGACAAGGGGACACCAGGAAAACACAGGACTTCCTCCTCTTTGAAACCTGCTCTTCTCAGCTTGTGAGCCCTGCTTTTATTTTACTCACTTCACTGCCTGCCTACAAAACCAGGCCAGCCTAGCTAAGCCACACACATGCCCATCATCCTTCTCCTGCCCAGTCTCAAGCACTGTTCTTGGCAGCTCTCCAGAAACCAAAGAAAAAGACTTCAGTAGCAGGTGGACTCTTTCCTATTGTCCTATCTGGCCTTATTATTTTAGTATGACACCATCCAAGAGACTGATGCATTTGAAGCACTATCAAGTGCCATTACTATTAAAGTGGCTAAACGTAATGGGCCACTTAGATTGGTTTTAAACAGTTTTTAAATTTCACTAGGGGTCTGATCCCAAAGTGCTTATGCTGGGAAAACTCTCAGTGGAGTCATGTATAAATCAATGGGAGATTTTGCTTGGTTCAGTATTTAGAAGCTCTGTATGTAGAATTAGGGGGGTGGGATAGCTCAGTGGTTTGAGCATTGGCCTGCTAAACCCAGGGTTGTGAGGTCAATCCTTGAGGGGGCCACTTAGGGATCTGGGGCAAAGATTGGGGATTGGCCCTGCTTTGAGCAGGGGGTTGGACTAGATGACCTCCTGAGGTTCCTTCCAACCCTGATATTCTATTAATTTAATTTGCCTTTCAAAACTGAGAACTCATCAAACATCCATGTGTATGTAACAGCCTTATGGAATGTTTTCTTCTGGCACGCGGCTGAAAGGATCCTACACAGATTCTGGTAGGCAGGGAGTTAACACCTCCCCCTCTCACACTGCCACCCAACCTGCACTTCGCTGACAAAAATGGGTGTATTAGCAAAGCTCCCTATTGGAATACTAATAGGCTTCATTAGCAACAGGAAATGATTCCCTGGGCAGCAGATAAGTATATAAACCAGCAGGGAAGGAGTTGTATGGGAGAGGGACTGGAGTAGGTTGGTGAGCTTTTGTTATTTCTTAGTAGATCAAGGGAGGATGAAATAGGCCTTGTTAGGTTCTGCTTACTTTAGAACTTGGCTGAAGCTCGCCCTCCTTTCTGGGCCAAGCTCTGGTCCCACTGAAGTCAATAGTAAAACTTACATTGGCCTCAGTAGGATCAAGATTCTTTATTTAGCCATGGATAAGGGAAACATTTTACTTGGGACTGCCGCTGAGAAAAGCCGTCTGTGTTTCAGTCTGAGTCTTAAAGTGCCAACATATTTTACTAGAACATTTCTTTTAAAAATAAACTGCCTTCCTCTACTGCTTAACCTCAGACTGAAAGCCCGTTGCTTAAACTGCAAGTAACCTAACCTGCCACTTACACTTATGCTGAATCCAGTAGTGCTGAAAACACTACGCACGCAGTGACTTATCTCCAATGCATCATGTGAACTCACCCAACAGTTCAGAGCCAGGCACCTGGTAGTTCAGAGACTGGGAACAAAGAGAGACATCCTCTCAATTAAGGTTTGCATAGCTCTACTTTGAGTTGATGGCATTTGCCCAAGCTGCACAGTGTCAGAATAAGAGCTCTGTCTTACTAGAGTCCATCACATTGGGGAAGTGTATGCCATAATGCCACTGCCACCACAAAAGAATTTACAACAGGAAGCATCGCAGCTGTTTCTTATTAGCATTAGTACAAATTACACAAAGCAAATGGTTAGCAGACATGTTTCCATAATATTGAACTCGGGGCAATGAATAAAAGTGATTCTTTTTCAAGTACAATTTTAGATTTCCAAAAGAAACCGTTTCCAATTGTCCAGGAAGGGAGTGTGGATTAGGAAGCAGCATGTAGCTATTGCAAGCACTCGAAGGTAGTGTGGCTGTGATTTGCTGGCATTTTCCGGCAGAGCTGTACAGATTTAGAACCATATATTGTGGGTATGGATTTTCCCATTTCTGCAACCCTGTTTGAGCTACTGCAATATTATAAAGAGTGTGACACTTTGTGTTCGTGTGCTGCATTCTAGAACCCTTGCACTAAGGTTTGCTTTTGGAAAAGGACACAATTCTCCTCCACATTTCCCTCAAAGGGCTTATTGTGAGTTATTTTTCTAATAGTCCCAAGTCCTTCGATACAGAAGAAGCATGTGCCAACAGAGCATTCTTATAACTAACTCCAAAGGGGAGAAAACCCCATGTGTAGAAACAGACTCAGTGTACAGAACTGAACATTTCACTGTGGCTTACAAATAATACACAGTAATCCTCTGGACTGGAACACTAGAGGCATGAGTCTCCTCTCTGTTCCACTAGTTTCACACCAGTATAACTATTGACTTGAATAAAGAAAAGGAGTACTTGTGGCACCTTATGATTTAGGGCTGGAGGAAAGCCCATTGAAGCCAATGGGACTCTTTTCTAATGACATCAGTGGGCTCTTGATCAGAAGTAGTGTGAGCAGAGAACAGGGCTGTCGGGTGTCACCCATTCGGCTTGCACTCACACCTCTGATATCCCTCTCACCCATTTGGCAACCCAGCTGAATCCTCACACAACCAGCTGGGCTGCAGGGATGACCTGCAGTAGCTCCACCACCTACTGGGGGTCACTGGGGCACTTGCTCTGCAGTTAACCTCACTGCCTCTCCACTCACTGCTCCCCCCTTGCAGCTGAGCAGGAGCATTCCAAAGGCCAAATCAAATTCCTCTCCGGACATATCTTTGTGAGCTAAGGCTCAACCTTCCCCCACGACAGGGATTGTGTATCTCAGTCTAGAGAGGGAAATGACATCCCCCCTCCTACTTCAATGCAAATATTGCTGCTCGACCACTGGCAGGTACATCTCTGTCTTTCAGATCAGAAAAACTAAAGATACAAGCATGGTTACGGGGCGAGGGTGGGGGAAGCAATTCTCATTTACAACCAGGCCAATTTACATTGTTCTAGCAGAACAAAGGGGGCTTATAGCAGGTTAGGCCAGAGAGCTTTAAAGGAGTGCTTACACCAATGAGAATCAGGCCCTAGCACTCAAACCTTTCAATCTAAAGCCCATTTCTTAAGCCATTTTCAACCTCCCATTTGGTAATGGTGCTAACTGAGCTAGGCTATTGCGTTTGTTACTGCAAACAATCTTTCTAAGACAAAAGTCCAGTCAGTATTTTCCCCAATCTTTTACTAATGTTCTATTTGTTTCCCCCCCCCATGTCGTTCCCCCCCTTTTTAAAAAAAAAAAAAAAGACAGCATCTTTTTAAGACAGCTCACTCCCATGGGAATTCAGTGTATGGTTTGGGGGCAGTATATGGCTCTCAGCAATGCTTTTGCCACAGCCTGTTTCAAGGGTACCTTTATGCATTGATCATGCTGAGCAAGACTGATTGTTCTGCAGAAGCAGCAGCTCCCCTTGCTGCCACACAAGAGGGGCCCAGGTTCAAAAGTAGGCTCAGCCCAAGTGGAGGCTGACAGCACTGGATTGCCAGGGGGCAATTTATGGAGCTAATCCAGCCCTTGCTCTGGAGGGACACATTTGTCAGTGAGGGAGAAGATGCCATGACAGCAGCAGTGGTCAGTGAGAAGGAAAAATGAATGAGCTGTATGAACAGAATAGGTCGAATTGGTCGGCCATTTTAAAAAAAGGTCAGCAGCAGGTATATTTGGGGGATAGGCTGTTTTAGCTACAGTAGCTAAAGAACTCACTCACAACTTTCCCCCAAATTCTTAGACTATGCCTACATTTGTAAACAAAAGGGAATACTCATAAAATGTTGAAATTGCTTGTAGCAAATGTCTTTTGATCCAGCTATGATTCTTTTAAAGTAGAAAACAGACCCACATAGTTGCTTTTGAGGATACATACATACACACACACCTCTCAGGATGGTTCAAAAGTAGAACTTGATTGGCTACAGTCTGAAGTGAAAGCCATGAACGGAACAAGAAGCAAAGTAATTTGTACCAACTATGTTTAAAAATGCATCTAATTTGGAAATGAATGACATGTATGTTCTGACTCTTTAGTGCTTGTTCAGAGGAAGTGGCCTGACCGGTTTTACACTGCAGAGCTATTTAACTACCATCTTTGACAAGACTTGTGAGGGGGAAAGTTAGTTATAATCGCAATATTGCTTCAATAATGCTTGCCCCCTAATTGCCTTTAATTTCAAAACACCCAAAAAGGAGGGGTTTTTTTTGCTATATATTGTACTTCTATGCAATACAATCAATGAAAACAAAACACCAAGGACAAAACATTAAAACATCCTGACTTCAACAGTCTGTCATATTTAAAAGTTTAATATAAAAAAAATAGCACCACTGACTGTATATACAAATTTCATACAATGGTGTATGAAAATTCTTCCAGCACATTGGATGTAAAAATATCATTGTTGCTAACTAATTTATATATGTTGTTAGTATTGTCTCTGCCTTCTGATTACTATTCAGTTTTAATGGCTAAAAGAGGGGCAGAGAGAGGAAAGAAAGTATGTTAGGAGTAGAGCTGTGAGGAACCAGAACTTCTGTTCTGTGGGAAACTCCAGAATTTGAAATTTGGGTTTCTTCCAAATCAGAGCAAAACACTGAATTTAGATATTTTATACAAAATGAATTTTTTTAAAAAATGGTTTGGGTCAATTGAAACATTTCATTCAAATTTGACTTTCTACATAATATACAATCAAAAACATTTTCAAATGACAACGTTGTTTTGAAAACAAAAACCCCAAAATATTCCTCCCAAGAATGTCAAAAGAGAAGTGTTTCAATAATAGTGAAATGTTTGTTTCAGGGAGGTTTCCAAAACAAAATTTTCTCAAAATCAGCAGGTTCCCTTGGAAAGTTTAGATTTTGAGGAAACAGCATTTTGCAATGGAAAAAACATCCCACTGGAAAATGTTTGACCTGCTCTCTTTTGGAGTTAGCTATGTTACAGTGAAGTGAGTTTTTGGATGGAAGGAACTAAAATCAGAAATTTTTTTAAAAATAAGAAAGATGGGCTACATTGCAGAACATGTAAGAAAACTAGATTGTCCTAGGATTTGCTGAGTATGACATTACAGATATATCAAGGTCTTTACACTCTTTTGGGCTGACTTTAAAAGCAGGTCAAATAAGTAGCATTATTGTAAGTAAAAGACTTAACTTTTGAAAATGCAACAGTGAACAATTAACTGTATAACCGTCTTGTTGGTGTGAACACATTTATGTCCCTAGCACACATCTGGCTGAGCAGATTTTCATTCTGTGCAACACGGACATAAAGCAATGCAGCTCAGTTTAAAGTTCTAATCGTCCATATGTTTAGATATTAGTATATTTTATACTTAGTATTATAGGAATTTCATTTAACACATTTATTCAGGTGTTCATTTCAAAGGCATTTCAGTGTGCATACAGAACTTGTTGAAAACTGGTCAGTCATTTGCGGAGCCAATGCTGCAAACATATAAGGGCATAAGTAACTTTTACTCATGTGAATAACCCCAGTGAGTTCTATTAAACTACTCATGGGATTAAAGTTATTCAAATTCATATGTGTTTTCAGGTTCAGGCCCTGAATTTGTATCTTTTTTGTAGCAGGTTTATTCTAATGTTGCACATAAAAATGAGTTTTGTTCTGCATGACATTTTTGGTAACATTTTATTCTACATGAACAGAATTGGATGGTACCATCTGATCACTGCCATGTAGAGGTTCAGGAATCCATTCTCTGAGACAGGTTGAGTCTGGCTATCACACAGCCCTAATATCTCAAAGAGTTGCTAAAAAATCTGGACACTCATTTAAAGAGAATGCTGTTTAAGCTGAACGGGTAGAGGTATCCTTTTGATAAATCTCATTTTTAAAGAAGAAAATAAGAGCATATCCAACCCATAAGTAATCTATTATTTTTTTAAAAATATACTTGTCCTGGCATGGCTGTATAGGATGTGGACATTCGTCTTTTTTTTTTTTTTTTTGGTTCTTTTATGGTGCAGAAGGACATTTTGAATCCACTTAAATCCTAATGCTCAACACCTCTGCATATGTGCTGAACGTTAACAAGATTACCCACAATGGCAGCTTCAGTAAGGAAATTAATCTAGAAAATCTACCTTTTAGATCCAACACAGTTGCAAATGTACAGTGTGCGTTGTATTTTCAACTTCTTTTTGGAGAACATTTCCACTGTACTCTTTTGCTTTTTTAAAGAGTGCCACAAAATATATGGCATACAGGCATGGCTCAAGGAAGGAGGCAGACTGCTGAGAATGCCAGATGCTCTGGGAGCTATCCAACCACTTTTTGACTTAACGAGATGCAGTGTGTTGTGGCATCCTATCAGGAACGCTTTCTGCGTTTTGGTTTTTCTAAACGGTGAACTAGTTGTCGGTGAGCAGTGAAGGGTCGATCATGCTAGGAGCTGCAGTTCCTAATTTGTGTGTATACTAGATGTAAAATCAAGGTGGCTCAATCACACCCTCTAGAAAGCCACCATGTCATCAGCAGCTGAAGCCTGGAGTTTATTAGGATTTGTCCCTCTAGTGGGAAAACAAGGTACTTCAGTCTTCAGAATTTTTTTTTTTAAACTAAAGAATTTCAAGTTTTCCAGATAGTGCAAGACATGGGGGTAGTGCCCATAAGACAACAATAGCTGACCAAACAAAGGGCATTAATCTGACCTTTTCCAGGCCTTTTATCTCATAATGCTGTTGTTCTTGGGTCTGCATTATAACCACACCCCAGATGTTGGCAAATTACTAATTATGCCCCAGAGGCTGACAGGTGGCTAATGAGTGACTCTTCTATAGTCCCTCATCAGTCCTCAGCATGTGTCAAAGCTGTATTTGTTTCCGATTTCCCACTTCTGATTACAAAAATAGGACTTACTATAATCATAATAACAATATTAATGATATAAAATAATTATTGTAATTATATACTTTTTGGAAAATTATTAACACAGAACAGCTAAAAGACCCCATTGGATTAAAAAAAGGTGAAGATGCACAAGTATTAAAAAAGAAAGTCTTTGTTAAAAAAGAGGGAAAAACAATTCACAAGTTGATGTATTTCTATAAGGCAACATGTTACCTTTTGTCTGCTATCTCGGATTATGTTGGGCCACTGTTGAAGGAAATGTCAGAACTTTGCTTGCTTGAGTTTATCGATGTGGTAACAAAGTTTCAATGCTGGTCCTAATTTCAGCCCCAAGTATTTCATGATCATGTCACTTTTCAGTAACAATAAAGCATTGCCATCAATCTCCTGTTTTAAAAAAAGAGAGAGAAAAATCAAGATGTATAACCTGTGACCAGTGCTGAAAAAGTAAGAGAGCAAGCATTCCATTGCAGCTAAGACATCTTCCAGCTTCCATCTTCAAATGGCTTCATTCAGAGTAGAGCTGGCAGAAATTTTGTCAATTTTAAATTTCAAAGCACCTTGATGTTAAAACGTGCCATATCAGTGCTAAGTATTAGCATGACTTCCATACATTTCATCATTTCTGTTTGATGGTCAGAGCTTGTCTGTGTGATCCAAGTTATACTAATGAAGCATTACTATCAAGCTTAATGTGCACGGACCATTATTGTGCTTAGTGCTGATCCACAGTAAGATCACTTTATGATTCACTCAATCAGCAGTTGATGGTCAATTTCCACTCCTCTTGCCCCCACACACCACATTGGAAACCACTTTCTCCTTATCGCTTCTTCCTATCATTTTCGGAAGGTAAGATAAAGGAAGAATCAATGTTGCATTCAAATATGGATACAACCAACATGTGCATAGCATAAAGAAAAACAAACTTCTGGAGTTTAGAATGAAATAAAATAAAATACTATCGAGTGATTAGAGTGAATCCGGCTTTTTCAAAATGTTTTTTTCCCTTTAACATTATTAGTATGTAAGGGTTAGAATTAAATTACATGACAAGAGTGTGCCAGAGGGAGCATTCATATTTAATTAAATATCCTGCAATAGCTATGTCCCTCTGATGAAAAAGTATGTTTGCTTGATTTCTCTTTATTAATACTATGTCAGTAATGATCTAAAACTCTGCAATAGCACTATTAGAAGATGCAGGACCAGATCCTTAGCTGGTGTAACTCACTGAAGCCAAGGGAGTCAGGTTTACTTACACTAGTTGAGGTCTGGCCCACAGTAATTTGGACCAGTATTGTAGACTACTGGAGTGTTTCTATAAGGGATTGGGAGCAAGAAGTGACACAGGTTTCTCAAGTACAGCCTGCAAGACTGCAGTAGCATTTGGAGATAGCGAGCAGCTTCCAGCTGCAATAGGAAAGCATTAAGGCTTGTTTCTGCAAACACTTATTCCCGAGCATATTTCTCAGCATGGTGAGTAATCCCTAAAGGGGCACTAACCCTGTGGGGTTGATTCACTAGAACTATTCGGAGTAGCTAGAGCTATACTCAGTAATAAGTGTTTGCAGGATCAGGCTGCTAGTGAATAAAAGGATTAAAACAGCAAAATGAGACTGCGCCTCCCACTTCTTGGTCCCACTTCAGAGGCTGGAAATGTAGGCTTCCCCTCTCAGTAAGGTCACCCTCTCCAAGCAATACTGTCGAGTGGTAAGCTAACTGGAACAAAGCTAAAATAATCAATATGAAGAAGGTCGAGAAAACTATATGTGCTCACAATTACAATATCCATCACTGGAAGAGGCAGGTTATAATTCTGAATGAACAGGTTTAATTACCTTAAACATAAAGATTTTAGTCTCCTTCACATATGCATTTGCCAATTACTGACCATAATTAAACTATCAGAGCGTTGCATTGCTTTGCTCCCTTTTAGTTTGATTTTGCTACTTGTTAATTCTCCATGTATTCCTCCGTCATGTACTATACTCTGCAAACTCTCTCTCTCTCTCTCCTTCCCTTCTCCCACGGCTGGGTATCACTTTTGCTGCTTTCTTCTTGCTGAGAGGTCATTGCAAAACCACACACACTCATTGCCAGAAATGCTACTGCAAGAGAGGTGTACAGCTGATGGTCTCACACCAGTTCTGCGCCCTTCAGTGACCCTATCAATTATGGGCTAGACTCCTCTGAGCCTGGACCCTGTTGCAGTGGCTCCAGATGCAGAAACTCTCCCTGGGAGAGGCTGCAGCGCAGAAAACAGCCTAGGAGGTTGGGGGATTCGCGGATCCAGTGCACACCCCCAGAAGCCACTTTTGACAGAGTTACTGCAGAATCTTGGCCACAAGCAAGAGCTGCCTTCCTACATGGGAAAAACACAAGGGAGGGCTGTGATGGTACCACTCACTGCCTTCCCTGTTGTGGAGATAGGGGAATAGACTGGCTAAGGTGGATTATCTCTCCCTACAGCTGTTTAGGTGAATTTGGCACAGTAAGTATAAGTCAATCCCCAATCCCTGATGGTCACTTTAAATATAACAGGGCAAGAGATAGCACTGTCCTCATTTGCTTTTCCTTTTCCCACTTTCTCTTCATTGTACCACCCTGCTACAACGGTGGTGTCACGGCTAAGATTAGTTGATTGCTAAAGCAATGATTTCAGGTGCTTGTTGGGCCTGTCAATGACATTAAGTGCTTCAAA
This sequence comes from Caretta caretta, assembly GCF_965140235.1. Classification (NCBI taxonomy): domain Eukaryota; kingdom Metazoa; phylum Chordata; order Testudines; family Cheloniidae; genus Caretta; species Caretta caretta. The sequence goes on from NC_134208.1 coordinate 83,094,925, forward strand.
GTAAATTACGCTTCATAGAAAGATTTAACACACAGGAAGATATGGCTAAGGTTAATGGACTAATCACTTGCCTCTCCCCTCTGGGGTCTCCATGCTAATCCAGCTTAGATTTGAAGGTTGAAAAATTGCAGGGATATATATATTTCAAAGGCCTAATTGAATTGAGTTGTGCAGTAGCCTCACCCAAGCTCTCAGACCTATTGCATATTTTACAGTGAAACTGACTCTAAGTATATACAACAGGTGCTGGGTACTTCACAATGGAAGATGTGGCAAATTTTAGTGCCCATTTAACTGGTTCTCTTTTGTCACAAATACTGTAGGACTATGGCACCACATAAAATCCTACAGCATAGCTCACCTAGAGGCTGTTGTGTCAGCGCACCAGGCTCCATGCTGTATAAGACAATATAATGTCAGAATCTGCCACATATGCAATAACAAAACAAAAACTGCCCTGATGCTTTTGTACTAGGCAGACTTGTCACTTCCCAAACGTTCTTCTTTCTGGGACAGGGCGAGGAATAGCAGGGAAAGTCTGCACATGTTTCTGGGATCCTCCCTCACATTCACACCTGCTTCCCCTGATTTACATCTCCCCGCCCCAGTCTCAAAACCTTCCAGCAAGGCAACTTTTGTTCAACTGCAGATGGCTAAACTATGTTGTCTACATTGCTGGTTTATACCATGCTTTTGTCAAACGGTTTATAGGAAAGCCATACGGTGTTTGTAATGGTCAAGGAAACTAAGTTAGCTCCTTACTGGCCTGGACTTCATTTAAACACAGTGCTGGAGCTAATTAAGATATGGCCTTAAGCACCCAGCCCAGGGGATTAGCTATAGAATGACATAAGGCATTGCTTCCCTCCAGGGGTTGAGAGAGCAATTCCTCCACACATTACTCTCAGCCTCTGCTGACACGAATCACCTGGCTGGACCTAGAAGTTCTTTTAATGTAGAGTTAAACTCCAACACTTGGATGTTAACATCAGCTGTGTCTTGTAAACCGCTGAGTGCAAGCAATTCCCTGCTCCTTGCCTCACAAGATAAGACTCTCACTTGGTAAAGTCAATGACCTGTAAACTCAGCCCAAATAGCTGGGTTACACCATGGACCGCCTCCTACGTACATGTTTTCTGAAAAGCTCCACGTGCGGACCTAACGCGTGAGGATCTGCATCCTTCACAAACCAAACCACATCATCGACAGTCCAGGTCGAAGGGTTCTTGCTTGACGGCCGAGCTGCATCTTGTCTTTCTGGCGAAGGACTTGAGGCTATGGATAGAAAAAGCCCATAACAGCATGTTACAACTTAATACCAGTTAATGTGTTTTGAGAGCACTTTGGAGTAGGGCAGCCTTACGTGGTTGCTACGGTGTTGGTGTTCGGGCTGGTGTGGGTGTGGGGGTCGGGGGGGGCAGGGGGGAGAAGAGAAGGTATTTGACTGCTTACTAGGAGACTTGGTCCCAGCTGGTGAATTGTGTTAAAAACGATGAAATGCTCAGTCTCTTGCTGGGAAAGGAAAAAACGTACCAGCTGCCATGCTCATAACAGAGCAGCCACTGCTGTCTGATCTGCAGGCAGCAGGAATATTGGCTCAAGAAGGCACTGCTCTCCCACCTGGAGATAAAACACCACAGCGCTAAACAAAGGAATTAGCCATCCAGTGCAAAGGCTGGATGAAAGGGGATTTAGCAAATTGTTTGCTCTTAGTGTTCAGATATTTTGACTTATCCTGCAGCTTAAAAGAGCATTTCCATTTGATATCCTCCTAATCTCGGGCTCTCACAAAGTTGAAGGTCCCCAGTGATTGCCTATTTGGAGAGCTACTAAAATGTGCGAAGATGAACATTGCACATGTGACTTTTTAATGGTATAAGCCCAGGATGATTTAAGGTCACTTCAGCCTGTTCCAGCCTTAAATCAAGGCAATAAAGGCACATTGGAATGAAAGTGCATTTATGTTTTTATTCCTAGTCTCTGCAGAATTATAAATCTCAGTCACTACGTGTATGCAACCTGCCCCCCACCCCTCCTTCATGGTGTTGCACTATTTGCAGTGCTATGTGATGACATTAGATTACAGGAAAGCTGTTTACATTTGTCTATACAAAGCAAACTTCACATTAACTGGAGGCAGCGTATAGACTCATAACACCTTAGTAGCCAAAACCGCCTCGTCTCTCTTTGTTAGAGCAGAATTTTTAATGAGTAGATATGAATAGTAAGAGACCAGGCACAACAGAAAAAGAACAGAGCAGGCAGGGGGAGATCAGAATACCTGACGAGTTGAAAAACTGGAGGCCAGAGAAGCCCAGAGTAGTCAATAGGGGAATCAGAGAGGCTCAAAGTGGCTGATTAGAGAAGATCTGAGACGACCAAAGAAACACTGAGCTTGAAAAAATGTATAAACTCTGTAAGAATCCCACAGACCAGTGAGAGCACTATAATACATGTGAGCAAATGGAATGGGCTGGATTAGCGGCTCATGTAAATTGGTATCCCATGGACTTCAATGGAGCTCGGCTGATTTGCACCATCGGAGGATCTGCCCCTACAAGCAGGATCCCTGCCTAATGTCCAGGCTGTGCATACTGGTACTTTTTTGCCATCCAAAATATCTCACAGTGTAACATAATTCGGTATATTTTTGCAATTATGAAAGATGGACTCCAATAAGCAGCAATACTATGGATGTGCAAATCTGACTGATGGGGCTTCGTACTGGGATTTGATGTAAATATCGTGATAATTATACTCTCATTTACTAGGTCACTCTTTTGGATATACAGGACAAGGAGTAGCTGCAGGTCCTCTAAGTAGACTGCTAGTGTTCATGTTCATATGCAATCAGGCAACTCTGGGCTCCACTAGCAGAATAAATGCAGTGCACATCTGGGATCTTTGGCATGAAGCTGTGAAGAAAAAGCGTGCCAAATAAATGGTACCATCTCTGCCAACCATCGGATGATCAGCAACGTAGAATACGTTGTCAGGGACGAGCGAAAGAAACAGGATGCATCTTGAAAGCAGAATTTCAGCTAGACAGAAATAGGTTCTCATTATTTTAGCTGAAAAAAGCACCAAGTTCTATCCCTCTTGATCAAGGTGGAACCTTGCTTTCAGTCTAATCCAGATATAGGCATGTGTGTGGAGCTACCTAGAAAACTGCCAGTTGGCCGTTCAAATGGAAGGCTGTCAGTGGCCAGGGCAGACTTTAGGTTTTCACTCCAAAAAGGGTGGTTAGGTAGTGGCGCAGTGAGTCAGATGCACCTAGTGAATTTGAGAGGGAAGTTTCTACCCTGACACTATAAACTGTAGAAGACTATGACCTTGATACTGCTCCTGCTAGGTGATCTAGCCTCCATTGTGCTGAATGAGCATGAAAATGAAAATGTCAGGCAAAGCTCTGCTTCTGATTACATCAGTGTCAATATAAAGCAACCCCAGTGCATCTACACCAGTGTACGTGAGGGCAGAGTATGGCCCAGTGACTCTTGTCTGATGTGCATTGCTTCCAGAAATGCCATGGAAGGGCAGAGGAGAACAGATGGCCCACTGGGAACAGCAGGAAGTCTTTAACAGTATTAGCCATTTCTCTAATAAAAAGAAGGGGGAGGGTGGAGAAAAGAGAAGGTTGAAATGACAAGAGAATTCAATTCACCCCTGACAATGAAACAATCAATAAGTTGAAGCTAAGGTTTTTAAGATAAAATATAAACGACCCTTTTAAGCAGACTGTATTGGTAGAACTCTTCAAGGATATCTGAAAAGCCCCAGAAATTTAAAATCACTCTTTCAAATTCCAAATCAGTAACAGAGCACTGATTTGAAAACCATTAACTGTTTTTTCCCCCAAATATTAATATTTGAAATCCATTTCCCCCAGCACTTCTCTGCTACACCCTGAATTCAGGGTTCTGTGCTTTTCTGACATTAGTTAATGACATCACAAGCACCTACAATAGATTATTTGCTGACATTATCTGTCGTGTTTTAGAGCCAATTTACCCATATTTATTTTACGGGGTTTATCACTGCAGTATCACCACCTCATATGAGTAAGCATTAAAGTAACAGGGCATTGTTGAAACTGGCATACCATTAATTTGCACACAAAATCCAGAACTCGGGTCTTGGTAAGCAAGTACAGGAAGATCTGTTTTCCATATGTTTTAGAACATTTTTCAAGCTTTTCACTCTGGCCATATAGTCTATTGATCTGGGAACTTAAAAAAAAGCCCCATAAACTTCTTCATTTACAAAAACTTAATTTCAACAGGACTTTATTACATGTTATACAAGGTGATTTGGTAACATCATTTTGCTGGAAGAATCCTACATTATAAACAAAATTGTTTGATGGTTGTATGATAAATACTGTACTTTCTTGTGTCTGAAGGTACTTGCAATTAACACAGGGTTTAGATAAATGAAGAAGTCTCATCTCTCATGGGTATTTTATGCTATCCTGTCATCAGAATTAATCAAGATGTTAATGAATACTCAGATTACAAAGAGATGTGAATGTTCAGTATGAATAATTATTTTTAGAGATCATAATCTAGGTCAAATCCAATTTCCCCGTTTTTGACAGGTGGCAAAAAATTACCAAATTAATGGAATGGGATGTGGAAAGCTAGGCAATGAAAGGGAGGGAGAAGAAAGCACTTCTCCATTCTTCCTAAAAACAGATGATGTGGAAGAAGAGGAATAGATCCTATTTCATCCACACTAAACTGGGAGGAGAGGTAGATACACTGGAGGGTAGGTATAGGATACAGAGGGACCTAGACAAAAGGATTGGGCCAAAAGAAATCTGATGAGGTTCAGCAAGGACAAGTGCAGAGTCCTGCACTTAGGACGGAAGAATCCCATGCACAGCTAGAGACAAGGGACCGAGCGGCTAGGCAGCAGTTCTGCAGAAAAGGACCTAAGGGTTACAGTGGATGAGAAGCTGGATATGAGTCAACAGTGTGCCCTTGTTGCTAAGAAGACTAATGGCATTTGGGGCTGTATAAGTAGGGGCATTGCCAGCAGATCAAGGGACGTGATCGTTCCCCTCTATTCGACATTGGTGAGGCCTCATCTGGAGTACTGTGTCCAGTTTTGGGCCCCACATTACAAGAAGGATGTGAAAAAATTGGAAAGCGTCCAGCGGAGGGCAACAAAAATTATTAGGGGGCTGGAGCACATGACTTATGAGGAGAGGCTGACGGAACTGGGATTGTTTAGTCTGCAGAAGAGAAGAATGCTCTCTATAAATATATCAGAGGGATGGATAAATACCGGAGAGGGAGAGGAATTTTTTAAGCTCAGTACCAATGTGGAGACAAGAACAAATGGATATAAACTGGCCACCAGGAAATTTAGACTAGAAATTAGATGAAGGTTTCTAACCATCAGAGGAGTGAAGTTTTGGAATAGCCTTCAAAGGGAAGCAGAGGGGGCAAAAGATCTATCTGGCTTTAAGATTAAACTCGATAAGTTTATGGAGGAGATGGTATGATGGGATAACATGGTTTTGGTAATTAAATATTCATGGTGAATAGGTGATGGGATATTAGATGGGGTGGGATCTGAGTTACCCAGGAAAGAATTTTCTGTAGTATCTGGCTGATGAATCTTGCCCATGTGCTCAGAGTTTGGCTGATCACCATATTTGGGGTCGGGAAGGAATTTTCCTCCAGGGCAGATTGGAAGAGGCCCTGGAGGTTTTTCGCCTTCCTCGTAGCATGGGACACAGGTCACTTGTTGGAGGATTCTCTGCTCCTTGAAGTCTTTAAACCACGATTTGAGGACTTCAATAGCACAGACATAGGTGAGAGGTTTTTTGCAGGAGTGGTGGGTGAAATTCTGTGGCCTGCGTTGTGCAGGTGGTCAGACTAGATGATCATAATGGTCCCTTCTGACCTAAATATCTATGAATCTATGAATGAGGGGGGATTTGATAGCTGCTTTCAACTACATGAAAGGGGGTTCCAAAGAGGATGGATCTAGACTGTTCTCAGTGGTAGCAGATGACAGAACAAGGAGCAATGGTCTCAAGTTGCAGTGGGGGAGGTTTATGTTGGATATTAGGAAAAAAATTTTCACTAGGAGGGTGGTGAAGCATTGGAATGGGTTACCTAGGGAGGTGGTGGAATCTCCTTCCTCAGATGTTTTTAAGGTCAGGCTTGACAAAGCCCTGGCTGGTATGATTTAGTTGGGGATTGGTCCTGCTTTGAGCAGGGGGTTGGACTAGATGGCCTCCTGAGGTCCCTTCCAACCCTCATATTCTATGATTCTATGAACCAATTTTTGGAAAGTTCATGACAAAAATACATCAGAAACAGGGCATAGTTGCGGCAGAAGAGAAGCAGAACAGTATGTGCCAAGGAGGCTTTCAGCAAGAATTCTGAGACTCATGGACAACATCTAACGCCTACTGAAGTCACTGGAAAGACTCCTGCTGACTTCAGTGAGCTTTGGATCAGGCCCATATGCACCACCTTGGGGCGACCAAGCTCAAGGGCTCTCTGCCCCATTTGTCCTTTTCTTTGACTCTAGTCTTTAGGCCTTCCTCCCAGGCCTGGAACCACCCCAAAGAGGATGATGAAGTGATGTAAAGCCCAACAACTAAACTGGTGTCAAAACATAGTAAAGAAACATAATGCAGAAACTGAGATAAAAATAGCAAAAGAAGAGAAGATAAATAATGTGCTCCTTAAATACAAGAGCAGCCCAAGCTTATTAGAGAGCATGTGAGTGGCATGAAGTCAGCATCTGAAGATGTTGATTTAGAGAATCTGGAAGGGTGTCAGAGAGAGAGAGAGAGAGAACTACTGACATTAGAAAGCCTGGTGAAAAGGGAAACTGGCAGTTTTCTCCAAACTCTTAAAGCTCGAGAAAGCAGGAGGATTTCCAAGGCTATGTGGGTTACAGCAGAATAATTCCACATCCCTAGCAGATTGTCTGTATACAATGACCTAAAATGAGGCAGAAGCCACAGCAGGTGGCAATGTGGAGGCACCTCCTTAAAGCCATAATCTGGAGATGTTTTTAGTGTAATTGTGGGGAATTGGCCACCAGCCTCCCATTCACCTGACTCCATCATGGGAACTTTGAGGTTAAAACCTATGCATTGCACTTTAAAAATGGGTTCTGCTATGCATAAGTATATACTTTATAGCCTGAATTATGTGGGTTTTTTTAAAAGTGTCCTTTACAGTAAATAATACATGATCTTTTACAAAAATATCAGTGAATAAAGAAAATTTGGCTTGAGGCTTCAAAAAAAAAGTCCTAAATTTGTTCCCCTTTTAATGCCACCTCAGTTTAATGAGCCCTTCTTGTCACTGCCTTGTTAGTATGCAAACAGAGATGGATACATGCAGATTCCAATTGCTCATCTCTGTTTTCTTATGATTGAGCAGCATGTAAACTAGTTCTAGGGAGAAGAAAAACACAAAGAAGCATCCTAGTGAGATTGCAGATTTCTGAAACCTTTGCAGCTGAGTGTGTTGTGAAGGCAATAAATAAACTACACGCCTGCTGCACTGAAACCAGTTCACAAAAATCTGTTATTAACATAGTCTAGCAATACCACTGAAGGTGAATGCAGCAAGTTAGCTGAAACATATGATCAGTGTGAAGACATACACAAGGTTTAAGAAAACATGCACAATACTTTGTAAAAACTATGGTAAGAACTTCAGTATTATTGTGGAGAAGTACTTCAGAACTGATGCGATCACAAATATCTAGAGGAAAAATGAAACCAAATGGTGAATGGGAATGTAACTGTTTCCCTGAATCTGTGTGCTATATTGTAATAAAACCATGACCATCTGTGACTTTGCGGGTATCACTGTGCAGCACATAGGCCACTCACAACTTCACAGTGACACCGTGTAGTAGAATTCACATCTCCACTCCAGAAAGCACCAGCTTCTAACCTTGGCTAAAGGAGAATCTCAGCTAGCAGTACAGAGCCTCTGACACACAGCTGAGCAGTTCTGATTAAATAGGTGGCATTGGTACATATGCACACTAGCCAGTTCATTGCAATAGTCCAGCATGTTAGAGTATCTGAGATGTGTGTGGAAACCAATATTGATATTGTTGTAGACTGTAAGCTGTTTGGGGCAAGGTCTTTGTCTTCTTGTGTGTGTAGACAATACCTAGCATATCAATGTTATGTTGCGGATTAATCTGCCAATTTTCAGCTTCACGTACAAATAACAAATATCAGCGACATGGAACTCTCATCCTTTCCTTTTTTGGCTAGAACACCTGGCTGGCCAGGTCTTGCTGGTCTCGTGTGCATGAGTCACATGAAAAAATATTAAACGGTTTTGGCAGAGACTCATTATCGCCTTGTGTTTTGTGTGGCAGCCTGAAGTTCTGCCAACTCACCTCAAAAACAGCCAAATGGCTCTAGTGCCTGGGCCCAAGCTACCTTTTAAAACATTTCTCCTCTCCCCTCCCCAGCTTTGTTTCCTAACCTGCTACAGAAGAGCTGACTCTAAGTCTTGGGAAATGTCTAGGAAGTTTCAAAGACAGTCGGTTTTGTGAAAATTGTAATAAACTGCTTCCTGGGCAGTCACTGGTGTTGTCCAGATCCTGGACAAAATGCAGCTAGATAGAACCCAATGGGAACAGATGGGATGCTGGAAAGACACTTTAGGTGCATAAACTTGGGCTGGGCGCAAGAGACCTTTAGGTGTTTGAGAAGAGAGTCTCTGAATGGCAAAGATACTACAGAAAAAAACATTCTGACACCAACTGAAGTCAATGGAGAGGTTCACTTAAATGGGTACTCGAGTGGACCCTGATTGACCAGAATGCGACAGTGACACAGTCATTTTTGAAACAATATTGCAGAACATGATAGCGTTTGGGTCTATGTCTACACTGCCACTGAACGGAACGGGAAGCCCCGTTAGGCATACCCGTACTCGCTTTCATTTAGCTAGCACAGCTAAAATAACAATGAAGACTCAGTGGCATGGGCTTCAGCAAGGTGCGAATCCTGGGTACATATTCATGTTGCTAGCCTGTGCTGAAGTGAGGGCTGCTAACCAGATTAAAGCTAGTGTGGGTATACCTACCTAAGCTGCAACCACACCTTCGATTGCAGGCCAGTTGCAGTGTAGACATAGCCTATGAGAAGACCAGGGTCAAGGCTTAAAGAGATGTGGAGGTGAAATACAAGGACATTTGAAAAAGCACCTGTCACAGTTCAGGGCAACTGCAGCTGTATTTCCCGTCATTGGTCCAGCAATGGCACCTGGTATCAGGCTTCCAGCTCCCCAGCCATTGCCTTTCTGGGTGGAAACCCACATCTCTCTCCCTTCTGACCAGGGTATTTCCAGGCTGCACAGCTCCCTGCCTTCACTGTGTTATTCCCAGCAGGGAGAGGCTGCCTGAGGACACCTGCTTGCTTTCTCTTTAGGGATGGTTAACCAGGGTGATTACTACAGTTATAAGTACCACACAGTTCTTTCTATGCAAGCCTATTATATTCTGAAGAGGAAAGCACTACAGAGAAAACACATGAAAAACAATAAAAGAGACTGCACACATGTAGTGCATGCATACCTCTCTGGGGGACGAGGGGGCTTCAAAGGTTTGATAACGGAGCAAATACAGTGGCAGCTCCTCTCCGTACTAGAGAAGGTACACACAAAGCCACAACACCACATACACAACTACACTTTTAATGTACCCCAAAGGTATTAACCTTCATTCTATAAGAGTTCACTTAATTCAATAAAGTTTATCTTAATTCCATAAGGTTTGTTCGGGATATTACAGAAGGTTGTCAGCCTGTCACAGCGCCATTTTGAAAGGTGACTGTTAAATCCAAAAAGACACTACAGTTAAGAGGAATGGCTGACAGTTCAATGCAATTCAGTGTGCAAAATGCAGGAAATGCATTAAAGATCAGTGTGGATTCATGAAGGATTATTCAAAGATCTGATGTTAATATAATATTTTACTGAAAACTGTAATTGGGGAGGCAACCCCACAGCAATGCTCATAGCCAGTTAAGGCTTGTAAGGTGTCACGGTTCCTTCTCCACTCTGAACCCTGGGGTACAGATGTGGGGACCTGCATGAAAGACACCCTAAGCTTATTCTTACCAGCTTATGTTAAAAACTTCCTCAAGGTACAAACTTTGCCTTGCCTTGAACCATATGCTTCCACCACTAAGTGTTTTAAACAAAGAACAGGGAAAGAGCCCACTTGGAGACGTCTTCCCCCAAAATATCCCCCCAAACCCTACACCCCCTTTTCTGGAGAAGGCTTGATAAGTATCCTCACCAATTTGTACAGGTGAACACAGACTCAAACCCTTTGAATCATAGAATCATAGAATATCAGGGTTGGAAGGGACCTCAGGAGGTCATCTAGTCCAACCCCCTGCTCAAAAGCAGGACCCATCCCCAATTAAATCATCCCAGCCAGGGCTTTGTCAAGCCTGACCTTAAAAACTTCTAAGAAAGGAGATTCCACCACCTCCCTAGGCAACGCATTCCAGTGTTTAACCACCCTCCTAGTGAAAAAGTTTTTCCTAATATCCAACCTAAACCTCCTCCACTGCAACTTGAGACCATTACTCCTTGTCCTGTCCTCTTCCACCACTGAGAATAGTCTAGAACCATCCTCTCAGGAACCACCTCTCAGGTAGTAGAAAGCAGCTATCAAATCCCCCTTCATTCTTCTCTTCCACAGACTAAACAATCCCAGTTCTCTCAGCCTCTCCTCATAAGTCATGTGTTCCAGACCCCTAATCATTTTTGTTGCCCTTCGCTGGACTCTTTCCAATTTATCCACATCCTTTTTGTAGTGTGGGGCCCAAAACTGGACACAGTACTCCAGATGAGGCCTCACCAATGTCGAATAGAGGGGGACGATTACGTCCCTCGATCTGCTTGCTATGCCCCTACTTATACATCCCAAAATGCCATTGGCCTTCTTGGCAACAAGGGCACACTGCTGACTCATATCCAGCTTCTCGTCCACTGTCATCCCTAGGTCCTTTTCTGCAGAACTGCTGCCTAGCCATTCGGTCCCTAGTCTGTAGCTGTGCATTGGGTTCTTCCGTCCTAAGTGCAGGACCCTGCACTTATCCTTATTGAACCTTGGATCGTAAGAACAATGAAAAATCAATCAGGTTCTTAAAAGAAGAATTTTAATTAAAGAAAAGGTAAAAGAATCACCTCTGTAAAATCAGGATGGTAAATACCTTACAGGGTAATCAGATTCAAAACATAGAGAATCCCTCTAGGCAAAACCTTAAGTTACAAAAAGACACAAAAACAGGAATATACATTCCATCCAGCACAGCTTATTTACCAGCCATTAAACAAAAGGAAATCTAATGTATTTCTAGCTAGATTACTTACTAACTTAACAGAAGTTCTGAGGCTGTCTTCCTGATCTGTTCCCGGCAAAAGCATCACACAGACAGACAAACCCTTTGTTCCCCCCCCACTCAAGATTTGAAAGTATCTTGTCCTCTCATTGGTCATTTGGGTCAGGTGCCAGGGAGGTTACCTTAGCTTCTTAACCCTTTACAGGTGAAAGGGTTTTGCCTCTGGCCAGGAGGGATTTTATAGCACTGTATACAGAAAGGTGATTACCCTTCCCTTTATATTTTGACACAAGGGAAATATGCTTTTTTTGCTGTCATAAGTTAATGCTAGACAAGGGCGGGGGATTTGAAGAGAAATAAGAAAGGCTTCTGCAAATATATCAAGGTGAAAAGAAATACTAGAATGACAGAAGGTTCCATTAATAAAGGAGGAAGGGAAAGAAATTAATTACTTAAAATGGCTGAGACACTGAATTCCTTTGTTAAATCTGTCTTTTAGGTGAAAAATATATAAATGGAGTTTGAATAATTAGAAAGGAAGGAAGACACTGTTAAAATCACTCTAATGATAAAGAGAAGCTAATAGAATACTTGGAAAAAGTGAACAAAGATATGGATTCTAGAGTAAGAGAATTAGTTAACAATGAAACACTGACAATTATTTTTGAAAAATCATGGATACTAAAAGGCTGGGAAAAAGTAAATTAATTCTGATTTCCAAAAAAAGGAAAGAAGAACAATTCTAGTAATTACTGCGCCATGACTGAGATCCTACCCTGCAATCAGCACAGCTCAGAAGGGATGTATTGAAAGGTAGCAGTAAGCCATTTTTGTGACTCCTTCCTCCATTCTCCCCTGATTCTGTGGCCATCTGGCTGCTAGATAGGTCTCTACCTGGTCCCACAGGGCTCCTCTACTTTACCCCTGGCTGGCTGCCTCTTTAACCCATCCATACCCCGACCTTGGCCCTATGCAGTCAGAGAATTCTTAACTGAGAGAATACTCCAATTGCCATCGGAACTGTTTTAAAGGCTCTTTTGTATAACCAGAGCAGTACAAAGCAGTGTTAATGGGGCCAAGGATCAGGCTATATAAGATTAAGCCCATGTAAAATACTGGAACAAAAAATTAGAAGGGGAAAAATCATTAAATACATAGGGCCCAACCAACATCTATTGAATTCAGTAGAAAAACTCTTATTAACTTTAATGGGAGCAGAAGCGAGCCCTTAAAGGATAATGGAGCAATGAGCAGTAAGCAGCCTGGGTTTATAAAGATTACATGTTTCTCAACAAACTTTTTGTGACGAAATTTGACATAATTCGTAGGTGAAGAGTGATAGTGGGCTATGAAGTACAGCTCGGAAATAATCCCTTTTGTTGAGATAATTAATTATAAGAATCATGCCTTTATTTTGCCAGCTGGCTGTTGGGATCTGCATTGCACAGCACCATGTACACTTATGGAGCTATATAAATAATGAACTGTGTCGAATTTGGGGAATGAATAATTTGATATTCAGATAAATATTTATAGCCATAAAACCAGTTACTCCAGTTCTGTCATATGCATTACACATAACAGATTTAAATTGAATAGTAAGAGTACCAGAAAACATTCATGTTTTCTACTGGACAACCTTTTCATCATTTATTTCTCCTTCTCCATAGTTTGCTATTGCTTCCTCTAACTCAGTGTTTATGATTTGACCACTGGGGTTATTATTCTGTAGCTCTTACATGAAACTCACCTAACATCGAACAGAGTTTGCGGTGAGTAAGGACTGTGCGATGGAGCCACAGGAGAACAAAATAACACACATGGTTAATATCAAGATGGAATCATATAGATATATTATGTTACCACTTCTGTTTCCTTCAAGATAGGTTCCATTTCTAGTTGGGCTGGATGTCTGATGCCTCAAACCAGTAGATGATGGTCCCCCGGAGGACATCGGACCGGAACGATGGCTGCAAGAGGAAGGGGAGCCTCCAGCAAGACGTCCATCTCCAGAGCTTTGTCTCATGGTATACAGGGAGCTCATGCAATTAAAGGCAGAATCAGAAGGATCAACACTGTAGCGCTTCATGTTCATAGGGTCAACCAGGTAATCTTCAGGTACGATAGTTTCTGCTTGGCGGGAAGCCAGTGAAGAGAAATATAGATCAATGAAATGTAGATCATTTCTGGTCAGCCATTGAACATCTTGTTTAAAAAGTTGTTTTGTACAATTAGTTTAACTCTCTTTGCAATATCACACATAGCCAACTGGAATCCACCGGCCAGAGCCCTCAATGGGATGCCTGTGCTGAACTGCAGCATGGGCAGAGTAACAGTTATGCTGTTGGGAACTTCAAAAGTAATTGCTGCTGCAACAGCCGTACAGACAACTGAATGCATCTTCTGGGTTTTAAGAAGTGACAATGGGTAATAAGACAAATTCATACCTCTGGTACTAAATAACAACAACAGGTGTAACTCCACCTAAGTCATTGGAGTTAAAGGAGGGTTGAGTGTGGCTCAGTCTGATTCAGCTGTGTTAGTTTTGTTTTGAAGTAATTATTTCTTCAGAATCAGGGGGCATTTACTGTTAAATTTGAAAGGAGGATGGGGGAAGCATGGTCCTGATGGGATGAGGCACAGGTCTCATTTGCCTAATGGTGCTACATGAATAACAGAGTATGCAGGTTATGCATCCATCATTCTCTTATTCCCTTGCACATAAAGCATGAAGGTCAGAAGGAAAAGAAGGACAAATGGGCATGCAATTTATTGGGTAAAAACTCCTGTCAGCCAATGAGAAAGAGTAAAGATAATAAACCAAAATGTTCTGGCTGCAATTACAAAAATTAATCAGGAAATATAATCGGCTTCAGACAGACATCAGGCCTGATATTCCCCAAGGGAAAGAAAAACTAGATAATTCATGAGCACTCCCAAGTTTGATTACCAACAGAGAGAGATAATTGAGCTTTCCAAATACATTTCAGGTGCAAACATGAATACAGGCAACATAACCACTTACAAGTTTTTGCCCTGTTGCGTCCCTTCCCAGTTTTGTACAGTTGTTGCTTTCTGAAATAATAACTATCCAAACCCAAACAGAATGTCCTTTCCTCTTACCATGTAGCCATCAGTTTATATTATTATCTATATAGTCCTATACGTGTGCATGGCACTTTGCATATACGATAGGCAAGAGCGATACCACCATCTATTGTAAAGGTTGCCTGACAATTTCCATGATAAGGCCCTGTTTTCAGTTACTTATAACATTGCCAAAGTTAAACTGTTTGGTTTGAAATTTTCCATGCCATGTGTCTGCCTCAGACTGAAATAGCTTGGAAAGTTTCAGTCAAACCAGTACAGCTACTTCCAAGAACAAGGCTAGAGAAAAATACATTGTATTTCAATATTGAAAACATTCTGGCAAACTTTTATCTGTGTCTCCCATGGTTTGGAGCATGGACTTGAAATTTGTCAAGGGAGTGAACTTCATGTTAGGGATATGCCTTTTGCTGTTCCTATGAAAATCTCCCTGCATTGGCTAAATTATAAAGCGTTTGAAAAAATCACAGTGCACAAACACTCAGTAGAGACTTAGAGATTTGTAGCTAAGATCACCAAAGATTCCATGCATACTGAGCATGCTCCAGCTGCTTGCAGCTTGTATGTATGACCAGACCGTGAGTGCGCCATCCCCATGGAGTGATTGAGCATGGTCCAGCCACAGGATGGGCCCAAGCACTGGAAATGAGAGAAGGGAACCTGTCTCTCTCAGTGACCCCCTTGCTAGGCCCAGGCACCAAAGGGGAGGAAGGCACAAGAGCCAGATGGGAAGAGAGGAGGAGATGGCAATAAGGAGATTGCTGGGACTGGCACTGGGGAGAGTGAAGCTGTGACTGGGAACTGGAGGGCCAGGGAGGAAATGGGACTGGTTGGGCAAGGAACCGGAGACTGGGAGCAAGTGAAGGGAAGGGTGGAACTGAGAGGTAGGGAGGGAAATGGGGGAGGACTGAGAGCCAGTTGGCAGGGGGGACACTGAGGTCAGATGAGGGAAGGGGAAAACTGGGAAACTGTTACTGATTGCACAAGAGGACAGGGAACCAGCATGGGGAGAGAGGCAAGGCAGATCTGATGAGGAACCAGGGAGCAGGAGCAGTACTGGGACCAGCTGGGCTAAGGGACTGTGACAAGGAACCATGGACGGAGTAGTGGGGAACAGAGACTGAGATTAGCTGAGAAGACCAGGGAGGAAAACTGGGACCGGGAGAAACAAGGGTGGGGGAGGATGACTGAAAGCTGTGGAAAGGTGAGAGGCAGATCCGAGAAGGAGCCAGGAAGGGGTACTGGGACTGGCTGGCAAGGAGATGGAGAGTGCGGGGAGACTGAGACTTGGACTGGGAACCTGAAGGGGAAAGATTAGGACTTGCTGGGCAAGGAAACTGGGATAAGAAGCCTGAGGAATGGAGAATAGGACTGGGACAACTAGCCAGACGTGGGGAAGAGACAAGACCGCGACAGGGAGAGGTTGGAGGGGATGGAGTAGTAGGGGTTTGGTTTGGGAAGGACAGTGGCCTGAATACATAGGATGGATGGTACTGTGTGTACAGTGTGTATAGGGGGAGCTGGTAGCAACCCCTTAAACGTAGGTTGCTTAACACTTTCTATTATACGAGATTCTTAGAACTTTTATTCAGGAAGTGCTACCACCTCCATGGTTTGGAGCAAGCCTTTAAATGTGTCAGAGAGAAAGCCCTGAGAATAGACAAGGGCCTTTTCTTTTCCGCCCCGAAATTCCGTTCAGGTTCAGCTGAACCCCCTCATTAAACTACACATTTAACAAGCAAAGCATGAACAGAGAACATACAGGATGGACAGCCCTTCTCCTCCAGGCAGATCCGTTTCCTACTTCTTCTTTTTTTAGTTTAATCAAAAACTGCACTTTCGTCCCTCCTGCCCCTTGTCCACACCTTGCTCCCCCTCTCCTTATTACTCAAACGTTATCCTCTGCAGCCTGCCTGCTTCTGCCCATTGCAGACTGTTCAAAACCTCCTTAAGTCATCTTTTTCTCCTACTACTCCACCCACATCACCTCCCTCCTTAAACCCTTCCATGGCTTTTCTCTCTTACCACATTGGTTTGTCCTAAAACTCAAGTCCTCCATAACTATCTATATCTATAAATCCCTGGCCTTATATCCTCTTCCCCCATCTCTCTCCCTAGGCTCCCCTTTATCACCTCTTCTTACTGATTCCTTCATCTCTTTCCCTCATCTCGACTTTGTACTGTCTTTAATGCTGCCTTCCTATTCCTGGAACAATCTCCCTCTTCTTTCCTGCCAAGTGCCCTTTCTCTCCTCCTGCAAATCCCCCTTAAACCACATTTCCTCCCAGAAGCTTTCCTATTTTATTTTTCTCACCCGTAAATCTCTCTGCACTCTCCCTTTCCTGAACTTTTGTGCCTTTCTTTGTCTTGTCTATTTAAGGTCCGGATCCTGAAAATGTACATGCTTAAACTCACTCCTAGGAATATTTCCATGCTGGGATGACTCACATATATAAAGTTCATCTTGAGCCTGTTTGCAGGATTGAGGCCTTAGCTTATAAATTCCTATAAGGGGGAAGGGATCTATTTACTTCCCCGTGTGTACATTTATATGTCACGCATCACAACAGTGTCTTAATCTAATGTCCTGATCCACGCAGGCAGACAACTGTGTCACACAGGCAGATCCCTGCTGACATCAGCAGGGCTCTGTGCTGTGTCAGGGGGTCCATCTGCATGGATCAGTTTGAAGGATCAGGTCATATATTTCTAACATGCTACCTACATTTATTGCCTGGTACCATTTATTAAACTATTATTAATAATAATGAATCCACATCCCCGTAGCACAGCTCAGAAAGCCCTCCACTCAGGTCAACAAAACACAACTGTCATAGCTCTGGATCATATGCTGCAGACATTATGCAAAAGACACATCCTTCAGCAAAGAGACCACAGCAAGCAAATCTGACAACTACCTTGCACTAGATGTAATGAGTTGTGTCTAGACTAGTATATCTCGAGCTGCCTCTCTGTTGCCACAACGCCAGTTATTCAGCTACAAATTGCCTCGCCCCATCTAGGAACATCTGCCAAAAATTCCCAAGACAGCATCTCAAAAGGAAGCCCCCCCACCCCTGTCACACAATAAGTTCCTGCCTGCCAAAGAGCTGCAGGGCCTTCAGTCTGGTACGCTTCATGCTGTATCGCATGTGCACATAGGACAGAGGATAATTAGAGAAAATCCCCATAGAGGCTAATTGGCGACATAGATGCTAGTTCCCTAAACAAGAGACTTCCTCTTCAACACACTGGGAGCTTCCCAGGACAACAACTGTCAGGGTCTCGTGTTTGTTTGTTTTTATCTCCGTGTGGAAAACTGTTCTGTAACTTCTGTTCTGACTCTGATTTTCTTTACTGTCTCTTCATAACCTCTTGTTCCACCGTTTATACTGGTTTGTCATTTTATTTCCTCCCATTAAATTCCCCATTAACATTTTTTCTAGCTAATATAGATTTCTTTCTCTCTCTCTCTCTCACTCTTTTTAGCCTGTCTCCCATTGCTCATATCATTTAGTCGTGGGCTCAACCCTATGGCCCTTTCCTGTACCTTTTAAAGTGCTACAATATTTTTTCTTATAATGGGTTGACCAGACGTGAACTCACTATTTTAAGCCGCATGATATCATGTCTTCCTCAGTCCTGTCCACTCCTTTCCTAGCCATGACTTTGGTTAATCTACTAGGCTTTTCTCATTGCCAGACATTTTGAGAGGAGCCAACCAGAGTCTCAAGGTCTCTTTCAAAGTCTCCCTAAGCAGCTTAATTCCTTTGTATTTTATACTCACTGGGCTTGATTCAACCCCTATAGCAGAAAGGGATTCACCCTGTTGAATGGCAAGGGGTGTCTACATCACCACCCTCCCCAGCTTGATTGGCTGGGGACAGCAGCTTTAACTTGCAGTTGGGATTCTATGAAAGGGCTGGAGGCAACGTAGGGGATTTGTTGAATCAGATTCCTGGCCACACCCCTTCCTCAGCCAGCATCACCCACTTCTGGGGCTAGGCTATCTGCTTACAGGCCTCCTATCCGAGCAGGGCTTGTGGTTACTGGTCACTGCCACAGTTCCCTCTGGGTGGACTGTCCATTGCCAAGGTCACATATTACACTGGTGGAAGCCTGGTATTTGATATTTCAATACATTAGGAAAGCATTTCATATGTAATTCAGCCTAAGTGAGTGTAACATCAACGAAGTCATCAACTGAGTTGCCCCTGCTTACGCCAAGGCTGAATTTGGTCCTTAGTATTCATGAATAAAGTCCAGAGGAGAAGCAACAAAACTTGGAACAAACCCTGCCATCCTGTTTGCAGAGCCAGAGTTTCCTCACTAACCTTCAGAAGGAAACTAAAGAGACTCAAGATCTGACCCAGAAAATTCCTGATTCCTGTGTTTAATGTGGATAGAGTCTCTAGCTAGCTAAATGCTCTGTTCATTGCTGGGAATGCATTCTCTCTCTCTCTCTCTCTCTCTCCCTCTCTCTTTTTTTTTTTTAATTGAAATCGTAAGAGGTGCTGCCTAGCCAAAATGGAACCTAATCTATACAGCTTTCCCACAACAGCCACTGCTTGTTTCTTTCTCACATTAGGGTTATAAGGCTTGGCAAGAGAGAGGAGATCCACTATGCTGGATCTTTAAGCCCTGTTTCCTCAGGAAACTCCCATATTGTGCTCATGCATTGGGGAGATGGAATGGATGTGGAAACAGTGACATCTGTATTAACTAACTGGAAGCTTTCTGTACAACAAAGGGTATCATTGTGAAAACATGTTGCATTTTCATCCGATGAGTTCCAATTAACAAGGAATGAAGACACTGCCTCTCAAACTTTACATGCAAAAAAAGAGAATAGGGGAGTACAGGAAGATCAAATAAAGAGGTGCAGTACGGTCCACTTTTATATACCATCATTTCATGCTAATCTAACCTGTTGAAAAAAAGAGATAGAGGAAGATTTAACTAATATTTACCAACCAGGCATGCATTAGCTGTGAGCTGACAACCATCCTTTTAACCTGGACTCCAAAAGGATCAGAAAAGAACATTTTCTGTGTCTATCAAACACAGTCTCACACATTTCTGTCTGGTCAAAATACTTCTTTATGCCTTGTCTCCGCAGTAGTTTAATATTTGATACGATTAGCTGAGGATGATAATGAATTGGGGGTTTTCAGCTCTGAATTATCTGATTTACATCATGATGACAACACCACCCACTCCTTTTAGCTCCATCCCCACTCCAGACATACAACTCCATGAAAATATGATGTCACCCACTCAGAGGCATTTTCAGAGTCTCAACACCATCGTATTACACACATATATACACTAGGCACTGCTTGTCAAGAAATAACTGTCATGCCCTTATCTCCAGTAGCAATATGTAGAGGTGCCCTTTACAGGAAAGTGCTAGGCTTGAGGGCAGCAGCACCGTCTGTGACTCTGGTTATAAACAAAGCATCCGCTCACAAGTTACTCCAATATCCCGCAACAATCCAACACAAGCCAGATCAAAAGAAGCAATTTAACCTTACAGTACCTTTTCCACACCATGCCGTGGCTGTCTTAGCTTAGTCAGGCAATAAAACCTTTAAAGGAGCCACATCTGCTTTATGGCAGCAGAGCTACGCAACTCACTACTACCGGAAGAGAGGGACACAGAGATGCTTCCCTCAGGAGTCAAAGCATCACTCAGGCAACCACAAACAGCCAGTGAGCAGCAAGAATGTGACACCTGATGACAGCATTTCATCGCAGCCACATCTGAATTTTTCTAATGATGGGATGGCAGTTGTTGCGTCATCAACAGGAATATGTGATCGGACTCATTTTAAAACAATCAAACCATAGGCAGGACCAGGGAAATATAATTAAACCCCATCCATTTGTGCCTATATTTATTATGCATATTGAAATCATGGCACTGCTGTAGAGACGAACTGCTAAAGAGTGATTTCTCCTGTATTTAGTCTAATTGAGGCAGGCTCTGTGTTTCTATGACATCCATATGAGCACGTAGCAAACTTTTGGGTGCTATAAAATAATGGCTACTAATAAATGTATACTACCCAGAGTCTGGGTAGCAGCGTGGGTTAAAGCACTCACCTTGCACTACAGCTGGTTGAAAATTTTGTGGAAAAATGGCTTCTTAAAAAAATTTTGTGGAAAAATGACTTCTTAAAAAAATGATCTGTTTATTTTGCTGTAACTGGTAAATGGAAATGTAGCAGTGTTTTCTTTTTTGGTTTTCCTTCCCCTTTCCCCCTGTCTTTTGTAAGAGGCAAATGGAAACAGAAAAGGATTGAAAAAGCAGGGGACGGAGATAAAAAAAAAGGGCAAAACAGTGGGGGGAGGAAAAACTGTAAACATGTTATTCATGAAGAATTTTGCATAAACAAATATCATTCCTTTTGGGAACCTGGGCAATGAAAATGACCTTTCAACTTTACACATTTTTTGGGCAATTCCTCCACCTTTCACAAGTTCAAATTCTGCCTTAATGGAAATCTGCTCTTAGGAACATAGGAGCTGCCAAATGATCAGACCCAAGGGTCATCTAGTCTAGTATCCTGTCTTCAATAGTCTGAGAAATGTCTTCAAATGTCTGAGAAAGGTTCAAGAACTCCACAGTAGGAAGATGTGGGATAATCTTACCCCTATGAAGGTCTCACCCTAATACCTAATTGGAAAGAGTCCAGCGAAGGGCAACAAAAATGATTAGGGGGCTGGAGCACATGACTTATGAGGAGAGGCTGAGGGAACTGGGATTTTTTAGTCTGCAGAAGAGAAGGGTGAGGGGGGATTTGATAGCTGCTTTCAACTACCTGAAAGGGGGTTCCAAAGAGGATGGATCTAGACTGTTCTCAGTGGTGGCAGATGACAGAACAAGGAGTAATGGTCTCAAGTTGCAGCGGGGGAGGTTTAGGTTGGCTATTAGGGAAAACTTTTTCACTAGGAGGGTGATGAAGCACTGGAATGGGTTACCTAGGGCGGTGGTAGAATCTCCTTCCTTAGAGGTTTTTAAGGTCAGGCTTGACAAAGCCCTAGCTGGGATGATTTAGTTGGGGATTGGTCCTGCTTTGAGCAGGGGATTCGACTAGATGACCTCCTGAGGTCCCTTCCAACCCTGATATTCTATGATTCTAATAGTTAGACATTGGTTTAAATCCTGAATCATGAGTTTTTATTTTCTACCCAAAACTTTTTTTAAAGCATTCACTATTATAACTCTTGATATCCTTCTTCCAGATAAATGCCCATTTCCTTCCCCCCCACCCCCAAAAAATCTTGGCCTCAACAGTGTCCTGTGGCAATGAGTTCTGCAGTCTAATAACATGATGAGTGAAAAAGTATTTCCTCTTTCCAATATTACATTTGCTACCTTTCAATTCCATTGAATGCTCCCATGTTCTTGGTCCTTATCACCAAACCACAACATTCAGTGTACCTGACTAGTCTCTGATCAGAAAAGGTTCAAAACTAGAATAGCAGAAGTGTTTTACCTGAGTGCCAAGTTACATAGGTATAGCTGTGAGGAGGAGTTTGCACAGTGCCATTATGCACTGTACTTCACTCTAGTCAGTTCTATCAGTCTTTTCCTTTCATACGCATCAAATTCACATAATGCATGTGTAACCCACACACCTCCTGGGTGTGATGTTCTGACCCATCTAGTGGTGCCGAGATAATTTAAACAGAGAGAGATTAATGAGTCTGCTTAACAGCCGTATGGCTTTTAGCTCATGCAGTAGAGGCTCATGCACTAAACTCCGGAAACCCCAGGTTTGATCCTGCCTGCCGACGACCAGAGTCTGTTGGTATTACACTTGTGGGCATACGTGGGCTTCCTGTACATGAACAATGGAAAATTTAATTTCATAGCCTTTCTCCATAGTATCACTAAGTGCATTTAATTTAATTTCATAGCCTTTCTGCACAGTATCACTAAGTTCACGATCACACTGCACACAACACATTCATAACCCTATATAGCATGGCACAAACTGGCATGAGGTAAAAGTTTGAGAGGACCTTCTTCCCCTGTTGGCCATGAATAATTTTATAAGTTACTGACTAATGTAAATGTCACTTGGGTAAATGATATTTGTGATAATGGTGGACTGTTGCCTGTGGGATTTTTAAACACATCTGTTGATCTGACATCTTGCAATACGGGCATTTTGTATCACTTTGTTAACCAACATGAAATATTTTACACACTGTTTTAGGAATAGGAGATTCATATTTAACTTTCATTTAACTCATTTGAAAATAAAGCACTTGCTGATATTTTACATTCAAACTGCTTCAAAAGAATGAAAAAAAATTCCAAGAAAATCTTAAAAATCCTAGCAAGTTAAAACAAATATAACCATAAGCATGATATTCTACATCTTACTAGAACTCTAAGTATATTTTACCCTCATTCTGCACGTCTGGACATGTAAGACATGAATTAAAATGCTTGTCTCATGCGTATTTTTGTTCATAGTGGATGCTATCTCATCCATCACACTCTGGGCACTTACTCTAATCATTTCATCCAAATTCTTTGTTGACACACTTTGAATTATGTGTTATCAAAAACAGCTTTATCTAGATTCCTTTTGAAAGCCCCATTCCATATTTGGCTCCTTTGCCCTAATCTCAACATCAGCAACATTTTGATTCTGCTGTAAATCGTCTTGCACTGGAACCAGGTCACTGCAAGCCATTGCTCTGAAAGAACTGTTTGTTCAATAATGCAAGTCACTCATGTTCCCTCTCAGTTGTTTTTAGTGGCACTTGGTAGAAGGAGAGAGATCAACAAGGCTCCAGCCTTCAACGTGTGACGGGTCTTATTCATAGGGGATGGTTTGTTTTCAGATTGAGCATGGATGCAGTAATCCAGAGGAGAATGAGAAATGTTTCTTCTTGGGTTGACTGCTGGGGGGAGGTTTGTTCACATCATTTGACACAGAGTTCCAAGGAAGTGGGAGCAACTCCATTACTGGGCATGCACATGAGTTTCAATTTCAAATATAGCTCAAAGTGTTGGTCATTCCTGAGTTAAGTAAGAGAAGCCATTTATTCATGTCTGAATACTGATAACATCATAGCAGAATTTTCGGACGCCTTCTCAATCCATCAGTGAGTTACCAAACATACAATCATAGATGTTAGAGATCAAAAATATCTTCTGGGTCAAGTTCCTCCTCAGTGGAACTACATCGTTTTCAGTGGATCTACACCAGGGGTGAATTTAACCTTCTGGATCACCCTCTCCCTCTCCCTGCCAAAGATGGATTTATTCCCTGTTATACCTTTACTAGGGTTTTGTCCAGTTTAGTTTTAAAGGTTGCAAACAATGGGACTTCTACTGCCTGCAATGGGAGACTATCAACAACCTAACAGATCACTCTATAGGGAAACTTCTCTTGATACTGTATTTTAATTTTCTATTACTTAACTTCACCTATTACTCCTACTTATATCCCCAGGTACCACCCTCAAGCATTCCTCTCCGTCCTTGGCATTTTTGAGAGACAAGTTCACAAGTAACAAATTACTCAAAATTTGCAGCTCTTGCTGCTCCTTCACCGAGTCACCACCTTAAATTTTATGTCCAGAAAGCAAGACTATGTATAAAGGTCAATTTCTATTCCATCAAAATGAAGGGTTACAAATGACTTATCATTGTAACATAACCCCCCCTCACTGAAATTCAGTCAATCGGTTCTTGAAAGGGGAGGGAGGTTGTGCGGGGGGTAATGTCATACCCCCTCTTTTCAGAGCTGCTGGTTGTGAAAAGAAAGAAAAGAGCCTGAGAATACAAATACTTTCCCCCTCTGCCCCAATTCAAGCACTGTGGTCAATCTGCGCCCCCACCCGCCCCCACAAAAAACCAAACCCAAACAACTTAAAGATTAAGCAAATGTTTTATATTAGATTTGGCTGTGGTTGGGTGGCTTGCACAGTGCCTTCATTCCCCCTTTGAATGTGAATGTAATATTTTATTTAGCATTTAAGGGATAATGTTCATGGTAGAGGAATATATGAGGCAATAAATGGCCTTTGCAGGTAATTAAACACTGAAGCCAAGCTGAAGCTACTGATAACCATAAAAGCCATTTATTATGAGCATACGCTAAAACCATGAGCACTGTTCCTAGTGCATGACAGGACAAGATTTAACAAGCCACAACACTAGAAAGAGAAAACACTGTGTTTTTCGTGCCCTTTGAGGGTTTGAAATTTCTGTGCTTCTGTTTATTCAGTATCTCCTGTGTCACTTTGAGGACAAGATTTCCATAATAATTTAGATAGCAATAATATTCCTTAGCTCTTATACAGTGTTCTTCATCTACAATGCTCAAAGGGCTTTTCAAAGGAAGGTGAGAATCATTATCCTCATTTGACAGATGAGGACAGAGGCCCAGAGACATGAAGAAACTTGCCCCCAGTCAGCCAGCAAGCCAATGGCAGAGCCAGGGATAGAATCCTGTCTCCCAACTCCCACTCCAGTGCCCTTTCCACTGGACCAGACAACTACTTTGATTGCTGTGCAAGGCTCACAGTGTGTTTACAAAGAGAGGAGCAATCCCTCCTCCTCCTTTGCAGCCAGTGAGAGGCCTTTTGCAGGGGAACTGGTATTGTTTTGCTAGTGCCTGATGTAGGCAGCACAATACAGGATGCGAACATCCCTTGCACAGTCAGATCTCTGCTCCATAGATATTTTTCCAGAGCCTTGGCATAGCCAGGACTGGGAAAGTGTAAGGGCAAATTCAATAAGAACAAATGCAAAGTACTCCATTTAGGAAGGAACAGTCAGTTGCACACATACAAAATGGGAAATGACTGCTTAGGAAGGAGTACTACGGAAATAGATGTGGGGGTCACAGTGGACCACAAGTTAGATATATGAGTCAACAGTGTAACGCTGTTGCAAAAAAAGCGAACATCATTCTGGGATGTATTAGCAGGAGTGTTGTAAGCAAGACATGAGAAGTAATTCTTCCACTTTACTCTGCGCTGATTAGGCCTCAACTGGAGTATTTTGTCCAGTTCTGGGCACCACATTTCATGAAGGATGTGGACAAATTGGAGAAAGTCCAGAGAAGAGCAACAAAAATGATTAAAGAAAACACGACCTATGAGGGAAGATTGAAAAAATTGGGTTTGTTTAGTCTGGAGAAAAGAAGATTAAGGGAGGATATGATAACAGTTTTCAAATACGTAAAAGGTTGTTACAAGGAGGAGGGAGAAAAAATGTTTTTCTTAACCTCTGAGGATAGGACAAGAAGCAGTGGGCTTAAATTGCAGCAGGGGATGTTTAGGTTGGACATTAGGAAAAACTTCCTAACTGTCAGGGTGGTTAAGCACTGGAATAAATTGCCTTGGGAGGTTGTGGACTCTCCATCATTGGAGATTTTTAAGAGCAGGTTAGACAAACACTTGTCAGGGATGGTCTAGATAATACTTAGTTCTGCCATGAGTGCAGGGGACTGGACTAGATGACCTCTCATGGTCCCTTCCAGTCCTACGATTCTATGACTTTAAATCTGGAAGATTCACTGTTCACAGATCCTCCTATTCGTTCATTGGGGAGGAGAAAGATCGGCAGTGGCCACTCCAGCCATTGGGTGAAGTGAGGAATTGTCTCTTGCCCCTCATTTAAATGCAGCCACCCCCGGGGTGGAACACAGCAGTCGTTTGATAGCACAATACAACATAAGACAACAAGAGTAAACAAATTAAATATGCAGTTGAAAGTGGAGGAGGAATTTCAGGAAGCCAAACACAGCTGGCAGGTTTGAAAGTGGCTACTGGGGTTAATGCTCCAGATTTTATTAAAAGTGCCTTTGGAATATCGATGACCACATGTGGTCAGAACTTCATCCAAAACATGGTATCTCCAGAAGGCCAATGCCGCTTAACATTGCACGGGGTATTGGGTCAAGAATGACGCAGGGGGGAAATTGACACCTTCTGTTTCACCAGCACAACTTCCTCCAGTACACCTGGGAGTTCTCTGGCGATCACTCGTTCAAGTATTTACTTAAGCCTATGCTCACTTCACATGTGAAACCGAACGCAATCAGAACACAGAGTGATGTGGCTGTGGGACTTAGCAGTAGTACTAATGCATGGGCACCTGTGAGGCTCGAGAGGGCTAGAACCTGGGTTTGCTAGTCCTTTGGCAACTGCTGCATTCAAGCCACCCCTTGATAACTCTGGCAGCGCAGTGATAGACAGGCTGTGAGCCTTGTGGGCCCAAGAACTATAGGACAGGCTACCCATAAAGGACCTGACTGGCAGTGGTCCTGGGGTCCTTGATTGGTCCAGGCGTACTAATTAAACCTGGCGGGGACACCAGGAAGTTGTCTGTGCAGCTAGGTGGATCCCCAGCCAGCGGCTGTGACAGACCCTGCTCCTTTGCCTTGTTTCTGATTCCTGGCCTTTGGTTCCAGCTCCGGTCTGATGCTTGGCTCTGGTTCCTGGGCTCTGGTTCTGACCCTCAGCTCTGGTTCTGGGCCCCTGACTCCAACTCCATCCACTCAGTCTGAGTGCTCACACTCTGGCTGTGATAGCGCCCCAAGAAGGAGCAGGGCCCCGTTGTGCTAGGCCTTGTACACGCAGGAAGACATGATCTCTGCCCCAACGCCTCACAGTCTAATTCATGAGGCAACAAATGGTTGTAACAAACAGTATGGGTTATGAAGAAGGGAAGATGAGGGTAGCAATGCTAAGAATAGGCACAGGGGCTAGCTATAAATAGGGCCTCATGGTTCTGGGTTCTCAGACATTTAAAACATTGTACATGATATAGGCTTAAATAAATATATCAGCAATTCCCACCAGGCCTTTATGTAGCCATTAACATTTGGCAGCTGACTGTGGGCACAAGTGAATAATACCTCAAGGGCAGGACTGAAAGGTGACTACTGCATGATGTCAGTGGATTAATATGACTAGACGCAATAGCAGAGTCTCCTCTCTCTTCTGTTGGTGTAAGTCAAGAATAACTGCCCTCAAGTCACCACATGGGTTACATTTATTGGCGCACAGAGGCTAAAAGGCACACGCAGTTTTAAAATAAAGACCATTTAGATTCCAAACTGGAGAACAGAAACCATGAAAAGCATTGCTGCTTTGCACGATGTCCTATGGTGTTTTATTATGGGAATTTCACCTTCAATGTGAAATTCACCCAGGTGTACAGGGCCTTGCACAATCCCTGTTCACTAAGTACGAGGAATTCTTATGATGAGTTCAAGGGGAGCAACAGCAGAAGTAGCTACAGAGGTGGGGAGAGGGATTGGTCTCTGCATTGCACATAACAGAGCGAGGTCTCTGTACTGACCCTGCTGCATAGATGCAGAAGGAGGGGTTAGTAGCTGGTCAGAGGAAGGTTCATAAGACACAGGAGTACACAAATTCAGCAGGCCAAGCTTTGCTCCTACTTACACCAGTGTAAATTTGGAGTTATTCTATTGATGGCAACGGAGTGATTGAGGATTCACACTGCTGTAAGTGGGAGTAGTACTTGGTCAATTGGCTCTTTGTAGGTAGCATGACCAGATGTCCCGATTTTATAGGGACAGTCCTGATATTTGGGGCTTTTACTTATATAGGCTCCTATTACCCCTCACCCCCTGTCCCGATTTTTCACATTTGCTATCTGGTCACCCTATTTGTAGATGTGGCATGAAGGGGCTGGGGTCACTTATCCAGTTCACAGACTGGAGTAGCAGCTGCATTTCAGCTCCATTCGTTGGCTAAGGGTTGACAGGGTAGTCTTCATCACACCCAACGTCCCTCCTACACTTCATAGGCTTTATGTGGGTAAAGTCAATTTCTCATTAAATGCTTTTATGTATTTTCTGATCCTGGACAATAATCTTGTAAATGAGTTTCCAAAACCAATAATAACTGACTGTAGCAGGGATACATACACTGAGGTATTTATAGAGTACAGTATGTGCCTCCTCATTCAATCAAAATGTCGACTTAACAGAAGCACAAGAACAGCAACATGTACCATGCATCGATTCCCCGGTTTCACCAAAATCCTGTGTGTGCCAAGCTTTCACTGTATTTCCTGGAGTATATGGCTGAATGGGATTGGGTTGCATTGCAATATATACAATATTGCAATACATAGGAAAGTAATCTTTTCACTTATAACAATGACATAACATGCTGGCACTATATGGATTCCTCATGCTATGAAGTGCCAAAATAATCCCTTCAGTGGCTCATCATTGTCCACTTACCCCACACAGAACAGAGCCTGATCTACAATGATGGCGTTTGCAAAGGGGGTAGCATGGCTGGAATAGATTCTGCCATTCGCACTCAGGCTGAGTAGTACCAGGAAATGAATGGGACCAGTAGCACAGTAAGCTGCTATTCAACGTGAGTAAGGATGGTGGAATCTGGCTCATAGTTCATCAGTCAGAACAGAGCCAGTGCTAGGCATAAGCAGACTAAGCAATTGCTTAGGGCCCCGAGCAGCTCAAGGGGACCCCCTATTAATTATTAGTATGTGTTGTGTATGTGGGGGAGGGGGGAAGGCAAAAATATTCTGGCTTAGGGCCCCCATAGGCTAACACCGGCACTGGCAGAAACCATGGCCACACTACATAAACAACCCCCCTCTCTTGTGGTGGCTGGCTAAAAACCAAAACATTATCCTGAATGCCTAAGAAAAAAATATTTGAGAAACAAAACTACATGTGATAATCAATCATTCTTATAACACTGGATTCAAAGCTACATTGCCACTCGTCACATCTGCAGTGCAAATACTGTAGGCATGGTGGGGTGGGGGAGTGGAGTGGGGAGCGGATGATGTTTCTTATAAGTTGCTCACTCCTAAAAGGCTGAAAGTGATTGATGTGAAGCTGATATTAGCCATTCCAAACTAATAGCGCCAGGTTGATGTATAATAGTGCTATGCTCTGTCAGATTTGCGTGTCGCATGGCAAGCACCTGACTTAATGTGACTTCAGATGAAAAATGAAGGTAGTGGAATAGTCATTGGTTATAGAACCTTTCACCTCTAGTTCACTTGTTCTAATCCAAACCAGGCTGTTAGTGACAGAGACTTGTTACCACCTGGTGTCTCTTCCTCCTGAAATGAAACTGACTCAGTCCAGTTCCCAGTAGGCAGATCTCCACATTACAAAAACCAGCATCACAATCAGACCCCCTTAGTGATAGCATAAGCAGAGAGGCTAAGGACTGCATGGACGTGAGATTCTCTCCCCTTGAATTGGTGCCTCCAAGCCAGAAGAAGTGATTGGATGGGTCACTGTAGGGAACCTCACACTGCTGCTGCCCCGCCAGTTTGGTAGCTAACGATAAGCGTTCGCTTCCCAGTTCTGTTCACCTGGCATCTTTCACAAGTATTAACTGCACTTTAAAAATGAAAGGAAAAATCGTGTCGGTGACAGAGCAATGACTGCCCCCAATGGTCTACACAGGGATTGACAACCTTTGGCACGCGACCCGTCAGGGAAAGCCGCTGGCAGGCCAGGATGGTTTGTTTACCTGCAGGGTCTGCAGGTTTGGCTGATCGCAGCTCCCACTGGCTGGGGTTTCCTGTTCCAGGGCAATGGGGCTGCGGGAAGTGGCGGCCAGCACATCCCTCAGCCGCACCGCTTCCTGCAGCCCCCACTGGCCTAGAACAGTGAACCGCGGACAGTGGGAGCTGCCATCGGCTGAACCTGTGGATGCTGCAGGTAAACAAACTGTCCTGGCCCGCCAGCAGATTTCCCTGATGGGCCGCATGCCAAAGGTTGCCGATCCCTGGTCTAACAGATCATGACAGGAAGTGATATGAGATCACTACGGCATTCCCATTGCAAAATTCACTGATGTTGATAGTCGTGTTAGGAAAATACTTTTGAACAAACTGAGGCTTGGAATTGTGGCTTCCAGGGGATTTTCTATGCTGCCTTTTGACATGTTATGACATTTGCACAAGGTGAGGTACAGGAGAATCAGCCTGTAATTGACACTCAGTTTAATCATAAGTGTAAGTTCTGTCTCATTTTATTTCTGTTAACCTTATGAAAAAGAAATTCTTTCCCCTCTTGGGACTATTCACTCAGAACAGCCTCATGATCTACTCCGCAGTCAGAATGTGCAGCCAGCTTCTGAAGTGACACTCTTCATTGACTGCCAATTGAGCACCAAGGCCAACACGAGTTCAGGGTGAAAAATGGCACTACAAATAACCCTTCAGTGATGGCAGATTATGGTCAAGGTGTTTTGTCAGTCATTTAGAATGAGAGATTCTCTACCATTACAGGCCAAACATCCCAAACTGGATGCCTAACCTTTGGTTCCTGAATCCACATTTAGGCGCATGATTGAAAGTGGCCTCATGTTCAGAGGAGCTGAGCCCTCCAGTTCCCACTGATTTCCCACCTACCCAGCTCTCATCATTGTAGCTTACACTTCTCTGTATGTTGCTTTTCCTGCTACGCCCCTTTGGTGTGTAAATGACACTCATTTGACACACCCACTGACTTGATGCATTTACATTCCTTTACTACTTGCACTTGTTTCCCGCACCCACTATGTCTGATGTGTCAGTTATACCACCACTAAATTTGGCTCAGAACCTTCTGTGGGAGTTGCACCTGTTTACAGCTGGTCTGAATTTGGTGCTAATACCTATGCTCAGATTGGCCACAGGTACTGGTTCACATGGGACATCAGAGGAGACTTTGCAGAGCTGGCTTTGGGAAGGAGAGAGGAACTTCGCTAGTGCAGGTAAAGACAAAGGGAAGCAGGCTCTGTAAAGCCACTACGTTCCCAGCCCCATGCCGGTGGGAGGGGGAATGGAATGGGGAGGGCGTAGCTGTGCTGTTGAATGCACGTGGCACGCTGTATAGACCTTGCAGTTTACTCTCTCCCTCCAGAGGGAGTGGATCCAGAGGGAGAGCACAATTCTCTCAGTCACAGGTTCCCTCCCAGGCTGCTCCTGAAGCAGTGTAACAGCATGCTGCCCCTTACTCTGGCCTTGTGCAAAGCTGTGACTGAACCCTGTATCTAATGCAGACAGTGTATTCCAAAATAGCGGCTACACAATGATATTGTAAAGGAGATGCAGAGAGTACAAAATAGTCCCATCTAATGAACTGTAGCCTTCCATCAGAAACAGACTTTCCACACAAAGCCTCCAGGCGCATGCCCTCAACTACTATACAAATGTCCAGGCTTCACAGATACATTAGGGGTGCTGGAAATGCCTTATTCTGAGCAGGACAATACAACTTTTCAATGTTTGGTTTCCTAATTCTCTTCCCCCATAACATGTGGCTTCAGAGTGAGATGACAGCTGGATCAGTTTTCCAGAAAAGTCTGCTCCTGCATGGATTGTGCACCCCAAACTCCCACTAGCATGGTTTGTAAAGAAGACAGGGTTAGGGTCTTCCGGATGAATGAGTGATTTGGGGATCATAACTGTGGCCACTATATAGCATTCTCCTCACAATTGCAGACAAGTAACTCCCATGAAATGTACACCATCAACAGGAGAATGTGCTCCCAAACCAATAATGATGTTCTTGTTAATAAAAGGAAAGGAAAATAATCTATGCCATGAAAAAGGATACAGATGAACTGTAGATTCAAAGCCTGGTCTTTCCATCTTCCTGAAGGCTGCTGCTTACAAATGTAATGCCCTTTCTCTCCTGTGATACCAATCAGCCACTCCTCCTCTTTCAAATCTTTCAAATTTTCAAAATCTGTGATGTATTGAGGACTGTGCTAGAATTCCAAGCTATTGCTTTAAGACAGAGGGGGTGGGGTGTTCCTCGGTCATGCTTGCAGCCTAGGGGGCTCTGTAGCAAAGTGGGTGTGATCAGAGTCAGTTTGAAAAGAGACAGCTTAAAGCAAGTTGTGCCTTTTTGTTTTAGGGAGCAGCAGGTTTTATTTCTCTGTTTTGGGTTTCTTGTCTGTTCTGAATTGTAAGGAATAAAGTAGTGTTACGTTGCAACCTTCCAGCAGGAGTATCCTATGATTTTATTTAATTTCTCTCTTTGTAGGCTGTGAAACATAACAGCTCCCTTAAAACACACAGCATCTGCAAGACCTAGCAACATTAAATCATCAAGCATTTTGTGTGTGTGTGTGTGTGTGTGTGTGTGTGTGTGTGTGTGTGTGTGTGTGTGTGTGTGAGAGAGAGAGAGAGAGAGAGAGAGAGAACACTAAAAGTGCATTGCTTGATGTTTTGGCTTTCAATGCATGGTTTGTTTGGTCTATATCTGCTTTAGACTGTAAGGTGCAGAGACCTTCCTTTTTCTGTTTGTACAGCACTGAGCGCATTGCCTGTGCTCAGCACAAAATAAACCAAATCTTTTAAAGAATCACAAATCCAATCTAGATTTATATTCATTGGGTAGATCTAAAAGTGAGAGAAGTTGGAGCCTGATTCTGATCTCAGTTTACCACTATGTAAATCCAGAATAGTTCTGCTAAGGTAATGGCATTACTCTGGAGTTATAGTAGGGTAACTAATAGGAACCTGGCCCAACGTGTTGGATTGCTTACAAACTGCCACAAGCTACATACAGAATAGCTTTCTTTCCTGGTCTGAGTGAGGAGTAACTAACTATTGGAGCAATTTACCAAGGGCTGTGGTGGATTCTCCATCACTGGCAATTTTTAAATCAAGATTGAATGTTTTCATAAAAGATCTGCCGTAGGGATTAGTTTGGGGGAGTTCTACAGCCTGTGTTCTATAGGAGGTCAGACTAGATGATCACAATGGTCCTTTCTGGGCTTGGAATCTATGCGCGTTATCTTCTGGCTTAGCACTGAAAAGCCCACCTTTCATTCCACAGGAGGTATAAAGTTCCTTATTCTAAAATAAAAACTCTCTCTAAGCACAAGCCTATGGACATACTGAGTGAAATCCTGGTCTTATGTAAATTCATGGAAAAATTCCCATTGACTTCAACAGGGTCAGAATACCACGCATCGGCTGTGAGGACGCTGGGATTTCTGGACCTGTAACTCCCAACAGGTGACACTCTGGAGCAGTTACGCTACATCTAAGCCCTGTCTACACTGCAGCCTTCACCCTTGCTTCCATCTGTGAAGCTGCACTCACTGGGTATTATGGGTTTAAAAAATACTGGTCTAGACAAGTCTGAAGTATAGATCCTTTTCACGGCCCCACAAAACATATTGCTGCCTTGCATGTAGTCCTGGGTAGGCCACATTCTTTCAAGAATCAGTTGCAAAACAAAGTAGTTTTAAGAAGAAACACTCACATAGCTAATCGCTGAAACATAATATTCCAGAGTGTACATTATTAATTATGGTTGTTATTTCTTATTTGCATTGTGGTAACACCCAGGGGCCCAAGTCAGGATCGATAATGCACAAACACATAATAAGAGACCATCAAAGAGTTTAACCTTTAAATGAAGACAAGAAGCAACAGACAGGTATAACAATCAGAGGGCAGGGAGTCTGAGGTTGAACGGGGATAGCAAGCACATGGTAGCTAGTGTCAGGTCACTGAGGTGAAAAGTGAACACATAAAATAGATTACTGTAGTCCCTACTGCCCATCAACCAAGCCATTATCAGCTGGGAGTTTCCCACAGGTGTCATGAGAGCACTGGGTATACTAGAAATGAGCTAGTGGTCTGACTATCTGAAGCTTTGCTGTATAGCGAGCTGCTTCCTTTGCTGGAGAAATGGCTTCTAGACGAGAACCAGAAGTCCATTAGCAAACCCAGGGCTCCAGGAGGACAGCCTCAGTTTCACTGGTCCTCCTCACATCTTTAACAGTAGTGGAATCAAAACCCACCTGACTCCAGTCTTCCATTCTCATACTGCGCTGGGTTTCCAGAGGTGCTGCTATACTGTGGGAAAGGCTGATTACTGAAGAGATTGTCACACAGTAGGCTGCGGCAGAGCTTCTTGAGGAAGCGCAGGACATAGCCAATGCTGTTCACTACTGGCAGGCTCAGGAGGTGCTGCTTCCCATCAAACGAAGCAGAAACTGAAAAGCAAGTGAGGACAATTCAGTACACTCAGCGATGCATGGGAGCAAAACAGTTTGAGAGGTCTTTTTAATGGCATATGAAAATGGTTCCAGGCAATGTTTGTTTTGGTTGCATAGAATATTTTCCATAGAGAGGGATCTGAACCACAACCCCAGATCCAGATCCACATTTTGCAGCTGACCCTGACCTCTGTAACGATCTAACCTCAAACACTAGTCCTGCCAGGACTTTGATGAAGATCAGATCTGAAGACAAACTTTGTGGCTCAAGTAGTGGAAAGTGGGGTGTGTGACTGGGAAGCATTTGAAGAAAATATTTATGTAAAGGAGTTAGGCTGGAAGGAGGTGAAGTCTACAGCCTGAAATTGTGTTGGAAGCCTCACTCAACTTCCTGCCAGAAGGAGGCAATTGGGTGGTGAGCGAATGAGGAGCTACTTCCTGGATAAGGGCTTCAAGTCTCCTAGATCCAGGAAGTTCATCTGCTGAGATGACTCCAAACAAAGGGTGAAGGTTCCCACTCTGCTTCCCGCTGGAAGGACTCATGTTCCTCGGTGCTTCTTACTGGGAGTGGGAGATTATGGGCCAGATCCTCTGCTGATGTAAATCAACATAGCTCCATGAACTTCAATGGAGTTGTGTCAATTTATATCAGCTGAGGTTCTGAACCAATATCATTTTTTAAGAGTAGAAACAGCTGATGGTCAGTCCTGATGGTCACTCCTGTCCCTTGTCTGTTGCTGCTGGGAGGGAAGGAAGAGAAAAAAAATCGGAATAAGGTTTTCAGCTTTGGTACTTGAGTTTGATTCTAATCAGAAGACCTGAGTCCAATGAATTTTGCAGTCCTGGCCCACGGAGCGATTCCCCTCAGTAATGTTAATGAGAATCGTGCTCACGCAAGGAGAGAAGAATAAATGAACAGTAGAAACCTCACAGTACACTGCACGGCTCACTGCTGATTTGCATGTTTTCAGGAAGGAGTTAGAATAATTTTCTGAGTGTATCTGGTGTCTCTCAAGAAAGCTGTAGCTGGAGTTAGAGTGCCCAAGGGAAACAAAAGGAGTAGAGAGGAATCATTAAGTGCTGCCCATCAGGACAGAGCTCTAGGTCACAAAGCGGAGGGAGAGTCTCAGTGATAGGGCAAAGCTGGGGTGGTCCTTGCTATGCAGGTTGGACTGGATCCTGAGTGATTTCAACCTTACTGCTTGCTTGCAGCTCTCTATCTTCAGGAGCTCATTTGAAAATTATTATTTTTATTTTATTCCGTTGTTCCAAAGCTGCAACCCAAACCTCCTGCTATATAAAAAATATTCATGCTAAGCCTTCAGTTCACAGTGATCTCCACTCTTAGCTGCCCCAGACATGGGCCCAAATTCTATTCTCTATTCTTCACTGGGGTTCCATGGGTGTGGCTGAGAGCAGATCTGGCCCATCGATTGTACACAGAGGGCAATCTTGTACCATTGAAGTCAATGGGTGTTTTACCTAGGAGTAGTATTTGACCCACCCATAACGCATATAGCTTAAGCAAATGGATAATGCTGTGTGTCACTGTAAAATTAAATTTAATACACAGCCCATGTTAGTCCAATCCTTTTGTTTCCCCTGTACTGCTTCTTTTCCCACCGTTTGATTAAAAAAAACCTCTTGAGCCAAGAAAAAAGTGAGAAGACAAAAGGAAACTAATTTAAAATGAGATAGGAAATTGAAGTGCTTTTGATATTTGATTTTTACTGGCTGCTTTGTTGGGCCAAACAAGTGACATTTTCAAACACATGATGTGTTCTGTCAATATCAAGAACTAGGCTGTGTAATCATAGAATATCAGGGTTGGAAGGGACCTCAGGAGGTCATCTAGTCCAACCCCCTGCTCAAAGCAGGACCAATCCCCAACTAAATCATCCCAGCCAGGGCTTTGTCAAGCCTGACCTTAAAAACCACAAAGGAAGGAGATGCCACCACCTCCCTAGGTAACCCGTTCCAGTGCTTCACCACCCTCCTAGTGAAAAAGTTTTTCCTAATATCCAACCTAAACCTCCCCCACTGCAACTTGAGACCATCACTTCACAGCATTCCAAAAACAGATCCTGTAGTCTCTTGTGCCAATATACTGTATGCCTGGGGCCTAATTCTAATCTCAAGTCTGTACAATTCCATTGACTTCAGTAGAGTTACTCCTAACGTCTATGGATGGAAATGAGGCTGGCCCAATGATCTGAATAACGCTGATGACCTTGAGATTTAAAAGAAAGGTTATGATTTTATAGCACTTTCAGATTTATTGCAAAGCCTTTTTAAAATGTTTTACCTGACACCATCTCGCCTCCATAGCCCTGCTTGACAAGCGAGAAGACAGTCTTTTGCTGATTTGCGCAGTCAATGCATGCCTGCACTGCTTGCTGGAGGACCATGGAAGGTCTTTCAGGCCCAAAGTGATCTGGAAGCTGTTGCACTTTTTTCCTGTCGAGGTATGGCCCCATGTTTGCCTGTTTGTTGACGTAAATGCACACTGTAGACACAAAATCCCAACACAGTTGTTAAAAGATATTAACATCACAACCAACCCTGTTTTCTGGTTTTGTATATTTCATGATATTTAATTAAGAGCCCTTTCCAGTGTGAAATATCATGATGCGCAGTGACACAAATGACTAAATGCTGCTGGTTTTACTCCCATTGGATGAGTAAAGCAAGCAGAAATTGGCCCTGTATATATTTGGATAAGTGATGACAAGTCACCTGCAATTAAGGAAGTTCCTGAAAAAATGGCTGAGTCATGTGTGATACTAAAACCATCATGCTGTGCCAAGTTCTGTCTCTGTGCCAGCTCACAGGGACTGTCACAGACTCCTGAGCTCAGACTCCTTCTGCTTCTACCTGATTGTGTCATATGACCAACAACACTGTGAAAAGTTTCTCACTTGGAGTGAAATTAAGCCTGGAGTTTAGAAGCCCCACAGGAAGGCCCTCTGCACCATTTTAAGATCTGCAGTGGGGCTGTGTATGGGAAAGAGGGTGAGGGCAAGCTAGAAATGTGATCTGTACACCTCAGGGGTCCTGCATGCAAGCCTCAGAAAGGTGGTTGCTAGGGGCGATTTCTGGGCAGAGTGCGGGGCCAACTAGGCCCCAGGACTGTGCACACAAATTGCTATCCTGCAACAGGCACTGTCTGGGAGATTTACGTGTTGAGCCTTTCCGAAGCAGAAGTGAAGAGACCTGCAGACTGGGCTGCCTCCAAACTCCTCAGGAGCCATCATACCCTGCAAAGGCAGAATAGTTCACTCCACACACTCAGCTGCCCCCATCCCAAGCCTTCAGAGAAGCGAGGGCGAAACTTTGCCCCTATATTGTAAACCTTTTGAATAGAGAAGTAGAGAATAAGGATAACAGTAATAGGATGAAGAAAAGGAGGACTTGTGGCACCTTAGAGACTAACCAATTTATTTGAGCATGAGCTTTCGTGCGCATCGATGCATCCGATGAAGTGAGCTGTAGCTCACGAAAGCTCATGCTCAAATAAATTGGTTAGTCTCTAAGGTGCCACAAGTACTCCTTTTCTTTTTGCGAATACAGACTAACGCGGCTGTTACTCTGAAACCAGTAATAGGATGGGTAGCTCCCCAACAGAGGGTGCTGCTGGGACTAAACCTGTGTGTAGGCAGCCACACATTGAAGCGTCCTGCAGCACCGTTTTGTAAAATGGTTTATAATGTAGTTAGGGGCCCCAGCTGTACCAAGGTAATCGTTGTTAGCACCTGGCTAGCAGGAGCCTTGTTTAAGCATGCGGAAGGTTATCTCAGTTTCCGGGTGACTATCGATGAGCCCGTGGTGAGTAAGACCAGGCCTGGGTAAGTCTAAAGTAAGATATATTGTAATAGCTGACTGAGTGTGCTGGAGTTCTGATCTTCCAGGCAATATAACATCATCCTCTGACAGAAATCGGGTCTGTGACAACAAATATCAAACATAGCGGAGGACATGGTGACAGCTGTGTAATGTTGGAAGGAATGTACAGTTTGCATCACCCTAATGAAAATCTAATGCTAATGTCACAGTGCACTCTAATGGTTATGATATAGCCACTCGTACTGAACAACAGGAAGGACTCCAGCAATAAATCCTGGGCAAATATGAATATAATAGCAATAATACTTAACACTACATAGCGCTTTATATCTTCACAGTGCTGTACATAGAAAGATGCAATATAGTTAAAAATATAAGCAGGGTGTATGAGCTATGGAGAGCTCTTAGACTATAGATTTACTAATCAAATACAATAAGATATAATACAGTGGTCCCCAAACTTTTCAGGGTCGCGCCCCACTTTACCCCTGTGCATGCCCCCTCTGGAGCTGGGGCTGGGAGCAGGGCTGTGGCTCCTGGGAGGAGGGGGGCCCACAGAGAGGGATTAGGGGTCCGTGGCCAGGGCTGAAGCTGGAGGTGGGGCCAGGGCTGGGAACAGAGCCCTGGCCAGGGGCCAAGGCTGGGGGTGGGGCCAGCAGCGGGGCCGTGGCCAGGTGTGGAGCTGTGGCTGGGCCATGGTCGAGGGCTGAGGCTGGGGCAGGGCCAGGAGCTGGGGCCGCAGCTGGGGGTGGAGCCAGAGCAGAGCTAGCAGAAGAGCAGGACTGGGTGGCACTCCCTCTCCACCCTCCATGGGGGCTGGCCCAGGCCCCGCCGTATCCCCCACAAAACGTTCATCCACCATTGGGGAACCTCTGATAGAACAGAATATCAAGACTCAATTTCTATCTGTGTTTGTGTTTCTGAATTTGACTCTGGGATCTGTTTCATTTGCCTAAAACTAGATTTGGTCATTTGCAGCACCCAATTCTTGGTCATAAGAATGAATAAGAAGGATCTGGTGGAAGGAGGCGTCTCCTGGATAACATTTAGTCTCCTAACATTCAAGAGACTTAGAGGGAATTTTTCAAAAGGGCCTAAATGATTTAGGAGCTCAAGTTTCATGAACTCTGTTCCCAGCAATGCCACAGACTTGAAGAAGTCACTTCACCCGTTGGGCCTCACCTTAGCCTCCTGTAAATTAGGAATAGCAATATCTATCTCACCAGGGTATTGTGAAGCTCTGTTTTTTAATATATGTAAAGCACTTTGTGATCCAGAATGTAAGGAATTAAATACGTGCAAAATATTATATTCTTTTTAGAATGCTACCAAAGAAGAAGGGAGATTTTTTCTTTGCATGCCTGAGCTAAGGAGGATTTTTGGTTTTGTTTATATCTAGCATTATCAAACCTGTTTCTGTATCGAAGTCTCAGGATAAATCCACCCTCCTCCAAATTATGGGCTGATTCTCCTCTCACTTATGTGACTTAAATGGTTACTTCTGATAACTCAAACATCAGTGGGAAGAGAATCAGGCCCTTATTTTCCATAAATCATTAAACCTTGTCAGATAGAAAGGGCCAGACCCTCAGCTGGTATAAGTCCGCGTAAGTGACTTTGATGG
Organism: Caretta caretta; assembly: GCF_965140235.1. NCBI lineage: Eukaryota > Metazoa > Chordata > Testudines > Cheloniidae > Caretta > Caretta caretta. The sequence continues at coordinate 83,134,875 of NC_134208.1, forward strand.
ACCAATGCTGATTTACACCAGCTGAGAATCTCACCCAGAGTCCTTAGATCACATTCCTCCCTCTCCAATAAATGTAAGTTTTTTCTTTTCCCAAAATTAAGTTCACACTACACCACTGATTCCGGTTATTGCTTCATCAATGCCAGTGCAACTTTGATATTAGAAATGCAAGTGCACGGGAGAGGCTGATATATTTATTCATGGAGAATAGATTTGAGATCTGTTCCAAACCTGGATTAAAAACACAGAAGCAGGACTTCTATACATGGGCCTGAGTCTCCACTTCTGTGTACCTTGTATAGGTATTCACACCTATTCAAAGGGTGTATAAAATGCGACAAAATCAGAATGATATTGTTTTACCTGAACTTTGCACAGGTGGAAATGACTATACAAAGTGCAGTGCAAAGGAGAATCAGGCCCACTGACTCTCTTAACCAACCCTCAAACTACTCAGTCAAAATGTACATGCAGGTGCTGGAACTAGGGGTGCCTCCCCCCGGCTTGAAGTGGTTTTCGTCAAACACAGTGTTTACAGTTTGTTTCAGTGGCTCTCAGCACCCCCACTGCACAAATTGTTCCAGCACTCCTGAATGTACAGTCTTATAAAAAGTTACAGCTCACAAGGCAACATGCTCCGTCTCTGCTCTATGTGTTTAGCAATCAGTTTAGTTGGCAAACGTACTAAATCCTTCAGTCTGCATTTTTCAGGGATTAAGTTTGTTTTAGAAAGCACAAATAGCTGACTATCAAACTACTGTACCTTCCCACTACTTTGCAATGCGGCATTTGATTCAACATACCAGTGAGAGCTTGCGGGGCAGCTGAATTGGGTATTGTAGCTGCATCCTGAGGGATTGAACTAATATCAGGTTCTGGTGTGCTTCTTGGAGGAGAGATTGCTAAAGGAGTCATCAGAACACGCGACTTCAGCTGCAAGACATAACCAATTTGGGTAATGAAAATATATACAGTGCATTTTATTTTTATCCCTCACATTTCACTTCCACTGAACTCCCATTTATTAGCAATTTGCTCTTGCATCATTTTACTTCCAGCCAAGAGACTCCTTTCACTCTTTGAAAGATAATGGACTAAAAGAAACTGACATTGATTTGCAATGAACAGTAACACTTTAAGTAGCAGGATACAGTATTATACCCCCATTGTGTTCTTATTTACACTTGAGCAAAGTGGGTATAAAATCAAACACACTGCAATGGGGCATTTTACACACATTCTACTCAGGTTTAAATAACTAGCCGAGGCTCAAAGCAGCAGAGAATCGGGCTCTTTTTTCTACATAGTAAATTAGGGCCAAGTTTTGCTCTCAGTTACACAAGTGTAAATCGGGTGCAAAACTCAATGACTCAAGTGGGGCGAATGAAAATGGGATTTGACTCTTAACATGGTTTACGGGTTAGTATCATGTTTTTACTATCTAGTAAATGTCAGTTGCTATGTAGTTACACTTAGTAATCCTGCTAACTTGTGGTACGATTTTGAGACAAAGAGTTCATCTACACAGCAAAACAAGTACTGCCGCAGTGAGTCTCAGAACCCAGATCAACTGACTCTGGCTCACGGGTCTCACACTACAGGGCTAAATGTAGCAGTGTAGATGGTCAGGCTTGGACTGGAGCCTGGGCTCTGAAGACTGGCAAGGGGAGAGGGGGTTTTTGCTGGGTAGACATACCCATAAGCTCTGTGAGTATTTACTGTGTAATAATACGGTGCAATTACCCTGCCAATGTCGATCCAATCAAATGATGGCTGGTTACCTTGTAATTAAAGAGTACTGGCACGATGATATATGGGCCCTGAAAGCATCACCCTCATTTTGTCTTTTGGTATAGTGATAAGCTTCAAGAGCACATGACTGAATATTGGCTATTCTCCAGCACACGAAATGCTGAATTCCACATTCTACATCTGCCAGTTCAAGATCTTCTTCTTACAACTGATTTTTCTTTGTTTTTAATGGACAGACTACAGAATGCTAGAGAACAATGGTTTGGGGAAAATTAAACAGCTTTAACGTCCATACTCATTATAAGGGATGTCGCTGCCTACGAACCTTCACCCAAACCAGCGAAGGTGTGCAAAGCGTCCTTTAGGCTCTACGGAAGTCGGCACCATTAGCTGCAACCCCAAACCATGACCAAGATCTTGTGGAGAGACAGACACTCTTTGATAAAGACTTGTCTTGTCCAACAATTTATTGGTAAGACAGGTATCTGCCAATGGTTGCAAATGCTTAAAACAGCCACCACTTTGTTTCATCACGGTGGTAAAAACAGCTGGATCAGGAGTCTGATCCGAAATCTACGGAACTCAATAAGAGTCTTTCCATTGTATTTCATGGACTTTGGATCATGCCCCAAATACAGACTCATTCCAATTATTGCTTCAGCATCTCTTGAGCTCAGTTGTGTAATAATACCACCATCTAGCTCTTCTAGTGCGCTTTTTGTCAGTAGGTCTCAAAGCACTTTACAGAAGAGATCTATATTATTCTCATTACTTCCTCACACAGCATACAACCATCCTGTGGAACTCATTGCCAGGGATGTTGTGAAAGCCAAAAGTATAGCTGGGTTCAAAAAAGAATTAGATTACTTCATGGAGGATAGTTGCATCAATGGCTATTAGCCAAGATGGCCAGGGATGCAACCCCATGCTCTGGGTGTCCCTCTGACTGCTAGCGGCTGGGACTGGATTACAAGGAGTGGATCACTTGATAATTGCCCTGTTCTGTGCATTCCCTCTGGCATTGGCCACTGTCAGACGACAATTTACTGGGCTAGATGGACCAGCAGTCAGCCCTAGGATGGCTGTTGTTACAGCTGAGAAAACCAAGGCACAGAAAAGGGAAGCAACTGGCCCACAGTCACCCAGCAGCAGAGCTGGGTGACTATGGGCCAGCTGAACCCATGTCTCCTGAATCCGAGGCCAGGGATTTATCCACTAGGCCACACCACCTCCCCTAGAAGCAAATACTTTTGTTCTAAATAAAAAAAAACAACTTCCTGTTGCAGTTGGAGCAATTTCTGTTGGAACTATCTACCTGACCCAGCCTGCCATACAGCCAATCACCCCTCCTTAAAACACACTTCTTCATGAGGTTTCTAAAACCTAGTCTTGCTCCAGAATGCTTGATACAATATATACCTAATAAAATCAAATCTAAACTTCATCACCATGCTCTTTCTTGTACCCCAGCCCCCTCCGTTGTCTGATTAGATTGTGAGCTCTTTAAGGCAGGGACTTCATCTCCTTGCTAGCTGGAAAGAGACAAGCTCATTTGTGGTACTATAGAACAATAATACTACTGCGATTACTTTTCATTCAGCCTTACTGTGAAGACACAAAGCAAAAGTCCCTGCATTTGGTATACTTAGTGGCCCTTGGTGCAAAATCAAAACCATGGGACTGACTAGCACATTCAAAGGAGCTGAAATATTTATGAGATGATTGCAGAGTTACTATTGCCTACTTTTTTTTGGCCAGGTTCCCGGGGCAGCAGGATGCACACGTGTGGGCATGAAATATTGTATATTAGCATTTTGTACAGTGGCTCACATAGCTTGTTGATTAAATGGGCTACTGTGATGTTAGTTGTGTCATTATTCATTACGATAAATAATGATCCATATATAGGACTAGAGGGGTACCTGGTGTTTTATAAACAAGTAAGATGATCAATGCCACTTAAGTTGATGGAGGAAGAGGGGGGTTAAACATGTGCTAAAAGTTAAGAATTGGTTAAGTGCTTTGCTGAATCAGGGCCTAATTGTTCAATCCATTTCTGAAGCATGCTAAGCTCTTGGACCTGATAAGATCTTGTGGCAATGAGCTCCACAGGCTAATTGTTCATTGTTTTAAAAAGCATTTACTTCACCAGTTTTAAATTTGCTGTGATATCAGGTTATAAAACATGGTTTCCTGATTTAAGTCAATGCACAGGTCAGGCCTGCAGGGAGCTAGGCAGGTAACCAGCCATCATTTGATTGGATCGACATTGGCAGGGTAATTGCACCGTATTATTACACAGTAAATACTCACAGAGCTTATGGGTATGTCTACCCAGCAAAAACAAAAGTTCAGGTCAGGTGATTCATTCTGGTCCATTCTCTAGCAGCATTATGCTTAGTTCAACACTTAGAGAACCTTTGGGTGTTAAAATTAGAATTGAGAAAGTTTGCTCAGAGCCACTGGTGATTTTTAAACCATTAAAATCAATGGTGGTGGGGAGGAGGAAGATAAGCGTTGGAAAGTCTTAAGCTGGAGCTGGTTTGGGGTTTGCAGAATGTGGTAAGGCAGAAAGTGAAATTGTTACTTTATCCATGGTAGTGTGGGTTGATGCTACAAAACTTATAGTGTCCCTCATGCTGGAGTTCTGTGCTCCTTCTCTCAGTTAGGGTTGCCAGCTGTCTAATTGCACAAACCCAAACACCCTTGTCTCTCCCCTGCCATGCCCCTGCCCCGAGGCCCTGCACTTCCCCGAGGCCCCGCTCCCCACTCGCTCCATTCCCCCTCCCTCCATCTCGCTCTCCCCCACCCTCGCTCACTTTCACCTGGCTGGGGCAGGAAGTTGGAGTGTGGGAGGGGGTGAGAGGTGCAGGCTCCAGGTGGTGCTTACCTCGCGTGGCTCCTGGAAGTGGCGAGCTGTCTGGCTCCTAGGCTCAGGGGAGGCCAGGCAGCTCTATGCACTGCCCCTGCCTGCAGGCACCACCCCCACAGCTCCCATTGGCTGTGGATCCCAGCCAATGGGAGCTGCGGAGTCGGTGCTCGGGGTGGGGGAAGTGTGCAGAGACCCCTTGGCCGCCTCTGCACCTAGGAGCCAGAGGGACATGCCAGTTGCTTCTGGGAGCTGCATGGAGCCAGGGCAGACAGGGAGGCTCCCTTAGCCCCGCTGTGTCGCAGAACTGACTTGTAGTGGCTATTAAAATCTGGAGTGGTTTCAGTAGCAACCAGGAGATTGATTCCGATTCCAGGAGACTCCCAGCCAATCTGGGAGGGTTAGCAACCCTACTCAGTCTGATTTGGTTTGTTTGTTTTTGTTTTGGGGAAGGGGTACCCAAAAGTGGTATTTTATTTGTGGTTTGGCTGTTTGTCCTTCTTAGTGATTCACAGCAGGCTGGCCTCAAACTTGACTCACACACGCTAGTCCCCCCCAACCCCCAAGAGCTCAAGCCTCCTGAATCACTTTAACAGGAGCCCTTCGTGAGGTGAGCGCTGCAGATCTGTCAGCTTATGCATCTTTAACATTTTCTTCTGCATCTTCATCCTAGTCAGAGTATTCAGGCTGGTGCTTAAGAGGAAATAAACAGGGTACTAATCCACTGTGAGCTCACTAGTTTGGAGGCCTCTTTCTTTCTTTCTTTCTTTCTTTCTTTCTTTCTTTCTTTTAGTGAACAGTTTTCTGCAAATCTAATTAAAACTGAATTTGCACTAAAGCATTGAGGTACAAATAAATGCTACTTCTAGGGGGAAGGAAGGGGGGAATTTTATACTTAGACCATAATAAAGTAACAGCAGGATTACAGGAGATGATATAGTAACAGTGCTGCTGAAGCTTAAATGCCTTTGGAGACTGAGTATCTCAGTCTGACTTATTGCTGTCCATGAGTCTCTGAATATTTAATACTAACACTCTTCTTTTCTTGGGCTGACTCTGTTCTTTTGGAAATCTAACCAAACCCATGACAGACTGTGAGTTTATGAAGAAAATAGGGCAGATGTAGAAGAAAAATGAAAAACAGAGAGAGCCAGACAGTCAGAGCAAATGTGTTGAAATGGTGTAGAATATATGGAAAATCCTCCCTGTAAATCATTCAAATATATTTTATGCACAGAGTCAAAATGAAAGCTCATGAATGATTCGTGGGACTATATCTAGCCATGCCCCAACCAATATGACAACAGGTTCGTGGAAATGTCAGAGCAAATGATTCGAGGGCAGAATGTTCAGTAGTTAAACCAATCCAATGGATGATACAGTATGTAAATTAGATCCATGCCCTGATCGTATATTTCTTATTCACTCATAAGTGTCATTGATGTCAGTGAGCATTTTACATAAGTGGTACAGTACATTTAGGCTTAAAGAAAGGCACTGGGTTGAGTCACGGGGTGGTTTATTAATATAGCTAACCCATTACTTATGCCACCATATGCTGAGAATTAAGACCGAAAGAGAGGGAAGGCATTCTTAGTTTTCTAGGCAGATTCTCTGTCACAATGTATAATGCTTCAATGGATCCTGAGCCCATCCAGCCAATACAGATTAGAGCAGTCTTCAGACTTCTCCAGCTTGCACTGCTGACAGAAAGCCTCTTGCAGTATGCTCCCCTCCTCTGGTCCACTCACGTGCGCAAGCACAACAGAGACATAGCTGAGGATCTGGCCCCAAATATGTATTGTTACTAATGTTCAGCACGTAGGAACAAATTTTCAAAAGCTTTGCCAGGGGATTGAGCTAATGTTTTGCCATTGGTTTTAACGAGGCCAGGATTTGACCAGTTGAAACCAATGGACATTTAGCTTGAGTAATCTTTATAGGACTGGGGCCTTTGTACAGAAAGGATGAAATGCTGTCCCCATGGAAATGAGGGGGAGTTTTATCATTGACTTCACTGGGGCCAGGATTTCACCTAATAAGTCTACATGTACAAAAGCATGCAGTCTATTTTGTCAACAGTCTGTCTATCTGTCTTAGGTACTTATATGCCCTCCCAGCCATGGTATCTGAGCACCTCACAATCCTTAACATGTTATCCTTGCAACTCCCCTCTGAGGTAGGGAAGTGCTATTATCCCTATTTTACAGGTGGGAAACTGAGGCACAGAGAGACTAAGGGTAACATTTAAAAAAATGCCTAAATGACTTAAGAGTCTAAGTGCCATTTTCAAAAGTGATCTAGGCAATTAGAAGCATGTCTACACTGCAATTAGACTGCTGTGGTTGACCTGATTCGGACTCGGGCTGAGGGGCTGTTTAATTGCGGTGTAGACCTATGGACTCAGGCTGCAGCCGGAGCTCTAGGACCCTCCCACCTCGCGGAGTCCTAGCCCCAAGGCTCCAGCCTGAGCCTAAATGTTTACATACAATTAAACAGCGCCTCAGCCCGAGCCAGCTGGTGTGGGCCAATCACAGGTTTGTCCTTGCAGTGTAAACATACCCTATGTTCCATTGCCTTTCGGTGAGACTTCAGCTCCTAAGTGGCTTCTGAAAATGGAACTTAGGCTCCTAAGTCACTTGGTATCTTTGAAAGTGTTACCCTAAGTGACTTGCCCAAGGTCACACAGGAAGGCTGTGGCATAGCAGAGAATTAAACCTGGGTCTCCTGAGTCTCAGTCCAGAACCCTTACTGAGGGACCATCCGCCCTACACTTCTGGCATTCACTTTGGACACTTCTGGGACACATTTTTCCTCTAGGAATTCCTACTCTTTGAAGAACAAGGGAAGCAAATTAATACCCCCTTCTAAGTAATAGTAAGAGCCTATTTCTGCAACTTTGCCTCCCATTGAGTAGTACTTATACTCATGAGGTGTCATGTTGGTTTCAATGAGATCACACAGATGAATAAGTGCTACTCAGCATCACGAAAGGTTGCAGAACTGGGCTTTCAGGCTGTAATCCTGCAACTGGTTCCCCAAAGTGGCACCACGTGGAGGCTTACTGAAGTCAATGGGGCTCACTGGCTAAGTAGGTTCAAGGGTGCACCTTTGTAAATCTGACTGTGGGATCAGGGCCCATGCTTGTTACACAAACTAGAGATATTGCCAGAGGTCTCCAACCAGAAGGTAATGAAAACTAGAGCTGGGAGAATTTTTTTTCAGCAAATAGTAAATTAGATAAAAAGGGTTTTTTTCAGATGCCAAAACTATTTGCAAAGTTGGGATTGAATCCGATGAATAATATTGTACGGGGGAAAAAAGATTTTTTTAAAAAGTCAAAACAGTTTGTTTCAGCCATTTTGAAACACAACAGTTTGAAACACAAACAGTTTGACTTTTTGTTTCAAAATGTTTCATTTTGAAATTTAACTACTTTCTTTAAAACAAACAAGCAAATAAAAAGGATAAAAAATAAATCCAAAAGGACATCAAGCAAAAACCTGAAAAACATTTGTTTCAGGTCAAACAAAACATTTCATTCAACCTGAAATGATTTTTTTTTTATTGTTTCAGCAAGAAAAACAGGAAAAAGTCAGTTTTAATTCAAAGTGAACCAAATTTTTTAATTGAAGTTTTTGGTTAGGTCTGTGACTCCTCCCCCCAACCCTCCTAAAAAAATCAGCCATTCACTCAGCCCTACTGGAAACATACTCTACCATATACTGTGGTAACACCTCATGGACGTGGAATGAGTTATGGGTCAAGTGTCAGCATTAACACTTCACTCCATCATTTGTCATGATTTGCATCACAGCTTTAATCATAGAATCATAGAATATCAGGGTTGGAAGGGACCTCAGGAGGTCATCTAGTCCAACCCCCTGCTCAAAGCAGGACCAACCCCAACTAAATCATCCCAGCCAGGGCTTTGTCAAGCCGGGCCTTAAAAAACTCTAAGGATAGAGATTTAATGTAGCTTAGACATCACTTCTGATATGTTTATACAGTGACTAGGACAGCAGTACAAAGAGACTACACCCAACAGGATACTTGTTCCCTTTAAGTGAAAGAGCAATATGTCAAGGGCAAAAAAAGTGAGACATATCAGAATCTGTTTAACCCTATAAATTACTTGAGATAAGAATTTACGGCAACAGTCATCACAATCAGAAAGGAAAAGCGTTTAGAACAGGAGGAAAACATCTGATGAAATCTTAGAACAAGAGCGATGCTGAATGAGCAGTGTCTCGGGGAGAAAATTTAACTGGATGGGGCATGTTGACATGAGGTATGAGACTTTCGAAACACGTTGACACTAAAAGCAAATAGCTGTCTATGTAAAAAAAGTCCATGGGTCATTAGATTCTACATTGTGTATGATACAATGTCTTTGTTGTTCAAATCTCAGTCAAAAATAAATTTAAATCCAGGCTGTAAATTCATAGTTTGCTAAAATTCAGAAAACATTTGTCCATCTGTTCTGTAATAATGCAGCTCGCTGGTTGCTATATCGAAGTTGGTTGTCTGCCATTTGGGCATGGAGTCGCTTTTAAAAATGCATAGAAGTCTCATGGTATCAGAAAGTCATACAATTTGTGAGCTAATTAAATCAAGCGAGAGCTACGCATCACAAGATGTAATCTTTGACTGGCGCTCAGAGTGTGTTTTTATTGAGAGCTGTGCATTTCAGCAGAGGACACCGTATACACAGAGTCTTAGCAGAAACATTGCTTTGGTGTGCAAATCCTATAAAGCAAATAAATAGCATGAGGCCAGATGTGTTGAACGTTACAGACTGTGAATGTCAACTTCAGAAACTTAAGCCAGCAGCTAGAAAAAGATGTCTTATTTCTGTCCTTCCTGCATCAAGAAATAGCATTGCCCCTACAGATGCCATTCACACACACTGGAGGCCAGAAATGATTGCGTTAAAGCAGATCCCATAAATAATGAATGATCTCCAATTCATTGCTTTTCTTTCTTCTCCTAATGCTGCCAAGAAATGTGGAGCCACTGAGACCCAGGAGAGGGAATGTTTTTTGCCAGACCATCCTCCGCTAATTATGTAAAACTCTTATTGATGCTCAGTCAGAATGGAGGAGCAGATCTATGGACCTATGATAATGTATACAGCTAAGGCTCTGTCCCTAAAGGTGTCACTGCATGGAAAGTGCTGAGGACTTGGACAAAGTAATGAGACTCCTCAACTCCCACTCAAGGGAATGGAGATTGGAAGAAGAAATAAAGGAATGTTAAGGCACTAGTCTAGAACCTGGGAAACTCAGGTGCAATTCCCTGCTCCACCAGAGGCTGTCTGTGTGATCGTGGACAAGTCACTTAGCCTCTCTGTGCCTCCGCTTCCCATCTGTGAAATGGGCATATTGGCACTTTCCTACTTCACAGCAGTGTTGTGAGGATAAATACATTAAAGATGGTGTGGTGCACATTTCCTGCAGTGATGTAAGCCAGACAAATAGGTATAATAGAGCGCTCAATGCCTTGGAGAATCAGTACATAAAGACGATTTGAAACAAGTCTATTTGATTTCTTTTGGCTGCAGCAGTGCTTTACGTCTCTTGGGGACAAAACTCTCTCTTCAACAGGGCTGGAGGCATTGGAGATCCAATTTTTTAAACATTTGGATTGGCTACATTATATATTTCATAACTGCTGTGCCACTGTTACTCACTTTGCAGTTCCATTGTTTCCGATCCTGCTATTGTTTCCTTCTCTTTGCTGAAAGTCTTCTGTATTTGGTAAAACTACAGTCTGAGGAGGGGAAGGACTGGGATGAAGAAACAGATTCACCAGAACATTTTCAGATTAAAGTTGAAGTGCAGTGCTACCGTACTAAAAACTGGGAGCCAACTAGTGGGGTGGTAGCAGCAGGAGGCCTGGGTTCTGTTTCCAACTCTACACACAAACTTGTTGTGACGCTCGGGCAAATAATTTAATCAGCTTGTGACTCTGTTTCCCCATCTGTAAAGCAGAGTTAGTATTATCCAAGCACTGGAGAGCATCTGGAGATTTTTTGGTATAAACATACCCCAAAGGTGCAAATGTTGCTACTAATAAATACTTAGCGTAAAACAATCAAAAAGTTCCAGTTCCAGTGTACTGACGTAATACACTGGTATTTATTATGCACCCTTTTGGCACCACATAAATAATAACTCTTAAATAAAACAATAAATAGTGTACCGGAAAATAGCTAGTTATCCCGTATTAAAATAAATAAACCACAACATCCTGCAGTAATTGTTCAAAACACCACTACTTGTTATAATGTTTCTACAGTATTTTGAACAGTTACTATAGAATCCTTCAGTATTTCCATAGCGGACACCAAAGCCTGTAATTGAGCTGGATGTGTGTTTAATGCTACTTTGTCATTCGCTTACATTATTCACAAGTATGTTACTAATGTGAAATCTTAAAAGGTGAAGGGGAACATTTTTTATGGGACCTGGATAAAGGACTTGGGAGATGTTCTCTAGCCATTGGTGAATCTGTTTTTAGTGTGTATGCATGCACAGCACCCGGACCTCTGGATGGCCACTTAAAAATTTGAATCAATCGCATGAGGGGACAGTGAAAAACCAGGTGCTGGATGAGTGGTGAGGGCAGGGAGAAGACAGCAAAGGAAGGAGAAAGTATCAGTGGGTGGCGAGAGAGGCACTGGAGATGGTGCAAGGTGCTATGGTAAGATTAGTATGGGATGAAGGAGAAAATTCTTCACCCCTAGTAAGGCAAAGTCTGGCAAGGGAGGGCAAGATGGATGGATGGGGAGGATGAGGAAGGTGTCATAGAATCATAAAATCAGAAGACTGGAAGGGACCTTGAGACCTGCACTCATGGCAGGACTAAGTATTATCTAGTATCAGAGGGGTAGCTGTGTTAGTCTGCATCCGCAAAAACAACGAGGAGTCCGGTGGCACCTTAAAGACTAACAGATTTATTTGGGCATAAGCTTTCATAGCTTATGCCCAAATAAATCTGTTAGTCTTTAAGGTGCCACCAGACTCCTCGTTGTTTTTAAATATCATCTAGCCACCTATAGTCATAGTCATAGGAACAAGGTAGAACATGGCAGAGAGGGAGGAGACTGGATAAGAGGGACCATCAAAGGGATGGGGGGGAGGGGCTAAAACCAGGCAGTTTCAGATTAAGGCAGGATTTTTGCCAGGCCCTGTGGTTTGAGGGCAGCCTCCTGCAGCATTGGGTCTGAGCAGCAGACAGCACAGCACATGGCTGATTACTACTGGCTGGGAACCTCTGGCTAGAAGGGGACCCTCGGAGGAGACAATACACCACAGTGCCCTCAACCCCTCACATCAAGCATTGACGAGGTCTGACAGAAGGCAGTAGGCAAGCAGTAGCAGAGGGTACAGCTCTTCCAGATCTTTCCCTTCTCTCTTTTCTGATTCTGGTTCTGATTCAGTAACACACTTAAGCATGTGTCTAACTTTAAGCACATGAGTTGTCCCACTGAATTCAATGTTAGGCACATACTTAAGTCCTTTCTGAACTGGGCTCTGAAGTCAACAGGAATCCTTCCAGTGGCGTATGGCTCATGTCCTTGGGGCCTTAGACTGTAAGCATTTCAAAGCAGGGATTGTCATGGGGCACAATGGGGCCCCAGCTTGCTTGAGGTCTCTCGGTGTTAAATAACAGAAGAGGCACATGTAATGAGAGGTTGAATAACATTATTCAGGAAGCCTTGGGGAGGCTTAGAAGACAAAGGATTTCCAACTGTAGGTGGGATCTTTAGTGCGTAGGTGTAACAGGCTAGCAATGTTACCTGGTCCTGTTATCATTTGTTGGCTGAGCTCGGAAAGGACTGAGTGGGTTCTCCTGACTCACAGAGCCAAGTGGCTGTTATCCCACCTGGATATAAGAGAAGCAGGAGCAGCTTGAGCAGAGAGAATGTAAGCCGAGGGTGAGCAGCCCTGAAGTGGGAGCTTGAGAAGCAGCCAGACCTGGAAAGAAAGCTTGAGGTGAACCTTACGTTATTGTAAATGTATTTGTTACGACAAAATCCCAGAAGAGGATGGCGCAAGAAGAGTTTCCCAGCCAGGAAGAGAATTAACCAGTGTTTGGGCTTTTCTTTAAGGAAGATTGGAAAAGGCACTACCTGTTCACAGGAGTCCCTGGAGTTTCTGTTTAGGATCTTTAGCAGTTTATTATTTTCTAACTTTTGGCAATTTGCCATCTTTCAGAAACAGCCTGCGTGTCTATAATTTTCTGGGTGAAATAAAGTAACACGAGTAACAAACATGCATTATACATCTCCCTGCCTTCAGAAATGCACTGAGAAAACAACAGAGCAATCTGCTGCCAACAACACCCACCTAACTAACTAGCTTGTTTACACTTCCAAACACATTCTCCTTATTCATGCTCTTCCCACGGCACAGCTTGGTGGCTAGCTCCAAACACGCAGCATCTTCCTTGGCAGGAGAAGCGATAAAGACCTACATTTGGTAATCTCCAGCAGCCCAAATCCCCTCCCCCCAAATTCAGAGCAGAATTTGGTCTACTGTCTTCATAGCAAGAACTAAAGATGAGGCTGTCCTCACTAGGGCCTGGTCTACACTACATAGTTAGGTTGACATAAGGTAGCTTACGTTGACCTAATTTTGTCAGTGTCAGCCTTGCTCCCGCCAATGTAAGTGCCCCACTACAGCGACATAATAACTCCACCTCCACGAGAGGCGTAGGGCTTATGTTGGTTAGTTAGGGTGAGGCAGCATCTGTATTGACTCTGCGTTACTTACACTGGAGCCATGAAATTGACAAGAAAGCTGGGCGGCTAGACCCCGCTCCCAGCTGGGAGTTGGAGCAAGAAGCCCCAGGCAGCTTCCTCCTGGTGGGGAACAGGGAGCGGAGGGTGGCCCGCCTGCCGGGAGCCTGTGAGGCAGCCAGGCTTAGCTGCCAGCAGAGCTGAGAGCCCGGGCTCTCAGCTCCCCACACTGCTCCTCTTAGGTCGGTGGAAGTGCTCCTGGTGGGGACACACACCACAGACCCAAAGAGGTTAGTGAGGACATGCACCACTGCAGTAATTACTGTGGTGGCTGTAATTACCTAATATAGGTCAATTTACGATTCTAGTGTAGACATACCCTTAAGGCATAAAGTTCCAGTTCACTATCAGCGACAGGTTTTAAATCTTCTCTCCTCACCTAGTTTAAATGAAGTCTGTGGGCTCAGTCCAATTGCGACCTGGCAAGTGTCCCCATGACACGAACTAGCAGCCCAGCTGGCAGCCTCAGCAGAGAGCTGAAGGCATGGCGACTGGAAGTGAACTATCCTTCTATTCCTAGAAGAGGTTCCTCCAGGTCAGGTTTGAAGCCTGGGGAAGCTGGCACTGCTCCTGCCTGTGCTGATATCGTCTCATGGACAGAGACACGTTCCGTCTTCAGGAGTCTCAGTCTGGGAACACTCTAAACTCCAAAGTCTCTGAGAGCTGTCACTGCACTCCCCTGGAACCCTAGCTGTAATGCATTACACTGAGAGCCGGTCACAATTTTTCAAACCAAAAAGTGTCATTGAAAAATGGCCTTTTCTCCAAAAATACACATTTCTTTTTTAAAAATCCATTTTCCCCAAATTTCAAGTAATTTTAATGAAAACTTCTATTTTTTCCACCCAATTTCCCGTTTCTTTCTTCTTTTCTCGTTGAAAAAGAAAAATAAGAGTGGGTGAGGGAAGAAAAAAATCAGAACACCAAAAAATGTGAATGAAATTTCCCAATTTTTTTTTTTTGAAAAATAAGTTATTTTCAAATACTTCCAAATGAAAACATTTTCAACAGTTTCGCAATTTCCCCCCATTTTTTATCAGTTTGATGAATTACTTGAAGAGAAGCTTAGTTCTTGTTCTATTATTGCATTGCACCACAAAGGCCTTTGATGCATTTATCTTATATTTCAAATTTCATGTCTATTGTACTATATCCTAAAGCAACAGACACAATCATTAACGGCAGAGGAACCTGGGGAGTGGCAGGGTTGAGTATATGTACCTTGTACCCGGGTTTTCTTCCTCTCTTCTTTGGGATCTTCACTACTGGCAAGGAACCAGACGGCGCTGAATAGAGATTGTGAACAGCCATTTTCATCGGAGTAGAATGGAGTGGGGGTCTTCCTCGTTTTCTACCGGGTATTCTTGGAGACTGCATGTCAACAGTACCCAGTCTTGGAGGCAGCGAGGACAAGTGACTCATATGCAGAGGAGCTACAAATCAACAAACAACAACAAAAAACACCAAGCATTTTTTGTTGTTTACATTGAAAATAATTTTTCAAACCCTGCAAAAGTCAAGGCAATTTTTTCACTTTATTATTTTGTCTTACTGCAACCCTTACTCAAACAAGTTGTGCCACTGATTTCAAATGGGACTACCTGATGTGCAAGAACTACTCCCAGGAGCAAAGGGTGTAAGATTGGGACCAAGGGAAGTATGTTAAAGAAAGGCAATTTACCACTATTATGGTTAAATATTTACTCTCTGCAATTTTTCTAGCATCTGTTACTGAACTACAATAAGCAGGTTTTTGTCACCATGTTCTGTCATTCCCCCACAACTCCGTGAAGGCGATGGAGTTGAGCAGGTTTAATGGAGCAGAATCTAGCCCATTTTCTCGCATTCAGCTTTTAATAAACAAAGTAAGTTTACAAACATATGCAAAATATTGAGGGAATAAAAGTTTCCTCACAGCTTCTGGCAAAAAAAACACTAACGAAAGATGTGAAAACCCAAAGAAAAAATTGAATTTTCATATATTTGTCTGTCCAGCCATTTGTTCTTCTGGACTACAAATCCAGGTGCCATTCCTCCCATTACTGGTTAGTAATGCAGTGTTGCCAACTAGTGTGATTTTACCATGATTCTCATAATATCTGGTGGTTTTCTTAAAACCCCACTCCCTGAGGCAAGTGATAAAATGAGAATCCCAGCTTTCATTGTTAAAAATACATTTCTAACCCTCATGGTAGTAGAGAAAAGCCTGAAAATATGCTCCAAGTGCATGGCTAGGAAAGCAGAAGGCAATTAAAAAGAACCCCTCCCAAATTATTTTTAAAAATCTCATGATTCTGGAGACCTGGTTTGTGATTTGAATGCTTACGGCTGACAATATAGTACTGTAGACCCACTTACTTCAATTGGATTATTTACAAGAGTGAGCAATATGCCTGGTAATAAGTGTTTGCAAGAGTAGGGCTCAATATATCATGGAGGTTCAAAAATATTTTGCCTAATCAAAAGGTTGAATATAAATTTCGAGTACATGATTGACAAACAAGACTCCCATTGATGCATTTATTTGTACTTTTTTTTTTTTTTGGTTGCTGTTTATTACTGGATCAGAAAAAAAAGCCCCCAACACCCCACAAAAATAGATTTACTTTTAACATGTTAACGACAGTTTTTTAGTACAATGATGGGGACTTGCTCGGCGTGAACAGACCCATGATGTACTGTAAGATTTGCAGACCAGTTAACAAATTATTAGTGCTTAACACCAGCCGCACAACACTCTCAAGCAAATGGTAGATGCCGTACACCAGAGCAAAGCAAATGCTGCAGGATAAATATAGAGTGCCTAAATTAACAGAGTGGCCAGGGGTGGTGCAGTTAGGCTCCCTAGATGAACAACACTAACTCAGGAACTATGTGGAAACCCACTGTGTAAATCTTATCTTCACACAAAGTCAAATCTCCTCTGTATTTGCAGGTTGTTCTTGCACAGAGGCCGGGTTAAAAGCAGCAGGTTGAACAAGCGTGAGTCAAATGGAAAGGTTCTCTGTATCTTGAGCACCACAGCTTCTTTCCTTCCTTCTTATACAGTGCATGGTTTTTTTACTGTGATACTTTCCGAATGATGCCTTCGGATCCTCTACTGCCACCCAAAACAAAAATTCTTCTTGAGATTTCAGATCATCTTAGAATCAGGTGGTTTCCAAGGAAAAGAAACAGAAGATGAAGCATATCAACATCCTGGGTGTGACTCACAGACACAGACATCAAAGTTTGGCACAAAAAAGTTAGTTTTTTTCTTTTTAGTTTGCTTTTTATAAGGACTGAAAAAATAATACTTCACAGAGGAGACTCTCAGGCAGTCAGAAACCTAAAGTAGCATGGGTTTGTACTTTGCATTTGTATTTGTTCATTTATGAGAAAGGACAAAATGACAGGGAATAAGGGCCTGATCCAAAACCCATTGAAGTCAATGGAGAGACTCCATGAGCCAATGGAAAGATGCCCATAGTCTTTCCTTTGACTTCACCGGGCTTTGGATTAGCCCTTACATCCCCACTCCAACCTTTGCATGTCTTATATTTGAATACAAAATGCTGTTCAGTGGACATCTGATACAGGAATAACCTGTTCAATGAAGTTACAGTCCATGTATGTATCACCTGGAGTGAATGCAAATGATGATCTGACATTTTAAAGGAATAAACCTCTTAAGTGAGAAAAAACATGTGAATGGATTCACGTAATAAGCCAGTACAGTCAATATGATTCAAAGAACCCTCTCTTCTTGACTATATTGAGTACATTCAGAGAACAAATTGACTTTGTAAGCCAAAGGATCCTCACTATTGAACTTTTTCTGTATTTATCTACCTACCTTAGGCATTTCTAATGCTCCTAGCACTGTTGTTTCCGGGACCCAAGCAGTAAAGTACAATAGAAGCTATAGGGTGTTCCACACAAGGCATAACCAAATGGCAGGGTATGCAATTATACAAGTGTGTCATCCTGACAACACCACTTTGTATGTTCTTGTACAGTATGTACACGTTCCTGCCCCTGGTGCATTGGCATGAAGTCCATCACCAAGAGCCTCACTCTAAAGCCCAGGTGTTGATAGAACGCCCTCTCTCTTCACTGTTCAGATCACAAATGCCTTAACAACAACTGAAAATACAGTTGCTCTAAGCCATCCCCTGGGATAGTCTTACACTATCACATCAAGAGTCTATTTTATTGAAGTTAGTTTTATGAAGCATAAAGTTCTCTGAGCACAGGCCTAGGAACTGGCAAGTGGAGAAAAGATGGTGGGGGAGGGAGTGTACTGCTAGGGTAATGAACATACTAAAAGTGTGCTAGTCTGAGACTGACTTTGTTTCCAATGTTTGATTTTCAAACACCAAAAGCATAATAAACCACAACCAACCACACACACTAAAGCTGCCAATGAAAACAACATACACGTAGGAAGGTGGTTAGGACAGATGAGCTGAAACCGCTGGACAGATGACGTGACTACTGTCTCTGAACCTCAGAGGCTTTCTTATCACAAAGCCACTTCCTGTTCTCAAAAAAGCGCCTCTTGCAATGGCCTGAGGGGAACATGCCTCATGGAACCTGTGTCCGCTGCTCTGTGTGTTTTACTTTGTCAGTGTCTGGGTGGGCGCCTGTCACTTCCTCATGATCCAAGCATTGTAAATAGAATTCTGAATGTCCCCAGGAAACAGGGAAACAGTGTCTTCTTTGGTTTTGTTTAGTGATTTCTATTCCTTCTGTGGGAGTGACCCACAAAGGCAGCTATGTCATAAGCCCTTGGTGTGGATGATATAACTGTTTCTTGGGAAGATTGCCAGCGTCTTTCTGTTTGAATTCTAAGATTCTCATCCACGTGCAATGGCAATAACTCTGACATACTTGCTATAATATTTCTTCTGTTCTAGATTCCTTGTGCATAGTTCTTGTGTAATTACTACAGTGTCAATTATCTTATGCCCGAGAAGCACATCAAATGTTGGCAATAAAGTTTTTATCCTCTGCCCAGAAGACTATGAACTAGTGATCTCTTGAATCTGCCAGGACTTTTTAAAAAAATCAAGATTTTTTATGTCTGTACTGGCTTCCCGGCTAACCCATTTGACTCTGCATACCACGGTCTTGTATTTGAACTGATGCACCAAAACCAAAAACTCATCTACTGTATAAATATATTGTAATTACTACATTTGATTGCAAAGATGACCAACAACCTGATTCCTCTCTCATTTACATTAGTGTAAATCAAGAGCATCTCTACTGAAGTCAGTTGTCTTACAATGATGTAAAACTGGTGTCACAGAAGAATCAGGTCCTTTTTCTTCCCTGTATTATTTAATGTATTTAAATTTAAATAGCAATATTTTTAAAAAGCCCATATGGAAAGCTCTAGCCATCTTAACAGTTCATTAGATTTACAATCACACCAACCAGCTGCAAAAATAATCAGATACAAATTATTCCAATTAAATGCAGCAAATGCCTTTAATATAATGCTGAAGTTTTGCTTTGAGATTTTAAAGGTACTTTGTTCCTTTGTCATGGCACATTTTCTTATCTTTTAGACAATTCCAGCTCAACAATTTTATGGTTTTTTTTTAAATTGAAAATCTCAAAATTAAAACAATATGTACATGGCCCACTTCTGATCTCACTTTATTCCAGTTTTACACCAGTGTGACTCCACTGAGATCAATGGAACTATTCCTGAGAGTCACTGGTGTATATGAAATCAGAATCAGGCCCAATGCTTCTGTTGAGCTTTATTTGTATTCTCTGTTCTGTGGGAAAAAAAAAAAAGGCCTTCTTTGTCCTATGGGAGCTGATGAAGGCATTGATAAACCAGGGATCCCCAATTACAGAAAAGAAAATAGCTCTCTCTAATATGAAAAGCTACAGGCCCACTGAAGTCTGTGAAAGTTTGGTCATTGATGTCTGTCGGGCTGGAGTTTCACCCTGACCATGCAATGCCTACAACAGCTTATCTTTTATCACTGGTAGTTTTCTTTTTCTTCTCTTTGATTTGATCAAACCCTTGCTTGGCTTCCACAAGTTGGAAGCCCACACAAGACAATGCAAGCGTTGAACTAGCGATCTGTTTTCATGGTCTTCAGTAGATCATTGTCCCTGTAATGGAGGGACCAGCTCCCCTTCCTTTCTAAAGTCCGTCCACTAGATCCAAACACAGGCCTCGCACTCTGTAACATATTGTATGATCAAAGCCAGTAAGGGAGAAGGAAATGCCATTCAAATGCAGCCTCCTGGCATGGTTTTTTCCTGTGTTATTCTTCCAGAGTTAAAAGTTCCTGTGGAGAGTCAGAAACTTGATCTGCTGCAGATCAGGTGCTGACTCATGCTTGTTAGAGCAGCTGCATGCTAACCTGGGAGGCTTTATAGATGCCTTTGACCCTGCAGGAAGAGCTCAGCAGGGATGAACTTCCTGCTGAGAAATGCACTAGCAAGTTCTCCCCTCCGCCCCAGTTGCCCATGCCTGTGATTTCATTTGTAATTTGCAGGAGGTACCAGCAAACATGATTGCTTATTGGTTTTTTAAAGAAGGATCTTACTCCCTTCTGGGTCAGTCAGGGGCAAAGCACATTAAAGCCTCCCCTTGTCTAAGATGGAGAGCCTGGAGTGGGATAGGGAGAGTATGTATTCATCTGTGCTGGGAGGAGGCTCCGAAGCATGTTGTTGCTGTGGTAAAACACACCCTCTCAGTCAGCTGTAAGGCCAGAGCTACTTAAGAAGAGGATGCCATGGCACCTAGAAAGTCCAAGTACAGCTGCTGGGAGCTGAGGGACACAAAAGCAGAAGTCAGTGTCTGTACAGCGGGAAGGGCTGGTGCTTCTCTGCATTCAGAGTAGGTCTGAGGCACTGCGTGTCTCCTTTTCCTTAAGCACCTTTTAAATACTGGGCACTGGGCATCTTTCATTCAACCTCTGCCTCCCAAATCATTCCTTTGGGGCCTAGGGAGACGCTGCTCCTTCACTAGAATTCAGAACTCCCTCTCCACAGCCGAACCACTACCAGGCTATCACCACCCACCTCCCCAAACCACTGTACTCAGGGAGAAACCTTGCTTGGCCCCACTTAAGTCAAGAGGAGTTTTGCCATTGGACGTGGATTTGACCAACGGAAGCAGATTTCACTCACAGATCTTCGCATTACTGGCATTCTCAGCTTGGGGAAGGCCAAGGATGGGAATAGGAAAATACTGTCAATAGGCATTGGCAAGTTACAGGAGGAATCTTACTGGATACCATCTGCACTCTGCTTGGCCAGGGTGATGAGTTAGTATAATCTAACTTACTTCTCCCTCTCTAGCCAGCACCATGAGTTACTGTAGATCTGATAGGTAAGTAGATCTGTAATCTGTTTCCCCCAGGTTTAGTATTTTCTGATAGACCACAAAGACCCTTTAGTAATAAAAGCACATCTCTAGAATAAATGCAGCTTTTTAAACCTGGACTCCAATAACGGCAAGAGTTGAAGGTGCAAATAACCCCTGGATAAACCAAGATGATGACAGTCTAGCCCTGGTGGACTATACCAGGTCTTGTGCAGATACTAGCCTACCCTGATTGACACATGGAAAGTTTTAGTAATTCCAGACTCAATCTCAGGAAAGGATGGACTATTAATTCTCTGGAGCTAAATCACACCACATAGACACAAAATGGGGCAGTTTGTGTCCATTTCCCAGTTTCTTAAGAAGAATGCTTTAGTTTTTCAATACACTCTCAGGCCCCAGTCCTGCAAAAGGATCCACATGCCTGTGCTGAGCTCTGATGACTTCAGTGTTATTTGCCCAGACATGAAGATCTATGCAGGTGGTTTCCTTTGCAGGATTGGGGCCTCAGTCTACCTGTGTATTGACTCTTCCCATTTTCATATGTTTCAAGTCGCAGAACCTTGGAGTCCTAGAAATCTCCAGCTGTTCAAACCTGCTGCAGTTCTTCTCACCCTCAGCTCTGGGTAGTCCTTGACCTTTGTTTGCAAATAAGGGATAATGGGCTTGTGATTCTTGTTCGTTTCTTTCAACCATCAAATTGTAAAGAACACAATATATGCATATTAAAAATGTAACCAAGCAAACACTTTGCAGCAAGTAATTTGACAAATTTCCCCTCCTTTTTGGCTCTCAGAATGTGTCTTTTGACTGTGACCATAGTCATAAGATGACCATCTCTCCGAACACACAGGGAGAAGGGTTGATGAGAATGTCATGCCATGCAACGGTCTATTGAAATGGTTACCTGCTAAGGCACATTTCATAGCTCATCTCTTTTTCGGATATCAGGAGTTAAGGTTAGAGGGGATTGTTTGTTCTGGAAAGTCTCCTTTTTCTTTGATCCTTGATAAGAGATTCTGGGCTGTATGTGCAACATGAGCCAAGTGGACGGATACATTTAAATAAATTACATGAATGCCGCACATATCATCATCACATATAGATATATCATCTCTCACAGATTTCAGTGCAGCTTGAAAATATGATTATTTTATGGCACTCTATAGTGCCAATTGATGGGGAAGACATTTTATTAATAGGTGTGAGGTTCTTACTCACAAGTCAGACACTTCCAGGGCTGTCTTTACATACCTGCATTAGCTGTAGACACAAGGTTGCCATCCAGCCTATATACATTAGCCAATCCTGAGTATCACAAGTTTAGCATTTGGGATAATTAGAGTCTTGTATTCGTTTTTGTCAGGGTTCCCTCCCTACTCTGAACTCTAGGGTACAGATGTGGGGACCCGCATTAAAGCCCCCTAAGCTGATTTCTACCAGCTTAGGTTAAAAACTTCCCCAAGGCACAAATCCTTTGTCCTTGTACGGTACGCTGCCACCACCAAGTGATTTAGACAAGAATCAGGGAAAGGACCATTTGGAATTCCTATTCCCCAAAAATATCCCCCCAAGCCCTACACCCCCTTCCTGGGAAGGCTTGAGAATAACATAGCAACCAAATAGGTAAACCAGATTCTTAAAAAACAGAACTTTATTATAAAGAAAAAAAAAAGTAAAAGAAGCACCGCTGTAAAAGCAGGATGGAAGGTTACTTTATAGGGTAATCAGATTCAAAACACAGAGGATTCCCCTCTAAGCAAAACTTTAAAGTTACAAAAAACAGGGATAAACCTCCCTCTTAGCACAGGGAAAATTCACAAGTTGAAAACAAAAGGTAATCTAACGTGCCCTGCCTTATTACTTACTCTTTTTGCAATATTGAGACTCACTTTAGGATGGTTTATAGGAGAAGGAGTTTTCTGACTTGGTGCTTCTCTGCTTCCCAAGAGAACACAAAAACAAAGAGCACAAACAAAGCCTCCGCCCCTCCCCCCACCCCAAGATTTGAAAGTATCTTCTTTCCCCATTCATCCTTTTGGTCAGGTGCCAACCAGGTTATTTGAGCTTCTTAATCCCTTACAGGTAAGGAGGAATTCTGGGCTACCCTTAGCTGGATGGTTATGATGCCCCCCCAAATCACAGACGGTGCTGGACAGCCTGTACCACACTGGCTATGATTTCTTCCTGGAGCTCTAGGAGAAAACAGAGTTAATAAGAGTTAATAGGCTACCCTTAGCTGTATGGTTATGACTTTTAGACCTTACACTGCCAGGTCATGATCGTGTTGTGAGGCTGAGTTAATAAAAGACTGTGTTGCAGTCTATTATTAGTCTATTAACAGAGTTAATAAGAGTTAATAGGCTACCCTTAGCTGTATGGATATGACTTTTAGACCTTACACTGCCAGGTCATGATCGTGTTGTGAGGCTGAGTTAATACAAGACTGTGTTGCATTGCAACATGATGCATTGCCCTCTTAGAATGTACATTATGAAATTGAAACTCACACATCATGGATAGGAATGGGCTGAGATTTAGTTGCATGGGATCCCTCTAACAGGGCCCTTCCTCAAGGAAGAAGCATGGTCTAGTCACTAAAGCATAGGACTGAAAGTCTGTGTTTTATTCCCAACAGCTTCCTGTGTGCCCTGTGACAAGTCACACACTAAATCTCTCTGTGTCTCAGTTTCCTTGTGTGTAACCTGGGGATTAGTATTACGGTAGTGCTTAGATGTCCCAAAAAAGATCAGAGCTCCTTTGTCTTACAAACTCTGTAGACACAGAATAAGAAACAGTCATTGCCCATAAAACCATGCAATCTAAGTAGACAAGACAGACACAGGCACAGAAAGGGGAAGTGATTTGCTCAAAGTCCCACACAGGCCAGTGGCAGAGTCAGCAATGGAGCTCATGCCTCCTAGTCCAGTCCCCTGTCCACTGGACCATGCTGATTAGTAACAATGGCAAAACATGCGGATACTTAGGTGGACATTTTTGCATTAAAAATATTTGCAGTTTTTTTACCATTTTATAGCGGGGTGAAATTTTTCATAGATTCAAAACTCCAATTAAAAGCTGTCACAAAAAGTTGGGGGGAAAAACGTCCTGCATCTTTCAACCAGCTCTGCTCTCCAGGCTAATAATATCTGTTAAATGGATAAACAGTTTATAAACTGTCTGGATACTACAGTGATGAGTGAGGAATAGAGCTAGGCATGAAAGGCCTTTTCTTCCCTGGTGTTCCCGGGCACTGAGAATGTGGCACTCTAATCTCCTGCTGCAGCGGGTGGCCATATATTGCTTCCTTACTGCAGCATACTGGAGATTTAACTCTCCTTGATAGAATTCTAAGTAGTAATAGTGTCCAAAACAGAGTACACATACATCCTTTGCTGCATAGACACAGTTTGCCCACATTGTCTAATACAATCATTCCAGGGCAGAAAGATGAGCGGCAGAGGTTACAATGCTGGTAATTGTGGCACAGGAGAGATATTCATCAGTGTGGCAAGTCAGGTTCTGCTACACAGCGAGCATAGAAGAGTCTTGGGTTTGGGTTGGGTTTTTTTACTGCTGCATGTTTCTGGAGGCCATCTGGTTTGCAGGAGCTGGAATGGGTACAGAGGGCAGCCTGAAACATTGATGAATAGGATGTTTCTGATGGTTGCAAACTATTGTTTGACTTCTCACACATAACTCACACATCTATGGAAACACAACTGGCCGTACAGCTGGCTTCAACCTGTTTCCCTGAGTGCACATAACTTTATACAACTGTAGAATATGCAACAAAAAACATGGCAAGAGGAATCAGGTGTAGCCAAGCCATTTATGAATAATTCACTGAAAAAGCAAAGGCAAACTTCCTCAAGTGGAAAAATCTTTTTTAACTCTTATATTTACCTTTATTTTGTAAAGGTTCAAAACCGTTTATGCACAGCCAAGTCACAGCAGATAACAGGCCCTAAGCAACTTTTCAATTATATGTGCCTTTGTCAACTGCTTCACCTTATGAAGTATTTACTTATTGGAAATCCCAATGACTATCAATTCACAAATTGGCTTTGCAGTGATCTTACTTTAAGTCTGTGCAAATGGATCATTTGTTCTGTACTTGCTTATCCACGGTCCCAACGTCATGGATTGTCAACGATCCTGGATACACTTGGGCTGTGGAAGAAACTGGTGTTCCACAATAATGGGGATGGGGGTTCTTACTTTCAGGGATTGAGTCTCAAAGCTGGAGTAGGTAACTGATAAGAAATCACACAGTGTCAATCGGGACCTGGAAAAAAATGTCTGCTTCTATCCTCGCTACTAGGAGCAAAGAGTGGGAGAAAATGGGTCCTGGTATCATCCCGCAGCATGATTTTTTGAAGTTGAATTCACCAGTAGTGACACTTTGCTGTCCTTCAGGAGCTATTCTTTTGAAGGATAGTACCCCAGTGACACTGGGAAAGCAGTAGCTGCATGCCCCTCTAACTTAAGTTTGGTTAATGAGCCAGAAGAATCTGAAAACCTTGTGAGATTGGGACCCATAGGAGTAGCAGTGGCAAACTTCTTCTTTGATCTTACCTTTCTTGATTTGGTCTGACGTTTTTGTTGCAGACTAGTAGCCTGTGGTAGTGAATTGGTGGGATGAGGCTTTATGGAGAAAAAGAATACAGGCAGAGCAAAAAAGGAAATATGTGAACAATTGATCTGACAAGGTCACATGAGTGGCAGGGCTGTTCTGCCGTGACAGTCAAACCAAACGTGTGCAAAACGTGCTCAGACTGAATGGTGAAAACAAAGGCAATTTGCTTTCTACCTCTCTCCCCCTCTCTTTTTTTAAAGGTTTTGTGGTTTTTTGGTGAGTGCTACAGAAACACTAGTACTGCCATTTGTGATATTGTTGAGAAAAGAGAAGGAAGCTGGTGTCTAGACTCACCCTATAAAGGCCACAGAGTATGCGGGGTGGCAGATCTTGTTGTGGATCTGTGCCTCGGAATGTGGTTTATGATTTACAAGACAAGCTCTGCCTTAATCCTAAGCAGAATGAGTGGCCCCTCCGCTCCCCCACCAACAAGCTCAGAAGAAGTCTCCATCCTAGAGGCCTGTGAGGAGGAGGGGGCCATCCCAATTTGCTAAAAGGAGCATCTCAAATTCAGCATGCCTAAATCCTGGAGCATGGTAAAAGGAGAATGCTGATTGGCCTGGAGGAGCAGTCCATTTCCCAAGTCCCCTTCCCAAGGTTAGCAGGCAGAGAACAAGGTGCTCATGGCTAGCCATAAAGAGTTCGATGTCTACCCCAATGTCCCTCTTAAATGTGGCGCTTTGGAGGGCCATCTATTGCACACCTCCATCTAAAATCAACTGTGACGTTTTGATTGTGAAATTAAATCCAGACTCAGTGCATTTCAAACAGGAAATCTTGTTCTGCTGCCTTCATTTCCTGGTTTTGAGCAGGGATGATATGTTTAGGGCTGGATTTGCCCCTCTGGGGGTGCACATGGTGTGCGTGCATGTCCCTAGCTGTATTCCAGAGTGGCAGAAAACGGACAGCCCTGCTGCTTTCTGATGCTCACATGCCTTCCTCAGCCCTGGCCTGAAGTAATGAGATCAGGGCCAGGATTCGTTCTGCGGAGTCTCAAAGTAAGAGTGGTTCAGTCATGGCTTCCTTCAGCCAAATCCCAGCTAGCAACCACAACTACAGGATGGGCTCTCTTCACCCAGTCCCCGGAGAAGCAGTCTAACTCAGTGTCTGCCAGTAACTTGGCAGCCAGCAGAGCCCTGCAAGGGAAGCCAAGAGCTCCAGTTTCCCCTTTCTTTCAGGGTCTCTGCAATGTTTCTATTCTCAGAGCCTCCTGACTTCCTTTGTTTCCTCAGTGGACTGGCAATCAAGAGATGATTTCTCTCTTTGAGAACGGGGAGAGCCTTACTCTGTCAGTCTACCACTGTCTCTCCTTTAGCTTCCTGCCCTAATTAGCCCAAGTGGGAATTCCCCCATCCTAATTGACAAGCTGAGAAGCTTTTCTGGAGCAGGATAGGTCCTTTCCCCTGTTCCCTTGGCAAAGTGTTATGTCCTTCCCTACCTGACTCAGTGTGAGGCAAGTACAACCCATCACAGCCCTTCTCTGCATTCCTGGAGGCATTTATACCTGAAGGAGGGTGGGCGGTGCTACTGCCACCAGGGGGGTTGCCATGGTAAGCAGCTTTCCAGTCCTGCTGGGAGTCTATCAGCAGATCTCCCGAGCATCCTATCCCCATCCATCCCTTGCCTGGCCCTGCCCACTGTTTCAGCTGCACCTGCCAGTTGCATACAGCCCAGCAGGGTGAGGGCTGCAAGCACCTTGCATCATTGTCTTCTCCCTGCTACTCCAAGCAGATTTTCCACCACCACATACCCAGAGCCTGGGTTTCCCCTGCTGGAGTGAATCTGACACTAGATATTTATGTTGCCAAGATATCCGCTGTTAGTCAGACAACAATGAAACAAAAGTCTCATCATAGATATTTGGGTATATGGCTTGATGGGGCCCTAACCTTCAAAACTTAGATTGGATTGATTCTGTTCCAGAAGCAATTACGACTGAATTGGGATTTGGTATTTTAACAGGTCCTGTTTCACAAATTCAGCCAAGCAATTGCTAGTTCAAATTACTTTATTACCAATCATACACTGTTGCCAGTATAATTTACAGGTTACCTTCTAGGAGTATCATTTTGCCAGTAGCTTGTTACTAGAGAACTTTCTATATATATTTTTGAAACTCACATGGTTTAACCAGCTAGTCCTCCTTGAACAAAAGACATCTGAAAGAAGCACTCTTATATTTATCTGCAACTTGCAGCTCAGCAAAGCACCAACTTCTCTTTAAAATGTAGTTACTTTCTTTCTCATCTTCAGTGTATCACATAAAGGTGTGATGTTTTCATTAAACCGATAATGCAAAGGTTTCTTCTGCCTTTAATAGGTGGTCTGAGAAATATTTTAACGACAACGACTTGGCAGAAGTGAATAAACAACACACACACACATAGATTAGTTTCAGAGTAGCAGCCTTGGTAGTCTGTATCCGCAAAAAGAAAAGGAGTACTTGTGGCACCTTAGAGACTAACCAATTTATTTGAGCATAAGCTTTCGTGATGAAGTGAGCTGTAGCTCACGAAAGCTTATGCTCAAATAAATCGATTAGTCTCTAAGGTGCCACAAGTCCTCCTTTTCTTTTTACATAGATTAGTGTGTGTGTGTGTGTGTGTATATACGTATACGCACATTTGTATATTGTGTGCAGTGTTGTTGTACCCATGTTGGTCCCAGAATGTTAAAGAGAAAAGGTGGGCCAGGTAATGTCTTTTATTGGACCAGCTTCATGTCTCTCTCAAACAGAAGTTGGTCCAATAAAAGATATTACCTCATTTATAAATGAGACACAAGGTGAGTGAGGTAATATCTTTTGTTTTAGTCCCAAACTAAATCATTGGCGGCTACTCATAGCTTTTCCATCATGGGTTGTCTGGCACTGATCTGGCCTTTTCTGTTTTATTGTTTTATTTTATTTTTCAATAACGTATTCATTATGAAGATGTCTTCAAATGATACACAACAGTGATGGACAAGCCTCAGAAGGTCCATTAGTTCTTTTCAGATAAGAATTCAAGAGTTTGGATAATTATCTGAACTTTTTTCCCCTACATTCTCCTTTCCCACTTCCACCTGCATTCCTTCTTGGGGGTGCAATTGTCACAAGACCAGATGAGGAGGGGTTTAGTGCAGTAGCTAGGAGGAGAGGATTTTGCGGGGGAAAGTTGCTTCTCACAGGGAAGGTCTGGTAATGGGAGAGGCTGGAGACGAGATAAAGTAGAAATAGACAATTGAGGACTAACATAACCAAACTGATCCAGATTGAAATTCAGGTTTGAGGGGACCGGCAATAATTTAGCTTGGTTATATTTGATAAGCTCATCTCTAGGCCTATATAAACTCTAGTGATACTCACATTAGCGTTTCTGTAACACCTTCACTTCAAAGATCATAAAGGAGTATATAAACCTTAATGAAGTAAGCCTGGAAAAAATAAAATGTGATCATGTAATTAAAAGACTGTATCGTTATGGATATGCACAAAGAGGGCTGAATTAAGGTGGCAACCTTAATTCTGGCATTTCCTAACTTTTGAGCACTTCACTTTGCAACCTAGACATTCTTTTAACATAGCTTTTTGTGTGTGTGCGCGCACCCCTCCCCCTCATTCTCAGATTCACTAAGGGGCAGATTGGGAACGCCTTGCTCACACTGATAAACAGTTGCTCAAAGGAGCAGGCTAATTGAAGTTAGTGAGAATACTCCTGTAACTGCTCCCCATTGTGAGCAACGGATTCCACTTTGGCCCTTAGATATTTAAAAAGTGGTTCTGGCTATCTAACTTCATTTAAGGGATTGTAATATTTCTTTCATGAAGCATGGCAAACTATCAGCCAATAAAACACCAACCAATCGATAGTCCAGTTGATTTGCAATTAGCAGCGAAAGAGTCATTAAAAGAAAGCAAGAAAGAAAACAAAACACTGGAGCAATGCTGAATAATTTTTCCCAGCCCTGTTTCAGCAGTTTTCCCTCTGGTTTGATAGGGAATAAGAGAGCACAGCATCCTAAAGAGAGCAGAGAAGAACAATTTTTGAGCTGCTCAGCACACTGCAGCCAGGATGTTCTTGTGCTGTCATTCCAGACAACATTTACTGCCTTGTGTACTATTCTAAGCATTCCCTGATTGCTTACATAATATAATGTGAAACTACTTTACTGAGTCAATAAATTCTTAACAACAGCCTGCCCTAGTTCGATGTACAACTCCCACTTGCCCCTGCGTTACATGAGCCCACAAAATGGAATACAACTCCAGCGACCCTTGCCCTCTGAAATGTAGGTCTACTCAAACAAATGGCAATGGTTAATGGGTACGTATATTTGGGGCCCAATCCGATCATGTTAAAGTCTATGCACCTAGCACAGTTTTAGCACTATACATGTAATAAATAGTAATAATAAAGTACAATACTTCCATTGACTGTAGTGGGAAGAGGATTGGGCACTTCCCCCATAGACTATACAAGCACATACACTGTTGGCCTAATTCTGCCAGTATGCTGGTTTTACACTAGTGTAACTCCAATGATTTCAGAGGAGTTACTTCCAATTTACAACCTGAGATGAGATCAGTCTCTCTGTTTCTTACCATTAATCTTAGAAACATGGAATGACAGCTGCCGACAGCTGGCAACCCCATGCCTGCTATTTCACTATAACATCTTATAATACAGCTTTAAATTGGGGGCTTATTGTGTTGGATTCAAAGAGAAAATAGTAAAGGATTAATTAATTAATAAATAGCATTCCTGTTAGGAACCAGCAGTACTTTTACATTTTGGAAAAGTAAGAATTACTAAGGAACAGATTCTGAGCTGGTGTAGATTGTTGTATTTCTACATTTACAGAAAACAGGTACTCTACTTCAGATATACTGAAGATACATGAAGATTTTATCTTCATGTTCAGGCTATATATATATTAGTTATTATAACCATGATTTAAATCATATTTAAAATCATGTTTTATAATTAAAACAGTGATATAACCAATAGGAAGATAATTTATTAATTAAATCCTAAAACAAGAAAAATATATATCCTTTATATATTGCTAAAGTACATTTTGCTATAAAGGATTACATGGCACCATAACAGACCATAATACCACTGCTATGTTGCAGTAAGACGGGAGTGGGCAAACTTTTTGGCCCGAGGGCCACATTGGGGTTGCAAAACTGTATGGAGGGCCGGGTAGGGAAGGCTGTGCCTCCCCAAAAGCCTGGTTCCCACCCCCTATCCGCCCCCTCCCACCCCCTGACTGCCCCCCTCAGAACCCCTCACCCATCCAACCCCCTGCTCCTTGTCCCCTGACTGCCCCCTCCTGGGACCCCCTGCCCCTAACCATCCCCGCTGGGACCCCACCCCCTATTGAACCCCCCGTCCCCTAACTGTCCCTACCCCAATCCACACCCCCACCCCCGACAGGTCCCCTGGGACTCCCAAGCCTATCTAACCCCGACCTTCCCCATCCCCTGACCCCCCCCCCCAAACCTCCGCCCCATCCAACCACCCCCTGACAGGCCCCCCAGGACTCCCACACCTATCCAACCCCCCCCACTCCTTGTCCCCTGACTGCCCCCCAGGACCCCTCACCCCAACCCCAGCCCCCTTACCATGCCGCTCAGAGCAGCATGGGGGGGGGGGGAAGGATAGCTCAGTGGTTTGAGCATTGGCCTGCTAAACCCAGGGTTGTGAGTTCAATCCTTGAGGGGGCCATTTAGGGATCTGGGGCAAAAATTGGGGATTGGTCCTGCTTTGAGCAGAGGGTTGGACTAGATGACCTCCTGAGGTCCCTTCCAACCCTGAGATTCTATGATTCTATGTCTGGAGCTGCGCTGCCCTGCAGGAGAGTGCAGCCCTGCCACCCAGAGTGCTGGCAGCGTGGCTATGGGGGAGGGGGGACAGCTGGGGAAGGGCTGGGGGGCAAGCCTCCCTGGCCGGGAGCTCAAGGGCTGGGGAGGACGGTCCTGCGGACTGTAGTTTGCCCACATCTGCAGTAAGAAGATGAAATCCTGGCTCCATTGAAGTCAATGACAACACTCCCATTGACTTCATGTAGACCAGGATTTCATTCAGAGTGTTTAGAGCCTTTCATTAGAAGATCTCAAAACTTTTTACAAATATTAACTAAATGCAACTACCCCGCAGGCCTGTTGTGAAGCATTTTCCAGTTGGGTAAACCTGGGCAAAGAGAAGCGAAGTGATTTGCTCACACTCATTCAGTAAACCAGCAAGCAAAGAAAGGGATTAGAACCTTGGAATATTGATTTTCAGGACCCTGCTCAAACTACTACAGCCTAACCACAGGAAAACCACCCATTGCATTAACAAACTGAGAAACATATTAAGGCTAACACAAAACAGTGGATACATACTATGAATAGTTAGTCAAACAAACGCCATACAATATACTACAGGTCACCTGATGCTCATGTTTACTGCAGTCAGACAATCCAGTTGTAGCTTGAATTAATTTTCTAAGCAGATATACTACTTTCACTTTTCAGAACTGTTATGATACTTTCCCTCCCAACCACCACTGCCAACCACTATTTCCTGTTTTGTAAGGCATTTTTACTTTACAGGTAGCTTGGTGACAACTGTTTAGTTCATCTAGAAACCCTACACTAAAAAAATAACCACCACCAAACCCACGCCCGGTTGGCTTGTACACTACCGCATATACATCTTCAGCAATATATTTTATAGGATTTTGCAGCTTTCACAGTTTTGACCTTCTTTTAAAAACCATACATCAACATTATTGCTGAATGGTGTATTTTTTACCTTTCCAATTGGCAACTAGTAGAAAAACCACTTCTCAGTAATCTCATAGACTCGTTAGAATTCACAAGAACCAGGTAGCTGAGAGCTTTCAGACTCTATATGGAGACTAGCTAGTAGTCACGAAGCTCAGCCCAGTATAACTGCAACAGTGCTCCCCTGGGGTGAATTTCACTCCTCTGCGGATAGGGTTATCCTATTTCAGGTTCCCAAAAAGAGGATCCTGTGGGGGTTGGGGGGGCAGAGCTGGGGGAAGGGAAGCTGGAGGGAGGGTACAGTTGGGGGGCACTGGAGGGGTACCTGTGGTGAGGGTACTCACTGGAGGTTGGGGACAGTGTCGCTCCCTGTCACTGGGGCAGGGTGGCTGACACAACCCTGGGACGCAGCAACAACCATCAGTTAGCACCACCCTGTGAGACCCTCCTCAGGGCTGGGAGTTGGGCCTGGGTGGGCGGGATCCAGCAGCTCTGGCTGCAGGGGAAAGGACCAACTGGAACTCTTTCTGAGCTACAGCATCTGCTCTGCAAAAATCCAGGACATTTCCTGTTTGAAAAATTCACCAGGACCCAAAAAGAGGCAGTGTCTGGAAAAACCAGGACGTATGGTAACCCTGTGTATGGAGAGCTAGCAAATGGCCTATAGAACAGTTAAATCCAACTTAACCCTTCAAAACAAGCTTAAGTGGGACTTAAGTGGTGATTAGGATCTCATGCTGGACCTCTGAAAGGAGTGAATTTTTTCCATGATGCACAGAGCTGGTAAACAATTGCTGCCTGAGATCTTCAGCATTTTCATTTCTCCTGTGTCTAGATCCAAGCTGACAATACACATTCCCTCCTACAGCAAACATACTTGGAATGTCTTCCACTTAGGGACACCTTTGTAAACTGCATGGGTACAGACATTCCATCAGCTAAATCAGCAGAAGAAGGGTAAGACAAAAATGAAAGGCACAAAGAAAATGCATCTGGAGAAGAGAGAACACACCAATGCAAAGGGAGAGACCTCAAAAGCCAAAATCATTAAGTCACCAGCTACGTTGTTTTACTTAGCACAACATCCTATTATGATTCCACTGATTAACACTATTGTCAGATTAAGCTTCTCATCCACTACATCAAGGAATGCTCACTGACCTATAGCGTGAATCCCCTATTGACTTTTGAGGGTTTACTGGTATATGAGCTATCAGAGAGGACAAATGGAGTTTCAGAGTAACAGCCGTGTTAGTCTGTCTTTGCAAAAAGAAAAGGAGTACTTGTGGCACCTTAGCGACTAACCAATTTATTTGACCATGAGCTTTCATGAGCTACAGCTCACTTCATCGGATGCATACCGTGGAAACTGCAGAAGACATTATATACACAGAGACCATGAAACAATACCTCCTCCCACCCCACTCTCCTGCTGGTAATAGCTTATCTAAAGTGATCATCAAGTTGGGCCATTTCCAGCACAAATCCAGATTACCATGCACATTGTAGGGAGAGTGGTCACTTTGGATGAGCTATTACCAGCAGGAGAGTGAGTTTGTGTGTGTATGGGGGTGGGGGGGTGAGAAAACCTGGATTTATGCTGGAAATGGCCCACCTTGATTATCATGCACATTGTAGGGAGAGTGGTCACTTTGGATAAGCTATTACCAGCAGGAGATTGAGTTTGTGTGTGTGGTTTTTGGAGGGGGGTGAGGGAGTGAGAGAACCTGGATTTGTGCAGGAAATGGCCCACCTTGATTATCATACACATTGTGAAGAGAGTGGTCACTTTGGATGGGCTATTACCAGCAGGAGAGTGAGTTTGTGTGTGTGTGGGGGGGGGGGGGGGGGCGGAGGGTGAGAAAACCTGGATTTGTGCTGGAGATGGCCCAACTTGATGATCACTTTAGATAAGCTATTACCAGCAGGACAGTGGGGTGGGAGGGGGTATAGTTTCATGGTCTCTGTGTATATAATGTCTTCTGCAGTTTCCACGGTATGCATCCGATGAAGTGAGCTGTAGCTCACGAAAGCTCATGCTCAAATAAATTGGTTAGTCTCTAAGGTGCCACAAGTACTCCTTTTCTTTTGACAAATGGAGTGTTAACCTTCTCTGGAAAAGAGCTCTCTTTTAGGCTTCTTTCCCCTGCCAAATGCTGCATTTGCTCAGCCTAAAACATTTAACAACTTTTTTTATGCCTTGCTACGCCCAGGTGATGAGTGTGGTGTGTTCTGCTCTAAATGTGCTAAACCTTCCAATTTTATACTTGAAAGTGTCCAGAAACTTCTTTGGTTTCAAGTCATATTCCTATCCTCTCCTGAATAATTTCAAAAAGTATTTAATGGAATGTTATTAATATTAACATTGTTCCCCCACCAATGAAAAGGAAGATGATTATTACACAGATAAAATATTTGTACGTATCACCTTAGCTCTGATGCCTACAATTCACTCAATAGCAGCTAGGCAGTAGGTGGTAATGATGCTTCTACTTATTCAGCTATTCAGGATAATTTCACAGTTTACCTTGTCCTCCCCCCTCATTTATTGGTCTCTCACTGTCTCATCACATGGCTATATTATAAGATCTTTGGGGCAGGGACTTGTGTATAGTGCCTGGCACAACTGGGTCTTAATCCCCAATAGAGGCCTCCATGTGCTACCAGAAGAAAAACAACAGTGATCATAGTTTGAAATATCCATTATGTTTCTATAGGAGATTTTAAAATGCTCTACAAAAGCCTAAGCTAAATTGAAATGGGATTGGATAGGACATATTCAGGATGCCCATAATCAGACAGAAGAGGTTCCCTGCTATGTGCACTTCTTGTATCATCTTGAATCCCAAAGGAATATTTACTGTACTGCACTATATTTCATATGGGAACCAATGCAATCAATGTCATCTTTATGCCCCAAATTGCTTGGCTCAAGCTATTTTTTCCCCCACACAGTTTATCACTTTTCTCAAGATTTCTTGGCTCCTTTTTCATCCCCCAAGAAGAGAAGTTTGTAATCAGATTCTCATACCTCATTTGGACATATCCTCCATGCTCGCAGAGAGTCTGCAAGGGTCCGTGGCTTGGTGCCATCTACTGTACATAATGAATGGAGCCTCGGGAATATCTGGACTGATTTCATACTTTACTAATTTCATTTCCCAGAATTGATTCCTGTAACTTTCCTTTATTTTGAACTCCCTCATAGATTGCCCTGACTTAGCGTTCCTTGCTGTCCTCTCAGGTTGCACCACTTTTCCCCCTGATTCTGTAACCTCCACACACATACCAGGGAGCTCTGCCTTTTCTAACAGGCACCAGCTAGAAAGATAACCATGTCAAGCTTTTTACTGCCCCCAAATTAACACACACAACCTGATAGTGATGATCACTGTGGGCAAATGTCACTCTTCAGTTGGGGGAGGGAGGTTATGATAGAAAAAAAAATCACTCACGCCATTCCAGATTTAATAATAATAAACACAAAATACCCCTGAACTACCTTTCTACTGCACTTCTTCACCTAGCAAGAAATAAAGCTCTGTTCGCAGCTGGAGATGCAGGGGTGAGCACACAACATGATCAGTCACTTCCAACAGACCTTATTCCTTAGGATTTTCATTTAGCTGGTAAAATACAAACACCCATCAGCCTCGGCGCAATCAATGATGAACTAACCAGGTGCGTAAATGAAGACAGAGAAATTTGGTTTAAGAAAGAAGATAAAAAATGACAAACCCAAATAGATCTTGAAAAGAGGAGTGTAAAAAAACAAAAACTGGGATTTTAAATATGTCCAAGAACAAAAATCACTGCAGTGTCTTTTTTTTCTTTTTTTTTAAAAGGAATATTTGAAAGCCCAAGGGAAGCTTTTCATTGAGAGGAATACTGTCCACCAGGGTAACCCCATCCTGTTTGGGGAAATAGCTAATGCTTTCCTGGGTGCGGGGGCTTTAATCTCATAGACCTGTGCCAGGAAACTTAATCAAACCCTGCTTGACCTTGAAAACAAGATTAAGTGTTTAATCTAATCTGCAAGCACAATACTCTGAAGAAACAGGGCTGGAGCTGAGGCACTTAAATCAACCTTTGATAATATAGTAACCCAGAGGACAGCTGCTTTATTCTTTGCCAGACATAACGTTCCACCTTTATGGTAATCAGCTTGGCCACATGCTGGCCCAGTTGATAGAAATAACTCAAGAGGAACACACTTTTATTCTGCCTTTGGACTGAAATATCAAATGTTTCTTTAATCTACCATGAAGTTCAGGAAAAAAACTGTTAGTTTGAAACCTCATAAAGCATATAGATTTGTTAGGGCTACAGTGCATGTTCTGTACCCTTCAAACTGATCACTCTTTGTTTGGCCTGCTGGCTTTCCTCACCAACAGGGTGGTTGGTTTAACAGTTCAACCCAAAGGGCCACTTTCCCTCAGGATCTACCTAGGAGATTACTTTATGGGCATAGATTCTGATGTACACATCACATTGTGGACTATGCAGCCTGAAAACACAAATAAAGCTCTCTCCGCTTAACTTCAATTAATCTCTGGCACGAGATGTGTTTCTGCTTCGTCATTTTAGAGGTTAATCTGGGCTGAAAAGCTGTGCATCTATACAGAGGGACTGCTCACATCAGAAACTGCTCACCCTTGTGAGTGAGGGCTCTGCAATATCAGCACGGTACTCCACGAGCGGCCTCATTGAAGTCCATGAAAGAACTGTCCAGCGTGAGCGAGGGTATTCCAAGCTAGCCCTTACATTTCAGTCTCCTTGGGGAACACTCTCCTATGAAGTCTTTGCTGAAACTCTGAGGGACAACAAGGCTGAGCTGAGCTGGATGATGTGGCAGCTGAACTCGGAACTACCTCCCTTTTGTTAAAAGCTGAGTCTCATGGCCAGCGCAGACAGAGAAGAGAGAAGAAATTGGTGTCTCACAGCCTTCCTTCCCTGGCTGCTCACACTGTCTATAGATTTTGCCCAAGAAGGACAAATGGTTCCTGTGTGTCACTGACTCCCTAGTGTGTATTGCTAAATATAAAATCTCTGTTCCTGCAGAGAGGAATATTTATGAGTTTAAGAACAATTCCAAATTAATTACAATAAATCAGCAACCACAACCCTTAGCCCTTCTCCT
The DNA here is from genome assembly GCF_965140235.1 of Caretta caretta. NCBI lineage: Eukaryota > Metazoa > Chordata > Testudines > Cheloniidae > Caretta > Caretta caretta. The sequence goes on from NC_134208.1 coordinate 83,172,174, forward strand.
CTCATTTTGCAGGTGTTTTCCTTCTTCAGGAATGGGGGGGATTATTCTGCTCTTGCCTTCTTGCAGATTGTACATCGACTATACTTCTTTTAGTCTGGAAACTGAAAGAGAATCTACTGCACTTCTACATTAGTTCTTATCCTCCTAAAGAAATACAATGGGCCTGATCCTCAGAGCAGGTGAATCAGTGGAGCTCTACTGATGTGAATGAAGCTATGATGATTTACACTAGCTGGAATCTGGCCCTGTGTGCACGCTGAGGTGGACAGGATGGTTGAGGTGATTGCTGCTACAATATGGAAGTTTTAGAAGAGCTGCGTACTGCAAAAAAAAATTCACAAATATCTGAGAATTTTTCTTCCTCAAAAAGAACGAGGAGTACGTGTGGCACTTTGGAGACTAACAAATTTATCTGAGCATAAGCTTTCGTGGGCTAAAACCCGCTTCATCATTTTAGCCCATGAAAGCTTATGCTCAAATAAATGTGTTAGTCTCTAAGGTGCCACAAATCCTCCTCGTTCTTTTTGCTGATACAGACTAACACGGCTGCTACTCTGAAACCTCTTCCCAGGAAGGTTCTTGTGAACAGAAAAAGCAATAGAGGTGGGCAAAATTTTTCAGTTGAAACCTTTTTTGCCAGAAAAATGCAGATTCAGGTCAACTGAAACATTTGCAAATTTGTCAGGTTTTTTTTTTGTAAAAAACAAACAAAAAAACCCTAAACAAACCAAAAAATCGAAAATGTTTTGTTTTGGCATTTTCTAAATGAAATATTTCATTTTTTTTATTCACTTCATTTTAAAATTTTACCTCAATTTTATTTTACTTAAAAAAGGCTTAAAAAGGTCAAATGAAACAAAATGTTTCATGCAGCCTACAACTTTTTTTTTAACTTTTTCATTTTGCTGAAAAATTTGATTTTTTTTTTTTTTTGGATTCATCCACTGAACTGAAATATTGGTTATACGCACAGCTCTCCTCAGCTGGATGTTTGTAGAAAATTAACACAAAAGGATCATAAATAGAGTCTGAGAGTAATATTCGCCCCTGGACAGAGGCTAAAATGGCACTTAAGTGGTGCCTAGGCCCCTCCACCCAGGGGTAAAGTATCACCAATACCAGTGTTCTATAGAGATGGATTACTACTTCCCTAGACCACAGTGTGAGGTGTCTTTGCCCACAGCCCAAAGAAAAGCGTACTGGCTTTTTTAAGGTTGTTGGGTTTTATTTGTCTTCATAAATAAACCCAAGAGACTCAGCAAATTCTCACTTGTGCCTGGGCATTTCAGCAGGTACAATTCTATAACAAATGGTTTGAGAATACTGGGCTATGTTACACACCTTTAGGAAAGCATTTATTTTCTCCAAGGGCACTGAGTAATGACACATGCATATGTGGGGCATAATCCACCATTGCTTTACTCCAGTGAAATCAATGGCATAACACTAACAGAAAACTGAAGTAACAAAATGGCATATGAGGCCTGTATTTTGTACACCATTTGTGTGGCTCAATATAACTCAGCCGTAAAGAATTGCTAATGGTCTTTAGTGTTTCACACCTGCAGTAACTTACTGATGAGCAGCTCGATTTCAAGATATGAACAGGAGCTATTACTATGAACTATTACTATGAACTAGCTATTACTATGAACAGGAACTATTAACAGAAATAGGGTAACAAAAATGTCCTACTTCTTTGTCTAGCTGAAGCTTGTGACTGCCCTATCCTGGGCTTCTTTGTTTCTGCCCTACCAGGAAGTGTGTCCCAGGAAACTAATGACTGCATCCAGTGTGAACAGGAATTGTGGCATTCCTCCACTTCCTGGAGGACTTACGCTATAGCACTTCTTCCCTTTTTAAAAATGTCCTGCCTTAACTAAAACTTGATTAAACTATCATATTATTGCCAATACAATAACTAACAACTCTTCGCGTTACTTAAACACAACCCTACAATGTCTTGATCGGTCTTGTAGGCTGTTTCAGCAATCTTCCTGATCTGCTGTATTGCAAACCCTCTTTAGTCGAATCCTTGTCTGTCACAGATTGTTTAGTCTCATGGTCAGTAACAGGGTCAACTTGTGAATTGTTTTCAACTTGTGTGTCTGCTCTTACTTTGCTTGTCTCAGCCAAGTTGTCAAGTATCTTGAGCAGTTACTTATGATTTCTTGGTAAGATTTTTGCCTTCAGCTGTGAAGCCTGTGTTCACTGAATACGGCCAGGTGATTCCCCTTTGATCACTGTAGTTCTGACTGGCCAGTGCCCATCTTGCCAAATTCTCACCGAGTCTTTGTTTAACACAACTGCCACCATTTCTTTGATGTCACTATACATCTATGTCCAGAATACACCTTCTCTAGCTGCCCTTTTTGATTTGGTCATTCCCAGGTGCCCGTCATGTATTCATCCCAATATTTTCCTTCTCATCATCTCTTGAAAACCACTCCTGAGCGCACTGGAAGCTTATTTTTATCGTGGGAATACGCACGTAAGGAAGTGTTGGTTTTTTCCCCTCCTTTACTTATAGTTCGTATCACTCCTTGCAGCATTTAATCTTTCGTTGTTTCTGTCTCCAGTTCATCCAATATGCCTGGAGATACCTGTGAACATGATAAAAAGCATCACATGCTGTATGTGTAAGGCTTGCTCCAGATCATCAGCCTGTGTATTGTCAGATGGAGACAATCCTGAGAGTGTGTCTGCCATTATTAAGCAGTATCCAGGTTGGAACACCAAGTCACATCATACTTCTGTATTAACCAAAATAGTCACTGTGTCCTTGGTGGTGCTTCTTCAAGCCCCTTTTGGTGTATTGCAATCAGAGGTTTGTGATCAGTTTCTGCTTTGAAACTGTTGAGAAAAAGCGATAAAATCTTGTATATCTGTATGTCAGACCTAGTGACTCTTTTTCAATGTGTGTGTGTGTGTGTGTGTGTGACCTCTGCGACTGCATAGCTAGATGCATATGAGACTGGCAACCAATCAGATCCATGATGCGATAGCTCTGCTCCCAGCCCTCCTTTTGAGGCATCTGTGGAGAGTTTGATGAGTCAAAAAATTGAAGCACTGGAACTGATTGACAGAATGTGTTTTACATTATTGAACTCCCTTTCATGCTCTGGCATCCATGCCCATTCAGTGACCTTTAGGAGGAGATGTATTAGGTGAGTTGTGAGAGCTCTGTAGTTGAGTATGAACTTGCTGACATAATTCAACATGCTTGGCAGCCTTTGAATGCCCTTTTATTTTCATATCTCAGTATGTTCAGTATTGCTTGAATCTTTCTGATTTGTCAGGCAAGATTCCTTTGGAGGTCAATCTCTCTCCCAAGTGTGTTGTTTGAAATTGACGTTTGATTTTACTCAGTTTAAGGTTATGAGCTCTTGCAATTTCCAGTACTCTCCTCAGTCATTCCTGATGTTCAATGGCAGTGCTGTCCCAAAATATTAAGTCATCAATGTCCACTTTCATGCCTGCTAGACCCTCTAGCATCTGGCTCATTGTACAGTGAAATGCTTCCAGAGTCAAACATACTCTGAAAGGCAGTCTGAGGAAACAGTATCTCCCATATGGTGTGTTGACTGTGCAGATCTTGGAGATCTCGCTGTCCATGGGGATCTGCCAAAATCCTGCTGATGCAGCTATGTTGCTGAAGAATATGGCTCCTGCCATCTCAGACAACAGTTCACTTCTTGTGAGCAAGTGGAAGTGGGTTTTTTATATTTTTGTTCAGCTCCTTAGGGTCCATACACAACCCAGAATCCTTCTTATTTTTTCTCTACCGTTACGAAGATATGAACTCCATTTGTTGGTTCTTCTAGTACCATTTGCTGTCACGTTTTGCAGTTCTTGCCTCTTTCTTTTCATGTAGCATGTACCACAGGGTCTACATCTTCTCTTAACTGTATCTTGCTGGGAGGCATCCATTTCCTGTGAATATATCTTCCTGTGATGCTATTAATATTTTCATAGCTGATCATCTTCCTGTCTTCTTTATGCTATACAACCTCTTAAAGAGACCAAGCACTCACATGCATGTAGGTCCAAGCCTGGTTGATTGCATCTGTATGCGACCACAAACTCTTGTTTTGTTATTTTCCCTTTGTAGTTAAGTGTCAGTGTGTATTCTCCCAACACTGGAATTGTTCCTCCATTATAGTCTTTCACAGATACTTTTGACTCTTCCACTTTTAAGGGCTCCTTACATCTCTCTAACTCAGTTTCCATTATTACATTTACTTGAACCCCATTGTCTATCTTGCATTGTCACATATGTGCCATTTGTGCACATTTTAATTAGCCAATATTTTGAGTTTTCAGCCTCTTCTATCATTGGCCTTAAAATAGCTCTTCCTCTTCATTGAAGGAATTCCTGTCTGCCCTTAATATATGTACTTTCCTGTTTTTGCTGCACATTTTAGCTTAATTGTTGCATTTATTAATGTTCCTACATATTTGCCTGGGTGCTGGGCATTTCTTGTACTCATGCTGGCATTGTTTCCTGGTTGCTACATTATTGGCATTGGTTCCTGTTTTCTATGTTTCTGTAATTGGTTAATTTAATTTCTGTGAACTTTTCACTTGCTGATTGAGCTGTAGCACTTGAAGTCATGAGCTTTCTTCCTTTCTCTAGGATTTTCATTTGTGTTTCTGTTTATTCTGCTGCTTCATCTATACCTATCGCCCTTTCTAGTATTAGATCCATCTTCCTTAGGAACCAGTCACATATTTTCTCATTGTTGCATCCCAGGACAATCTGATCTTTAATGAGAGAGTCTTTTAATCTTCCATATTCACAGGACTCACTTCTTAGTTGTATGTCTGTGACAAACTCCTCTATTGTTTCCCCTTCATCCTGTGTTCTTATCCTGAACATCTTTCTCAGAAAGAACACTTTTTTTAAGGAACATAATGATCCTGAAACATTTTGATTATTTCTGCAAAACTTTCCTCTCTCCCTCCCAACAGCTATCTGTATGGAGTGCATTGTGTACATCCAGGGCTTCTGTACCCGCCCCTGTTAACAGCAGAACAATCTTTTGCTCATCCTCCAGTTTATTTGCTGCTGTGGCTTTTATATCCAGCTCACATTGCTGTTTGAACTTCTTTCCAGATGTATTCAGCATTTCCTCTGATTCAGGTAAGGGAGTTGGAGTCACTTTCAGTAGCACAGGCTATGCTGTAGCAGCCATTGCAATGTTACCCTCTCTCTATGTCTTCCAGCATGCTCTGCCTCCTCTCGCTCCTGGTACCAGGTAGTATCTCACTGGTGTGCAGAGACCAGTGCCAAGATAAACTCTTTATAATGAACAGAACTATGTACAGAAATGAGGTAACAATTCTTCTTACTGCTTGGTGCAGCTGCAGCCTGTGACTGCCCTGTCCTGGGCTGCTTTGTTTCTACCCTTCAGGAAGTGTGTCCCAGCAAACTGCATCTCATAAGTACAGGCAATATGGCATTTGCCTGCCTCCTGGAGGACTTACTCCTCACCAAGACCCTCTTAATCTCCAATCCTCCTTGAAATGTGTAATGTTTCATGCTCCACCAGGCATTTGGATTATGGTGGTAGATGACAGTAACTCTTACTACAACTTGCCATCTTTTAATTATAAACAAAGTGAAATCGGCTTTCTGAATAAAATGTGGAAGTTAAGCACTGTCATAGCCACCAGGGGGGAAAGGAGCTAATGAAAACAATGGCTGCTAGATGGGTTACTAGAATGGCTCCTTGCTTATTTTGCAAGGTTGCCCAGGAACAGATGTGATGAGGATATATTCAGGAGATGTAATCTACAGATCCCTTGATGAAACATCTATGCGACACTGCATTTATTACACCGCCAACTGGTTCATTGTGGAGAGAAATCAGTTTATTCCCATCATAAAGACACGGTGCCTGACTATGATCTCAGATAGGTGGGAGCACATTGCTCAGCAGCTTGTCAAATCCACTACTGTGCAAACCGGCACGAACGTAGCACATCATTTTAAAAGATGTGCTGTAGCAATCGGCACCGGCTTGTCTGATGTCAGGCCTGGGCCCGCAGAGGATACTGAACAAAGCATATAAAGTGAGTTGGGACTTTTCTACAGCACAGCAGAAAGAGCCAAAGAAGTTTGGCAAAAGTCCTTGGGCAAGGTGCAGCCTGGAGCGGATACTGGGAGAAGCCAGAGTAGATCTTGGCACAGTCCCCCATAAATGGAGACCCTGATCGGGGGGAGACTGTGGCTGAGCAGAGTGGATCCTCTTTGTCTAAAAGTGGGCAAAGCTGACTGACAGGAGGGGATGGCCAGGGATGCTTCAGGATGCACTGAAAGACCCAAGGCAGGGTGGCAATTTCACTGCCTGTGCCCTCCCTCATGATGGGGGCCCTATTGGCACAAGCATGCGCAGTGTAAGCCTCGAGGGTCTGCAAAAGTGAATGTTCTTTTGACTAAAACATGACTATAGACCTATCAGTAAAGAATGATCCAAAGTCCAAGGAAATCAATGGGAGTTTTTCCACTAACTCTAGTGAGGTGCGGATCAGCCCCTCTATGAAAATGGTACCTTCCCACCCAACGTAACATTCTTGCCCTCTGTTTGTTTGAGACATAAAAAGTTACAGCCCCACACATCCAACACAGCTATGAGAGAGTGAGTCAGATTCTCTTCTAGCTCACCCATCAACAAAACTGTTGGCCGAGTTCTGACTCCGCAATCTTTATTACTGGTGATGAATCATGTACGAGGCAGAAAGGAGATAGTTTGATTTTCAGATTTCAGGCTGAGTTTGCAATGCTGACAGACACATGAAAATCTTTTTGACTTGAAAAGTGAGCAAGTTTTATGCAGGTGGAAAGAGAAAAAATAAAGAACTCTGATGGGACATTTTCACAGTCACTTTTCTGACTAACCACAGTAAAGGCTCTCCAACATACCAATATAAATAAACAAAAGAAAAAAACGGAATTCCTTTTCTGAAGGACCCTGGGATTCTAAAATGTTTCAAGGGTCAAAGGCCTGCTATCTTAGGACAAATGGAACCACAGCCAAATGGATCTTCTTTTTAACAATCGCAAGTAATTTAGTTGTCTTGCTAGCTCTGTACTGGTGTCTCATCAACCGAGACGCCACTGCTAATTGTGTGAAAATTATGGTTAAGGCTAAGAGATCAATTGTCCGTTGCAATATTTTCTCCCAATTTAATAACCTCAGTTAATTAGAAATCGGTTAATGTGGAAATGCGGCAGGTAAACGTAACATTACCTGAAACACCTGACATCACACTAATGTTACTGCCTCTAATACTCCTGTTAATAAAAATGTCTATTAAGACACCTGTTAAAGTCTTGTAACAGTGAGTCAGTGGCCACCACTGTGAGGACAACTCAGCACAGACAGCTTGGGGATCTGTTCAGTAAGAAAGTAACCCATTCAAAGGGCCAAATTCACAGCTCGCATAAGCAGACCAGACTTCGTGGAAGTCAGTCTAGTTGTGCTTGTGTCTGATTACTGGGTCCTAAGTGTTTACATAAATATGTAAATCATATATAAATATACACATTTGGACAGTGCCATTTTCTCCTACGTCTATCTTGGGAGGGATAAATGCATGGACACCAGTTATTTATCTATGTCACGGTAGTATCTGAATGCTGACAAACATTAATGTTATCCTCATAGCATCCTTGTGAGGGAGGGAAGATTTATCATATCGGGAACTGAGGCCAGGTCTACACTACAAAACTACAATTTTGCTGATTTCACTGTGTCTACACCGGAGAGTCTTTTACCAGCCCAGCTGTTGGTTAGGGATCATGGCTCATCACACCCCTGATGGACACAGCTATGCTGGCAAAAAGCTTTTGTGTAGCCCTAGCTCAAGTGACTTGCCCAGCATCACAGAGGAAGTTTGTGGCTGAGCCAGGAATTGAACTCACATCCCAGCGCAAAGCATTAACTACAAGACTATTTCCCCCCCATAGAGATAGGGAATTGAGGGAATGGAGAATATAGTGAAGCTTGTACAAGAGATCACCTTCCTTGGGTGATTTCCTATCCTGGCAGACTATACCCCACCCCCAAAAGTTATTCCATACAATCCTAGTGCAGCTCTGCCCAAGCCTTATTAAATAACCATTTCTCTTATGCAAACAATTTTTGTTGACAGGCTTAAAACAGGTTAAACTGTAAGTGAAATGCATCTATATGGATTAGTAAATTATAAGGGGAGACATTCCTTTCCTTTTTGTATGTAATTCCCATAAATGTCAGGAGCACATGTGGTCATAATTTGTATTCAAACCAAATTACAATACAGAAGGTCAGAAATGATCAAATGAATATTTTAAATGTTTTCCAGAAATGTTTCCATATCTCACCAACAGAAGTCGGTCCAATAAAAGCTATTACCTCACCCACCTTGTCTCTCTAATATCCTGGGACCGATACGACTAAAACACTGCATGTAATAGTAATAACTGGCATTTAGATAGAACTTTCATTAGGGCAGGTTAAAAATGGGAATTTTTTTCTGAAAAACAAAAAACAAAATTAAACAAGATGAAAATGTTTGTTTGGATGTTTTCCAGGTTTTTTGACAAAAATGATTTGAAACAAAACCAAATTTGGGGGCTTCAGGTTTTTTCTTCCCTTTTGCTCCTTTCCCTCCCCTCCTTTTCTGGTGAAAAAAAGTGGGAAGAGAAAAGGAAAAAAGGGAAAGGAAGGGCAAGAACAAACCCCTTCCCTCCCCCTCAAAATTGATTTGATTTGAAATGAACATTTTCATTTTGAATCTTTCCACTGACAAATTGTTATATCATTAAGGAACAAGATTAAGCTAAAATCGATATCAATGCTCAAGCTGAAACAAGAGAGTGTCCATACACAGTCCAAAGGCTGATTTAACTAGGTCAATTTCAAAAAGGACTTAAATTGTTACAATTTTCTTGTGTCGACAAGGCCTGGGTATCAGCAGCGCTCATTGCTTTCAGCAGGAGATGTGGGTGATCAGCATGTTTGAAAATCTGGCCTCAGATGTCTTTTGTTGAGTGTTCAAAATTTAGGCATAAGTGACTTTCCCAAGGCCTTGGAGAGAATCAGAATTAATACTGAATTGAGACTCTGGAGTTCCTGGCTCTCAGGCTACTGCTCAGACCATTTCTTTGCACAATCTTTGTCACTACTTGTTTAAAACCAGGATTAGGGGTGAATCATGGACATTAAGATACATACTCCATCTCAAATTAATTGTTCACTCGTTTCCTCTCACTTGCCCCACATTCTCTCTTTAATCCTGGTCTTTTCATGCAGACACACACCCAGGTCGTGGACGTCACTGTCAGATCTGCAGAGGTGAGCAGAAAAGCAGGGCACAGCACGCAAACCACAAGCCCACCAGGCACGGTGAGCAAGAGGCCAGCTCTGCAGAGAAGCAACAGGCCAGGCATAACTGTTGCATAGTATCTCCCGTTAAAGAAGACGGGTCAAGGCCGTCACTAAAAATGATGGGGTTGCTATTCCACATGGTTTGTGCTAGTATTTCAAGGTTCCCCACATGAACCGACAGACTGCTGTGTCAGCCAGCGCGTGCTCCATTATAATGTCAATGTCACCGTGTTCATTAACATAATTCCGTGTAATAAGCTCATTTTAGAATTAGAAAGTGATTTAAAGTGATCACCATGGCTATTTGGAAAACACAGGGTGAAACAAAGCACAGCCACTCATGTGCAGACCTAACAAGGGACGAGAACTCCCCTTAAAAGCCTCTGTTCCCACTGGGTTCTTACCGTGATATGATTCATAGACGTGTGAATTAGGTTAACAAAAGCACTGCCATTATCTTCCACTGCAGTTACTGTAAAATGACTAGATTGCTGCTAATGCTGCTCCTGCTATTGCCAGGAACTGCTCCTTTCGCGGAGTGCTGAAATTCAGCAACTTGTGGTCCTTTCACTAATTAATTGCCATCTGAGTTCTTAAGACAGACCGAAACAATAACATTGTGATCAACCCCATTAGCCTAATGACTTGATTTTCAGTTTAACACGGAGTTATCTTCAGCTAGTCTATTTGAAAAAAATTATTTCTTCTCTCTCCGTAATTCCCACAAGAAAACAGCGTTTGGCGCAGGCTCGTGCCAGAGTGCTGCTTAGAGCCCCAGGAAGTACCACAAAGAAGGAGCTTTGCATGCTCTTGGGGTTTTTTACTCTGCAGTGGGCAAATTTGATCCAATAAAAAGACAGGCAACAAATAACATCCTGGAATGTGTAGCAGCTGCTGACAACACACCTGGGTGTAGGGTACACCATGTATGCCACACCGTTTAGCTTTCCGTTCCCTGGGAGCTGTATTTCTTATGTTGGGTTTCTCTAGTCATAAGGCCTTTTATTAATAGATCCCTACCGAAACTGGTCTTCCTTGATTAGTAATCATATTATGTATTATTAGAAGGACATAGTCTTCTTAAAAACACATGACTATATTGTGGCAGGGGACACTGGATGGACAAGAAGGGTGGCCTGGTGGTTAGATCATGAGCCTGGGACTTGGAGAAACTTAGGTTTCTGGAGAACAGAATATCCTGGGTGATCTTGGGCAAATCACCCAGGTTTGGTGACTCTGTCTCTGTAAAATAGGGATAACAGTATTTCCCTACCTCCTACCAGTGTTGGGAGGATAAATACATTAATGACTGTGGGTGCTCGGATGCTAAGATAATGCGAGCCATACAGATAGCAAAGATAGATAGATCAGCCAGCGTGGGTACCAATTTCAAACACCCGTGACAACAAACAATGAGCTTGGGCCCAGTTTCCATCTATGTCCATGGGAGTTTCACCACGGAACTCGCTGGGAGCGGGACCAGGCCCCAGGGATACGCAGAAAGGGCAATTTTAGATTAAAGTTTAGCAAACAGTTGGATGGTCTGAGCTAGAGGTTCATCAGAATCCCTCCTCAAGCCAGACAGATTGCACGCAGCTTCAGCTTTCACTGCATAGCTCTAATGAAAAGTGTTCAGGATTTCTCTTGAAAAACAACACAGACTGGCTCAGTAGCAGCCCTGCATTCCGCAGTACGGAAGGTGTCTCTCTGGCTGTGGTTTTCAAAGGTGCTTAAGGGATTTAGGCACTCAAATCCAACTGAGTGGGAAGTGGGTGCCTAACTCTCTTAGCCTCGTTTGAAAAATCTTGGCTTCTGTGTCTTCCTCCTTCCCCTGGCTGGGGCAGCTCTGCTGAGTTGTTGAAGCACTTTGCTAAGGCTGGCTTGGAGGAAGGTTGAAAGCTGCTTGCTGCCTGAGCACTGCTTGCCAGCTGATGCTTGAAGTAGCAAGACAACAGATGGATATCCCCACAGAGAAGGAAGTGGTCTCCAAATTAAATGGGCTGGGCTGGGCTGGGCTGAGTGTAGGTAAGACAAGGAATAACCTGCACTCTAATGTCTGGGCAAATTAATCACCACAAAATTAAATCTAGACTCCCCACAAACACACAAGTAATGCAAAAAAAAAAAAAAAGCCACAGAATTGCAGCTATAAGCATGGTCCGTGATGTATATAAGTGCAAATCTTAACCCATTCAAAGGGCTGTGGGGCGGGGGGGAGGGAACCCAAACTTTTTGCCATAAGAGTAAAAATCTCTGCACAATCCCCTTCAAACTCCTAAACTAAACCTGCACCTGACTGTGTCAGCCATAGCATAATGTGTCCAGCCACTCACTATAATAACTAATCATTATAACAGTTAGCACCTTGGGCCTTAACTGAGATCAGGGCCCATTGTGCTAGACTCTGTGCAAACATGGAGTAAGTCAGTCCTTGCCCTGAAGAGCTCACCCTCAAAGTAGACAAGACAGACAGAGGGTTGGAGGAGAAAATGAGGCACAGTAGTGAAGTGACTAGCTTAAGGTCACCCAGCAGGTCAGTGACAGAGCTGGGAATGGAAGCCAGGTCTGCGGAGTCCCAGTCCAGTGCTCCATCCACTAAATCAGGGGTTGTCAAACAGGGGGTCGCGAGGCTATTACATGGGGGGGGGGGTCATGAGCTGTCAGCCTCCACCCCAAACCCTGCATCGCCTCCAGCATTTATAATGGAGTTAAACATATAAAAACGTGTTTTTAATTGATAAGGAGGGGTCACACTGAGCGGCTTTGTGTGTGAAAGGGGTCACCACTACAAAAGTTTGAGAACCCCTGCACTAAATGACACTGCATCCCTGGTGAGAGAGTGTATCTCACTAACATGAGGATAAAACACATGCCCTGGCAGCTAGCAAAAATACCCCAAATAATGAAAATGTTGCCAACACCACAAGACACAGGATTAATTCAGCCAGGGGGAAGATACAAACAAGACTGACAAGTAAAAACCACTCTGATCAAAAGCATGACAAATTCTGGCAAGCACGAGAATCCTCTCTCAACAACTGCTCCCCTACAAGAAACACACTCCCAACTGGCATGTTCTAACCAAAACCAATACAAGGGCAGCCTTCAGCACAGAATCTGGTGCAAATCTGTGCACACCTCTGAATGAAATGATTAATGGAGCAACTCCATCATAGAGGAACCATAAAAGATTTCCTGTGGCCTGGCCAAATCTTGCAGGCCATCAATATCATTTGCATATACAATGCATTGTTTCACTACAGCACGAAGTAGTAGGCTAACAGGAAACTTGGGAACAGGCCTTCCCTGTCTGCCCTCTCTAAAAGGAAACACACACCCAGCTTCAGTACTGAAAAGTATTCATGGACCTGAGGTGCACTGAGGCTCTGTGAAACCAAACCCGTGGCTTTGATTGTGATTGGAAAAGCAGGAGACGCTCAAGAGGGGACGGCAGGCAGTGAAAACCCAGGTGATCTGCAGGAAAGATGTGCTGAACCACTTGAATATACTTAGCAAATCCTCCTTGTCTGAATAGGCTGGGATCCACGTATCTCCTGGCTTAGTGTGTGTTCTCTGACACACACAAGTTCTCACCACACCGCTATTACCCTTAGACCCGCTTCCCACTTCCCAGGCCCCATAACCCTCCCCCAAAATCATCTTTCATGATGATCTTCTATTGTGATCTACCTAGTGTAGGTTTTTCTAAAGAGGCCAACAGACACCAAGACCATTCAGACTTGCATTGGTTTGTCCTTTGTGGCCCTCGCCCTTGGCTACTCCCAGCTGCAGGTGCTTTTTCTTCTTTACTTCCTTCCTTTCAATTCTTTCTCTTGGTATTTAGGGAAGGCTTTTGCAAAAGGGTCGGATTTACACTGTGCTTTATAGTAGTCAGGCCTGGAGTCTTTCTAAGCTCTGCAGAGACATGGTGCCTTATACACTAAGGCCTCTTTACACCACTCAGCCAGCATAGAGAGGCATTAGTATAAAAGGGAATAAGGTCCATGGGCTCTCTGCCTTCTTGCCGTTGAGCAGTTATCACGTATACTATTCACCTGAGCCAGACAAGGGGCAGGGGCCTTGTCTTGTGAAGTGCTTTGAATAGGGCTGTATTCAAAGAGAGCACTGCATAAATAGAGTACACAGGGTACTAATGGAAAGTGGGGCAACGTAGGGAAGAGTCTGGCAACAGCCAGAGGGAAATGGATTGTCACAGGGCAGCCCTGTGTTCTCCTCTCAGGGATAGCTCATTATAGGGGTGTTCTCTTGTTTTTACAAAGGCTAGAGCCATGTTTCTCAACTGTTTTGATACCAGGGACGGGCTTGCTGCCTTCCTAAACTGTGCCAAGGAGATCTCAGGGACTGGCGCAGGTCCACAGATTGGTCATTGAGAATTTGCTCCTGGGTGACACAGCCATGGTACTCCATTGAATGCACTGGATTTACTCCTCACTGACATCAGAGTAAATGACAGGAGAATCAGGCCCTGTATAAGCAAAAGAGTCACAGCACGGACACCGAAATGCAGATATGCCAGGGGCGGAAAGTGGCAGGTGCTGAACAGTGCACAGCAAGACTACACGCCAGTTTAGGACCAGAGGTGAAGAATCCCTTCCCCAGCTGAAAAAGGAGGGGGAATTTACAGTAGGTAGAAACAGTGTAAGTTTGGCCAGCAGACAAGCAGGCTGGAATTAACACCCTCCCTCTTGCTGCCCTAACACCATATTGAGACTTTGGTTCAGTAGGGTCTTGCTCCTGGCAACCTTTTACTCCCGCAAGTAGGCCCCACTGACATCAATGGGACTGCACATGCATGTAAGTGTTTGCAGGACTGGGCCCTAAAAGGGAAGAGTGCCACATAGTCAATAACCAGGCATCACGCCACCGTGGAAGAGAAAAACTAGGCAAATATCAGGAACGTGGCAATATCTTAGTGTGCCAGGGTGCTTTTTTTTTAAATAAACCATACCGAGTGATACGTATTTACATGCACTAGCCCCTCTTGGAGCACAGGCAATTTGTGCAGGTAACTCCCATTACCACTAAGGGAAGCCGTTCACATAAATCCTGGACACGTTAATGGCCGACGAGCCCCCTTTGTGTAGGATTTCGTGTTGCTGCATTTAGTAAGCGCAGTGTAAATGTGGCTAACTTAATATGCAAATACATTCAAATATTTTCTGAGCCATAAGAGATAGTTACCAGGCACATCTCTCATTCATCGTTTATAGGGAAATAGATGGAGGCTGACAGATGAAATCAGGAGATAAATGTTATGAATATATTTTTTCTGTTGCAGTGGGGGAAAGGACATAGAATCTCTGCCTGTACATAAATAATGATAATAAATAGAGTTTCTCTCAGATGCTCTGTCTTCTGTTTAGTTCATTTTTTGTGTGCTGGGCACCCACCTCCAAATCCTTGTTTTTTGCATTGCCATTCTGTCTTGGTTAAACTGGGCTCCCTCCCACCCACCCCCTGGGCAGTAGACTAATGCTCTGTAATTTTAACGGGTTACTCATTCAGGGTCTCATTGGTAACTTGGCAGCTTCCCAACTTGCATGAATGAAGCGGACCTGCCTTGGAAAGATGGGTCACCCCTCTTTAACCCTTTGGTTTCCCGACACCAAAAGCCAAGTGTATTCAATAATGGCCTTTGAAGTCAGGGAGGAAAAAGACAATAAAAAAACTAACTCACTCTTACATTTTTCTCCTGGGATTGTTTGACAGGGTACCAATGGGAGAGTGTCAGAACAAAGTCAATGGTGCTGCATAGCAGAAGAAAACCAATTTTTGCACCAAGGAAACTTTTCAAATGTAGTGGACAGTGTATTAATCCATCTCCTTAAACCCCTCAAGTCACTCAGGCAATAGGTGTGACTGAAAGATGCCTTGCACAGAGGTGTATCCTCCAAAGGGCACTGAACTGTTCTTTATTTCCCTTTCACACCAACATGTCCCATTACATTTGTACTTAGTTCGTTGGTTTACTCTTTGCTATGTCTCTCTCTCTTTAGGAAAAGTCCTAAATAACAACTTTTCCACAGGTTTAGGGTCAGGGTTTTTTAATCCACCCTCGGAATTTCAAAAGAGAATGATATCCCTGCTACCGAATTCAGTAGGATGGTTCAAAGAAATCTATAACAAGGATCTCATTATTTATTACATTCTCTAGAACCCCACTGCTTTCATCCCTGTTAAATTCTCAAACTTTTGGGGAGACTCTGAACTCCTTCCAGGGATGTTCGAGCCCAGTCTGCATGTATAAACAGGGGAGAGAGGGCCTAGGAGAAGAACTAAATAATCACACTTTCCACCTGCTCAAGCCTTTTTTCAGTGGCGGTTCTCCAAGAACTTTACAGGCGACACATGCTTTTTTTGTTTGGTGCTTAACTAAACCAGAAACCCAGTCCTGCATACTCAGGAATGAAGACTTAATATTCAACAATTCAGTCCTAATTTGCTCAGATACAAATGGAGATCATCAGCAAAGAAGAAAATATGCTTAGTCTCCAAACTATAATTCCATCATGCTACATGCCCCTGCAATTTCTCCCTAGTTATCAGTCCCAGGCCCCTTTCCCTCCTTTGACCACTGCTTCCCATTTAAAACAAAAAACAAAAAAAAATCCACTTTATTATTAGGCCCAAGTATTATTTCTGGTGAAATTGGAGGAACCCTCATCCAGGATTTCTCTCTCTCTCTCTCTCCTGTTTCTATCTTTTTTATTTCTACGCATATGTTCCCAGTGCCTCTCCTAAGTGCACCAGCATTTGTAAACTTATGTTTAAATTTCATAAATGAAGCCATTTTATATAAAACATCCAAAAAACCCCAGTTGCTTTATAACATTTCTGTCATCCTTTGGCTTCTTTCTTCCCCTCCTGAAAGATGCTTAGCTACTAAGGCGTTGGGTGCAGTATGAATACATTAGAATCATAGAATCATAGAATCTAAGGGTTGGAAGGAACCCCAGAAGGTCATCTAGTCCAACCCCCTGCTCGAAGCAGGACCAATTCCCAGTTAAATCATCCCAGCCAGGGCTTTGTCAAGCCTGACCTTAAAAACCTCTAAGGAAGGAGATTCTACCACCTCCCTAGGTAACGCATTCCAGTGTTTCACCACCCTCTTAGTGAAAAAGTTTTTCCTAATATCCAATCTAAACCTCCCCCACTGCAGCTTGAGACCATTACTCCTCGTTCTGTCATCTGATACCATTGAGAACAGTCTAGAGCCATCCTCTTTGGAACCCCCTTTCAGGTAGTTGAAAGCAGCTATCAAATCCCCCCTCATTCTTCTCTTCTGCAGGCTAAACAATCCCAGCTCCCTCAGCCTCTCCTCATAACTCAGTCAGAGTGGATAAACTTAGTCAGAGTGGATAAAATGTGCTTATGAGGACACTAGCAGGTTGGTTGGGAGGTGGCCTTTCTGGGAGTGGAACACAGACTCAATGGTTCCATCAGTGGCACAGGTAGGTCAGGAAAAGTGGGTATGGATGCTGCCTGTGAACATGTGGATTTCTCAGTGGTTAGCCCAGCTTTACGTTTATACAGGTATATGAATCAAACCAAAACTCTTTCAGAAAAGTGCTGGTGTATATAGAAATTTCTACAATGTTCTGCCCTATCCTCTTAGCCTCTCAAAACTCAGGCTGTGACAGACTCTGGTGAGACTGCAATTGAATTACATCCCATATCTAATTACTGAGGTAATTTCAGAGAGGAAAGGGAGATTTCATATCAAGGAGGCTGGGGGGTCTGTCTTGAGGTTAAGGCACCACTAAGGACAGCTTGGCTTCATTCCCAGCTCGGCTTCATTCCCAGCTCTGCTACAGCCATCCTGAGGGAGCTTGGGCAAGTCACAATCTGTCTCCCTCCCCAGCTATAAAATGGGAACAACAGCACATGGTTTCTTGTCTCTTTATGCTGTAAGTTATTGGAAAGAGTTCCTCATTCAAACTATGGCCTAGCAAAATGGGTCCCTAATCTTGGTGGGAGCCTCCAGACATCTATTAATAACTATTAATAATAAATCCAACTGTGGAATTACACAGGGTCTGTGGCCTGGAATCTCACATGTCTTAGGGGAGTTGCTTGCCCTGTTTGAAGAATGATATAATGGGGTTATTTGGGGTGGGATGGTCTTTCAAGGACTTCATATCCCCAGGGATTTCCCCCTCACTGTGGGAAGTTGTCTCTCTCTTTATGTAGAGTGGGATGAAGGGGGAAAGGGGGGCTGGAGTGGGAGTGCAGCATAAAGCCCCTCTTGAAAACTGTTGTTGCCAAGCCAACCTGATCCTTTAAATGGACATATCAGGGAGGCATTTCCCTCCAGGGACCTGTCTTGCTAAAACACCTCCACTTTTCAAAAGCTAAAAGAAATATATGCTACAGCACAAGGGAGCTCTTCCTCACCTATCTCTGCAGGGAAGGTTCAATCAGTCTAGTCTTTCCTGGAGGTATCTGGAAACACTGTAGAATGCTCTCTGGGATGCATTGTTAGAGACTTGCCTCTCCCTGTGGCATCAGGTACCAGCCACTGCTGCAAGTGGGATTCTGATGGAACAGTCACGTGCTCTGGCAAAGCCTGTGTTTTTCTCTCTCTTTTATCAACTGCACCACATCTGAAGTATCAGGAGAATGTCCTCCTTAACAAATTGCATTGCTAGAATGAAACCTTAATGTGCAGAATTAAAAGCCCTGGTTACGGCCTGAGCTTGCCCAAGACCTTCCTTCATCTCTGGTGCAGAGGTTCAGCTCTCAGTTAATTATCAAACCACCTTTGGGCATCTTACCCAGCGCAATTGTGAAAATAAATATGTTAATGACAAGCTAATCTATTAAAAACAGAGGGAGTTGAACAGAAATATCTATTGTGGAAAAAAGTGGGAAGTTTATTGTACACTGCCCTCCCCTCACCGGTTACATTCTGCACTGCTCTGCTCAGTGCACTGATGTACAGGCCAAAACGCAGAGAATCAGGCAAGTGCCAGGAAAATGTGTGCGCACAATGCACAAATAGAGCATCTCTATCACTTAGAGTTACAGGCTTTCCCTCAGCAGAAAGTGCCCCCCCAAACACACACTTCACACCTGAGGAGCAATTCAAAGAGGAAAGTAGCTGATTTTTACAAACAACTTGTCTTGCTTGAGATCACAAATGAGGTCATACTAGTGTTATGTCACACTAAGGTGACATGCTACTTCTTGTGCTGCATCTCAGTGTATCTTAAATTAACCCCTTGTGTTTAAGAAATCAACACTTCTGTCACAGTTGCCTTAACCATCTGTGTAGATCATGCTCAGACATACTTGTTTTACATAGACACCTGCTCAACATTCAGTATAACATCAATACCAAGAAGGATATGCCGAGAAAGTGTGCACATGATGCAACAGGTTGAGAAGAGCCTGTTGACCAGCACACATACAATGTATGTAAATGTACATATGTGGATATGTGTATAACCTCTGCAGAGGATAAATTCAACACTAGGATTTAAAATCATTTCAAGTTCTGACCCTGTAGGCTTCATTTTATTCATGTGAGTAGTCCCACTGAAATCAATGAAACACCACTGGGAGTACTTGTGTGAGTAGAGGTAAGGATGCGTGTATGTGTTTGCAGGATCAGAACCAAAATGTGGATCTCCCTAAATCATTCATTAAGCGGACAGACTAATGTTCCATGGGTCATTTAAAATGCTGGAGAGACAAGGGCCAGGTTGTTGGCCCCAGCCCTGGCAGTGTTGCTCTGCCCCAGCACCTTGAAGTGGTTGAAAAGTTGCCCAAGCAGGTGAGGGGAGGATTTCCCCTGAGAGAGGGAAATAATCTGCTCCGACACCCTCCGCATAGGGTTGTGTGGGAATGGGACAAGGTGAAAAACATGTTACTCCATTTGATCCTCAGCCAGCATCGCAGTCCCTCTAGAACCACGGCAGCTGATGTCATTTCAAGCAGCCCTAATTTCAGATGTTTTAAGTTACACCAACCCAGGATCACGGGCATGGAAAAGTGGCTTAGAGGCACTTTCCCCTCCCTAGTCCAAACTCCCCTGACCTGGGCCAAATTTACCGTCAGCACAGCTGAGGCTCTGGCCTCTGATGTTTAGACAATCTCTAATATAAAGAATATCAGGCTTCTTTCAGAGTTTCCTTCAGCTCCTGTTGGGTTCCAGCCTTACAAACTGCAGTCAAGACCACCTAATTGCAATTAAGAAGTTTTCAGAAGGGATTGCCTAGTTACCTGGAATTCTTATGCCTGCCATATATTTTCCAGTTACTAATTAATATTCATTATGATCCAGATATGCATTTGGTAAAGTGCTAATGGCTCCTTTTTGCCAGCTACCTTTTGACGGAGAGCTACACAGACAGACATATGCATAAAGGAGCAGGAAGGGTTTTCAGAAGAAAAGTGTACCTCAGTAGAGATAGGGCTTTGGGGTGCTCTGGTGCATCACAAAGAGGTTGGGGTCGGGAAAGGGATGGGTGAATAGGAAACTTTTTCCTTCCCACCAGCAAAAAGAACAACAAGTGAAAACATGTGGAGAGCAAAAGGCTTGGACTGTAGTTCAGAGTATCCTGTGTGATGAAAATCAGTGGGAGTGCGGAAAGGTGGACTCAGAACAAGAGCAAACCACCCAGTACAAGAAGAATTATCCATCCTTCCATGTAACATAACTACCCATCCAGTGTTTGTTCTGTCCAATTTTACACTATTTCCTTCAGGTAGCACGCAATCTTAGTCAACAACCTCTAGTTTTCATGATGTTTTAAGGCAATTAACCCCCCACCCCCCACAACATTAGGCATTTAAATGATTAGTTAGGAAAATTTAACCACACCCTCACCTCTTCTGCCAAATCCTTCACCCTTGTCAGTCGAAAAACTTGGTGCAAAGAGGCTAGTTTAGACTGTATTTAAATATATATATGTCAATAACAAATTAATTAGCATCTTTAACACACATCAACTGTAATTCTCTTGCACGTGTGCATAGAACAATGTGTAATCTCCCTGACACAGTCGTGAATGAGCTTTTAAGAACATAGCAAAAAGGAAAGATAATTTTGTTTCCCTTCTTCAGGAAGCCAATTCTTCATATGGCAACACCTTAAAACAAATAATATATTCCAGAAATACGTTTTCATTCAAAGTGAGATTGGCATGTCTCCCATTGTACAAATAGACACTATTAATTATTGTTCCTTCACTGTCCAGTGAAACCCATGGTAGCAGTCACCTGCTAAATATGGTCACTAGTTCTAATGGCCAGCAAGATGATTTCCAGCCATCTGAGAGTTCCTTCACATTGGGATTAGTACTAACCCTTTCCTTCACCCTCTATACAGCTGGGGCGGGGCGGAAGAGGACCCTAGGGGAAAAATTCTATTTCTTCTTACTAACACCTCCCTTTTACAATGTTACACTCTGAAGATGTGATACTGCTGAAAATACCAGTATGGACAGCACCTAATCTAATGGAAACCAGTGGAAAGACCTTCACTGACTTCAGTGGGCTTTGGATCAGGCCCACCGAGCCTAAGGATTTTGCTTCTTCAAATTTTGCCTTGTAACCCGGTTCTTCCAAACTTTCTCGTTCTCACCAAACAGTTTCCTGACACACCTCGCCAGCCCCCTGCCTGACCTGGCCTGTGTCTGTAGGGCTTGTTTTTATTTGCCTCGTTTATCTCCGTTGCCAGTAGTTTGGGGCAGAGAATGTGTCTCCCTCTCTGATTTGTACATGCCATGTACATGTTTTGTATGTATAGAGAACCACAAAATAACTCTGTTAGTTAGCTGGAGTGGCGTAAGGGCCTTCTTTAACAGGGAAGAATTCCTGCTTAGCCCTTACTGGGCGGACATTGGCCTTCTGTGCAAGGACAAGCACAAATAATAGAAATAATCACTTAAAGTAATCGGGCATTTCTCTCTCTTTCTACTGTTGGAGTCTTGAGCCCTCTGCCTTCAGTGGCCCCATGCTACATTGAGACTTAGAAGATGTCTACACTGCAGTTAGACACCTGCGGCTGGCCCGTGCCAGCTGACTCAGGCTCGCGGGGCTCAGGCTAAGGGGCTGTTTAATTGAGGTGCAGACATTCAGGCTCAAACTGGAGCCCAGGCTCTAGGATCCTGTGAGGGGGAGTTGTCCCAGAGCTTGGGCTCCAGCCCAACCCAGAACAGCTACACTGCAATGAAACAGCCCTGCGAGCCCGCGTCAGCTGGCCCAGACCAGCGGTAGGTGTCTAACCGCAGTGTAGGCGTACCTTAGACATATGAACAATAGCACTGAGCCCAAAGGCCAGCCTGTGAGAGTGCCGTTTCAGGGGAGGTCCCAAGGAACTTTCCCTCCCATTTGTATGGCCTACAAAGGCCAAGGAGAACACAGGCACTGCTCCCTCCATGCTCTCCTGGAGGCACACTGCATCCCAAAGCATGTGGGGAGGGCAAGGGGGCAGCACCATGGCTATTTCCGCCATTTGCAGTGGTCCACAGAGCAAGTGTATATTGCAGTGCCCCCTGCAGGGATGCAAGTGCAGCTGCACTCGAGCGGCATGCTGTGGGGCTCAGAGAGGCACCTGGAGGGGTGCAACTCAGCACAGGACTGCACCTTAAAGATACCATTGAGCCCAAAGAGATGGCAGGGGTAAGGAAAGGTTTGCAGGTTCAGGTTTCCAAAAAGACCCAGATGCACGGAGGATCGGAATGAGATCGGGGCATCCTGCTTTTCTTCACTGCCTCGAGACTGTGATATTATTGCCTGTGACAGACCAACACACTGTGACAGCTGGAAGTCTTGTCACTAGTCTACTCTTGCCCTCTCATCGGTCCTCCTGCTGCCTCCCAGTTGAAACGCGCAGCGAAGGGACAGGGGCACGGAGTCAGGGTGTGAGCCCAGAGGAGAACAAAGCTGTACTGCAGCAGCAAAGGCTCCACTACGGAACATGAAATTAAAAAATAAATCTTGCCATTGATTAAAGAATGAGTCGCGAGCCGTTGTGCTTTGAAGACGCTTCGTTTCATTTTGTTGTGAATATGCTCTTTTGAGAGCTAAGCTGCAGTCTCTTGCGAGGGTAGCCCCCGACCGCTGCCCCGTACACAACTGTCAGTATGCCTGATGGACAGTGCAGGCTCTCAGTGTCCCAGAGCTGCGAACCAAGGAACCGCCTCTTCACGCTGAGTTGCAGGGTGGCTTCAGTAAGCAGGGCTTTCAGATGCCGTGTACACAAGTTGTTCGTGGCACACTCCACTCAACACCCCACTTTCTAACTTCACCTCAGACGGACTAGAATCAGTCAGGGAGGGGGGTGGTTAATAGTACGTTACATTATGTTATAGAAAGAAAAAAATACATGGCAAAATTAAATTGAATATTCTTAAAGTTCTAGGGATGACACATCTGAAATATACCGTAACTCTATAACCCTGCATTGTCCATTTTTAGTAGAAACAAGTACATTTTGTGGCAAGCACAGAGCTCAGGGGATGCCTGAGAAAGACATTGCTCTGCAGTGTCTTCTTTACAGGCAATCTGGTCCCTCATTCATTCATACGTTATCAGCTGCTGTTGGATTTCAGGATGTGGCCAAACTTAAAAAATCAACGATTTATACTAATTCTTTTCTGCATAGTGTCCACCATTGTATTAAGAGTGCTCTGGTTACACCATTTCAAATAGGTCTATGAAAAAAATAGCAAATCTATCCAGCAGCCCCCTTTGGACAAGACTGCATCACCACAGACTTTAACAATGGGTTTGTCTCAAGAGTTTTTGATCGAGCCCAGGAAGTGAGGGGTTTTGTTATTGTTCCCCAGAAGCGTAAGTTAAACAGCACCCAGCAGTGGAATTCTTTCTGGCACAAAGTGTGGCTTGCATTGACTAAATAACTGTGTTTCTGTCTTTTATTGTACAGGAAAAATCAATATGAGATCTTAGTTTCAAAAAGTCACCTGTGGCTAGATAGGACTGGAAGCTCCTGAGTCTAAACAAGATCTCTAAAACTGGGCATTCAGAACTAAAAGGCAGATCCTCAGCTGGTGTAAACGGAGACAGGTTTTTTGAAGTCAATGGAGCTATGACAATTTACACAAGCTGTTGACTGGCTCTAAATGTTTAATCTGAACTGAAAAGTGTCTGCACAGCATTTCTGAAGAAGCTGTACGTATTATCAGAACACAAAGGTAAGTTTTAGGGTACAGTCCTGTGGACACAAACAATTCTGCATCTTCCAGATATTGCTACCTAACCCCTTTTTAAATCTATTTTTCATTACTCTCTGTGTTATGCACCTTAAAGACCCATGGTCTATACTTGGTCAAAATGTCTCCAAAGTATTCTTAAAATAAAATACAGAATTAAAATTAAAGTCCCCCCCCCCCCCCAAATAGACGAGTTAGCACATGTTCCTTCTGCAGCTTTCTACACTGGCTTTGGATTCCTGGAACTTGCCTCATCCATACTGAAAATCCCAATGCTATTTCGTTCTAACAAATTAGCAGGTTTCGATAAACCCCAAGCAAAGCAAATGGCATTCATAGCCTCTTTCATTTGAGCTCTGGAGAGAGAAACAACTTCCAGCTATGTCAATTGTTAAATTACTCACTGAGCCAGTGGGACTGCACCCTCTGTAAAAGATTCGCTCTTTGTAGACTGGACGGTGTGATGGCGTGTGAAGTTAAGGGACACATTTGAAGGGCTAACAGGAGTTGCACACACCCACCACCCAGATGATGTGTGTCTACTTAATCAAGAAATTATTTGTGCCTGTTGTACCAATTCATGTTCAAGCCTATCTTTAAAACATCTGAAAAGACAAATCAACTAAACTAAAGTGCCCTCCTCTGCGTCCTTTGTAAGTTAGATGCCTCTTGTCCTTAAAGGTAAAACCAGCACAAAAAAACACTGCCTCCGGCAATTGTCAGTTAAGGATCCTAAGGATTAAATCCAATTTAATACATGATTTGGGGGAATTAAAAAGATCATTTTTTAGATTGACTGCCCGAGGATCTACATTAAAAAACAAAATCCATGCTGTAAATACTGCTGCCCGCTATTCACGTTTCAAGGTAAGGAGCTTTTAAAAATGGAAGAGACATGCACCTGGCAAGGAAAAGAAAGAAAACCACTTTGATTTACATTTGAAAAAAGCATGAAGACACTCTATGTATTCAAAGAAACAGTTTAAATAGAGAAGCAGTTACGCTCATGGACTAGCAGAGACGCAGACACAGACAAAACCTGCTGAATACACTGATACCCTGCACCTTTCTTTATTAAACTGTTCCTGAAAACACAATATTAGTAGCATGACTAAGTTAAGGTGTGGTTCAGTGTACATAGTAATTGTACAGCACGGTCACTGTATGCATGTATCACATACATACAGTGTGCAATTTAGGATTGCTAAAGTTATCATACAGCAGTGCATACAACAGAATGACAGCTGCTTAAAACAGGGCTCAACAACAAAAACAAGGCACAGAAGAAGCATGCATTCCCCTTACCTATTGCTTATGTTAAAACACTGATCAGTGTCTTACAGAGACCAGGTATTTCGACCTAACGGGCATATGACTTTCAGCACATGCACACAGACTATTGCAAAAGCCATCTTCTCCCTGTCTGTTAGCACACTGTAAGTCTCCAGCAGCTCAGCTCTCCAGCTGCAAACAGCTCATTAGACTAATGCATTCAGCACAGGCAGAAAACTCGATTTACCATAGCTACAGCAATGAATTTCCATTACGATGACAGCTTCAACCACATCATGTCCGGAAAACCAGCCAACCACTGCCTTTTAAAGAACACACACATTTTACACGCAGAAAAGGAGGCCTGTGTGTTGTTTCCTTTCGCTTAGCAGCTAAACTAAGAAAAAAAAATTGCCATTTAATTAATTAATTTATTTAAAATCCATACAAATTGAAAGGCAATGGCACTTTCACTTTTTTAAGAGTAATGTCTCTGGCAATAACATTAATGATATTATGATGATCAGAACGGGTGTTTGCAACATTTCTGTTTTAACTACCCCTCCTCTGTTGCCATAGAAACCAGACTGTATCATCATCTCTTTGTCCCGATCATGCGGCAATGTGGCCCAATATTGAGCTTACACGATTCCACAAACCTGAAGGATGAGTTGTTTGACTTTTGGTAATTAAAATAGAGATCAATGATTTGTTGCTGCAGATATTTCAGTTAATGATGCTATGTGCATTGGAATAGCTTTATACACACACACACACTCAGATCTAGAGTGTGGAGTATAGCTGTACAGTACTATAGAGACGCACAGAAAACTGTATTCACAGTACATGAAAATATTGGGTTATGATCAGCATAACATTGTACTTTGTCAGGATAAGAAAGTTGCTTTTCCTGGCTTTGGGACTGTAAACACTTTCAAGAAGAAACTGCGTCCTCATTTATTTTGCACGGCGCTGAGCACAGCGATGCTAAAAAAGCAACCCTATAATAAATACAATAAATAATTATCATAATCCCATCACACTCCATTGCCTTGTCTGTTCTAGATAACGTTATACTAGGAAAGGGGCTGTTTAAAAGTGTTGCAAAGCTCCCTACTGTCCACTTCACATACTTGCATACATTGCTACTAAGTATTTATTACAAGCCAAAATGTACTGCTTACCAATATTCGGGCTATTCACATGAATGCTTTTGTGGGTACCTGTGATGGGCTTGATTTTGGTCTCACTTATACTGGTTTCACTCTGGGGTAACTTCACTGATTTTGGTGAAGTCACTTCTGATTTACAACTGCGTACACTGAGATCAGAACTGAACGCAGTATATTTACGAAGCAGCAGATGGAAAGAGAAAAAGAAACAAGAAAAATTCCACTCATACGAGTAAAAGCAGGAGGCCTAAGTCTTGACGCTTGATGTTCAGGCATGACATGTTAGCGAAACAGGGCTCTTTTTAAAAAGAGTTGGCTAGAACGGCATTCATCTGACATACAGCTATTAATCAACGATCTGCAGGTAAGATGAGACATTTCAACGCACACCACTAATTCCCTTCATGAAGAACGTGTGTGATATTAGTATTAGTGTGATTACAATGGTATTTTTTCCTTATTTGTTAAAAAATATAGTTCCAGAAACCTTAATATCTCAAAAAAAAAAAAAAAGTGGGGGGTGAGGGTGCGGGGAAGAGATTGTGGATTGACAAAGCTGTTAAGCCCAACCGGCGCAATGCCGCATTTCTTGGCCATGTTGCTGATGTCAACAGGAGTTCCGCGTGTAAGGAAAATCATCAGACAAATCTGACCGATCTTTCTCCTCCCGTATATTTGTTTATGAAACCCATGTGATTGGCATGTGTGTATGTATATGTGTTTAACAAGAGTAAAGGCAAGCTCCTCTCAGCAAAGGGTTTATGGCGGCTGCGGATCAGGTCCTAAATTTACTTTTTTCTCTTTGCTATTTGAAAAAGAACAAAAGCAAAAGCAGTACCACCAGGCCAGCACACATGAGGAACCCTACAGTCAAAAAACAAACAAACAAAACAAGGGAAAACTGATAACCTATGCAGATTTCAATTTCAAGTTTCCAATAGCTTTAACAATAACAATTATTAGTGATCAAAAAATATCTTGATAGGGTCTTTTTAAAGACTCTTCCTTCTCTTCTAATCTGTTAAAATTTTGGAGCATGATTCTCAGGCATCCCTCTCTTTTTACATTTTCCTCAGCAAATATGTTGTTGTGGTTTATCATGTCCAGTTATGTCAATCCTGTCATATGAGGTTACCAATGCCATCTAACATGAGCGGGTGACATAGCAGCTCAGAACCAAGACATCAGCCTGGACTGTTTGTTTGTTTTTAATTGCTATTTTCCAACACTAAAAAAGTTTGTTCATATTTTTAATTTAGGGCCAAATGTTGCAGTCTTTAAATAGAGAAAAATTGTCATTGATTTCAGAGAAAGGTTTGCTTGATGAAGGATCCCAGAATTTGCCTAACTAATGTCTTCAGGGTCCAGTGAGAGGCTGTGGCCCTAGGAATTTAAAACGTATTGGTATTAGGAAAGGCAACATAAGTTATAAACAAAAAGGAGGGTAAGATATTGTGGGAAAATGGCCAAAGCATTAAAAATAGATGAACTCACTTGCAGGGCCAGATTTTGATCATCACAGAACTGAAATGGGGGCCTGATTCAGGTGTGGGGTTCTGGGTTGGTCCATTATTAAGATATTGACTATTTGTAGAGTTCAGATTTGAATTTCAACCTAATCTACCCTCAAAGATGAGGGGGTTTGTACCCAGCATTCTGGTTTCGAGCGAAATCTAATTTATAACCGAACTTTTGTGAGTAGTAGGTAAACAAACCTCCCTACAGAGAGAATGCATTTAAAAAAAAAAAAAAGCAGGTTTGTTTAAGAATCTGGCACATCATTAATTTTCATTACTTAAGTAGTTACATTTCTATTCTGCACAAATGTATTGGGGCTGAATGCACGCACTAGGAGCTGCATGAATGCAGCGAATGTCCGTGCAACACTGTACAAAAGAGCGTGTTCTAGGACATTCCATAGGATTTTCCATAAGGGAAGGATACTGTAGTTTTCCAATCCTGTCTTTTATGGTCAGCTTCTATTCACAGTGGAAAGAGGCCTGTTCTGTCCATTAAATAACTGTGTGTTCTTTGCTCATTTTGTTTTACCACTTCACCTCTCGTTACATTGCCTCCCGTTCTGTGCTGTGTGGCTAGTATGTTTTCAAAGAGGTTGCCATACAGCCATTTAAAGTGTCAGGTTCAGCTTGCTCTCACGTGTTTATGTGAACACACATTTGGTTACATGTTTGCATATACACAGACCTGTGCATGCATGGCTCACGCACATATGCCTCATGAGGCTTTCATTATATAACTACAGTGGAGAACAGCTTCAGCATGGGGGTGGGGAGAGAAAGCACACATGGAATGACTCAAGAGCTTGTTAGTCCGTTAGACCACTCACCTGGGAGGATCCAATCCTCCCGTGCCAAAGCATTTTTTATTTAGGCACAGTGGAACTGCTTCACCAGGAGAGACTGAGGGACCCCCATGGGGGAAGATCCCATAGCCCACTGGTTAGGACACTCACTAGACAAGTGGTGGATCTCTGTTCAAATCCCTTCTCTCCTTCAGGTGGAGAGGACTTGAATCGGATGTCTCCCACATCCCAAGTGCATACCATAACCACTGGGCTTAAAGTAATGAGGGAGGTGTCCCCCCCACTGCCCCGGCACATCTTCCAGACATAGGCACCTAACACCAAGAGAGGGTTTGCAGTTGAGAATCCCAAATAGAGGAGGGGCATCTCCCTCCAGCCTGGATTTAGGTGCCATCTCGGAGAGGGGTGGGGTTCAGCACACACCCTTTGGTTTGGCATCTCCCATCGGCTAACTTAGGTGACAAGCCACCTTGTGCGCTGGCTTCTGTGACTCCCATTCTGAGGCGCATGGAGACTTGGCACCTAACTTGGGCTTTGAGAACCCCAGGGATTTTCTAGGTGCCTAGAAGTGAGGCGTGGTGACACCACGTGGCACCAAGCCTATGTCGCTGTGTGAACCTCACCCTATGAGCCTGATCCACAGCCCACTCGACTCGGCAGGAGGCTTTCTATTGACTCCAGTGAGCTTTGGATCACACCCTGTATTGGCAAAGGGCTTTATTACCTAAAATGTAAACCTTCTCCATCTCAGGGCAATTCAGCTTTTAAAAATCCAGCTTCTTCCCAAGTGGATTAGCACAAGGGTCGTGAACCAACTAAACCCAAGCCTGGCACATATGGTCACTCTGTGCAGTAAATATACCAGATGCATTGATCCTTCTCTCACCGCCCTCCTCCCCCTGGCATTCCATTTATCACAGTCCCTCTGTATTTGCTTTGCACCAATTATTTTGTATTGATTTTTTTTCTGCCTCCCCGCTGCTGCTCTCCTTCACAATCTCTTCCAAGCAGAAATGAACCCAAGAACTTGTGAACTGAACTTTCAAAGCAAATGATGGGGAAATGGAGGCAGAGGACAGCTAAGTGAATTGCCCCAGGATGCAGCGGGGGTTAGTACTACAGCCAGGATTAGACTTCAAGAGTTCTTGGATCACAGACTAGATCCCAGACCACACCTGCCTCCAAGCGACAGCCAAACCACTGGCCTAGGAAGAGGCATAAACCATCTGACTAGATGGATTGGGATGGTTTTGTTTATCTCCCTTCAAAGCATTTGGGTATTTTTTCCATGCACTAGAATCAAACCTTACAAACCCTTGCGTTGCCGCATCTTAAATTTCCACCACCACTAATAATCCTCTTCTTCCCACCTCCCACCCGCACCAAGCCAATTATTTTTTTACCAGTAACATTAAACAGGATTATCACTATGTTTGCCACCTACCTGTATTTGTCTGCAGAACCACAGAAGCCTGCTGCACCTTGCTGAATTGGACCTTACATGCACACTACTTGCACATATGTACTATATACACACAACATGCATAGGACTTTGATTAGATGAAGTTCTTTACTTGTATCTATTCCAGGCAACAAAATGAATGAACTCCTGCAGATTGTCATTTTATTTCAGATGTTACACTGTGATTTAAATAATTCTTTAAACAATTACATTCAATTATCTTAAGATTTCAATGGAATTATAAAGCATCTGCGATAAGTCAAAAGGAAATTAATATCCCAAAGCAGCCTACGTCCTGTGTCCTATTTGATCTTAAGATATGGCCAGCAAGTTGGAAATTTTAGTGTTACAGGGTTGGGGTATTTGTTCAATTGTCTTTTTGAATAGAACAATGTTGGACTCCAATTCCTACATTAGCTCAGTAAGTAGCCAGTGGATGCAGCATTGATAACAGGACTTAAGAGAGGCCATAAGTCCACTCTGTCCTGCTGATCTGATTTTCTCCGAGTCTTTTATATTAGACTTTTCAGTTTAACTAGGTTTGTATTCGTAAATCTATTCAGATACTGAAATGGTCATGTGATGCCTATGTTGATATAGATATAATTGGTTAGGCTGGGGAGAGATCTGGCCTACGAGAATGAATTTAAACAATTACCTTAATTACAACAGCAATATCATCTTTCAAGAAAGCAATTTCCCTAGGGAGAGCATCTTTGGCTAAGTCATAGAGGTTTGTGAGCCTTTAACAGCAGTGGCTAGGAGGGAACCCAGCTCCAGACATCACGGAGAGCCATAAACCCCCAAACTCGTACTTTGTACATATATAGCGGTTGAATCAAAGATTTCAAAGCATGTTACAGACGATAGTTAATTAAGGCTTCCAACATGCAGGCCCAAATTCAGTCAGTCCCTCTTCAGCAAATCACTTACACTCATATGTAACTTGAGGCCCATTCTTAAAACTGATTGACATCAGTGGGACTTACGGATGTGCTTCAGTGGTTTGCTGAATAGGGATGGACTTAAGCCCATGTTTAAATGTAAGCACATGCATAAATGTTTTGCTGAATTGCGTCCCCAGGAAAGGAGGTAGGTAATTTTACAGGTGGGCAAACTGAGGGTACGAGATTTACCTAACCTGTCACAGTAAGTCAGTGGCAGTGCCAGGAACAGAACCCAGCAGTCTTAACTCCCAGTTGCCCAACCTCCATCTCATCAGATCAAACTCCTTTTTCTTCCTGAATCCTAAGTGATCTGATGAAGCTGGAGCCCCTTTACCTTCCCCGAGAAGCTCATCTGCAGATCTCAAAGCACTTGATGCCAGGTAGATAATTTTCATTATATCGATTTTACAGCAAAAGAAATTTGGACATAGAGATGTTGCCAAAGGTCATACAGTGAGTCTGACCTGGTCTCTGCTTGGATTTATTATTAGAAAGCATTCGCTAACACACACCTTTGAAAAGTCTAGTGTAGACAAGTCACGTGGCTGTTAACACATGCCAAACTGGTTGAGTTAAAACTTAAAGGGGACCCTTAACTTGATCACTGTAGCATGTGTTAATACATACACTCCCTTGTCTACGCTAGAGTTAGATAGTGCAGGCTAAGGAATGTGTTTGAACACACATCCTAACAAACCACTTTAAATCCTTGTCTAGACCAGGCTTGCAGTGCCTGAGAGTCAGGAAAGCTTCCTGGTCAGGACAGCACTTCAGCACATACTTAACAACTGAAATTGATGAGAGTTCAGCATATACTTAGGTATTGGCCTGAACAGGGAGGAACTTCAGCACATGTCTGCACAATGCTGTCTCCTTATGGCAAGGTAGGATGGGGAGAGGGGGTATCAACCAGAGCCCCTGCAAAAACCAGGCTGAGATACTGGCCTCATGTTGGCCTGATGTGGTAACAAAGTTTCTAGGAGAGGCATTATGGTATCTAAAAGTTCCTAGTGGCAAAAGGAAACTGAGCTCTGCTCTTTCCCTTCCTTCCCTCCCCCTAGCCCCACCCCAGAAATAGCTGGATGTCTAATCCATGACCAAACCAACAAACTATTTACGTTAAATATAAATATACAAGTTCTTCGTTGTGCCTCATTCACTGCCCAGTATTATAGACTTCGGGTATTTTGACATTTTTACCCTGACCTGGGAGCTTAAGACCCATTTTCAAACATGATTTAGGCACTTGGGAACCTAAGTCTTGCTGAAAGTTAATTTTTACCCCAGTGAAAACAGTTTTTAAAAAGAAAAGCAATGGAAATAGATACTGCAGAAATAGATCAGCTTGGAAGTTGCTCTGCTATTAGGCTTCAGTATTTGGAAACCTTCACTATAATATTCTCAATATGACTGAACAAGATTATGCTGGCTCCCAAATTAGCATTCCTGGAAATTGTCCCAGGAGGATGGATACACAACAATAAATTATTGCATATTCCATTAGCTTGCGTTTGGCGTAGATTCAGCAGACATTGGGAAGAGAGTATTGCTCCAGAAATTATAGAATGAATGGCAATTACTGCATTTCATTCCATGTAAAGATCAAGGAACAGGCAGAATTATTTTTTGCATGACTTTCTGTTGCTAACTACATTACAACCGCATGAGAAGGATAAGGTATTGAAAGGCTGAATCAGAAACTCTCCACTGAGCGCTCACCAGAATAATTATTTGTGAGGCAACATGCTGAAAAATGAGCTTTCTCGTTGTAAGAATGACAATATATACAGACTGAGGTTTTGATACATCCAGGTTTTATCACATATTGTGAACACTTTCAGTAATGGCTACCACCACATTCCTTTAGCCAGAACTCCTTCTAGGCTTGTTGGGTAGGTCAGTTCAATTGAATACCGCAGTGGAACTGATATGGCCTGCAGTCCAGGATTTGGGGCCATACGGAACAAATCAGGGATTATTCAAGATTTTTACAGAAGTGATTATATACCACTGGCAATTCTATAGATCATTCAAAACCGAGCTCAGTACACATACAAATGTCCAAAACTTTGAGGGTTCCT
This sequence comes from Caretta caretta, assembly GCF_965140235.1. Lineage (NCBI taxonomy): Eukaryota > Metazoa > Chordata > Testudines > Cheloniidae > Caretta > Caretta caretta. Next base: position 83,205,006 of record NC_134208.1, read on the forward strand.
TCTCAGAGCAGAAACATCAATGGTGTTTAAAAAAAGAAGCTTGGGAACTGGAAAAAGCTTTCTGGGTAATAGCTTGCAAATGAGCAAATTAACCCTGTACATTTTCAAAGCAGTGTGTAGGTACAGCGTGTTTGTAAAGTGTGTACTGTGACCCTTCTAGTGGCTAGAGGAAAACAGCCCACTACTGCTGCCAGCAAGAGGAGTTATTGCATTAACTCAAGCAGTAGAGGTCTGTGTGTTTTGGTGCTAAATAACATTCCTACATTTAAACCTTGCTGACTGCCTGTGGTAGAATCATGACATTATGAGAATGGCATCAAGTCAATTTCCACTGAAGTGTTTTCTTTGCCTCTTGACTTCCCAAATTTAAGATAACCTGAACATTATCTACACAGTAATATATATGATTCTATATGTATTGGTAGTAATTTATACGGGGTAGCGCCCAAAATCTCCTAGAAGCTATATGAATATATAGGTGAAGATAGTCCCTTCCTTGAAGAGCTTAGAATCTAAAAAGGAAAAATACAGACAAGAGTGTAAGGAAAAAGATTCACCATCTGAGCAATGGTTCCCAAATGGCTGGTGTTCAATGCATCCAGGCATTTCTAGTACACATGCCCCAAGGTACCTAGGCACTAAAGAAATTAAAGATAAAGCTAACATAAAGGCAAAAAGGGCACAATAAAGCACAGAAGTAATATCAAATGCAGAATGGAATGACTGAATGACCAGAGCAGCATTTTCTAAGGTTGGGCTGAAAGACACCCCTCCTCCCCCACAGGCCCTCCCATCATTCTTTGCCTGGAAAGAGGAAGAGTTTTAAAACTACCAGATATTTTCATTGGTGTGGAGGCTGTTTCTTCATCTATGTTGTTCTAGTGCCTAGCAAAATGGGGCCCTGTGTTTTGTCTGGGGCCTCTCGAGGCTGCTGGAATACAAATAATAATAGAAATAAATTAATGTTCTGGATGTCCTGGTTCTGAAAATTACAGAAGCCGAAAGGGGCAATACGATAGGCTACTCTGCAAAACGGAAAGGGCTGTGCACGTGTTCAGTTCTTTTGCTGTGTGAGGATGGTGATCGCCTCTGCATGGTTTTGTGTGTGTATTTTATAGATGCTCATGTAAATTTCCTCACTGAATCTCTGATGGTTAAACATTGGTTTTATCATTATGAAAATCAAATTGGTTTGAACATTAGCGGATCCATTTTGCTGACAGGCTTTGCAGTGGATTTAATTACATATAATACAGTTGCCAGCAGTAGAATGCAGCAGAAAGATTTTTGGGATCCTTCTTGCTGAGGCCACGTCTACACGACAAGCTTTAGAATAGTTACTTAGTATACCGCACTTCCACATGCATGCTTGGTGCCGCACTTACACACCAGGATTGCTTGCACCAATGCAAAATGCTTTGCGCCATCGGTAGGTATCCCAGTATATCACCCGCTTGTCATCTGGTGCAATGCATTTGGGGACATTTTCACAATCTGTTGTGGGGGTAGAAATTAGCCACCCAGCAATCTCTGGGAGCTAGGGGTCTAGTTCTCAGCATGCAACTTTCTCCATCTCCTAATGCCATCAATATCCCATAATTTGTGTGTCTTTTTTAAAAAAAAATCCCACAAACCCACATGGCACTTTTCAGTGTCTGCCATCTTTGAGTAGAAGCATGGAATCCACGGAGCTCTGCGCGGTTCTCATGAACATTGCAAATACAGGAGGCATGTGCCTCCTCCTATATTTGCAGATTCGCAGGAAGTACTTCAACAATGGGATACATGACGATTCTGTCGAGGACAGATTGCTAGGGGATATAGCAAAAAATTCCAGCTTGGTGGTGGCATTCACTGAGCAGCTGCAGATGGTGGAATGCTGCTTTGGGGCTCAAGATAGAAGCCCTGGCTTGTGGGATCGCACCAAAATGCAGGTTTGGGACAATGAGCCATGGCTGTAGAACTTTCAAATGTGAAAGGCCACATCCCTGGGCCTGAGTGCCAAGCTCAGTCCAGCCCTCCAGTGTGGGGGACACACAAATGAGAGCTGCACTGGCAGTGGAAAAGGGAATGGCAATCGTAAACTGAAAGGCTGCAATGCTGGATTGCTACTGGCAGTGAGAAATCATTTTGGCGTTAGAAAATCCACTGTGGGGGCTATTGTCATGCAAGTGAGTAGGGCCATTAATTGTCTGATGAACTGTGACTCTCAGCAACATGCAGGACACAGTGGATTGATTTGCAGCAATCATAGAATCTCAGGGATGGAAGGGACCTCAGGAGGTCATCTAGTCCAACCCCCTGCTCAAAGCAGGACCAATCCCCAACTAAATCATACCAGCCAGGGCTTTGTCAAGCCTGACCTTAAAAACCTCTAAGGAAGGAGAGCCACCACCTCCCTAGGTAACCCATTCCAGTGCTTCACCACCTTCTGTGACAAAGCTCTGTCCTTGCCTCCGTGGGTTCCGCATTTCCTGGCGGATTTTGCTAGCCTCAGAGGCTCACTGTGACCCTCCACGTAACCCTTCTCTCTCTAGAGACAAGGGTCACAGTCTACTGAGCCATTTTAATCATAAGCCAGTGAGGGAGGTGAGGAGAAGTTATCCTTCCTTGCACAGTCTCTGTTGTCTCCCAGTCTCAGTGATTAATCAGGGGGCAAAGTGAGGGGGGGGGGAGCCCGGGCCCACCCTCTACTCCGGGCTCCAGCCCAGGGACTCTAACAGTATCAGCTACGGTAGCTGACCTTTTAGAGACATGACATGTACAATTCCCTGGGCTACTTCCCCCACAGCAGCCCTCACTTCCTCAAGCTCCACTTCACCCTTACCTCAGGGCCTCCTTCCTTGTGCCTGATATGGTGTGTACTACTCAGCCTCTCTAACAGCACAACTTCCTCCCACAACTCCTGACATGCACATCCACCTGACTGACTGGGAGGCTTTTAACTAGTTTCAGCCAGCCTCTGATTGGCTTCAGGTGTCCCAATCAACCTAGCATTCTCCCTGACTTCTGGAAAGTTCTTAATTGGCCCCAGATATCTTAATTGTCCTGGAGCAGCTGCCATTTCACTTATCCTGATACCAGGGATTTGTTTAGCCTGGAGCTAATATATCTTTCTCCCACTACTGTTCTATAGCCATCTGGCCTTGCTCCATCACACCTCCTAGTGAAAAAGTTTTTCTTAATATACAACCTAAACCTCCCCCACTGCAACTTGAGACCACTGCTCCTTGTTCTGTCATCTGCTACCACTGAGAACAGCCTAGATCCATCCTCTTTGGAACCCCCTTTCAGGTAGTTGAAAACATCTATCAACCGCCTCCCCCCCTGCCCATTCTTCTCTTCTGTAGACTAAATAATCCCAGTTCCCTCAGCCTCTCCTCATAAGTCATGTGCTCCAGCCCCCTAATCATTTTTGTTGCCCTCCGCTGGACTCTTTCCAATTTTTCCACATCCTTCTTGTAGCGTGGGACCCAAAACTGGACACAGTACTCCAGATGAGGCCTCACCAATGTCAAATAGAGGGGAATGATCACGTCCCTCAATCTGCTGGCAATGCCCCTACTTATACAGCCCAAAATGCCATTAGCCTTCTTGGCAACAAGGGCACACTGTTGACTCATATCCAGCTTCTCGGCCACTGGAACCCCTAGGTCCTTTTCTGCAGAACTGCTGCCTAGCCGCTCGGTCCCTAGTCTGTAGCAGTGCATGGGATTCTTCCTTCCTAAGTGCAGGACTCCGTACTTGTCCTTGTTGACCCTCATCAAAATTTCTTTTGGCCCAATCCTCTTATTTGTCTAGGTCCCTCTGTATCCTATCCCTACCCTCCAGCGTATCTACCACTCCTCCCAGTTTAGTGTCATCTGCAAACTTGCTGAGGGTGCAATCCACGCCATCCTCCAGATCATTAATGAAGATATTGAACAAAACCGGCCCCAGACTGACCCTTGGGGCACTCCGCTTGATACCGGCTGCCAACTAGACATGGAGCCATTGATCACTACCTGTTGAGCCTGACGATCTAGCCAGCTTTCTATCCACCTTATAGTCCATTCATCCAGCCCACACTTCTTTAACTTGCTGGCAATGGGATTCCCGAACTGCAGTGGAGCAATAGATGGCACGCACATCCCTATTTTAGTGCCAGCCCACCTTGCCGCAGAGTGCACTCATATGAAAGGCTGGTTTTCTATAGTTATGCAAGTGTTGATGGGTCACCGTTATAAGTATGGGCTGGTCAGGGGATGCATGATGCTCACATCTATAAGAACACAGGACTGTTCAGAATGCTGCAAGCAGGGACATTCTTTCCCACGCGATGGATTAGCATTGGCAATACAGAAATGACAATAGACTCTGACTCCATGGGGGCTCCAGGGCTGGAGCACCCACAGGGAAAAATTAGTGGGTGCTCTGCACCCCCTGGCAGCCAAGCTCCCCTCGCCCTCCGCCTTCTCCCCTGAATGCACCACATGCCCCCTCCTCTGCCTATCTCCCAGTGCTTCCTGCCCGGCCACCACCAAACAGCTGTTTGGCAGCATTAGCATGCTCTGGGAGGGAGTGGGAACGTGGCATGCTCAGGGGAGGAGGTGGGGAAGAGACAGGGCCGGGGCAGGGATTTGAGGAAGGAGTTGGCATAGGGGCAGGGAGGGGGCGGAGTTGGGGCAGGGACTTTGGGGAAGGGGTTGGGCGGGGGGGGGAAGAGGCAGGGCAGGGTGGGGCCTCATGAAAGGAGTGGATGGGGGCAGGGTTGGGGACAGAGGTGGTGTCGAGCATCCATGGGAAAGAGGGGAAGTAGGTGCCTATGGAAATGATGACAGTCATTCTGGAGGGACCCCGCCCTTGTTCAGGAAGCTGTACTAGGGTTGCCAGCTTTCTAATAGCACAAAACCGAACAGCTTTGCCCCACCCTTTCTCTGAGGCTCCACCTCCTACCCACTCCATCCCCCCTCCCTCCCTCACTCTCCCCCATCCTCGCTCACTTTCACCAGGCTGGGGTACAGGTTGGAGTGCAGACCCATATGTCCCTAGCCCGTTTCCTGCAATGGTGCAAGTCAAATTGCAGAGTGGTGTGGGAAAGTGTCCTACAAGGGAGGAAGATATAAGGCAGTCATCCGTAAAAAAGGAGAGAAGGGAGAGGACTGCAGAGTATCTTCATGAAAGTTTAATCAAGATTTCTCCGGAGGATACAAAGAACATTCAGAAGTGCATAAACCGCTTTACATATCTCTCCCCCAACCCCAACTGCCCTATAGGGGAATGAAAAGCAGTTACCAACTCCACCTCTGTTTGTTGTACCGCTACCTCTTCTTGTATAAATAAAAAATGAAAAGTCAATACCTGTGTCTTGTTAATTTGGCTATGGGAGTGGCGCCATCTTCAAATTTAAACACCGCAGGGGAAAGTGCATGCATACCCTTACCCCAGGTCCCTTCCCCTTCATCAGGTTTGTCTATGCTCAGTTGGAAGGATTGATTTATTAGGAGAGGCTGAGGGAACTGGGATTGTTTAGTCTTCAGAAGAGAAGAATGAGGGGGGATTTGATAGCTGCTTTCAACTACCTGAGAGGGGGTTCCAAAGAGGATGGCTCTAGACTGTTCTCAGTGGTAGCAGATGACAGAACAAGGAACAAATGGTCTCAAGTTGCAGTGGGAGAGATTTAGGTTGGATATTAGGAAAAACTTTTTCACTAGGATGGTGGTGAAACACTGGAATGCGTTACCTAGGGAGGTGGTGGAATCTCCTTCCCTAGAAGTTTTTAAGGTCAGGCTTGACAAAGCCCTGGCTGGGATGATTTAGTCGGGGATGGGTCCTGCTTTGAGCAGGGGGTTGGACTAGATGACCTCCTGAGGTCCCTTCCAACCCTGATATTCTATTATTCTATGATTAGACAGTGGTGCAGTCTCAAACAGGTCCTGGCTTGTGGCATGCCTGGACCATCCCTGCTGCATCTCTCACCTGCTGTTCATGGCCAGGGTATCTTTTGCAGGTTCCTGTGAGCTATCCCCAGTGGTCTGTGGGGTGCTGGAGGAGGACTCTACCAAGCATGGCATGCAGATGTGGCTCACCACCAGATTGGGGACATCGCTGGCCTTGTGGCATACCTGACACAGATTCTTTGCTGTCATTCAGCACTGTTACTGATCCCATCGTCTTCCTTCGCCTGCATCCCTTGTGCAATCTTTTAGTAGAAGTCCACATTTCTGTGGATGGTTGCGAGAAGTGCCTGCATGGCCCCTTCTTCCCACAAGCTCAGGAGATCCAATACTTTCTGTCTACTCCAGGCAGGAGTATGTCAAGCACATGAGACCAGCACGAGCGGTTGAGCAGTTACATGCAACAAGGTGAGCTACTAGGTGTACCCGCCAAGGTAGACAATTAGAAAGAGGCATTTCAAAAATGTGTGGGGTGTTTTTAACAGGGGAGGAGGTGGCTCCTGGTCTCTATGATCCTTGAGCAGTGGAGTTCATAATTGTGACCAGATCAGTAACTGTTGCAGGGAATGGGGCATAGTGGTACAGCTGCTGGAGAACTGTTACTGCATCATCTGTGTCAACCCTGTCTACACTCACACTGCGTCAACCTCAGTAGGTCGATGAGGGCTCAACACCATTCAGGGAGGTGGTTTTACTGTGCCACTGTAACAAGATGTTGCATAGGCTGGAGACAAACATAAGTACACAAATAGTTCAACTTTACTGTGATGAGATCCCTGGGGGACAACCTGGAAGTGGGGTACCGCTTTGCCCCCTTAACTCTCCAGCCTGGGCTGTCTCTCACAATGCTTTACTAGTGACAAGCAGCAAACCCTTCGAGGCACTGTCATCACTCAGCATGTGGAGCAGCACACCTAGCTAACTTGCATGAATGTTCCCTGAGACACTAACGAATCACCAGAGAAAGGCACCAGCAAATCTCCCAAGTCCCAGCCTTGAACCCATCAAATATAGAGTGTTGCCCGGGTCAGAAGCCTGACCAGTGTAAGTTTATTGCCCAGTCTGCCCCTCCCTTGATGTGGAAAGGACACACACTAGCCTTTGTAAACTGAGCTGAGATTTCTCAAGCAATTCAAACAAAACACACGTTTTAGGTGAAATATAAAACAGATTTATTAACTATAGAAAGATAGATTTTAAGTGATTATAAGTGGTAGGTACAAAAGGTCAGAGATAGGTGCACAGTTTAAATCTTAAACCTTACTAGACTAGGCAGTATTTGGATCAAACCAAGCAGTTTTTCTCACCCTACTGGATGTTGCAGATAGGTTATAGTTCCTAATACATAGGCTTTCCCTTCAAGCCTGGGACCATTCACCTCAGTTCAGGTCTTTCTCTTTCCAGCATTCTTGTTGCTTCCAGTGTAGGTAGGGAAGGAGAAAGGCAAAAGCATGATGCCTTTTATTTTATATCCTCTATTATATCCTTCTATTTTATATCTTCACTCCATGTGCCTGGAAAACACTAGCCCAGACACGTCCTAAGGGGCTTTGCTGAGTCACAGTTAAGCAATTCCCAGTATGTGATGCTTGTACAGCCTTCTTACAGCATTGTAAATTCTTTGATTATAACTCCCCTGCTGATTACTGATCATTTAAAACAGTCCTGGGAATGGGTCTCCTTCTTTGTCACTGAGAGTCTCCACGGCCAGTTCTCCAAACTTACATATTTCAGTAACAACCATACAGCAAAATCTTATAACTTCATACACACTAACGATATACATATTTTGACAGAACAATGGGTTTCAGCAGATCATGACCTTTCACACGATATCTTATGTGGCATGCTTTGTATGAAATATATCAATTATATGACGGGTGAATATGGGGGTTCCAGGGTGCTGCTTTGAAGTGCCACACTTACATCCACCTAACTTTGGAGTGTAGACCAGCCCTCAGGGGTTTTAAACTCAGAATGCGTGGTTAAAAACCATCATGGTGTTTTAGCTATGTACTACTCAAAGGCACTGATCCTGCAAACACTTAAGCAGTAGCACTAGGTACATAAAGCTAAGCACTTGCCTATGTGTTTGCAGTATGGTGCCCTAAGACTTTAGGCCCTCGAATCCTAGATCATCAAAGCACTTGAGCACATGCTGAAGTGTTTTGTTGAACTAAAGCCAAAAAGTGCTTTAGGCACAGTTCTTTCAGTATCCTAGATATTGACATTTTAACTACCAAGCAACACATTATGTTCTTCTATTTGAAATAAACTTATGTAAAGCACAGACAAAACAAAAACTGGCAGCAAGCATTTTGTTTTTGTTGTAACTTATATGCTCCTTGCAGGTGACAAGCTGAAAACCACCTTTTTTTCCCCTTTCTTTCTGTGGGTATTTTGTTTTCCTGTTCCCTCTCAATTGTGGGTTATCACTTATTTTGAAAGACCTGGAGCAGTTTCTATATATTGTCTGTCAGGAGGGACCATTTAATAAACGATGGCCCTGATTCAGGAAAGCATCCCTATTTAGGAAGGGCACTTCAATAGTGTCTTAACTATAAGCATGTGCTTAAAGTGCTCTCCTGAATTGAGGGCTAAATTTTTGAGGCTTAGAGATTTGTCCACCAACCCTATTTTGAAAAGCAACATAGGATGTTTCAATCTACTAATGTTCAGTACTCAGACAACACAGTGCTTTGCATTTTCAAAGTGTTATACAAAACCACTGATTAATTCTTACACTTCTAAGGAACATGTTTATCCCTGTTTTACAGATAGGAAAACTGAGCCACAGGAGTTAAATGATTTGCCTAAGGTGACAACAAGTCAGATGGGAATAGAATGCAGGAGATCAGACTCCTAGTCACTTTGGATATGTTTGCATTGAACGCTAAGCCTGGTCTGTGGAACCAGGGTTTGGGGGCTCAGTGTTTCCAATCCCATGCTTGAGAGTCCACACTGCATTGTAAACCTGGGCTTACAATTCCCGGACCTGGGTGTCTCAGCGAGGCTAACATTTCCGTACTGCACTACACAGACCTTCTGATTCAGGTCTGTGGATTGACATGCATCCATACTGCAAAATGACAGGGGTTGGACCTTCCAGGGTACTGTCTGACTTGGGTCAGATTGAATCATCTATCTGCCGCCCCGACCGGGAAAACCAAGAAGTCTGCTGCTTGCCAGGATCTAGGATTCGCGATGTGACAGACTGCCGAGACTCATCAAGCCCTCGGATCGCTACCCCTTCCTGTTTCTCCAGGTGGGCACCAATGATACTGCCAAGAATGACCCTGAGCAGATCACTGCGGACTACGTGGCTCTGGGAAGAAGGATAAAGGAGTTTGAGGCACAAGTAGTGTTCTCGTCCATCCTCCCTGTGGAAGGAAAAAAGGCCTGGGTAGAGACTGTCGAATTGTGGAAGTCAACGAATGGCTATGCAGGTGGTGTCGGAGAGAAGGCTTTGGATTCTTTGACCATAGGACGGTGTTCCAAGAAGGAGGAGTGCTAGGCAGAGACGGGCTCCACCTAACGAAGAGAGGGAAGAGCATCTTCGAAAGCAGGCTGGCTAACCTAGTGAGGAGGGCTTTAAACTAGGTTCACCGGGGGAAGGAGACCAAAGCCCTGAGGTAAGTGGGGATGTGGGATACCGGGAGGAAGCACAAGCAGGAAAGCGCGAAAGGGGAGGGCTCCTGCCTCATGCTAAGAAAGCAGGACAAACAGCAAGTTATCTCAGGTGCCTATACACAAATGCAAGAAGACTAGGAAACAAGCAGGGAGAACTGGAAGTCCTGGCACAGTCAAGGAATTATGATGTGATTGGAATAACAGAGACTTGGTGGGATAACTCACATGACTGGAGTACTGTCATGGATGAATATAAACTGTTCCGGGAGGACAGACATGACAGAAAAGGTGGGGGAGTTGCATTGTATGTAAGAGAGCAGTATCACTGCTCAGAGCTCCGGTATGAAACTGCAGAAAAACCTCGAGTGTCTCTGGATTAAGTTGAGAAGTGTGAGCAACAAGGGTGATGTCGTGGTGGGAGTCTGCTATAGACCACCAGACCGGGGGATGAGGTGGATGAGGCTTTCTTCTGGCAACTAATGGAAGTTACTAGATCGCACGCCCTGGTTCTCATGGGAGACTTCAATCATCCTGATATCTGCTGGGAGAGCAATACAGCGGTGCATAGACAATCCAGGAAGTTTTTGGAAAGTGTAGGGGACAATTTCCTGGTGCAAGTGCTGGAGGAACCAACTAGGGGCAGAGCTCTTCTTGACCTGCTGCTCACAAACCGGGAAGAATTAGTAGGGGAAGCAAAAGTGGATGGGAACCTGGGAGGCCGTGACCATGAGATGGCCGAGTTCAGGATCCTGACACAGGGAAGAAAGGAGAGCAGCAGAATACAGACCCTGAACTTCAGAAAAGCAGATTATGACAACCTCAGGGAACTGATGGGCAGGATCCCTTGGGAGAATAACATGAGGGGGAAAGGAGTCCAGGAGAGCTAGCTGTATTTTAAAGAATCCTTATTGAGGTTACAGAGACAAACCATCCCAATGTGTAGAAAGAATAGTAAATATGGCAGGCGACCAGCTTGGCTTAACAGTGAAATCCTTGCTGATCTTGAACACAAAAAAGAAGTGGAAGATTGGACAAACGAACAGGGAAGAGTATAAAAATATTGCTCGGGCATGCAGGAGTGAAATCAGGAAGGCCAAATCACACCTGGAGTTGCAGCTAGCAAGAGATGTTAAAAGTAACAAGAAGGGTTTCTTCAGGTATGTTAGCAACAAGAAGAAAGCCAAGGAAAGTGTGGGCCCCTTACTGAATGAGGGAAGCAACCTAATGACAGAGGATGTGGAAAAAGCTAATGTACTCAATGCTTTTTTTGCCTCTGTCTTCACGAACAAGGTCAGCTTCCAGACTGCTGCACTGGGCAGCACAGCATGGGGAGGAGGAGACCAGCCCTCTGTGAAGAAAGAAGTGGTTCGGGACTATTTAAAAAAGCTGGACGAGCACAAGTCCATGGGGCTGGATGCGCTGCATCCAAGAGTGCTAAAGGAGTTGGCGGATGTGATTGCAGAGCCATTGGCTATTATCTTTGAAAACTCATGGCGATCAGGGGAGGTCCCGGACGACTGGAAAAAGGCTAAGGTAGTCCCCATCTTTAAAAAAAGGAAGGAGGAGGATCCGGAGAACTACAGGCCAGTCAGCCTCACCTCAGTCCCTGGAAAAATCATGAAGCAGGTCCTCAAGGAATCAATTCTGAAGCACTTAGAGGAGAGGAAAGTGATCAGGAACAGTCAGCATGGATTCACCAAGGGCAAGTCATGCCTGACTAATCTAAGTCATCTGAGTTTGATATTTTTTTAATTAAAAAGGAAAATAAATAATCAAAAGTTTTAATATAATCCTCTCTGACCTTTTTGGTGAGACATCTGAAGCTCATACACCCAGCTTCAGGGAAGTCATTTCAAATACCTATTCAAAGTTAATTGCCAGTAATAGCCGCAGCTTGTGAGAGTCTGGGATATCATCTCAAAATGTCTTCTTTCAAGATATGTCTTGCAAGGCATTTTGGGATGTGTAATTCCATGCTTTTGCAAGCTGCAGGAACAAGGACCCACACCAGAAAGCCTTGAGGTTGCATCCGATAAAGTGAGCTGTAGCTCACGAAAGCTCATGCTCAAATAAATTGGTTAGTCTCTAAGGTGCCACAAGTACTCCTTTTCTTTTTCCTTGAGCTTCAGTAATTCATGCTAGGGTATGGGTAGCAGAGATGCCATAGTGGGAGAGAAGGAATCAGGGGACTCAAAGCCCCATGCTCAGAGCCCAACTCCAGGTCATTGAAAAGCAGTGTCTGTCTGTGTATGCATATGGCACCTCACAATCTTTAATGTATTCATCCTTATAGCACTCCTCTGAGGTAGGGAACTAACCTAATATCCCTGTCATACAGGCAAGAAACTGATGCAAAGGGAGACTAAGTGACTTGCCCAAGGTCACACAGAGAGAGTATGTAATGGAGTAGGGAATTGAAGCTGGGTCTCCTCAGTCCCAGGAGATTGCCCTAACTCCTGGACCATCTTTCAGAAAGCAAAGCCTGAAACGTTGCTCTGAGAACACACCTCACAGACAAAGCACAGCCCAAACAAGACAGTTCATTAGCAGGAGGGTTCAAAAGCTTGAGTACCTTGTGCTGAGCTTAGTTGTGTTAGTACAGCACTGAGAGAAGGACCAAATGGCCTTTGGACAAATATTGGTTTTGGATATTTGGCATTAATACTGTTGCCCCTTCTTCTGACACCGGTGTTCCATTTCTTGGCTCCCTGTCAAGGGGTAGTAGATGTCCAGGGATTTGTAAATCAGCTTCCCAGTGGAGGAGAAATAACAAAGTCTGGGTAATTTCTACATGCAACTTGCTTTATTTGCACTACTCCTGGAACACAAACAGTCAAACAGCATGCAGACAAACTGATCTTCCAGAAATCCCATCCACCAATGCCTGGTTTCCATGAAGCTACTCTGTCCCAAGAATTGCCTCCAAACAGAGAATACACCAGAGAGCAAACTGCTATCTACCACCACTTTTCTCCAGCGACCACTGCATAACAAAACAACAGAGCATGTCTTCCAAAAACTGAACATTTGCTCACACACTAAAACAAACAAAATCCTTGAACTACTGTGTGCAATAGCACCATCTGCTAAATCCTGCAATAAGAATATTATATATAGTCATTTGGAGCATGCCCAGCTAACACTAACAAGCAATACCCAAGCAGAGAAAACTATTGAAACAAAACTATGTGAAGATGTACAAGTCCTGTGGGATTTGATTTTTCCCAGTTGTTACTGCAGCAGTAAAATATTATATATACAAATGGGTTTTCATATCATTTCCCTGCTGTATTTCCCTCAATAAAAAAAAAAAGGAAAGCCGGTTGCTATCCAAACTCACTATAATTATCTCCCTCTCTCTGGACAGGGGATTTTTGAATAATAGTCACGACCTAAGAGATCAATTAAAATGGCACTTTCACTCAGATTTATGGATTTTTAAGACCAGAAGTCTTAAAGTCAATTGTATGGTTGGAATGAACATACTATACTGGTGTGGTCTCCTACGCGAACCCTCCTGAACATTTATAGACAGATACTCAGAAGCACTGAGCTCTCAACAGTCCCAGTGAAATCAGTAAGAGTTGCTGGGGCTCAGATCCTCACAGGTTCAGATGCTTTGTGAAAATTACATCAGATCACACCCTAGCCTTTTTTCTATTCCTCACAAAGGGTGAAAGTCTGGGTCCACTGAAGTCAGTGAGAGTTGTGTCATTGACTTCAGGGGGAGTTAGGATTTCACCCCCAAGTCTTTTAGCACCAATGTTCAGTTTCCGGGACTGTCCCACGGAAACCAGCACGATGCAGAACATCTCTTAATATTTTGTTTCATTTTCCATTAGTAAATCTCTGCCCATCTACGGGAGACGCTCCTTGCAGTATGAGAAACATTACCAGCAAAATTCTTGCTGTCCAATGTGGAATCACAATTGAGTGCACATCTGCAGGATATATTAAAATCAATGTCTAGTAGAGCTGGTCTAAGACTCACTTAAATAAACCATAGCAGCTTGGTCAAACCTGGATGAATCCACTTTGTGCTGAAATCTAAGAGCTGCTTCTAACTGTGTAGCACAAGCCGCTGAATGCTGCTTAAACGAGATACCAGATGTGTTTGTGAACATTAGATTTTAGACAGACTAAAAATTGCTACATGTAATTTACAAAATCTGAGTTCTCTCAGTCACAATCTCACTAATTTCAAAAAGCGGTGAAACAGAATACTATTTAGAACCTGGGCCAAACAACATTAGCTTTTTTCAGGTACAATCATAGGAAATTTTTGTAGTCAACAGACAAAGACAAAAATTGTCTGTGAGGTAATACTTTTTATTGGACCAACTCTGGTTGGCGAAAGAGACACGTGGAGCTCTGCAGAGCTTTTCTTCAGGTCTGAGGAGCTCAAAAGCTTGTCTCTTTCACCAACGGAAGTTGGCCCAATAAAAAAATATTCCCTCATCGCTCTTGCCTCTCTCATGCCCTGGGATCACCACAGTTATAACAGCACTGCAAACAAAAATTGTCTGGCCATCCTCTATTTAAGAAAATATTTTAGTAGCATTATTTGTATTTAAACCAATATATCAATGTTTGCATCTGTTGTCTGGCTGTACCATTAGCTGGACAGTGAAATAAATCCAGTTACAATGTTTGAAACACAACTGCAGCAGCCAAAGTGTGTACAACCAAATCTGACTTGGCTGCGGGAGAGGATCTACTTCCGGAGTCATAGTTTCTATTTCTAGTTGATAGTATAAAGAGAGGATACATTAACTGGTCTGTACCAGAGTGACACATGCGTGCAAAAACTTTAATATTTATAACAGTGTTTGACCTTTTATTTGGATCAGGAGCTTTAGGAAGATCAACCAAGGCAACTCTCCTTTTAAAGCTTCTTGGGTTAGGAGTATCAAGAAAAAGACCATTAATAACTCTCTGTAGCTTAAAGAGGGCTGGAACTCATACACACAGCAAAGTGAAAACCCAGACAAACATGGATTTTGAGAATGACACTTTTTCAACATCTAATGAAAAATTGATTGGACAAGTGGTCTTTATTTTTCATATATGTCTAGAAGCAAAACCAGTCATGATCCATAATCTTCTTTGCTTAATATCAGACTATTACCCTTTCAGTATATTGCTAGCTTTGGCATTTTGTTTTTCTGCAGTGCACTCAAAATGGTTTTTCCCCCATATACAGCACAATCGTTAAATTGGGTTTTCAATATTTTGCCCATGAGTGGCTAATGTTAGGTGTCTAATATGGAGGTCAGCACCTAAATAAGCTGCCTGATTTGCAGAAGTCACTGAGTACCCAACCTCTTGACTTTAGTGGGTGCTGCTCAGCGCACAGCAACTTTTGAAAATCAGGTCACTTATTTAGAGGGATTTAGGCACCTAACTACAGGCTCTGGTTTTTAAACCTTGGCCCTAGTTTTTCATTATTTAAAAATCTTAAATAAAATATTAATGCTAAAGGTTATTGCACGCATAGAGCTTTTCATGGCTATTCTAAGGAAAGCAGCAATAAGTTAGAATTTATAGAACACTTTCCCAAGGCACTTTCCAAAAGTTTATAATCATTGCAATGGTCCTTGGATGTATTATTTCATTTTACAGATTAACCACTGACTCAGCTCGCCAAAAAGACTTGTATATGGACACAGGAGTCATCAGTGTCAGAACTGGAACTAAAGTGGGAGCACAAAACCACAAATATTGACTGAAAGAAAAGGAGTATGTTGCATCCGATGAAGTGAGCTGTAGCTCACGAAAGCTTATGCTCAAATAAATGTGTTAGTCTCTAAGGTGCCACAAGTACTCCTGCTCTTTTTGCGACTACAGACTAACACAGCTGCTACTCTGAAACCTGTCAAATATAGACTGAGTATTCCTGAGCCCGTGTAGTGCCTGAAACCACTATAAAATCATATTTTAAAGTTGCTTAGATTCCAACTAGACAGTGTTCCCTTCAAAAGAATAAAGATTAGTAAAGGGAGATACAGCAAAGCCCCCTAATTCACCCTTCAAATAGCTTGTGAGGTTATCTTCACATCTGGGATAAAAACAGGGCTTTAAATCCCACAGGCTTGAAAACAAAGGACTTCAAAGTTGCATCCAATTAAGAATACAACAAACTACCCATGTTCTTCACCTAGGTATAACTCTGCAACGGCTTGTCAAATTCTCTTATAAAACAAGACTCTCAAACTTTGCAAACTCCAGAAGTGAACTATGCTTGGTAACAAAGAGGAAATTTTTCTTTTGTTATAATATCTGAGTTAGTTGACTAACACCCAAAAATGAATTTTAAATTTCATATTATAGTTAGCTTAATTTTGTTATAGCTCTGGGAGTGATTTCTTACCAAGCGATTTTAGGGTTTTCCCTAAATATAGACATGTATCAATGTCCCTCTGCTGTTAGGATATTTCCATCATTTGTAAATTGTCATGAAGTGCACCCTAAAGAGCTTTGCCCATGTCTATGAATTATCTTAATACTGCCTGGCCTATAACCTTAAACCCACTGAAACCTGTATTACAAAGGCTGGTGTTACACTCAGGCTGGGAGCTATTGCAATATTTAATTCTTAGCACTTACCTAACACTTCAAAGTGCAGTACAAAGATCAATTGCCATCATTCCTGCAAGTCTCCCAATCCTATGCTCGACCAGATGACCAGGCTTCTGTCTTAAAAGGTGCTAGGGTTTGAATAATATGGTTCTAATTTTTTTACAATTAGCGTTTAACAGTAAGTGCCCAAGTTGCTTATGCTGCTGAGTGATCTCCGGATAGAGCTTTAGGGTGTAGGCTTTAATCTATAAGCAGTGGCTAGGCAGACACTTCCACTTATTAAGATGCCAATCAGGATTGTTTTATTGTTTAATTTGTCCTTCCCAGCTCATTTGCTTTTATCCACCTGTTGTCTCATCAAGTGTCTTGATTGTAAATTCTTTGGTGTCAGACCAGTGTTTTTAGAGGGGGAATAGAGAGAGCGTGTACTTACGCACGCAGGGCCTAGCACAATAGGGTCCTGATCCCCACTTAGGAGCCTCTAGGTGCTACTGTAATAGAAATAGTGCTGTTCTAAGAGACCAGGCACATGCCGGGTCACCTCTTTCCTCATGCCAAGTTACTCCAGTTAAGGCCGGGGAGACTTGAGCTTGACCCCTACCTGTCATAGAAAAGAAGGGGCAGCAGCAAAAGCATTCTCTGGGTGGGAATCTGGATTTAGCTCCCTACCTGATTCTGAAATAGCCAGAGCTCTAACACCCAGGACCCACTGTAAATCCCACCTGTATGGTAGGAGTTCTGCGGAGGGCAGAGGGAAAGGGATTTTAAGTGGAATCGAATGGGTATATGCTGCTGGT
Source organism: Caretta caretta (assembly GCF_965140235.1). Classification (NCBI taxonomy): domain Eukaryota; kingdom Metazoa; phylum Chordata; order Testudines; family Cheloniidae; genus Caretta; species Caretta caretta. The sequence continues at coordinate 83,221,948 of NC_134208.1, forward strand.
GTATTTATCATCTGTTGGCTGCCATGTTAATGCTCTTTAATGTATTAGGAAGCTAGGTGATATTTTCAGATTTTAAATGTAGTTATTGGCAGGGAATCCAGAGCCTATGTACATATGCACATACAGGGGGCAGCTTCCTAGCATTTTAGTGAACCCAATCTGGACACTATTGAGCCTGCTAAAGAAAAAAAAAGTAGAGATTGAATATGTCTAATAAATCAACTTCTGTAGGGAGCTATAAAAACATACAACTAAGAGAAAACCTTATGTAAGAAAGTTAACTGCAAAAAGTAAACCTTCATAATTTGGGGGGCAGCAGGAATATATATATAGTAGCCACATGGAGTTTCAAGAGAAATTAATTGGGTAAAAAAAGATCCCTCAACTTAAATAGTAGGCAGGAACCTGCTCATAGGCAGAGTCCATCACTTCATTCTAGGAAACCGCGAGCAGAGCAATGCAAAACTCTGGGGATTTCATCTCTAGGGCTTTGTTTGAATTTGTGTGCACACACGTGCATCTGAGTTGCAAATCAACCCAAAATGACAAAGGAAAACAAAAAGCAGAAAGTGGCAAATTTCAGATTTTCATTTTGAAACATGTTGCATGTCTCGAGTGATCAATAGCTTGCTCTAAAATCTGTCATGTCATGCCACCACCCTGCCATGGACAGTGCATATTTTTCATCCTTTTTAACCTAATCTCATCTAACTTGATTTACGTACAGTAATGACTGGAGCTTTGGATGTAAGTAAATTGGTTGCTCAACTTGAATATAAATGATTGTACTGCACATGCATAAATTAGTACATCCCAATGGCACAGTCGAGATAAATGAGCAAAAGACTGAATGCACAGGAGAAAAATAAATGCCAAAGTGAACAACATACTGCCCACACGTGCACATTGATAGCCAGGGGGCAATTTAGGGGGAAGTTTGTGAAGTCAATGGAACTACTGATAAGAAATGACTCTCTCTCTATACACACACGCACACACAAATGGAAGGTATAGGAGGGTATTTGCTCTGCTCTACATATTTTAAATTGAGAGTCCTTGTGATGTTCCAATGAGTGCAGGTAGCCAGCAGCATGGTTTGCACAACTCTCTCCTCTCCCCACGCTTTATGATCAGCCCCTTCAAACTTCCAGGTGGTTTGGGAAGAACCTATTATAGTGCCAGGTCTATTGCTCCTTTATAATTAAAGAGATTTCTCCTCCAAGCATTCAAGGGCTCATAACATATATAAAACGGAGTGATAGTGATCTCAGAATGTACAGGAATGGAAATCTCCAACCATTTAAGTTTGTGGATACTGTTAACAGCTCTGGAAACTTTAGCTATCAATAGTGTATCTATCTTAAACTGGCTCTTATGTACTATAGTCACACACACACATACCATTGGAGCCTGTATTCATAAATACTTCTCACTGACTGATCATCCACATTACACAAAGTCCATAGGCCAAACTCAGTCAGTATATGGTGGTGTTGATTTCACCTGACACGCACGTGCTTGTACCAGTGGTGAATTTGGTCAAAGGGCTTTTCTAAGAACAGTTGAATCTATAAACGAGCCATAAGGCTCAAGAACACCAAAGCCATTACATGTTGTAAAATGCTCATTCTACAGCCTTTCCTAGTGCAAAATGATATGCAGGTTCAGATCCTGCTCCATGTGGGCAGTTACTTGTGTCTGTCCAGAGTGCCCCCGTCTTTTACAGAACACTATATTGGTGTATGAGTATTCCTGCCTGGGTTCGATAGAAGAATCCGGTCAAGTGTTTGAAAGAAACAAAAGTGAAAATTCTCAGAGTCACAGACATTGTAAGACTCAACCAAAAACTCCCTTTAGTTGAATGTAAGGACCTGATCCTGCAGCCATTCTGCATGCAGGACTCCCCAGGATCACTCCCCAAAATGTGGGTGGGAATGTACGCCAACATTCAGTGGTGTCTCTGGTTCTCCCAGGAAGTCAGCTCCCTTGCTTTCAGAGAAAGCAAAAAGATTCATTATTTTAAATGAAATTAAAGATGAAAGTATTGCCCATAAGGTTCTGTGGAACACCCTTTGTTCCATTATATTTACATGGCAAGTGTAAAAGCTTATTTTTCCATTTCATTTTTAGTAAAGGCAAAAAGGCCACACTAAGTAAAACTGTTAAAATGATCATTTATTTCACGCATTGTTTAAAAAAGAACATTCTACCTCACTTCAGTGGGTATAACTTTCTGACAAAAAGCAGGGTTCTATACCAGCTTTGAGACCAATCATGTCAATTACATTTTATATTAATTTCATTATTGCAAAGTCAAATATACATAATTTAATTAAAATTAACTTATTTAAGCTTTTAACTGAATGCTAGAGTTCCAGTTACTTCAGCAGCAGATTATTTCAAACTATTTAAGTGAAGTCTCTGTGTGTTTAAGGTAGTGGCTTCTAAGGGGTTTACACAAGAGAGTGGAGGAAGGCAAGTACAAGCCATGTATATCAATATATATTGTACAGTATTTGTAATTAATCTACATTCAAGTTCAATGTTAACATAAGTATGCAAACATTGTACCTATCTTGCGTAATAACTCTTTCCTACTTACCCTCCATATTTATTAAGTCCCCAACTCAGCAAAAGCAATTAAGTTCGTGCTTAAATTCTTTATTGAATAGGGATGAATTTAAGCAAGTGCTTAAAAGTTAAGCAAATGCTTAGGTGCTTTGCTCAGGAATGGCTCAAGGCACCAGCAAAGCAAGCACATGCTTGGGGTGGCACAATTCCAGGGGTGGCATTTCGGCCATTCTTTTAAATTACCAGTATTTAATGCATTGATGTATTAAATGCTAGAAAATAAATGTAAAGTAATGCACTTGTTCAAAGACCATAGCGAGTCAGTGGGAAAGGTAGGAAGAAACAAAACTCAGGAGTCCTGCCTTTCGACTCCTGCTCTAAAACTGCCTCCCTTCTCAGCAGAAATGTATAATTAGCTTCTAGGTGAGAGATACCTAAATATTTTTTTAAATGCTAAATCTCTGGTTACTAAGTTTCAAATGGGTTAAACAATGCATCTGATGAAGTGAGCTGTAGCTCACGAAAGATTATGCTCAAATAAATTTGTTAGTCTTTAAGGTGCCACACGTACTCCTTTTCTTTTTGCAAATACAGACTAGCACGGCTGCTACTCTGAAACCTGAATAATATTTACATGTACCGGGACACAGAATGGCCACCAGGAAACTGTGAAAATGGTAAGGTCTGCAGTTTTTAGAGCTATGGGAACACACACAATTAATTGCTTATATCACCAAGAATGTTTAATCATAACATACTTCTGCCATTCCTCAAAATAACTAAATATTTAATTCAAATATCTACTTGATGTGTTTGATGTTTATAACTACAGGTTTATGTTTTACAATTACACTTTTTTATGCAAGTCCCCATCCTATGTTTGAAAGGTGGTTGGTTGACTTTTAAAATAAAGTTAGTCTGCTAGGATTCTATTATTTAGAACAACTAGAATTATGATTCAAACAACTGATCAGTTCTAAGGATCATTTAATTCACACTTCCAGTTACTTTGCCACAACCTAAAGATGAAGTGAATTTTTTAAAAGCATAATTTGAAACAAGTTAAGTGCACATGTAACACCCTCCTGCACCCAAAAGGAAAAGAACCTCTGAGAATTAAATTTTTTTAGGTATCTTCTTGATCAGAGGAAAATTCTTTTCCCTAAAGAAATGTATGCACCTGTCTCCCCCTGCTGGAGTCAGATCAGGAACTACATTAAGTAGCTTTTAAAAAGAGGAAAAGGTATTGTTTAATTTAGGATTTTGTTTTTCTGTTTTAATGAATTTGTATATTTGAAAGTTTTATCATTTTTATTATAATGTAGATTTTTAATTGCCATGCAACAGGCTCAGCCCTGTCGCAGGGAGACACTAAGGAAATACCAGTTATTATAGTGTTTCCATCATTCAGATTTTTAAATCTGTTTAGCACTGAAGACATTTCAATATAAAGACATTTCAATCTCCCTATTCCTATACATACTTTACCACTATTACATTGGGATTCATGTGTACATTGAGGGCAAGACTCAATGCTGTACTCCAACTGGCAATTTAGTCCTAATCAGGGGAAAAACGGTTACCCATCTTTCTCGTAACTGTTGTTCTTCAAGATGTGTTGCTCATGTCCATTCCATTCTAGGTGTACACATGCCCACGTGCAGGGTCAGAGATTTTTGCCTTAGCAGTACCCATAGGGCCAGCTGTGGTGCCCCCTTGAGTGCTGTGCTCATGTGTCGAGATATCAGCCACTGCCGGCTCACGCCCTCTCAGTTCCTTCTTGCCAACAACTCCAATAGAGGGCAAGAGGGTGGGTGACGGAATGGACATTTTTTTCTTCTTCGAGTGCTTGCTTATATCAATTCCATTCTAGGTGACTCACAAGCAGTATCAATGGAGGTGGGCTCGGAGTTCAGTCTTGCAGCACTGCTCTGCCAAAGCCAGCATAGTCTCGAGCTTGCTGGGTCAGGGCATAATGAGATGTGAACATGTGGACGGATGACCAGGTAGTGTCCCTACAGAGCTCTTGGATCGGTACCTGTGCCAGGAAGGCCACTGACTACGCTTGTGCCCTAGTCAAGTGTGCCGTCATGATAGCCGGCAGAGTCCATTTCGCCAGCTCATAGCAGTAGCAGATGCAGGGTGTAATCCAGGACGAAATCCTCTGAGCAGACACTGGGCGACCTTTCATCCTATCTGCAATCGCAGTGAACAACTGCATTGACTTACGGAACGGCTTTGTTCTATCTGTGTAGCCTGCACTCCTCATTTGACGCATGAGGCTTTGGAAAGATGGGCAAGTATATGTCCTGGCCAGTATGAAACAATTAAATGGCAGAAATGCTGGGTGCGTTTGCAGCTGGACCTTATTCTTGTAGAAGACCATATAGGACAGCTCCAAAGTAAGCTCCCTGATCTCAGACACCCTGTGGGCTGATGTTATCACGATCAGGAATGAGACATTCCAGGAGAGAGGCAGGAGAGAGCAGGAAGCCAGGGGCTCGAAGGGAGGCCCCATGAGCCTTGACAGCATGTGATTCAGGTCCTGGTGGGTGTGGGGAGAGAAGATCCCACATGTGCAGGTACAGATGCTCCAGACCTTTCAAAAACCTTGCCGTCACGTCCTGAGCGAAGATTGACCTGCCTTGGAATGGAGGATGGAAAGCCGAGATAGCAGCCAGGTGGACCTTGATCGATGACAGGGACAAACCTTGGCGTTTGAGGTACAGCAGATAATCCAGGATCTCCTGCAGTGGGGCCTGCTAAGCCCGAATATGCCGTTCCAAGACCCAGCTCATGAACCTTTTCCATTTGGCCAGGGAAGTCGCTCTGGTGGTGGGTTTCCTGCTACCCAGCAAGACCTGCTGGACGCGGGCAGAGCATTCCCGTTCGTCCGTGCTTAGCCATGCAGTAGCCAAACCGTCAACTGCAGTGCCGGCAGATTCGGGTGCAAAAGGCTGCCATGGTTCTATGAGGATCTATGACAGCAGATCCGGCCACAGGGGCAGCTGCAGCTGGGCTACCAAAAGGCTCAGTAACGTGCTGAACCAGTGCTGGCGAGGCCATGCAGGAGCTATTGTGATAACTCTTGCCCTGTCTTGCTTGCTCTTCACAAGGACCCTGTGACTCAACAGCACTGGTGGGAAGGCATACATCAGTGCCCCAACCATGGAATGAGAAAGGTGTCCGACAGGGAGCCCCTGTCCATCCCCCGGATTGAACAGAACACGTGGCATTTTCTGGTCTGCCTGGACACGAAAAGGTCCACCTGGGGAGTGCCCCACCTCTGTAAGATTATACTGACCACCTCTGGATGAAGCAACCACTTGTGGCGAGAGGAGAAAGTCCTGCTGAGGTGATCTGGAAGGACATTCCTGGTTCCAGGCAGGTGCGTGGCTCTCAGATGAATGGCATACCGCACACAAAAATCCCAAAGGCAGAGAGCTCCTTGACAAAGGGCCAAAGATCTGGCACCACCCAGCCTGTTGTAATACATTGCAGCAGTATTGTCTGTCAGGATCTGCACCACCTTGCCCTTCAGGTGGGGCAAGAATGCCTGGTAGGCCAGGTGAACCGCTCTGAGCTACCTGACATTGATATGGAGGGCCAGATCATCTTGCAACCAGCAGCCCTGGGTGCTCAGCTTGCCCAGGTGGTCTCCGCAGCCTAGGTCTGAAGCATCAGACACCAGGGTCCGCGATGGAGATGGAATCACGAAAGAGACTCCCTCCAACACTGATCTGGGGTCCAACCGCCAATCCAGGGATGACTTGATGTGGTCCCGCACCCTGACTACCTCTTAGGGATGTAGACCGATGCCAGCCATGCTCGCAGAGGCTGGAGATGAAGCCAGCCATGACAGACCATGTATGTGCATGTGGCCCAACAACTGCAGGAAGGTATGAACCGTGATGAGTGCGTGGTTCTTCACATGGGAGATCAGGTCCGACATGGCCTGAAAACACGCCTCTGGAAGGAAGGCTCTGGCTTGCGTGGAGTCAAGAACCGCCCCGATAAACTCTATTCTCTGTGGAGATAGAGGTGGTTAGGGACTTTTTAGAAAAGCTGGACGTGCACAAGTCCATGGGGCCGGACGAGTTGCATCCGAGAGTGCTGAAGGAACTGGCGGCTGTGATTGCAGAGCCATTGGCCATTATCTTTGAAAACTCGTGGCGAACCGGGGAAGTCCCGGATGCCTGGAAAAAGGCTAATGTAGTGCCAATCTTTAAAAAAGGGAAGAAGGAGGATCCTGGGAACTACAGGCCAGTGAGCCTCACTTCAGTCCCTGGAAAAATCATGGAGCAGGTCCTCAAAGAATCAATCCTGAAGCACTTGCATGAGAGGAAAGTGATCAGGAACAGCCAGCATGGATTCACCAAGGGAAGGTCATGCCTGACTAATCTAATCGCCTTCTATGATGAGATTACTGGTTCTGTGGATGAAGGGAAAGCAGTGGATGTATTGTTTCTTGACTTTAGCAAAGCTTTTGACACGGTCTCCCACAGTATTCTTGTCAGCAAGTTAAGGAAGTATGGGCTGGATGAATGCACTACAAGGTGGGTAGAAAGCTGGCTAGATTGTCGGGCTCAACGGGTAGTTATCAATGGCTCCATGTCTAGTTGGCAGCCGGTATCAAGTGGTGTGCCCCAAGGGTCGGTCCTGGGGCCGGTTTTGTTCAATATCTTCATAAATGATCTGGAGGATGGTGTGGATTGCACTCTCAGCAAATTTGCGGATGATACTAAACTGGGAGGAGTGGTAGATACGCTGGAGGGGAGGGATAGGATACAGAGGGACCTAGACAAATTGGAGGATTGGGCCAAAAGAAATCTGATGAGGTTCAATAAGGATAAGTGCAGGGTCCTGCACTTAGGACGGAAGAACCCAATGCACAGCTACAGACTAGGGACCGAATGGCTAGGCAGCAGTTCTGCGGAAAAGGACCTAGGGGTGACAGTGGACGAGAAGCTGGATATGAGTCAGCAGTGTGCCCTTGTTGCCAAGAAGGCCAATGGCATTTTGGGATGTATAAGTAGGGGCATAGCGAGCAGATCGAGGGACGTGATCGTTCCCCTCTATTCGACATTGGTGAGGCCTCATCTGGAGTACTGTGTCCAGTTTTGGGCCCCACACTTCAAGAAGGATGTGGATAAATTGGAGAGAGTCCAGCGAAGGGCAACAAAAATGATTAGGGGTCTGGAACATATGAGTTATGAGGAGAGGCTGAGGGAGCTGGGATTGTTTAGCCTGCAGAAGAGAAGAATGAGGGGGGATTTGATAGCTGTTTTCAACTACCTGAAAGGGGGTTCCAAAGAGGATGGCTCTAGACTGTTCTCAATGGTATCAGATGACAGAACGAGGAGTAATGGTCTCAAGCTGCAGTGGGGGAGGTTTAGATTGGATATTAGGAAAAACTTTTTCACTATGAGGGTGGTGAAACACTGGAATGCGTTACCTAGGGAGGTGGTAGAATCTCCTTCCTTAGAGGTTTTTAAGGTCAGGCTTGACAAAGCCCTGGCTGGGATGATTTAACTGGGAATTGGTCCTGCTTTGAGCAGGGGGTTGGACTAGATGACCTTCTGGGGTCCCTTCCAACCCTTATATTCTATGATTCTATTCCCTGGACCGGCGTTAAGGTGGATTTTTTCTCGTTTATCAACAGGCCCAGGTCGCAGCTAGAGGAACACACCAGATCGAGGCTTCTCTGCACTTGCTCCCGAGGCCTGCCCTTGATGAGCCAGTCGTCAAGATATGGGAAGACCTGGACCCTTCGGCATCTCAGATAAGCAGCCACTGGTGCCATACATTTTGTGAAAAGAAAAGGAGTACTTGTGGCACCTTAGAGACTAACCAATTTATTTGAGCATGAGCTTTCGTGAGCTACAGCTCACTTCATACATTTTGTGAACACCCTTGGGGTTGATGAGAGGCTAAAGGGCAATGCCGTGAGTTGAAAATGGCGCCCGCCCACTATGAAACAGAGGAAGCATCTGTGACCTAGGAATAAGCAACCTTTAAGTCAAGAGTGGCGTACCAGTCTCCCGGATCCAGGGAGGGGGATGATGGACACTAGGGAGACCATGCAAAACTTCAACTTTTTGAGAGAGACTTGTTGAGGCGACACAGGTCCAGAATGGGTCTGAGGCCCCCCTTTTGCCTTTGGAATTAGGAAGTAGCAAGGATAGAACCCTTTTCCTTTCATGTCCTGAGGGACCTCCTCCACCACCTCCAGATGCAGGAGGTTCTCAACCTCTTGGACGAGGGGTTACTCATGAGAAGGGTCCCTGAAAAGGGATGGGGAAAGGGGGGGTGGCAGGGAGGGGCGGCAGGGAGGGGCAGCCAAAAATTGCAGGGTATAGCCCTGAGAAACTATGTCCAGCACCCAGCGGTCTGAGGTGACCCACAACCAAGCTGAACAGAAGGGACAAAGACAGTCAAGGTGCATTTGGGAAATTGACTGGAGTGTTTGAGCACACCTTCAAAATGAGTACTTCTGGCCCCCGGGATGCTTCGCCAGGCCAGGCTGTGAGGGTAAGTGGGAGGAGAAAGGGCAGTGACGACTAACACTCATGTCTCTACCCCTTCGCCTGGCAGACCCCTGATGAAGCTGCCAAGGCCTTGGTGACGGGGGCAGCCAGAACTGCTTCTGTGCAGACTGTGGCATAAGCATGCTCAGCAAGCGAAGGGTGGCCCAATTGTCCAACCCATGCAACCTTGTAGCCGTCTGTTTGGAGAAGAGACCATTCCCATCAAATGAGAGGTCCTGGATCGAAGTCTACATCTCTTGGGAAAGGCAAGTGGTCTGAAGCCAGGAGCTGTGCCTCATAACCACTGTGATGCGACCACCCTGGCTGCAGAGTCCCACGCCATTTGGTGGGAGCATCTCGCCACCGCGTGCTTTCCTCTACTAGGGTGCCAAATTCTTGGGCCAAACCCTGAGGGAGGAACTCCTTGAACTTATGGAGGGAGTCCCATAAATTAAAATTGTATCTGCCCAAGAGGGCCTGATGGTTCACCACCCAGAATTACAGGCTGGAAGTGGAATAATTTTTTCTCCCCAAATTGTCCAATCTTTTTGAGTTGAGCTGGTATGCCCCTACTTGTGTTTTTTGTTGGCCACAGAGACAACCATCAAGCCTGGAGGTGCCTAGGTATAAAGGTACTTGAACCCTTTGGCAGGGACAAAGTACTTTTTTCAGCCCTTTTGGAGGTGGGAGGGATGGAGGACAGCATTTGCCAGAGAGCCTTGGCAATTTTCAGGACCCCGTCATGCACTGTTAGTGCAACAAATGCTGGGGTAGAGGCTGAGAGGACACTGAACAAAGTGTCTGCCTGCTCAGCCATCTCCTCCACCTCTAGGCCCAAGTTCTCTGCCACCCGTCAAAGCAGGGCCTGGTGTTCTTTAAAATCTTCTGGCGGGTTGACCCTTGAGGGTCCCGCAACTGCCTTCTCTGGGGATGAAGATGAAGACTGTACCACCTGGGGAGGCCCCAGGGCACCGTCTCCCATGGGAGAGGGAGGTTTAGGGGTGGGTACCCTGACCTCTGAGTGCAACTCGTGCACTGAGCCCAGTGCCGCCAACTGTGGCTCCGAGGCAGCAGCAGATGAGCGGTGCAAAGGGCGCATTGTCATGACCGGCACACCCCACACATTCCAATAAGGCTACTGCGCTGGCCATTGACCATGCGGCCAAGGCAGCACCATTGATGTCGACGGGGCCTTGGGACCCCAATTGCGCCAGTGGAGTCTGGGCGAGGGGCTGAACTGCCCTTCCATGCTGAAGGAATCCCCTTCCGGTGACCACAGTGGGGCTGTTAATGCCTGCGTCTGCCTGCTGACCATCGCTGCCAGAGACCGGTGCCTGGAGTGAGATCGGTGCCGGTATCGAGGGGACTAGTGCCTGGGCCGGGGGGGACTGGAGTCGTGACAGGGAGTGAACCCATGGCGACTGAGGTCTGCGCTGAGAGGACGACTGGTGGGAGGGAGAATGGTTCTGATAGTACAGAGACCGGCGCCTCCCCTTAGGCAATCCGCGTCAAGATGATGGGGACCGTGATTGCAGTGCTGGTGCCCGAGGGCAAGACCCAGAGGAGCTGGGCTGCAACTCCAGAGATCTGTGGTGCAGAGATGGAGAATTCTGCCTTGTCTCAAGGGTTCGGTGGCACTCCACTGGCCCGAGAGGTCTTAGTGGCTGGCTTGTTCCTGCAGTGCCGGCAGAGGCCTCTGCTCTCTTGGCACAGAGGGAGATTGGGAAGGCGTTGATGCAGTCAGGAGTTTGGGTCTCCTACTGCTCCCGGGAGTCAGTGATGAATCCTTTAAGGGGCTATGGGCGCTGACAGGGGAGGCACATATACGTGGCTCTGGAGTGACCACGCGGCCCAAATGAGTCCTTTGCTTGAAGTCCCATGGCCCTGCTTGCTCGGTGCCGTGGAGCCATGCTTCTTTGTTTTCTTTTTGGGCACCAGTGACGGGGAACGGTGCAAGGCAGAGCCCAGTGCCAGGGGTGCGCTGCACACCAAGGCTGAGGTACTAGGCAAGTCTTGGTGGGACGGCTCGGAAGCTGGACAAAGGGCAGCCTCCATAAGGAGGGCACACAAATGAATAACTCGCTCTGAGTCCTGGGTTGAAAATTTTTACGAATATGACACTTGCCCTTCACATGCGATTCCCCCAAGCACTTGAGGCAGCTGCCGTGGGGGTCACTTACAGGCATAGGCCTGTTACAGTCCATGCAGGGCTTAAATCCTGGAGACCAGCAAAGTCCCTGCTGGGACTCTAACTTGTACTTACACTTAACTACTTTACACTAAGGACCATAAACAAACTATTTCCAAGGCCCTAAGGCTCAAAGTCAGAGACAAAACTGCTAGCCCTTGCTATGCAAGGAAAGGCACTACGACTAACCACCACGGGGTAAAAAGGAACCGAGAGCATGTAGGGGGGCGGCACCTGATAGACTGACGCATGAGCGTGGCACTTAAGGGGGGACACCGCTGGCCCTACAGATACCGCTAAGGCAAAGGTCTCCAACGACCGCGCACAAGGGCTCGGTCACACCTAGAATGGAACGTACATAAGCAAGCACTCGAATAACTCATTTTGATTGTATTTGGTCGCCGCATGCTGTGATATCCCAGGGTGAAATACACCCTCGTGCAAAGTACCAGTGCAAGTTCTTCACCACTTAATCCTCCCGTGGCGACGTCCAGGAAAGCTGCCACTGGAACAGCCCTACACGGCGGGAGGAGATCGGCAATTCCCGTGTGCAGGAGGGAGATAAAGGTGTGTCTGTGCCAGCCCACTGTAGTCGGTGCAGGCCATGGAAGGGGCCAGAAGATCCGTTTCCTTGTATGCAGTAGCCCTAAGTAACTGCACAAGTGACACAGGAATAACCAAAAGCTTCCTATCCCCAGGCTGGGTGTAGCATCAGGGGGATTCCACTTCTCCAGCCCCTTGTTCTTCAACTGCGGAAAGTCCATTAAGTCACAGTTTATGAGGATGAAATTAATTTCATGCCTACTGCCTCTAAGGCACTAGCAAGGTGCATGTTACAATGAACAAACACTTCCCCCCACTTCTCACTCCTGTACAACTTGTTACCATGTTTAGACAAAAGGTTATTTATTGCCCGTATCTCCTTTGGGTGTAGCTTTTGTGCCTTTTTTGGCATTTCACTACAAGTCCTGCTGGCTTTACCTGGGTTATCTTCCAATATGCACACATGGCTTGATTCAAAACCAATTGAAAACGATAGAGGTGTGTTTCTACTTCAGTGAGTATGAGATCAGACCCACATTGCTCCACATGGATCAACTGGTGACAATGTAACGGATACAATAGTGTGGGGTTTTTTTACCTGTGGATTAGTGACCGGGGGTTTTAACTGCTCAACTGCTATTTTATTCTTCTTCCCCGTCTCATTTTTCTGCAGTTCCCTGAAAAACTTCGAGTCTAGATAAACTATTTGGTAACACATTCCAAATCTATCATCTCCCAAAATATCTGCATTTCTGCTTCACGGTGTGAAGTGACCATTTTGACCAGTGCTTGTTATTAGTTATCAAGTTATCTTCGTGGGCCGTAGATACATTTAGACCAATATTTTACTCAAAGTCAGTTTTAGGTATTTGACTTTTCTTTTATAAATACAAAATTCAACCTGGTTTGTCGATTCTAACTTTCCAAGTACTCCCATTGCTTCCATATTATCAACTTTAAGTAAATATGCTCTGTGGTTGGATCAGTTTAATGATTTATTTTCTCTTAATACAATCTTTTCTTCTCTGTGTGTTAGGCCTTGGAAGATATTCAACTCAAGATTTCTAAAAGTAAGGGAAGTGACTTTCAGAAGTGCTAAGCACCTAGTAGTTGCTACTCTCAGGAAATTAAGTGCCTAAATATTAGCATAAAAGAATATATCACCCATCTCAGATTCTCCAAACCACCTCCTGCATTTTAAGCACAATTAAAAGTTACAGTAAATTGTTTTTCCAGGTGCAGTTAACATAACTAAATTAAAGTTTAACATTTTTCTTTTGCTTATTTCATAGAATCATAGAATCTCAGGGTTGGAAGGGACCTCCGGAAGTCATCTAGTCCAACCCCCTGCTCTAAGCAGAACCAATCCCCAACTAAATCATCTGAATTATTTGATACAGTAGGTCTGATTCCTCTTCTCCCATTTCTTTCAACAGTGAAATGTCTTTTGCAGAGTTCAAATTACTGGAATTCTCTGGGAAAGAATTATTGCATCACCTATTTGCATAATGCAGTAGACAAAAAATTAACCCCAAACCATACAAAGTAAAAAGGAATGCTCTGGTGTTAAAAGGCGACAAGCCATCTAAACTGAATCAGGCTTTCAGGCAGGAGTCCCATCTTCATACTTATCTTCTAAGTAGCTACCACACTGCTGCTGCTACATAAGCATGAAGTGCTATACCCCAGAAGAGATACTATATTCACATTTAGGACATTTTTAAATTTTATTTGCAACTATTGCAATTACAAAGAATATATCAATGTAAATTTGCATTGAAAATGACAACCCTTTTTAATAAGCAAAGTCACAAATTAGTGAGCAGCTATTTTGGCATTTGGGTGGCTTCCATAGGGTGGAAATTTCCCTGTAGGACAAACTTACATTTGTCACACAATATGTATTATGGTATTGCAGCCTTGTAGCTTTTCAGCACTTAGTAATGGACATACATCTCTCTTTACATGATTGACATTTGTAATCACATTTATACAGCGTACCTTTACTGGTTATATTGGGGTGGGAAACCTATAAGCACTTTGCTTGAGCTGTGCCGAAATACCTGCTACCTTAGCAGCCACGTAGGGTGCCCCACCCCTTAAGTAATCATTTGCTTGGAAAATAAAGTGTGTTCCCATGTTACTGACCCTGTTTAGTCCTGTGACAAGGATAAAAAAGAAAGGGATGCACAAAATTACAAATGCAAAGAGTCATCAAATTTTGTCCAGTTTATTGTTAGGAATTCAAAACTGATACAAAACATGCCTCCTTTGCACACTATTTTTCCCTTAAAAGTTTTCTGACAGTGTCAGGTAGATAAGAATTAAGAATGTATTTCAACTTTCAGAGTGAACCTTTTACAAAAGGTATTACATATAAGCTACCAACTTTGTGTAACGTATGGTTCCACACTCATTTTTAGACAGATAGTTTATCAAAAGAATCAGATCCTGCACTGATCTGCTGAAGTATAGGCTTAAAAATGTTTTAAGCCATTAATAACATTTTATGACCTTGTCAAGAAGTGTTTGTAATCTGCATGATAATTCTGGGCAATGAAGAAAAGGCAGTAGAGTCCCAAAAGGCAGCCCCCAAGCCTACATGGAATGTGCCCAGAGGTATGATGCCAACTTGTGATGACCAACATAAGAAAAACAGAAGATTTAAAGCTATGATTTAAGCTGTATCACTGCAAAATATCAAATGAATATCACAGAATTTACCAAGCTTGAAACTTGAGCAGATGTCGTTTCAAACAACAGAGACTTGAGATGTAAATCATACCTAAACGTGTTCCAAAATAAATTCAAGAAAAATTGATTTAAAGATTGCTCCTAGCTAAGAGTACCTTTTATTTTATTGGACCCTAAATTGATCAGACAATACATAGCCCACGCTTTTGGACATTTATAATAAAAAAGATTTTATTTTCAATTGAAATAAATTCACCATCCTGCACTTAATGGCTGTAACAAGCCATAAGCATCTTCCACGTTGTACCAATCATAACACATTTGTTTGACCTTCACTGAGAAGTTATATAATGCACTCAACACTTGGTAAAGAGAGAAACTAAACTCAGCCTTCTCAATGCTTTTGCACGGTGTTTCTTGTTTATTGTACAGTTCCACAGTCAGACCAAAAGTTTGCAGTGTGTGCAAATTTTGTAGTTAATTAATAGTACTGTTTAATCATCATCTTCTTCCTCCTCCTCTTCTTCCTCAAAGCTATCTTCAAAGCCCTCGCTGTCTTCCTGGTCCTCATCACCCTCTATTGCTGTATCCCATTGTGGGTGATTTTCTGGCACTGGTTTAGCTTCATGAACTTCCAGCTGCACAGAGCGGTTGGGCAGAGAGAGAGAACAAAAAAGGTAATTGAATGAAACAACAAATATCAGAAAAGCATGAAAAATGATCTGCTTCTTATACCACATAAAATTGTAAACAAGTTTGTCTTGAGGAGTCAGTGTGTTAGAATTTCTCATTGACTGTGTGTCTACATTTTGAAAAAGAATACTCTTTACTATCTGATTTATGGGGCAAACCCCCAATGACAAAAGCACACCTGTATATTTAAATACATATACAAACTTATCTGAGACTGGGTGACTTAATAAAACGAAATTGCTGTTTTTGACCACATGCCTGGCATTTCCTGAAAAAAACTGACTGATTCATTATGGTTTTTTTATGTGAAAGAGTCTATATTAGCATTCTATATCAGGCAAAAAGAAAAGGAGTACTTGTGGCACCTTAGAGACTAACCAATTTATTTGAGCATGAGCTTTCGTGAGCTACAGCTCACTTCATCAGATGTGCTTTTCTTTTTTTTCTTTTTCATCAGTACTCCTTTTCTTTTTGCGAATACAGACTAACACGGCTGTTCCTCTGAAATATATCAGGCAAGTAATTTACAGTTAAGGATTGTTCAGATTTGAAATCTTAAATCTTAGAACTGTTGAATCTAAAGCTGAAAAACTGTGCTTTCATGCTGCCTCACTTCTGCCTAGCTATGTGCACATTAACATCTGTTCTAAGTGATTTTCAGCAAGAAATCTACTAGGGTTAAAATATCACCTTCAATGGTTTAACCTGGTCCAAACCCATAAACGAATCCGATCTTAAATAAACCATGTACTGGTAGTTTCCAGGTTTGCCTGGTGCAGGAAATTTCAGTTCTACCTAGAAAACACAAATAATTCCAAATGTTTTTTATTCTGAGCAGACCTTCAAAGGACGTGTGTGAACAACGTATAATTGACTTCTACAGTTTAACATACAGTACATATCACAAAATAATAGTGATTGCTTTTTAGTTACTGAAGGGTACTACTTTGTCCATAAGCCACAGCATAGTAAAATACATGCATGAGATACATGCTAATAGCCACAAATGGGTACCAAAGAGAGGGGATATCTAAACACAATAGCTAGAGCAAAGGATTAATTTTATCACTACATCACATTTCTACTATATGTAGTCCTGGAAAAATGACCCTAATTTTTTTTTTTTTAAGTTTCATAAAAAAAGTTTTGTACTTTTGAAGGTAAAAAAGGATAGTAAAATTAGAGATTAATAGCTAGTCTGTGGAAAGTATTTCATGTACCTTATCACCACTTCTATATCATACTGAAGTTTAATTAGCAATATAGTTAAGTAAAAATGCAGCACTTATTTCTTGTATGCAGAGTGAAAGGATTAAACATTCAAATAGGATATTAATAGGGAGGAATTAATGCAATTTTAAGTGATGAAAGAAATTTTACAATTCTACTTTTAAGAACTTAAAAGCCACTGTCAATAATTGCGACATGACAAGTAAATATTTCTGTGGCAGTGGGAATTTGCTCAGAAGTCCAAGAAAAACAGAAAAGGTAAAGTGCTAAGAGTAAACACAGAGGGAGCTGAACTGCATATAACTGCTTAATAATTTGGATGATTTTTACGCTTATTGCCCATACTGCCAAAGGCAAAACTAGGTAAACAAACTTGAAAAATTTCATCTGCGTAGAAATAGAACGTTTTATTTCCAATAATAAAATAGAATCTAGTTGAAAGAACAAAGTTCTGTGAAATCTGTAGGATGAACTGATGTAAGCAATAAAAAAAGCAAAATACATCATTTTCAGAAATACTTTATAATGACTTAAATCATTATTAAATTAACCCATGTAGTATAACAAAGTAACAGAACATTTACATGCTGTTTTCTGACCTCAGAAATCAGGTCAGCCCTAACACAGTAAACCTCCCACCTTGCTGACTGATATCAAAAACCACCCATATGAAATTAAGTAGTATATCTTACACTGATTCTTTTCATGTAACAGTTTTATTTTATAACACTATAGCCTATAACAAGAAGAATGTTCCAACTGTTAATTTCTCTACAGAAATATAACATTAATAATATTACACTGTGGAATATCAACATCCAAAACCAGATTACTGAGATTACTAATTCACCAAATCTCTGTTTTACAGAGAAGTTAACAATATTAGCTGTCCTACATTTAAACAGTTTTATTTAAAAGCTATCTATGCACATGAATCCTGCTGGCCATCAGCTTTTCATGCCAGAATCAATCACAGTTCCTCCTTGTCAACCTCACCATTTTCAACCTCAATTCTGGAAAGAGAAGAAGCCAGAATAAAACTGCTCAAAGTTATTCCCCTCCACGAAGTTCTTCAGTAATATAAGATCCTGGCCTATCAGTCAGATGAAGACAAACTATATCTAGTCTATCTCTACCTAAGAAAAACAGATTATGGAAACACAGCATTACAGTTCAGAATATGCTATGTAATTATACTATTGTTTTCTGTAAACCACTTCAATGTATTTTAGAAATATTTAAAATTAAGTGTTTGATACTCAAATCTACAAATACTTTACCTCTTCTCTATCTTTGAGCGTACACACATGATATGGCATAGATACTAATGTCTGATCCTTCCGATCGGCTATATACAGCCACCACCATTCTTGTTTTTCCTGTTAAAAAAAATAATAATATGAAAGACTAGAAAGTAGAGGTAACATTTTAAAAGGCCTGGTATACCATAATAATTTATTACAGTGCAGATATATAATATAAGAATAAACTACGTTGTAAGAGTTAAAAACTTACAGTACCTACTGCACATTGAAGAGGAAGAGGTTACTTATGCCTGGTCTACACTTAAAAATTACACTGACCTAGTTACATCGCTCAGAACTATTAAAAATTTCAGACCCCGAGTACCACAGTCAGGTTGACTTAACCTCTAGGGTAGATAAGAATTCTTCTGTCAACCTAGCCACCGCCACTTGGAGAGGTGGACTAACTACATCGATGGAAAAACCCCTTCCATTGAGGCAGGAAGCAGCTACTCTTTGGTGCTACAGAGGCACAGCTGTGACGCTGTAGTGTAAACATGGAGCATACGCAGCCCACTCAAGAGGCACTATACTGGAAAAAACAGAGGGTAAGATGTATAGTCTTTGTTTAGGTTATAAAACAAAATGGTTGGGAGAAACTAGAATGCCAGTTTCTGTAAGCAACTTCTCTCCTCATTCAACTCATCTTGGTGGTCTGGTAAACAGTCGCAATACAATATCAACAAATTGAAATATCTCTCTCTAGAGGGAGACAGACATATTGTTGCCTTATGGTTAATTAATGTGTTATATGAAAGTTGTTTCAATGCTAATAAATGGTTGCTGGAGTGTTTCTACAGCTTTGAAGGAACTTTTCTGGTGGTCCATGCTGAAGGGCAGGGCTTAGAACCTCTAGCAACACTGGACCACCTTCAAATTCCAAAGGTGGGAGATATTTTTTATTAAAAGATGTATAGAATGTGAAATGATGTCTGGACTTCACTGAAATACACTTTCAAACTCAACTAGTATTTTAACTACATTTTTTGCTTGCAAATATTTCAGAAGCCTTTCAGAAGGATTGTACACTAATCAATGAATTAAATTGAAATTTAAGTTACAAAATAACAGTACATTACAAGTTCGTTTACTTTTTAAAGTGACTAATTATAAGACTAGTAAATCACAGAAATCCCACTAAAATACACACATGGGACATATAGCAGGATCTATTTTTTACTACCACCAATAGAAATCTTGGATTCCTATCACACTAGTGAACACTAAGGCTGATTAGCACAAAATCTATTTTGCATTGATCAGCTCAAGGTGAGGAGAACGTGAAATTAACTTGACATATTAATTTTCCATTTTTACGGGATATCAATCAATGGGAAAGCACCTGCATCTCCATTCGGTAGTAGCACAGCTTTGTGTGTTTAATGGGCCAGTCACTGAAGACAGGACATGCAGGAACTTATCCATAAACTGATTTTTAAAGGTTTAGATTTTTTTAAACTTACAGCAACATACTACATTTTTTATTAAGTTTCCTATGTGCATGTTATCACATGTGGATATTGAGCACAGATTGATTTTTCATTTTAATAATTAAAATTCAGTATCAGATTACTATTTTTAAATAATTTTCAATAGTGAAGAAGGATCCTATGCAGAGGAAATTTGCATTTAAGTGTATGAGAGTCAGTGGCAGCTATTCAGCAATGGATAACTAAAGCGTGAGCCAAGTACACACTATGAATTATGAGAAACATAGCAGAGATGGGCAAAATTTTTCAGTTAAAATTATTCATTGACAAATGCAGATTTGGGGTCAATCAAAATATTTTGAGAATGTATGTCAATTCTGATTAACTGTTTTCAGTCGAGAAAAAAATCAGGAAATGTCAAAATGGTTCATTTTGACATTTATTAAATGAAATGTTTTGATTTTTCACGCTAGATTAATAAGGGCCTTCAGCACCATTCACAAAACCCAGGAGAAGGGGGTGAACTGAATAGCCCCGTGGCTAGAGAGCTCTTCTGGGATGTGGAACTCCCAGGTTCAAATCCCCACTCTATTTGATGCAGAACAAGGACTTGAACTTGGATCTCTCACCTGCCAGGAGAGTACCCTAACCATTGAGCTATGGGGTATTCTAGGATGTCTCATTCTCAATAACTCCTGTTGAAGCTGTCCTACCTTGTAGGAAATACTTTATATACAATGGGCCAGCGAGAGAGAGAATGACTCTATAGGCTTAGGGCACTCACCTGTGAGCAGCGAGAGTTGCATTCCAATCTCTGCTCCAATGAATATTTTAGGTATTACATTGTAATACTGTGTTCAAATATTTATGGAGGTGGCCAATTACCATCCTGACCATTTACATGTTGTACCTCTTTCCCTTACATTCTAACATACAGTTAAGCAATAGATATAGTTGTTAGGGCATGGATCATGCCTCAAAGTTGGTGTTAAAAACAATTTTCGACAGTAACGGTAACAGGAAAACAAAAAATCAGGATTCAGAGTAACAGCCGTGTTAGTCTGTATTTGCAAAAAGAAAAGGAGTACTTGTGGCACCTTAGAGACTAACCAATTTATTTGAGCATAAGCTTTCGTGAGCTACAGCTCACTTCATCGGATGCATACGTGAGCTGTAGCTCACGAAAGCTTATGCTCAAATAAATTGGTTAGTCTCTAAGGTGCCACAAGTACTCCTTTTCTTTTTGTGAAAAAATCAGGAGACATTGGTAGTTATAACTTTCACAGAGGTCAACAGATACAACTTGTAATTAAACGTGCAATCCTAATTTGGTATGGTTTGTCACAGAGGGATAATCTTGCAAGAGAGGTGCCACCTTCCCATTCTTTCTAAACCGATTAGTGGTTGGATTCAACAGTGTATGCCTATTTGAACCTGGCAGGCTACTATGCCGTGGGCAAAATGCCTTTTAACAGATGGGTACAAGTGCAGGCATGCCAGGGAACCAGTATGTTCATGGAGCTGGAATATCGGGGCATAATTCTACCTAAAAATGTCAAAGCCACAATCTGTGCAGTTTCTGGATCTATGACTGAGGGAACAGAAGAGATTTATTTATTTAGGAATATGTATCAAGTGAAGATACAGCCCTGGCAAACAAAATTAATTAGCTGCCCAAGAAGTTTGTTAAAGCAGAGTTAAGTTTGCTCAGTGCTGACTCATGGCCTTTTAGAATGTTGCGTTCAATCACGCTCAAACCTCTGAAAACCAGGAAATATAGAATTAAAATATATGCCACTCCCACAATGTAACCTTAACTCTTCCCCTTGAGCTGGCAATAACAACTAGGAATTGTTCAGTAAAGGTAGTGCATAAGTAGCACATGAAGAACTAGGAGGTGTCATTGTTTGCACTAAGCTTCAGATTTGATTTGCAGCATTTATCTGCACCCACTCCAGCTGCATTCACTGTGTCAGATGTAGCTGCACTGAATGGTGGAGGGATTAGTGGGAGTTGGAAGACTTGTAACTGTGATATGAGGAGAGGCATAGCTGCTGACTTCCAGATTTCCTGGGGGTACTCGACCCCCTGCTCTGTCCGCTCCCCGGAGGATGCCCCATATATAAATGGTGCCTCCCCATGGGGGAGTGGGGAGGAGGAGGCGGCACAAGCAAAAGGGCAGGTCACATGTATGTCCCCCCGTGCCCAGTGCCACCAGTCTCCCTGCCCCATGTTACCTGCAGAGTGGGAGGCGCTTTGTCCTCCCACTGCGCCTGCCCTCCCAGCACATTCTGCTGCTCTCCCTGCTCCCCAGGAGCCCAGGCGGGGAGCAGAAGGGAGACCCTTTTAACGCTGGCCCCTCCCGGGCGCGGCTTTGCAGCCCTGCCCAGCAGCTGCTTGAGAGAGTCTGGCTGGGGAGGAGGTTTCTTTCGCTCCCTGCTTGGCTCAGCTACTGGGGACTCCAGCACCCGAGCCCAAGCAGGCAGCAGGAGGCACCTCCCCAGCCATGGTCTCTCAGGCAACGGCCACGCAGGGCTGCAGAGCAGCGTCTCAGTGGCTGGAAGCAGCTGGTTCCACCCCTTCCACTCCCTGCATCTGGGCCATGCGTTGCCCAGGCCTGCCCCCGTTCCTCTCCCAGCATGCCACCAAACAGCTGATGGCGGCACTGCGGGGGACAGGGATGAGCTGATCGGTGGGGCCTGGTGCTGGGAGGAAGGGGGGAGAAGGGGAGGGGCCTGCTGGTGGCTGCTCAGCACCCACTATTTTTCCCCCGCCGAGGTGTATGTGTACCTCGAGGGATCAAGTATGCCAATGTTCTGTTCTATAGGTGCATCAGTAGCAGTGCACCAGGATCTTCTCCTCATGGGGATTTTCAGCAGTCCAGTGGCATACATGACTGCGATCTCCTGTGAACAGTGAGTGGGGTAAGTGAAAGCAATGTCTCAGAAGGAATACTCCTGGCAATGGTGAATGGGTGGTAACATTTAGCAACTTTGGGGTGATCTGTGCAGGCTCATGGTTTGAGTTTAGACAGCTTCTGTTCACTACACCTTGCTCTAACCCAGGTTTTGTTTTGTGCTCAGTATCCAGTGCATTCTGTATCCACAGTATTTGTAGCAATTGTAAGAGTAGGGTACTACTATGTGCTATGAATGTGTTGGGGCATCACCTGAAGAGGGCAGAGTTAAGGTTGTGTTATGGAGGTAGTGTGTATCGTTACTCTTCATTTGCTGGTTTTCAGAGATTTGAACATAGGTAACTTGATGTTCTGAAACGGCATTAGGCATCACTGGGCAACCTTAAGTCTGAATTAAACTTTTTGGGTAGTTAATTTCCTATTTTTATTTAAAATAACTTCTCAGGTTTACAGCTCAGTTTTCCCCATTCCACTGCTGCTGGCTCCTTGGAAATGATTATACAGGAAACAGAAGACACTGTCTGCATATTAGTGACTTCAATGCCCATGAATCATCTCACCTCCCTGCCTATCCAGACAGCCCAGTCCTCCCTCCCCAGCAATGGCGGAGTGGGCATTGACAGGGGCCCCAAAGGTTGAGGAGCTGGGCAGAAGAACAAGAAACAGTGCAGCCACTGACATGGAGTTAGTGGGGGGGTATATTTTAAAGAGGGGACAGTAATGGTGTGGACGTATGGGTGTGGGAGGCAGAACTGAAGTCCCCCTATATCCTACACTACACAACTCTGACCATGTTCCTTTCCTCCCTACGCTATCATGCACTGCTCTGACCTCCATTTTCCCCCTAGAAGCAGAAATACTGAGGGGGAAAGGTGACCCTGATGTTCCTTTCCCACTGATGGAGGCAGCAAGAGGATCAAGGGGAGTTCTGGGTTCCTTCCACTGATCAGGATGCAGTAGAGGGAAGGGGAGCCACTGATGGAAGAGGAATTGTTGGGTGATGTGGGGGGAGGGGTGTATCTGTAGGGGAGTATGGTAGGAGTGGAAGAAGGTGCAGATGGCTCCATTTCTTTCCCCTCCATGTATGTCACAGGAGGAGAAGGTGCTATAAAGAAAAGTATAATGAACTGTGTTAGACAAATGTATATTAAACGTTAGAGAAGTAGATATATATTTAATAGTGTTATAAGAAAGCGTAAAAGGGAATTTTTCTGCTTTCTGTATGTGACTTCTTGACACAGCTTTCAAAGGTTGGAAAAAAAATCAAAAAGTTGGTTTGTGTCTTATCTACAGCAGATTCTTGATGTGTGGATAACAGGATGAAGTGAACCATACAACGTGTAATTTACTAGCAAGACAGAGTAGGGAGGATAAACACTGAGTGGGCAGAAGTAACCAGCAACTCCAAGGCCATAAAAATCAAATAAGTAACAAGATAAATGTCATAAGAAATAATGAATACATAGAAACAATGCTTAAAAAAATAGATATGAGGTATCAATTGGAGTTTTAGCAGAAGTAAAAAGGTATTAAAATTGGTTTTAAATGAAATATTTATAATTGAGATAGTTTTAATAATTTGTACCTGTGCAATGTTATGAGACAATGTATAAAGGGTGTGTGTTTAATAAATGGGGGTGGAGCAACACAGGACTTATACCAGACTGGATCAGCATAGATCTGATGATGACAGAAAGCCTACCTATGCCCCAGGACTGATCTTTATGTTATCCTGATCAAACTGCTTTATGCTTAATTAATTGTCCTAAATTTTTCTTATTAAAGCTTTAAAATCAGCTAAGCTTAGTAACTGGCGTGGAGAGTGCTTTTAACCCAACAATACCCAATTTTCCCTGATGGTTCTGCTGTGTCCGCACTTTCGAGCTCCTTAAGACCAAACGTTCCCTTTGATAATGATCCCTTATTTGTTAAGGAATCATAGAAAGTTACATTTTTGGAAACCCAGTTCTTTGTTCAAACTCCACTCACTGAAACTGGGTTTTCAAAATTAGTGTTTGGATGATCCCTTACACTAAAGGTTTTGCCTAGGGGTGTGCTGAGCCCTCAGTAGCTGTGCCAGAGCACAGCCCTAGGTGGCAGAGGGGCAGACCCCTTATACTGCACCATCTCAACCCCCTACTGTGGCCTGCACTGCTCTGATACCTCCCTTCACTGCTCCAACCCCCCCCCCCCCGCCCCCATATTCCCTAGCTCTTCACCAAATCAGTTGAGAATCTGAAAATGGGAGCTGTGTTACAGTTAACCCCTTGACCAGATGACTCAGTGACTTGCTTCCTTTCATCACATTCAGTCCCATTATTCAGGAAACAGGCAAGGAGCAGGAGTCATGATTACACTGCTGTAACTTCTTACTAGATTCTTTCATCTTCCCTCTAATTAATGCTGATTGCTTTCACAATACTTCTAAAGTAAAAACCAGACTCCCTGTGGATTTTAGAGCACTTGAAAATATTGGCTCTTAAACCACTAATACTACCCTATATTCCCATAATGTACACTAGATTTCTAGATAATGAGAGACATCATAGGGATTTTAGACTATTTAGGATAGCCACTTACTGTTTGAAAGATGACTATCAACCTTAACTATAGCAGAACTGCTGCTCTGCTATACCACTCTATAGAGAGAATGGGGAATGACAGAAGGGTTATAAGAAGTCACCATCCAAGAAGAGCTCTCTGCAGCAGATCTTGACAGATATGGTTTTGTGACCAAATTATATGCAATAGCTTAGCTGGAGGAGAACAAAAGTTGAATGCAGAAGTTTTATATCATTTCTGCTCAACAGGGACTTGGGAGTTCACACATCGAAGTTTGAGAATCCAGTGAAAAATTCAGTTTTCAAAAAAGCTATACTGGAAGTAACTTTTTTTTTAATATATTAAAAATATATATTCTATATAATACATATATATAGAAAGACAAAGTCTCAAGCAAACCAGCAATTTTGCTCTGTATAAATTAGCAATTTTAAAAATTAGAATTTTAACTTTAAAACAATATATAAATTCTAAACTATTAAGTTGTATACTTTGGTTGCATTAATTCCCATTTGTCACAGCTCTAATAAAGTTCACTGTTGCTGACCTCGGGAAAGTAAAGACTGTAAACAGGATGTGTTATCTTTGATTTGGTTTCCAGAAGGGCCCGCTCCTTTCGCTGTATACTTTGCTGTAGTTCTTGCCACTCCTGTTGAAGACAACAAGGATTTAAAGAGTTACTTTAGTCATCTCTTCTCCTATTAAAAATGAAATCCCAGCACATCAAGAACAGCACACAGACAGCATGGTAAATGTGTGTGCTAAGCTTTGTACAAAAAACAGGCAAGTGCAGACAGGGTTCAAATTCGAAAGCCTGATGCTTAAAAATCAAATGGCAGTGAAATACATGAGACCAGCCAAATGGACACTTCTGAAAATGTGCTCGCTCCTTGTAAAAATCTGCAAAGCCACTACATTATTCTCCTTCAAATCACTCTTCAAAACTTACTTTTTCAATGTCGCCGACAAAACACTCATCAATGGCTAAGCAGTTGGTTGGCCACGACCATTGTTCACTACACTTAATTATCGCACTACTACCTTGTGCTCACCCGGTTTGTTGCATCCAACTGTTTTCTCTTATCTTATACCTAGATTGTAAGATCTCTGGAGAAGAAGCCACTATTTTGTGTGTGAGACCCTAGCACAACAAGCCTCTTGGAGCTAATACAACCCAAATTCACAATAATTCTAACTTACCAAATGTCATATACAAACATACACACACACTTCTCCCACTGCTATGTGTGTGGGATGCATTGTACAATGCATAATAGTTAGGTGTGTCAAGGATTTAAAATTTAAGGGGAGGTTTTATATTGAAATCTCACAGCATCAAAGTTGATTAACTGTCAAATTAAGTTGAAAAACTTTAGTACATTCTTCCGCTAAAATTGAAGTTTTCATTTCTCTTGTTCTGTAATTTTAACATCTCTCTTTCTTTTCTGTAAGGAAACACTGCACTAAGGGACATGCATCATGGCAACCTCACACTGGAAGAAGACGACAACTTAATATGACTTTCTCCTGAGAGAGTTGATGCTACTACTTCATCCTTGTGTTGTTCAGCCTGAGGTGGTTGCTAAAGAGATAACATGTTTTCCCCACAACTCCAGAGGCAAAATCACCCTTCACCACAAAGTGAGACTTACAGCTTCATCGTCTTTGTTTTGTTTCTCATCTTGTTCTCTGTCTGAGTCTCTTTCACTTCCATCATCTCTTTCACTTTGAGAGTCCCTGTTAGTTTCTTCTTCATCAGACTCACTTCCTTTATCAGAAAGTTCCTCATCTTCCTCCCTTATTACAACTTCCTAAACAAAAACAAAACAATCTATTATTCCCATGGGCAGCATTCCTGTGCTCCAAGTCTGAAGGCCATGGGCTCTTAAGTCCCACTTGAGGACTAGTGCCTAATATGTGACACTGCAATGCCATGGGGTACTGCATTGTTTCAGATAGGGTTCTTTGAATGAAATGTAAAACACATTTCAAGACCATTTCTGGTTGATATACGGGGGAAATTAACATCCTAAAGTACTAAAAGAGTTGTGATATCAGAGACAGTGATACTAAAAGACTTAATAGCCGTTACATTTGTCCACTATTTAGGAACTACTGATTTTTAGTTCACTATTGTAAGTCCCCCATTATACACACTTTTCATTACTAAAATGTGAAGTGCTCTAAAAATCCAGTTCTGTATTCACCTTTAAGGGGAGTCAGGGCCCAGTCTACCCATGATGGGTGTAAGGGGAGAAGCCCATCTCAGCCCACCTGTAAGTAATTTATTGCTTAAGTGGCTGGTTGGCATCTAATTGGCTAACAAGCATGTGGACCTGATAAAAGGCTACCAGCACTGAGGTGTTCCTAAGGGAGAGGAGCTCCCACAGAACAGAGCAAGAGAACACCAAGATAAGGAATTTAGGGAGGAACTTCCCACATAGCTGTCGGGGGCCCAGCCTGCAAGGAGCTTTGTGCTGCCTGGAGAAAAGCGGCAGTCAGGAAGGCCATGAAGAGGCCCTGGCTCCATTTAAGGAAACAGGGTTGAAAGTGTCTTGCAGATAAAGTGCCTGAGAGTGGGATGAATTCAGGCAGGACTGAAACTCAGATGAAATATGTCTTCCAGGTAAGAAGCCTGGGTAAAGGACTTACCTGAATTTATTACATTTTCCATTAATAAGTGATTCCCTCTAAAAAGGACATTGATAATAAAATTAGCAAGGCTTTTATGTGATAACCTAATCAGGAAAATTAAGGCAGGGCACATCCATAGCAAAGCACATGGCCACAAGGGGGCGAGCAGGGACAGCACACACCTTTCACACAGCAATACATCATTTGAAAGAGAACCATCTCTTCTCCTCCCCCGTATCATCTACAATATTAATGTCACAATCTAATTGAATCTCTAAGAATTGGTGTCTCAGTTGTGTTTGTCATTCCCATAGTATTTGGGCTAATTTTTTTATTGTGTTAAACAAAAATACCTTTTATCCATATGCTCCCAGTTAACTAACAAAGCCAGGAAGAAGCAAATCAAACCAGATCAGAGGGAGAGTTACTCCTTACACACACCTCTAACGTGTTCACAAAGAAAGAAAACTTATGAGGGACTTCAATTTGGGAAACACATGCAGGTCTCATACAGTCAGTACTAAAACACCATTAGAATTTCTAAAAGTCAGATAATTTTTTAACACAAAAATTATGGCACCCAACATGAGGTAACTATTGTGAACCTCACTGTGACAGTTAAAGATTAACTAGTCATTGAACTGAAAGTTGGTAATTGCCTTGGGATCAGTGACTGTTTACCCATATTGAATGTAACCAGATCATGGAGAATAGTCCCAACCAGTAAAATACACACAACATAGTGCTTCAAAAAGGGCTAATTTTCCAAAGTTGAAGAAAAGTAAGAGTAGAACTGATTGGGAGGAAAAAGGTGAATGAAAACTGGGAGTTCTTTAGTAAGACTTTGGTTAGATGGCCAAAAAGCTACCATTCTACAATCAAGAAAGACTTTGGGTAAAAGTCCATCCTGGTTCAATGAGAAAGCGAAGGCAGCAATTATATATAAAACAAATGCAAAAAAGGGATGTTGATAGCAATTGATATAAATTTAAAAAAAGTTACGGAATTGTAGACACTGATAAGGGAAACTAAAGACATCAAGGGAAAAAATCCAAGGCATGCAGGGCTAAGGACACTAAAAAAAAATGTCCTTAAGTATATTAGGAACAAAAGAAAAGCTAACAATGGCCCATTACTCGAGAGACATGGTAAAATAGTTAATGATGCAGAAAGGTGGAAGAAATCAATAAATACTTCTGCTCTGTATTTGGAAAGAAGTGGGATGATGTACATTCCAGTCCCCTAGTAACTAAACAGGATGTTATTTAACATTTGCCAAGAATAAATATTCTAAAATCAGAAACCCTGGACAACTTACATCCAATAGTCCTAAAGGAGTTGGCTGTATAGATCTCCGGCTTGTTGACATTAATTTTTAATAAATTTTGGAATACCAGGGAAATTCCAGAAGACTTGAAGAGTGCTAATGTGACAATATTCAGAAGATGGGAAGCAGGATGACCCAGGTAATTATAGGCCAGTTAGTCTGACATCAATCCGGGCAAAATAATGGAAAAGCTGAAATGGGATTCTATTAACAAAGAATTAAAGGATGGGAATGTAATTAGTGATGGTCAACAAGGCTTTTTGGAAAACAGGTCTTGTCAAACAAACCTGATTTCATTCTTTAAAATTAAAAGTTTTGTTGATAAAGATAACTGCACAGATGTAATACAGTTAGACTTTTGTAAGGGGGTTGACTTAGTACTGTATGACATGCTGATTAAAAGTGAGCACCATACACTATTAATAAAGTACGTTAAATTGATTAAAACTTGTTAACTAACAGACCTCAAATAGTAATTGCTAATGTGGAATCATCATAGAATGGAGATGCATCTAGTAGAGTTCAACAGGGATCAGTACTAGGCCCAATGCTATTCATTACTTTTATCAATGATCTGGAAGTAAATATAAATTTATAGCTGATAAAATTCAGAGATGACACACACAGTGATGGAGTGATAAATAACAACGCCAGGGCAGTCAGAGCGACCTGGATCTCTTGGTAAGCTGGGCCTGTTCAAAACAAAGTATTCTAACACAGCCAAATGGAAGGTCGTACACCTAGGAACAAAGAATGTAGCCCAACCTACAAAATGGGGGACTGTATCCTGGAAAACAATACCTCTGAAAAAGATGTAAGGGTCATAATGGACAAGTAACTCAGCATGAGCTCTCAGTGTGGTGATACAGCAAAAAAGGCGAATGTGATCCTTGGATATATAAACAAGGGAATAGGAAGAGATGATTTTACTTCTTTTACTGATGAGAACAACATTGAAATACTGCATCCATTTTTAAAAGTATGTTGAAAAATTGGAGAGGGTGCAAAGAGCCCCAAAAATTATTTGAGAGTTGAAGAAAATACCTTACGCTGAGAAATTTAAAGAGCTCAATCTGTTTAGTTTACCAAAAGAAGATTAAGAGGTGACTTGATTACAGTGTATAAGTACCTCCCAGGGGGAAAATATCAGGTACTAAAGGGCTCTTTAACCTAGCAGAGAAAGGCCTAACAAGGATCAGTGGCTAGAAGTTGAAGCCAGACAAATTCAAAGCAGAAATTAATCAAATTTTTAATAATGAGGGTGATTAACTACTGAAACAAACTACCATGGGAAGTGGTAGGTTCTTCATCTCCTGAAGCCCTCTAATCAAGACCGGATGCCTTTTTAGAAGATATGCTTTTGTCCAGAGGTGGGAAAACTTTTTGGCCTGAGGCCCACATCTGGGCATGGAAATTGTATGGTGGGCCATGAATGATCACAGTTCCCGGCCAATGGGAGCTGCAGGAGCGGCGCTTGGGGCAGGGGCAGGGCAGTGTGCAGAGCCTTCTGGCTGCCCCTACACGTAGGAGCCAGAGTGGGGACGTGCCGCTGCATCTGGGAGCCGCATGGAGCCCCGGCACATGTGGAGCAGGGCAAGCCCCAGACCCCACTCCCTGTCAGGAGCTTGAGGGCTGGATTAAACAGTCTGAAGGGCCGGATAGGACTCCCGGGCCGTAGTTTGCCCACCCCTGCTTTAGTCAAACACAAGTTCCTGGCACTCAATATAGGGATAACTGGGTGAAATTTAATGGCCTGTGATATATACAGGAGGTCAGACTAGGTGATTTAACAGTCCCTTTTGGCTTTGAAATCTTTCAATGAAATACCCCATTAGCTTGCTTTTGCTTCTGCTGCTTTGGCTGCTGCAATGGAGGAGGAGCAGGTTTCTTTTTCAAAGGTTTCTTTTTCTTTGATTTTGAAGCCTTCTTGGTTCCTTTATTCTTTTGCTGCCATCCTTTGTTCTTAACTTTGTTGGCATCTCCTTGCTGTAAGGAAACATGGTGGTTAAATAGTAGGCAGATTAAATTACACTAAATATTTTAACTTGAGGCAGCCATCTTCACATGCTTCAAATGTTTTAAGATATGATCCTACCTTAAAAGCTAAGTTCTACTGGATATTTGTATAGGTCTTTGTGAAAAAAAAAAATCTATCACAAGTACATGAAAGAGTCACTCAATCTGAATGAAGGTTCATTTTCTCAACTAGGAAGCAGAGGCACTGTAATATAGTCTAATTCTCAACTTACCCCATCCTCCGTAGGTTGCTCTTCTGCTGCGCAGGTGGACTGTTCCTTTTCAAACACTTCCTGATTAGGGAGGAAATGAAGTCTTAATCTTTGTCTGTGCCAACCGGCACTGATGCTTAGAAAATTACACTGTCACTTAGATATTAAAGTAAATTTAACTAGACTAAATCTGAGGGGTTTTGTCCATTACTGAGAATTCTCTTTTCAGTGACAAACATAAGAACTAATTGACAAGTATGAAAAAGATTAAACAAAATTTCAATCCTTTGTACAGGATTTTACCAATACTAGCATAGTTCATCTATTAAAAAAATTCTCAGAATAATTACAGTGGTCCCTTGTGCTGAAAGATTTACAGTAAAAACTATGTTATCCAGCCCTGTACCAACAGGCAAGCTCTATAAATCAGCATTTCTGATCTTCATTGAAAGCCCAGTTTATAGTCCGATTGGCATAGGGCTGGCAGGCTCCCTACCTAGCTCTGTGTGGCTCCCCGGAAGTAGCAACATGTCCCTGCTGTTCCTAGGCGGAGGCACGGCTAGGCGGTTCTGTGCACTACCCCTGCCCTGTCCCGCGCGCTGGATCTGCAGCTCTTTGGCCAGGAATCGCAGCCAATGGGAGATGCGGGGGCAGCGCCTACAGGTAGAGGTAGCATGCAGAGTCGCCTAGCTGCACCTCCACCTAGGAGCAGCAGGGATGTCGCCACTCGTGGGGAGCCACCCGAGGTAAGCGCCGCCTGGATATGGCACCCCACACCCCAACCCCCTGCCCTGAGCCCCCCCTGCACCCAAACTCCATCTCTCTTAGTTAACCAGAATTTTTCACTTACCAGCATCCCCCACACCCCCAACATGCAAGATTACAAAGCTTTTACTGTACTTATGCTGTACAGTGTGAAAATTCTGTATCACAAAAGCAAGCAGTAGTAGTAAAATGCAAATTCTACCCCAGTTACAAGAATATTAAGAAACAAACTCAATATCTAGCCTGTCATTCATGGATCCAGGAGCACAAATCAAGCCAGAAATATCAATGTTTACATTAGTAAAACAATACACTTTATCTGCCTCCCTCTAGAAGCTCAGAAGTGTCTGTAGGTGGAAAAGTATTCTTCATTTTTTACTTACACAGAAAGATACTAGTTATCTGGCACAAAACAAATGCAGACATATAATTTGCTATAGCAAATTGTCCTATATTAAGAGGGCAAATGCGATTTACTGGCAATATCATGAACACACAGACTGCAAGAAAAAATTGGGAGTTGCCAACAAACATTCAAATTTTGGACAAAGATATCTGTTCACTTTTTCAACCATGATAAGTTTAAACATACCATTAAACCTGCTTCAAGAGTTTTTTTGGACACAGCAGCCATGGTAAAAGTGACTGAATTTTACATTCCAGTGCATTGGTATTGCCAAGGTTATGGTGCATAGCAAATTCATTTAAGTCGCTGTACTGGTACATATTGTATTTGCCTAAACATACAACTATCCAAAACACTATTCACCAGTGAGATTCAATCTCCTCAATTTTATTTCATACATACATAATACAATTACACAAAGTTATGTTAAACATTATTAAGGTTGTACAGTCAAGCACTCAGAAGTTAGGAAATGCCAGCATTAAAACTGTCGGTACAACCTAAATTCAGCCCCCTTAAGAGCGTGTATGATACCACCTTCAGTTTCATGATCACACACCACTGGGTTTTACAGGACCCCTGCCTCGCCTCATTCAGAGCACAAAATGGACTTATGAACATCTATTCAGTATTGTGTATTATCCTCATTGTTCAATGTGTGGCCCTAGGCTTTATTTACGACACACAATTTGAACCCTGTTCTAAAGACAGAATTATTAATTTCCTCAAGGGATTTTCAATGGAGCTCATCATTACAGTATGTGCGCTTCAAACATTACTTAATTTATCTTGACAAAACCCCTATGAAGTGAGAGTATGGTTTTATCCCCATTTTATAGATGAAAGGCTGAGCTACAGAGAGATTAAGGTCAAAAGCATCCACTAATTTGGGTGCCCAGTTGAGATATGAAGGACCTGGGTTTTCAGACTACATAGCATTGTATAGCACTTAACACAGTCAAGCACAGCTCTCACTAATTTAAATTGGAGTTGAGAGTACTCAGCTCTTCTGCTAATCAGGCCCCAAGGTATCATGCTGGGTGACAGAAAATGAGGAAAGCACAATTAATGACCACCCTGTAAGAAGTATGGTTTAAGTGACATGCCCAGCATCACACAGGAACTCCATGGCACAGTCAGGGGTAGAATCCTATTCTTCAGGGCATCATTCAAGTTCCTTAACCATGAGACCCTCCCTTCCCTTTCTGCAAAGCCTTGCCTTATTCACTACACACCTTCCTGCTTCTGCTGAGGCAGGTGTCTTACAGACAGTAGCCTCCTTTACTACACAAAGTTGATTCATCCCCAGAACACTGTGCACTGAATAGGGCAGGAGTCCTGTGGGAAAAAATAGTACGTGACCATGAAATGTATGACTACCATAATCCGCACAATGAAGCTGAATTAAGGTTGCACAGGTAATTACAATTAATTTATGCTGAACCATCTGTTCCACCTTGCATTTGGCTGTGGCGTTGGGAGTACCTTTCCCAGGTGTGAAGAAGAGCGCTGTGCGGCTCAAAAGCTTGACTCTCCCCAACAGAAGTTGATCTAATAAAAGATATGACCTCACCCACCTTGTCTTTCCCATACCCTGGGATCGACATGGCTACAACTACGCTGCATATAAAGTTCCACAAAGTCATAAGCAACTGAAAACAGGGTCTTATAATGGGAAGTACCAGGCAACCTTAACAAAAAGCAGTGCTGCTGCATATCATAAATAGTATATTAGGCACTACGTACTGTAGCTGCCCAGACATAGTATGTTCAAAATCCCTGCTTTAAACGCGAAAACTAAACTAAATCTTAATTATGGAGCCATGACTGGCATCTCCATGCCTTATTTTGCATTCTTGGAAGATGTCTGCCCCATACTCTATTTTTTACTGCTTTATCAACATTTTACACACGCCTTGTAAAATTCTAGATGGGACTACTGTAATATGTGCTATACTGTACTTGTGAAAGAGCGGGATGTGTGTGCACAAAACTGTAGATTATTTTCTATTGTGCCCTGAAGACATCTAACCTTGCCCCAGGCAATACTATTGAACTGTATTGCAGATCACCGCCCTGCCCAGGAAAGGTGCTTACTGAAAGACCATCAGGTAGAAGACATTACAGAGCAATCTGAAGACATCAACTTTGATAGTTTCTCAACTGCTAGCCCAATTGCCCAAAACAATGCATTTTCTACACAGAAGTGCCCTTTACATCTGCAGCCTATCAGCTTGGTCACATGGCAAAAGGAGAGACTGAAGGATGGAGAAGGACAGGCCACCTCGACAGACAAGCTGGACATGCAGAGGAATGAGATGACAGGAAGTGCTCTATCTAACATTGTCTGAAAAGCAGACAAACTTCCAACTCTCAGAATGTGAGAGATCAGACTGCGGCCGAAACATCTCAG
Source organism: Caretta caretta (assembly GCF_965140235.1). Classification (NCBI taxonomy): domain Eukaryota; kingdom Metazoa; phylum Chordata; order Testudines; family Cheloniidae; genus Caretta; species Caretta caretta. The sequence goes on from NC_134208.1 coordinate 83,256,380, forward strand.
GATTGTTTTCTAAGATCTGTACTCTTTAAAGAATTCAGGAATTAAAGTAATTATGGTTTAAAAAAATCATTTGCTAAGCTGGTGTTCCTTGCTTTTGTGTCACATTGTCTGTAATGAAGTTAAACTAGAAGTCCTGGGTGACCACACCTAAATGAAACTGAGGGAGTATACATAAGCAACTGGGGGATGCAGAATAAAGCAGCCAGACTGCTTAGTGGCGTTAGTTGTAGACAGCACATTAAACCAATCCTTTATATATTGCTGCATCTTTTAAATTCACTTCTGGGTACAGTTGAAGGTGTTGATACCAATCTTTAATATTTGACATGTTCTGGGTCCTGGCTATATCAGAGACTGCTCTCTTATCATGCACTGCAACAAACAGTTGTGATCAGATCACGTATTCCAACGGTTCAAAAATATAAACATTTAGGTGCTACCAGCAAGGCATATTCAGTGGAGGACTCTAAAGTTTGCTCCTCTGTTGGTCTGAGGATGCCAAGGTGTTTTAGGTTTGAGGCACAATGCAAAGCTCCATTTATGCTGGATTTTGACTGAAGGGCGGAGTCATGCATGTTTACACTCTGGGGCTTGTCAGGTGGACAATCTCTTTAGTTTCAGGGGGCTCAGGGTTTAAACCTGGAAACAACGTTAAGGATATTTTTAAAAAACTGAAAAAATTTCAAACATCACGCAATCCAGATGTTTAGACTTTGAAACATAGCATCAACCACTGCTACCCATTCAGCAACTACAGTTTATCTTCTTTAAGGTATTCTATAAGGTGATAATATTTAGCTATACAAGTTATAGATTATTTCCTTCTATGTCCCTATATGTATAATTTGGCATCCTATTTGCCTCCTTCACTGCACATGTACTAGACAAAAGATCAGAGAGGTTTCTTTAAGGATTCTTAAGGCTATGTCTACACTAGAGACCTTACAGTGGCACAGCTTGTTCGTGTAGCTACTCTATGCCAATGGGAGAGAACTCTCACGTGGACATAATTAAAGCACCTCCAATGAGCAGCGGTAGCTACGTCAGAGGGAGAAGCTCTTCCGCCAACATAGCACTATGCACACTACCACTTATGACGGGGACACTTATATCACTATGGGGAGGTCTTTTCCCACACCCCTGAGTAACGCAAGTTTTGCCAACAAAAGCGATAGCATAGGCATGGCCTACAGCTATTTCTACACTACAATCTTAAATTGACTTATGTTGGGTCGACTTACAGCCACTTCATTAACCACCATGGTGGCTGATGTCCACACCATCCTCCTTCGGTCACTGGTGCGTAGCCTCACCAGGAGCACTTCCACCGACTAAAGAGGGGCAGTGTGGGGGACTAAGAGCCAGGGCTCTCAGCTCTGCGCAGCTCCCCACCGGGAGCTCGGATGTCCTCCAGGACATCTCGTCTCTGCGCTCCCAGCCAGGCGCAGAGTGACAGCCCCTCGGGGCTTCTCGCCTCTGTGCTCCCAGCCAGACATGGGGGGGGGGGGGGGGGAGCAAGTGGCGCAAGGCTTCTTTCCTTCCTGCTCCCAAAGAGGAGCTTGGGGGGAGCCGCCCAGGGCTTCTTGCCTACGATGGGGAGATCCGTCTGGAAGTCTGGTCAGCTGCCGTGCTCCCAGCAGGGAGCCGGGACCCTGGAGGGCAGCAGGGCTGCCAGCGGGGAGCCCAGGTGGCAGCCCAAGCCAGGAACCTGGGTGGCAGCCCAGCTTGAAGCAGAGACCGGGCAACAGCCAGGCTGGGGAGCTGGCTTTCGTGTTAATTTCACGGCTCAGGAACCATGAAATTGACAAGAACACCACCATACACAAAGATAAACTTCAACTTATCTTTTAAAAGATGCACCTTTGCTACTTGATTTATCTATTAAAGTAACTTAAGTGTTCTAACTACTTAATTCAGATGACAGGCATTACCATGGAATTTTTGATGAACTACTGCAAAAGCTATTTGTCAACATATCAGGAGTAAAATTACTCCATAACCTTTCCGGTGCAGGCTATTTCCTTTGGGCATGGACTAGTGTAGTGAATAGAGTGACCTGTGAGATTTCTAACATGAAACAAAAGTTTTGAGGGAGAGAGCGTTAACATTTTGACAATGGAAGAGCTTGATTCAAGAATGGTGTTTTTAGAATCATAGACTTTAAGGTCAGAAGGGACTATTATGATCGTCTAGTCTGACCTCCTGCATTATGCAGGCCATGGAATCTCACCCACCAACTCCTGTAACAAACCCTTAACTTATGTCTGAGCTACTGAAGTCCTCAAATCGTGGTTTAAAGACTTCAAGGTGCAGCAAATCTTCCAGCAAGTGACCCGTGCCCCATGCAGAGGAAGGCGAGAAGCCCTGGGGGAAAATTCCTTCCCGACCCCAAATATGGCGATCAGCTAAACCCTGAGCATGTGGGCAAGACTCACCAGACAGACACCCTGGAAAGAATTCTCTGTAGTAACTCAGATCCCACCCCATCTAACATCCCATCACAGGCCATTGGGCATATCTACTGCTAGTAGATCAATTAATTGCCCAAATTAGGCTATCCCATCATATCTCCTCCATAAACTTATTAAGCTTTGTCTTGAAGCCAGATAGGTCTTTTGCCCCCACTGCTTCCCTAGGAAGGCTGTTCCAGAACTTCACTCCTCTGATGGTTAGAAACCTTCATCTAATTTCAAGTCTAAACTTCCTGATGGCCAGTTTATATCCATTTGTTCTTGTGTCCACATTGGTACTGAGCTTAAATAATTCTTCTTCCTCCAAAGTATTTATCCCTCTCATATATTTATAGATAGCAATCATATCTCCTGTCAGCCTTCTTTTAGTTAGGCTAAACAAGCCAAGCTCATTGATTCTCCTTTCATAAGACGGGTTTTCCTTTCCTTGGATCATCCTAGTAGCCCTTCTCTGTACCTGTTCCAGTTTGAATTCATCCTCCTTAAACATGGGAGACCAGAACTGCACACAATATTCCAGTTGAGGTCTCACCAGTGCCTTGTATAACGGTACTAACACCTCCTTATCTCTACTGGAAATACCTCGCCTGATGCATCCTAAGACGACATTAGCTTTTTTCATGGCCATATCACATTGGCGGCTCATAGTCATCCTGTGATCAACCAATCCATTACCACAAAATTATCAAGAAACTAGCTCCTAACAAAACATTCTAAGTTATCACAATGCATTTGCAATTCATCCAAAGTTGTAAATACTTTGACTACTTACTGCCATTGTTTGCCTTGTTAACGTTACCAAAACAGTGACTAGCGATCCCACTGTAATATTGTTGCTGTCTTCATCATCCAAAACTAAGGTCAAAGAAAAGTGATACTTCCAGTTAACCTTTGTTTCTTAATCAGTTTCATATTTATTTTTTAAATTAAGCATTACTCAGTGACAGATAAAAGTGTGAGCGTAATCACAAGTCTCCCAGAGAAGATGTAACACAAAATAATCTGAAAATATTTGCAAGAATAAAGACTTTCATCTGCATCTTTAAACAGTCTCTATTACCTAGAACACATTAACAGAATGAGGAGCAATAAACTGCATAAAACTACATGAAGTAAACATTGAGGTTGTGATTTAACTTGTAGGAAAGTTAGGGTATTCAAAGTTATGGCTGCTGTGGGAATCATAACTATGTAGCATTGTATATTAAAACATAAAACTTTCATATTATAAAATACCACATATGAGCAAGGGGACTAAGTTACAGTTGTTCTGGGAACCATAACTATAATTTTCCTGATCTTTCAATGATTAATATCTCAATTTCAAAGGTGCATTAAGAGTCATGCACTTAATTCCTTTTCAAAAAGACAGGTTTCAGAGTAGCAGGCGTGTTAGTCTGTATTCGCAAAAAGAAAAGGAGTACTAGTGGCACCTTAGAGACTAACAAATCTATTTGAGCATAAGCTTTCGTGAGCTACAGCTCACTTCATCGGATGCATTCAGTGGAAAATACAGTGGGGAGATTTATATACATAGAGAACATGAAACAATGGGTGTTACCATATACACTGTAACGAGAGTGATCACATAAGGTGAGCTACTACCAGCAGGAGAGCAGGGTGTGGGGGGGAACCTTTTGTAGTGATAATCAAGGTGGGCCATTTCCAGCAGTTGACAAGAACGTCTGAGGAAAAGTGGGGGTTGGGGGAGGGAGGGAACAAACATGGGGAAATAGTTTTACTTTGTGTAATGACACATCCACTCCCAGTCTTTATTCAAGCCTAAGTTAATTGTATCCAGTTTGCAAATTAATTCCAATTCAGCAGTCTCTCGTTGGAGTCTGTTTTTGAAGTTTTTTTGTTGAAGAATTGCCACTTTTAGGTCTGTAATCGAGTGACCAAAGAGATTGAAGTGTTCTCTGACTTTCCAAATGCAAACAGATGGAGATCGTACCAAAAGGACTGAAGGTAAAAAATCCATTACAATCTACCTACCACACAGACTATGCTGAGAGCTTGTGCCACACGCTCTCAAAGAAACTGCGGAACCGCCTGATCAACATCCTCTACAGCAAACAGGGAAAGATTAAGAATGAGCTCTCAAAACTGGATACTCTCATAAAAAAACAGCCTTCCACACTAACTTCCTCATGGCTTGACTTTACAAAAACTAGACAAGCCATTTACAACACATACTCTGCTTCTCTACAAAAGAAAAAGGACACTAAACTATCTAAACTACAACATGCCACAAGGGGCCACAACAGTGGTTCCCTTAACCCATCCAGCAATATTGTTAATCTATCCAACTATACTCTTAGCCCAGCAGAAGAATCGGTCCTATCTCGGGGCCTCTCCTTCTGCCCCTCCACCCCCACGAACATGATACAATTCTGTGGTGACCTAGAATCCTATTTTCGAGGTCTCCGACTCAAGGAATATTTCCAACACATCTCTGAACAACATACTAACCCATAGAGACGTTCCTACCAAGACTACAAAAAGAAGAATTCTGGGTGGACTCCTCCTGAAGGTCGAAACAGATTGGACTTCTACATAGAGTGCTTCCACTGACGTGCACGGGCTGAAATTGTGGAAAAGCAGCATCACTTGCCCCATAACCTCAGCCGTGCAGAACACAATGCCATCCACAGCCTCAGAAACAAATCTGACATCATAATCAAAAAGGCTGATAAAAGAGGTGCTGTTGTCATCATAAATAGGTCAGAATATGAACAAGAGGCTGCTAGGCAGCTCTCCAACACCACTTTCTACAAGCCATTACCCTCTGACTCCACCGAGGGTTACCAAAAGAAACTACACCATTTGCTCAAGAAACTCCCTGAAAAAGCATAAGAACAAATCCGCACAGACACACTCCTGGAACCCCGACCTGGGGTATTCTATCTGCTACTCAAGATCCATAAACCTAGAAATCCTGGACGCCCCATTATCTCAGGCATTGGCACCCTGACAGCAGGATTGTCTGGCTATGTAGACTCCCTCCTCAGGCCCTATGCTACCAGCACTCCCAGCTATCCTCAAGACATCACTGACTTCCTGAGGAAACTACAATCCATCGGTGATCTTCCTGAAAACACCATCCTGGCCACTCTGGATGCAGAAGCCCTCTACACCAACATTCCACACAAAGATGGACTACAAGCTGTCAGGAACACTATCTCTGATAATGTCACGGCAAACCTGGTGGCTGAACTTTGTGACTTTGTCCTCACCCATGTCATAAATATAAAGGGAAGGGTAAACCCCTTTGAAATCCCTCCTGGCCAGGGGAAAGCTCCTCTCACCTGTAAAGGGTTAAGAAGCTAAAGGTAACCTCGCTGGCACCTGACCAAAATGACCAATGAGGAGACAAGATACTTTCAAAAGCTGGGAGGAGGGAGACAAACAAAGGGTTTGTGTCTGTCTGTGTGCTGCTCTTGCCAGAGACAGAACAGGAATGGAGTCTTAGAACTTTTAGTAAGTAATCTAGCTAGGTATGTGTTAGATTATGATTTCTTTAAATGGCTGAGAAAAGCATTGTGCTGAATAGAATAACTATTTCTGTCTGTGCATCTTTTTTGTAACTTAAGGTTTTGCCTAGAGGGGTTCTCTATGTTTTTGAATCTAATTACCCTGTAAGATATCTACATCCTGATTTTACAGGGGGGATTTCTTTATTTCTATTTACTTCTATTTTTTATTAAAAGTCTTCTTGTAAAAACTGAATGCTTTTTCATTGTTCTCAGATCCAAGGGTTTGGGTCTGTGGTCACCTATGCAAATTGGTGAGGCTTTTTATCCAACATTTCCCAGGAAAGGGGGGGTGCAAGTGTTGGGAGGATTGTTCATTGTTCTTAAGATCCAAGGGTCTGGGTCTGTAGTCACCTAGGCAAATTGGTGAGGCTTTTTACCAAACCTTGTCCAGGAAGTGGGGTGCAAGGTTTTGGGAAGTATTTTGGGGGGAAAGACGCGTCCAAACAGCTCTTCCCCAGTAACCAGTATTAGTTTGGTGGTGGTAGCGGCCATTCCAAGGATAAAGGGTGTAATATTTTGTACCTTGGGGAAGTTTTGACCTAAGCTGGTAAAGATAAGCTTAGGGGGTTTTTTCATGCAGGTCCCCACATCTGTACCCTAGAGTTCAGAGTGGGGGAGGAACCTTGACAACCCATAACTATTTCACATTTGGGGACAATGTATACCTTCAAATCAGCGGCACTGCTATGGGTACCCGCATGGCCCCACAGTATGCCAACATTTTTATGGCTGACTTATAACAACGCTTCCTCAGCTCTCATCCCACAATGCCCCTACTCTACTTGCGCTACATTGATGACATCATCATCTGGACCCATGGAAAAGAAGCCCTTGAGGAATTCCACCATGATTTCAACAATTTCCATCCCACCATCAGCCTCAACCTGGACCAGTCCACACAAGAGATCCACTTCCTGGACACTACGTGCTAATAAGCGATGGTCACATAAACACCACCCTATATCGGAAACCTGCTGACTGCTATGCCTACCTACATGGCTCCAGCTTTCATCTAGACCCCACCACACGATCCATTGTCTACAGCCAAGCTCTACGATACAACCGCATTTGCTCCAATCCCTCAGACAAACACCTATAAGATCTCTATCAAGCATTCTTACAACTACAATACCCACCTGCTGAAGAGAAGAAACAGATTGACAGAGCCAGAAGAGTACCCAGAAGTCACCTACTACAGGACAGGCCCAACAAAGAAAATAACAGAACGCCACTAGCCATCACCTTCAGCCCCCAACTAAAACCTCTCCAACGCATCATCAAGAATCTACAACCTATCCTGAAGGACAACACATAGCTCTCACAGATCTTGGGAGACAGGCCAGTCCTTGCTTACAGACAGCCCACCAACCTGAAGCAAATACTCACCAGCAACCACACAACAGAATCACTAACCTAGGAACCTATCCTTGCAACAAAGCCCGATGCCAACTGTGTCCACATATCTATTTAGGGGACACCATCATAGGGCCTAATCTCATCAGCCACACTATCAGAGGCTCGTTCACCTGCACATCTACCAATGTGATATATGTCATGTGCCAGCAATGCCCCTCGGCCATGTACATTGGTCAAACTGGACAGTCTCTATGTAAAAGAATAAATGGACACAAATCAGACGTCAAGAATTATAACATTCAAAAACCAGTCGGAGAACACTTCAATCTCTTTGGTCACTCGATTACAGACCTAAAAGTGGCAATTCTTCAACAAAAAAACTTCAAAAACAGACTCCAACGAGAGACTGCTGAATTGGAATTAATTTGCAAACTGGATATAATTAACTTAAGCTTGAATAAAGACTGGGAGTGGATGTGTCATTACACAAAGTAAAATTATTTCCCCATGTTTATTCCCTCCCTTCCCCAACCCCCACTCTTCCTCAGATGTTCTTGTCAACTGCTGGAAATGGCCCACCTTGATTATCACTACAAAAGGTTCCCCACCACACCCCGCTCTCCTGCTGGTAATAGCTCACCTTACGTGATCACTCTCATTACAGTGTGTATGGTAACACCCATTGTTTCATGTTCTCTGTGTATATAAATCTCCCCACTGTATTTTCCACTGAATGCATCTGATGAAGTGAGCTGTAGCTCACGAAAGCTTATGCTCAAATAAATTTGTTAGGCTCTAAGGTGACAATAGTACTCCTTTTCTTTTTTCAAAAAGAGGGAGAAAAAATAAAGGAACAGCAATGAATAGTTTGACTAGAATATTGATCAGAAGACCTGTAATACGGTCAGTGGACTTATGGGTTCATATCTTAGAATGCAGTAATGTTGAATATTCAGTCTACTGACTGAAAACTACTACATTTTTATTCTGGTATGAAAAATAAAAGTATTCCTCAAAGTTCTTCACACGTCCTTCACCTATAATTAGAAGTAGAAACAGTCAATCTGGGGAGGAGCAAAAAGGTTAAATCCTCCTTGGCACAACTTCTTAAATATCTGTATTTGTCAAATGCAAAATGTGCGCAGGGGAGGGGTAGCTTGCCAGAACATGAGGGGGTACAAGTTTGTCAAGGACTCTCTGACAATTATGAACACAACTAAACAACAGCACTCTGTGTCCACTAACCATTGGTAAAGGTAAGATACTGATTTGAAAGTGCATGGCATATTGTTTTTACTTATTTTTACATTTTGAAACTTAAGGTCACCAGATACATATGCCTTACCGAGGACCATGTATATGCCAAATCCAACACTAGGCTAGCTGAACAAAACGTGTCAGATTTTGGAAAACACAAACTTTGAAAGACCATTCTATGCAACTACAAATATATGTTTGTACTACCAAATATTTCAGACCTTTACTAACATTAAGTCTCAGCTTACCTGTGAGGAAGGTGACCAATGATCAGCTCACCTTCCACTGAAAGGCAGCCTAAAGGCAACCATTTAACAGCACAACAACTTCAGAGAGCAAGCGAAGGAGAGTGACATATACAATTGAAACTGTAGTGAATTTTTGCCAAGTACTACGTGGTTATCCCAAGCAGAATACACTCATCACACAAGGTTAACATACCTTCCCTCTCACAAAAATACCCTCAACTGTTTAATGACCTGGGTCTCAATTTAATGTCTCAAATAAAAAACTGATAGTTTGATATTTGGGCGAAGCACAAGTATGAAATCTTTGGCCACCCTTTTCTTTAATGTTACAAGGCAAAGGATACAAAGGTTTAAAAATAAAGAGCCACTTTAACCATTATTATACACTGCTCTCACAATGCTAAATCAAACAATTAAATGCTACATCAGTCCCTCTAGATGAAACTGCTGATGGCCTGGAAAACGCAAGATGCTTTAATGTACTTTGTTTTCCTCAAACTATAAATCTGAAGTGCAAGACCATGTCATTCAGGAAAGTCTGCCATTTTCCAGGTTACATAAGTAATGTAAGGAATTGGTGTTCAGAGTCCTCACTGATTACTGCCAGCAGACTATCAAATTGTCAAGAGGGATGACATATACAGCAATGAAATGACCTCCCATCTTACCTTGTGGCTTTATATCTATGGTGATATGTGGAAAACTACCTAATACAGCCATAACTTCATCATATTTTTCATCTTCAAGGAAGTGCAGTAAGTTGCGGCGATCAGTTCCTTTCAAACTCACCATGTCTTGGATACTTTTGATTTTGAACTTGGTTAAAAAAAGAAAAAAGAAAAATACTACAAAAGAACATTCCACAAAACTAAACTCTAGTTAATGTAATCACTTGTGTATTCCAGCAGTACTGACACAAGCAAACTGTTTATTTGATTCATTCCCACTAAAAGGATTACAAACCTTGAAATAAAGTAGAAATTAAATTTGTGTTCCATTAACTATTACATTTTCTTATTCTGATACTCCTCCATAATCATATCTAAAACGTACCTTCTTCAGAAATAGGTTCAGGAACTAGGCAATCAACTCAACATAGGTCTGGTATTTCAGCTATACTCTCACAAAAAACTGTAGATTACACTTTAGTAAGATCAGACTGTGCCCTCCAATAAAGTAAGCAAGATGATGTGTTTTGTCCAGTATACCTATCCCATGCTTAACCATACCACAGATCATAACTCCTATTACCTGTGGTGAATAGTCACTCCTTTTTATTTATAAAGCAAACAGTGATACAGTTTAAGGAACATAAAGCACAAGGACTCATGAGGTATTGCATTCCTGAGCAAATGCTTTTTATTCTGTGAACTATTAATAAGCTTGCTTAGTGAGAGACAGAGGTAGGTTAAAGGAGATAATGGAAAGATAAAAATGACTGAGTCTCATCTGTAGCTTTATACCTTTTTATGATTGGAAACTCGCCTAAGATTGTCCTCTTCAATGTGAGGGAGCTGCAGAAGGGGAGACTTGAACTGCTGAAGCCCTTGGACAGCCATCTGGGAAAGCTTCATACAGTTTTCCAAAGATCCCAATGATGGAGCACGGAACTCCCTTTCTTGGGGAGAATGAATTTTACAAGATGATTTTTTACGTTTTCCCAGTATACTCTGGACATGTATAATACACTACATGTTTGATCAAAATATTTTGATCAGCCTAGCAACTTTAAAAGTTCATAAGGAAAGATGTACTTTACAGTATAAAGAAAATGTCACCATTTTCACATAGTTACCATTTGAGCCTACTATTGATGGCCATCTTGCTATAAAACTTATTACAGTATAGTTTAGCAAACAATTTAGTGCCTGTTAATTTTCTTTCTTCAGGTTGTGCCAAACTAGTCAAAGGGCTGTGTGAGAGGATGATTTCTTTCCTAACCATTACAGGTTGGTCAAGACATCAAGGAGAGAGGTGGGGTAGCCTGCCTACTGATTACAATCAAACAGTTTTCAGTTTGAATATTTAATAAAAGGATTAAGCAGCAGGATTACAAATTTCTGTGATAACAGAAACTAGTTTGCTTTAGAATATTTTTGCATAATCCCTCCAGAGAGAGGGTAGCATTTTAAAAATAATTAACTGAAACATTAATTTGGGGAGGTTATTGCTATTCTTTTAAAAACAACCTGGAAAAATATGCTTATAAATATACAACAACTCTATATACACATACCTTGTGAAGCTTAATAAGGGCCCTAACCATAGTTGGGTGGAGGTGCACAAAGGAACTCGTTATGCTTTACCAGTGTTTTTTAAGCCACAAATAAAAAAAGAAAATGCTTGTAATGTTACAAATACTTATATATGATTCTTCTCTTGCAGAGTATTTTTAATACTTATATTAGAAGGAGAGGACAGAGCACTTCTAACTGAAATGCTGACTAGACCTTAGAGTCACCAAAGGGGTGAGATCAGATATTGAGGGTGCATCTCAGGACTTGTTATTTTCCGAAGATCTGTAATTCTACTATTGAATGGCAATGTCACAGTGCATTGGAGATATGGGGTCATCAAGGAATAAAGTCACAAGACAGTGTAGGGGAGGGTTCTAACACAGAAAGGGAGGGTATTCAGCGCTTTGGTACACTTACACTTGGAGCTAGGTGTGATTCCCAGCTCACATAGATGTAGCTCTGCAGTGCAGCCAGGGTAGCACGGATGGTGGCTCAAGCATGTCGCCCAAATATATAACTACCTGGACCCCACTGGTATGTACTAAGGGTGGCTAGCCTGGGCTGCCACTCACCGCTGCCCGTATTACCACATGCTAGCTCAATAGGAGATAATGCAATTATGTCTGCTTCCTAGCTCCAACTGTAGACACACCCTTACAGTGCAAATAGGGAAGTATGGAAGGTATAACTCTTCAGAAAGAGAACATAAGGCAGAGGTCCGTCAGAGTAATCTGCTGACAGGCCAAAAGACCATTTGTCTATGCTGACCATCCACAGGCACAGCTGCCCGCAGCTCCCAGTAGCTGTGGTTCCCAGCCAATGGGAGCTGTGGGAAGCTACAGGCCGCAGGGACATGCCGGCCACCTGCTTCCTGCAGCTCCCATTGGTCGGGAACAGTGAAATATCTAACTGTACAATAGCAATGTTTTCCCATAAGCTCAGCAACTCCTTTAAGGACAGGTCCAATAAAGAGTGAGATTTTCTAGTTCAAATACAAAATATTAAGATTTCTTCCTTACCTTCACGGCTACGCGCCATTATTATTAACTGGCAGATTACGTTTATCATTTCTTGAAGTAAAGCAGGACACTTTTTCAGGATAAATTGCTGATCTGCAAGACGAATGATTTGATAAAACCCTCAGATTCTCTGCTTACTCACTGTTTTCTCTAACTGTGTGCACCCCACCTCTGTCCACTGTTATTTATAAAGTCACCTACTCAGTCACACCCCCTATTTCTTTTTCTTCTCTTCTCTCCATGCTATTGTTTAACATATATGTATTTTAAACCATAATGGGGCTGAATCTGCCAGATGCTGGTCACACTCAACTCCCATCGCCTTCCAACAATTCAGAAGTATTTACATAAGAAGTCTCACAAAGGTTACACATTTCAATAAAAGTCAGACAACAACAACATTTAGAATGTAATTTTAAAAGAACTTTTAAAAAAAATTACTCTTAAACGTTCCCTATTAAGGAAAAAAAATAGGCTTATGCTCTTTTTGACTCTTTCACGTCAAGGCCTGAAAGGTTTTTAATCAAAGTTTTTTCTACTTGTACTTTACAACAGAAATTAAATCATCATCAAGTTGGAAGAAACTATTGAGAACTAGAGAAATTATGACATCACAAGAATCAGAAGACTGAAAATGGAGCAACTGAGAGGGAAAGGGATTTTTAGTCAGACTATTTAAAAAAGATGTTTAGTTACACATATAGTAACTGTCAGCATAGGCTACAGAAAGTCTAGGGGAAATCTGAGGGTACGTTTACACTGATAAAACCCCACAGAACCGAGCCTCAGAGCCTAGGTCAGTTGACTTGGGCTCACAGGGCTCCAGCTGTGGGGCTAAAAATGTGCAGCGTAGCGGTTCAGGGTTGGGCTGGAGCTGGGGCTCTAAGACCCCACAACGGAGGAAGGTCTCAGAGCCTGGGTTCCAGCCCAACCCTGAACAGCTATGCTACAACTTTATAGCCTGTCAGCCTGAGCCTTGCAAGCCCAAGTCAGCTGACCTGGGCCAGCCAGAGGTCTTTTTATCATCGTGTGGACACACACTCAAAGACTATGTGGTCCAGGTAAAAATGCCAGAAGCGTCTGAATATCCAAGGTATGAAATATTTCTTCAGCCTTGGAAGAATGAGGCTTCAGAAAGAACACTGGGAGATGAATAGTCAAGTTGAAGTAGACATGGTTTATTTTGAAACAGTTATCACATAGCATATAGATTACTGTGTGTGACACATACTGCCACCCCATAAAATACCTTTTGGGGACCATATTGTAAGTTTACATTTCTGTGGGCAGATATTGTATGCAACTCAGGGGTGGGGAGGGTTGCCACAGCTCCACCAAGAGATAAAAACAGTGAAGAGTGATTAAGGTAAAACACTTAGGTTGTAAATCTCAATAATAAGATACCACCCTATGGGGAGCGTTGCATAAACTGGTTCAAACTAGGCTTTCCAGAGACCAAAAAACTAAATGGATTTTTGATATAAAAAAAGCTGGGTTTAAACTGACTCAGGGCCTTCTTTCTTATCCAGCAAACGGACAGGCCCTTCTGTCCAAGGCCTTCTACCCTTGTGGAAGGATTGGAAGGACTTCGGCCTAGTAGGGCCATGGTGGGTGGCCTCTGGTAAACTTTTAGCATGCATATAGGAACTTTTAGTGTTTTTTGTATGTTTTCTCTATAATGCTTTTACCTTAAGAATAAAGGTGCCTGCTTAGAAAAAGCAGTGTGAATGTTTAACTGCTAGCAATACAACATTGATAGCCCTCAAAGAGAAAGCAAAGCATGAGCAGACTGGCTTGCTGGGGATATCACAGTGCAAGGCAGGTGGCTGTGCAGCTCCCAGTCAGACGGGAGAGAGATGCAGCTCTCCACCTGAAGAGACGTGACAGCTGGAAAGCCTAAAACATTAAAACAGATGCCTCAAGAGGGACCAAGAAGGGGGTGGGGGGTCAAAGGTGCAGTTAACCCTGAAACTGACAATGTGCAAAAACTGTCTAATTGGACTAAAACAAGTAAATTTACGAACAATGCAACATGTGATGTCTTTATTCCTAAAGAGCCTTTCTAAGAGGAGAATCATAATTACCTTCTTCAAGCGTCTCAGGAATTTTCATCCTGGCAAGATGAGCCAGTAAGAGAACTCTAGCCTTCAAGCTGTAAGGGCAGGTAAGCGGAGGCTCATTCTTCTTTAAATTAATGCTACCAAGTTCTCTGATTAGCTACAGGAAACAGAACAATTACAAATACAAATGGCTATTTTAGTACCAAAATGATAAACATAGCACAAGGAAAACAGCTTGTATCAATATACAGACCTTATATAAAAATTTAAACTTAATATTTCAAATAGGTTTCATCTTGATAAACTTAAGAAACTGTTCTATGTCAAGATGAAGATTGCAGAAGAGCAGCTATTTGATTTATAGCCCAGTTCCAAAACCAAACTATACCTTAAATGCCTCGTTTCCAAGAATGAGAATATTTGTTTTTACATTAGCAAAGAAGAAACTGGGATGACAAAACTGATCATAAGCTTGAATTTATTTTTAATTTTGTTGACTAATGTTGAGTGATAAGTTTTGTTGCTAGGGTTTATTCCAATCAGCTACTTTTATAAGGTTTTAATATTAAACTTTCTGTAAACTGGTGACAATTTCATCTTAACACCTTTCACCCAGACAAGACCATGCCGGCTTCCTCAAATTTAGATAGATCGATAGATAGATGGGAGATGGTCTCTGGGGTATGCAAAACCCTTTTTTAAAATTACTGATTTAAGATGGACTTTTCCAAATTGACGCTACTTACAGACAACCTAATTTGAACGTGACTGGACAAGCTGCATGGTTCCAAGATAATATCTTTCAGAGACCCAGAGGGGAAAGAAGGGTTAGTCACTCCACAAGATTTGAAGTCTGAGAAGGAAGCTTTGTATTGGCTCTGAGATGGTGGTTCAGACATTAGATAATAATTTGATTTCAGTATTAAGATGTTTAACCAGATTTGAGTTATAGATTTGATTGTCTTTGATAAAATTCTTTAGTTGGCATTTGTAATCAAAGGGATAACCAACTTCTTAAACTATTCCTTCTAGTTTATAAGGATTGATTATTTTTAGTATTAATTTGATATAACTAATTTAATGACTTAACTCCAATCCAATATGGACTAACTTGTTTGATCTGTTGATCCTGATTTGTTGTAATGCTTCATTTTCAGTTTAGTTTAATATTAATAGGAGCTTAGCTTTGGTGATATTGCTTGATTTTATTTTTCTTTAAGTGTTTTATTAAATGTACTTGTCGTTCAATAAGCAACGTGGGTCCAGAACCTTTGAGGACCTGGGTGGATACCATCCAGTCAGTCAATCTAAAAGCCTAACCAACTCCCCCTTTTAAGTCTGTGGTTCTCACAATAGTGAAGCATCTTTCAGGATTAACTAACCTGAGGTATCTGAATGTTATCTGTTGGTCTGCTTGTAGCATCTTTGTTATACTGAGGGTCAAATTCAGAGGCTCCTGCTAAAACCATTATAAGCCCTGCAAAGATAATTGGGGACAAAGTACAGCAAAGTAAACACAAAGTTCTAGAATTTCACTTCCTGAAATTAAGATCCCACTAGGCCAGATAAGTGACTTTTCAGCATCCTCACGCAGAAAACTCCCAGCTATTTCAATCCCTCCATATCAATGGCAAGTCCCTACTCTGAGTAAGATATTCAGTAGACCCAGTACTGCCTCTAATATTACAGCTGCCTCTGGCGTAACGCCTGACAAAAATCAGTCAAAGTAGCTCTGGGCCACAAGATGGGCTTTCTATGTGATACCACATCTAGCAGGATATGCTGATATTTTTAAAAGAAGTAGACTTGTCACATGGTTGTGGCCCTAAAGGCAGCAGAAGTCCCTGGTCCCATCCTCCTGACAGCAGCTAAAGCTGCTGTGCAGAGAGTCTTCTAATGTGCTTATGCACACTTCCCCTCACATTAACTGAAGTGGCTGGGGCTCTCTCTTTGCACCCCCCAAAGTGGCAAAAGGGTGGTGTACAAAAGGAGGGTGGTGGGGGGGGGGGGGAGATTGTTTTCGCTTGACATTTTCTGTTCAAGCTTTAGCAAGGGTTTCTGAGTTCAACTGCACACACAAACCAACCCGAATTGATGGCTCCAGTCTTGTGGAGCTTGGCCCGGCTCCTCAGTCTGGGCTTTGCAGCCTAGTGCAGGGATCATGCCACCACTCTGATTTGGACTGACCAAACCTGAGAGGTGCTGTACCTCATGTTCCTGGTTGCAATGCCAGGAATGCGGACACAGGCCCAGCCATGCAAGATAAGCACCATCACAGTGTGTGAATGGGCTGGGAGGGGAGCCTCGCTCTCTAGCCCTCTTCCCCCAGGTCTCCTCTCCTCACTGGGCTGGGATTAGGGTTGCAGTGCCAGGCCAGTGGGTGCTGCTTCAGGTGGCCGGTGCCCCCCTCAACAGTTTGGTATACTGCACCCACTGAATTGGGAGGCTACATCTGCCCTTGGCTCAAGAAGTAGCTTTCAAAAATTTATAACACAGGCATGACGTTCTGTAAAGCTACACTGCCTATCCTTCAAATTGGGAGTCAGCTCTGTACTGGGATGCATCTGTTTGAAGCCAAGATAAAGTGACTAGATTAGTTTTTTTCAAGTGTCTCTGGGAACCTTTAATTCTAAAACAAATATTGTTAAGTACTAGATTTTTTAAATGATTAAATTAGATGAACCCTTTGCAGTAAAAAGTAGTTCTACAAACTAATTCCTTACACATGGAAAGCAGGAATTCCTTCAATGAAGCCAGGAAGATTTAGCCATCCTTCCCTGAAAATGTCCTTTCAATCCTAATTTCCCACATTAGAGAGTTAACTATACTTTGGAGGAAAAAACAAATATCTTCTGCTACAGGGCATGGTAAATTCCACCTAATGACCACACCTAAATAGTTGGAGGTCAATTTCCATCTCTATTCTGGATGATCCATTTGTCTTCAAGGTGGGCCAAACCTGTGGACCTTATTACTCAAAGTAAGGAAATTTTCAGGTAAACAGATACATTTTCATATTATTCTTTGCGCTAAGGTCTACAGAACTGTTAAAATGGGATTTAGATAGTGTCTCTCCAGGATGCACACAGTAGGATCAGCCTTTAAATGTGGATATCCCAAATGAGGTAGATTATATATAAATATCTTCTTCATACTTTAGTGCCCAGGGAAGACGTCTGCCAAATGAAAGGAAATGGCTTTGGCTAAAGATTGGGAAGCTCAATATGCAGAATTAGATTAATTTATGTATTGATGGTCATATGGCCATCTAACTGATCTCAACAGAGTAGACATGATTAATCTCAGAGTGTTAGTGCTCCTAAGGACTGTACTTTGATGCTTAACCAAAGGAGAAATATTTCTTGAATTTACTTAGGAAATGAATGCTGACAATGGTGAGGACTACCTGTCTGAATTGAAGTACATTGGAGATATCTTCTGACTTCAAACACACACTCAGCTAACTGAAGACTGCAGCCATCAGAACGCCTACTCTACTGGATAGGAAATATGACAACACCTCCTGCAGGGGCTCGATCTGGGTATTGCTGTAAGGAGCAGAAGGAGGTTCTACCGTTTTCCTCTGTGATCTTGTGGAATGTGATTGATGCCTTCAGGAAGCACCTAGTGTTGGGATTTGTACATAGCTTCCTTTTTCTGAACAACATGGGAACATTACACAACAGAGACTTCACCTTTTTACCCACAATAAAGCCCTCCTGGAGGGAACTTATTGGTATGTTCACGGGTTTAACATGGTAGTTAAACTATGTACCAGCTAGAAGAATAAATTCTTTTTGCTGCTTTCTCTCTGAAGTGCATGAAAGCAACAGTCACTTCATCCAAGTATTCATTTTAAACCTGTCTGGTCCCAGATGAAGGATTAGATTTGCAATTTCAGATCTCTGTGAGATAGAGATCTGAAGATCCAATGCTAGGTTAAATCAGACCTGAGAACTAAAATCTCTTCAGATAGAAAGACTGAAACAGTATCACTGCTACTCTCTCATTTCTAGCTTTTGTACTGTTCTGGGGAGCAGTGGAAAAGGGGAATAGATACATAGCTGGGACCTTGTCCAACTTTATGAGAGCTCATTCACCACCTCATATCTCAGGTCCTGACACAAAGAGAGGGCACAGTGCACTTTATTAGCTGTTTCCAGATTCAAAGAGGTCTATCACCAGCTTAACTAACTGACTGACGATGAGCGAGACATTTCTGGGTGTAGGAACCATACTGCTAATCTGACGTCCACCGTGTATATCTTGGTGTTCATCTCCCCCTAGATGGGCAGTACACATAGAGATAGGAAACTTTGCTCCACTCAGGACAAGAGAATTTCTCTGAGGGGTAGGGTCCATTGTATTCTACCCATTTATGAAACCCTGTCATAACCAGAATAGATCGGTTATCCATGAAAGGAGCAGTCCTGCGAGACCTCAATAAATCACTGTGTTCCAGCTCATGGATGCTGTGCTTTCTTTCTGGTACCCATTCCCTAAACTGAATTGGAAATCTCTCTTTAAAATAAAAATCTGACTCTACATTCAACAGTTGTGGGAGTAGACAAACAATTGGAGCTAGATCTCTGCCAACAGATGAGACAGGGTAAGATGTAGACGATGCCTGGAATTACTGGATAGGTAGCATATGAACTCTAGATCATTGAAGCATGCCTGTCTGAGATGAATTGCCAATAGGCTTCAATAAGAATTGAATTTGTGTTTATTAAACCACTTGTTAACAGAAGATGAAGATGGCCATATTGGAGAACATTCTCCTGAGATGAGGTCTTGTACCTCAGACAGTATTCTTCCTCAGCCCAAGCCTATGATTGTCTTCCCTCGCAGAGAGAGAAAGACAGACTGTCTAGATTACAAGATACCCCAGGAACTGTATTACTCAGTGTATTTACTTCAGCTTTCTCTCTGTACAGAACCCTGAGCAGAACTCTGTCCAGGAAGACTGAACTTCCATCTTCCCTAAAGCCAATATTAGTACTACCATGATGCTGCAAAGCATATTGATTCATGTAAGATCAAACAATAGCAACTGAAGTCAGGGAAATAAAAAGGCTGTCATTCATCTACAAAACATAAGAATTGTCTGACAATGGTAAAATAGAAATGCTGTGAAGACAATCTTCCTTTAGGAACTTATTTAGATGTTTCAGACAGGGCCTTGCACTGCTTGTCCGATCCTCTAAAGCTAAAAATAGGATGGGGAGCATCAGCTTCAGTCTGAAGTAGATGGAGGATTTCCATTATGAAATAGCCTTTCCAGGGTTTGAAGAGACAGCGAATGGAACAAAAGCTGTTCCTGTCATTCCAGCTCCAATGGATACTCCTCTGGACATTGGGTGCTCCCTTCCTAGGATGTGAGAGATGGGAATATAGAGCTGGATCTTATCTAGGGCAATTACACACCTCCTAAGTGTAGTTTCATAATACTTAATACACTCTTGCCTGAAAGAGTCTTCAATTCTTTGTTTAAAATATATTTTACTATTTGAATCTATAATTGTTCTGGATTGCTACCGTTCCTTCCTTAAGGAACAAGAATTCACTTTGTGGGGTGGGGAGGTATACAACTAGAGCAATCAGCACAAGTCTACGACCGGGTCTTTTTCTGCATTTATCCGCATTTTGTATTCTGTACAGGTGAGCAGGGGAAACTGGGCACTGAGGATTGTCCACTCTGCTGCACTCCATGAAAGTGAGAAGGAAAAGGGGCTGATATTATTCATTCATTTATTTCCCCTTATTTTTCCCCATGGGGACTCTGCTCTGCTCCGTCGGGGCCACAGCCTTCCCCACACCTTGTGCATCTAGTGTCACAGGCCTGCGGCAGTGCAAAGAGCCCTCTGCAGCTTTGCTGTCACAGCACTTCTCTCTCACTCTTGTGACAGCGGGGCTGCAGAGGGCTATCTGAGTTGCCGCGAGGCCAGCGACACCCAATCCCTACAGGAACAAGGTGGGGGGGTAGGTGTCCTGCACTCAAGCCAACTGTTACCACTGGATTTTTTGTTGTTGATTTTAGTGTGTCAGCTGAAATCAATGTTTACCAATTTCTGTTAATTTAAGTCAAATCTTGCCAAGCCTAATGACATGGGATCTGCATGGGACAGATAAGTCCGTGCTTCCCGCGGAGATCTCAGATATGAGTAGGGTGAAAAAGGAGACAAACCCTTTTTTTCCATCTCTGGTTTGTCTTGGCCTACCTTTCTCCCTGCAGCCTACAGGAGTACGAGCTGCTACAAATACCTCTGAAGGGGAAGCAGAGCTGAGGGGACAATCCCTCAAAAGGCAAATGCAGCCATAGCACATGGCTGGACATTACACAGACATGTTATTGAGCTGAATTATTAGTCTACAACAGTGGTTTTCAACCTTTTTCCCCCAATTTGTGGACCCCTAAACATTTCAAATGAATGGTGCGGACCCCTTTGAAAACCTTAGGCAGTCTGCGGACCCCCAGGGGTCTGCAGACACTAGGTTGAAAACCACTGGTCTACAATTTTTAATACAAAATTTGGAATTTCCTTCAGAAAAGCGCTGCAGCAGGGAAGCCTGGCTGAGCCAGCAGCCACTGTAGAACCAGAAAAACTGGAGGGAACTTCAGGAGATGAGGCATTCCCCTTCTGCCAGTGACTGTAAAGTCTGATTCTGCCCCTAACCTGCAAGCAGCCTGAAGTACCTATTGTTGTGGATCTGTGGACCTTAGCATGAAGGAAAGCAACTCTGTTAATTTAAAACACCTAGTCATAAAGTATCCTCCTTCCCCACAGTGATGATCAACTCATCTCTTCCCTTAGTCCCTTAATCCTCAAGAAAGGGGAGAGAAAAACGTTTTAATTACTAAGAAGATGCATAGGCAGCACTGTAGGACACATGCACAAACAAACAGAGTGGACTCACAAAATTCGGTTCAGTAGTAACAAATATTTAGTACTACATTTGCTATATAGTTTTCAAAACACTTTACAAAAAGATGCATAAGTATCAGTATACCCTCTACAGATGGGGGGAGAGAACTCAGGCAGAGAAAAGGCTAGTTTGCCACCATAGTGAGTTCAAGTTTCTTGTCCTCAACTTCAAGGCCCTTCACAACTCTGTCTTTTCTTCTTTATTCAGTTGAGTCTATTTTGACCCACATGCCATCCTCTCCACCTATGATGCTGATTTCACCCCATTTAGGACGGTCCTCTGGGTAGAGTGCTAACACAGGACTCAAGAAAACTAGGTTCAATTCCCTGCTCTGCCATAGACATTTTTGTGTGACCTTGGGTGAGTTGGCCTCTCTGTGCCTCAATTTCCCCTCTATAAATGAGGATAGTAGTTCCTCTCTGCTTCATGGGTATATTGTGAAATACATTAGATTGTGAGGTGCTCCAATGCAATGGTAATAGTAAACAGATAATGATAAACTTTAGTAGAGCCCCTGTCAGATTGATTTAGATAGAAAATTGTGCTCACCACCTCTGCCTGACAACGGTCCCTTGGCCTGTGCCGCTTCCAGCGGCTCCCGTTGTCCTGGAGCAGCAAACCGTGGCTATTGGGAGCCGCGATCGGCCGAACCTGCAGATGCAGCAGGTAAACAAACCGGCCCGCCAAGGGCTTTCCCTGCACAAGCGGCGCAACAAGTTTAGGAACCACTGGCCTAGATGATTGAAATACTGTCCCTAGTTTTGTGAGGCTTGGTCCTCTCAGGAAAGGGTTCTCTGCTCTATTTTCCCAGTTAGCCTGACAGAATAAGTTTTTCCTTTCTGCCTTTGGTATATGTTGTATGGTGTATCTGTTCCTCTAGGCTTTTTTTCAGGGCATGGGTTAAGCAGGGAGAGTTTAGTTTCTCTCTATTGTATTGCTAGGACGTTTGTCTTTTGACATATCACAGAGTATAGAAAAATATATCATAACTTACTCAAAAATTTCCTTTCTTCGAGCAGGACAGACTGCAGATCCATTATAATGCATCTTACCCCAGCTTGCAGCTCCTTAGAGGCAGAACCAGACTTGTCAATTACGACAGGCAGGGAATAGCCACACCCCTGAAGACCTACCCAGTTTGAGATGCTTCCGAAGCTGCTTTGTAGAGCTATTTCCTTTAAAAACTTTAATTCACAGGTTATTAGGTAGAACAAGAAATTCAGATAAAAAACTTCCTACTGCTGAGTATCCTCACATTTCTCCCTGACCACACAGGGTTTCCCCCATTTCTTGTAGCACAGAGGGAGAGTGGCCTCCATGTTCTAAGATAATAGGATATCAATGAAAAGGGAATCTGAAAAGAGAACTGCTCCTGTGCTATAGAAATAAGTGTAACTCTGGAAAAGTTCACTCTTGAGATGATCTCTAATGGGTGGAGTTCACTGCAAGTTAGCTCATGTGTGCTAACTCAAGCTAACTGCACTTGAGCTAGCCTAGCTCCAGTGAAAGTAACCACACTTCAAAACAACACTCGAGTTACACAGAATTATTTGACTGACATCACACAGTGACTGGATTAGCACAGTGGGTTAGATGATGAGTTGTAATTCAAGCGGTTGTACCTTCACTGTATTACTAGCTTGATCTTAAAGCACCATTTAACTCAAGCTAGAGATGTGTGTGTGTGGACAGGAGCCAAGTTAGGGGTAATACTCAAGCTAACTGTGCTGTGAAAACACACCTTTAATAGGCTCCTTAAACTTTACAGAGGTTCAGAGATGGCCAGAGGAAGCCCTCACATAGGGAAGCCCTGTTATCTAGTTAAATGCCAAAGTGAGCAAGGCAATGGCACATAAGGGCTGATTAACATCTTGCTAAAGAGTGCAGAGGAAATGGTCAGAAGAAAGCGGTCGGCCCAGAGGCCCCCTACAGCCTGCTTGTTACTCCATGTCTGATATTTACAGAATTTTCAGAATTATTCTCTCTCATTCATCTACAGCTGGAGGAAAGTGAAAAAGCAGTGGGACGTGGCCAACCCATGGCGTGAGCAGGGTTCAGTTAACAAAGGCACTTTTGTGCTCTTCCTTGAAATCTTCTATTTCTCTGGTTGCCTGTGAGGTATTCCTGCCTCTACCGGAGTATCAAAAGGGGTGTTTCCAGCAATCTTGTTGCAGAGCCCCCAAGGCTAAGACCTCACCTCAGTAAGTCTTAGAATCCAGGAAGTCAAATATTAAGAATAAAGAGGATCCCATTTTAATCATTTTCTTTTCTGGTTGCTCTAGCAGATCTGGTAAACCCTTCAGCCATTGTAGACAGATGATTCTAGACCTAACCAGCTCTTCAAGGGCGCAGTAACTGTCACCCTGCTTTGATTGACGGGTCCGATTCTGCCTCCAAGGGGTTAGACCCATTGTGAGAGTTCTGCAGACTTTACTTCTGAAGATTTTTTTTTTTTTTTAAACTTAGTATGAGTAGATAGAAAATTAGGCATACGATATACATTGAATGAACAAGTCATCTGAAAAGGACATTCCATGTTTTGGCATGAAGCAAGGTGTAAGGCTTTCAGAGCAGATATTTACAATGACAGAAACTTTAGCTAGGATATTATGTCTGGTGCCTCCAATTCTACATTTAACTCTTTGGTAATGTAAATGTTTAAAAATACTCTGGGTCCCCAGAATTCTAGTATTTGGAATTTTTCCAACAGTAAGCTTATGAGTGACAGCATGTTTACAGCAGGAATAAAGAGGGCATGCAGACCTAGGTTACAATCCTGATTGGCAGTGGCTCAATGTATAACCATGGACAAGTCAGCTTCTGTGCTTCCATTTAACCAACCTTACAATGGGGTTATATTAATCACCCCATATAAGCAATGAGGTATTCAAATGAAGAATGAGTCCCCAAGGAGTTTAAAAGGCAACTTTATACCTTTAACCAACTTCACCCAGTTTTTTCAGATACCTTTTTTACTTACGTTTCAGATCCATATTTCGCGTTTTATAAACAAAATATGTATAGATTTGAGTTGTGCGTATGAGAATCTGATCTCCACTGTAGCGTATTGATCGGTACCACCAAGAACCCTAAGAAATTCAATAAGGATATACTGTGTCAAGGATTAATCTTTTAATTATAACTATCAAATACTAGAATACATTAAAATACAACTAAACTGCTTTTCAATTCAGGATTTATTCAGAACCAAACCTCCAATATTCATATCAATACAAAAAAAAATTAAATTCACCCTACAGAGTCTGAATTTGTCTTTTTAACATAGCTGTGATGGAACAATGCCAGTTCAATTTCAGTTTTGTAAAGATCACCTTTTACCAACTCTAAGACTGAAGGTCATTCTAACATTTTAAAAGTTACCAAAAATATCCCCCTGAAGTGTTTATAAACCAAAAGGTTAAAGGATTGTGTTGGCTCATGTCAACCAGAAGGTGAAATTGACTAGAAACTATTTTCAATTTGTTCCTCAAGAAATCTGTAACAGTATAAATTTATGTATAAAATAATTCTGAAAACTTATTTTTATCTAATGTATTAGCATCACAGCTGAGCTTTGCTAGCCTAGGAGATTGACAGCCACACCTCCCTTTCCTCCACATTTGGGGGACTTCCAAATGTAAACAGCTTCAGCTTTTATGTTTTTTTAATTTTTCTAGCTCTTTTTCTTGCAGAGACAGCCTTGAAAACATAAACTGATACAAACCAATCACTAGAGTTGAAAGCTAGTCACTTAAGTTTCCTAAAGACCACAGGTTACTCTCAGTCCCTCCACACACATTTACAGTGCATGTTCTTGACTGTGCCCTTTACTTTGGCTTCTGCAGAACAGAGTTTTTAAACAAGCCAATTAAGGTCTTTGATGGGCCAAGAGAGCTTTACAATGATGTCAGTAGAATATGAATGGTCAAAATGGGTTACGCTCAACAGTCTGACGAATCTGTACACAGAGATTCATAGAATCATAGAATATCAGGGTTGGAAAGGACCTCAGGAGGTCATCTAGTCCAATCCCCTACTCAAACCTTTAGATTCATAAAGGTCCCACTGAACCTTTGAAACTGGTGCAAATGTTTACAGTACTTTTAAACAAAAATAGTTCAGATATGCAGCATGAACGCTGTTTCTAGTGTGACCAGATTCTCAAAGGGGAATAAAACAGAATATTACTTGTTCTAAGGGAGGAGTGTTTATGTGATTTTGACAGATAGGGAAAAGAGAAAATGGTGCCCAATCCTCCCTTTTATGTTTTCTATGCTTTTGCCTTCTTTTTTTTCCCCCTACTGTCACCTATCCTCCCATCTCCTCTCTCTATACCCAAGTCTTCTCCCCTCCCTAAATCCCACCTCCCTATAACCAATATGGTCTCATTGTTTCCTTGTACACCCCATCTATCTCCAACTATTGTCTCTTGTTTTATATTTAGATTGTAAACTTTCTGGAGTGGGGACAGTCCCTTGGTCTGTGTCTGTACGGCACCTAGCACAATCAGGTCCTGGTTCTTGACTGAGGCTCCTAGGTACTACGGTAATACAAATAATAAAAATAATCACCACGTGTATTCATTCTACCACATACACTCACTTCTTTGTACTCCTCACTTGCTCACTTTCCCCCACCTCCTACATCCTGCCACAATCTAGTGCTGCTCTGTTGGGCAGATAAAGGTCAGCAGAAGCATGGTCTCTCCCCAGCCCTTTCTCTGGTTCAGTAGCCACCTGCCACCAGCAGCGGTGGAGTTGAGCTGCCTGTAAGCTGGCCATGTGCAGTAGTATCCAGAGTCTCAAAATTCCATATGAAACTATGCATGGAGAAAGGAGAACACAAAGGGAGTTTTCACAGAGAGTGTGCAAGGAAGAGAGAGACCACGCTTTCACACAAAACTGAAGGTTGAAATAAAATTGTTACTACACAAAAATGAATAAAAATTAAAATTATAGAACAAAGTTATCAAGCGAAAACTGACCATCAACTTGTTCCATCCCTGGAGGAAGTAATTCTAGTGGCCTTAGTTCAACATTGAGGCTCAGCAACAACCCTGAATTAACTTCAAAAGCCATAGATGAAAGGTATTCCCCAATTGTGAGGAATAAGGAGAGAAGCTATGCAGCAGAATATATACACTGTTGTAAACGTTCAGGATAGTCAATGTTTTTTCTTAAAGTCCCAGCTCTTGGAGTCATGAGAATCTCTTTCATTTTAAAAGTTTTTATCCCTCAGAATTTCAGAGAAAAGCCTGACAAAATGAATCCTGAAAAGTCAAATACCAAGAGGCAGATGAAAAGAATCCAATAATTTTTTAACATTTCATGTTTCAGCTAATATTTGAGCACCTGACTCATGACTTCTGACTGAGGCTGACAATACTGTGTATACATAAAAATGCATGACAAAGGGATGGGCAAATTCTGCAAACAATTGGTCATGAATTTCAACACCATGGCATAGCATCTTTTTTCATGAGAGCTTTTCTGCAAGTGCACTTTAAATGGAAGCAAACACAGTTACTAGACTGTACACAAAGATGTCTTAGGAGTAAGACTTGAGCTCCTCATTCCCCCCATTCATAAAAATAAAGATTCTTTTCCCTTTAGTTTAGGTAATACTTACCACAACAACTGGAAGAATAACCATAAATGCTAGTCCATATACCAGCAAAACCTAAAAAGAAACATATTTGATGTACACAAGTCTATTACTAACTATATTTCAAACAAGAAGTTGTGTTACATACATATGCATTAATTAGCTAAATTTATCGCTCTAGGAGCCATCTTGAAATTTATGATTTTGAAGGCTACAACTAAATGGATCAGAAGCAAGATCTCATTCAGAAATTTTCACCAATTAAATATAGTAAGTGTTTTGTATGAGTAAGTTCTTTAAAATGCCCATCTGTTGTCTTGGGTGGGTTGTTTTAATTATCCAAAAGTTGTCTGCTAAGTAGTGATTTTAAGGAAAGACATCTAGTTATTCTATTCTTGAGCAAGCAGGTAAGGGTCAGCACTAACGTCTAGCAATGTAATGTAATAGAAAGGATTTTTAAACTGTGGGTGCAGAATTGCTAGGGTACAGTAAGTTGTATAGAAAGAAATTATATCTCTATATAAAGACCAATAAGTTGAAGTCATGTGTATATTTGATTCTGTGCTTGCATAAATTGCCTAGGAAGGTTGTGGAATCCGCATCATTGGAGATTTTTAAGAATAGATTAGACAAACATCTGTCAGGCATGGTCTAGATCAGTGGTTCTCAAACTTTTGTACTGGAGACCCCTTTCACATAGCAAGCCTCTGACCCCCCCTCTTATAAATGAAAAACACTTAATATATTTAACACCATTATAAATGCTAGAGGCAAAGCAGGGTTTGGGGTGGAGGCTGGCAGCTCGCGACCCCCCATGTAATAACCGCGCGACCCCAAGGGGTCCCAACCCCCAGTTTGAGAACCCCTGGTCTAGATAATACTTAGTCCTGCCATTAGTGAAGAGGACTGGACTAGACGACCTCTCAAGGTCCCTTCCAGTCCTATGACTATGATTTAAGCTATTCTATGCAATAGCAAAGGTACACTTATAGAAGGTATAATGACCAGGCTACCACATCAACATCATTTCTGCATGTGTTAGTACCCTGCTCCCAAAAAGATTACATTTAAGCTATTTTATCACTTCTTATTCTGAAATTTTCTCCATGGAAACAGAGAACAATGATACACTCTAAATGAGTGATAGGCTTGGAAGTAGAAACATCTGATCAATCAATACCTACTCACATGCATAAAGTTAAGTATGGGCTTAACATATTTGCAGGATTAATGCCCGAGGCTGTGTCATGGAATATTACATAAAGTTACGTTAACTCACCAAGAGAGAATTTTTCTGATCCACAATCCAAGCTGGCAATGCAATACCAAAGCTCGTAGCTGGAGAGAATAAGAGAAAACAAACCTGTTACAAAATGGCAAGGGATTCTTTTAAAATCACATGGACTTTCAAGTGGGGGGGGAGAGGGGGGGAGCTTTTATCCATGTCAGTATTTAAACAACAAAATTCTAAAATTCAGTAAACTAAAAAAAGGTTTTGGAAATATGTCTACTCAAGGATGCAGAGAACTGATAAGAGTTTCTGAAGCTCTGAAAATTTCACCAAAACTATTTTGGCTCAATAACTATATGCAAGATGTACAAATATATCGAAAGAGAACAGGTGAATACAAAGATGTAACAATTTAATACAGTTGTCCAGATTTGCAATGCTTCCACTGGTACAAACACATACAGTACAGTAAATACCTTGATGGGGAAAAAATGGTTAGCTACCTTTCTATAATCGTTCTGCAAGATGTGCTGCACATGTCTATTCCAGCATAGGTACGTGTGCTCTGTGCACAGTTGTCAGAACATTTTCCCTCAGT
The DNA here is from genome assembly GCF_965140235.1 of Caretta caretta. Taxonomy (NCBI): domain Eukaryota; kingdom Metazoa; phylum Chordata; order Testudines; family Cheloniidae; genus Caretta; species Caretta caretta. The sequence continues at coordinate 83,284,924 of NC_134208.1, forward strand.
GATACTTGTCGAGGCAGTTTGAGTGCCCTACGCCATCGTACACCACTGTGTGCAGGTGTAAGAGGGCAGAGTTGTCCCCAGCCCCACCTCAGGTCCTTCTTACCAGATAGACTCCAGTAGAGAAGGGAAGGAGGGTGGATCATGGAATGGACATTTACAACACGTTTCGAAGAATAGTTATGGAAAGGTACGCAACCACTTCTTCAAGTGATTACACATCTACTCCACTGTAAGTGACTCACTAACAGAACAACTTGGAGGTGGGCTTGGGATCTACTTCAATAGAGATTGGAGAACAACACTTCCAAAAGTGGCGCATCTCTTGAACGGAAGTGCTATAGCATAATGAGAAGCAAACGTGTGCACTGATGACCAAGATGCCACTTTGCAAATGTCCAGAATAAGTACTTTAGTCAGAAAAACCGGTGATGCTGCATGCACTTTAGTTGAATGGGACAACACCTAGCTGGTGGAGTCACATTAGCCAACTTGTAGCATAAACGAACGCACAAAGAAGTCCAGGATGAAATCATTTGAGCAGAGACTGGCTGGTCCTTCAATGCAGTTTTGTTTATGGTCACAATTTGTTAGTGAATACCTAAACAACTTAGTACAGGTCCACGTAGAAAGCTAAAGCTCCCATCACATCTGACAAATGAATTGTCTCCTCATCTCTGTAAGAGTGAGGCTTTGGAAAGAAAGTGAGTAAATAAATTCCCTGGTTAATGTGAAAATTAGACACCATCTTTGGCAGGAACTTAGGGCAAGAGTGGAGGTAAACTTTATCCTTATGAAAAGCTGTACAGGGAGGCTCGGATACCCAGGCTCTCAACTCATCCACTCTCCTTACCGAGGTAATCACAATTAAAAATGCCACCTCTGTAGACAGGAGGAAGGAAAGCTACAAGAGGTCCAAAAGATGGCCCCCATTAATTTTGCTGACACCAAGTTCAGATCCCATGAAGGAATAGGATCACGTACTGTGGGTATAATCTGTCCAAGACCCTTTAGAAACCTAATGGTGATGGGGCTAGGGAAAACTGATCTACTGTCCGCTAAGGGGCAGAAAACTGACAGAGGTACATCTGATACAGGTAACTGCTGAAGTTTATGTTTTAGGTGTAAAAGGTAATCTAATATGTGACTGATGGGAGCGTGTTCCAGAGGGACATCCTTCTGTTGGGACCAGATGTACTACTCAGAAGTACTTCCTGAACATACATAGAGCAAGCCTTTTCTAACAATGTTAACCATAAAGCATCCACCTGTCAAGTGGAGGGCTTGCAGGCTGGGGTTGAGCAGGTGCCTATGGCCCTATGAATCACGTCTGGGTCCAACAGGAGAAAGAGTGGAGGTCTGAGTGACAAGGGTAGCAGAATCGAATACCAGTGTTGCTGAGGCCATGCAGGCGCTATGAGGTGAGCATGGTCTTGCTTGATTTTGGACAAAACTCTGGGCAGTAATTGAATCAGAGGGAAGGCATACAGGATGGAGATCTTTCAGGACAGCAGGAATGTATCTGACAATGAGTCTTGCCGAGACCTCCCTGGGAACACAACTGATGGCATTTCCTATTGGCCTTTGTTGCTAAAAGGTCCACTTGGGGAGTCCCCCATAGCTGGAAGATGGATCTGGCCATGTTGGGACTCAGCAACCATTAATGGCCAATGGAGAAGGATGTGCTCATCTTATCTGACAATGTATTCTGCACCCCCTAGAAGGTAAGCAGCTCTGAGGTGAATCCAATTAGCTATGCAAAAGTTGCACAGGAATAGCTGAGGAAAATTCACTCCTCCCTGCCTCTTTACATCAAACCAGTCGCTGTGCTGTCACATAAAACTAGCAGATTTTTTTCCCCTTGATATGTGGAAGGAAATCTGAACAGGTTAGACCAACAGCTTGCAATTCCCTGATATTTATGAGAGTCTTTAGATCTTTAAAGACTTACAGATCTCATGTGCCCCCACCCTCCCACACCCAGGGATAATGCGCCTGTGACTAAAGTGAGCGTTGCTTGTGGGGAATGAAGGGGGCCACCATACAGACTTTCTTAGGGTCCATTCACCAATCCAGAGACAAAACTAACATTGGTAGTCAAACCACTGTGTCTAAATGATGGCAACTCGGGGCATACACTGAAGCAAGCCATCCTTGCAGCTTGCTGAGGTGCAGTCCAATGTGCTGCACTGCACAGGCACACACTGCCATGTGTCCCAGGAATCTGAGGCAGCTGCACACTATGGTCAGAGGATGTGCCTTCAATTCTAGAACTAAGCCCCATAGTGTTTTCAACCGCAATTGCGGTAAACAAGCCTTGACCTTCATAGAGTGTAAGACCACCCTAATACATTCTATTCTCTGTACTGGTTTCAGGATTGATTTGTCCCAGTTTACTAGGAGCTCCAGCACACTGAATGTGCACAGGATGATGGATACACTGGACAGCATGTGAGTCTGGAACCAGCATTTGACCAGCCAATCATCCAGGTACAGGAACATGTGGACCCCTACTTTTTGATGATGAGTCACTTACTGACTCTACAGGTTTAGCTGGTGATAAAGAACATGATGCAACACCAGTGCCAGCTCTGTGTCTTTGGTGAGGGAGCTGCCCAAGCAACTTCTAGCTGCTCGGGACTGATTCTGATCCTTAACACCAGAGAACGTTGCCTGTGGTGCTGATGCTCTCAGTGCACCCTTAAGGAAACTGACTGAGGTGGGTGAAGAGACATCCTAGCAGGAGGATATGGCCCTGGGACCCACCCTTATCTATGCCATTGCCTCCTAGGAGGCAGCCACTACTGGGACTGCTGTGAGATCTGTGACCTCCAAATCTCTGACAGAGGTTATGCATCCCACCTAGACAGGGACACAAGATCACGACACAGAGTCCTCCAATAGTGGGGGAGCAGAGCCCATTGGAACTGGAGATAGGTGGTCAGATCCCAGAGATGGTGGTATCAGGAATATCATTGCTGGCTTTTTCCTCAATTGCATTGGCTCTGAAGTACCAAAAGCTGAATGGTAATGATACTGCATGCTGCTGACGAGGCGGTGTAGGAACCAAGGAATTGGTACTGACTGGATACCTTCCTGCACTCCTAGGGACACAGGTACCAAGAGGTTAAGCAGTTCTATTGGGGCTGCATATGCCTCTGGTGTCACTGATACCAGTACTGATCTGTGACCACAGTGCATTTGTAAGGATACTTCAGTGCTGGGCTTCAATGGACCTGGCACAGGTTCCGGAGTCAACAATCCATTCTTTTTAGATGAGAAGTGCTCTAGAGAGTGCCTCCCTTCAGAGTCTCTCTACAGTCCTTGCCTCTAGCTGACCACCTCCATATCCCACCCAGTCCACTAACACCACCCACCACTCACACATTAAACCCAATAACTGAAATTAGACTAAAATACTGCTGCCCACAAGAGACTAGACTACTAAGCACCACAGGCAGAGACTAGGAGCGACTATAGGACACCAGTGGAATGGCAGGGAAATGATCAAGTGAGATATATCTAGATAACCCTGGCAAGTGACCCACACACTGCACAATCAGGCGTAAACCTCCTCAAGATCACTGCCAATCTGACCTGGGGGAAATTTCCTTCCGAACCCCACATAGAGCAATCAGCTAGACCCTGAGCACATGAGCAAGAACCGGCCAGCCAAGCACCTGAGAGACAGAATGCTTGGAGCGACCTCAAGAGCCCTGGCCCACTCAATCCAATGTCCCATCTCCAGCTGTGACCATCCCTGATGTTTCAGAGGAAGAAGATAAAAAAAGCTGAATACATTGAGGGGGAGGAGAGGAATCCCGTCCTTAGTCTAGCATGTGGCTGGCTGAAACCCTGAAGCATGAGCTTTTAGGAACATAAGAAACTGGAACTGAGCCCTGCTCCCTACCATCACAAACAACCCCATCATACAACTACACTCAAATTTGTTCAGCTCTCTTTCAAAGCTGATTAAGTTGTTTGTCCCCACAACTCCTACTGGGTGGCTGTTCCAGAACCTTGAACTTGGTATTACTGAATTTCATCCCATTTCTGTAACTCCAGTCACATCCCTTCTTCTCAACCTTTTTTTGCTAGACTAAAACAAGCCAAGCTCTTCTAGTCTTCTCACATAAGATAGACCCTCCATTCCCCAGGTCATCATAGTAGTTCTTCTCTGCACTTGTTCCCGTTTAAATTAATCTTTCTTCAGCATGGGTGATGAGAATTGTACACAGTATTCCAAATAAGGTCTTCACCAGTCCCTTGCACAATGGCATTAATATTTCTCCATTTCTACTGGAAATGCCTCACCTGATGCATCCTAGGATTTCATTTGCCTTTTTCACAGCCACATCACATTGGTGGCTCAGCCATCATGTGATTGACCCACACCTCCAGATCTCTCTTGTCTGTTGCTTCCAACTGATGCACCTCCATCTTGTAGGAGAAATTATTATTAGACCCTAAGTGCACATTTTTATCTACTTCCTCTGAAGAATCAGGGACAGCTACGACTGGAGATGGGACACTGGGAAGGGTGGGCTAGGGCTCTGAAGTAACACTGAGCCTTCTCTCTCTCCGGTGCTTGGGCTGCACCTCGCTCACATACTCAGAGCCTAACTAACTGCCATATGTGGGATGGGAAAAGAATTTCTCCCCCCAGTTTGTAGCAGAAATTCTTATTATTAGACCTTAAGTGCATTTATTCTCCAATCTATACCTGGGAAGTTAAAGTCTCCCATTATGGCACAATTCCCAAAAATATTTTTCTCTAATAATATTAAAGAGATCTCTATCCATATCCAAGTCTGATCCTGGGGTCTATAGCAGACCCCTAACACTATCCTAATAGAGCCTCTTTTACAATCTTTCCCCTTGAATACTTTCGGTGTTAGAATCATAGACTATCAAGGTTGGAAGGGACCGCAGGAGGTCATCTAGTCCAACTCCCTGCTCAAAGCAGGACCAACCCCAACTAAATCATCCCAGCCAGGGCTTTGTCAAGCCTGACCTTAAAAAACTCTAAGGAAGGAGATTCCACCACCTCTCTAGGTAACCCATTCCAGTGCTTCACCACCCACCTAGTGAAAAAGCTTTTCCTAATATTCAACCTAAAACTCTCCCACTGCAACTTGAGACCATTACTCCTTGTTCTGTCATCTGCTACCACTGAGAACAGTCTAGATCCATCCTCTTTAAAACCCCTTTCAGATAGCTGAAAGCAGCTATCAAATCCCACCTTATTCTTCTCTTCTGCAGACTAAATAATCCCAGTTCCCTCAGCCTCTCCTCATAAGTCATGTGCTCCAGCCCCCTAATCATTTTTGTTGCCCTCTGCTGGACGCTTTCCAATTTTTCCACATCCTTCTTGTAGTGTGGGGCCCAAAGCTAGACACAGTACTTCAGATGAGGCCTCACCAATGCTGAATAGAGGAGAATGATCACTTCCCTCAATCTGCTGGCAATGCCCCTACTTATACAGCCCAAAATGCCGTTAGCCTTCTTGGCAACAAGGGCACACTGACTCATATCCAGCTTCTCGGCCACTGGAACCCTTAGGTCCTTTTCTGCAGTACTGCTGTCGAGCCATTCGGTCCCTAGTCTGTAGCAGTGCATGGGATTCTTCCGTCCTAAGTGCAGGACTCTGCACTTGTCCCTGTTGAACCTCAACAGATTTCCTATGGCCCAGTCCTCTTATTTGTCTAGGTCCCTCTGTATCTGATCCCTACCCTCCAGTGTATCTACCACTTCTCCCAGTTTAGTGTCATCTGCAAACTTGCTGAGGGTGCAGTCCACACCATCCTCCAGATCATTAATGAAGATATTGAACAAAACCGGCCCCAGGACTGACCCTTGGGGCACTCCGCTTGATACCGGCTGCCAACTAGACATGGAGCCATTGATCACAACCCGTTGAGCCCGACTATCTAGCCAGCTTTCTATTCACCTTGTAGTCCATTCATCCAGCCCATACTACTTTAACTTGCTGGCAAGAATACTGTGGGAGACTGTATCAAAAGCTTTGGTAAAGTTGAGGAATAACCCATCCACTGCTTTTCCCTCATCCACAGAGGGAGTTATCTCATCATAGAAGGCAATTAGATTAGTCAGGCATGACTTGCCCTTGGTGAATCTATGCTGACTGTTCCTGATCACTTTCCTCTCCTCTAAGTGCTTCAAAACTGATTCCTTGAGGACCTGCTCCATGATTTGTCCAGGGACTGAGGTGCAGCTGACTGGCCTGTAGTTCCACAGATCCTCTTTCTTCCCTTTTTTAAAGATGGACACTACATTAGCCTTTTTCCAGTCATCCAGGACCTCCACCGATCGCCATGATTTTTCAAAGGTAATGGCCAATGGCTCTGCAATCACACCTGCCAATTCCTTTAGCACCCTCGGATGCAGCGCATCCAGCCCCATGGACTTGTGGTCGTCCAGCTTTTCTAAATAGTCCTGAACCACTTCTTTCTCCACAGAGGGCTGGTTACCTCCTCCCCATGCTGTGCTGCCCCGTGCAGTAGTCTGGGAGCAGACCTTGTTTGTGAAGACAGAGGCAAAAAAGCATTGTTGGTAGTGACCAATAGATTGCTATGCTGGTTTTGATAGCGAGGGATGTAGCTTCTACACATTCAGCTATTTTTTTTTGCCAATGTTTCCTCAAACATCCTCACACCTCGACATTGGGATACAGAGGTGATCTGATATAATTGATTGCTATGCATGAGTGTAACACAGCTTCCTTGTAGTCACTGAGTAAGGAGATATTGCTCATTACCACTCACATAAAGTGTCTCACCAGGACATAACCCAAGACGTCCCACTTCAAGCGAGAATCATACCCCTAGATGACAAGCCACTTGCTTGCCACTAAACACATTTTACTTTTTAAATATAGGAAAATCTTTTGGTGTGAATGGCTATAACTGAGAATGAAATTTATGTGTAGCATTTCCTCACGTGGCTGGCTTACAATGAAGATGCTTTGCTTTTGCTCTTTTGGCACCTGAAATCTTTGGAGTTTGACAGTTACTCTGTGCAGGCTGCAACAGATAATCCTCATACTCTTGGTCAAACCTTCCCATGGTGGCAAAAGGCTTCAGACAGGTTCAAGGGCCAGGCACGAACGTGCAACTCAAAGCCTCATGAACTGGCAGAGCAACTACTGGCTGTTTGTGGCAGCAAAGCAGATCTCACTCTCTGAGGATCCTAAAAAGCTGCCTATAGCACCTTCTGGACTTTGCTCAATGCTTACAAGGCTTCTTTGCTGCCACTGTAGGGGACAAAGGAGCCTGCTCAACAGGTGCTGTACTGGAAAAACAAGACAGTTAGAAACTCACTGTTTTAGTGATTCCTTGGCTCAGGGGAGGAGCTAGAAGCTTAAATGAATTTGCTATCGAACAAAAAGGAATAAAAATGTTTTACAACAAAGTGGCCAGGAGAAGCTGACCCACCAGTCTGTTTAACCACCAGAGGCAGTAATCCTGCTGGCCTGAGTAGAAGGGCAGGACTTACTCCTGAAGTCTCCAGCAACAACATTGCATTCCACAAGTGGGAAACATTACACTTAGCCATGACTGAGGGGAAAAGCTGGGCAATAGGAAAAAAAAAATCCAACAACAAGGTTTGTTAGTTCTCACCTGTAACTTTGCATTTAACCAAAAATAGAAATTTTCATTTAAATGTTTCCAAACCAGCCTCAACTTGCCTCATGTAAACATGCATTATAATATTGGCTCTCAAACTATAGTATATCGACCACAAGTGGTCTGCGGCAATCTGGCTGGTCACATGGTATTAGCCCTACTTTTTTTTTTAGCTGCCAAATAACATTAGATCCTCATCAATCCCGCACCATCAGATACATAAGGCAGAAACCAAACAGTGCCAATCACCACACTGCTGGGCTTGATTTTCTCAGGTCTTTTATATTCAGATTTAATCATGCCACTTCAGTGATTATTGTGCTATGGAACATGCCTCTGGTCAGCCTCTCCATCTCTTGCTGCATTGCCAATGAAATGCTAGTCTAGGTAGCTTATCAGGGATTCCTAAAAGATATCCCAAATATGTCCATCTCTTCTTCTTTTCTACTTGCATTGTTGTATGTAGTTGTGTCCATTCTAGGAACTCTTCATTACCTATTCTAGAAGTTCATTTTACTTTGAATAGTCTATGCAGACACCTGCATTGAAAGCTCTTCAGTTTGTCCTGGATGGACTCATTTTTCCCTAGGACTCTGTTCCATATAAGGATGCTTAGGATGTTGCTTCTAAAGATCTTAAGTTGGGTCTTTTTGCTAATCACACTGGAGTTCCATACAGTATTGAGATTTTGAAATACAGCATTTTCTTTAGCTATTCTGGACTTTACATCAAACATGCACTATGGTGAATGACCTCACCCAGATAAATAAATTTATTAACAGCTTCTCAAGGCTTCACCTTCCAAGTAGATAAAATCATCAGCAGGTAAATTATCAGTAAATCAAAAATTGAAGTTATGAACGTTAAGACCTCTGTCTTTTATTGCATATCTTCAAACTGATTTATTTATAAGACAGATGTCTTCTGCAAAGTCTAAGTCTCCAAGCTCATGATATATCCACACAATATCCATTTCCATACCTTCCCAAAATAAAATCAGTAGCGATTTATAACAGGATGGCTGGCCCACTAAAGGAAACTGAGCGCAGCTCTCCTATTCCAGCTCAGGTACTCCCTGTTTGGGCTAATTAAGAGAGCGGAGCAGCATCTGGGAAGCTACAAGGGACTTAAGAGTGAGTTAAAAGGGTCAGAGCAGACTGGTTTGATCAGGAAGAGAGGTTCCTGGGAGACGGCTGAAAGCACAAGAGCAGCAAAGGGTTTGCTGGCTGAGAAAACCAGGGCTAGAGGGCTGAAGGCAGAAAGGAGAAGCAGAGGGAGATGCCTGCTGCCTCTAAGCTGGAGCAGAGGGCTGAAGGGAGGGAGTAGCCAAGGGGCTTATACACTAGCATCTCATTGCCATGAAGCTGGGTCCCCACAGGAACCAGGAGAGGTCCCTGTGGAAATGCTATGAGCTCCCACTGGGAAGAGCAGGGTTGTGCCCCAGAAGGAAGGCCTGGGTTGGCTGTCCTGGTGGAGGGACAGAGGACAACTGAAAGAGTCCAGGTCTGGTGGAAGACAGCAAGATGGTGAGAACAGAGCCGGGTTTTTAAAGATTGCATGCATGGAGCTGATGTGGACTATGTTGTAGGACTTTTGGTTTGGGACTCTTGCAGTGTGGCTCGGTTAATAAACCATGATGTACTGGAGGACAGGTTGTATTGGATTTACTATGAATTCAAGAGGGAAACTGAGGTGAGGGGCCACTCACAGGGCTTCAGTCTTCAGTAGCAATGCCTTGTGATCTACTAGAGTCATTTTGGAGGAGTCCTGACGTCTTCCTCTCTAGTGAGAGGAGTCTTTGATGGCATCTGCAGCCAATTACCCACGTAGCTGCAATGCCAGCATTAAATTAGACCTGGTCTGGGCTTCCCTAGCAGTCACATTCCAGACTGTACAAAGTATTTGGAAATGTGGAAAGTGTGGCATCTTAGGTTTTGGAAGCACACTATACATGATGGAATGTCATTACTGTTGGAGCCTGGTGCGACGGGAGGAACAGGTTAAAAAGTGCTCAGAAGCAGAGGCAAAGGGTGGTGGACAGGTTGCAGGAGAGGGGTATCTGTGCACTAACCACAAGGTCGCCCAGTCCTCTGAGCCCCCATCACACCTGGGAAGAGAGTTGTAACATACTCACCTTTTGTGGGATAAGGTAAATTTTGGGGGGGGTTCTTTTTATTGTTTTGCTGACCTTGTTCACCTATCCCCATTGTAACATATACTGTACTTCCAAGTACGACAGTTATTGTTAGTGTGGGAAATCTTAACTGAAAGTTTCCTGACGTTTTCATATTTCTATTGCACTTTAAATTTGTATTAAAAGGTTTTTGTTCTGGAAATTATCGTAGTACTCTTAATGCTACAATGCAAAGTGTGACCAAGTTCTAATATTACTTTGAGCACCTCATGTAGGGCCGGATTGTCACCTTTACTCATGTTATGAAGTAGCACCTTAATGTAAATGTGGCAGAATCTGACCCTTAAGACTCTACTGTCAGGACATTCACTCCCACTGACCTCAATGGGAGTTCTATAACAAAGTGCTGGCGGTATAGAGCCATAACAGTGTACAGGCATGAATTTTTGGAATAACATTGTCCAACTTAATGGAAGGCCTCCTTTCATACATTTAAAGATTACAGAAAGCTGTTTACTTCATTATAAGCTACAATTTCTCTTTAGCAGAACCTCATGTTATAAATAAACTTTTGAAAACAGGTTACTGACTAAAAACTGAAAATGTTTTTGAAATGTTTATAAGACAACTAAAAAGATTACATTTTTTGTTTGCACCTCATTCCCTCTATTTTGTTAATTAGTGGTAATTCTCTCTGGATACTTTCTGAAATTAGCAAGCTGTCTGAAACAAAGTTCTAACAACAATTCTAAATTAGCAAAACCTCTCTGGGTTCCTCATCTATCCTAGAACGCTTATTCCTAAAATTTTACATTTTGAGAACTGACAAGTTCCTTCAGCCAAATTAAAAAATGTATTTTACATACACTGAGAAATGAGTCTGACTCAACTTGTCTGAGATACTACACAGATTGTGGCACAACAGCTACAGTAAAAATCATATCACTTATAATTATTACCTTGTGGCCCATCTGGGTTGCCAAATTCTTCCCAATTTTTTCGAGATTCTTCATCAGTTAAACTAATTTTAAAGAAAAGTTAGCAAGTTAGTAGAAAGTACAGTAAGTTTCTCTGCATCATTAATAATACAGATTTTAAAAAAAAAGTGGTATCAAGCCCCATTAAGTATATTTGAGAGCTGGTTTGGTTTGATGGCCTAAAAGTAGCAGAATGTATGACAAAGGAGAAGACAGGAATCTGAATTCTAAGCTTAATCTTCAGCTCCTCACACCTGGAAAGGCACAGAATTCTGTAGTACTGTCTTCAGTTACTTAGGAGACAGAGGGGAAAGTATAAGCTTTAAAAGCTATACATCAATACATGCTGGCCAAAATAAAGGTAGGTTCAACACTCAAAGCCAGAGAAGATTCATAACAATGCAAAGTAGGTATTGGTGACATTACATGTACTTTAAAACAAAAACTTTTTGAAGAAACTAGCCCAGTTAAATTAATGCAGAATGTGACATTTTATACCAAGAGCACAGAGTCTGCATTTGCTGCCTAAGGGTTTCCAGGCAGAGCTTAAGTGTTGGTTTGACTTATGAAATTAGATGAGGGACCTGGCTACCTAAAAGGCAGTATCCAGGAGATACTACCCTAACTGGGAAGAGCAGAGGCACTCAAACCAACAGTCCACAGCTTTGGTAGAACACGATTTAAGTACCAAGACACTGGAGGTTCTCTCTGATGGTAGGGAAACATTCATGATACCCTTAAGGAACCTGAACACCATGGGTTGAGAGAAGAGGTTTGTTCTTAAAATCATGGTGAGCAGACATTGCCAAATGAACCTTAAAGGAGACTAAGGCTGAACCCTGAGACCTAAGGGGTAACAGATACTTTAGAAACAACAGGACTTCCACTTGAGAGAGTCTTTACTATCGCTCCAAATGGTAAATCATTTCCATTTCTGTCTACAAGTACAGCTAATCCAGAAAAGGGTTCTTTTCTGCAAAAAAGTTTGATGAAAATGAAACCTTTTAATCGATTGTCCACATAAAATTTCAATTTTACACTGAAAACTCAAATACCTCAGGCAAAAGTGTGAGCTGTAGTGTGCTCCTCATGTTTCCCATCCTCTTCTATTGGTTGGGACCCCAACTGGACTACGCCTCCCACAGTGGACTACAGCTAGGGATTCTCTCATGCACTGCTTCCTCTAAAAGGTTGCACTATGGCAGATGTAGTCCAGATGGAGATCCTAGCCCCTAGAGGAGAATGGACACATGAGGAGCAAATTACAACTTCCAGTTTTGGCTGAAGTATTCGTTTTCAACTGAAATATTTTGACAAAAATATCAAAATTTTCAAATGAAAAACACACACTTTTCAGGAAAAAAAATCTGTTAAGTCAAAAACAGTTTCAATGGAAATGTTTTGACCAGCCCTATTTGTAACACAAGGCAGAACTCTTTCTAAAACGTAAAATAATGGCCTGAATCCTCTATGTATAGAAGCAGTCCATGCTAACTAGTAAACTAATCTCCTCCATGCTGCTGGAGGGAGAGTCTCTGAGTTTGGACGTAGGACTTTCCGTTTCTGCTGAGATAGGTGGTCTGGAGACAGAGGCAGCAGTAATGAGAGTTTCCTGGCCACCTGCAGATGATGTACCGGTGCAGGCCTAGTCACACTGATACTATCAAGTTGCTGGCTCTGTCGAACCTCAACTTCCTTATAACCCTGGGTATCAAGGTGATGGGAGAGAAGACATAAAAGGGGTTTGGCTCCAGGCCAGCAGGAATTTATCATGAGACCTCTTATCTGTGTGCGCAAAACTGAGGGTAACTTCTGTGTGCCCTCAGAGCTGGACTCTGAAGGCAGTACAGCCACAGTGCTTCCTGCAGCCCAGGGAGGTACTTGGAGGAGGATCTGATCTCCCCACCTTCCGCCCCAGAGCGGCCGGGCAGGAGAAGACGAAGTCCTGTCCCCTCCCAGCCTGGCTGGGACTAACAGCTAGGAACCCCTGGTTGGGGCACTCCCAGCAGCATGGGGGAGATCAGATCCACCTCCAGGAACCTTCTCCGTCTGCAAGAATCTCCGTGGCTGCTGCCCTCAGAGTCCAGCTCTAAAGGCAGCATAACTGCAGAGCTTCCTGCAACTAGGGAGGTACCTGGAGGTGAGTCTTATCTCCCCCCAAGAGCGGCCGTGCAGGGGAAGTACCATCCCTCCTCGGCCTGGCAGACTAGCAGTTGGAGCCTGGTGAATAGTAAGAGCCCCCAGCTGGATTGCCCCATTCCTGCCCCTCTTCCTCCCCTCAAATAGCTGGACTGCATGGGGGAGGTCCAATTTCACAGTTGTGAATTTGATAGGGCCATACTAATGAGCAAAAGATGCAACAGAGTTCAAGGAAGCTTGCAGGCCTAGGAGTCTTAAGAACTGTGTGGTTTGTACTGCGTGTTTGAGGATTATCAAGGAGTCTTATTTTTAGAAATCTCTTCTGGGAGAAAGGCCCCGACTTGTGGAATCTAGGATTGCTCCAGTGAAGGTGATTCATCTGTCCAATCTACACAGTTTTTTCTCTCAGCTGATTAGCAGAGACTGCAAGAGGTTGCACATGTAATGTCAGCAGGATCTCTCTTCTGTGATATAAGTGGCTATCAGGAGCCAGATAACTGAACATGCCCTGGCACCTGAGATATGTAGCTACTAATAATAGAGACTTTGTGAAGAACTCTCAGGGCTGTAGATAATCCTAATTGAAGGACTCTGAAATGGTAATGACGACCTGTGCCCACATGGAACCTGAGAAACTTGAGGTGTGTGCATTTGATTGCCACAAGAAAGTAGTAGGATTCCTTTAAAAGCCACCTACCAATCCCCCTGAATAAGTAAGGAATGATGTCTCCTGGGGTGAGCACCCTGAACTTGAATGTTTTGATCAATTTCTTGACACTTCCCTCTTTGGCTCTCTTTTGTAGGAGGGGACTCACTTCCTTTTAGCAGGACTTTCTTACAAGATCGGACCCTCAAGAGAGGGAGGAGGGGGATGAAAGCAATGTGGTTTGGTGCAGAATTGAATAGAGTAACCTATTGAATTGTGTCTGGTACCCAACAATATAAAGTAACCTGCACCAGACAATGTAAAAACAGGAGAGAGAAGGGAGGGAGGATTGGAGCAGTAACACATTTCATCACGCAGCTCTTGACCATCCCATCAAAACTGCTGCTTGGAACCTGATGTCCCAAGCTGAGCTGATGTATAACAAGGTATCCAACTCCTATTCTGTTATGACAGTTTGCTAACAGCCACTTTGGAAGAAGGCAATCATTGCCCCCTTGAGGCTGTATCTGCTACTGTTGCAGAGACGTGGACCGCTTTTGACGATGACATGACAGGTAGAAAGCTCTCCTTAGGATAGAGGTCATGGACCGAGTCATGCCCAAGGACATGGCAGCAAATTTTGTGGTAATCTTTTCCAGTGTCATCAGTCCTGCCACTGAAGAAGCCCATGCCTTTGAAAGGAAGGTCTTTAATATTTTCCTGGGATTCAGGAGGCTTGCAGATCTTAACCCAAGGTACCTTCTTAAATTGTTTGCCCAAGCACCTAGTCTGCATTCTTCCCTTTCTGAAGGGGTAGAGTGAGAAGCTTTGTTACCTCTGGCTGCCTCCTTTGCTGTGTAACCATCATGGTATTAGCTCCAGGGTGGTGGAGTAGAAACTGATGCATCTCACTTGGCACCCGGCACCTCCCGTGAGCTCCCTTGGGTGCTAGTAGAAAGGAAAAAAGGAGAGAGCAAAATATCCTTGATCAGATTTAGGACACTTGAAATGATAGGGATGGCCTGCTTCTCTTTAGTTTGTAGTCGGAAAATATCAAAGAAGGGATCAGGTTACTCCAATGCCAACACATCCACTTGATACTGGAAGGTACTAGACATTCTCTCCAAAGGCAATTGGAATTGCCTCTGATTATCAGGTGGAGAAAATTATGAGGTGTCAATCTGATCCTCCGTGAGATACCATTTGTACATTCTTTGACAGGAGCTTTGTACCATCCCTCAGAGTGGGGGTCTCATCCCACTCATATGATAGAAGCAATTCCTCTTGTGGATCCAGTGGTGCTGAATTTGGCAGCAACTGAAAAATGAACACCAGTGGAGGCAGGGGTGTCAAGCAAAGAAAGGATACTATAAAGGGCTTTGATGCTAGTGTTAATGAAAGTGCTGAGTTCAGCACGAGGTTAGGCTTGGCAACTTCCAGTAGGGAGTCCTGATTGTATGGCCACAAGAGGAGCTGGAGAAGGCCCTGAACAAGAGCCCTCCAGACTTCTGCATTTAGGAAAAGAAAGGTGACGAGGCTCTATTGAACAAGGTAGTGGACCTTCCAGGTTCAATTTCAAAGGGATCCCATCTTCCTCAGGACATTCTGGATGGAAACCAGTCAGTAACTGTTGAGTCAAACTGCATACAGAGGCATAGCCTCGACGGAAGACCCCTCCTCAGGCATGGAGATACTGATGGCGTTACCAGCATCTGCACAGGTGAATTATCCAGATTTACAAGTGACAAAACATCTGGCTTCAAAGAAGCATTGAAGGGCAGGTGATGTTAGTGCAGGTCAAGAATCTCTAGGGCCCCCACGTTGTCAGATGCAGATAGGAGGAGGAATGATGATGATGATGATGCTTATGGCTGTCTAGTGAGGCCAAATGTTCTCCTTTCTCTCACGTTGAGGGATTGCAGAAGAGACCTGTAAAAGTGGAGCCAGAGTACAGATACCACATAGAGCCCAAAATATTGGTGTCCAGCGAGTAGTCTGGGCATCATCCATGATGTTTTTGATGCCACTTTTAGCTTAGCTGACTCAATACAGAGAGTGGCACTGATCCCTGGATGAGAAATTGCATCCTTGGATGTACCTTAGAGGACCTTGACATGGAGGCTGGTATACTCCCTACCAAGAGACTTTCCAGAGTAATAGGTTAAAGGCTTTGAGAAGCCAAGTACATCTCAGCTTCGGATGTCTCTCCCCTCTCATGTAAAGAGTGGCACATTGCATAATGACACAGAGAGGTGCTCATCCATGCATAAGAGCTCAAATATGTCTCCAGAATTATTGAAGAGCAGGAAGTGCAGTTCTTGATGCACTTACAGGGCTCAGGATACACCAAACAGGCAGCTACACACACCATGCTATTCTATTCTACACTAACACAAACTATTTACAAATATTAAAAGAACTAGACTACAAAAATCTCTCCCATGGACACAAAGGCGCATTCCATTTAGTTCTCTGCTACACAGAAGGCACTGGGGCAGTTGGAGGTGCACCTCCTTAAACAGAGTGGAGTGTTAACATCAACTTCATGCAAGATCACTCATGCACCCCCAACAGCTACAGCTTTCCAAGGCAGTTCTGCAGCTCAGTGACAGGTTCCTCTGACCTGAAAAAAACTAATTTTAAAATAAAAGTTGTGTGTGTTTGAAACTCATGTACATAAGTGACTTAAAAAAAAAAAAAAGAAAAAGAAAAGAGCCACATTAGGGTGCAGAGGTTCAGCTATATAAATACATCTGGAGACCCATCCATTTGAAACTCACATTGCACATAATTCAGCACAAAAACTAAGTTAATGGTTGAGAAATTAAATGCACACGACAAGATTTTTAAGGTTATGGTTCCCACACAACAATAACTCAGTCACACTGCACAATTTATATTAAGACAAATACAAATTATGTATGTGCAAGGGGTATGACAGTCATTCTGGAAAATAAAACTATCTTGACATGTGTTTAAATTCTCAGCCACAAAGTTCCATTAATTTAGTATCACACAGACACTGAGTTTAAGGAAGTTAATCCTAGCTGTCCAAACAATACCAGATAAACTGAGCAAAAACAAAACAGACTCGTTTTAAAAAGCAGCCACTCAAAATCCACAGCTTTGGCAGCACACTGAATACAGATAAAGCAGGACATTTTATAACCCCCCTCTGCCAGACTACTCACTGGATACCAATTTTTTGGGCACCATCTGGTATCTATGCTCTGGCTCCACCATGAACATATGGTTATGTACTCTAGCTGTGCTTAATTTACAGATTTCAAATGTGATTTGAAACAGTGATTTAAAACAAGATATTACTGAATCTGTAACAGGCCACCTGGCTAGCCACTGTCACTTAGAAAGTTTACCACTGGAACAAGGAACAACTTTCCTCAAAATACCCTATTAAACATCTAGAATTTTGACAAAAATCAACATTTAAGTAAAGCATTTAACACGGAAACTTTTCTTCTCTATCCTATATCAGGCTCTTAAAGTAGGATCAATCCTCTTAGCATCTGAGTGCATTTAAGTAGTGCATTAAACAACGTGACTAACATCTGTCACGCGTTTGTTCTCTTGTCCTTTCCCCAGAGGTAGAGGTGCATGAAGTGTCCGTTTCAATTTTTTTTTTAAATGCACATACCGTGTGCTTATATTAGAGAAATCAAGAACAAAGGAACATGCTTTGCACTTCGGTCAGAGGGTGATGAGATTTGTGATGGTCTTTAGTTCCTGTGGGAGCTCATTCCATAGTTTTGGGCTGGCCCCAGCAAACGCTCTGTCTCCTGTTCTACAACAAAACCTGCTCTAAGGATCACTTCTGATACACAATTCATCTTAAATAGTCATTTTACCGTATATAAAACATTTAGGACGCTTCTTTTTAACCTTTATTTAAAGGCCACTTTGTTAGGCTTAATTTTATTTCTCTCATGAAGACCGCCCAAGGATGGTCCTTGGATTGTCTTCAAGAGAGAGAAAATTAAGCCTATCTTAAGATTCAGTGTTTGAATAATGTTAGAATACACACTTCAATTTTGGAAATATTTCCTTTATTAAAACAGAATGTAGACTACATCCTTTGGTGGTGGTCTACCAAGGCTTCATTACACATCATATCAAAAACCATAAAGGTGTTAGCTGAGGAATGACTAGAAGCAATGCAGTGGAGAAAAAAGGATTTAGCAAGAGTCACTTAAAAACTACTGGGATAATTTGAGAAGGCCATTAAATCAGAGATATAAGCCAGCATGAAGTTCAATGGTCTGGAGAACAAGCCAGGCAAGAAGACACTAGAGGTAAAGAAAGTGGTGAGGGAGTGTTCCAAAGGAAATGAGTCAGAGGTCAAAATGAGATGTCTCCATTAGTAGATGAAAGCAGAAGAATTGAAACAATGTCTCTCTCTCTCTCTAGTCATATCTATCTTTATTGCCAGATGAAAATGAACAGAAACAGTACATTGATGCTTCAAAATCAAAACTTGGATATCAAATAATTACCCTTTTATGGCAATTCTGAAATTTAGTTTAAAGCAAGACTACTTATTTTGTTCAACACAATCTTTAACTTTACATAATAGAAAGTATCTCACCATATCAACTATGTGAAGTCGAAGTTTAATCAAAATTAAGATGTTAGAGCATACTGACAGATACTGCTAAAAACAATTCAGTTGGATAGTAAATGAGTCAGCTGTCAAACTGAAAAGCAGCTGACCTTTATTATGTATTTAATTGAATTAGTATTCATAGATGATATCAAAGTCAGTCTCTGCTAATATCCTACGGTTATATTTTGATTTCCCTCCCACCCACCGATCCCAATCTCCTATTCTGTGAAATAGCCAGGAACTTACGCTGCATAAGCCTTTGCAATCCTCATGAACATAACCTCATCTCCTCCTTTATCTGGATGGTATTTTAGCGACAGTGCACGGTATTGTTTTCTAATTTCCATTACAGTTGCTCCCTTAAAAGAAAAGCTTCATGTTAGTACTGTATTACCAAACACATTACACCAAAGACACCTATTCTACCATGTTTGTACTCTAACACGTTTCTCTTTGATTGGCTCAGAAAAATACTGCAATCAGCATAAGAACTGGGAGTTCTAGTCAAACAACTTTCATGATCATACTGAAACATACATTCAAAGCATTTCCATTTTATAAAAACCAAATATTAAACCTGCAGAATTCAAACTCTATGTTGCAATTTAACACAGAAAATTTTTGGAAGACAGAGTTGAAAGGAGCTGTCTGAGTGATCTTGCTCATCCACCAAAACAAAACCAAAGAAAGCAGGATTTTCTTCAACTGATATAAATCTAGCATTCATCTGAACATATCTTGTGATCAGGACACACTTATCTGCGCTTACCTCAAGATTTCCTGTCTCTGGAGAGTAAGTTTAACAGATCCATACAATGGGTACCTCAGCTTGGATGTAGAGCCAGACCTGTCAGTCACTGGAAATAGTGGAATGCCCACCCCCCCACACCCCGAAATTCCCTCTAGTTTAGCTAGCTTTCATTGCCAGGAACTCATATATTGTGTTAACTATATTTTGAGGACAATGTACAGTATCTCCTGCCACAAAGCATGGTAAATTCCAGTAATGATGACAAACCCAAATTCCTGGATGATTATTTTCATCTCTGTTCTGTATGATCCATTTCTTTCCATGGCATGTCAGATCTGTGAACCTTATTACTCAAAATAAAGTAAGTTTTCAGGTAAGGACAAATATTTTCCAATTCTACTTCAAGCTAAGGTCCACAGACCCATTACAAGGGGATCATCATACGAGTCTACTTACAGGATGGGAAGCAGGATCATTCTTAATTGTTGGACATCCAAAATGCATAACATCCTATATTATGTGTACACACACACACACACACACACTAAGAGAACATTAGGGTTGCAAAGTCAAAACTTGGGGAAAATGAGCAGAAGCGTCTGATTACTAGAGCACAAGATCCTGGAAGTAGAACTGAAGATTCCTAAGTCTTAGGATTCCTCTGTCAACAAATATCGGTCAAATCCACTCGCAAAGTGCCCCATCCCCCTCTAGTGCTGGTGGCTGATGATCACTTACTACTGCTATCCCGTCAGTTCTAGTAGCAGAGACCTATGTGGTGGGGCTAAAGGTTCCAACTCTACTGATAACACATGAGGGTGTCAACATCATGACACATGATGAAGTCAGTTTTTTCCGTTTGCTTTTTCAAAAATTTAGGAAATTGCATATAAACTACATTAAAAGAACATTACGGTTGTAAAGTCAAGTACTCAAAAGTTAGGACGTGCCAGAATTAAGGTTACCTGTGCCATCAGCAGCACACAACATTGACTTTCAATAAGTGAGATATTTCTGGGTGCAGGTGCCACTCTGCCAATCTTCCTCCTTAATGGGTAGTGCACATATCTATATGTAAGGTACTTTTATGGCACCTCCTTTATCACGGTATCTGAGCACCTCAATTTTTAAATGTATATATCCTCAACATCCCTGTGAGGACAGAGTACAATTATCCCCATTTTACTGAGGGCAAATTGAGGCACAGACAGGCTAAGTGACTTGCTCAAAGTCACTTAGGAAGTCTGTGGCAGAGAAGGGAATTGAACTCATGTCTCCAAGTCCTAAGCAAGTGCCCTAACCAATGGATAATCTCTCCTCTCTCACAAAGAGATAGGAAACCTTGCTCCACCCAGAACCGGAAATTTTCTTTCTGGAATAGGGCTACTCATGTTCTTCGCACTTATTTAAAAACCTTCCCAGACATACTGATTGTCATGACTAGTGCATGTCTGTTATTCATGGAGGAAATAGTGCTCCACTACCTCAGTGAACCATTGTATTCTAGCAGATAGATGCTATGCTATCTATTTCTGGTATTCATTTCCTGAACTGAAACAGGAAGATCACTTTAAAAAACAAAATCTGATTCTCTTTATTTACCAGTTGAGGGAGCAGAGAATATACAACTGGAGTTAGATCTCTGCCAATGGATCAGATACAGTAAGATGTAAAGGGAATGCCCAGAATTACTGTATAAGTATCACATGAATTCTGGATCATTGAAGCATGCCAATGTGGGACATCGGCATTCCCAATAAGGTACAACAAGAATTGTATTTTTGTTTGTGACACTGCTTGTTTCCATTATAGCCATCTTCATCTTCTATTAACATTCATCTGAGATAAGATCTTCTTGTACCTGATTGTATTCTTCCTCAACAGAGGTCTGAGATCAACTTTCCTGGCACCATGTGTCTGTCTTGAATCCAAAACACTCCAGGAACCATATTATTTTGTGTATTTCCTTCAACTTTGCCATTGTACAGAACCTTGATGAGAAGAACATTTTCCAGGAAGAAATAAGTGAATTTCCTTCTTACCTAAAGCCAATATTGTTGCCCACCATGATCTTGAAAGAGACCCTGGGAACACAAGTCAGGTCAAAAGTCAGGTTGACCAAAGTTGAGAAAAGAAAAATGGTGCCATCCATCTGAAAAACGTAAGAACTGTCTGTAGGCTTGTAAAAAGGAAGATTTCCTTCTTACGTGTGAATTTTCTTTTTAATACTTATGGCCAACAGTCTGTACTGTGGAGCTTTCCCTTCTCCCCAGAGGCAGAGCAAAGAGTGATGGCCAGCCTGGGGCTAGGACTGCCCATCTGTGGAAAATCCCAGTACTATAGCTTCCCAAAACTAAAAAATACTAACTGAATATACTAACAGATTTAGCAAAACAGACAAACATTCCTCTATGCAAACATGTATTTTCCATTCTCATCTGGGAAAACAGAGGAGATAGTCCAGCAGCCACTGTAGTCAACCTTGCTTTAGGGTCCACGCTTTATTTTGTATGTCAAGATCATACATTAAGAATCCACCTGATGACACTATTGCTTTTAAGCATGTTGAAAGACCAACATTTCATCCCACCCTCACCATACCTCTTGCATAATCAGTAAGATTATGCAAGAAGTGTGGTGAGGGGTGGGATGAAATGGGGCATAAAAAAAATCAAAGCAGAAGAGTTCTAATATATGAAAAACATGTATTTAATATTTGCAATATAAATCAATAATACATATGTGAATAATAAGGGTATAAGAGGAGGCTTGGTGGTATAGCACAGACCTTAATTTTTATTCGATACAGTGACCCCATTTTAATGTGAAAAATATTCAAATTAGAAACGTATTCAACAAATTATAATAATTTTAGCATAATTATTAGTGTTCTCTCATTCAAACTACAACTGAGCATCCCAATATGAGTAATACATGTCACTTCTTGTCACTGCTGTTTTCATCTGCAAATGCTAATGCTGATTTTGTCAGGAAATTGCAACACATACCACACCTCCTTGGCATCCACAGATTATGGTACATGCTGGTTTGTCGCTGCTGCAGCCACATCTCAGATTTACCAGGTGAATCACCCGCACAAGAGCACTTTATTCACTTTAGAGTATCTGGGACCAAGCACAACATTGTCTGGTAGAGTTTTTGAAAATAGACTTGGAACTGTCATCACATATCCATCCATACTGCATCAGATCAAGCAGTGGTGCGTCTGGGACCAAAGCACTTTTCCCACATATATGCCTGAAGATGTGTTCATTTTACATTTCCTATAAATGTTTCAGCTGGTGGTGATAAGAAACTGAGTTTTGGTCTTCATGTGGTACCTTTGCCAATTTTTGCTGCCCATGATGCATTGATGTCACCACAGAGAGAGGCAGTATCCAACTCACAAGATCTTCAACACAGTGCCTTTACTGGGACCAAAACAGGAAACTGTTGTATCACAGCCTGAAAGTACATGAGCAGCTAACAGTCCTGGTACAATGTTCTCGTGTTCCTCTGAAGTAGCACAAATGTCTGTTACAGCTCTCTCTTTAACTGGTCCATATTCACTAAAGATGCGAGGCCCTGTTCAAGGTAATGGTGCAAGAGTAAGAAAAATACATCAGTATCATCTGATAATACTGATATTTCCACCAGTTTCTCTTTTGCAATCACCACAATTTGTTGTACAAAGATGTTGTCAGCTTCCTCATGTGAGGTGGCTGTATCTCCCCTGTTGATTACCACACCTCATTGGTTTATTTCAACTGGAGTGTTGTCTCTACCTTTGATTAAAGTGCAAGCTAATAATGTGTGCGTCACTAGTGAAACTTCTTGTCTTAAATGAGTTTTGTACAAATTATGTCATCAATTGTTTCTGAATTTCAGTAACCATCAAGACAACTTTCTATGGAGGTAGCTGTGTACTTCTAGTGAACTGATGCGCTCTGCTTGCTTCTGTAGCTCTGCTACATCTTGTGCCACTCTTTGCGCTGAAGTTTTTGTACCTGTCAAAGACAAGGTATACATTACCTGTTGCAAGCTTGTGTTCAACGCAGACTCTGAAATTGATCACAGAGTCCTTGATGATACTACTTGCTAACCTGTACTACCCAAAGAACTGCAGAACCACCAATGACTGTGCAGGTGTCTTGTGAATATGTCTTACTGACCCCTCTGTCTGCAGCTGCTTCTTTAGGTAGACTTAGCCATGGCAATCTTCAGGTCACCAGAGTCCGTGAACATTGACATTGGTAAAGGATCCAAATCATATGACAAAATATTCTTGATGTCAACCCCTCATGAACTTGCCTGTAGGTCTATCACTCTTTAATAGATAAGATTAGCGTCAAATACCTTTGTTGGACCAACCTGTACATGCTTTGTCACTACTCGTGTCTCTACTATCCTTAGTAGTGTGTCAGAGAAACATATGGGAGAGCTACATTCAAAATTCTTGCATTTCGCGAATTCCAAGTGTGTGCATTTACACTGACTGATGGTGGTGCCACTATCACGGACAACGTTTAGTCTTGCCTCTGGGTGTTTAGTGGGTGCACAGGTCTAGCTTCTTACTGATGGCTTCTCTGTTCATTGCAGAAATCCTTGACTTCATTTCTTCTTTGGGGATCTTTTGTACTTGGGCCTTGTGTACTGTATTTCTGTGACACTCTGGTTTCAGAGTGATCCTAGTGAGGCAACCATGCCTTTTGTCTAGATTCAGGGGGAGGAGGGAGCATACCAACATGCTATACTGCTAATACAGACTTAATTAGCTAGGAGGTACATTTGTTATGTTCCTTATACAAAATATTAGTGTGAAATTTCATTAAAAAAAAGTAGGTAGGTGGGTTAAGGGTGTATGATTGTTGCAGAGCCCTAGAGGAGCAGGGGTCTGCACAGAGAATGGCTGACACCCTGTCTCCTGGCAACTGATGGCCTGGGTCCCTTCTCTGCAAAGGTGCCAATTGAAGAGAACAAAGAGATCAGGTGGTCTCTGGCCCAGGAAAGAGACAAAGGCCAGAGGAGGGCCTGGAAAGTTTCAGTTTAGAGCTGGCTGGGGAAAGAGAGGAAGGCCCAGACCCGGGGTCTGGCCTCCCTGGCCTCAAGATGGACCTGACTGAGGTGTCCTTTTTCTTGTACATACAAGCTCTGTTTTGGACTGTGTTCCTGTCGTCTAATAAACCTCCTGTTTTACTGTCTGGCTGAGAGTCACATCTGACTGCGAAGTTGGAGTGCAGGGCCCTCTGGCTTCCCCAAGAGCCCCGCCGGTGCGGACTTGTTGTGGGAAGCGCATGGCGTAAAGAGGGGATGCTGAATGCTCCGAGGTCAGCCCCAGGAAGGCCGAAGCTGTGTAAGCTTCTTGCCCTGGAGACAATATGCTCACAGAGAGGAGGCCCCCCCAGAGTCCTGACTGGCTTCGTATGGACTAGTTCCAGAGAATTGCCTGGTGACTCCGTGACATCTGGTAATAAGTGCTAATATTTCAAAATGCTCAACAGTGACAAGGTATCATCAGGTAGTTTATTTGAATTTAGGATCTTGAACATTCAGAATGCACGCAACAAAAACAAAAAAAAAACCCCACAACACAACCCTCCACACACAATGAACGCTAAAACAAGGTACTGCTAAAAATTTGCATTTGGCTATCAGAGAGAACCAATGGCTTCAATTCTGAAACTAGTTAATCTCTGGAAATGGACCAGACCATCAGATATGTAGGACATTAGAAAGAAAGCTCACAGGTAAGAAGGAAATTTTCTTCTCACCAGCCCCTCCTTCCTATATCTTGCAACCTGTACTGTGAGATGTGCAAAGCATTACTCACCTTTAGGGTACGAGGAGGATTCAAACTATATACACGGAAGACTGACCCCAGATTACTGCTGTGGCAGCACATTCTGAAGTACCTTTCCCCCACCCCTCAAAAGCTATATTCAAAGAAGAAAGGACATTAACCATGATGACTGTGTAGCTGCCTTTCAAATTTCTTCATATGAAGCACAAGACACTTCTGCCCAAGAGGTAGTTGAACCCTCAGAATGGGCAGTAATGTTACCTGGTGGATTCACTCCAGTTTTTTTCTCCTTTTGACTGACGAGTGATAAGATGAAGACAGCTGTGGGTTTCGGATTAAATCTATCTCAAGTGCACAGAAACACAAGTTGTCCTAACATCCAGTGTATGCCATTCAATCTCTTTTGAAAGCATAGGACTAGGAGGCAAAGCAGAGGCTAAAACAAGCTGGCACCAGTGGTGATCTCAAGTCTCACCAGCTCTGACATCAGATTCACCTGCTGGAATCTCAAAGGGATGAGCCCACCACTTGAGGGACGAAGTGATTGACCTAAGAAGGGTGATTCTCCAATCCCGATTGGTTGCAATTTCTTGCTACTATGGTAAGAGGAAATTTTGGAGCATTCTCAGATAAAATCTGGCCCATTGGAAGGCATCCACACATGAAATTAGCAAACTGAGGAATTGCGTCAGGATTTTTTGTGATATCTGATGACACATGGTGAAGTAAGGAGAGGATCTTCTGTCGTATCTCCTCTGAAGTGAACACCTTTGTGTCCAGGATCACTTCTGAATGCAGAAGTTGCTGAGATGGTTGGAGGGGAGACTCACTGGAGATTATATTCACCAGAAAACGACAGTCTTGTAACAATGTTAATCTCCTCTAGAGCTCAAAAAGCCATTTGAAAGAACAAGGACCAGAAGATATGATCTAAGTAAGGATGAGTGTCTTTGCCCCACACAAGCTGTCAGGAATCAGGCCTGCAGCTGATCCAGTCTACCAGCAACCTATGAGCACAGCTAACCTGTAGTACGCTGCCTGATTGATGGGAAGCGTCAGCAGATCAGTTCTTAAGTCCAGCAGCAGCTACTCAAAGCATTGGCCCACAACTACATTAGTTCCTGTGCCTATTTGTTGCCAGCCTTGCTCCTCCTTATTCCAGCATCAGCCCCTGCACTTCTCCCATCCTGCCTCACTCCAGGTAACCCGGCTCTGAACCTCAGTTCCGATTCCTGACTTCTGTCTTCAGCTCTAATCCTCGACTCTGGCCTCTGACCCTGGAATCCTATTTCTAGCTTCCAACTCTTGCTCAATGCACTGGGCAAGACAGGCCACATCCCCATCTCTAACATCCACCAAGAACAGCGAAGACCACCAGGATCTTTGTGAAGACTCGTGGGGTAATCACTTGCCTGAATGAGAGATCTCTCTATTGAAATGCTTCCCACTGTAACAGAAATTTAGAAATTTTCAGCAGCTCTCCCTAAATGGCATATGTAGGCAGACCTCCCTGAGGTCTAATGCAATCAAGAAATCCCAGGGTAAGAGTCATGATGATAAACTTTAGTGTTTCCATCAATTTGTTGAGGGACTTGAGCTCTAATATGGCTCATTTCCCCCATCCTTCTTTGGGAACAGAGAATATTGAGTAGACTCCACCAAAATCTGTCTCATTGATACCAGCTCTACAGCTCCACTGCATATAAGGTTTTTGATCAGATTCTTTGATCTGGGGGAAGGCTATGAACTTGTCTCTGGGGGACTTGATTGCATAACATTGTGATGGCATAACCCTGTAGAACCATCTAGTACTCACTTATCTAACTAACCCTCGATGGCATAACCCTGTAAAACTGTCTAGTACTCACTTATCTCCCATGTGTGTTCAAATTTCTGAAGCCTTTCCCCCAAATAAGACATCTTCTTGGACATGGGGCTCTTAAACCAGAAATCAACGAGCAGTCTTGAGGATCATCTCGTATAGTCCTATTTTAAATTTCTCTATCTCTTCCAGATCCGTGGATTTCTTATGGGCTAGTAACTGTGAAAGGAAGATGGTAACAAGAGGCAGGAGGTGATGAAACAGAAGAGAGTTTCCTCTCACTAGCGTCTGCTACTGCTTAGTCCACATCCTCATGAAACAACTTGCCCCCATGTACTTGATTGAGCTCACAAGGTGTTTTATTTGTGTTTCTGCTTTCCAGACACTAAGCCAAGTGTGTCTTCATGACACCATATTAGGGGCTCTCTCCATGGTCTCTGATTTAAGGGAAATCCAGAAAACTGCTAGCAAGATCTTGTTCAAGCTCGTTTTCAGTTTTTTTATCTTGAGTCAGGCCTCGTTGGATCATACAGTCTATCCAGGCTAGAATCACCCTGACAAAACAAGAGTCTGCTGCAGATTCCCAAAGGCCTCTAAGTTCTTTCTTAGAAATGACTGGATTTTTTCAGTCTGTTGGCTCTCATGGTAAACTCTCCCTCTCATTCCTTCAGAGAATCTTTGACCAAAGTGGCAGCTGCTACATCTACCTTTGACCAAATGTTTATGAGAACACCTCGATGTGTCTTTTGGGGTGCTTGTCTTTGTTAGGAAACGCCCACCCAAGCCTTGATTACTTCTTCAAATACCAGGTACAGTGGAACACAATTCTCTCTTTGCTTTAGCTGGAAAATATTTCTAAGAGGCTTTCTTGGATTACTCTAGAATTGGTGGCTCCTCAAAAGTCTCAGGCAGCATTTCCAGAGTGGCGAGCACCTTCCATAACACATGATTAAATACCTGTGGAGGGAAAGCCTCTCTTGCAAGTCATCCTCTAATTCTGTTCAGTCTGAGCCAGGTAATTCCCCTTCCTCCAAGGGGATCAAGATGGATGAGGAGAAGAAAGAATTTCACATCTCCCTCTCATTCTCCAATCTCTTCACTTTTTTGATCTTATGAACCTTAAACTTTTCTCTCTCTTTTTTTTTTAATATACTGGTGATGAGCTAGAGGAGGAAGAGTCCCTCTTCTTTGATTTTCCCTTTTATGTAAGTGCCACAGTCCCTGCAAAAGCACCTTCCTTATTGCTTGTAATGGGAGACTCAATGACAGAGTCTGAACTAAGGAGCATTTTGAACCTGCAGACTTCCTTTTTCTTTTCTTGCCTTTTCTGGCAAATGTAGCCACAGGTATTCACCCAGAGGTTCCCTTCAGGCCACAATAATTTTTTTGGGTTGCAGGCAGGATGGCTAAGGCAACATCACATTTTACCCCTTTTCCAAAGAGTCCTGTCATCTCCCGGGTAGAGGCAGGGAGGTTCGGGAGGGGGGCAGATAGAAAAAAATCTCTTCCTCCTTCCAAAGCTGTTTCCTTTGTCAAAAGATGCTTCATTGGCATGTAACCTGCCTATCCATCCCAGACTGAAGTGCAATCACTTCATTATTTCAGAGGGCAATACTGAGGTTGAGAGGGGTGGTAATCCCCATGGAGCTATTAGTGGGGAAGAAGATGAATGGTCACTTGCCCACCCCTCTCCCAACAGTCTGCACTGTGGACAGGAGGAGTTAAACAGATCATCTGCTTAATCACAGGCAGTTGCAGCTCTTCCCCACAGAAGGCTCTGGGTTAGGAGATCTGCCTGTGCTGCCTACTGCATACTAACTCCATAGCCCAATTTTCTGGCTTGGCATAGATCTGGCCCTCACATTGGCTGAGCGGCTTAGGCCCCATAACTGGAGAGCTACATAAGGACCTGGCCCACCCCTGCACCTTCAGGTCGCCGTTTAGTGTGGCTGTAGGATCTTCTTTGCAGCTGGACAATCCGGTCCTAATACTCCTGAACAGGAAAAAGACAGACTTGAGAACATTTGTGACCCTCTCTTTCCCTACCTGCCACAGCCCATGAAAGATGGGGAAAACAAATCTGCTCTGGCAGTAACACACTCTGCAGGACATGGTCTGAGGTGAACCTGGTTCAGAAACCCCCAGCAAACAGAGCATTTAAAAAAAAAAAAGTTTTAGGAGTCTCCAATTAAAAAAAATCTGAATGTGACTATGTCCTATCCTGATAGGCATTGCTATAAAGAGAAGACCACTAGGTCTCCAGTCTTCCCAGAAATAGAGGAAAAAAACTCGGGTTCTCCACAGAAGAGTGGTCTTGGCCACAGGCTAACTGTCAATCTTTGTTCTGACTCCAACCAGCAGGTAGAGGGGCATTCGCCTCACAATACAGACTGTCTGTCAGAGACAGAGGTTGAAAATGGGAATGCTTTGAAGTTGAATCTCCTTTAGGAACCTATTTAGATGTTTCAGGCAGGACTCTGCTTTGTTTGTCCCTGATTTTCTCAGGCTAGAAATAGGATGGGGAACAGGTTGTAATACTCTGATCTGAAGTAGTTGATGGATGATTTCATTCATGTCATGGCCTTTCCAGGATTGATGAAGTTGGGAATGGAACAAAGCTGTTCCTGTAATTCTAGCACAGCTTCACTGGGTACTCCCTCTGGACAACGTCTAGTGACCTCATTTGGTCAAAGATATAGGTAACTTTTGCTGAAAAAGCCTGGCACCAATTGGAGATCTAACACCAGACAGCGCTGGTTGGGAGACCTGCATCTGAGGCCACGGAGGGCAGTTATTCACCCTGCACTTGTTTTAGCTTCCACGTGTAAAGGGGTAAAACAGGAAGAAACACTTCAGACTCCTTAAATTTGCCAAATGACCTGTATTCTTTTCTACAGTGTCTAGCAGGACTGCGAGTTGACTTTTCTGATTACTTTGAATACCCTGTTTTCCGTAAGTTTCCCACTGTATCACTAGGATAGCTGGAAACTGATTTTCCAGAGCATCTGATCCCATGGATCAAAGTCCCATATACCTGCATGAAACAGATTCAAATCCCAATGTCTTTTTCACCCCACAGGGAGAAGCCCTTAGGCTGTGAGATTTTTATGTTGAGGGGAACCAAACGTGCAACACTTGTCTCTCCATATTTGCATTGCTTGTGAAAGCCTGTGGAGACTCTTTGGTATCAGATCACAGTTCATATTTATTTTTGTTGTTCTGGTGCCACTTGAGAAAGTGTGCGCCCAAAGGAGAGCTCGGACATGAAAGCCTGCCTGCATCTGGCTGCCTGTGAAGGCCACTCTTTCTAGTGAAAATCTCCCCCCCACTTAGAAACAATGAGTTCCTGACCACCAGGGAAAATAGCAACATTCTTCCTTCAATAGCAATACCAGGCAGACACTGCAGGGATTCCATCTCACTGCCATGGGCAGTAAGAAGGAACTGAGGGATGGTTGGATCTGCACCACTCTTTATGCCCTCAGGTGGGGGGTGAAGATGCATAAGGACATCTAAAATGCAGGTGAGACCCCCCCAATGGACACAGTGGTCAAAAAAAATCTGAATTCTGCATGCATGGGGCATATGCACACCATAAGTGGAATCCATGTGAACAATTACTCAAAGATGAACTGGAAGGAACTTCAGCAGGCGGCGCATTCCCCTGCTGCCAGTGATGGCCATGTTTGGTTCTGCCCCCAAACAACAAACAGGCTGAAGTACCCATTGTAACAGTTCTGTGGAGCTTAGAACAAAGGAGGAAGTGCCTCAACAGCAGTTTTACATAAATGGCACAATTTACCTTACATTAAGAAGAAAAACTAGAACACAGCAAGTAGATGTGAACCCATATGAAGTAGGGATTGTTTATACAGCTTATCCCACCCACATCACCTAAACTGCTCCACAAGTCTAATGTGCATAAAGGGCTTTTGTGCAACGTTGCACCTCAGACTAACTTCTCTTGGTAGGTCTACTATGTTGTCAATATGTATGACTGTCCGCAGCCCATAAGGATATTCTCTCCGGCACAGTCCACACAAGTCTGGTTTTTGCTCTGAAATTTTTTCAGACAACGCTTAGCTACGATCACGTGAGTCATTCAAAACAGATTAAAACTGAAATCTTCATCTCAATATACTGTATAAGAGACTTGAAGGACTTTGGTATTATAGTTACAAATTAAAAAATACACACTAGCAATGTTCAGAAGGTAAAAGTTAACTGCATCTTGAGGCATGCTTTCAACCCTCACGGATGCTCTCACTAGTATTTCCTCCGGCTTAGTTTTACATATAAAGCAAGTCCTAAGCATGCCATATTAAAGTAATGTGTATTACCCAACAAGGGCACTATTACTTACTGGGTCCAAATGTAAGACTTCATAAGGGTTGTATTCTTGATATTCTCTGTCTGTTTTTGAAACTTTGTATGCAAGAAACAGAAACAGCGCCCATCCAGCAAGAAGAATTGCTTTCCTGTTTAGAAAGAATATGAAGGGTAAAATAAAATACACACAATCCTCCTTACTTCTAACATAACACTGTACAGGTAATTTGTGAGGCTAATTTATATAAAAAAAACTTAAGGACCCCACATTAAATAATGAGATCCAAAAAACCAGTTTTAGAACAAATACCCTTGGTGATAAAATGGTTTCGTCTGTTGAATGACTGGGCTTTTTTATTGCTGTTTACATAGACAAGCAAAACAGTGAGTTTCTACACTTCCACACCCTCTACCTTCACAAATCAAAAAATCTCCTTCAACAAACAAAACAGACTAACAAACAAGAAAGTCCCTGTTCCTCATTTACATAGAATATTTTGCACCTAATAATGGATACAAGTTCTGCTTTTTAAAAAAAAAAGCAAAATACAGAAAAAAGGAATAAAACTGAACAGCTGGGAAGTGAAAGGGAGGAGAGAGGAGGAGATGTGAGAAAGCGTAACAAATAGTGGGGGATAAAAACACAGGCATTACATTTAAGCGAGAAAAACATTTGAACATCTTTCTATGTATTGTATTTAACTGGACATCAATAGTATTGGTAATTTGAGGAAAGGGTCAACAGAATTCTGCTCCATTATTGATAAGATCCAGGAGAAATTGTTGATTACTGTTGCGGTCTACTAGGTTAACTGAACAGGAATTTAAGAAGCTGTAACATGAGTGGCTTCTCTCTGAATTTCAAGCCCTATTAGATATTAATAATTAACAAATTTTCATTACGCAATTGTAGCAGATTCTAATAGTCCCTTTCTTTAAAAAGTTATGAAACCTATTACTTTATTATAGAACTAGTTCCAGATGCTTTAATTAAAACTTTAAATTTATGTAAAAAAAAATACAAAATACAGTAGTAATTTAAATGAGAAGTTACCCAAATGAAATATACTTACTTTATTGTAGGAATTATGTTTTGTTGTGGTTTTAATAACCGCAAACGATACCACAGACATCTTCCATATACTTTTCTTATATTTTTTAATCGAATTTGCTCTGCAAAAAAAATTTAAATGGCTAGTTAAAATTTAATTAAAATTTACATCAAATGCAAAGTGACAAGTGAGCTGTTATCTTGGGGTTTGCAGTGCAATTCCAGTTTGAGACTTGAAAGAGCTTCATAATCAAAAAAAGCAGTGAGTGAATTACAGATTTGTTTCCTAGGCATTTAAATGGTACCAAATTTGTAAGTAACGGTTTAACTTGGATTGCTCTACACTACCTACTACAGGAATCAATTCTCTTTTTTCTGTGCATCTTGAAACAAGAATCACTGCTGAAACAAAGTCAGGAGATGTAGCTTGTCTATTCCATGCCCTACTAGTCTCACATGTGCAGTTTTAAAGCTAGTTAACTCCAGCAAATGATCTCCCCCTTTGATATCAGCTGCAGTATGCAGGGGCAGAAAAAGAAGATAGAATATGAAATGGATCTTGGAATACAACTGGGGAGTGTGAATTGGGGACATTTTTTGAGCAAGGCACTGGAAGAACTAAAAACCTTCAAATACTGTTACGCTCTTCCTCTTTGTAACACCCACTTTGAGAGTTTATTTTTAGTTAGACTGTAGCTCTTTGGGGGCAGAGACGTATCTACCGAAATGTAGAACCCTGCATGGATACAAAATTTGTATCCGCATCTGATCCGCAAACAGTCTGTGGTTATAAAGCAGATTTCTGCAGATTTGCAGGACTCTACCTATATGTTTGAACAGCATCTCATACGAGGTCCCAGTTCTGACAGGATGTTTGGCAAATATAATAAATAGCAAAGAATGAGGAGGCTAGCCACCGAGAGGTTTCTTCCCCAAACATTTCAAAGTGGGTGGGGCAAATTTTTAGTACAAAATTTCCCCAAGAGTGGGAGCAGTCTGTCTATATTTAAAGAGCTTTAATTATATTTTGGTATTACCTGGGATCAAGCTAGTGGTGAGAGAGGTTTCAGGAAAAGAAGTACACTGTGATGGAAAGTGAAGACAGTTTATGGAACCCTATAATGGATTTGATGGGAAGAGAATCCCACCAATTGTGAGAAGCATAACTTATATGGCTGTATAGACCTTCTATAGGATTAATTTTATATTATAAATGGGCTTCTTGATTAGTTTTAAAGTAACTTTTCTCTATCATGATGTAGATTTCATAAGAAACTAAAATTGCTTTATCTGCAAGAATAAGAGCATTTGTCTACACTTAGATTAGCAGAGAAGAAAGTGGAGATGATGAAATTTGTCATGTTTTAATTAATTTTATTTTTGCTAATAAATTAATATAGAGTGACTGGTTTTGTTAAGCTAAAGTTTTTCCTATTAGTTATTTTTATAGGGGTTTGATCTGAATTTTCCCTAAACTATTGACACAGTATCATCTTAAGACTTTTCATCCAAATAAGACCATGTCAGCCTCCTCAAAAGAGGTTTTACGTATCTGGATTTCTGATTTTTGCAGGATCACAGACCAAGAGTCACTGTGATATGGAAAACGTGTTTGTTTGTTTTTAATTTCTGGCTTAGAGGGACTTTTCCAACATTGATGCTTGCTAACAATGGCCTCACATCTTACTGGCCCAAAAGCCTTGGATGGAACAAGCAAAATTCATCAATCATATGAATCAAAAGGTAACACTGAGAATCCTTGCCTTTTGATCAACAAGAAAACTGAAGACTGAAGCTCCAGAATTTCCAAGAGTGATCACCTTGGGGAGAGGAAGCCTCAACATCCACAAGCCATTCCAGCCTCTGACCAGTCTCTCCCTGCACCAGAGGCAGCCCACTAGTGGGAAACATTGTGCCAGCAGAACATCACTGTATTAATTGCCATTCCAACTCCTACTCTACAAGCGTCTAGCAGGCTGCACGCAAATGCTGAAAAGTTCATGAACTCCTTGTGAAAACAAGTGTCTTATTTTTCCAGTTTCTATATTTTACTCTGGGTTGTTTTGTTTTTTTTATTAACTGGGAGATGTACCAGCCTTTTTATTTTTAGGGTGTGAAAGTAAGTGTAGCTGTGTGCACACATCTGGTATGAGCATCCATACAACAAGCCCAGGGAAGGCATCTGAAAGGAGTTCCTCAGGTTTAAACGGTCCTAAATACTGTCTCAAAGACACTCATTAGAGTGTGTTCTGTGTTTAAAGGTCCCGAGACACTTGAGATTATCGTCTCTAATTTCTGGTAAATAGGAAGTTTAACAGAACTCTTGATAGACAAATGTTGAAGTCCATATTGTAATATCTCCTTTGAGGGATATGGAGGAGAGGAAAGTGTCAGACTTTAATTCCTATGTGGTGGCTACGAAGGAAATTTTAATACTGGTTTCAGTATTAAGATATTTAATTGGCTTCAAATTATAGATTTGATTGACTATGGTAAAATTCTTTAGTTAGGATTTATACCCAAATGGACAGCCATGTTCTATACTCCTTAAAATGTACAATGATTAATTATTTTTGGTATTAATTTAATGATGTAACTCCAATCCATTACTGAGATTAACTTGTGTGATATGATCTGAATTTGATCTGATAGTTTTATTTTTAGTTTATCATCTTAACTTTGATATGTTTTCTAGATTTTGTTTTAATAAAAGTTTTGGCACCCACTGTGGAGGCAACATACTCCACCACTCACTACCTCTTATTTCCCCCTGGTTCAGTAAAGGTATCCTCCCCTCCACAGCATAACGAAAAATCCCTACACTGTCTCACTCATGATATACTGCAGTCCTCAGTATTTCCATACTGTTTTTCAGCATGTAATAGCTTCAGCTTTGTAAATTCTGCACAGTGCAAGAAAGAAGTCCGGCATACAGAGCTGGACAAGTGGGAGCCCTTCTTGAGGGAGAAAAGTGGTGCAGGAGATTGACAGCTGTCAGAGCTATGCTTCAGGTTGCTAAGCAAGGACCATGTGATGATTTGTCCCATCATTTCATGGCTACTCAAAGCCTGTAAGAAACATTTCACAATCTCCTGTGTAGCAGGTGTAAGTTTACATGAGAATACTTCTCCTTGATGCTACACTAGTTTTGTGAGGGCAATAGAACTCAATTATCTACACAGAGTTTCATGAGTACCTGGCCAAAAAAACCAAACAAAACCAAACAAAAAACCCCCACACTGTTAGTATGCAAAGAATGGCTCTCCCTATCCCTATGCACTTTGGCATTGTGAAACATTGTGAAAGCATCAGCACAGGGGTGCCAAGTATTCACTTTTGTGCGCAAAGGTTTTCTGACAATAGCGTCCTAAGCCTAATCACATCAAGACACCCTGCAACATTTCCACGGAAGGTTTTTTGTGGGGTTCATGTCATCTGATTCAAGTACTGCACTGCCTGTGAGCCCATTTCTATAAGGCAACCTTTTCTCCTCTCTTGGCAGTTATACAGTCAACCAGATCCCTGCAAGTCACTTTTCTCTACAACGCTTGCACTGTAGCTTTGCTTCCTGGAGTTCTGAAGGAAACATCCTACTGTAACAACCCCCAGAGGGATCTGACAAGACAAAAGAAGGTCTCCACAGATCAGAAGGGCTGCAGAGGGAGACATCTTTTTTTGCCACGACCTGGGTCTCGAGAAGGCTCCTCCAACGGCCATATAAACAGACTATGATGCAGAGGTACAGAAGGCTATGTGGATGCCTAAGTCTACCTCATGGAAGTCGGTGGTAAAAGGTACTGCAACTCAAACACACAACTCAGATTACAGCTTTATCTACTACAGCAACCAACAGAACTAATCAATTATGCCAGTCCATCCTTGACTAGCAGACCCCCCCTTAACCCACTTGAAGGAGACCTCACACCCTCCCTGTGTGAACAGACACAAAGGCCCTCAAGAGCCAACACATTCCTATGAAGGAGCTGTCTCTATGGAACACCTCATTACCACCTGCTGTACCAAAAGTACTTTCCCAATCCTTTTGAAGTCTAAGGCAAACAAAGCCTTTGTCACATGGTAACACAGCTAAAGGCCAATCCTAGATATGGGCCAGACACTGTCCCTAACTGCTCAAGGCATCCCCCTCTCCCACTTTTATGAGTGTCTGCAGGGTGTAGTAGAGAGGAGAAAGCCAATGGTGAAGTGACCCATCACTGGCATCAGAAACTGTTCCCTATTCATTGTCATGGTATATACCAAGTTCTTAATCTCTTTATCTTCTGAGGAACCCCTTGACTAATGGACTCTTACTTTCTGAAGTAAACTTTACATGAACCATACATTACCTTGCAGCATATTGGAAGCTAACAATTCACACATGGATTTACTAGTTATGAAATAGCTTAGCATCTTCTGGTAAAGCTGTTTCATGCCAAACTGAAAAAATACCTTCTTTCATTGTTTACTTTATATTTATGCCCAGCAGTCACTCCCAGATGCCTACAAACAGCAGACTTGAACACACAGTCAATGAGAACGGCTGGGGTTTATGCTGTATCCCTCAGCTACTCTGGGACTTGGCCAGATATGCTTCTACAGATTCTTTTCCATCCCAATATTGCTTAAAGGGATGGCAGATTGAGATAAATCCTGAATGGCTGAGGTCAGTTTGGGCATGATTAGAGGCTTAATTTGAGCCCATGGTGTGCACACACACAAAAATCTTAAAACAAGGTGATTTTGTAGACAACTTGGTTTTAGGGTTGGGGGGGGGGCAGAGAGAGGAGGTTGGTTGTTTTAATGGTGTCTCTCTCTCTCTCAGAGAACCCTTACCCAAATGATGCCAAATTTTGACCACTAGTCTTATCTCCACAGTCCTATGAGGCACAGCAAATTTCAAGATAATTCAGGAAAGTAAGTGGAGTTTAGAGCCCTTAGGACAGCCATATTTTAAAACATCAAGCAATGCTCAAACTATAGCAGAGCAGCAGCGTGACTATGGAAGTGGCCATTGAACATGCTACTGTATCAGAAGCATCTAATGCAGCCTGTAGCGACATCTGGGAGACTAACTATCCTTCAGATACAATGAATTTAAGCTCTTCACTATGTTCTTGTGGGAGAATCTCTATAAATCGTGACAAAAATGGGAAAAAGGTTTAGAAAACCTGATCTGTGAGGAAAGATTAAAAAAACTGGGCATGTTTAGTCTTAAGAAAAGACCACCGAAGGAGGGACCTACGCTAAGAGCTGTAATAAAGCAGATGGTGATCAACTGTTCTCCCTGTCCACTGAAAGTAGGACAAATAGTAATGGGGTTAATCTTTAGCAAGGGAGATTTAAGTTAGATATTTGGAAAATATTTAACTAGAAGGGTAGTTAAGCGCTGGAACATGCTTCAGAGGGAGGTTGTGTAATCCCCAGCAATGGAGAATTTAAGATCAGGTTGGACAACACCAGTCAAGGATGGTGTAAGTGTATTTGGTCCTGCCTCAGCATAGGAGGGCTAGATTATATGACCTCTTGAGGTCCCTTTCCAGCCCTACATGTCCAGGATTCTATGATAAATAGGGATGGATAGCAGGGCAGGTGAAAGAGGTTGAGGGCTCATAAGAAAGCTATGGCACCCCCAGCTCTGCCACTTCCCCCAAGTGCCCTGCAGCCTCAGCTCTGCCAGCACCCCACACAACCCCCTGCAGCCTCCAGCTCTGCCAGTGCACTGCAACTATCCGAAACTCCCAGCTCTGCCAACCTTCCTGCACACAGCTATTCTCCTGTACCATAGTTTTCCTTTGCTCCAGCCATTGGATGCATGTCAGATTATAAAAGGGTGAAGTAACAGCAACAGAAACATCTGCACACCAGGGAGCGAAGACTTCAGGGAGATGCATTCCCTGCTTGTGGTGGGAAGGCCCACTTACAGCTTGGAGTGGGGAAGGCACACACTGAATGGGTTGAGGCATGATGTGCTGGAGCAGGGTGCGTGGGGCCCAGCTGATGGGGGTGGCTAGCTCAGTACACAAATTGCAGGACGTGATATGTACAACTGCCTAAATAACCAACTCCTAACGTATCTTCTCCTGTTAAAAGAAACTAATAAATTCAATGGCAAAACACATTATCAGAGTTGCTGCTTGGTGGTACATCACCACCTTGCAGAATACCGAATTGAGCAAAACTTAAGCTTCTAAAAACCAGGACATGCACAGTTAAGGTTGCCCATGCAACTTTAACTCTACTGTCTTTCAGCAATGTGTCATATGCCCTATTAACACACATACCTTTATTCTGCCAACTCCACAGTTGCTTAAACGTGCAAGCTCTTCACCTTGTTTTACAACCCCTGCAAGATTTCACTTAACACTACTAAATAGCAAAAAGGAATAAACACAGTTGCCCACACCATGTCCCCTCTGTTCCATGGAACTGGCAGTAGCCAATGGCAATTATTTGGATACACTCCAGGTACAAGTCAGTGTATTGGCTGTTAAGTGCTCCTACACTAATAGGTGGAGACAGTAGTTGGGCCTGCTTGGTAAAGGTGTGTTAGTAATATGAGGCCATGTGTGGGATTTATTGTGATATGTGACAGAGCTGTGATTATGATTGAGGATAGCTATACTTTCACACACACACCCGATGCATGTGAACAAAGGGAAGAGCTGCATGTGTACCTTCAGGATGCAGAATGCATCACTTCAGTGAAGAATTGTGTACATTATGTAACAGGGTGTGACAGATATGGCAATTTCCTGCAATATCCTTGCAAAACCTTAAACATAATCCAGTAAGTATCTTTAGAGTTTATTGTATTAATTAAAAGGTTACATATTACTGTAGGCTGGGACTGCATGTAACCTCCCTAAGAGGGAGATGGGATGTGAACCCTGGGAAGCATATGAACTTCAAAGGACTGTACTGAACAACAGGCCAGGAGAGAACAGATATTCGGGACAAACAGTATCAAGTATTTACCTGAGGAATCTCTAGAGAATGCAAATTCCCACCTCCGGTTATGCAAAACTCCTCCTTTTGAAGCTATGCCCTGAGGAAGGGACCATTGTTTATTGATTACTTGTTCCCAGACCCTGAAGATCAAAGGCCCAAACTGTATAGAAGAAAAACTAACCTATGCATGGGTGTACTTGTTCTGAATTAAAGCTGTTAAGAACTTGTAACCACAGAAAAAACCCTTTGTGGGGTTTTGAAGGCCTGACTCCTGCCAGAGCCCTCCTGGAGCTGAGGAGAGGAAAGGCGTGCTTTCTGGTAAGTTTATTAGCATGCGTGTAGGTTGTTTTCAACTTAAGAATATATGCTTGTTTAGGCCTGGTCTGCACTAAAACATTAAATCAGCTTAACTACATTCAGGGGTGTGAAAAATCCACATGCCTGAGTGACATAGTTAAGCCAACCTCGCCCCCCAGCATAAACAGAGCCAGGTAGATGGAACAATTATTCCATCAACCTAGCTACCCCTCTCAGGGAGGTGGATTACCTACACCAACAGGAAAACCCCTCCCTTCCGGGTAGGTAGTGTCTACACAAGGTGTTCTCAAACTTCATTGCACCACGACCTCCTTCTGACAACAAAGACTACTATATGACCCGAGGGGGGGGGGGCAAAGTTGAAGTCTGCCCAACCCCCACTGCCCCAGGCAGGAAGGCCAAAGCCCAAGGGCTTCAGCCCAAGATAGGGGGCCTATGACCTAAGCGCTGACACCCAGGGCTGAAGCTGTCGGGTTCAGGCTTCAGCCCTGAGCCCCAACAAGTCTAACGCCAGCCCAGTTTGAGAACCACTGGTCAACACTGAAGGGCTAGAGCAGCACAGCTGTAGCATTTTAAGTATAGACATCTGCTTAGAAAAGGCTGCGTGATAACTTACAGAACCGTGAGCAATTACTGTTTATCATAGGTGCCAACTCCGTGGGTACTCCAGGAAAAAATTTAGTGGGTGCTTAGCACCCACCAGCTCCCCGCCCCCCTATCCAGTGTCTCCCATTCACTGGTGGCCTCGCCGATCAGCTCCTCCCCCGTCCCTCCCAGCACATCCCTCCCACCACAATCAGCTGTTTCACAGAGTGCAGGAGGCATTGGAAGGGAATGGGGAGGAAATGTGCAGGAGAGGCAGGGTGGGGGCTTGGGTGAAGGGGTGGGGCGGGGACTTGAGCACCCCTGGGGCCCGGAGGAAGCCAGCGCCTGTGCTGTTTATAGCCTGTGAGGAAAAAGCAAAGCACAGACACTGGCCTGTTTAGACAGCCTGATTTACTGGGAACACCACAAATGTAGTCAGGGAACTATGCAGCCTGGAAAAACCCTGGTCGGGGGGACGGGGACGGGACACAATGACAGACACAGGCTCTGTCCAGGAGAGGTGACATATGGGAGCCAAAAGCCTAAAAGTGGGTGCCCTTGGTGGACCAGGGAGGGAAAAATACATGTGCAGTTTCCCTGAACTGTGACACATGAGTTTTATAATAAAGTGTATTGTCAGTAGCAAGAGGGGATATGAGAGCAGTCCACGCATTTATTATCTGCGATGCACTCCAGGTAAAGTGCATGTGTTTGAAATCAGGTGTAGCTGCACAGAACTGTGGAGGCAGAAGTTATCTCTGCTTGGTTGAGGTGTGTGAGAGATCTGTGGATTAATTTAAGGTGTGAATACTGTGATTGTGATATGAAGAGATCTAGGTATTCTCCTCAATTTTCCTATGGGGAAACAAAGTAAGTGACCTGTGTGACAGTTTGGGGAATATGTCTGTGTCCAGTCACGAATTCCATTTGGTTTTATGCTATTTGTACTTATAACAATGATAGTGAATTAAATCATAATCTGGAAGTAGTAAACTGACATGTAGCAAGGTAATATGCTGGAAAGACAAGACAAGGCCACCAAGGAACATTGAATCAACAATGAATAGTTCTACTCGGTTGGTGTTCTGTGTCTGAAAAGTGCCTGGCACAACAGGGTCCTGGTCCCTGTCTAGGGCCCCTCGGCACTACAGTAATACATAAATACAAACAAATAGCACTGCCTTCTGACAGAACCATTAACTCTGGGGGGAGGGATAGCTCAGTGGTTTGAGCATTGGCCTGCTAAACCCAGGGTTGTGAGTTCAATCCTTGAGGGGGCCATTTAGGGATTGGGGCAAAAATTTGGGGATTGGTCCTGCTTTGAGCAGGAGGTTGGACTAGATGACCTCCTGAGGTCCCTTCCAACCCTGATATTCTATGATTCTAGGAATCCTCTATGCCCAGAAACCCACACGTTCCTTTCTTTTAAAAGTCTAAGTTCTTTGCTTTAAAATTGTCACATGGTCCCCAAAAGACCGAACTATAAACCAGAATGCTTGCAGGGATGGGAGAATCATAGAATCATAGAATATAAGGGTTGGAAGGGACCCCAGAAGGTCATCTAGTCCAACCCCCTGCTCAAAGCAGGACCAATTCCCAGTTAAATCATCCCAGCCAGGGCTTTGTCAAGCCTGACCTTAAAAACCTCTAAGGAAGGAGATTCTACCACCTCCCTAGGTAACGCATTCCAGTGTTTCACCACCCTCATAGTGAAAAAGTTTTTCCTAATATCCAATCTAAACCTCCCCCACTGTAACTTGAGACCATTACTCCTCGTTCTGTCATCTGATACCATTGAGAACAGTCTAGAGCCATCCTCTTTGGAACCCCCTTTCAGGTAGTTGAAAACAGCTATCAAATCCCCCCTCATTCTTCTCTTCTGCAGGCTAAACAATCCCAGCTCCCTCAGCCTCTCCTCATAACTCATATGTTCCAGACCCCTAATCATTTTTGTTGCCCTTCGCTGGACTCTCTCCAATTTATCCACATCCTTCTTGAAGTGTGGGGCCCAAAACTGGACACAGTACTCCAGATGAGGCCTCACCAATGTCGAATAGAGGGGAACGATCACGTCCCTCGATCTGCTCGCTATGCCCCTACTTATACATCCCAAAATGCCATTGGCCTTCTTGGCAACAAGGGCACACTGCTGACTCATATCCAGCTTCTCGTCCACTGTCACCCCTAGGTCCTTTTCCGCAGAACTGCTGCCTAGCCATTCGGTCCCTAGTCTGTAGCTGTGCATTGGGTTCTTCCGTCCTAAGTGCAGGACCCTGCACTTATCCTTATTGAACCTCATCAGATTTCTTTTGGCCCAATCCTCCAATTTGTCTAGGTCCTTCTGTATCCTATCCCTCCCCTCCAGCGTATCTACCACTCCTCCCAGTTTAGTATCATCCGCAAATTTGCTGAGAGTGCAATCCACACCATCCTCCAGATCATTTATGAAGATATTGAACAAAACCGGCCCCAGGACCGACCCTTGGGGCACACCACTTGATACCGGCTGCCAACTAGACATGGAGCCATTGATCACTACCCGTTGAGCCCGACAATCTAGCCAGCTTTCTACCCACCTTGTAGTGCATTCATCCAGCCCATACTTCCTTAACTTGCTGACAAGAATACTGTGGGAGACCGTGTCAAAAGCTTTGCTAAAGTCAAGAAACAATACATCCACTGCTTTCCCTTCATCCACAGAACCAGTAATCTCATCATAGAAGGCGATTAGATTAGTCAGGCATGACCTTCCCTTGGTGAATCCATGCTGGCTGTTCCTGATCACTTTCCTCTCATGCAAGTGCTTCAGGATTGATTCTTTGAGGACCTGCTCCATGATTTTTCCAGGGACTGAAGTGAGGCTGACTGGCCTGTAGTTCCCAGGATCCTCCTTCTTCCCTTTTTTAAAGATTGGCACTACATTAGCCTTTTTCCAGTCATCCGGGACTTCCCCGGTTCGCCACGAGTTTTCAAAGATAATGGCCAATGGCTCTGCAATCACAGCCGCCAGTTCCTTCAGCACTCTCGGATGCAACTCGTCCGGCCCCATGGACTTGTGCACGTCCAGCTTTTCTAAAAAGTCCCTAACCACCTCTATCTCCACAGAGGGCTGGCCATCTCTTCTCCCATCCAGATGGGAGAGCATGCATTAGCTACTGGGGAGGCTTAGGAGTATCAACACTGGCCTCAGGGCCCTGTGTTCATGATGGGTTCTGCAGCCAAATGAGGGACGCCAGACAGGGAGTCTGCACCCTGAGAGTGTGCCTGGGTGGTCAGGACTAGAGAATGTCTGGATGCTGCTCAAACCTAGTTGGTTTGGAAGTATATGGGATCCAAAAGTTGGATCCAATACAATACTCGTGATAGTCCACTTGGGGGACTCAAGCCAGAGCTCTAACAATTTGCACAAGGCCACAACGGAAGTCTGAATGCATCAGTTCCTTCTCCAGGCAGTACATTTATGCCTCCTTCAAATTCTTCATTTTATGTAAGAGGAGTTCTTATTGGTCATGATCATGTCAAAATGCCACATCATGTACTTAAGTCTAAATATCTCTTCTTCCACACTACTGATTACTTCGCCTAGTTTTGAATACTTGAACCAACCAGATTCAGGGTTGGTCTACACTGGCAAGTTTTGTCAATGAAACTAATGTTGACAAGGGAAAAAAAACCTGACAAAAGCAAAGTCGCCAAAGTGTGTCTACATTTGCTCCCACGGTCAACAGATCGCGTCCACATTTGTCGACAGTGAGAGCAATGGACTCTGGGTATGTATCCCACAGTGCCTGGCAACAACATCCGTCACTAGGCATTGTGGGAATACGGAAACAGAGCACAGCGCATCCTGGGATGTGCAAAATGTACCATCATGAACCACTCTGTCCGCCACCCCTCCAATGGTTTCTGGCTTTCTTTTGCGCCGTTTTTCCAACTGTCATTCTTTTGTAGCGCACGCCAGCATCTGCGGTGAGAGAGGATGGATCCCACACTTCTCTCTTATGTGCTGTTAGCTGTCATGAGGACATCACGCATGGCAGCACAGTTACTCGCAGAGTTACTCACAAAGTTAGCAGAGGATGAATCGCAGGCACCCAAGTGTGATATGGACAGCAGCAACTTATCAGTGCTTTGTGCATTCACAGAGCAGCTGCATACAATACCTTGCAGTGTGTACGCTATCACTGTTTTGTCGCCAAAAGCCATTTTTATCGCCAAAAGCCTTTTTTGGCAAAAAACCTTGCAAGTGTAGACAAGCCCTCAGTATTTTTTTTATTTTAAGATTGAATTCTCATGCCCATCAGATGTTTATTAGATTATAAAACACTGCGATGAGTAATTTTCTGTGCAAAGGAAGTTTTAAATAAAGGAGATAATTTCATTACAGCATTCTTCCTTAGCACCAATCTTCAAATGAATAAATGCTTAACTGGTAGTGCAGGCACACAAATCCTTTTATGTTTTAGCAGGAATGAAAGTATCACCCTATCTTCAAGAACTACTCCTAATATACATGTAAGAATTAAAAGAATCCCTTTTCAGCAAGCAAATTTAAAGTAGTTAAGCTTTAAAGCCTCTGAAGGAAAAGCTGTAGACACTAATTAAAAGTGCTAATTTTGTGCAACTCTTAGCATGAGGTGTCAGTTTTTGGAAGAAGAGGTGGGAAGAATGATCATTTTCAGCTATGTGACCCCCCCCCCCCATCTGTCTAGAACTCTCCCTTTATCCCTCCAAATCATCCATTTTTAAATTCC
Organism: Caretta caretta; assembly: GCF_965140235.1. Classification (NCBI taxonomy): domain Eukaryota; kingdom Metazoa; phylum Chordata; order Testudines; family Cheloniidae; genus Caretta; species Caretta caretta. Next base: position 83,329,442 of record NC_134208.1, read on the forward strand.
ACCATAAGCCTCAGTTTTCACTTTATTAGCTCTGATCCTCACTGAATACTTATTTGTGATAACTGCATGAGCTATACTTTGTGTTAAAAGGAGCTATTAATGTAGTAATGCCATTTTAAGTTACTTCAGAGAGATTCAAGCAGCACAGACTTCTTGAAATTTACAATGGAAGTTTTGCTTGCAGACCCCCTTTCTGAGGATCTGATCTCTTTGCTTTGTGCTCAGAAGTTTCTACCTTCCATCGAGAGATAGTGACAAGTGGCTGATACTGAAATGGTTTCTAACATAGGTCAGGGGGTGGTCCTCATAATGCAATAAGCCATTTTGCTCCTCTACGCACTATGCATCTCCTTCATTTGACATTAGCGTCTGCCAACCCACACTGAGACAAGAATTTAAAACCTACTCTTGAACATGCATTTCTTCTACAGAAACTTAAAATGTTCTAAATAAGTCATATTTTAACCTACTCTTACAAATAGAAAACATTACAACACCTGAAATAAACAAAAAACCTCTAGTTTTCAGTTTGCTTTGTGCCTTTGACAGCACAGCACATTTAGTCCATTTTGCGGTCTGGCACACTAGAATTTCATGGCTTGTGCAATGCCCTGAGGAAGCACACCACCACATTCTTCTCCAGGCCTTCACAAAAAGGTGGTTAACAGGAGGAGCGGCAAAGCCAATCTGAGTTTGGGGACAGGTAAGTGTCTCTTTTCCCAGACTCTTACACAACTTGGGGAGGAAGACTGGCACAGCCCCCTTTCAACTCTGGACACTTCAAGGGTGCCTGGAAGTAATTCATGGGGCAGTCCATGGGTCCCCTTCATCTTCACCATTCAGAACCTTCCACAGGCTCAGATAGAACCCTGGCTGCTTTAAGCTCTTTTGCAGGACATGGGAAAAGCAGAAGAGGCTATGTGCCAGGAAAACAAAGGTAAGTGACCCCTCCACCCCACACCCCTTTGTGGGACTGTGGAGAATAAGATAATAGCAGTGGCATAGGCCAACCTCCTTGAAAGGGGGTGGGACAAGAAAGGTGAAGTACAACTGTAGCAGAAAGCAGCTCTATCCTGTGCCCAAGAGCCCCTCCAAGTAACCAGGTTGCTCAGAGTGCCACTGAACTGCACCAGGATCAGGATTGGTCTGCAGACAGATACTAATGCACGTACATAGATGTGGCCAGTGCTCCCATACATGCTTTCCTGATGCAGTGCTCATGCATGCTCCCCTTTCTGTGTGAGCGCATGCCCGGTATTTTAAAACCGGAGGCTGTAGTGTAAACATACTCACAAAAACATTATGTACATCAGACTGGCAAATCCCAATCACCTGCTCAGTACTGAGCAACATAAAGCACTTCCTAGACCAGCATTTCTCAAATGCAGCCACCACAGGCTTTTCTTGTGGCCACAGCCTCCTCAGTGGTGATTGAGGGCAGGGGCGTGGCGGGGAGCACCTTGTGTTTCTATTCTGTTTAGGTCCAGTAAAGAATACAGACAACTGTACATTATTTTTATGATTGAGTCTGCATAAAGCCCTACATAAATAAATTATACTGATTTGGACATGTATATGTGCATATTTATTTGTTTTTCCTAACGTATTTTAGGAAAAAGCATCAGAGCAGCCACCAGCAAGAGTTGGTGGCCACACTCTGAGGCCACCAAAGTTTTTGTTGTGAGAACCCCGGGACACAGTGTTTTCTCTGCAGCTCTTCTCAAATGGGAGCACAAGATCAGATCAGGGAATTTAATGCAGGTTTTCCACATGAAGACAGAGCAATGTATACACTTTTTCTAATAAGAACTAACAGTTTTATTTAAAATTTTTGATGTTGGTAGCCCCTGAACTATCAGTGCTATGAGCCATTTTTCACCAGTGGATTAACAAAAAATATGTAAAACTTGCAAAATCTAAGTTTCCTGAATTCCTGATAGCAGGTGTCCCCATTTTCTGCTCCTGTTTGCCCCCATCCAACACTTATGCACAGAGACACATAAATGAGGGTGGTAAAATAAAGATGGCATTCATCTGTTTATTTGGAAGCAACACGGTCCAGTGGATGGGGCACAGATCGAGGAATTAGATCCAAGTTTTTTTCTCCACCACTAATTTACAGTATGGTCTTGAATAAGGTTTTAACCTTAACCTTGTACGCCTCAGTTCCACATCACTAAGGGGATAATACTCATCTACTTCACTAGTGCTTTGAGACCTACAGAAAAAAATGCTATATAAAGAAAGTTACTGGTAAGTAACCTAACAACACTCAAAGAAACTCTGCATATTTCAATTTTTGGGCTGGAACCAACGGAAGAAGCCGAAGCAGTGGCACTTTCTGTGCACTTTTATAACCTCTGCCGTCTCTTGACGCCAGACATTAGGAGCTCTTATGGAGGCACTGTCAAAGGAGGGTGCGGCTTTCCACTAGGTTGGGAACCTCAGCAACACAAGGTGGTGCAACAAACAACTGGGAGTATTTAGAGGCCCTTCTGAGAAGAATCTATTGTCTTTTTATGTTCCCCTAGCTACACATCACTGAAATGCCCCCAAAATCCACCATTTTGCAGTATCGCAACCAGAAGAAGTGGACTATTATGTCCCAGTTCAAACATGGAGCTAGATCACAAGAGGTGGTTGGGTTTATTTTTTTTTTCATGCATATAACAGCACTGTGAAAGGTTTAATACATATTTCATACCCTAAAAATATCTATAGATGTTGGTTTCACTAGTGATTCAATTCACTCTGGCTCTTGAGGAAAACTTTGTGACTACATTTGACTGAGGAACAAATTCATAAAAATAAGCGAGTGCACATATGTCCATAAACTGTTCATATGTGGATGTATCTAAAACACTTTGCAAGGAATTCTATGACAAAGTTGTCCAGCTGTACATTCATTATCCAATTTATGCAAGTACATTTATATTGATTTTTAACTGGAAAAGAAATAAGCAATTACAGATCAACTTCAGTTCTTCCACTCTGATCAGCAACAGACATCCCCTATGATTGACAGACTCCCTTCTCTCATGTACTATGTTTTCTCCTCCTTCAAGTCTCTCTTCTGCTTACATTCATCTCTCCACTGGAGAGGGTACAATGTTTCCAGGCACTTGAACTGTTGTCCCATGTATTGTTTTGTCCAAGTTAGCCTCTAAGCTTCAGAACAGAGACCTTATTCTTTCCACATAACCTTATACATTTTTGTGATGTGCTAAGATTTAGCCATGGGTATTTTTAGTAAGTCATGGACAGGTCACAGGCAATAAACAAAAATTCACAGCCGTGACCTGTTCATACTTTTACTATAAATACTTCTGACTAAATCTTAGCTGCTCCTGGAGCCCCACTGCTTGAGCGGGCGGGTGGGGGGGGGGGGGGCCTGACCACTGGCCCCTTCTCCAACAGCAGGAGCTGACTGTCCACGGCCACCTGCTGCACCAAGGCCCCCCAGGACCACTACTCCAAAGGCCTCCTGGCCAGCCCCCGGGCGGGGCCAGCCACACCGGGCCACTGCTGCTTGGCCAGCCCCCAGGGCCAACTGCTCAGGTGGTCTTGGGATCAGCCACACCGGCTGCTGCAGCTACAGAAGTCATGGAGGTCTCAGAAAGCCACGGAATCTGTGACTTCTGTGAGCTCCACAGACTCTCAACCTTAGCTATGTATGCTTATGGCACTCTAACCAAGTTTAAAATTGCATTGATAGCAGGCTCTAATATCACAAACCAGAGCATACAAACATCTGCCTACCTGTTCTCTAACAGTCTATATAATCATGTTGTGTTTCACTTTGATACCTAGGTGAGCACTGTCAGTCTTACATCACTTCAGTAAGAGACACGTCAGCATTGTGGGACAGCCAGTATACTAGTCAACAACTAGGTTTATTCACCTCTTGCTCTTTACCTCCTTCCTGGATTTTGAGACTTAACTCCTATCTAACCCTGCAACCAAACTGTTTGAGAATAAATCCAGTAATATCAATGGACTTTGAGGGATGTTTATCCATCCCTTCAAGCTCTTTTGGTTCTATCTTTATACTTGCCTGTAAGAAGATAGGTGGAAAAGTTGATTAAAATTGGCTTTCAGAGTTTTCGGGAGTTGCACTACACTCAAATTTGTAGTTACCTCCTTATTTTATAGATCACTTTTGATACCATTACGACTACTTGGAATAATTTATTTTCTTGTTGACCTTTGTTCACAACAATCTTAAAAGTAATTTCTGCCACAGTTCTCTTGCTGGATGCCCAAGAACAGATAACCCAGTATGTTTAACAAAAAAGATGCATTTGCCTATTATAAAATACAAGTTGAAGGCAAGGAATTAAATACAAAACCAGATAGTTTACCCTTTAAAACAGCCTCGGGAACATCACAATAAGCAAGAAGAGTGCCTCTTTTATAGTATCATTCCTTCAAACCAGTTACCTGCATGTTTAGTTGTTTTCTGATACACTGTCCTTTCATTTTAGCTGAGACTACCAGAGCAATGAAAGTAATATAAACAGAAATAACTGCCTTCCCCAGTGTTGGTTGTAATTGTATTTCAGGGCTTTTTCCAAAATGTCTTGGAAACCCACACTTGCTCTTGGTGAGGTCAGAGACTGGAATAGTCTAACCATCACAGATAATCTATAAAGCAATAAGAACTAAAATCTTAAATTAAAGCAAGATTTAACAGGAAGCTGATGAGATACTGTATTAATTCTATTCTTGTATATCTACTGGTTCCTGTGCACACCTCAAGGCATAAAAGGTAGTAAACACTTGATGTTGGTCAGGATGTATCCTCTTCATTTAGGTTTATAAATATATCAAATAAAAGCATCTCAAATTATCACTTTATCCTGTGTTTAATTTAAGAGAGGGACAAGTCACTTTCATGCCAATAATACTCTGAGTGGCCTTTCAAATATTTGTACACCGCTCATTAGAAATTGCAGAAACACTATTTCATAGCAATTTTAACCACTTGCACTTGATTCACATTGTTTTAAATGTTTTTCTAAATGGGTAGGCAGAACAACAACAATGGCTTGGGCCCTATGTCATTCTATTCTTGCGTTCACACTGTAACAAAAAGGAATGTGTGTTTTCATCTCATTCTACAAACATTTACTAAAATGCCTTAAGTTTATTTGTTATGGAAAATATTCCTTTACAGAGGGGACACAGATGCTAATACAGATGTTAAAGTCTAGGTGCTTATAAGGGACTTTGTGATAGACTGCAGTGGAAATGAGTTTTTACTTTATCTTCTTAAAGCATACTCCTTAGCTTAGCCTTCTGCATATTGTACTGAAAACTAAAATGGATTGTCACTCTGGTTTTAAGAGTGAAGAGCCAAGGTTAAGCAATCAGCACTTCATTTTAAAACCACATGATGATGAAAAGTAAGTCTACACGATAATTTATTCTTAAAGTCCAACATTATTATAGTTTACAGATTACATGTAGTTGACACCAATTCAAGTTGTCACATGCAAACATTCAGACACAAAGCTATCTGAGGAACACTAGTCTTTTTGACTTACAGATGTGTGCACTAGAAATGTGGCAGAATCAGTGCATTCAGCACACTAACTTTAAACAAGCACAATACCCTTAACAACTGAAAGTATACAATGAAGCAAAAAAAAAAAAAAATGCTTAGAAAAACTGGTGGACTACTATTTGTACAGTACTCCAACTGGCTTTTTTCTTAGCCACAAGAACTTTTTGGCTTATGTAGAACACAAACTATGACGTGATTTGGAGTTCATTACTTAATCACTACCAAGTCACTTACACAGACTAGGAGTGTATCTACACACAGGAATTTTCAACTGCACTTGGACATTACCAAACACCATTCCCTCCCTCTCCAAATAACCAGTATGGAGTGCTGTTGTCCTATTAGTGTGGAGAAGGGTCAACTGAGTTTACCACCTCTTTTAACAATATGCGATCAATTACTCCCAATATTGTTTTGTCAAAAAAATAGATGTTGAAAGCAGCAGGCTCTCCCCACAATGCCAGCTAAGGGGAAATCAGTGAGAAGCAGTGCTTGACACTCAACTATGTTTGACAATTCTTGTGTAGATCCAGCCTACAGTTCAACTGACAAGGGCCTGAGAAATTCACTCACCAGTGGGAAGCTTAAGGCATTGATTTCTGAAGAACTGAAGCTCTCATTTTGAGAAAGAGTCAGTTCCTAGCCATGCTGGTTGTGCAATGTTGTCTTTCTGAGTCAGCAGACATTTCCAGTGCTTCTGCTGCTGCTTATATAGCTTTGCCAAGCTGCAGCAGAGTAACATAAATAAGGGTGACAGTATGGCAGCTGCCCACAATGTTCTGAAGAGTTACTGAGAAATTCACCAACAATCATGTCAGTTTCATGCAACTGCTGTTTGGAAAAAAAATAAGAAGAGACCCAGGTACTGGATCTAATCAAACTTGAGAAGGACTCAAAATAAAAGCCACAGCTGAGGCTTAGGGATGAATACAGTAGAGACACATCTTCTCTCCCTCATACATCACTTGTTGCAACAACAGTCAAAAGAGACAGCTCCTTCTCCCTTCCAGCAGCAAGATAAATAGAACACCTACTAGCCAAAGACAAAAGATGAATCCTTTAAATGGGTTCTATAGACAGCATCCTCCTTAACAACTGAGGCTGGTAAAGGCCCTAGGCTTGTCATCAAGACAGATATTGCTTGCAAATCCTCCCACCTTCATCTTTCTACTAGCCAGAGGTAAACAAGAGTTAGGGTATGTCTACAATGCAAATGAAGGTATGACTATAGTACAGTTAGCATACCCGTATTAATTTTAATCTAGCTAGCATGGGTAACAATGACAATGTAGACATGACAGGTTTCAGAGTAGCAGCTGTGTTAGTCTGTATCCATAAAAAGAAGAGTACTTGTGGCACCTTAGAGACTAACAAATTTATTTGAGCATAAGCTTTTGTGAGCTACAGCTCACTTCATCGGATGCTTACAGTGGAAAATATAGTGGGGAGATTTCATATACACAGAGAACATGAAACAATGGGTGTTACCACACAGACTGTAACAAGAGTGATCAGGAAAGGTGAGCTATTTCCAGCAGGAGGGGGAGTAGGGAAATGGACCTTTTGTAGTGATAATCAAGGTGGGCCATTTCCAGCAGTTTACAAGAACAGTATAACTGCTGGAAATGGCCCACCTTGATTATCACTACAAAAGGTCCATTCCCCCCCTCCAGCTCTCCTGCTGGTAATATCTCACCTTTCCCGATCACTCTTGTTACAGTCTGTATGGTAAACCCATTGTTTCATGTTCTCTGTATATATGAAATCTCCCCACTATATTTTACACTGTATGCATCCGATGAAGTGAGCTGTAGCTCACAAAAAGCTTATGCTCAAATAAATTTGTTAGTCTCTAAGGTGCCACAAGTACTCCTTTTCTTTTTAATGTAGACACAGTGGGCTTCAGCACAGGCTAGCAACCAGAGTATGTACCCAGACTCCCTAGAGGGTTTGCTCTCTGGTTGCTCCTCCATGCTGAAGCCTTGTGGCACCTCATCTACACTGCTATTTTAACACTGGCATACTTGCTTGTGCTAGAATCATGCCTTCACTTTGCAGTACAGACATGCCCTTAGGAGCAGAGGCTTATTTGTTCAGCATTCCTTTCATCAGTAAGGCTTCCCTTTAATTGAAAAAAAAAAAAAAGAATAATTTAAAATACTGTTAAAAAAAACACATGGCTTTAATTTATTTCAAACACTAAACAGATACAGTAAATCCCCAATTTTCCTGCTACAAGACACACAAACATTCATGATAAAAGACCAGTAACGTCACCTATTTGTATTATGTGAGTATTACCTATTATATCTTATCTCATATACAGCAACTGTACAAAGGGCTAGGGAAATTCAATACTCTTTCTCTCATTCTGATTTCCTTATCTCACAGTCAAAAACACCCTATTTTTCTACAGCTCATACTGTCAGAATGCAAAATCCTGAACTGCTCTCTCCTGCTAAGGATGGAGAACAACAGGGGAATAGCTCTATAAAAACAGACAAGGGACTCAAGGGAACCACACACATCTATTAGGCTGTGGAAGAGCAGCCTCCCAAAGGATGCAGAGAAAGTCCTATCCACCTGGGACATTTAAAGGTCACCTGCAAAGGGGGGGACGGACAAAACTCTGTACTTGTGCCCTTTTCACTCCATGAGGCGTAAAAGCAGCAGGAGAGGGCTGTCTCCTTGCTGCACCTCGCCGCCCACCCCCCACGAGTATTTTGCGTTACGAAGTCAGGTCAGCAGCCCGGAAAGGCTCCAGGAAAGCAGCGAACGGAGGATTTCGCAAGCGCGCGGCCGCTGAGCAGCGCAGAGCCGGAGTTCTCGGACAGACGGTTTGAAGCGCTGGAGTTTTTGCTTCTTTACATGACACCCAACCGACTCCAGCCACTAACGGTTCTCAGGGAAAGTCTCGGACAAGGGTTCAGCAGCCCCCGACGCTTCGGTTCCGGGGCACGAGGCCGCCCCGCGCCGCCCCCCAACACGGCACGGCAGGGACGGGGCCACGGGCAGGGGTCTGCCCAGCCGCAAAGCACCCAGTGGGGAAGGGGTTTCGCGCTCGCCCCGACTCGCTCACCACCACCCCGCCCCGGGAAAGGTCCGCTCCATCTCCCCCCCCCCCAAGATTCCCCGACGGCGGCGGGGGCGCGGGGCACCTGGGATCCCTCCCCCAGCCCGGGCAGAGCGGCGGGCAGAGGCCCGCGGCCAGGCCCGGCGGGGGGCGGCTCACCGGCGTGCTGGTCCCGGGGCCACAGGTAGTAGGTGGCGGGGATGACGATGAGCCCCACGAAGCTGGTGAGGAAGTAGAAGAAGGTGTTGCCGCTGTCGTCGTACTGGAACTGCTGCCCCGCCATGGCCGCTCATCCACGCCGCCCTCCCCCCGCCGCCGGGGCACGCACGGCCGGCCCGCACCGCGCTGGCTCACGCGAGCCGAGCCAGCATCCGGGATCCGGCGAGAATGAAGGCCGCCCCGCCCCGCTCAAGCACCACAGCAAGACGTGTCACTGTGCAGCCACCATAGCCATTGTGACGTCAGACGCTGCGCCTGGATTGGCTGATCCACTTCCCCCGCCCGCTGGCGGCGGCGGCGGCTGCTGTGACATCGTAAGGGGGGAGGGCGCGCGCGCGGAATAATGGCTTGGGTAGGAGGCCTGTTGAAGAAGGGAGAAAGGCTGTATGGCGCGCGCAAGCCTCGGGGGCGGGTTCGGGAGGGGACGCGTCTGTGACTGGATCCCTGAGCCCACAGGGAGCGAGGGACGCGTGCGCGTGCGGAGCGTGTCTGTAGCTGGGAGCCGAAAAGGCGCGTTGTTGATTGGCTGAGGCCAGGTGTGGGGGAGGGCCTGTCTCTGGCCGGGCCCGGGGCGCGAGGGGGAGCTAGTTCTGGCTCTGGCCTGGCCTGGCCTAGGGTGGGGTCTGTGGTTGGGCCGGGAGGCGCTGGTGGCCTGTGTTGGGCTGAGCCCCAGTGCACGGGGCTGTGTCTGGCTAGGCTCAAGGTTTGGGGTTCTGCACAGGCCCAGGCCAGGCCAGGCCACTGTGACTTACCAGCAAGCTGCTCTGCAGTCACAGCTAGTGGGTAGCGAGGACAGCTAGTGAGTCAGGAGAAGATCTTGCCCTGTCCTGGCTGCTCTTCTTCCCCCTACCTGCCGCCTTCCCGTTCCCGGGATGGATCGCGCGGTGTTTTTGTTTGGGAGGAGGGGGATGTTTTTCATGATTTCTGGAATCAAACTCACAAAGTTTTTCCTTTGTTAAAAATGTCTCTCCTCTCTAGTGACACTGAAGCTGGAAGGTGCTCTCAGTCAAAAGCCCATTATTTCTCTATGCCTAGGGCCTTACCAAATTTTGTAGCCATGAAAAACGCATTACAGACCATGAAATCTGGTTTCCCCCTGTGAAATGTGGTCTTTTGTATGCTTTTTACCCTACACTATACAGATTTCACAGGGGAGATCAGCGTTTCTTCAATTGGGGGACCTCACCCAGAAGGGATTTGCGGGGACGTTGCAGTATTGTCGCCCTCACTTCTGCGCTGCCTTCAGAGCCAGGTGGCCAGAGATCAGTTACTATTGGCCAGGCACCCAGCTCTGAAGGCAGTGCCCTACCAGCAGCAGCGCAGAATTAAGGGTGGCAATACCATACTGTGCTGCCTTACTTCTGCACTGCCTTTAGAGCTGGGTGGCTTTTGACTGAGGGCCCAGCTCTGCAGGCAACAGTGCAGAAGTAAGGGAGGCAATACCATACCATGAGGGCTCTGCCCTCAGAGCAAGGCTCCTGGTAAGCAGCCACTGCTTTCCAGCTGCCCAGCTCTGAAGGCACTGCTGCCACCAGCAGCAGCACAGAAGTAAAGGTAGCATTACCTCAAACCCCCCCCCCCCCACAATAAGCTTGTGACACCCCACCCCCAACAGCTCCTTTTTGGGTCAGGACCCCTATAATTACAACATCATGAAATTTCACTTTTAAATAGCTGAAAATATGATTTTTAAAATCCTATGACTGTGAAATTGACCAAAATGGACCTGAATTTGGTAGGGCCCTACCTATGCCCTTTGCAGGAAGTAGTGAGGTATTTTAAAATAAATTATTAATTATTATTATTATATCTTTATCTAAATAATATTTTCATTCAGTATTTTATATATAATAGCCCAGAAGTTTAACTCTGTAGAATGCATTTCCAAATTGCAAAAATACCTCTCTTTATTTGTGTCTAAATTTAAAATAGAGATTTCACAATGGTAGCAATTTGTGACTGGAGTGCCCCCATCCTTGTGTCCCTAGTTTCTGTTTGCCAGAATAGTCTTTTAGCATTTCCATAGGGACTGAGACTAGATCACTCCCAGAGAAGATGGCAACTCTCTGACTCGGGAGCTGGAGACTATGGCTGCATCCACGCTGCACTCTCATTGGTGGTGGCATGGAGGGTACATGTGAAAGGGTCTGGCAGGAGGAAGCAGCGGGGAAGAGCTCCAACAGCAGAACACTATACTATTAAAATGGCAGTGTAGATGGGAGATGCTACTTGAGTGTGTAGAGAGCCATGTAGGGTACATACCCTAAGGTTCTGCATGTCTTTACTTGCCTGAACAGTGCCTCACCATCTACACTGCTATTTATACCTGTGCTAGGGGGACATGCAGTGTCTATACTTTACACACCACTGTAAGAACTGTGCAGGGTAGGTGGGAAGCAGGAGGAAGACTGAGAATGTAAGAAAGTATATGGAAACACAAAGGGAGATGGGAGGGGAAATACAGAGGCAGGTGAGGAATAGGAGACCAGAAGAGCACAGAGAGTAACTGTAAGAAGGACAAAAAGAAAAGGAGTACTTGTGGCACCTTAGAGACTAACTCATTTATTTGAGCATAAGCTTTCGTGAGCTACAGCTCACTTCATCGGATGCATGCCAGGAGACTGAATGAAGCAAGGAAGAGATGGGGAAGGGTAAATAGTTCTCTGAGGTGTTGGTAAAGGCTCACGATTGTGTTTGTGTGTTTAATTTTTAACCTGAAAATGATCGTGCTGAAATTGAGGATGGGAGGCTTCCCCTAAAGGCTTGAAGTTGGACAGAATATAAAAGGGGTTGGTGCTGTCATAATATTTAAGCCAAATCTTATGATTATGTGCAGTTTGACTCATTTTTAAGTGTTTGAATTGATGACACTGCTCATTCACATGTGACTAACCTAGAAGATTCCTCAAGAACAAACTGCTCTACCGAGCTCCTCTGGTAAGGACATGTGTCACTGCCCTGCTGCTGACAGGAGCAATGATGACATCACAAATTAGGGATGACAAGAGGGGTGATGTCATAAGGGGAGGGATTTATCATTTCATTTTAGCAGCAGGAAAGGAGTGACATCACAAAGGAAGCTGCTTATATCACAGCATGAGGGAGAATCTTGATATGGCATGATATCTCAGGGCTTGTCTACACTGGCAATTTACAGCGCTGCAACTTTCTTGCTCACGGGTGTGAAAAAACACCCCCCTGAGCGCAGCAAGTTTCAGCACTGTAAAGCACCAGTGTAGACTGTGCATCAGCGCTGGGAACGGCGCCCCTCGTGGAAATAGTTTTTCTAGAGCACTGGGAGAGCTCTCTCCCAGTGCTTTGCCACAACCACGCAAGCCACGTTAAAGCGCTGCCACGGCAGCTTTAGCATTGACAGTGTAGACTAGACCCCAGAAACAAAGGGTTGGAGGATGTTGTGGTAGAATGTCACAGCAGCAGTGAGAGGCAGTTCAGAGAAGGACGAAAGTCTCGGCTCAGGTTTCAGAATGGTAGCCGTGTTAGTCTGTATCAGAGTACTTGTGCCACAAGTACTCCTCGGTTTTTTTGCTGTCTCAGCTCAGTTGCTCCAGGGCTGGGTTCTCACACTGCAGTTTATTAAATTAAACAATGATGGCTTTTTTACTTTTCCTGTGATTCTTTGTAATCATCCCCATCTATTCTGCAAAATTTTGCACTTAGATTTTGTCAACCTTTGTGACATTCCTTTCCATCCCTTCTCTTTTCTGGCCTTCTTCTCAAGCTACTGGTACTCCAGGCTTTTGTGACTGGTATTCCTCTCTATCACACCCTACCCAGTGTTGACAATTCTTGCAATAATTACCATGGACTGAATACATGAGAATCTCAGCTTTCGTTTGAAGGGAAAAAAATACCTTTGTAACCCGCACAGTTATGCAGAAAAGGCTGACAATGTTACCCTAATGGAGAAGGCTCAGAAATCAGAAAGGGGGGGGGGGGGTGAGGAGAAAGAACTCCAGATAATTTTTAAACTCATTATTTTTAAGCCAGTCTCATGATTTTAGAGCCCAGCTTGTGATTTTTTGAACATTGGTTGTTGACAAGACTGCTTGTGTTATATAGAAGAGGCAGTGTGGGCTAGTGGATAAAACTTAGGACTCTGGAGACCCTGAGTTCTAGTCCCAACGTGGTCCCTGGCCTCCTGGGTGACCAGGGGCAAGTCAGTTGCCTGCTCTGTGCTCAGTTTCCCCATCTGTAAAATTGGGATAATGTTACTAATTACCTTTGTAAAGTGCTTTGAGATCTACTGATGAAAAACAGTATATGAGAACATTGGTTGGTTACAGTGGTGCCTGGGGCAACTGAATGGGTTGGCAGTCAGGGAAGTTTCTAGGGCAGCTGCAGCTGGCATTATGTTCTCACTTTGTTGCTACCTCCGTTCTTCCTGCCAGTTTATTCTGATTGTGAAGCAGGAGAGATCAACAGGTACCATCTTTGGCAGCAGGGAAGAGGAATTCCTGCTGTCCATTTTGCTGGACATGTGACATCACAGGGATGCATGTCACAGGGCTGTGAGATGTGTCCAGTGAAATGCCCAGCACTTGCATACTGTTACTTCAGGCCTGTTTAGTTGGACCCCCTGCCCTTAAAGGCTTCTTCAGACCTTTTTAGTTGGACTCCTCCCACTCTTAAATAGATTAGGTTTTTGAACAGTAGTCAAGCTCTTCCTCATACATTAATAAAGAGTCTTGATATTGCTACCACTGTCCACCTGTGTGGCTGTATGCATTCATAACCAGCAGCAGAACTCATGCTTACCGTTTGCTGAGGTCTGGTAGTGGGAAAGCAAAAGAGCCAATGCTGGCCTCTTCTCCCAGCTGCTGCCTGGCTGAAGACCAGTTAGAGCAGGCATGGGCAAACTTTTTGGCCTGAGGGCCACATCTGGGTATGGAAATTGTATGGCGGACCATGAATGCTCACAAAATTAGGGGTCGGAGTGCGGGGTGAGGGAGGTGGTCAGGGTTCCAGCTGGGGGTGCAGGCTCTGGGGTGGGGCTGCTGATGAGGGGTTTGGGGTACAGGAAAGTGCTCCAGGCTGGGACCGAGGGGTTCAGAGGGCAGGAGGGGAATCAGGGCTGGAGCAGGGGGATGGGGCGCGGGAGGAGGTCGGGTGTAGGCTCCGAGTGGCGCTTATCTCAAGCAGCTCCCGGAAGCAGTGGCATGTCTGCCCTCCAGCTCCTACACGAAGACACGGCACCAGCCAGGTGGCTCTGTGTGCTCCCCATCCGCAGGCGCCACCCCTGCAGCTCCCGTTGGCCGCTGTTCCCAGCCAATGGGATCTGCAGAGACGGCACTTGCAGTGGGGGCAGTGTGCGGAGCCCCCTGGCTGCCCCTATGTGTAGGAGCTAGAGTGGGGACATGCCGCTGCTTCCAGGAGCCATGGCACATGCGGAGTGGGGCAAGCCCCCCGACAGAAGCTCGAGGGCCAGATTAAAAGGTCTGGTGGGCTGGAGGGAGCCCTTGGGCCATAGTTTGCCTACCCCTGAGTTAGTGTGAAGGAGAAAACAGCCTAGCTACCTGCAGAAAAGGCACCATCTTGGTCCCTTTGAGGGAAGAGGAGATGTTACAGGAGAACAAAGGAACCCCCCACTGGATAGACATGTCTATACTAGAGAAGTTTGGTGTGCTTACCACTCTTTGGTCTCAGCATGCCTTTAATACCCTTTGCACCAACACACAAACTGCTCCGCCCCATGGCATACAGGCAGTCACACCACCAGTAATTACTATGTAGTCCTCCACCACAGCAGTGTATTTGAGAGTGTGTATTGCTGTTGCAATTGTTCTAATGGTGCAAATAGTCCTCCCACTACCATTCCACAGTGAACTGGTCACTTATCAAGTGGCTAGTCTGGTTTCCTTTTTGCACTCCACTGCATAGGGATACGTTGGCCAGAAGCCATTTACCTACACAAATAGTGGTGCATGCTTATTTGAACACTGTTTTCACACGGATCAACATCTACTGCAATCCAGTTGCTTCACCAGCATGTCTCAGAAGACACTGTCCTAGAAACTGCCTGCCAGAAGGCTCGAGGCCAATGTGTGGGCACTGGTATTTATCTTGGGAAAGGAGAAGAGGAAGGACCTGCTGAGCTCAGTCATATGCGGTACCTTGGTGTGTGACCAGGTGACTGTGTGGCAGAGATGGGTGTCAGCAGAAGTGGTAAGCAGTGTCATGGAAAGATAAAGGAACTATATATTAAGGTTCAGTATATTAAGCCATTGGACTATTGGTCAAGCTCTGAGATCAAAATGTGCCCATTTTATAAACAGCTGGATCAGATTCTCAGGACTTGCCATTCCACCCAGCCTGCTGTGTTACTAAATAGTATGGGAGCACCTAATAGTTTAATTATGATGGGTGTGGAGGAGGAGAAAAATAATAGCTCAGTGGACCAGAGGGATGAGGAACCAGACCTAGAGATGCCCAACAGAGTGACAAGATCTCAGAATCTCTTTGGGGAGGACCCAAAATCCTATCATGGCAGCAAAGGTGGTAGTTGAACTGGTTCAACAGGAGGAGTAATCTGTATAATAAGATTCCAGGAATGTCACTGGGTGTCACTCTAGCCTAAACTGTCTGTTGAGTCACAATGAAGCAATGGAAACAGCTACAAGCATAGTTGAGAGCTCTTTTTGTTCAGAATATCGCTACGTTGAATCATCATTGGGTTTTGTGGCCTGTTGCCATCCGATTTTTAATTTCTCAGCCATTTTGACTTTGCAAATTACACCTGTGTGGTGTAAGGCATGTATCTATGTCATGTCAAGAGTCTTAGACCAGTGGTTCTCAACTTTTCCAGACTACTGTACTTGTAGGAGTCTGATATGTCTTGCGTACCTCCAAGGTTCACCTCACTTAAAAACTACTTGCTTACAAACTCAGACATAAAAATACAAAAGTGTCACAGCACAATATTATTGAAAAATTGCTTACTTTCTCATTTTTACCATATAATTATAAAATAAATCAATTGGAATATAAATATTGTACTTACATTTCAGTGTATAGAGCAGTATAAACAAGTCATTGTATGAAATCTTAGTTTGTACTGACTTTGCTAGTGCTTTTTATATAGCCTGTTGTAAACCTAGACAAATATCTAGATGAGTTGATGTACCCCCTGGAAGACCTCTGCATATCCCCAGGGGACACGTACCCGTGGTTGAGAACGACTGTCCTAGACCATTGTAATAAGAGGTAATGAAACACCATCTTTACAGCTAATTTTCATGCACCAATTTCATTGGTTGTATGAGGGAAACAGCACAGATGGTGAATAACTTGGCCCAACTGCCATACACATAGATCTCCCAGCACAATCCTCCTTAGACACAGATCAACACAACCACCCAAACAACAACAAAACCAGCATACACAATAGCTCCAACCTCACACAGCTGCTCTCCACAGCACATATTCCTCATTCGCCACCTTCACAAATCAGCATAATTCTCCCAACACAACCCACACACAAATAATACAGCTAGCACACACAGTAACCCCAAACATCACTCTAAAGCCTAGAATGTCTGTTGAGCCAGTGCAAAGTGATGGAAATAGCTGCAAGCATGGTTGCGGATTCTTTTTATTTACAGTACTGTACCACCAGGTTCAATCATCACTAGGATTCATGGTCTGTTACTGTCCAATTTTAAGTTCTCAGCCATTTTCAGCTTTTTTGCACATGACCTTTCGAATTACACCTGTGCAATAGTACAGGCTACTAACCAGGAGAGAAGGAACACCTCTACAGTGACACAGAGTGGGTACATAAATACAAGGTGTACGTAAAGTGACAGATGGGAGTGGATTTTGCTGGCTTAGGAGTTGCGGGAAGAGGTTACAAATAGTGGGATGGAAATGACAATCTAACAGATACCCCTATTATTGAGAGGATACACTGTAACACTTCTTGAGGCACCCAGGGCTGTGAGTCACCTTCTTACCACCTTCTTCCAGCATGAGGGAGTCTTGCCTGTGCCAGCTGGGCGTTAGCTCCCTAACGCAACCAGCCTGTCAGCCACTCAAGCACTCTCTTCTGGACTAATCAGCCCTGCCAATTGATAATACATGCACCCCCACCCTCAAGTCCTTTCAAAGTGTCCCCCTGTGGTATCCAGCCCCTGATCCCTGGATACCCACAGAAATCCCAGATGCTCCATTCCCAAAGGAATACTGTACTGCAGTTTACCTGTTTTACTTTAGTCCATGGCTCCTTTGTCACATACAGCATTTGAGGTTGATTATAGTTAAACAAAAGGATATTTATTTTAAGAAACAACAGACATTCAAATAGACACAAGTGTGAGTGTTAGAAGCAAACAGTTATACAAAACAAAATCATAAAATGCAAACTAGAGCCTATAGTTATTAATAGTTACCTTTCCTATCTAATAAAGTAGATTATCACCCCAAAGTTAAGTCTTTTGCAGAGTTTGCTAGCCCCAAGGGGCCAGGAGGCCATCATCATGAAGCATTCCCACTGTTTCAAGATATGCCTCAATGAATGGATCCAGGATGTCTTTCTCCAGCCTGCGATATACTGAATAAGTCTTTTGTTTGTATTCACAGGCAGGGTGATCCCCTCAATGTCATCACTCCTTTTCACTGCTAAGTGGTTTTGATGTTTATAGTTTGTCTTTGATGGTTTTCCATTTACTTTTCTGGGTTGGTGCAAAGGTAGACAACTGAGCAATACATTACATAATCAGCTAGCCAAAGAGGGATGACAGCTCCCTCCATCTTGAGATGAGCCATCATCAAAACATATGATTCCTTGGTGACCCACTTGCACTCTAAGACCATAGGGGCATAATTTTCAATATAGTTACATTATTCCATAAATATTAGCTGTACACACATCTCACAATGATTATGAGTATCCATAAGTTACAAGCTTTCAGCAGGGGCCTCACATGCTACCCTTTATGGATAAATACCATAAAGTGATGTATTAGGTATAGTGAGTTTGCCAGGTCTGTGACAGGAATTGTTTGTAAAGAACAGTAACCCCTTTGCCAGTTGGCACCAATGGGCCTCTGTGTCACACACACTCAGCTTTTATGCCACTACATTTAACTTCTATGATCTAATGACCACCTTCAAAAATAACTACAAGAAAGTGCTACTGAATCCTGCAACAGCCAGAGTTTTCAAAGGTTGTAAATCACCAGCAGATGGCAATAAAACAATATAAAATTTAAAGCTTACAATCTCATGCCACTGCTAAATAAGTCAAATAATAGAAAGATGATGGATTTCAAACAACTGGCCAGCTCTATAATGATTCTAGTTTCAAAAACCTAGTAATACATCATCTAAACCTATTGAATCTGGGTTAATGTACCTACTATACCTGGGTTAGTGCAAGTGCACTGAATAAAAAGGAAGAACTTTAACATTCGTTTTATATTTAGGTAAGGAGAAGAGAAGAAACCCCAACAGATTTGTATGACATGTTTATTATTGAAATGGAAATTACTGATAGAATAGTTCTTTGTAGAAGCTTCAGAAGCACCTGTAACCAGTGATAAACTACAGCTAGTGGAAGGACTGTAGAGATAGTCCAGTATATATAATCAGGGATCTGCCTCAGGCAATCAGTGATTTTCAGTGGCAGTGCAAAATATGGTCTTTGTTCTGCACCTTCATCAGGACTCAGTGGCACCTGTATTATGCAATCAGCAGTACATAAGAGCCTTTGTATTTGGTCTATTTTAGAAATGTCTCTGTGTGCATGTCTAGTGACATGGGATGATCAATAAAAAAGAGTCTTGGTCATCAAGCATTCCATGGGATTAACTCAAAATTTTGGAAGAAAAACACCTTGATGAAGGGAAATGTACTGTCCCATAGGGGGAATGTGTCTCAGACCAGTTCCAGTTGGAGAGGTGTTCACATCACTAAGAACATCACCATATTAATTCAGAGTAACAGCCGTGTTAGTCTGTATTCGTAAAAAGAAAAGGAGTACTTGTGGCACCTTAGAGACTAACCAATTTATTTGAGCATCCGATGAAGTGAGCTGTAGCTCACGAAAGCTCATGCTCAAATAAATTGGTTAGTCTCTAAGGTGCCACAAGTCCTCCTTTTCTTTTTACCATATTAATTGACACCATTGCTGGCATTTTTAGCAAAGAAGCCATGGATTAAATGGTGATCAAGACTGAACTAGAGTTGTGCCCTCATTGGCCTGTCTCTCTAGAGTTTGCACAGGAGTACCACATTCATAGCATCACTCTCGCCTCCACCAGTACTCTGCAGATACCCCTGTGCTTTGGCTACAGCTAGAGGTGAAGCCAATGTGGGAAGGAAAAGGGACTGGAGCTCTCCTTGGCCCAGTTCCCTGCAGGCTGGTGAAATTTCCATGGGTTGACAGGGTGATTCAGCCATGGGTTGACAGGGTGATACAGGTGCCAATGGGAGAGGGGGTAGCAAAACAGCACAGTGGAAGTGGGGAAACAGAAATTCCATTACATAGTCCCCATAGCCTGTAGAAACTCCTCAGTTCAAATGTGTGGTTACATACAACAGGAAATTAGGAGTGTTCCTAAGTAGAGAGATTGGCAAAGTCAAGAAAACAGCTGCTCTGTGCAGCATGCTCCCCTACTAACTTGCTAGCAACTAAGGATGCATCTGCAGAGGGGGACAGTGGGCACCCACAGTATGGGATCCAATGACAATAACGTTCCTGGTCTTGGGTGAACTATGCTGCCAGGAGGAAGGGAGAGACCTGGCAGGAGGAAGGGAGAGACCTAGGAGGGACCAACACACCTAATGATTGTTCCAGAATCTGCAGACTTTAGGGCGGGATGCTCTGTATATGTTTCAATTTGCCAGGTAACTCCTATCCCTACCTCTCAGGACTGCCACAAACCACACTCTTCCTGAGGGATAGAATCCCTCTAAATCTCCAAACTGAAACTCAAGGGGCAAATTCATCGCAGGTGTAACTCGATCAAAGTCCTCCGAGTTACATCAAGAATGAATCTGGTCTGAATTTGAGTACTTTCCCCCTTCCAGTATTTTTCTTCTGTGGGATGGGAGAATTTAGTCCAGTGTTCCTTTAATTGATATTTTTTTCATTGGCCTCGGCTGAAAGTACTGGTAGTATCACGTTCCCCTGGGAGTTTAGAATGATGTGTCTCTCTTTGCCTTTTGTTTGTTCGGGATTTTTAGTTTGGTTTGGTTTGGTTTTTTTTGGTCAATCAAGTGAGGTCTTTCTCCAGCTTCATCAGACATTGGCGGGGGGAAACTAACTCTCCTTCTCCCCTTTCCTTCTCAGCCACAAAGAGAGCAGCTTCCCCAGAGAATGAGATTAATACCCCAGTAAGGGTTGTGCACTTGAAGAGGTGGATTTGCTGAAGTGTTTTAAAAGAGTTGGAACAGAGCAGTAATATTGTAAACAACAACAGTAGAAGCTGTTCTTCTCTAGAAATTAACAAGTGTTGTGGTTAAATCCAGCAACTGGGACTCAAGCGTATTATGAGGATAGGCACAACAAAGATGCAGTAAGTGGATTATCTGAAAAGCCTTTTTTCTCAGTTTCTCTTATTTCTTTAAATTAATAATTTTAAGCCATCGTTTTTAATCTGGTCTAAAACTATTAAATAGTATAATCTTTAAAAGTGGGCATTAAATTGTACGTTACTGATAAATACTGGGCATTCAAAGTCCCTCTAACAATATCTGTTTTGATGATTGACCCTATGAATTGGGGAAGACATAACTGACTCAGTCACTAAGATCTCTATTGGTTAAAATATTTTCCAAGCTGATTATAAGGTTTAGAACTCAAATGGTCTTTGTACAGAGACTCACAAAATAACTTTTTTTTTAAAGGTTATCACCCAATTCCTTTTACCTCCAATTTAGTATTAGAGGTATTGTTTACTCCACTGCCACACCAAAAGTGCTAGGGAATCATGATGTTATGGTCCACTCGACGGTATTGATCCAAAACACCACAGCTTAGAATAAGATAACAGTACAGTGTTTACAGGCATTCCTGTAGTTGTTTTTTAAACAAGTGTTCTCTCATGCATTTTATTTACTTCTCAGTGGGCCCCGTTCTATAGTCCTTAATCAGGCAAAACTTTCAGTGACATCAATGTCTGATTGATATCAGTGGGAGTTTTGCCTGAGAAAAGACTGTAGGACTGGGAACATTATGTCATTCATAAGAGCTTGTATTATGTATGCGGTTGTCCGAAGGATTTTAACATGTTTTGTTAATGACTTACAGTTATATTACAATTCTCTTATTTATCTATCCTCTCTATTTTTACTAACAGCATCAATCTGCTTTATACACAAAGGGCAAAGGCTTTGTGCCTGAATTTAAAGTTATTGTGGAGTCTGAAGGGGAACTGAGGAAAAATATTTATTTAAAAGCTAAATTCAACAAATATTAAAGTGGACTTACAGCCAAAATAGTGACTGTAAAAATGGCATCTTCTTGCTCAGCAGATCTGCCCCTTGCATGTAGTCAGTCATCTCTGTGACAAAAATAAGTATTTACTCCCAAGCAGCAAAGTTATGAGAGAGTGGGTTGGATTTTTTTTTGTTTTTTTTTTTTTTAAACAGAATGACTTTTCAGAGGAGAGCCACATTTTAAATTCATACATCAAGAGAGAAAGAAGCAGGAAAACTATTCCAGAACTTTTAACAGATCTCCTGACCCTTTGTCCCCTACCACAATTCAATCTTTCCCCTTTTTATGTCCTTGCAGGGAGGTATTCTGTATTTCTCTCTGCCCACACTGAGTTCTCCCCCTTTCCTCCTGCACTAATTTTTGCTGAAGCTGGTGAGGAGATGGCACTACTCCTCCCCCAAGATCTGACATATACTGTTCCTGCAGTTCCATTTCACCTTCACATGTTGCTCCACCAGACCTTTGGATCCCCTAAACCTTTAGCAAATTTGCTTTCACAATTTAGATAATATGAAACCCTCTTTTGTAAGACACTCCACTGTAGAGCCAACAAGAGCTCTCAAACTGAGTTGATTTACCATGGCAGCAGTTCAGACTATTATACTCCCAGTGTAGAACCAGAGCAGTAGCAACAGGATTTATTCGTGAGGAATCAATATCTTTACAGAGTTAGAGACAGACTACAAAAAACAAAGCAGCAATGGTTTATAGCTACCTACATAGAGAGACACCAGGGTCAGCAGTGAAATGCATACACAGGGAATCAGGAATAGGACTGATGATGACCTTTAGTGCCAGAACATAATATTCTGTTCAGTGAACTAATGGAGCAGCTGTTCTACTTCAGCCCATAGATGATAAAAACTTGAGCAAATTGTATACATTCCATCCAGCAGGGGGGAGTGGTACACAAACCCAGGTAGTTCATTACAAACCAGCTGACAGCTCCAGAGAATAATTATTACTATACTCTCCGCCTTTGTGCAGTGGCCATATTTTGATTCAATCCACTTCAGTGAACAAAATACAGCTTTGGCCCAATCCTGCAGTCCTGCTACATGCAAAACTTTCATTGAACTTAGTGGGAGTTACGTGGGCTGAATCATTTCTATATTCTGTGGGACAGTTTTTTAAAGCTATTCCTCTCCCTTTCACCCAATTTGAAAGTGCTTTCTTTTTTAAATCCCAAAATGACTCAAATATATCATTGTGAGGTTCCATATTTATTTTATTTTGATTTCCAGATCAGATATGCTCAGTTTACAAGTAAGCAGATGTTTTTTCCTAACTGCCAGTCCTGCAAACTCCTCCTGGCATCTGAAAATCAAGCTGTGTTCTCCCTGACTCATGAATCAGCACCAGTTTATTCTGTAGGCCAAATTCTGAGGCTGTACAGGTAGCTGAGGGCGCAGTTTGAGCCTGTAGAATCTTTATGATTACTCATCACAGAGTCACACTGCACTTTGTAACATATTTCTGCAACCACAGCCTTTTAAAACATGGACCATCATG
Source organism: Caretta caretta (assembly GCF_965140235.1). Lineage (NCBI taxonomy): Eukaryota > Metazoa > Chordata > Testudines > Cheloniidae > Caretta > Caretta caretta. Next base: position 83,352,269 of record NC_134208.1, read on the forward strand.
GAGAATCACTACTCAGTTGAGGTGAGACCATCTGATGCAAACATTTATACAATGACATTATGATACTTTCAGTATTATTCTTTAAGCCATTCCTTATGCAGCCTGACATTGATTTGCCTTTTTTAACCACCACTGCACAGTGAGCAGAGACCTGCATAGAGATCTCCTGCGTGGCTACACTCCTGAGTAGCGGAAATTACTCCTTCGATTGTGTAATGCTGTGCATGTGACAACACTGAGTGAAAAAAAGTCAACTTCCAAAATATTTTTGCACTCCTAAAACTTAAAATAGATTAAACAGATTTAAAAAAAAAACAAAAAAACCCCTAACATTCTCTCCCTGCCTCAGCCTTAAAAATAAATAAATTATTGCTAGGCTGAGACCTTGTATGACAGTTTGCATCATAGTGAATTTTTACCCCTGAGCTATAAACTCCTAAACACAGTTTATAATGGAAATGCTGACAGACCCTTAACCATAGTGGCATTTTCAGAGGAACAGCCGTGTTAGTCTGTATTCGCAAAAAGAAAAGGAGTACTTGTGGCACATCTGATGAAGTGAGCTGTAGCTCACGAAAGCTCATGCTCAAATAAATTGGTTAGTCTCTAAGGTGCCACAAGTACTCCTTTTCTTCATAGTGGCATTGAAGGGCACTGCTATAATTTTAATAAAGCTGTCAGATTAAGTGACTGCATGGTTTTGCAGCATGATAGTAATACGAGTTCTTAACTGTCAATTAGTTAACTGGCTAATAAAAGAGTCTAGTTTATAGGATTTTACTAATGAATATAATGCTTTGTTTCTGGGCAAAACATATGCTTTGGATATATAATTAGAAAAAGCCCCCCCTCTGTCCCTCATCGAGAGAGCATGTGCAGCTGAATAAAAGGGCTTATTATACCTGTGAGGGGTCAAAGTCTGTGGATCTGTAGCTTATGGTATTATGACAGATTACAAAATCACTCTATTATGTTCGTCAATCTGTTTCCAAACGCAAACTAGCAGGAAGCTGTGCACTAGAAACTCAAAAATAAGACTCCCATTGGCTTTTTTCCTAAAGTCTTATGATAGGTCAGCTGTTAGTGACATCACCTCTGTCAGATCACATGTCAGAACCTTTAGTGTATGACTTCTGTCTTTATTATTCCAGAACCTCTTCACTGACAATCAATCTGTGCTTTCTGTTGCAAAGAGCTTCTAGTAAGAGCTGAAACAAATTTGAATCCATGGGTAGCCATCACTTGTGCTAATGAAAGAAAAAAGCAGAGCACTTATGCTCCATCTGACCTCTCTCAGGCTCTCGCCTTAAAAAAAAAAGTTTTTAAGTAGAGAGGAGGAGAGCAGCTAAGCTGCAACAGCTGAAAGGTAAAGTTTTGAATTCAGCTTTAGTGTATTTGTTGGTTTAGGGAGAAATATTAATGCATACTATGGATAAAGAGATTTCACACATGATAAAGAGCCTCAGAAATATTTGACTTTACCTAATCTTTATGGAAAATGATTGTACTGAAAAGTATTGTTCAGTCAGTACAGCACAGAACACCATAGTAACAAGGGGGAAGTCCTCTTGTACTTGAGTTCTGTGGCAATTACTTTCACTAAGGGCTCAAGTTTCTCCTTGTGATCTGAACATTTCTGAGATCCAAATTCTGATTCCATTGAAATAAATGAGTTTTACCACTGACTTAATCCAAGTTCCATTGGGACTGATTCCCATTTACAGTAAGGCCCTTTTCCACCACTCTGACAGCATAGAGGAGCCTCAAGTGCCTATAAAGTCCCCTTTATCAGAGTGATGTAAAAGGGCCTTTGGGTAAATAAGAACTGGGCACATTGTCTTGCAAAAATGAGAACATTGTCCCTGCTGCGATGCGGGTTTGGATGGTGACCTGACATCCCAGTCATTACATTTATTAGAGAGGGGGGGAAAAACCTGAAGAACAAATGTTTATTTTTGCTATTTTTTTTTGTTGAAATATCAGATTTTTAAAACCATTTTCAACCAGCTCTGATATTTACATATTTAAGGCAAGATTCTGGCTGGCCCCTATAAGGTAGTGTGATGGGTGTGAAGACCCCACCCCTTATTTGGCAAGGAGCCAGGCTTCTCTCCATGACATCTACTGCTGACATCCACACTCCTACTGGGGGGCATGCAACAAAGTGCACAGATCCTATCCCTAAACTAGCGGAGGAAAAGCTAACTCTTCTGCCCCAGGAGTGGCAGCAGCTGTTTGTAACCATTACAAAAGACAGCCAGGAGGGATCATGTGACAGCAGCCTAGCAGCAGTGCTTACTGTAAGAGGCGCTGCTTTTCTTACATTTGGAGAGATCTTCAGGGAGTAGGATGCTCCTACAGTCCAAAGTCACAGAGGACTAAGCATAGAGGACTACAAGGAATGGGTTACTTGTGAAACCAGGAAAAAATGCTTATGTTCATCTTTTACTCCGTTGTAGTAAACCAGACTTTGAGAGGACGAATGTTGTTTGGAACCTGGGAGGTGTGCATTCCCCAGAGAAGTAGAGGGCAAGCTCAGGCCTGGATGGGCAGATGCTGGGATGGGTAGACCTGCCTTCCCTCCAGCACAGGGGCCAGGCACAGGTGCACTCCAACTTATAGAATTTAACAGAGGTTGCATGTTGGGGAAGAGGGACGTGGGGTAGGGTGACCAGATGTCCCGATTTTATAGGGACAGTCCCAATTTTTGGTTTTTTTTCTTATATAGGCGCCTATTACCCTCTACCCCTGTCCTGATTTTTCACATCTGCTGTCTGGTCACCCTGGCGTGGGGACACGTGCCTGGTGCCCCACCCCCCAATTTCTCAGGATGCCTCTTGCGAGGATACCCAGCAGTGAGGGGGCAGCATCTCCCCCTGGCGGCGGCACTCACCATGTGTCCATGGAGCACAGGGAGGGAGGATGCAGTAGGGCAGCTGGCTGAGCCCCCTGTTTCCCCACTACATGGGGCTGCTTCTCCCTCCCTGCTACTGGAGTCCAGAGCTTCCCACTGCCTGCTTTGCAGACCGCCCGCTGAGGTGAGTCAGGAGGTGGAGGCAGAGGCAACGCTTGGGGTGGTCACATGCCCCCCGCCCCCTTTAATTGTGCCCCTCCACCATCCACTGTTTCGTGTCACCTCTGGAATATAATAGGGATTAAGTCAATAGAGTTCTACAGAAACTGCTCCCTAACCCTTGCGAATTGCATAGAGATGAACTGGTTCTTATAACCGTCCCATTGAATTGTATAATAAGGATATAATTCTCTATTACATAGCTATAGGCTGGTCCATAATACCTAAAGAAAAGCTCTTTTCTTTTAAATTCTATAAGAATTCTCATAGACTTGAAACCCAGACGAGCCCATCAAGATCAAGTCTGACCTGCTGCAGGCCACAGAACCTCACCCACCCATTCCTGCATTAGGCCCATAGCTAGTTCTGGCTGAGTTACTGAAGTCCACAAATCTTGATTTAAAGCTTTCAAATTACAGAGAATCCGCCATTTACTCTAGTTCAAACCAGCAAGTGACCCGGTCCCCACACTGCAGAGGAAGACCTTCCAACCACTCCAGGATCTCTGCCAATCTGACAAGGAGGAAAATTCCTTCTCAATCCCAAATATGGTCATCAATTAGACCCTGAGCATGTGGGCAAGACCCACCAGCCAGAGGCCCAGGAAAGAATTCTTTGTAGTGTTCTGTCCCCATCTAGTGTCCCATCGTCAGTTGCTGGAGATATTCCTAATAGCAGGTTTCAGAGTAACAGCTGTGTTAGTCTGTATTCGCAAAAAGAAAAGGAGTACTTGTGGCACCTTAGAGACTAACCAATTTATTTGAGCATGAGCTTTCGTGAGCTACAGCTCACTTCATCGGATGCATACCGTGGAAACTGCAGAAGACATTATATACACAGAGACCATGAAACAATACCTCCTCCCACCCCACTCTCCTGCTGGTAATAGCTTATCTAAAGTGATCATCAAGTTGGGCCATTTCCAGCACAAATCCAGGTTTTCCTGGCCCAAATAGCCCAACTTGATGATCACTTTAGATAAGCTATTACCAGCAGGAGAGTGGGGTGGGAGGAGGTATTGTTTCATGGTCTCTGTGTATATAATGTCTTCTGCAGTTTCCACGGTATGCATCCGATGAAGTGAGCTGTAGCTCACGAAAGCTCATGCTCAAATAAATTGGTTAGTCTCTAAGGTGCCACAAGTACTCCTTTTCTTTTTCCTAATAGCAGTCGCGAATGGGCCATATGCCATTTTAGGGTACCTCACTGCACCATCCCCTCCATAAACATATCAACCACAGTCTTGAAACAAGTTAGTTTTTTTGCCCCCAATAATCCCACTAGAAGGCTGTTCCAGAACTTCATTCCTGTGATGGTTAGAAATCTTCATCTAATTTCAAGCCTAAACTTGTTGAAGATCAGTTCACAACCATTTGTTCTTGGGCCAGCATTGGTCCTTCACTTAAATAACTCCTCTCCTTCCTTGGTGTTTGTACCTGTACTGTATTTATACAGAGCAATAATATTTCCCCTCAGCCTTTGTTTCCTTAAGCTAAACAAGCCAAGCTCCTTGAGTTTCCTCTCATAAAGTAGATTCCCCATTTCTCTGATCATCCTAGTAGCCCTTCTCTGCACCAGTTCCACTTTGAATTCAGTTTTCTTAAACATGGAAGACCAGAATTGCACATAATATTCCAAATGAGGTCTCACTAGTGCCTTGTATAATGGAAATAACACTTCCCTATCTCTACTGGAAATACCTTGACTGATACATCCTAGGATTGCATTAGCCTTTTTCATAGTTGCATCACATTGGCAGCTCACAGTCATCCTGTGATTGACCATACGCTCGGGTCTTTCTCCTCCTGTGTCACTTCCAAATGAAATATCCCCAATTTATATTAAAAATTCCTGTTGTTAGTCCCAAGGTCCATGACCTTGCACTTTGTACTATTAAATTTCATCCCATTTCTATTACTTCAGTTTTCAAGGTCATCCAGATCTTCTTGTCTGATATTCTGGTTCTCCTCCAGATTAGCAATACTTCTCAACTGTGTCTCATTTGCAAATTTTATTAGCACACTCACACTTTTTGTGCCAAGGTCATTAATGAAAATGTTTAAATCAGAGTGGTCCCAAAACCAATCCCTGAGGAACTCCACTAGTAACCTGCTTCCAGCCTGACGGTTCATCTTTCAGCATGAACCATGTTGGTCTACCCACATATTAATTCTAGTATTAATCCCCATCTGCTCCAATTTAATTTATAATTTCCCATGTTGAACTGTATCCAATGCTTTGCCGAAATCCAAGTAGATTAGACCTACTGCATTTTCTTTGTCGAGTAAAGCAGTTATCTCAAATAAAGAGATCAAGTTGGTCTGGCATGAACTATGTTTTGTAAAACCATGTTGTATTTTATCCCAAGTACCGTTGGCCTCTATGTCCTTAACTACTCTATCTTTCAAAATTTGTTCTAAGACCTTGCATACAACTGAGGTCAAATTAACAGGCTTGTAGTTTCCCAAATCACCTTTTTCCCCATTTCTTAAATATAAGTATTATATTTGCAACTCTCCAGTCATAGGGTACAATGCCTGAGTTTATGGATTCATTAAAAATCCTTGCTATTGGGCTTGCAATTTCATGTGCCAGTTCCTTTTAATATTCTTGGATGGAGAGTATCTGGTCCCATTAAGCTCCTTGAGTTTGGCTTACACCTCAGATATGGTAATTTCCATATCCTCGTTTCTATCAGCGACCCCACCACTGTCCCCAAGCTCCTCATTACTCTGATTAATAACTGAGGCAAAGTATTTGTTTAGGCCATTTGTTTAGGTTATCTTTAATGTCCAACCCATCCTCAGTGCTTAGCAGTCCCACTTCTTCTTTCCTTGTTTTCTTTTTATTTATAGGGCTATAGAATCTTTTTCTATTGGTTTTAATTTCCTTTGCAAGGTCCAGCTCTCCTTGGCTTTTGGCAGTTCTCACGTTATCCTCTATGCTTTCTGACATCCAAGACAGGGGGGCTGGGACAATTTTTATAATGGGGATTCTGAGAGCCGTTGAACCAAACTGTAAACCGTGTAGATGATGGAAACCATTTCAAGCCAGGGGGTGTGTAGTACCCCCTGCACTGCTAGTTCCAGCACCTGTGCTCCAAGAGGCAGCTTTCCTTGCTGACCCACCCCTTCTTCCATTCCTGCCAACAAACTAGTCACTGTACAGAGTGGTACTGGGCTAGGTTGTAACACTTGTTTTGGGCAAAGCCTCTCTGCTTTGGAGAAAGACAGCTCAGTCAGAGACCTTGTACAGGAACTGCTGATCTCAGGCCAGAGAGCCTGCAAGCTCCTATGACTCCCTCAAAGAGAGGTTTGAAATTAACAAAAGTCAGCAAGGGCTGATTGTTTAGGTAGGTACATCCAAAGGACTGAGAAAATGCAGGAGATTACACACCTTTTTAGGTTTTGTATCTGGGATACCTGTGAGGAAGGAGATACTGAATCCAGTCTGTAGTGAAAGGTTCAATGTTACTTTTACTGACCTGAGAGGTTAAGGATGATCTAAAGGCACCACGTCGGAGGAGAGAACAAGCTAGAAGACCATGCTGAGAGGTACTGCAGTGCAGTGACTAGGATGATACTGTGGAATTCAGGAAAACTCTGTTCCATTCCTAGTTCTCACCTGCTACATGGTCTTGTGCAAGTTTTCACAGCTATCCCCATGCATTTGCCCTGCAGCAAGGAGTGGAGTCTTGCCCCCAGGCATTGCTGAAATGCCTCTGATCAGCCACAATGAAAATTAAAGTAATCAAAGCTGTTTTACTTCTGCCATCCTGTTAATGTAAAGATGATGTAAAGAGCAGCCAGAAGAAGCCATTTGTAGTAAATAACGAGAAATTATGTTGGTCCAACAAAACCTAGCAATTAGGCTACAGATTCCTGAGAACCGTCTACTGGCACCTGACATGTATGCAGACTCCTGTATACATGCCTGTAACATGACTTTGATCATGTCACTTCATCTCTCTGTGCTTTGGTTTCCCCTCCCACCACTTACTTGCCTGTCTTTTTTATTTAGACAGTAAGCTCTCTGAGGCAGGAACTGTCGCTTACTGTGTGCTTGTACCGCATGGAACACATTGCAACTCTGACCTCAGCTGAAGCCTCTAGCTAATACCATAATAAAACTACAAGGAACAATAATAACCTTAGTCCTGCCTTTCTCAGAGTCACTCAACTACAATAAAAATAACCCTCAAGGTAGGAAAACTCTTTTCTTCCCAGATCTGAATCCCTTGGTTCAGGTCAGGAGGAAAGAATTAAGTGGTTATTTTTGTTTGTTTGTGTCATTTTGTTTTAAGTAGACACCAAAGTTTTACCATTATAATAATAACTGGTGTTTCTCATTTATAAGGAGAGAATTGCATCTTGGGCTGAATAAACACTAAAACCAAAGGCTGAGTGTTTATAGCAAACTGAAATTTCACATCTAAAAAGAATGAGAAGTCCTTGTGGCATCTTAGAGACGAACAAATTTATTTGGGCATAAGCTTTCGTGCACTAGAACCCACTTCATCGGATGCATGGAGTGGAAAATACAGTAGCAGGTATATTTATACATAGTACCAGGCAACCGCTACTGTATTTTCCACTCCATGCATCTGATGAAGTGGGTTCTAGCCCATGAAAGCTTATGCCCAAATAAATTTGTTCATCTGTAAGGTGCCACAAGGACTCCTCGTTGTTTTTGCTGATACAGACTAACATGGCTACCACTATGAAACCTGGCAAAGAGTCCTGTGGCACCTTCTAGACGAACAGACGTGTTGGAGCATAAGCTTTCGTGGGTGAATACCCACTTCGTCGGATGCATCCAATACGTCGGTTCGTCTATAAGGTGCCACAGGACTCTTTGCCACTTTTACAGATCCAGACTAACACAACTACCCCTCTGATATTCTGAAACCTGACATCCAAAAAGATAATGTTAAGTATTTAGAAAGGGTTCACCTATATCTTTTTTCCGATTAAGACTTTTTTACTAAAGCTCCATCTAAGGTATTATCCAGGGTGTCTCACTCCTCTGCTTCCTTTGGTAATTAGCATGGTAATGTTTACCTTAGTTGTGGACTAGCCTCTTTGTTCAAAGGTATTCACAGTTTTTGAAACAGTTCATCCAATTTCTTCTTGGAACCTATAGCAGCCATGATGAGACAAGCATCTCTTTAAACATATAGATCAAATTCAGACTTGGTGCTGCTTACAATGGGCAACAACTTGGCCCATAAACTGTGATGTATTTAACTCGGAGCCTGGGAGTTCATGACTTTTATATGTTTCAACAAAAGGCATTGAAAAGAGCTTTTGATATGGTTATTAGTGGAAGAGATCAAAAGTTTCTCCTTTTAGTTAATCCTTTTCATGTTTTCACTGTATAAATATTAAAAAATATTACCCTGCAGCTGTTCAGGCACCTCAGTTTGAGAAATGTCTGTTTATGTTGTGTATATACTTGTCCCCCTGCCCAAGATAGAGCTGGTTCTTCTCAAAATATGCAAATGTTACCCCTTTATCTAGCTATCTAGATTTTGGTCTTATACACACTGCACATCAAAGGTTATCCATCCAGAGTTCCGAGTGCTCGACGGACATTTAAATACACAAAACCAGGAAATACAAAGTAAAGATTAACCAAAGCAGAACCACTTCTTTGTACCATACAAACCTGGATCCGCAGTCATATGACCAACACAACTTAAATCCCCCATTGCACTTTCCTGCTAAATAGAAATCCCACTCTGAGTGGCCTCAGCCCTCCACCAAGGCCCACTCCAACAGATGGGCTCTGCAGCATGCCCAGAAAGTCAGCAAATTCAGGCTACTTTTGACCTTGGGGAGGCAGAATACTCCAAACTCCTTTAGAGAGGCATACTGCACTTGATACAGGCTGAGCAATCTTAATATTGTGCTAAAATCACTAAAAAGACAGAGCAAGCCATGGCTTAAGGCCCAGTCCTGCATTGACGTCAATATGATCCCATGGGATCCAGGCTAGCAGTTTCTGTTACAGGATCATGCCTTCTGATGATGCCCCAAGCCAGAGGCAGCCTCATCAGGCGGAATGAACCACATTGGGAGTGGACAACTCAGGAATTTCTATCTTGACTCTGCCATTGACTTACTAGGGGGCTGAGGCAAGTCCCTCCACATCTCTGCCTCGGTTTTCCTATCTGTAAAATGAAAGTTATGGGCCATCACCATCACATGCCACTATTAATGGTTTGAGAGGACCTTGCTGGTGTAAACTGCAGTTGGTGAGGGAAAGGGGAGGAAGGTTGTATAGGCACAAAGCTTTCATAGTGTCCCTCAGACTTGTGGAAGAACCATGAGGGGCCAACACAGCTCTAAAAGTAGACCAAGGAGGGTGTAGGTAGAGCAGCCAGAAAGCCTATTGATGCCATATCTCCCTGAGAACATGACCCTTTACTACTTTGCTCTCAGTTAGTTCACACCTTATGTGGAGTCCAAATTACCTCGCCCCCCTCCCCGCCCCGGATTTGGTTTTATCAACACAGCAATTAACAATAAGGTGAAGTTCAGCTTTAACAGTCTCCCCAGGCTTGGCTGCTTGTAGGTTTACTCCCACTGAGTAGCTCAACCTAAATCCTAGCTCCTCAGGACAACTCCCTCCACCTCCCTTATATCCAAGTGGAATAATGACCCACCCGCATCAGTGAGTCAGTAGAACCCATTTAACATTTGCCAGCTGAATCAACATCTGCTAATAGGATGGGAAGTTTCAGGCAATCACCACCTTCCTGTTATACTGCTCTAGACTGGGAGAAGTACTCTGGGGGAGAATTCAACCTCCTGCCAAAAGGCAGAGTTAGAAACCGCTTCTACTTCCATAGGGTTCTATGGACTTTGCTGGTGTAGGAGGGTATGCTTTACACTTCTCCCTGCAGCAGCTTTGATTAGTTTGTCCCAGTACAGTACTTCCTTTCCTAGTTCAGTGGGCTTTTTACAGACCTGGTTAGTGTTTGTGCAGTGCTTTGAACACACAGAAGGACTGTAAGTGCTAGGCATTATCACTGCAGGCACTGTTTTTGAAATTTGCCCCTGAAATTAGCTTTACATCTAAGAAATAACAAAATATAGGTCCCAGTGTCCATTCGTATGCTCTGACCCTTCCTGTTTTTTAAATGTGGCAAGCCAAAGGGCTCATAAAATATTTTCTCATTAAAACAAGATCGATTGTTGAGCTACCAGTGTCATTTAATTAGTCATTTTTCACAAGAGACTCATATGCTTGGAATTTCCCCTCTTTTGTTCCTCCCTTCTTGCAGCATATATCTTTTTTCCATTGATGAGTAACAAGGGCTCTCTTAGCTTTTTGTCAAATAAAGTTTGAAATTTTCCCAATTTTTTCCAAATCCTGAAAGCCAGTAAATTATATTATTTTTGCACATAGAGTTCTCTCATTTGTCACCTTGCTGCTGCCCACTACTGCTCTTCACTACAACACCTGAAAAGTAATATGCTTTGAAATTTTTTTTAAAAAATGTACTTGGGGGGAAAAGTGTTAGGATTGTAGACAATCTTCACAAAACCTGTACTCCTTACAGCTGTTGCTATATACCTATTTGTGTTAACCTTCAGCTGATGTCATATTAGAATGGATTCTAAAGTTTCCACGGTGAAGAATATGTTTTATGATTTCATACAAAGTTCTAATACTGAAAGAATACAGCTTAATCTTCACTTTGATTATGTACATGATTCTACAGTTCATTCATGCAATGTCTGATCTGTTTAGAGTCAGTCTCTTTTTTATACAGTTCAAACACTGAATTAATTTTTTATAAAAAAAGAGAACAAGGAACAAGATTGCTTTGCCTGACTTCAATACCTTTGTCTTATAAATGTACAGGATAGTCAGTTCAGGCACTGAAGAAATAAGACACAGACAGTTTCATAACAGATTTTTCCAAATGATTGATTACCTGAGAATTTTGCCTACAAATTTTTAGACAGAGCTGCAGCTGAAGATCATAAATCTCAGGGGGGGGTTAGTAAAGCTAACATTCACAGCTATAATACCAGTTAGGGTGACCAGATGACAAGAACAAAATATCGGAACACATGGGGGGGGACAACCACAGGCTCACTCCCACACCAGGGCCGGCTCTAGGTTTTTTGCCACCCCAAGCAAAACAAGACCAAAAAAAAGCCGGAGTGCCGCCGAAGCAGAAAAAAAAAAATCAAAAAAGCTGGAGTGCCGCCGAAGCGAAATATCGGGACAAATGGCGTCCCGACCACACATCGGTCGGGACGCGGGACGAACAGCGAAATATTGGGACGTCTGGTCACCCTAATACCAGTACCGAATGCTGCTCTGAGTCATATTGTGATACCTGATTGTCCACAAATTATTACCTTTGTTACATCTGTGCAATGCTGTTGCCTTCATTTGAACTGCATGTGTATCAATGAGAGGGTGTCATTGGTACATTGTGCACATGGCCCTGCACAATAGCAACTTGGTTAACAATTTTGTTGAGAATGCACAAGCCAGAAGGGCGTTCAGTTCACTTTGTTGGAGGTGCGTTAGTTCTGCAGAGTTGACCAGGAGTAAAAGGTTAAAATCTTACTTATTTGTAATTAAAGTGAGCAGATCTCACTTGGAATACGCTGAGCAAGCACACCTTCGGAGTCACCAGGTGTTACACAGTCGCTTTTATTAAATCTGCCAGGAAAAATGATGAGGTATAACGAAGAAAACTGGACACAGGAAACCATTCTCCAGCTCCACCTTCATCACCGTCTACCCTATCACTGCAGTACACAATCACACTCCCTAACAAGTCAGGTATATATGGAGCATTGGTTACTAAACACAACCTCTGGTTACAGACTTCTTTGAAGATGTGAAATGCTCTATGTGCTAAATAATATCACTATTCACACAACATTATTTCAGTCTTTGCCCAAGGAAGTTATGACTATTATTATTATTTATATTATGGTAGTGCCTAGGAGCCTCAGTCATAGACCAGGTCCCCATTCTACTAGGTGCTGTACAAACAAAGAACAAAAAGACAGTCTCAGCCCCATACCGCTTACAATCTGGCCCCAATACTGCTACACAGAAGTGTGATGGGAGTATTGCCATTGACTTCAGTGGGAGCAGGCTCAAGCCCCATGAGAGCAGCCATGCCAAAAAAAGAAAGTGTGACGGGACTGAAATTCATTGTGCTATGCTGCATCCAAATTACATAGCTAGGCCAGATGCTTCCAAATAGAGAAAAATTAAATTATCAGCCCTGCTGCATGGTCTTCACTGGTGTAGGGCAAAAGTCAGTGAACCCCTTCCTAGCCCTCCCTTTGAAAAGCATTGTACGAAGCTCTGCAATCGGTCTCCTTACCTAACTCATTTTAGCTCCATATCTAAACAGCCCAAAGGAACTACATTGGCCATCGTTAGTATTTTCCCAGCCTAATCTTACAACATCTATTTTTGGCGGGTAGCTTTGCTGAATTAGTGACGTTCAACATGCGGCATATTTGATTAGGGGAAAGAAAAAAACCATGTGCGGATTTGTTGTTCCATTTGAGCCTTTGGTAAGCAGCGTGGGGAAAATGGCATTGAATATTACAGTTACTATAACTTTGTGCTCTAAAATGTCTATAGGTTGTGAAATGATTCGGCTGTAATATCATCATTGCTTGCCCTTTTGGCTAAGATGTTGCATAGTGTCATTTTAATTTCCAATATTCTCTCTTTCAGGTGAGTCCCTCCTGCCCTTGCAGGGGGATAGACTTCCTGATCACCTAGGTGCTTTCCATCCCAAACTACTGTGAACCTCTCCTATCCCGTTCAGGGCAGTTGAACTTAAACTCTCAGAAACTTAGTGCAATACTATTGAAACTCTTCTTCCACTGATGAAACAGTACAGAGCTGTTTCCTCCAATGACAGACCTAACAAGAAGATAGATGAGGCACCTGAAGCCAAGAGGTAGGAGCACAGTGGATCTGATAAATGTCTTTCATAGATTTTAAGGCCAGAAGGGATCATTATGATCATCCAGTCTGACCTCCTTCGTAACACAGGTCATAGAATTTAACCCCCGATTCCAGCACCATGCAGCATAGCTTGTGGTTGAGCTAGAGCATCTGTTGGATGACACTGTCAAACACACCTAAGTGATTTTGGCACCTAACTCGCACTTCAAAAGTGACATAGGCCCAGATCCTCAAAGGTATATAGTCGCCTAACTCCCACTGAAATAAATTTAGGCACATAAATACCTTTGAAGATCTGGGCCTTATGCACTGAAGTCTCAATGAAAGTCAATGGGATTTAGGCTCCCAAGTGCCTAAGCCACTTTTGAAAATGGTATTTGGGTTCATAAGACAGTTAGATCCAAATTCACAAAGGTATTTAGGCACCTAGACCCAAGACTTAAGTATCTAAGCCTGTAGTTTAGGAGCCTAAGCCCCAGTTTTATGCTCCACTGTGATCCACACACTGAATATTGTAGGTGCCTAAACTCACTTGGTGCCTACATTTTCACTGTAAAAGTTCCCTCGATGCCTAAGTTTCTGTCTCTGGCCATGCAAACTGCTGCCTTCCTCTAGGCATCTGGATAACTATCTCCCACCTAAGCCCCAGAACAATCCACAAACTCGGGGAAGACAGGCATTTACCTTCAGGGCCTATTTCAGAGGTCGCCTCTTACAACTTTTAGTCCAGTGGTTAGAGCATTTACAAGGGACGTGTGAAACCCAGACTCAAGTTCCCCCTCTGCTTGAGGAGTACAAAGGATTTGAATAGGGGCTCACCCACCTCTCAGCAGTGCACTCTAACCTCAGACCTCCCAGAAATTTTCCTGTGGGCGCAGAGGACACAGGGACAGATCATCCTCTGAAGACAATTTTCTCCAAACAGTTAGATCTTCAAAAACCAGGTTGTAGGTTTAAGCCCAGCTGCTAGCATTTGCCTGGCACTCTGAGTCACTTTCCAACATCAAATAAACCATTTAAAAGCTGCACTGCCATAAAAGAGATTCTTAGCAAGAAGGAAAATGTCTGACATGGGGGACAAGCGAAAATGTTGCCACTTTAAAGCTGTGGTTGAAAAGCAGTTGATTTTTCCCCTCAGTTTAACTTTAGGAACAGATATAAAGTTCTCGTCTCCTTATCAGCTTGTGAACAGCAGTGCATCATTGAATCAGTGATATTCACAAGCAGAAGTGGGTATTTCTGTAAGTAAACGAATGTCGTGAGTATCATTATTGAACCCCAAACCTCTGCTGGAGCCCAACTGGTGTCTTAGCCTAATTTTAGAATGAATTTAAATCATTGGGGGCTGAGTTTGCTTTGGTTGATGCTGCTCCTCCAGTTTTTGGTTTCTTTGCAACTTGTGCCCTGCCCCTTCTGCCCAAAAAGCTTGTGCTGACTAATACCGATGTGACAGATAATGCCACCTCTACTTGCTCAACTAATCATTATTATTATTTGTATTGTGGTAGTGCCTAGAACTACAGTTTTTGTTGCATTTTAACATCCTCAGAGCAGCTGCAGGTTAGGCTGAGGACACTGGATTCTTTTGCGGTTTTTTTTAAGAGTGAACAAGAATAGATTGGTTGCACTGCATATGGGGCCTCAGCGTGTTCCCACTGAGGAAAATGGAAGTTTTGCTATTGACTGTAGAGGAACAAGGATCAGCTGCGTGATGGGAGCATAATGTTATCATAGTTCTTGTGCCAATGCTAATTCCTGTGATGCAGGAAAAATTGTTCCCTTGACATTTGATGCTGTCAGGCCTATAGCAGGAGAACAAAGAGCATGAGCTAGTTTTTCATATGCTAAGGGGGAGGGGGAATGGTGTCCCTGTCATAGGGTTTATCTAGCTTAAGTTTTATATCACCTCCGATCAGTAGAGTTTCTGAAAACCATATAAAATCAATAGTGCTAGTGAAGGCCACAGTGGACTCTGTAGTCTCTCTGGCACATCTCCCTTTTTAGGGTAAAAACTTCACTTGGGGTATTTTGTTTTGATTGATTTGGTTCAGGTTTAATTTTATATGGGAGGGGTGCATAGAAGGCAGTGTTGTGAACATCCTTCATGCCTCTGCAGCATGAGGCACAGGTCATTTGCTGGGATTATCTGGGTATAGCTCGATCAATTCCCTGCCGCTGCTAGGGCCTCAGGCATTGGTGCATTTTGGTTGCTTCTTTTCTGTGCCTGTGGCAGACAATAGTCTAGGTGCCTGGGGGGCTCTAATACTTCAGGTCTAATTTTGATTGTTGGGTTTAGTGGGTGGGTGGGGGTGGTGGCGGAAGCGGCGGTGGCCTGGCATGTACAGGAGATCAGACTGTGATGGAGTGGTCCCCTCTGGCCTTAATCTCTATGACTGGAAATGATGGCGAATCATTAACACTATCAGTTATTCCTTTGGCATTAGACACACATGTACTCGAGCCCTCTCCTCCTATTACTCTTGGACTCTGTCAACCTAGGGAACTCAGACTTCAGTAGGCAGCACGCTTAGCACTGAACCAGTGTCCCATGTTCGTGCTAGGAGGCGATGTCCCAGAGTACTGGTGGCTATTAGATCCCATGAACTTCTTGTGAATTTATCCCAGCAGTCTGGTCAGATTTCCCTTGGGTAGATTACAGTTGCCTCCCTGAATTCCCCCTAAAGTGACGGATATTTTTGCTTCCTCTCTTGAGGAAACAGAATGGCTGTGGCCTAGAGAGGACTGTGTTTCAGCTCCACGGGAGGTGATTTTTCTAGGTACTGAAGCACCCAGCTACTCCTGTGTTATTTGTATTACAGGAGCACCTAAGGACCTTGTTCAAGGATGAAATTGCACTCGGTGCTGCACAAACACTTAAATAAGACACATAGGGACTGCTCATGCTTCATGTCGACAGGCACTGCAGAAAGGTATCCAACAGCAGGGGACAACCGTAACTGAACTGATCACAATAGACTGTAAGGGACATGTGCTGAAAGCTAGATTGTACTAAGTACTTTGGAGAAACTGTTCAAGAAAAAAAAAAGTTAATCTTAGTAAAAATATAGCTCCACAAACACTGGCAGGGGCAGATGGGGTTATGTGTTGTGTAAGACCCAGTTGCACAAGCTAAAGCGGACCAGAGGCATTTCTAACTTTCACAGCCAAATTTTGGGGGTGGGAGAGGCGCTCAGTCCTGCAGCAGCATTGCCCTTGCTCAGTTTTGGTGCTGCTGTTGCTCCTTTATCCACATCCATTTGTATCCACACTCTGTGCTCACTGCTTACCAATAAACCTGTGCTCTACCTTCATTTAAGAGAAAGTGAACACACTTCCTGATCTTTACACAAAATGTGAACTCCAGCATTCACAAACAGGGCTACAATAATTCAACTGAATGACTAGTAACGTTGCCTTTTCTGATTTTGCATATCTATTTATCTAACATTCTAAGAAATGTGTGGTAGTTAACCAGCAATTCTTTTGCAGTGAGAAGCAGTTAAAATAGATATCTGGGTCATAATCTGTTGTCAGATACACCAATGCAAACCCATGAAAAAAAATCAATGGAATGTACTGTAACCGAGAAAAAGATTCCTTTGTTCATATTAACAATTCAATGTTATGATATCATAGAAGTTATTCATACACTGGATACAACTTTAGACTACTTGCTGAGGAATCTGTTTTCTCTTTATAGCAAAGAAATTGCATAAACACACATTCAATTTAATTTTTTTTTTATTTTATATTGAGCAAGTGCTACATCACATCACTTTCTTGATAACATGTGGTACCCAACACCATGTCCTATCCCCTTCTACCACCAGAATGCTCATCTCTCACCGCAGACATCTTGCTCTAGACTGGTCCATTTAAAAAGAAGCAGTGTTCCTTCTTGCAACTCCTTAAAGTGGATCTTTTCCTTTACCCTTCAGCAATGGCTGATTTGAATCCCTCTATACTTCCTTTTGCTAAGAATGCTCCTATTTGGAGTTTTTGATACATTGCACGGGGAGCGGGGTGGGGGGCAGAAAGAGAAGGAAAAAAAATAGATGTTGCTAGAAAGCATACTGCAAGTTCCTAAGGCAGAACCACCTTGAGCTTGTCATATTACATAGATGCATCTAAAGTATTGATTAAGGCAGAATGTAAGGGCCTTCAGGCCCAAGGCCTGTAAAACAATTAGTTTAACCAGACTAATCAAGGCCAAGGCCTACTTAGCTTGACATGAGTAGCTATCCTGTCAGTGACCCTAACAAATAAGATAAAGTGCTACGGCATGTGCAAATAGCAATCGCAAAACAGGAGTAATTGATATTTCAGGCAATTCTCGAGAAATGGGTCTGAGCAAGCTTTGTAGATGTTAATCCACAGAACGTGATGGTAACTAGCCGAAGTACATGCTAATGAACCTATTGGAGACAGGAACCATCATACCAGAAGGGTACAGAACTACAGATAAGGAAAAGGGGATGAACCCATCATGAATATGCAAAGACTACTGTGGGTGTCAGTGTGACCTATTATTATGTGTGGCCCTGCCTATAAACAGGGGGACACATCCAGATATGCAGGACTGATGACCAGGAGACATGAGTGATGCAAGTACTAGTGCTGGACATTTTGTTCTCTCTCTATTTTGTTATATTGCAGGGTTTGTTGGATTGTTTCTCAATTTAGCAAGATTGTTAATAAAGGAAAACGTTATTAGCTTAAGCTGATACTCATGTGCTCATCGGATCTTTCACTCTAATAATAATCAGGATAGTCTAGCTGATTAACAGGCCAAACCCTCTGAGACCACAGCTATCTAAACAGTCAACCAGTTGATAATTCCCAAATTCCATTTAGGCTACACATCTCAGGCAAACCTGAAATGACACTCAACAGATCAAAGTGTCCGTTTCACCCAGTTCTCCATCTTTAAGAGAGTATCTACTCAGCAGGATAAGTTAGAGCTCTCATTTAAGTGTTCTTAATATGCTAAGTTTGACTCCAGCATCTATAAATGCTACTGAAATAACATATGGAGCTAATTATGGTCTTTTGAAGGAAGGGAAATATAAATTGTACTGCAGACAGTTTCTCTGGAAAATTCACAGCAATTTTTAGAATTATGGAGACTGTACTGGTGTTTTAACCAAATGCGATTTGGCTTTTTAAATCAGCAAGCAGGGAATACAGCCTTGTAAAACAGTAATGTTGTGACTGATGAGGGAAGTATTAAAATATCCTAACTTACAGCTATTAAGTTTGGAGGGTCCCATGGAATTTGTCAACTTTCTATTCAGCAAAGTGCAGTTTTACACATTCATTAGATTGCCCACAACCTTATGACCTCAGGCTTTGATGCAAATTAAGCAGGGTCAGGTATGCTCTGTACATGCATAAAAGATCAAGGAAAATTCATGTGCTGCAGGAAGTTGTAGAGATGGTTCATAGAATCATAGAATATAAGGGTTGGAAGGGACCCCAGAAGGTCATCTAGTCCAACCCCCTGCTCGAAGCAGGACCAATTCCCAGTTAAATCATCCCAGCCAGGGCTTTGTCAAGCCTGACCTTAAAAACCTCTAAGGAAGGAGATTCTACCACCTCCCTAGGTAACGCATTCCAGTGTTTCACCACCCTCTTAGTGAAAAAGTTTTTCCTAATATCCAATCTAAACCTCCCCCACTGCAGCTTGAGACCATTACTCCTCGTTCTGTCATCTGATACCATTGAGAACAGTCTAGAGCCATCCTCTTTGGAACCCCCTTTCAGGTAGTTGAAAGCAGCTATCAAATCCCCCCTCATTCTTCTCTTCTGCAGGCTAAACAATCCCAGCTCCCTCATCCTCTCCTCATAACTCATGTGTTCCAGACCCCTAATCATTTTTGTTGCCCTTCGCTGGACTCTCTCCAATTTATCCACATCCTTCTTGAAGTGTGGGGCCCAAAACTGGACACAGTACTCCAGATGAGGCCTCACCAATGTCTAATAGAGGGGAACGATCACGTCCCTCGATCTGCTCACTATGCCCCTACTTATACATCCCAAAATGCCATTGGCCTTCTTGGCAACAAGGGCACACTGCTGACTCATATCCAGCTTCTCGTCCACTGTCACCCCTAGGTCCTTTTCCGCAGAACTGCTGCCTAGCCATTCGGTCCCTAGTCTGTAGCAGTGCATTGGGTTCTTCCGTCCTAAGTGCAGGACCCTGCACTTATCCTTATTGAACCTCATCAGATTTCTTTTGGCCCAATCCTCCAATTTGTCTAGGTCCTTCTGTATCCTATCCCTCCCCTCCAGCGTATCTACCACTCCTCCCAGTTTAGTATCATCCGCAAATTTGCTGAGAGTGCAATCCACACCATCCTCCAGATCATTTATGAAGATATTGAACAAAACCGGCCCCAGGACCGACCCTTGGGGCACTCCACTTGATACCGGCTGCCAACTAGACATGGAGCCATTGATAACTACCCGTTGAGCCCGACAATCTAGCCAGCTTTCTACCCACCTTGTAGTGCATTCATCCAGCCCATACTTCCTTAACTTGCTGACAAGAATACTGTGGGAGACCGTGTCAAAAGCTTTGCTAAAGTCAAGAAACAATACATCCACTGCTTTCCCTTCATCCACAGAACCAGTAATCTCATCATAGAAGGCGATTAGATTAGTCAGGCATGACCTTCCCTTGGTGAATCCATGCTGGCTGTTCCTGATCACTTTCCTCTCATGCAAGTGCTTCAGGATTGATTCTTTGAGGACCTGCTCCATGATTTTTCCAGGGACTGAAGTGAGGCTGACTGGCCTGTAGTTCCCAGGATCCTCCTTCTTCCCTTTTTTAAAGATTGGCACTACATTAGCCTTTTTCCAGTCATCCGGGACTTCCCCGGTTCGCCACGAGTTTTCAAAGATAATGGCCAATGGCTCTGCAATCACAGCCGCCAGTTCCTTCAGCACTCTCGGATGCAACTCGTCCGGCCCCATGGACTTGTGCACGTCCAGCTTTTCAGTGGGTGGCATTCTGTCCTCCAAGCTCACTACTGAACTAAAGCTCCAGTGATGCAGTAGGAGAAACTGTACTGCTAGAGGTCCATAGGTCAGGTGAGATCCAAGCCCTTGACCCGGCCATGTTTGGGGGTGGTGGGTTTTTTTGGTTTTTTTTAAAAGCACTTTTTGCAAAACTAGATATTAGCTCCACCATTCTAGACAAATTCCAGTTTGAAAAGTTACACTAATTTTACTGTCCTAAATCATTCCCTCTGTAAACTGTTGTCATTTTACTGTGTACATGGCAGCAGCTGCTCTCCACCACTCTAGAGGTAGGTGTAGCACAGGGGTGTCTCTCAGTTAAATAGTTTGAGAGCCCTCAGATTAAAAGAAACAGCTGTATATTAAAATTTAAGATAAACTTAGAGCACCTATAAGGGTGTTAAATATAATGATCTTTTTTTAAAATGATTCTCCTAGAAACAAACTATTAAGTAAGATGCAACTTTAAAAAAATTAAAACTGAATTAGGTGGTGGCAGCTAAAGTTTGCTTGGCGATGCTTCTGTTTCTCATATCTAGTAGACATTTTGATATGAGGTCAAGCTCTGCTGGCATTACTCACTTCAAATATAGTACACTGACTTCTGTGGATTTGGGCCACTCTCTTGTGTTTTGTGAAATAAAGTCATTCTTCAGTTGTTGGCATCATGGCATTGCAAAACATAACTTCACTGCATGTACAGTGCACAGTAATATTACATCTTGAAGGCATGTGTATCTGAAATGATCATTGTACCACTCTCTGAATAGATATATCTGCTCTGATTGTATCGCACACTTCCTGAAGCACAATAAATTGCAGACATTTTTAAATGACAGTTTCTCAATTTCTAAACAAAAGGTTGTATAAAATCCAGGATATTCTGTGCACTATTAGCTGCCCCTTAGTGTTACCAGAGATCAGTTTGATGTAAACCATTTACATCACTGTTAACTCTTGAAAATTCTGCAGAGAATATAATAAATTGTATGCCAATTCTTCTCAGCAATTCAGTTCAACTAGGTTTGGATGGAGGGTTGCCTCATTTGAACGTATACGCAAATTTACTGCTTCATATGATCTAAAAAAATAACACGCTGGAGCAATTTGTAATCCTCAAACAAACTCTTTTTATTACAGAGGAAGGAAAGAGACAACACTCGTATAGTTTAACTGCTGAGCATTACAATGAAACATAAAGCAGCATTAAAGTTGCTCTGTGCTTAATACTGTGGTTTAAGAAGCTAATCTTGTTTCAGTTGAATGGCATGTTCATTATGGCAAATAAATCAGTAATGCGTGGGATTACTGAAGAGGAAAGACATATTAAAGCAGTTTAGGGAATCATATTGATTTTTTTCATGTCCGATTTAGCTTGGCGTTTTTCAACAGTCAGTTCTAATAAATGCCTGTATAGTGAAGATTAAGCAGGTGGGAATGCTGCCCAGAAAGAGTATTATGAATAACTTAAGGCCCTGGTTTTAATTGCAGCAATCCATGATACTTACTGTGCTGGCACCAGAGTGGAATTTTCAATATTTAAGTTAAAGCTTTACTGAGTTATTAGCAAGTGTGGTCTTTTCTTAAATAATTGAAATAACTTTCCGATATTTGCACTTCACACAAGGATAGGTGAAGATTTCAGAACACTCACTGAATCTGAAAAGACTTTTGCAGTCTGACTCATTAACGCAAAATTATTTAGGATTTTTTAAACACGGATACTTCATGCAAATTTCTGTCACAGTCTGAATCAGCAAAGTTTACTCTGAAAACTTTGTGTGTTTGCCACTTTATGATTCAGATTTTGTTCATGCACATTTTCTAGGAAGCTGCATATTAGGAAAAAGCCCAAACCCAACTAATGGCAGGCCATTTCCATTGTGTTGTATTCTTAAATTCCTAAGGTTAATCCCCATTGCATATTGTTTAGAACACAGCAAGCCAAACTCAAAGGTTACTTTCTAAAAGACCATTTGCCAATTAAAACAAAAAAACTAAACAAAATTACCATTTGTTGTTACAAGCCAACTCCCCTCACCTTGCCCAACAGTATTAGAAAGTTAGGAAATTCATACTTAAGCTTCCACAAAGCCACCTTAACTCTAACCCCACTTAGCTCACATCGTCTGCCTATAGTTATATCTATATAGATCATACCCTTGCCACTTCAGAATACTGTTAGATACAGTTAAGAAACGAAGAGCAGCTTCCACTTAGACCATTTCTAGAGTGGAGTTACATAATTTCTGGTTCATACTGTGACACTACACCCCCATATTCTTCATAAGATATTGTTATGATGTGACTATGGCATATCTGAAATGTATTCTATGCAAATGGGTCATGAGAGATATCACTGGAAAGGTTATATTTACTGAATATGATTATCCTATTTGTATTCATGTATCATTTTTGTATCTGAAGTTGGGAATACTGTCTGTGCAGCAATTACAGATGTGTTTACACCTGGGGAACACCCACTAGACAGAATGCAATCAGTCTAGATTGCTGGCTGGAAAGGGCCTTTAGAAAGAACAATAGCTCTTTGGAGATGCTAATCTCCCACCTTTCTGGAAAGCCTTCCTGTAGACCCTGCAAATAGACTTTGAGTTATAGCTGCAGGATCATGTCACCTGATACTGGACTCCATAATAAAATTAGTACTTTTCCACTGACCGAGGGTGAGAATCACACTGGAAGGCAAAGGATTCCCACCGTATGTAAAAGCTATTTAAGGCAGGGGAGTGACATAATCGTGGTTCGTTCTTCACTGTCTCCCCACCCAAGATGACTGCTTTAAACACCTAAGACTGAACTGGGGAAGAAATGACTGAACCCAAGCTAGAGGGTGTCTGACCTGTGAAAGAAATACCTGGAGTTTTAAGCTGCAAGCAAGAGCAGCTTGTCTTCAAGAACCTCTCCAATCTGCCTAAAAACAATATTTAGGGTGAGAATTTGCTAGTTAAAACCAGTTTCTTTAGTATATTAAGCTTAGCTTGCCTCTTTGTTTCATTTGGTAGGTAATCTGCTTTGATCTGTTTGCTATCCCTTACAATCACTTAAAATGTACCTTTCGTAGTTAATAAATTTGTTTTGTTTGGTCTTAACCCAGGGTGTAGCATTCATAACTGGTGGGAAAAAAGCTGTTACATATCGCTCACATTGAGGGAGGGAACGAACGAATTGCATAAGCTTATGCTATACAGCACAAAGCGGTGTAATTTTGGGTTTGCACTTGGGGGGGATTGTACTTGAGTATCTAGGCAGTTCCTTAACTGAAGCCTTCCCATGCAGGGGCTAGTCAGAAAGCCTGTTTGCATGTTACAACAGCTGGGTGTCCCTCTACCTGTATGTATGCTGGTGAAAGTGTGAAACCAGGAACGGGTCTGCAGCTTGTCATAGCAGAACAGTTAAAGGGAGCCCAAGCTGGTGAGTCAGGCAGGCTCAGTGGTACCCCAGTTTCAAGTGGCACCCTTGGAAAAATCTATCACACATACTAAAAATACCACAATTTCTGTCTTAATTTCCTCCCCAGGAAGTATATAAAGTGTAAAGTGTGCTATGTACTTTACGAATACAGAAACAAGGACCTCATCCCAATGATCTTTGAGACTAAAGAGACAAAACAGACAGGAGATGGAGGACTGGGATCTAGTAAGTGATGATGTTCACCATGTCATGTTTTTCCCCTCCCCACTACATCACTATATGGGTGGGGGGAAGTGAGGTATGTAGTTAATAGGCCTTGTAAGATGAAGCAAGGCAGCAATAGGGAAAAGCTTTGGCATATTTTGTGCTAGTAACAACAACAATAAAGTATGCAAGCAAAAGCTTGATTTACATATAAGCATACAATTCAATTCGTGAGATATTTGTAACTCACCCGAGACATGTATCTGCTTACTCAGGTGATAGTTAAGTGACTCTCCAAGCCCCCAGAGGAAGTCAGCTAGGATTAGATCACAGAAGGGGCTGACACTCAGGCCTGTGCATAGATCATGCCAGAAACTATGCTGAAGCTATAGGTTGGTCAGATGGCCTGTAAAGACTGCTGATGTCTACTTTACTAATAACCTGTACTCTGAAGAGATAAACTAAAAACATTTGATTACCCAGGAAAGAATTTTCTGTAGTATCTGGCTGGTGAATCCTGCCCATATGCTCAGGGTTTAGCTGATCGCCACATTTGGGGTCGGGAAGGAATTTTCCTCCAGGGCAGATTGGAAGAGGCCCTGGAGGTTTTTCGCCTTCCTCTGTAGCCTGGGGAACAGGTCACTTGCTGAAGGATTCTCTGCACCTTGAAGTCTTTAAACCATGATTCGAGGACTTCAATAGCTCAGACATAGGTGAGAGGTTTTTCGCAGGAGTGGGTGGGTGAGATTCTGTGGCCTGCGTTCTGCAGGAGGTCAGACTAGATGATCATAATGGTCCCTTCTGACCTTAGTATCTATGAAAAGTTATGCCTTTACACAGTCTATATTCGCATACTCCTGTCACCATTATCCTCTTCATAGCACTATCATACCCTCCTGTCCGTTTCTTCCTCTTGTAGCACCTTGCCTTATATTAGGCTAAACTGTCAGGCTACAGCCTGAGTCCCTATCCTGATCGGGTGCTGCAGTAATAAATTATTTTGGTTGTTGCTGCCAAAGAAAGTAGCTATAGGCACAGCTACAGAATGCTATGAAAATTCAATGGCTCAACTCACATAATATCTGAACCCTTTACACAGGGCAGCGTGAAGCTAGGATACACTAAAATATATTACACAAATTGTTTTATACTTTGAGTTACCTGGTTACGGTTGCTGGAAATATCTAAGTGAGAAAGGGAAATTCACCATAAAAAGATGGGAGGGAAGTTATCCACAGATTCCGATTAGAAGTATCATAGCTTTGCTGATCATTCAGATCCCTTTTCCCAATGAACTTTGTATTCTTGGCATGATGCCTAATATACAGATTAGTAAAAGCACAAACAGGTTTGACACTGGCCAAGAAAATACCAGCTCAAAACCGGAAAAGACTCAATTATCACAAATTGGTTGACTCCGTACTTGGGCAACACGAACGATGAGGAATATTGGTCAAGATATTGAGAATAACGTTTGTCAAGTAACTCAAGCTAACAAATCCCTAACCAATAACAGAATACATGTCTAGACTGAACACTGGAAGCAATTATATTGAAAAAAGTGTTAAACGTAAAGCTTGTAACTTGTTAGAACCAGAATTCTGGCACCCAGGCTTGTGTGTGTCTCAGGCTATCACCAATGCCTCCACAACCTGGATCCCCTTACATTGTCCTTGGTGCTGATAACACCATCAAGTTTTCTAAGCAGGAAGGCAGAACTCTGAATTTAGATCCTGGTAGCTAGCTAGGAGGAAACGGTTTTCTTTGGTCATTTTTAAGTATATATTCTGTTAAGGATTTGAGACCTTAAACAGTTCAGAGAGCATTTCTGTTCCCCTCTAAATACATAAAACAGGAATTGAAAAATTCACTTGCTGTATATACAAGTTCTGCACATCTGTATGCACCACACCTGCTTATGAGGGTTAACCCTACCCCTGCTTGTCTTCACATACCTGCTGCATCTCATCCTTAATGGGACTACTCACATGACTCAAGTTAGCAGGTGCTTAAGCTTTTGCAGAAACAGGCATTGATGGTTAAGCTCTTTGGATAGGGACTATCCATTATAAACAGGCTCTTGCACAACAGGGCCCTGACTTGGCCAAGGCCTCTATTATTACCCAATATAAATAATGAGGGTAGAGAAAAAACGAGCTCTGAGAATACACACATTTTATTCCTGCTTAAATCCATAACAACAGCAAGATTTTACCTTATCTAGCAATACTGTTATCCAGACCTTAGTATAGACACAATGTGGTTTTATGCCATTTACTTTAACCTTTATTTAGGAATCTGAGTACATCTAAAGATTTTGGAATTTGACACCTTACTGGGACAGCCAGGGAGATCAGTTCTCAGTGCAAAAAGAGAACAAAAAACTGGTTGGTGGCAAGAGGCAGAAACAGACTAAGATGATTCTTGGCCTGGGGCACTCTGTCAAAGACGCAAGGGCAGGCAGGTGCCCATTCCCAGGAGGTGATGCCAGGTGACTGATCACTTGAGGGCAAAGGGAACATAGTGATTAAAAAAAGTGGCAGGATCAAAGAATCTAAGACAATAAACTCCAATTTATATATATACACACCTATAACATGATTATAAGATTACAGGCAAATGACTTCAAATTTCTTCTGAAACTACACGGAGGTACAACAGTCCCCTTGAAATAATGCTCCACTTAAAGTACATCATTGCTATGAAGTAAGAGCTACATTTTGTTTTTCAAAGACAGATCAGAGCACTTGATTCACTGGACAGAGAGTTCCAGACATAAAACGGCACCGTTCTAAAGTCATTTTGTAATAAAATAGGTGCCTAGTGACAATGTTAAAGAGTTCTGACCACACAAAAAGTTAGAAAAAAAATTTAAAAAATTGTTTTTTTAATGAACTTGGAACCTCAGTACTAAATGGTTGCTTTGAAATCCCTGTTGTGCTGGAGGTTTCAGGGCTCTTGATCCAAAACAGGAATGCCAATTATAAACCTTTTTAAACAGGAGTAGCTTGACTGCTGCATTACTGGCCTATGGTACCAAAAGAAATCCTGACAAAATAAAACAATCACGGTTCATGTTCACTCCCACTCTCCTTGTCTCCACCAGCAGCAAGAACCTACATTTGTAAACCTATAGTAATTCACTTATTAAGAGGGGACCCGCAAAGGAAGATGTAAAACTTTACTTTATAAGGTAAAAAGAAGAAAGTGGAGGGAGAGGAAGAGAAGAGGACTATTTGTGTTTGCATTTAACTAGAATACTGGAAAGTTGGGGGGAAGGGGGGTGGTGCATGAAGGGACATGACTCTTTGGTAAGGTTTCCACACCCTGCCCCTTCAATTAAAGCTTAAAAGCTAAGGAAGTTTCCACATGTATATCATTCTTCCCAGAAACTCTCCAATAACAAATAGATCAATTTTTCCCAGTATCCCCTTTTTCCTCATGCAACAAGGGCCTGATTCAAAGCCCTTTGCAGCCAACAGAGCCATCCTACAGACTTCACCCAAACTCTAAGGAAGTCCACCCTCTTGGTCAGAGTAGAACTAGGCACAGTCCTAAGTTATATAACTAAGTATAATAACTGGCTGCAGGTCTAGAACAAAGTACTAACAATAAATGTCAACATTGTGAAGTTGCATTTACTATCTATTGACCTGCATTCGGTTTCTATAGTAACCAAGTGCTTCAAACACAAGTCCATAATAGGAAAGTGTAGTAAATTGAGAATTTTATTACTTGGGCCATCCTGTCCCATCCTTTCCCCACCACTCATTAAAAACAGCATTGGCGAAGCATCTCAATACTGAAAATGGGACAATCAAGCGCAATCAATTCTATACACATTTATTCAATACAATATTTGTTCATTTTCAGTGTATACAGGTTTTCTAATCCAAAAATAGATAATGCTACCCAAGAATAAAAACATTCACTTGTACCAAAAATACAAACTGGTATTTCAAAGAAAGATTTTAAGTATATCTTATACAGTCATAAAAATGGCAAATGAAGGTTAAAAATTACCAGCCAAATAAAGTTAAGATTTTTTCTGCATGTTTTCTGCACCACCACCATTTCCTTTAGGGACAGGAGGCTGTAAGCATTTACATAAACATCAGAATATGAACACGACCCAATGCATTTTATATGAAAAATACTGTACTCTTAAAAACATGTAAGGAAAGCTAGCATTACAAGGGAACAAAAAGGAAAAACTGACATTTGAGAAGACGTAGGATATAAATTATTTCTAGAGTGTAAACTTTGCTGCTGCTTGAAAAAAAAAAATCACGAGTACTTTCATTTGGCTTAGCAGCCAGGAAAAAACAAAAGCTGCTTTTTTTTTTTTATAAAGTGCTTAACCACCATATCCAAGTGTAATGACTTTCAGACCTACTTAATTTGAATGTGCTCAAAAAGCCACTGCTTACGGTATGAAAGCTATCATTCTATAACTCTGCACATACAAACTGGTTTTATCTGCATGAATGGAAGACTGAGGGCTGTTCAAAGCAATCATATGCTGCCTCAAAATCAAAGGAATGCTATTAGGACAGCAGTTGAATAAGGCCCAGTAAGCTGAAATTTGAGCACAACAGATGTAAAAATAGCCATTTAAAACAAAGGCAATTTTCCCCTCTGCCCTATGAAGATAACTTCATCTGATAAGCAACATAAATATATTCTTCTACTATTTTGACACCTTATCTATAGCAGACCAAAGTGTCAAAAATATATTTCCTCAGACAGGAAATCCAACCCTATTTAGGCTTTCAACACAAACCAAACCAATCATTCAAGGCGATTCATGTGATTAATAGAGGGAGATACTTCCTACTCACAAAATACCAGGAAGCAGTTGTATGGATATCCAAATGTTAACACATTATGTTACTTAATATTGAGACACTATCAACTTGGTTCTCTTTTTAAACTGACAGTATGCCTTAATTTAAAATAAAAAAAAAAAAAAAACCACACACACAATTTAAAGTGCTTTAAGATTATTTTGCTCCCCTGCTGATGTTTGTTTGGGCAAGGGAAAAAAGTGATTAATTGGCTATGGAGGCAAAACAGTGAAACTAACTAAACACAAAAGTGCTGTCAAAAGACAAGCTAAATTAAAGAAACAAATTGCTAACTTATCAGTTGTTGAATAATCATAGGCATAACATTTTCAAAAAGAAATGTGATTTCCCAGTTGATGTGTCCCTTTAGTCTTAAAGTTGTAGTATGGGATGGGTTTAATATCAGAGTGAAGCCTCCAACCTCATTACAACCACACTGAAATTTTTCATTTTACTGTAGTAGAAAATTCAGAAAAATATAAGCCTAGGATTTATCAGCCTGGATATCCTGTATTAACACATCTTTAGAATGGTGTCCTTTCGACAGTCCCATCAACTTTAATAACAATGCTGTGACCTTTTGCTTCAGCTCTACAACTTCCTACAGAGGTTGAGTTTTTATTTTAATCTACTAAATGGACCTCATCTCCAGTAAATTTCTAGGACGTACCGATTGCAAATTTGGATAGAGTAAGTCAAAGATCCAGGCACAGCACATTCACTTTATGCCAGTTCTGAAGTTATAGAACACCTGTGCCCTAGTCACTACTAAAATATATCTTTTTCATGTAAGCCCATTTGTATCTTAAACCAGAGGAAGTTCTAATCCAAGCACAATTCAGCATCTCCAGTGACTTTTACCTCAGGTTACCATTTTAAAATATTTTTTATATATAAAAGAAATTAAACACATAAGTGAAGTAAGGGACAAACACAAAGACATCTGGCCTCACATACAGATATGCATCATACCTAAAAATAAGCCTCTAACCATTCGAAAAGCAATGACTTAGTGGTTTAAGCATGCAAGTGCCCAAATATGTGCTAATATGGTACGTTTCCTGAAATTACTATTAATGTCTAGCACTGGCAGATCTGCTGTATTCATTGCCAGAAATTTATCATTTTCCTTGCATCTCTCACTTTTTTTTTTTTTAAATAATAAAGACACCACTAAAATGAACTAAGCAGCATGACTGTGTCTATCAAGAGATGCTATGTAAGGGGGCTAGTTTTTGAAACCTGTAGTACAAGTCTACCCAAAGGTGGTAAGATGGCATTTTTACTTTGAAATGTTCTAATTCTGATACTGAATTAAACCAAAACAAATTATATTAAGCTTTGCTAGTTCATAAGAACCACATCGGAAAGATGATCACATCTCAGACTGTACTAACATGCCTGGAAATAAACACAACTGTCATACTAGATTTTTATGGAGTCAATATAGAAAATTAAATATAAAGGAAAAAACATACAGGAGAAGTACATATTCTGTTGATAAAAGGTACAAAAACCTGCAATCAAAGAATCAGAAAATAACCAGCTTCAGCACTAGTCTGGAAAGAATTAACTTATTTTTCAAATCAGAAGTCCATACTGCGTCTCATAGCCCTGCCTTGTCAAGTTTGTTAATATACCCGTTTAGGAGTCAGACAGCATTTTGTTTAACTTGTATAATGATACAGAGCAACACTAAACCGTAATTAACTCCTCTTTTGTGCGGTCCTCCTTCCACCACAATTGTACCCAATATATACCCAGTTGTGGTTTTCTGGTTTTGTGTTGCAGCTCAGCTGTACTTTTCTTGGATGTTCACAAGACTGGCATTTGATTGGATACGCTTGGCTAGAAGGAAAATAAAAATAAAAATAAAAAAAGACTCCCACCATCAGTTTCCCCACTCACTCAGTTTAACTGAGCACGTACTATTGAACAGTGTTCCGTTAACATCATGGTTTTCCTTTTCAACAGAGAAGCATGGCTAAGGACCTACTTTTCCCACCCTCTACGGCTCTTCAAGTGATAAAGGCAGTCCCCAAGAGGACAAGTAGTCAACACCAGCTCCCACCCACTGCTGCAGGCACAGTGACAGAATTGCCTGACCCCATACCAAGTACGTTGGTCAAGTAGAGTGCCCAAGATGATTCCTTGTGCTCCCGCATTCTGTAAGTAAAGTTCTGACAACATTACTTACGCAGAATGAGTATACGTTTCTTCTGCTTTGAGTGAAGGAAGCTACTAAGGTAAAAAATGACTGGTAAAAAGAGAATGAATGAAGAAACTGCAATCACTGGGACCGTATCACTGCATGGGACAGAACAGTTGAAAGTTCTACTCCAAAGCCTTCGTGTAATGTTCATCTAAAAGGAAAAACGACCATGGTGAGCAACACATTCCTTGGCTTGCATCACTGTTTTACTGAACATCGCAAAGTTCAGTATAGCAAGACCACCTAATTACCTTTAAACCATAATATCTACTTGAATAAGAGCCATTTAAAATATCTCCCCTCAAAAAATTAGACAAAGGTGAAATCCTAGCCCCACTGAAATCAATGGCAAACCTCCCATTGACTCCCACCCAATACATTTATTAGAGCAGCGATTCCCACACTGTGATTCTTAGAGCACTTACTGGTGGTTCATGGAAAGCTGGCTGATCACATGCTACTAACCCTCCTTCTTCCCAGTTGCTAAAAATCACATTGAGAGACAGCTAAATACATTAAAAACTTGCTACTATTCCCTGGCCCAATAATCAGCTGCTGTAGTTAGGAAGCAACTAACTGGAAACGTTAACTGGAATTTAGCAAGAAGGGTCAGATAAAAGCCAAAGATTAAAGGGATTTCCCAGCCCCCAAACCCCCATTTGAGATAGGGAGTGGAATATTCCCTTCACAAAATCTCTTAGACAAAAATAAAGTTCCAGCTGCCCAAGCTGAAATATGTCAGGACATCAGGGTTAGACCCCTTCCTCTTCAGGAGTGGCACAAGGTCTTTAATGACCCGCAGCAGTCAGGACCTCTATTTTACATCTCATCCAAATGAACAGCAACATCATGGAGTACCCTGGGGGCCCTGGTTCAGTATTAACTCAGAGTGCAACCTACTGGGTCACCAACACTGTTTCCTGAAGTATTTAAGTGTTCTTTAACCGTTTTCTCTCCACGTACTGACCAGAACCCAGCCTGACCCCTCCTTAGCTTGAGAGACGTGAGGAAGTCACAGCACAAAGCGGTAGGTGCAGTGTGACAATAGCTCACTAAAGAAATTGCTCATGAAAGCAGCTTCCACCGCTGAAAGGACAAGAGTGGTGCCAAGAGAAAACAATATAAAACAGTTAAGGGACCACTGAAGATTGCTCTTCAGATTTATCTACCCACCCATTGGATATTAGCTAGGCAAGAAGATCCAGAAGCAAATACGTATACTCACTGCATCTTCCACATCAATACACAAGTGTGTTCTGTGTTCTGAGTGGCTGCCCAGTCCAGTCATTTTTTGCATTTTGTTATACATGGTATTCAGGTTTCTGTAAGTTCCATTGCAGTTTCTGCATACTTCTGTGTGGTTGCTTGATACAAGACTGATGGATTGCCCCTAAAATTATAAGCAGCACGTATTTAGATTTTTAAACAATATAAAATTAACTTTAAAAAACTAGAGCTGAACTTGAACCAAAATCTACAATATTAACATCCTAAAGTGTTACACTGAAATTTAGGGATTTAGGTCCATTTTATATAAATAAAAGCTCACAGTGAATTGAAAGTTGATCTTATTTTTCCCCGAAAAGATGTATTTTGAAACTATTGACTGTCTATAACAGGGGTGGGCAAACTACCACCCGCGGGCCGGATCCGGCCCCTCGGGACTTTGGATCCGGCCTGCGGGATTGCCACCCCCATGGTGCTGCGCCACTCTGGGAAGCGGCCACACCACATCCCTGGGGCCCATAGGGGTGAGGAGGGGTAGAGAGCTCCGCACACCACTCTTGCCTGCGGGTACCTCCCCCAAAGCTCCCATTGGCCAGGAACAAGTTACTGCAGCCAATGGGAGCCTCGGGGGAGGTACCCACAGCCGAGGGAAACACATGGAGCCCTGTGTCCGCCCCAGGGGCGGCGCAGGGACATGGTGCCAGCCGCTTCCCAGAGTGGCGCAGCACTGGGCCAGGCCAGGCCGGGGCAGGCAGGGAACCTGTCCTGGCCCCGGTGTGCACCGCTGCCACCCTGGAGCCACTCTAGGTAAGCGGTGCCAGGCCGGAGCCTGAACCCCTCCCGCACCCCACACCCCCTGCCCTGAGCCCCCTCCCGCACCCCACACCCCCTGCCCTGCAAGCAATTTCCCCACCCAGATGTGGCCCTCGGGCCAAAAAGTTTGCCCACCCCGGTCTAGAATAAAAACAAAACAAGGATTGTTAATACCAAGTTTGCCTTGGAAACACAGGTGTGCTTCTCCCGCACAGCTGGCTATTTTTCATTGGTCTATATGAATATGCCACACAGGAAGGAGGAGTGAATAGGTATTTTAATTTGGCCTAATTATTTTGAGTTTCAATAGCCACTGCTCCTGTCCCGCATTTACAATCTATGTAGTAAATAATAGCAAGAATCCAGATCATATTTTAAAACACAGTCCCTTAAAAACACTATTGGGATTTTCAAAAGAGGCTAAAGGAGTTGGGCACCCAAATACAATGGAACTGTATATCCCAGCCTATGCTGAGAGAATACAAGATCATCTCTCCTCCTATTAGGAAACCCAATGGAAGTTTGCTTAACTGTGAAATTTCATCCTTTATGGATTTCAGATAAAAAACACAGGAAAGTCACGTAGTTTTACTGTAGCAGCAGTTTCACCTCCCTGAAAATTCTGATGACCTGGGTGGGTTGTGGGGGAGGATGGGGGAAGATAATTATAAGATCTCTAGATTCTTCTGTATTTTTTTAAGCCTCGTCACGGAGGCATAATGACAGAACCCACAATAGCCAGAGTTTACAGAAGAGACCTGGCTACTATCCACCTTAAAACATCACTTTCCATCCAGCACTCAAAAAGCAAACTCTTGTATGATCAACTTCACAGGCTACCTCCAATTTCCCATTTCTGAGCCAGGGAGCTGGGAAGCTAGTGAAGGACCATCACCAACTACACCCAACCTTTGTCAGCATCCTAGATCCTTCCCAACTGGGCTTTACTCCCAGCTCTGGCTCAGCAATGGTCATGGTCACAACAGTAGATTATCTCCTCTTAGCCACAGAAAATAGGCAACCTCCACACATTTGTCTCGATCACTTCAGCCCTTGACAGTGTGGAGGGCTCACCACAGAGACCTACGAGGAACAAACAGTAATGTGCAGAGATGGCTGTGAGGAAGCACTGGGACAAATTCCACACAGCTTCATTTTCTCCCACATCCTATTCAATTATTTACAACAAGCTGTTGGGAGAGACTATACAACACCTTGACCTTAAACATCAGCAGGATGCAAATTACACCCAGCTGTTCATCTCCTTTTCATCTACCATGAAAGCCCCATATGCAGCTGTACTATTGGCAAATCAGATCAACACCTGGACGAAAGGCAACTCTCTGAAGCTAAACCTAGGCAAGATAATGGTGAGGTTGGAGGGCAGAAGGCAACATTTCCATGATTTAGCCAACTCCTTAAGATCACCCCATGGTGAAGATTGTAAAGGGGCCTTCTAGTTTTGGTCCTCCTCAATGTCTCAGCAATATTCAATACTCAAACAGCAACAGTTTTTAGGAACACCGTCAGCTACCCAGGAGATGATGCCCCATCCTAACAGATACAGACTTGACCACGGTAATCCTTGAAATTATGATCTCCATAAAGTAGGAATGAAATTGCAGGCACTGAAGAAACTCCAGGCTACCTGCAGACCAGCACAGATCATTAAGAACACATCAATGCTGCAATCACTCCACTGGCTACCCAAGTATTACTAGATTAAGTTCATGGTCCAGGTCTTGCCTTTAAAGTGCTCTGTTGACCAGGCCCAAGGCTCTCTCCCCTTGCCAAGACCTACTATAAAGGCTGCACATCTCAGGAACCACCAACAGCGAGAACAACAGGAGACCAGTCTCTCTCAGCAACTGTTCCTTCCACAACAGTTAAGCATGAGCATAGACCATACACCCCACCCCCCAGACTGAAATGCTAAAAACATCTTTGGCGCAGCTTCTCCACCTGTCTGTGAAGCGGGGCTAGAAGACAGAACCAAAGTGAATCTTTACTACCTGCTTGGATTTATACAAAATTGTAAGACACTCAGAAACAACATAGGAGAGTGTGTTATGCTGGTCTACAACCAACTACCTTATTAAAGGAGCACAAGTCTTATTTCTAGAAGTCTATGGATTTGATCATGGCACTATACAAGTTTAAAAAATGCCCTATAAATCACTACAGTGGGGGGCAAGATCTGCCTGGCAAGCAAAAAAGCAGGAAAAGCTAGCCCACCAGTAAGGGGGGCTGCAAAGCATATTGTAACCACAGATCCTCTTCTAGATCCACATGTTTATTCTGCACCAAGAACTTTAGTTTGAATGTTATCCTTTTGGACAGTTTTTATTGATTAACTGCTTAATCAAATTTATGAATATTTTTGCATAATCTGATTTAGTTTTAGGATTAAATTTAGCATAATTTACAAAATTTTGATACATAATTATTTGGATACACTTTTCTTGGGAGATAATTACCACATTTATTTTACAAAGAGGGATATTTAATTGCAAAAGTTTTAATTGTTCATAACCTTAATGGATAGGAGTCTTAAGAAGTGTTTTCAGGTAGCTGGCCCTTTTGGACTAATCTACAATACAACCAAATAATGATATAAGGAGCCACATTGTTAAGTCACGCAATGATAACTCCAGAAGGAACTAGGAAAAGTGACTTACTGTATGCAGAGACTACGTGACTCTTACTATATAATTATCAGCTATTGTGAATCCAGAAATCCCAATATGAAATGGCACTGTAATTGCATACAAGACAGAGTCAAGGTGAGCATCAATTAAAATACATTTTGTGCTCTCAATTGTGAACATCTGCATTTTATAGATAATTGTTCTATCTGCCTAAACTGCTTCAGAATTTGTCAATTGCAGTTGCTCAATATGTATCCACTGCAGTTTGTTCTGTGAAAAGAAGATATTTTACTATACAAGAAGAGGGCTCAGTGCTGCCCTCAGATACACAGCAAAGATACCTGGAAGTTATGTTCGAAGCACATCAGTGTTGTATTGAATAAGTCCAGGAACTCTGCTGTACTATTTGATAGCCCTTCACTGTTGTTCTTCAAACAATCTGTCAAAAAGAAAAAAAAAAAATACGTGAATCAAGATATCCTTATTTCTAACCTATATCTACAGCCAACAAGTCCCTTGGCGGCCCTACAGCTTTACAGCAAGAGCTCTCAATTATAAAAACCAATTCAGTCAGCTTTGCATTTCTTATTTGGTTGCTGTTATGCAGATGTCTCAGATTTGCTATCCTAACTCACTCGGGCTTCTCTCTTCATTTAGGATACATTTCAGAATTAATTGGCCTTGATTAAATAAAAAATAAAGACCATTATCAAGAGCATTTTGAAGAAAGGATTTGAGCTCTCACTGGGCTTTCAGATAACACAAGACGCTGCTTTTACTTTTCACCCTGCAAGTCTGACTTTGCCCATCAGAACTAGTGTGCACTGTTTGAAAGTATAAGCGTCAGACATGTAGCTGAAACAAGGGACAGCTAGGAAATAGAGGGAATCTTTATGCTTATGAAAAAAAAGGAAATGCTTTTGAAAAATGCACTAAGCAGTGTCACAGAACGTGCACCAATTTTGTCAGGAAGTGGAAGCCAATTTTACCTGCCTTGCAGGGCGCTCCTGAAACACTCCTTGTCAGATACTGCTCTAGTCCCTGCAGGTATTTCTTTCCTTCCATCTACTCCACTTTTTCTATTCTGATCCATTAGACCCTTGGAAACTAGGACTGCTAGTTTTACGTAGCATTCCATTAAAAAGGACACTGTGAAGGTTGGCAGACTCCAAACGTGACCTTCCCTGAAGGATGGAAGTGAGAGAACATCTTAAGCATTACGGGATAGAGTCTATGCTCCCCTCCTGGGGGACGTAGCACAGAAGGCAGAGCCTGAGGATGGGAGGACAGTTGGAGGTTGTTTTACCTCTCCTTCACACACTTTGGTGGCAACCAGTAACATATGTTGGGGACTACTGGCCTCTGGAGCTAGCCCGAACCCAATCTCCCTGGGGCTACCTATGGGCTCTGTAGCAGCCCAACATCCTTTGCAGCACTCAGCTCTACATTACCACCCCTCCAACCTCTGGCGCCCTCCCATGCAAGGGTGCTGGAACAATTTGTATAGTGGGGGTGCTGGTCACTGAACCAAACTGTAAACCCTGGATATGATGGAAACCATTTCAAGCCAGAGGCCAGCACCCCCCACACCCTTAGTTCAAGTACCTATGTTCCCCTGGTCGGGGTACAGCTCCTGTGCCAAGGGAATTTTTCCTGTTTCCTGTGGTGGCGTTTAAGGGCCATAATGAAGCCGCATGCAACATATTACAGCCAGAACCAGTCCACAGAATTTCAGAGCCAGAGTCTGATACCCTTACTCATGTTGAATAGCACTGTGCTCCACAAGTAGTCACTCATTGTGACGTGGGGTATCAGAATCTGACCCTTACTGATTTTTTATTAAACAGTTCAAGTTACATTTTCTACTTAAGTAGGAAAAAGGGGGCATGGGGAAAATAAGAGATCTATAAATACAGCAGAGCTGTAGCAGATCTCCAGCATGGTTTATTCAGAGTAAGTAAAAACCATCAGTTTTTACAGCTCTGCTGTATTTATAGATCTCTTATTTTCCCCATACCCCCTTGAGTAAAGCAGCTGTCATTTTGGCAGGGGCTTTAGTGCAAGGTGAATATTCGTATGGGGACTCTAGTGTGTTTAGATAAGCAAGGGAAGAAGAAATTGATTTTTTGAATCTGTCAACTTTGAACAGTATCCCCTGTACAATAAAAGTACCCAGGATGTATCAATAAAGAGCTCTTTGTTTCTGTCAATTTAAATAACTTAATCTTATCAATGCTGTTCAGTTCTGATCAACTGAGAAATTTTAAAGGCAAGGCTAAATCTGTCGTCTGAATCATAATGGTAGCATGAAAAGGACAGAACAAATCACGTACTTGCACAGTTGGCCTTCTCCCAAGTACTGTTAAAGAACTGCGAAAGGATCACAACTAGTTGAACCCTATCAGACATCAAGAGGCTTTTTGCACAGTTGCTCTCCGAAGAATTCTGGAAGAAAAAAACCCCACAGTATGATGAATTCATATGGCAACAACTTTGGAACTATTTCAGATAACGGGTGACATGGAGGCCAAGTCTGCCATTTTAAGCGTGTTAGTTTCACCCATCAGGAGTAGTGTGGCCAGTTTTACATCCCTTGTCAGAATTCCGAGAATTTCAGAGACGAGAACTAGTCCGACAGGGCAAAGCCAGTGTCTTTCCAAACAACGGACTAAGAAAAAACGTTAAATATGATGAGAGGTATAACCACGTTGGGGATTTAGGTAAGTTCTTAAAAGGTTTAATACGAGAACAGCAGGAGCTTCAGTCAAGATAGAAAAGGAGTACTTGTGGCACCGATAGCACCATGCACACCAACAGCTTTCCAGAGCAGGGGCACTTTTCAGTACGCATGTGTACGACTAGCATAATAGACCCTGATCCCACAATGGGCCCTCTGAGTGTTCCCATAATACAGCTACAGAGTTAGATTCTATCCTGGGTTATACTGATGGAAGCTGGCATAACCCAGCATTCAGAGCTCCACAAATCCGATTGGCGCAAGGAGCCTACAACTCCTGCTTGGCTGATTTAGCACACCTGCAAGCACGACTCCTCTGGAGTCCTCAAGTTGCTCTCCCCTGGCCCTGTGTCACCGCAACTTGCCTTCCGCCAGGAGTCAATCCCTCCTAGCATGCATCTGAGCCTTCTGATACAGAGGTTGCTAACTGCAAACCCAGAGGAGCGTCAAGCCTCCAAATAGTATTTTAAAGTGTGCAAATATCTGGTTTCATGCCATTTAAAAGGAGACTCAAAATAGTGACTGGGAACATCATTTCTTGTCTCCGGCCCCCACCCCCAAACCACAGACTGACAGAATCAGCCAGGCACCCCCAGGCTGATTTTCCAGCCGCAACAGAACAGATCTCACCCCGAGCGGCTTTTGTCCAAAACCAGATTAAGCACAAAGACTGGTCTGGCATATAGAGTACAAGCTCTGGTGAGGGTCAGTAAGACTACCAAACATTTGCTGATGAAAATAAGGTTTTTAATTAGCTATAGTGAGGTTGGGGTAGAAGATCAATAATTTATTACTCACCCAACCCTAGCCAAGACACCATTTCCATATAACTAACAGCTGGATACACAGAGATACAGGTTGATTAAAGTACTAAAACACACTGACAATGGAAGATCCATGTTTAACGAGTGAAACACGTTCTTTTGTTCTGAGTGACAACTACCCTCCCCACTAGCCTCCGTACCCCATAGACCTTGAGCTGTGGGTACATCTACACAGCATTCTGGAGCCTGTGTCAACAGACCTGGCCTTGTGTTAGTGCTCTAAAAACAGCTGCGGAGACAGCGCTTTGAAGTCACGGCTCAGGCTGGAGCTTGGGCTCCGAAGCCCACCCCCATCCCGAGGCTTCAAAGCCAGAGTTGCAACTTCAAAGCGCTGTCAACACAGCTATGATCTCAGCACCAGCCCCTCTAGCCGAAGTCTGTCAATCTAGACTGGGAGGCTTGGTCCCGCAGGCTCCAAAAGGCTGGGTAGACATACCCAGAGAGACGGATTGTTCTCTCGGCCCTAGAGGATATTCTGTGGCGCTCAGAGTTCCCAAGCAACTCCAGCTAAGAATTATGGAACTTCTCAGCCCTGGTTCAGCACAGCCAGCTAGCAGAGGGAGCATGGACATGTCTGCTACCCTGTTTTGGGGGTAGGGAGCCTTGCAGAATTTGGGATGTAAAAGCCTCTACCAAGCAGGCCCCTGAAGAGGGAGGGAGAAGAGGGGCAGCCACCTGGGACCCTCTAGTAGCCTAGGAGAAAGAGGGGAGCACCTTCCCCAACCCCACCAGGAGATGTTTAAGGATTAGAGACCCTGCAGTTTCCCTTGCTGTGCTATCAAACTATGTCCACAAAAGCTCAAACAAAGCCCTGTTTAAGAGAGTCTGAGGTTCAGTGGGACTATTTCACTCAGCTCTAGCAGGTACAATGTCAGCCACAAGAGCACAAGTTACTGTCTCATCACAGCCTGTCTGCCTCAACCCTGAACTGGATAAGCCACCTGCAGGAGAGGTTAGCTCACCGGCAGCCCAGCAAGAGATGAAACATCCCTACACGAACTAGCTTTCATGCAGGCCAAACAGACATCTGATGGCAGTTGCTTTCACACACTACTAACCTGAAACTGAGTCAAACCCATAACCAAGGAATCCTCTCTCTGCCTTTCCCATCAAATTCTCCCAAACACATACAAGCTAGTTAGCTACGAATGCCATGAGAAGACAGCCCCTGGAAGGACAGCCTCATGATATCTGCAATAAGAGATGCCAATCCTATTATTATTTGTTTAAGGCCCACCACCTGCTTAGGTCTGTGCAAGTCACAAAGACTGCCCCTGCCCAGGTATTTACACTCAAGCTTTTCTGGGTAGCTGGTTCACGAATCAGTTCAGAGCCACACACAACCATATAGATACATGGTGTGGAAAGGTTATTTGGGAAAAGTTAGAACAGGGATAATCAATTATTTTTTGTCAAGGTCCAAATTTCGTGGTCAGGGTATAGTCAAGGTCCAGGCTCTAGGGAAGAAAATAAAATGGAAAAAAAAAAATTGATACTAAATAAGAAAATAAAGATTTTGGGGTCTGTTCCAAAGCATCTGGCGGTCCAGAGTCCCCTTATTGACTGCCCCTGAGCTAGAACAACATAAACAGTGTCAGGAAAAGGCTTTAGCCTTAAATTGACTAACTCTGAGAGAAAAAGGCAAAGCTCTACACAGCTGAGCACAGAGTGATGAGGTATCCCTTGTAATCCGACACCGAGTTTAAACATAGTTAGTCACTGGCCTTTGGCTAATGAGTTGTTTTGTTTTTTTCCCACCCTTTCATACAAGAACAGATTTTCCACCTGAAAAAAACATGTACACTACGTACTTCCTCTTCTCTTTTCCTCGTTGTTTTATTTCCAGAATATGAACAAGAGTTGACTTTTTGGCCTAGAAAAGCTACAACGTGCCTCTTGTGATATAGTGGATCCATCTACCACCCAGGCTCATATCACAGACAGCTGACGTCCTTTTTGTGAGTCATGACAAACTATCTATGGCTACAGCAAGCAAAGATTTTATTGCTATTAATAGCAAATTCCTTTTCTTCCTCTCTACCATGATTTGATACCTAAGTATCCAATATATTCAGGGATCACAGTGGAAAGAGATAGTGGCGGAATTCCTGTGACAATGCAGTCTGGGTGTGAGCTTAGTACCAAAGAAGTAGGGTGAAGTGAATGGGAAAGAAGTGTAGGAATAACTGTTAAGTTAGGAGTCTTTACTGCAAAAGAAGTCTAGTCAGAATCTTTAGTATTTTTTCCCTTTTTCAAAACCAGTTTTCTTTCAACCCCATGGTTCTCAAACTGTGATCTCTGGAGAGCTAACTGGACACATGGCTCTGGCTCCTGCTTCCCAGCTGCTAAGTTGATTTAGATACTGCCATAAAGTTGTTGTTCATGGCAAGCAATTGTTGTAGTTGACAGAGACATGTCAAGTGGTCATGAATGGAATGGGACATGTAACACAAGAGTCTCTATTGAAATGTGGTGTTCCCTACAAAAGTTTGGGAGAGATCTATTTCCCTATGTATTCTATTTTTTTCCCCTGTTAAAATGGAAGATTTGTTAAATGGTTAAGGATCATCAGAACTTCCATTACTGCTACTTCTGGTAACTTCTACGGGGAACTGTCATATGCACACACACACACAAACCTACCAAGCTAGTGGCTCTCAACCTTTCCAGATTACTGTACCCCTTTCAGCCTGATTTGTCTTGTGTACCCCAAGTTTCACCTCACTTAAAAACTACCTGCTTACAAAATCAGACATAAAAAACACAAGTGTGTCAAAGCACACTATTACTGAAAAACAAGTCACCATCCGTATGAAATTTTAGTTTGTACTGACTTCACTAGTGCTTTTTATGTAGCCTGTTGTAAAAGTAGGCAAATATCTAAACGAGTTGATGTACCCCCGGCAGAACTCAGAGATAAGTGTACGCCTGGTTGAGAACCACTGTACTAGGTGATGTACATACCTGGACGAAAGCAGAAAAGACCTAGCAAATGCTGAGGAAGTGTAAACAGCAGGGGCCTACTACCTTCCGGGAGGGTTCCTTAAAAGTTGAACTTCCAAATCCATGGGAGACTTAGCTTTGGGGAAAAGGTTTAAAATCACTGATACTAACAAAAATTAAGTTACCAAGATTCACAGAATTAAACTGGGCTTCTTTTTCCCCCTGACTTCTCACATCAGTTGATGACAACTGATTGAAGGGATGACAAAGTTCTAAACATCAGATTTAAAATATTTTGACTTTCTGCAGCCACTGGTTCAAATTTCAGCAGGATCATCTCACTCCTTTAATTCTTCTTAAAGAGCGAAACTGAGTACCATGCAGTTCGTTACATTTGGATCTTTCAGAGGACACTCAATTAGCCCCAAATAGTCTGCAGATAGATAAAAACATGATCCTAGCTGGTGTACCTGTACTGTCGGAGTTAGGGCTTATCCTGGCACCCAACCTTTACCCAGAAGAGTTGTGCAGCTGGTTGACTGACTAAT
Source organism: Caretta caretta (assembly GCF_965140235.1). NCBI lineage: Eukaryota > Metazoa > Chordata > Testudines > Cheloniidae > Caretta > Caretta caretta. The sequence continues at coordinate 83,394,763 of NC_134208.1, forward strand.
GGCTAGGGAGCAGTGACTTAGTGGAGTTGCAGGTATAGAATCTGTAAGGCATTTGAGGCCCTCCACTATCAGCATTCCCATATAAAAATGATAGTATTGGTCATTAGATTTCCCATCTTTAAACTCCACATTTTCAGAGATGTGTCAAATTTGTACAAGTTGATACACTATCGGAGTTAAAGAACGCTTTGCAAGATGCAGGACTATTAACATCCTTTGGTTGTGAACAAATGTCCAGCTTTAAGAAACCACACACACAACATTAGTAAGATGGCGAATGCAACTGGAAGAACTGGCCTAAGTTACATCAACACCACTGATGGTGTGCAGCCATTATTGACAAGTCAGGTTTGCTATTGGATATTTTTCCATTGGCAAGCAAGATCTTTTGCTTCAGATGCAGACCATGCTACATGCCTTCACACCCTGAGATAAGACTCCTGCACTTTACTTGGGCTACACCACAAGATGACTATTTTAGAAGCTGAAGCCAATCCACAATATGGCAGCTTGCTTATTAAGAGGAGCTTTACAGTGCTCCACCAAGCTGCAGTTGCGTATGCACTTCTTGGTGGAATTAAAGGTGTAGGTAATGACTTTGAGAGCCAAAGAAGTGGTTTGAGTCCAGGTTACCGGAAACCCACTGCTTTGTTCATGCCATATTGCCACTAGTGGCAACATTCAGAGCCCAGATCTGTTAACTTCCAAACATACTGCAATACTCATCTTTTTTCTTGCCCTTCTGTAAGGGGAAGACAGGAGAGTTTAGCAGAATTATTGAGTTTGGGAGCTAGATCAGATTGTAAATTTTACGTATACTAAGGGAAAGGGAGGGCACATACTATTTCTTGTACAAAATCAAAATAAGTAAGCTTTAATACACAACCTAATACTGAAAGCAAAAGTATTCACAGTCAGGAAAGACACACAAACAAGCAATACAACCCCACAATATGATGCACAGAGAAGAAACAGGCATCTCCTTTCAGACACGAGAACTCAGTCCTACATAGGAGGAGAGCAATGGGCATAAAGCTTACAAGAGCAAAACACTTTAAGCAGCAATGACTTATGTCTAAGAGAGCTCCTAGGCATTCGTGAGAAGCCGATGGCCCAGCTAGTTATGAATCCCTAAATTCTAGAACACCCTGATCTTTAAGGATCAAATATTTTCTAAATATGTGACAGGGCAAATAAGTAGTGGATGTTGTTTTGCTATTTTATTGTGTGCATGTGGCCTGAAGTCATTAATCATATACAGCAGATTGGGCATTTCCCGAGAACGGTCAATATCAATGAGTAATCAGGCAGTGCAAGTTAGTGCTCCAAGTGCTATTTCCCTGCATAGAATACAAGTCTGATAACACTAAAAGGTCTGTGCCTCCATTTTGCTCGACACCACGAGTTCCTCTTTTCAGTCACACGCGATTCCATTAATAAGTCTGCCAGGAACACTCACTCCGATGGGAAGGAGCATCCATTCGACACCTCTTCTGCTGGGGAGTCATTTGCAAAGGGATACCCAGGAAGCCCCTTTATCCTCCCTCCCTTATTTCCACACAGTCACAGGCCGGCCGGTCTCCCAGCTGGCCTGGCGAAGGCGGCAAGGGACTGCCCCACCCTGCCTCTCTCCAACAGCTTGGGGGAGGCCACCTCCAGCTGGGGCTTGGCTAAGCCGCACCCCAAGGCGGCTTGTGGGTCAGACCCCCCCCACACACGCGCGCTCACGCGGGCCCTCCTGCGAGACCCTTCCCCGCACGCACCCCCACGGCCCGGGTGATGTTCTCCAGCTGCTCCGTGACGCTCTGGAAGTGGCGGTAGCAGCTCCGGCAGAGGCGCACGGGCCGGGCGCTCCGCACCAGGCAGCCGGCGAGCCGCACGCTGCTGTTGGCGAAGCCCACCAGGAGCTCCCGGCACTCGGGCGGCAGCTGCCCGGGGAGCCCCGTCTCTAGCAGGGCCAGCGACAGGTCCTCGGCCTCCTCCAGCAGCTCCAGGGACAGCAGCCGGCGCCCGCCCCCGCGCGCCCACCCCTTCGGGCCGCTCTGCGGCGGGGGGCGGCGGCCGGAGCCCAGGCTCTGCCCCGCGCTCAGGCCGGGCACCAGCAGCAGACACAGCAGGCGCGCGGCCGGGCCCATGGCTGCCGGCAGCCGCGGCTCCTGGGAGCGATTTAGCGAACCAGGGTCACGTGGAGCCCGGAGAGATGTCAACGTTCGGAGCTGGGTCAGACGAGCCACCTTATTGGCTGGTGGGGGTTCGACTCCGGGTGGAGGGGCGGGGCTGCCGGGCCGGGGGTGTGGCCTGGCAAGGTGGGACGCGCTGTGTTCAGGCCAGGCCCGGGCGGGCACTTACGCTGGCTGGTGGGGAAGCGGGCCGGGCTTCCCGTCCTGGAGAGCGGGGCCTTGCCTGCTAATGCACAGCACAGAGGAAAAGGGTCTCCAGGGAAAGGTGCCTGACGCCAGGAGGAAAACACACACACACACACCCCCGCTGCTGGGCCTGGCACTCTGTCCCGGAGCTAATTATCACAGACCTCTGGCCAATTTCAGAACTAATGTGAATCTCACTTCTTCAGCATAACTTTCCATCAATAAGCATTAAGTACCACATATCAACCAGTCCAACTTTCCTCTCTAGGCCAGGCAGGACGAGAGAGAGAGATCGTCATTTCTCTTTTTGTTAAAACATGGTGGGAGGCATTCACCGACCATGGTGCTAGGGACCAGAGAAAAACACTTGGGCCTTGCCCACATTAGGATTTTGCTGTTTTTCCTGTAATCAATGGCCAGGCGCTGATTAGCTAAAGCATTGCAAAGCCATGTCTACACTACAAACTTTGGTCCACACAAGTTATGGCAGCATAAAGCTGCCAAAGTTAGTCTACTACTCGTGCACATGCATACTTTGCAGCTTGCATGCACACAGCCTTTTGGCAAATTTTCATAATGTGTGCATTGTGGGATAAAAACAAAAAGAACAGGAGTACTTGTGGCACCTTAGAGACTAGGTAACAAGTGGTCACAAGGCCATCATACACCTTTCTCCATTGCATAATGCCATCCATATGCTATCATTTTCCTGTTTTTTTTAAATCACACAAACCCACATGGCACTTGTCGCTTCCCACCATCTCCCACAGAAGCACAGAGCCTGCACAGCTCTCTACTAGTGTCATAAACGTTGCAAACACAAGATGAACTATCCTTCAGCATTTGCGGAGCCACAGGAAGAAACACAACGATGGGGGACCTGATGAGTTCTTCTAAGACAGATTGCTAAAGGACATAGCCCAGGGGCGGGCAAACTTTTTGGCCTAAGGGCTGTATCAGGTTTCCAAAATTGTATGGAGGGCCGGTTAGGGGAGGCTGTGTCTCCCCAAACAGCCAGGCATGGCCCGGCCCCCGCCTCCTATCTGACCCCCCCCTGCTTCTCGCTCCCTGACAGCCCCCTGGGGAGTCCTGCCCCATCCAACCCCCCCGTTCCCTGACGGCCCCCTTGGGACTCCTGCCCCATCCACCACCCCCTGCTCCCCGCCCCCTGACCACCCCCAGACCCCACACCCCTGACTTCCCCCTGCTGCCCCATCCAACCCTCCCCATTTCTGGCTGCCCCCCCCGACCCCTGCACCATCAAACCCCTCTGTTCCCTGCCCTCTGACCGTCCCGACCCCTATCCATACCCCCACCCCCTGATCACCACCCCAAACTCCCCTGCCCCCTATCCAACCCCCACTGCTCCTTGCCCCCTTACCGTGCTGCCTGGAGCACCGGTGGCAGGTGGCTACAGCGGGTCAGACCGCGGCTCTGCAACTGCGCTGCCCAGCCACCAGGGCGTTGCGCCGGCAGCGCCATGAGCTGAGCCTGCAGGGGAGGGGGAAGAGCAGGGGCGGGGCCGGGGACTAGCCTCCCGGGACAGGAGCTATGGGGCCGGGCAGGAGGGTCCCGCGGGCCGGATGTGGCCTGCAGGCCATAGTTTGCCCACCCCTGACATAGCAAAAAATAATTTGAGGTTGGTGGTAGTGTTCACTGAGCAGCAGCAGACAGTGGAACACCGCCCTTCGGCCCAAGAAACAAGCACGGACTGGTGGGATCGCATCATAATGCAAGTTTGGGTTGATGAGCAGTGGCTGCAGAACTTTCGCATGCAAAAGGCAACATTCCTGGATCTGTGTGCGGAGCTTGCCCCAGCCCTCCAGTGCAGGCACACCAGAATGAAAGCTGCACTGACAGAGCGTGGCAATTGTACTGTTGAAGGTTGCAATGCTGGATTGCTACCGGTCAATGGGAAATCATTTGGGAGTTGGAAAATCCACAGTGGGGGGCTAATGTCATGCAAGTGTGTAGGGCCATTAATCATCTCCAGCTAAACAGGACTCTGATTCTTGGCAACGTGCAGGACAGAGTGGATGGATTTGCTGCAGTGGGATTCCAGAACTGTGGTGGGGTGAAAGACGGCACACACATCCCATATTGGCACTAGCCCGCCATCCCACAGAATACATCAACAAAACGGACTACCTTTCTTTGGTTATGCAAGCACTGATGGATCACCGGGGACTCTTCACTGACATCAGTGTGGGCTGGGCAGGGAAGGCTCATGCATGCTCATCTTTAAGAACACAGGACTATTCAGAAAGCTGCGAACAGGGTCTTTCTTTCCTGACTGGCGGATTACCATTGGTAATATGGAAACACCACTCATGATCCTGGGGGACCTACCCTATCTGTTCCTCCTCTGGTTCATGAAGCCGTATACTGGCCACCTTGACAACACCAACAAAAGATTCAACCACTGGCTAAGCAAGTGCAGAAAGACAGTTGAATGTGCTTTCAGTAGATTGAAGGGATACTGATGGTCTTTACTCACAAGACTGGATCTCAGTGATAAAATATATCACACTGGTTATAACAGCCTGTTGTGTCCTTCATAATATCTTTGAGGCAATGGAACAGGTAGAGCATCTGTCTGCTGATTTTGAACAGCCAGACACAAGGACCATTACAAGACCTCAGCACAAACCTGTGCAGCAGAGGGCAGCCATGAAGGTGCATTTTAATGGTCAGCCACCTTAACGTGGTGTGATGTACTGTGCTCTAGCTGGCTCTGAAGTTCTGGGGGCTGTTAGGAATTGTGTAGTGCTTGGTGTACATGTATGAGTAGCACACTGTCCTTTAATGAACCAATGAATTATGCAACACTTGCTGTACATTTATAATGATTACACGGTATGGTTCACTGAACCTCTGAGTTCTGCAGTCCTGTACAATTACCAGTAGTGGGTGTTTTGAGTAGCTCTGGGCATTCTGCAGTATATATTGTGAAGTAATGGAGATGAATTTGTTTTCAAAAAATAGAAATGTATCATGTCGCAAAAATTGTGCAAAAAAAAATCAATATGCAATTAAAAAAAAACAGTATAGTACAAACTTCTAAAATAAGTTAATGGAACAGAAGTTTAAAATTAGAAGGGTAGAAAACATTCCTGTCCATTTCGGTCCATTTTAGCTACACATACAGCGACCATGACTCTCACACGTCAGAGTATGTGATGCTGTGGTTGTCCTTACTGTCCCCCAGCATGGAGCGGTAATATAGGGAGATACTAAACGAGAGTTCTCCAGTGACGGCAAAGGCATGATTGTTGGAGCTGTAGGTAACAAGAATCTGCAGCATTTATGTTTGATGTGTGAGAAACCTCATTATGTCCTGGTGCAAGTCTCTCTCCTTGTCCTGCTCAGACTCCTGGGCCTTTCTTCATGCTGTCTGCCATATTTAGCCTCCAGGCCCTTTGTTCACGGTCCAATGCAGCACTGGCTTGTTGGATATCACAGAACATGTCCTTCCCAGTCCACTTCTTTCTCCTCCTCCTCAGGGTCAGGCGTACCACACGTGTGGAAGGGGGCACCCCTCCAGATCACAAACAGACAGTTGTATGATTGGATTTACCCTGTTAGGGTCAACATAGGTCACACAGTGTCTACGCTCATACTGTGTCAACCTCTGTAGGTCAACCATAATTCAACACCGTTTGGGAGGTGGTTTTATTTTGTTGCCGCAATGGGACACTTATGCTGGCTGGAGACAAATTTGAATGTAGACACATACGCAAATAGGCTTATGCCAAGGCAATTTACACCAATCTAACTTTGCAGTGTAGACCAGGCCTGAACTGCAAGTTGCAGCTTTCCTTGTCTACATTTGCAGCCTTTGTAGTGATGCAGCTACACCAGTGGTTGGCCATTAATTGCTGGAAGCAAGGTAAATTCCCCATGTAGACCTGGTCTTATACAGCTCCTTGAACATGCCTTTCTTCCCTCCTTGCTTAATGGCAGCCCTGACTGGGGACAGTTCACACATATGGGAGATTGCAGGCTCTGCTGGCAACCTTCTTCCTCTCTCGTTAATCCAAAAATTTCCCTTCTCTTGCAGCACTCAGCTCAGCCTCAGATGGAATCTCTTGGTGTCTCTTCCTAGGTAGCATGTAACTTTTGAGTGGTTGGGGAATGGAAGCCAAAAATAAATAATAAAGAAGAAAGAAAGAACAAATGAAAGAGAAAATAAACAGGAAAGAAGGAGAGAATGTACGCAAGGGGCTAGCTGCCTGTCCATCCTAAGTGAGCAAAAATGGTTAGGAACCACTGCTGCCAGAGCTTCCATTTCTTCCTGGGGACTGGATGGTCCATTTGGTGTCTCCCAAATCTAATTTCTATGCATAGGAAGTAGCCAGTGTGTATATGCTTCAGTGGGTGGGCCAGGTCGGTGGCTGCACTCTTCCCCTACTCCCATACGCACAGTCCTTGCTAGGGTGATGTTGACAGATCCCTATAGAGCTGTGCATCTTAGGGTTAACACCTCATTGAGGGAAATGCATGAACAGCTGACTCCCTCAAAACTATTGTTCCAAATTGTCTGCAGACTCAAGCAGAGAGCGGCAACACTCAGTTCATGTTTTCAAGCTTTTCTTCACAATCATGAAGGCTAGGATCTTCCCTTACTTCTTAGAAAATGAAAACTGAGATTCTGCTGTAATCACATGACTCCAGGAGCTGGGGCCCTATGACCTGATGTTCCTATACCTTAATCCAGCCCTGGATCTCAGACATGATGGTGATGAGTGCCATCGAACATATAAAGAAGTGACAAAATATACTCTGTCAGTGAGCTAGCTATTGTTGTAGGAGCAGCAGTGATCTGTATTCTCTGTATAACCTGTATGTTCAAAAGGTCTGTTACACCTTCCCCCCCGCACCCCTCCTCCGCCGCCTTTTGTCTCCTCTCCCTCTTTGAATATCTGTGAAGTGGCTTTCCCCCTTCCCCTCCCTCCTGGAATGCTTGTGGAATGAATGGGCTGGTTGAGCAGCTGGAAGATCAGAAGACCTCCCAGGTAGACAAGGTGTCTGGGACTCTAATTAGGCAGCGCTCACACACCCAGTGCATGGACACTGCATGGACACTGCCCGAGGTGGAGTGTGACCAACCAGACGCAGCCAAGTCATCTCTAGTCGCAGGCCATGAGGAGCAGGTCCTTAAAAGGGGCCACGTGCTCAGGAGTGCACTCACAAGCTTGTACCTCCCGTGAAGGCCCTTTGCCCGGCCCACCTGGCCAGTGGTTCGCCGCATTGCATTCCATTGTGCCTCGGGAAGACTTACCTTCATCACACTGTTCATCTCTGTGCTGTGGGACACTTACCTTGAAGGATCCTGATATCTCCAGTGCCGTGCCTATCCTGGGAGTGTCAGTATGAGAATGTGAGTGTGATGCCCCCACACCCCTTCTTTTGAGCTTAGCTATCAGTATAATAAACGTGCTGCTTTCTGCCAAACTCTGGTGGGTTATCAGTCCTCCCTGGCCCAATTTCAGGTAATAACATATGATATATTCTGCAGCTAAATGCAGCTGCTATTTCAATCAATGTTTTATTTCAATTTATAATGAATAGTTAAAAAGTACCTCTCGGCTTCTAAGTGTCTTTAACACACACTAAAAATACAGCAATATGCAAAATAAATCCATCATCTTCTCCCCAACCCCAAAGCAAAACAATAACCAACCAAAGAGAAAATCAACCGCAAACAAAATCCTTCATATCACAAATACGGACCCTTACTGTGTCTGTCCCATGGTGGGCTCTTCCATGCCCACCTTCTGGCCCACACTCTCAGCCTCTCCTCTCAAGACCAAATACAGTCCCCAAAATAAAGTACTTCCCTTCTGGGACAGAAACACAGTCTCCGAATAAATGGAGACCTTCTTGATCTGAGCTTCAAATGCACAATGTCCTCCTGACTCCTTCCCCCAGCTCCCTCTCACAGCCCCTAAACAACATCCCCCCTCACTAAGGCCTGATCCAAAGCCTTCTGAGGTCAATAGGACTCTTTCCATTGATTTCAAGGGGATTTTGACCAAGCCCTATTCTCTTAATATCCTAGTCATATACGCACTGAACAGGAGGAGAGACAAGATGGAACTCTGAACGCCGTAGAACAGGAATGTCTTTAGGGATGATGAACCATTGCCAGGCTCCTCCCTCAGCAGAAGAGGAAGAGAGCCAGCTAAGAGCAGCGCCATCCACTGCTGCTATCATCAGGTGAGTCAATAACACCTCATGACCCATTAATAGTAAAGGTTACAGACAGCGCTAATAATATCAGAAGGGTCACCTAATCACCTACTGCCAGCAAGAGATCATCTACCCCTGCCACTAGGGCAATCTCTATGCTGTATCCAGGTTCATTCCCAGACTTGCAAGGTTCAAGATTATCTGAGGCATCTAAAATAGTCTTGCTGCCACCTTGTAGTAAGTGTTATAGACTGGAAATATCGTCATTAGTAATAAGTTAATAAGTTCTTGGCATGTATTGAGGACAACTTCTTGTTTCAGAAAGTAGAGGAATTAACCAGGGGGACAGCCATTTTAGACTTGATTCTGACCAACAGCCATTCGTTATCTGTTGCAATTCTAAAGGTAGACAGGAATTTGGATGAAAGTGATCATGATATAATAGATTTCATGATTCTAAGAAAAGGAAGGTGTAAGAGCAGCACAATAAGGACAATGGACTTAAGAAAACAGACTTTAACAAACTCAGAGAAGTGGTAGGGTCCCATGGGAAGAAAATCTAAGAGAGAACTGACGGTTTCTCAAGGTGACAATATTAAAGGCACAAATGCAAACAATCCCAATGTGAAAGAAAGATAGGAAGAATAGTAAAAGACTAATATGTCTCTATCAGGAAATTTTGCAGGTTTTTAAGACTAGGTTGGACAAACACCTGACAGGGATGATCTAGGTTTACTTGGTCCTGCCTCAGTACAGGGGGCTGGGCGTGATGACTTCTTGAGGTCCCTACCAGCCCTACATTTCTATGAGTCTTTGATTAACATCAAATCATTGAATTGCGTTATCAGATTAAGAGCCAAGGACAGACTTATTGTATAGGGATAAAAACACAACTGCATGGAAGATTGTATGTGGGCATGGATACAGACAACACAATGGATAACAGCTAATTTCATACATTCAGCTTTGTGACTACCTAGTTATCCTGTTTGAAAAACCAGGTTCCAAGGCAATGAGCAGAAACAAACAGAAACCACACCAGGAGCAGTAAACAAAAGAGGAGTGGAGTACAGTCCTTAGAACAGAAATTTCCTACATAATTCTGTTGGTGTCCAAATGCTACAGTGACGGTTCACTAGAAATGTGTTGCATAAATCAGATTCAAATAGCTCTGAAGTCCAGTAGATATGGCATTGGACTGGGAGTCAAGAGATCTTGGTTCCATTCCTGTCTGTACTATGTCTGCTGTATACATTGGCCTAGTCGCTTCATCTCTGTCCCCCCTTACCCTTTTATCTTGTATACAAAGCATTTTAGACAGTGACTGTCTTCCTCTGTATTTGTACAGTGCCTACCACGCTGGAGCCCCAGTCTTGGTTGTGACTCTATATATTACCATAATACAAATTATAATAGATTAGGGAACAAATCAATTAATTTGGATAGTAAAAAGAACTGATAAAAAAATGAGGGGGTCTGAAATATGCCATCCAGTAGAGGGCAGCAGTATGCATACACACAACCCAGTGCATAACAACTGTCATCACAACTGGAGTGACATTTTGCCCCAAAGAATCATGATTTTGCTTTAAGAAAATTCAGTATACCCAGTCTTGACCCTGTCTCATTCTTCTCACCAATTTGCTGTTCTAAGGAACACCATTCTCTTTAGCTGTTAAACTGAGGTCTAGAAATTTACTGTTAATTACCCTACTTACAAACTAGATAAGCAGCACCAGGAATCCAACAAGCCACTTTGTTCACAGAAAGAAGCAAGAGTAACCATTCATTTCATTGTGATTGTCTTGCTCACTAATGTTTTCCCTTCTAATGAATTACATGCTTGCTAGGAAGGAACTAGTTTTTATGGCATCCATATCTGTAGCTAGATGAAAGGCTACAGGTCAGAGACAGGTTTTCCCATGTCCACTAAGGCTAACTGAAAACTAATGGATATTTTTATCAAAATTTAAAATTCTCTTTAGAAATACTGCCATATTATCCTCTCTGAGGAGAGACTGTTCAGATTAGGAAAAACTGTAAAAAAATTCAAGACATAATGCTGGAGTCGCACAGAATACAAAGCAGTCTAACAGTTTCTGAGATTGAAGAAAGTGTTGCTATTGAACTGCTAAACAGTTTTTTATTTTTCTTAACATCAGAAATGGAATAAATTATGAAGCAAAACTAAAAATGATCTCGCTTCTCCAACTTAGAGTCATGGCAGTGACTGGAAGACAGGTTTGAAAGAAAGCATGGGCCAAATTCTCCAGGATAGGCCTATCCATTATGGACAGACTTTCTGCTGAAGACTGCAGTGTGTTGAGTTTCCAAGGACACTCTGGCAGCTCCTTCTCAATTGGTCTCCCACCAAAAGCCACAGGAACCTGCTAAGATACCTCCAAATCTTCTGCATCCCCTTTGGAATGGTGGTTGGGTATCCTCAGTGTTTGTCCTCCCCATTCTCTCATTGAATGGGTGCACCAGTTCTTGATGCACTATAAAGGGGTAAGCTCTTGCTTTTTTATATCAGCAAGGCTAAGTTGTTAAGTTTAATTACCTTGTAAGGTCCTCTCCAAAGAGAAATACATTTGGGATTCTTTCCAGGCTGCTTTTTCCAGTTGCACAGCCACACCTTCCCTTCTTCCTGGATGGGCATGCAATTCTTTTTCCTGGCCTCTCTGCACGGTGCACGCTGCCCGTGCTTGCAAGCATCACCCCCGCAGCTCCCATTCCCTGGCATACTTGCTTCTGACTCATCTGTTCCTTCACCTTCTTGAATGCTGTCCGGTGGTCACTGATATGAGTAGGGCCGGATTAACTCTCCTGTGGGCCTGGGGCTATTAGATTTTGTGGGGCCCCTGGGGATTTGGAGTGGGGGAGGGGGCTCAGGGCTGGGACAGGGGGTTGGGGTCTGGGAGGGAGTTTGGGTGCAGGAGGGGGCTCTGGACTGGGGTAAGGGGTTGCCGTGCAGGAGGGGGTGCAGGGTGCAGGTTCCAGCTGGGAGACGCTTACCTCGGGCGGCTCCTGGTCCGTGGCGCAACAGGGCTAAGGCAGGATCCCTGCCTGCCCTGCCTCCGCGCTGCTCTGCTCCTCGAGGTGGCCGACATATCCAGCCCCTAGGCAGAGGGGCCAGGCTGCTCTGCACGGTGCACGCTGCCCGTGCTTGCAAGCGTCGCCCCCGCAGCTCCCATTGGCTGTGATACCTGGCCAATGGGAGCTGCGGAGCCAGTGCTGGCAGCGGGGGCAGCGCGCAGCGTTTCTCTGAACGCCCCTCACTTAGGGGCCGCAGGGGCACATCAGCGAGCCGGCGCTTGCGGCTCTACCCCAGAGGGGGCACCAAGGCTCGGGAAACAGTGTCCAGCCCCCGGCGCGGAGACTTGCCGTGGGCCAGATGAAAAGAAGCAGCGGGCTGCATCCGGCCTGCTGCTTCCCACTTAGCCCAAGGCCCTGGGCTGCAGCCCCTAAAGCCCCTGCCTTAATCTGGCCCTGGATATGAGACTCAACCTTGTCTCTCACCTGTGTAGATGCAGGGCGCCTTGCCAGTTCTTGCTGCCTGAACATCAAGTTTCAGGGAAGCATGGGTTTGCAGAGTCCAAAAATAATCTTATAAGGAGAGTAATGGATAGCTAAATGCTGGCTGGTGTTATATCCAAAGATGACAAAAGGTGTCTTCATATTCCCGTCTCGTTGGTCTTCATTGACCAAGACTCTAAGCCTAGAACCAATGGGGCAGTTTGCTTGCTCCATTCCCTCATTATTCACGGGGTGGGTGACACTGGGCCTTGGTTATTTGGTTATTTGGAACTATTCAGATTCCTTCCTCTGATCACTGCAGACCCAGCTTGATGGGCCAATCAACACGACATGTTTCATCAATGCATCTGTAACTGTCTCAGTCCTTTTATCCTTCAGTGGCTTCACCACCTTCCTTGAGAAGGTTTCACACACTACCAGCACACACTGAATTCCAGTTTGCATGAACTCAAGTCAATCTGTCTGAACTCCCAGGGCTTACTAAGTTGGGGCATTTCTCCTAAAGGAGTTCTGCCTCTCCGTGCTGGTGCTTTCCTTTATTGACAGGTAAAGGAGGAAAAGAGGCTTTGAGACATCAGCTACACTGGACACTGTCCCCAGGAGCTGATTTTTTACTAACTGCACTTCCTGGTCAGTCACATAAATTGCTCTTACTCAGAACTCATACTTTGGTCCAGCTTGAAACAGTTCTACTAAACAGCAATCCGGACTGGATATCAGTAGCGTCAACCAGTCTTCCAGGTTCCCCGAGGCAGTCCTTTACCCTGAGGAGTATTATTGCATGATGACCTGCCTTCACCACTTTATGCTGAGCCACCTCAGGGGGAAATTCCTCTCCATCATCCTGTAGAGGCACTTCTAAGCCTCCAAAACTTGCTGACCAGGATCCACATTTCCTCCTGCCTGCACACAGCAAAGTATCTGAATATTGTCCAGGGGCAGGTGTGTTCTATTAACACTCAGTCTAGGCGCTCTTGTGATGCCCTCCAATGAAATCCACTCCCGATACAACAGCACTAGAAATATTGGTCATGACAGCAGAAGTCCATTTAGTATGCAGAGACCCCAAGTTCAGTGGGAGCTGGATTTCTCCAGTTATCTCCAGTGGCTGATGATTAGTAGTCACCAATTTAACTCCTGCAGTACAAATTTACTTCCCCTTCCACGCTGGGTGTTCTCCATTGACCAGACTTATTTCAGTTCCTGAGTCCAAGACCGTTATGGTTTTCCAGCCATAGATGTCTCCAGACACATAGTAACAGGTACTGGGGAGCTCTTCACATGAGCCGTTCTAATAGTTACTGATGGTGGCCCTATTGCTCAGCAACTTCTAGTTTCCATTGATATGGTTTCCCTCTGCTTGGGTAATTCCATTTTGAATGGTCTTTGCCTCCTCATCACCTGCAAATGTCACCGGGGATCTACTTGGGAAATAGTCTCTCTCATCTGACACACAGGCTGCCTGTGAATAGCTTGCACCTGGGCATCCTCCAATTTTTAGCCACTTTCCTAGCAATCTTTTCTCAGAGAGCTGCCTCTGGTATAAAGGAGTCACTGTGGGGCTGGCTGATACCTTTAAAGAAACACCAATTTTTTTCAATATCTTCAACTCTGTGTAAGCCAGTCCATAGGTCTATCCAGCATGTTATCTTCCTTCACCAACAGGTTATGAAGTTCCCCTCTTAAACTGTTTATAAAGTGACTTTTCACACAGGATTCTCTCATGACTTCCCACTTGGGCATAGGCCTCAATCTGCATTGCCAGCTCCAGATTCAGTGCAACAAGTTCTGCTTCATTTGAATCATCTTCCAGCCAGGGTAGCACAGGGAAAGCCCTATTGAGCAGTCTCTGCAGTGCACACAAATAATTATGCAGGGGCTCCCTCCCTGCCACCTCCTGGTTTGCCATTCCTGCCTCTATTTCAGAAGGGCCAACCCTCCTCGTAGCAGTCATATGTGTTTGTGTTATTATCTCTAAGACTCACGAGCCACACTGGAAGCTGCTGGTAAAAGGCTTTGGCATCACCATCCAAGAACACTGCTAAGCACTGTGCTTTTCTCTCATGAGTCCACTCATTCACAGGGAGCAACAGCTCAAAGTCCATCAAGTACTCACAAGTTCCAGTCTCATCTGCATGTCCAGTAGATGTCTCCTCAAGCAAAAGTGGTTTTGCCATCTTGAAGGCACTGCCACCAATTGTAATACTCCCTCGCAGAATCACAGAGATTTATTGGAACACTGTAAGTACCAACTCCAGCACACATAGGCAGGACTGAACTTCTGCTAACACCCACCCCCACTCAAGATCAGGCACAACACCATACTAATGTAAAACAACAATTTAACACCGATAAAGCTACAGCACCATCTATTGGTGGAGGTGTCATGTGCACTAATCATTGAAATTCCTTTTTTCCCTTATGTTTTCTTGTAATTTTCAATAGGGGTTATCAAAGCTCTGACAAAAGGATTTAGCAGCAGGGATAGAAAGGAAAAGAAAGAGTTTAGCTATGTTGTACAGGAAGATACAAGAGGATCTAGCACTAGCCTGAATGTGAAGGGTAAAAGAGGGAGGAATCAAGAATGAGGGCACTGGGGTTACAGCCCTGGAGAATGGGAAGGATTATGAAATTGTCTATCATGATGGAGAAAGGGGAAAGGAGAGGGTTGGAGGGACTAATAGGAAAATGAAAGAGTTCTGGTTGGTTTTGCCATCTAGAATGTAAGTTGAAGGCAGAACATCCAGGAGAGGTGTCTCAGAAGCACTGGCAGATCTGAGTCTGAAAAAAAGGCAGATATTAGGATGGAGAGATAAATTTGAGAAATGTCTACATAGAGATGATCACTGAAGTTATATGGATGAGCTTTTTCTTATCGACTTGTTGGAGAAAGAGAGCATATAGTAAATAAAATAATTTCCTTACAAGTTTGCATACATGGTGAAGTTGGAATGAACCCAGGGTCTAGTGTGGTATAATTAAATATGTAATGCCTCCTCTTTTGGAGGTCTGTATCCTGTATTTATAAAACATGGATTTAATCTAATAAATCTTTTCTATCTCTAACTACTATGATCCTATATGTCTCTATTACTTTAATTCAAAGGACCAAAGTTGGCACCCTCTTGTGGCTAATTTAATCCATGTAAAGCTGAGCAATTTACAACCAAAACCACTATGTCATCTAGTTAACATATCTAACGAGGCTGGCTTATGGAGTCTATAGGCAAAAATCCAGTTGGGAGTGGTTATTGTTGTTTTTCTGTAAATGTGACAAAGAAAACTAAATTGTTTTCACTAAGTTAACATGCTTCATACAAGAAACTGAAGTCATATGTAATCCAAAACATTAAACATGAGCAAAAACATCCAAGTTAGAAAGCAGGTAAGGTACATGAATGCTAATGAGCTCAGATTTATACAATGACTTTCATCCAGAAGGATCCTAAAACAAACTTTACACCCAATACTTTTCTCGGATACTTCTTTGTTAATCTAGCAACTGAGTGCGATTTGGCTATATGGGAATCACTAACTCTACATGGAGGTGCAGACACCTGAGTGGTGAAACACAGCCATTGCTGAACAGTGCACACAGCACTACACAACAGTGCAGGGCACGTCATGAAAAGTACCATCACCAATGGAAAATGCAGAGCCGTGTTAGGTTGGCAGGAGGGAGTTATGCTGCCCTAACTGGCATTTAGTTGGGAGTTCCTGGGACACTATTCTTAACACTTCTGCTCTTGAGAAAAGTGCCAGGGGAACTTTAATGGCTACACAAGTGATCAGGAGGTGGACTTTTGCCTCATCCTAAAGATGGCACCACCAAGTGACACAATGTGCCCTACCATCCTCTCGGGGTATTGGTTCAACCCTGGCTTAGATGAAAAAGAGCCCCCTACTGAAACACCAGCATCACTTCCTGCAGCACCTTGGGATTTCTTTGAAGGTTTCCTGTTCATATTTTGAGGTAGCCTGCTTAATATGAGATCTGGAAAGCCACACCCTGAAATGAACTAGTTGCACATAAAAGGAGATGCGTACTAAAAGCAGCCAGGTTACAAAAGGGTTAGTCATGTAAATGACCAAATAAAACAAGGTACAATTGTAATAACTTGGTTTTCCAAGGATCTTTAATCTGAGTTCATGATGCCTCAATGGCCAAGTTAACCTGAACTGTATCTTGTTTAACTTGGTCACTGAAATGGCAAACATTTTGTGAGTGGGTGATTTTCCCACCCTGATTCAAAACATAATGCACCCATCCCCAGAGACTCTGAACTGACCTTCTCTTGGTGTTTGGATTCATTAACAGTAAAATAACACAGATTCCCGCAGACGCCTCTCTGCAGTGCTAACTGCTCCCAGGGTACTTCCCTCAAGACTATGCAGCTCACACCTTAAATCCTTTCTCCTCAAAGCCATTCACGTTTCCCTTGGATCCAATTGGGTTCACAAATCACTGGCCTCTGTGAGTCATCAGAACCCACTAATCCCTTTCCCAGCAGGAACACCCTGCTAACAATGCTAACAATGTGCGGGTGTTCCAGGCAAACCCTGCCAACCCCTTACAAGATTTAACATCTCTACTCTAGTTTATGCCATACACATGCTTTTTTCTGCCATATCTATCCTGTCCACTGCCACAGAAATCAAGGAGCCCAAGCCCTCACCACTGATTTCAGTATCCCCCAGACCTTTACTTCCCTTATACAGCTTCTCTGCCACTCTCCAACTGGCCATCATAGGGCCACAAATGCTGCAGCTGAGCTGCGTTCCAGGATAAGGGCTTTCCAGGGCAGGCTACAAAGGCTCAAGCTGTCTTTCACGCTCCCAACACACCACCACCCTTCCAACATACGCTGCCAGCTCCCTCATAAAAAATAAAATACCCCCCATCCCCATAACTCGCAGGCATAATTCCCCCAAACTCTCCTGCAAGATACTAATCTTTCCCACCCCATTGCCACAAGCCCCCATAGTGAACTCTTCCTTGATGAATAAGTCACCCACCTTCAATCAAAACAGGGGGAAACTACCCAAAGCATTCCCGCCTCGCTGCCACTGAGGGTGGACCATAGGGGTGATCTAAAGTGAGGCAGGCAGAAAAGCCATGATTAACTCTCACACACACCGCGTGCACCCACAACTGTATACAATAAACCTTCAGGTAGGCAGAAAATTCCCCAATTAGCCGCTCTCCTATGTAGCACACCCACAATTCCAGAAAAAATAATAACTCTCTGCTTCAGATTCGCTTCTTTGTAAAACTATTGGGATTGTTATGGATAGAGAAGGCAGAGATGGGACCATCTAATCCTCTTCTCACCCTTAAATGTTTGCACATAGCATTCTTTGTGAATCAAATGCAATAAAAATGCTATTTTAATGCACCTGTCAGGTTATTTTCTTTAGAAACAAAATAAGAGGGGTTTTTTTTAAGCATGACTAGAAATGGTTCATTGTTAATAAGCAATCATGTTATGCTGAAAAGATCCATCCTGAAATAAGTTTACATTTTTTCTTTTTAGATGTTCTTTTAGGGGAATTCTACATCTGAACAATTTAATGGTGCAACATTTTGTTTAGGGGTCCTGGGTAGCTCTCAATTTCTTTTACTCGTACGTTTCTAATTAAATCTTAATTGTGCCATATGAAGTGAAAGAAGAGCTGTTAGACTGGGTACCTTTCATGAGAGGAAAACAGGATGATCCTTGTAAAAGAGCTAACGTATTGAAAAAGAAAAAAAAATGCAAACAAGCCTCTTAAAAGTAAGAACACTGAAAAAACGACACAAACATTAAAAAACTGCATATTAGTAAAATTATTATAAGTAACACTAGTTCTCGATCGACATCAGTGATGTTAAAGGTACATGGTTATTAACAATCATAAAAATATCCACTTGGGGTGGATGGCTGTCTACGTTCAGATGGCTGTACTGGGCCAAATTATGCTGTAAGTTTCTCTGGGGTCGGTTTAGGGTAACTCCATTTTCATCTCCATATCTCCATATATTTAACTAATGTATTGCCACCTCTAAAAGGCATATTTGTTAATATAAGAAACTGTCCACTTATATTTGTTGTTGAGATGCACTAACTAGGATATAAAAATAAATAGATATCTTTTCTTGAATAGCTAGACTCGGAAGGATTTGATTTTTATCAGTAAATGTCAGTCAACATTGATTTCACCATATGCACACAAACCAACAAAAAATACTTCCAAGAGTAATAATCTAAATGTACAGGTAGGCAAAGTAAGAAACTGTTGCTTGAGAACATATTAGACTTGATTTGAGGGTATTTACTTTGTATATTTTGACATGTGATGTTGACAATTTGTGTTTTAACAGTTATAAAGCTTTTACCTTTTGAATCTCAGCATCTACCATCATTAACTAATTATTTTCTGATCCCCTATTGTTTGCCCCCCATAATTTCCTGAAACAGTGAACATTTAAATTGATAAAAATAGAAAAAAAATTCTTAAAAATAACCACTGATAGTATCCCTCAGAAATATCAAAAATAAAGATTGAATTCTGCAAATCCTATGTATAGTTCATTCAGAGCCAGATTCTACTCTCATATCCATATAACCCCATTGAACTTCGGTGGAATTTCATAAGTATACAGGCCTGATCCATAGCCTGTTGAAGGCAATGGAAGTCTTCCCTGCTGACTTCAATAGACTTTGGATCAGGTTCTCAGGAAGAGCAGAATCTCATCTTATATTTTATATTTGTCCTGGTGTAGCTGCAATATGATTTTATGTATTGCACTTTTCATAACAGACAATCCCTATTTATCGTTATTAGAAGTGCTGCTCAGGGGCTGGCTATTCTCCAGAAATGCAGAAGAATATTCCCTAATGATCACTCCATGGATAACACAGGATGTATGTCAGGGCAGAATTAGGGCCTTCATTTGGGAAGTGGTAACAAGTTCCCATGAATACTACAGACATCGGTACAGATGGCACCTGCACTTTTAGCTGGCTATAAGCTATTGTAACCTCATCTATGAAAGAGAAATGGAGATGGTGAAGGGAAAAAATAACAATGTCTTCCTATCTTTAATCCCCAGAATGGGTCTAATCCAGATGACCTTCCTTGTACAAAGAGTCCCACAGAAGCAAATTAGCATCCTTTTCTCCTTATTTCCGTCCCCATTCCATTTTACACTGCAGTCATTAGGCAGTTTACATGCATAGCAGAAGTCTACTCATATGAGCAAAGTGAGAAGAATTTGGCAAATGTCTCCAGTTTGCTAGTTATTTCTCTATAGATACCTGTTCTGGTCAGTCCTCTAACATACCAGCTTCTGCCTCTTCTTTTCTTTGCTTAGCTTTTAGGGCTTCTGTTTATGCTACCTCAAGAACACAAAGTGGTCTTTTTGCTAACACTGCTCCTGGCTGACAGCTTTCTGCCACCCTCCTGCTAATTAGGAGATGTACTCTCCTAACAAGGAAAACAGTAACAGAAGAGCTTCCTTTAAAGAACACTGGATTATTTCAGTGAAGGCCTACTCAGAGCCTGAGGATCCATTGTTCTAGTAGTCTGAAACTGCACTGAGGAACTCAGTCTCTACACTGATCCAAAAACTTGAGGTCTCCAGTATTAAAACAATGGTTTCCATAGGCGTGAGTTTCCTTCAGTGAAATTATGGGAGGAAGTGCAGTGTGGTGCTTAGATCACTGGATAGGGAGCGGGGCTTTTGTTGTCCCATTCCTGGGTCTGTTACTGTCTCACTGCGTGAATCTGAACAAGTCCCTTATCTCTACCACTAACTGCTGTGTAGCCCCATTACATGATCTGTGAAATGGGGTTAATAATACTTCCCTACTCACAGGAGTGTTGTGCGGCGTGATTAATTCATATTTGTTCAGTGCCTTGAGATACTTGAATGAAAGGTGCTAAGTATTATTCAACATTACAGCAAATTTTACAAACATTGTTCTAGAGTCGTTTGCCACTAAGGGCCAAATCTGCTTATCTTATTCATGTAAGTACGTCTGTTGACTTCAGTGGAACTACTTGCGTAAATTAAGGTAATCAGAATTTGATTCAGAGGAGTATAAATATCATATTGGATATCAGATGACTTTCCTTGTGCTTTGCGTGAGCCAAAAAAGGAGCCTTCTAGAGACTACAAATGGTTGAATGTGGTGAATGAAAAATTAAAAATAATCGCAGTGGCATGATTTTGATCCCATACTGTTTGTTAAAGTCTTAAATTCACTCAGCACTTTTCAAGGATTCACAATTATTAGGCAACACAACCAGTGAATCAAAGCTGTGTTTTCCTGCTGGGATAGACTTTTGGGCACTACATATTTTTAATTCTCTCTCTCTCTCTCGCTCTCTTTTTTTCACCTTCAGGATATTTTTCAACACTGCACTAGATCTTTAAAAAAACCCAAATCATTCCCAATTTTAAATTCAGAAAAGAAAATCTTTGTTTAATCTTTTCTATGCACAGATGAATTGTAAAACAACACCTTTTCAAATGAGCAACTATCTAGACTACTCCGGCAATATTTCCATTCCAATCAATGGGCAAACCCTTACTCACAGGAGTAATCCTTACTCAAATGAGCAGTCCCATTGGCTAGTTCCATGGGACTACTCATGTGAGCAAATATTCCTCTTGTGAAGAAAGCATTTCAGGATCCAATCCAATGGGAGTTTCGCCTGGGTACAGAATGCAGGATTAGGCCTGAAGGATAAATTAGTTAACTGTGCTATTCTAGAGAAAGATGACATTCTATTTTAATACTCTTACTTGATTTTGTGTGTTCGTATCTTCTGATCTGCACAGCGATTGCCAGTTCATATAGCATTTAACTCAAATTTTTGAGGAAGGCTATTTATTGAGAATGCACACTCAATACAAATAGATATCAAAACTTGGTATCTTCTTGGACAGTAAACTAATATGACGTGACTTGATCTCACATCATATCAGAGGTGCACAATACTGAGGATCTGGATGTGCTCCATAAAATCTGTCTTCAAAATGATAAAACTGAAGGCTGCAGTAACGCTGAGAGTCAATGGGATGTCAGTGGGAGTAGGGGGGTACTCAGCACCTCACAGGAGAAAGCCCACATTTAAATAAATAAATATTTCTTCTTTTATTTTAAAACAACATTCATTGGTACCCAGGTGTTTGATATGATGAGACAGCTATGCAGGTCTGGTCAAAATTAATCGAGAGCCCACCTGAGCCCAGGTAGTGAGAGATTTGGGCAGATGGCGAATCCTTCCACTCAGCCTTTGCGGCAAACTGAATATCTATCAAAATGAATGTGCTCCCCAGAATGCTGTATATCCTGAGAGGTCTCCCAGTTATTGTTCCTCCATTTTATATTAGGAAAGTTAATGACATTTTAAAAATAGTTCTCTGAGTGGGTGGCCACGACTGGCTTTGTGTAAACTCCACCTCCCAATCAAATCTGGAGGCTTCCATTTCCCCAAATTGCTGCATTATCAAACCGCCCTTATCCTTAGCCAGGCAGCTCTGTGGCTCCAGAACAGACTCCTACACTGCTGCAGACTCCTACCCAGCTGTGAGTGGAACGGGGGTTCGTCCATCCCCTCCCGTTGGCAGGAATACTGGGCTCAGCCTTTTGATCATAAAATGTCCCCTACAATATTACCTACCAGGCAAACATGGGTCAGTTTGGCTAGCAATTTTGAACTGCATCCCTTCTCACACATTGATTCTGTACTTTAAGGCATCCCATTATGAAAAGTCAACAAAGAGAGTGCATGGATAAAGGGATAATTTGAGTCTCTCAGTTGATCTCAAAGGATCAGTTTCTGCCATCCCAAGCTCTTCAACAGCAATACAACCTACCTGATCCAGCATGCATGTCATTATCTGCAGCTTAAGCATCTCTTGAAGGACATATTTGGTCCCAATGCACTGGGTGCACCAGAGACTCCAGAAATTTTTTGGATGTGGAAAGAGCTCCATAGGTTCATCCAGCCAGCTGGAGTCTGTTATGACTTCCTTCCTAATTTAGCATAGACACCCTGAGTACATGTCCCAGGGCCCAGGAAGGGTTGTATTCGGGGGCATCTAGTTCATGCCACCACTTGTCTCTGCCATGCTATCATGGCCGTTCTACCATTTTTAGCATGCTAGCTCCATGAGAGTTAGCGTGCATATGCCTACGTGAGCTTGGCATCAACCCTGTAGCTCCAAGTGTAGACATAGCCTTAGATTGCCTGAGCCAGGCCTGGAACAAAAAGTTTTGTAATCCTTGAACCCTAGCCAATGGGGAAGTGCCTTGAAAAGCATTGAAAACTCTACTACTGATCTACAGTTAAGACTAATCCAACTGAACATTACATTTCGTTCACACTGGTCCCCACATAGGTTACAGTTAGGGCTTCTGCTTTTCAGGGTTTATTCATTTCAATTTTCAGGGTTTATTTTTTAGCATTTTTTGAGTTTTATATAGATTTCCAAAAATCAGGGTTTGTCAGCGCTTTCTGTTTGCATATACCATAATGAGTAATGTGTATGACATACACTACTCCTTACAGTAATATATACTATAATGAGTAATCTCTTTGTAATGCTTTAAGGAGCACTGTTTCAAACAGTACTACATTAAAGCACACTAGGAAATCTTTAGTGCACACCAGCAGGGTCTACATGGACCAATTAGTACTCCACACTTTAGTGCACTTCAGAAATCACAACCCCATAGTCTTTATTACTGCTCCATGTAAGTAAACTCATCGATACAAGTAACCATTGCTGGTGTTTTTCCTGTATTTGTTGGATAAACACTGATTTCATTTTTTTTTTCTTCTTCTTTGTTTGCATTGAGGGTATTTTATCAGTGTCAAGCAGTTAAAATCTAAAATCAGAAGCCCTCATTACAGTGCACAGGCCAGATTATGTGGGGCTCCCAGAGCCACACTGGCTCACATGTTTTGGGACTGTCCCAGGATACAATGCCTCTGGCTGGAAGTAGGTAGGAGGATTAATATGACAGTGGATATACCTCCTTAAAATTACTTCCCAGCACTGTTTGGGGATCTATCCGAGGTCAGACTAGATGATCATAATGGTCCCTTCTGACCTTAATAGCTGAGTCTGAGTCTATGAGAACTTGTAAACGCTCCATCTCATGGAAAGCACAGTTCTCTGAAGCAGTGCTTGTCGCCAAATGACTCATAGTGTTTTGGTGGAAGAGCAAACTGCCTCCATGAGCAGAAGTTTGGCACAGTGACTTGGCTGACCTGGCAGCTAAAGAGTGGATAATGTTTTGAAGAAGAGAGACCTCGGACAAATTTGAAACGATTTGGTCTAATTTTTTAGAACCCTTTGATTAATCTCTATGAGATGGAAAGCAAGATGTTGCTCTCCTTCCTTCTCCTGCCCCTCTTTCTTCCTTTCCTTTCCCTCCTTTCCCATTCCTTTTGTTCTTTTGTCTTTTTCTCTGTTTTCCCTTATTTTGGGGAGGGAAGGAAAATTCAATGAGAAAGAAAGAAAGAAAGAAAGAAAGAAAGAAAGAAAGAAAGAAAGAAAGAAAGAAAGATCTTCCTCCCTGCTGTGCTTAATTTCAGAATTAATGACTATCACTGGTCCCAAACCTGGATTTCTTAAAATGACAAAACTTCCATTGTGTTCAAGTGGGAGTTTTGCATGCAGTCTTTTAGTCTAGTTTTGCTTTAACACTAGCAAGCAAACAAACAAACAAAACCCTCCAACCCTCTTACATCTGTGCCCCACATTAATCCAATTCTCAACCAAACTTTTTTCAAGTACTGTCCCTTCTGACCTCTACAGAATTTCTGCTCCTTTAGTCCGTACTGTAAATTGATCTTGCCTTTCTGACACAGAACCATAAAAAAATCTTTGGGGAAGGGATTTTTTTAAAGCTTTGCTGTGTCCTATCACTCTTGCATGATGTACACAAATATTTTGACTTATACTTGATTAATGCACGTCACCTTCTGGGCCCAGTCTAAAGTGGATTGAAAAAGAACTGCAGTGAACTTTTAAGGAAAGCTGTGAAATCTGGAGAACAACAAGCCCATGGAAGCTGTGAGCCTTGGTTTCTTACTACCATTCACCCAGGGAGCCCTGTCTTCATCACAAGCCTCGAACGTGCCCGAGAAGCTTTCAGTGAAGAGCAAGGGTTTTACAAAGAAATGCTGCAAATCACACCACCATGCTGGTGGGAAATTCAACCTGTTGTCAGCACAGGAGGCGCTGGAGGTGCTGAACTGTTCAAGACGAGGTTACTGTGTCATGATCTCCTTGTGAATGTTGAGAGAAGGCAGGGAGGAGGGGCGAGGGGTCTGAGCTGGTATGTGTTAATGAGAGAAGGAACAGAAGAGGAAAGGGAGCATGGCTTGAGCAATACAATAAAAATAAAACAGGCGATAAATGTAAAGGATTGAGCTCAGTGGAACTTCCATACAGTGGAGATTTCCTCCCTGAACTGCACCATGGAAGTTCAGCATTTCGCCGTGATCTCTGTCTACATGGAGTTCACTGTGTATCATACTTGGACTTGAATGTTGAACCACAGCTCCGCATTTTAAGCGTCTGCTGCGTTGCACTGCACGGATTAAACCTGCAGCCCTGGATAACATTTTAAAAGGCCCTGTTTCCAAACCACAGGAGCCCTAGACTGAAACCCCACCTTTTGGGTAGGGGTATGGCAGGTCCTGAAACGGAGCCTTTATTGTAAATGGCTAACAAATGGGATGGCGATATATATTCAAAACACCGAGGCTCGAATGATCCTGAATGCCCAAATCCCTTTGCTGTTGCTGCCCCAGTTACTCTGCCCCTTCATTTTGGGGTGGCGCGGTTAAGCCCAGAACTGCCGCTGGCATGAAGGGGATGGGAGCGGAGTTTGTGATGCCCAGTGGTCTTTCCCACAAGAGTCTGACTCCTTTCCGCCAATAAAAAGGACTGAGAGGGCCCCAGCATTTCGTTGGCGGACTCGGCTGCCTCTTCCGGATGCAGGACCGAGCTTTTGCTCCGAAAGTGACTCCGCCATCTCTCACGGGGCGGGGCAGACAGCTACGCTCCCGCGGGAGTTTTACTAGCTGACTTCTTTAGTTTTGGTCCGTAGCAGATTCCGATTTCCAGGTTCTTCCACCAGGGGTCGACTTTGCTTCTTTTTTCCTCCCGGCCGACGTGACTCCCTCCTTCAGATAAGCTCCGTGGAGCAGTTTGATGCTGGCCCCGCACGGGGGGGAGGGATCGCTCAGTGGTTTGAGCCTTGGCCTGCTAAACCCAGGGTTGGGAGTTCAATCCCTGAGGGGGCCATTTAGGGATCTGGGGCAACTATGGGGGATTGGCCCTGCTTTGAGCAGGGGGTTGGACTAGATGAGGTCCCTTCCGACCCTGAGATTCTAGGACTCTGTTTCAAGCCCTAATACATCCCGTCTGAACGGCAGGCCGGGCCAGGTTGCTCCCAAGCAGCAAGAATGAAAACAACACAAGGCGGCGGAGTTTATCCGGGAGGGTGAGGGGCCGCAGGGATCTAGCTGGCGGCTGAGGAGCCGCGGAAAGTAGCTTTCGGAGCGAGTCTCGGGGAAGGGGAGTGTCATGGGGCAGGTAGATTTGTGAGGCAAGAGCCCAGCCGCTTCCTCCCGCTGCGTGCAACAGCCGCCGTCCCGCCCCGCGGCCCCCTCTCGGGAACGGTCTGAGGCTGCCGGGGAGGCAGCGGGTTGTTGAGAGCTCCCTGGGGTGTCTCTCCACGGGCCTCGCGCCCGCCGCTGGCCTCGCGGGGGAAAACCCCTCCTGGGACTCGGGCTGTATCCCTGCCGGGGGCAGCGGGCGAGCGGAACCGCTCCCGGGTCTCAGTATCGGCAGTGATTGGCGTGCAGGTGAAAGCCCGGGAGCTCCCCCGCTGCCCCCGGGGGGCGCCCCGAGCCCCCTGCACCAGGCTGACGAGTTCTCCTCCGCTCAGAGCCTGAGGTGACCTAAGCAACTCCTTTGCTAAAGGGGAAATCGGAAGGTGAGCTTTCTATGGCCCACACACACACACACGCTCTCACACACACAATCTCTCTCTCGCACACACACAGGGAGGGATAGCTCAGTGGTTTGAGCATTGGCCTGCTAAACCCAGGGTTGTGAGTTCAATCCTTGAGGGGGCCATTTGGGATCTGGGGCAAAAATTGGGGATTGGTCCTGCTTTGAGCAGGGGGTTGGACTAGATGACCTCCTGAGGTCCCTTCCAACCCTGAGATTCTATGAGTCTATGATTCTAAGAGAGAGGAATTCAACGCGTTTTGAAATCGGTTGCGTTTCAAAACAAGATTGTGACTTTGGAGGACGAGTGTTTGTGTGGCTTCCACGCCCCCCCCCCCCCAGCCCCAGTCTGACTCCGGATCCCATTTGTCATGCTGCGGTGCAATGTTTACTTGTCACTTGCACTGCCCGGACAGGCTCTCCGACTCCGATTGCAGTTATTTTCCCAGAGAAGATATTAATTGAAAGAAATACATGATTAAAAAGTAATGAGTTGAATAAAAATTATCTCCGCTCATTTTCTGATTATGTTAATTGTTAAAAACCCTTCAATCACGCGCTTGCAGTCAATGGGTTTTAATGTGAAATTAGTGGGCTCTTGATAACTTACAGTCCAGAATAATACTGGAGGTTTAGTCATCATTCCTAATAACGAGCATGTTACTAAGAACAGCGATTTGACATGATTTGGCTACATGCAGCCCTTCCCCCATAAAAGAGTTTGTCTTTGTGGTACACAACTTCTGTCTTCATGCCTACGACTACTTTGTTAATCATGCCCTGCAGACTACTCTGTTATATGCCAAAATTACAATAGATAGATAGATAGATAGATAGATAGATAGATAGATAGATAGATAGATCTGGCATACCACTGGACAAACAATACGTTATTGGGCATGTAATTGTATTTTTTATTTTTCTATAAAACTCTTTTTAGCCTTTTAACTGTTTAAATCTTTTATTAATTATATGCATAAGAAAATACCCTTGTATTTAACACACAATGATATAAAGACATGCATGAAAGGTAATTGAAATTATTTGCTGCACCAGTTTATTTAACATTGGGAGTTAAAATACTATGAAATGATATAAATGCGTAGTGCTTTTCCTATTCGTGACTACAAATGGCGATACATGCAGAGTCATACAAATACAGTCCTTGTTTTAAATATCTTCAGCCCTGTGTTTTGGAAATACCATGGAATCCCCTAAGATGGGACCTCAATCCCTTTCCCCAAAGTGTTTATCTACCAGAAATTCCTTTCAGAGGAATTCCACTTGTGTACAGCTAATTAAATCTGCAAAAAGAAAAGGAGGACTTGTGGCACCTTAGAGACTAACCAATTTATTTGAGCATAAGCTTTCGTGAGCTACAGCTCACTTCATCGGATGCTGTAGCTCACGAAAGCTTATGCTCAAATAAATTGGTTAGTCTCTAAGGTGCCACAAGTACTCCTTTTCTTTTTGCAAATACAGACTAACACGGCTGTTACTCTGAAACCTGTAATTAAATCTGATAATTTCTATTTGTCCTCGCTGAGAATTTTCATGTAAAATAATCTACTTTTAACCAGCTAACAATGTAGATACATTTCAAGTATTAATATAAAGCACACTCCTAAATGCAAGCAAAGAGTACGCCAGAAGATACTGGAATGCTTTTAGGGGGATGCCAGTGGGTTATTGGGACCGGATGTTTCCGTATTCCATCCATTGCACACATTTTCTCATGAGACTACAAATTCATAGTTACGCCAGCACTTATGTTTGCCTGGGAATCAGACATTCGGTGTAAATGAAATTCGCTCCACCCTGTGCCTCACTTGTCGATTTCCAACAGGAACGCGCTGCTGGACGCTCTCTGCGGGTCTGTAATAAAAGACACGGTGACATTTGCTGGCTATATATATTTTTTGGATTAGATTCCTCGCCCCCCACCCCCGCCAACAAGTTCCCTGAAACAAAGTAGCCGGTGCTGTGGATCTGTGTGTCAAGAGGGTGGGGCCACTAATTACTAGTGCCAGATCAGAAAAGACGTTTTCATCTGCCCCAGGAGCCGGTGGGACAGGAGGAGCAGAGGGAGGGAGGCGCTCCCTGCCCTCCGAGCCACCAGACTCAACTCCCGGGAAAGTCAAGAGGGAAGCCTGAGTAAGGACTGCGGGATCCGGCCCGTTATGTGGGTTCGGCCCCATCATTACAGAGCACGTGGCTGTTCCAAATGCCATTGCTTTCGCGAGACTCCACAGTGGTAAGAATCATACATCGGGGCCCGATCCCGCGCGGGGAGGCAAAATCGCCCCCTGCTTCCCAGCGGTTTCGCCGGAGAAAGAAGGCGAGGATCGGGCCCCTGAAATGAAACCGACAAGTTGCAGAGGCCCTTCTGCCTCCCCCCCCCCCACGCCTCCCCAAGGAGGCGGGCTGGCGCTGATCGCCGTTCCCACCGCTGCCCTGTGCCTCCGTTGTACCTCGCCTTGCACATCGGGCACGACTGAGCGTGTTCCTCAGTTACACACCCACCAAATGGAGCTGGTGCCCGGGCGCTCGCTGGGCTGGGGTCGGATGGCCTTGAGGGGGGAGCCTGTTCTGCCCTAATTTGTTGTTTTGTTTTTCTTGCACCTTATAAAAGAGCAATTGGTTTTCAAAGCGCTCCCGTCTCACACCTACCCAGCCCTAAACTAACAACCAGCGGGGATCTCGGCAAGGGGGGGGGAGCCCCCCGGGTAATTTCCCCTGGTTCATTTTCCTGTTTGCATCCGCTGTTAACTGAAGATCATTTTAATAAATAACAATGACAGGGACGTGCACCTCGAGGGCTTGTCGGCAACATTTAAAAGCCAATAGAGTTTATAATTCTACTCTATCATTTCTTATTGATTAGAGTAATCAAGATAAAAAGCTAGCCGGGCTCCGAGGAGTTCGGCGGCATATCATTAAAGATAAGAGTCAGTTAATTCTGGAGCTGGGGTAATGGTATCTGCGCTGAAGAGCTCATTTGCATGAGCTGCTGAGCCCAGTAACAAGAGGACAAAAATCACTAATTAGGATTGCAGAGTGTCTCCAGCTCTTCAAGCACCCTTTGGAGATGAGAGATGATGCGAAGATCGCACTTTTATGGAAATCTGGGTCAGGACATCGCAGTGGAAATGTTGCTTATAAGCAGCGATTATTTGAGTACTCCTGACAGCCCCAAGGGACAGCGGTTTTCTAGCCCTGTGGGGAGTGAGAGCGAGAGAGAGAGAGAGATGCCCAGTTCTAGCGTTATGGACCAGATCTGCGTTGCAAAAGGGACCCGGAGAGAGCTGGGAAGGTCTGGAGAGAGCATTTCGTTGTGTTAAAAATTGCGAGTGGTCTGTCTCACTCTCTGCCCCGTTTGAAAAGTCCTCTGTCTTCTGCATGCGTCTGTCAATTACCAAACCGTTTCTTTGGCGCAGGCCTGATCAAGGGGCAGGGCACTCTGCTAGAGAGATTCCAGGACGCTCTCAGGCACCAAAATGAATGAGGAGGAGACAGCGAGGAGAGCGGGGGCTTACTCATGTCGGATACACTTGAAGGCTTCCCATTCTACAGTTTGGTGCATTCCCTCTATACCCTGAACCAAACACTGCCCTGGCAGCGAGGATTCCCAAGGCAGCTATTATCATTAACAATTTCATTTCGATCCGGCTTTAAAAAGAATTATATTCCTCGGGGTTGTTGAGAGAAAAGACTAGTAAAGGTAGTAAAAAAAAAAAAGTGAATCTATGGTTAGCAGATAGCTTTTGGAAACTAGACCTAAGTGATCATGTTGACAGCATTTCAAAACTAGATAGATAGATAGATAGATAGATAGATAGATAGATAGATAGATAGATAGATAGATATGCGCCCTTTTAGATGCATAGCTATGTATGCGAATAGGAGTGTGTGAGAGTCTGTGTGCGTATCCACGTGGGTGTCTCTGGGTCTATATAACACATCGGGGGTGTATACACACGTATAGACGCGTATAATGACTTAGACAAAAGATTTTGGTCCTAGAAACTCACAGGGAGATGCCAATACAAAGCAGGGCTAGCAGACTCTGATTCTTTGATTAGTTAAATAGCCAGGTCTAACAAGTTGCTACATTTACCGTAGCTGTTTTCCAGGCAGGAGATTTCCCCCTCCAGGTCCTTAACACTATAAAAACCGTCCCGCGCACGCCAATATTAATGATCACAATATAAATGATCAATAGACGGCATGCAAAACACCGCTAGTGAAGGGGGCTGAACTTGGCGTTTCCCCGTGTTAGTTTGTTTGGGGGGATAGGGTTGCCTTTGCTGGGAAATGTTCCGGGCTGCTGAAGGAAAACGGGCTAGCAGGTTTTGTGTCCACCCTCCAGAGATCGTCGTGCTAACCAGGGGCGCGAAATGGGGCTGCATTTCAGCAACTGTCCCTCCTGAAGGCGGGAGGAGAAGGCGAGGAGGGTGCACCACGGTTTGCCTGTTCCCAGCGGAGTCCCCAGGGCTGCTACTGGTTTGCACTCGCCCTGGTGGGCGAGGTGGGGAAAGAGCCCCTGTGTCCATCGCACGGTTCCTGGCTGTGTGTTACATTCCCGCCGACCTGGCACCAGCGAGGAGGAAATGTCCTGGAACAGCAGGCTGGCCTCACAAGTCTGGTTTTCTCTCCCCCAAATTAGAGTCCTGTTCGTCGGCTTCCGTTACATAGGAGCCCAGTCTTCTAGCAGCTCCGGCTCCAAACAGCCGGATCACAACCCATGTGCCCGCTCTCCCTGGTTTCCCGAAGGGTTGGTTAAAACGATCGATCTATTCTGGAGGTTCAAAGGAAATCAATCGTGCGGGTTCCGCGCAAACCACAAACAAACACTGAGGTGACCTAAGGGGGGAAATCAGTAGCGGGTAAGGAAACCTGAACGCGTGCAACAGTGATTTCCAGATCTGTCAAGTTGTTTTCTTGCCTAAAGCCAATCATTCCCGTGAGCGCTTGGCACCGGCAGCCAGGTCTCTGGGGCCGACTTTGCCCCTCACTTGGCTGCGGAGGAAAGGAAGCCTGGCCTCATTTGGGGCAATTGCGGGTGTCAGCGTGGAAAGGGGCTCGCAAAAGTCTCCCTGTCTCTCTTCCCCTTAACAGCTCCCGCCACTAGCGGTGCTGCGCCCCTTCCTCGTCTAGATGCACTGCTTGGGGGGCGGGGGGGTTGAAAAAGATCAGATCAGGTTGAGATTACAGGCAGAAAGAGGAGCGCTCAGACCACAGACTTTCTCACTCTGTCTCATATACACACTGTTACCCATATACACACTCCCTCCTTCCACACCCACAGCCTCAGTCCCTCTCATTTTCTTCCTCTGGGGCCCGTGAGAACACAGCCAGGCATGTCACACACACTGTCTCGCACACACATACGCACCTCCTTACACCCCCCCCGATTCCCTTTCTCACGCTCACACTTATTCTTTGATGCACACTCACACACATATTTCCTCTCCCAGACAGTTTCTCTCTGAAGCACATGCATCACGCATTCTCTCTGTGACACACACACACACACACACACACACACACACACACCCTCTGTGCGGAGGCTACAGACTTGCCTATTTCTTCTGCCTCGCCTCCCTCGCCCTCGCTCTTTGGACTTTTTGTCTAGATCTGTGGCTGAGGGCTCCTTTCCTCCTTGTTCTTCCCATACAGAATAAAGTCAGTCTGTATTTAATGGTTATGGCGGATGTGAGGAGGATTTGGCACATGAAGAGGCCCTTTTGCTCTAAAATATTGCTCCTTACGTCGTGTGAGTCTACCAACCCACCACGACCCCATATTCTTCTCCGGGTGTCTGACTCGAATGACAAACGAGCTGATTTTTTCAGTACATCGCTGGGAAATGTAGTGAGTGATAATAGAGATTTCTCTTTCATTTTTTACGCTTGACTTGGTTATTGTTGCTTTTCTTTTCCCGTGATTCCTTCTGCGGATTAGCTCTGACTTCCCCACTATTGGCGGTCAAAGTGGCCCAAACGCTGGATGACAATTGATGGGGATCAAGGGATTGCCCATTCTGTGCCTGTAAGAACTGATTTGTGCCAGAGAAACTCATCAAGTATAGGCGAAGAATAAAAAGCATTTGGGGGTAAATGTATTCATTGAGAAGGGTTCTCCCAAATTGCTTCTAAGTTTTCTTAATGAAAAGTAACGCTTGCAGCAATCAACGGCTTTTTGACGGATTACAAACCTTGACAGAACTATGGAGCTGCATTTAAAAGTGCCCCAGCCTTAGCATGGGGGCAGCTTACTCACAAAAGTATAGGAACGAGGGTCAGTCCCGAAAACACAAAGCTGAGGTTTGATGCATGTAGGAGTAATGAAAGGTGCATTAATTTATTAACATGGTGCACACAGGCAAAGTGAAAGAACAGTCCAGTGTAAGAAGAATCATTAACTCCCTACCCCAGGCACCCACCCAAAGCCTGCCATTTACATCAAAATAGTTATTGTAGCTTTAGACAGAAAAATCCCACAGCAGCAAAACTCCGTGTAAAAGCTCGGAGAAAAGAAAAGGAAGAAAGAAAACCAGCAATCTGAGCTCTGGACAGGGATTTAGATGCATTGAGTGGAGCGGTGCAAGTTTCTGGGAAGGTTCATTAAGGCTGGGGAGAAAGGGAAGTTGACTTCGTCCCCAGTAAGGACAGAGTTTCACAAGAAGACACTGATTACCCCCGCCTGCTCCTCACACCCTGAACTGCCTTACAGATCTCTCTCTCTCTCTCCTTCTCCCCCTCCCAGCTGTAGATCCCATTCTGCAGTCCTCACTCAGGCCAGACTCCTCAGTGACTTCAGGGAGTTTGCAAAAAGAAAAGGAGTACTTGTGGCACCTTAGAGACTAACCAATTTATTTGAGCATGAGCTTTCGTGAGCTACAGCTCACTTCATCAGATGTATACCGTGGAAACTGCAGCAGACTTTATATATACACAGAGAATATGAAACAATACCTCCTCCCACCCCACAGGGAGTTTGCAATTCACCCACGCTGGTAAACAAAATACTGCTACTAATGAATACAGCAGGCTTAGATGTATCGGGGGGGCAGAGCGGTAACTCGGCTGTCGCTGCAGAACCCCGAAAGCCAAGAGCCCCCAAAGGCCAAGAGTGTGTGTGTGTGTTTAAGGAAAATCAGGGACACCCAGTGAAAAATTAGGAACAGATGAGCAGAATGTAGGAATTTGACTTTTTTTCAGCTCTGTTGCACCGAAGGCTAAAAGCAAGGGGTTCTCTCTCCCCCCTCCCCGCCGCCTCACTGACAGCCGCTAACCCAAAGCGCTGGCTGGGAGCTCGCAGAAGGGAAAGTCTTGCCCCAGAACGTTGTGACACAGACGATATGTTGTAATTATTCCACGCAGATCACACTAATCAAACTTGTCAGAGAAAGGACTCGACTTTCTCCCGCTCCCCTCTCCCTCCCTCCGCCCCCAGCCTCTGCTATTTCTTTGCCTTCCTCGGATCACGTCCAGGTTAGCTTTCCTAGCGTGAAAGGTGCAGGAGAGCCCTTCGCTCTGGCCCCTGGCATTCGGCTTGCACCGGACTCCCCCCCACCCACCGCATGGAGTATGGTTTGAGATGTTTAAACCTCGATGTTGTTGAATTAGTCGAATCATTAAGGACCAGGGAAAGCGGCTCTGGGGAGAGGCGAGGAAGAGAAAGGGAGATTATATTCCGAGGGGGATGAAACATACAAGCAGCTTTAGGTGGCTTTGTTCATCTGAGCCATTTTTAATGCTTTACAGGCTCAGGGTGGGTTTTTTTCCCCCTTATGCACGGTGGAAGTGTACAATGAAAATGAAGAGATCGGGGTCGGGGGGATAGAGGGATCCTCGATCCCTTATACTAACCCCCCACCCTCCCAAACCGGGAATATTAACCTTTCCCCCCTTGCATCTTGTCAATGCTATCATGGCTTTGATGGGAGGGTCTTCAAGGTGGCACATTTCTGAACTTAACCCCTTTTCAAGCTAACTCTCTACCTCCTTGTTAGTGCCCAGCTCTGAACTTCTGAAGAGTATTTTTGTGTGAGTCAGGGTTCATTCACTCCGGCTCTTTTGTGGGACTTTCTTCCTTTCAGCCCTCAGTGTGTTACACCAATTAAAGGACGACGTGCTGTAAATGTAATGGGCCGAGGAGTGATTGTTTTTGACAAGCAACAAAACACATAGATCCACCCCTTAGATTAGACCGTTGAAGGGGAGGTTCACGCCGGTCAGTTTACTGAATAGTTCATGAACTGTAATTCTGAGGGCTCGTGTGAAAGAAAATGTCTCTCTCTCTCAACCCCTCCTTCCCCCTACCCCCCCAAAAAAGAAGAAACAAGCAGCATGCCTGAAGAGGGGGG
Source organism: Caretta caretta (assembly GCF_965140235.1). NCBI lineage: Eukaryota > Metazoa > Chordata > Testudines > Cheloniidae > Caretta > Caretta caretta. The sequence goes on from NC_134208.1 coordinate 83,429,255, forward strand.
TGACTGGGAGGGTGAAGGGAGGAGGAGGCGAACGCCGATGGCCCTGTCTTGTTATTTAGAAAAAAGATAACAATCAAGCCACTTCATAATATTAAACATGCCAGCCTCCTTTACGGAGCTGCCCATCCATCATCTTTACTCATAAGCTGGTGTCAGGCTTTGATTTAATAATCACCTAGCTGGAGCAGTGTTTATACCCTCTGATTATTTCTATTGTGGGGGCACCCAGGAACTCCACTAAAGGACCCAGGGTCCCATTATACTAGGCACACTGCAGACAGGAAACAGGAAAGGCATTCCCCGCCCCAGAGAGCTTGCAGTCTAGGCATTTCTGACTTTATTTCCTATGGTACAAACGCTAATCAGATCTGTACACACTGCCTCCCTCAAAGGCGCTGAAAGCATCAGCAAGAGCCTAAAAGGATCCTTCACCCCCTGCCTTCCTATGGGTCTGATCCTGTTCCTATGGTCTCAATGGCAAAACTCCCCCTGAGCTCAAGAGAAGCAGGCCAAAGCATTTCCAAACTCTGAGGGCGGATTCTGCACTCTGAGTCACTTGGAATGGGTCAGGTGTTCCCCAAACTGATGCGGGGAGATGGGGGGCAAAAAGAATCTGGCCCTGCCTCAACCAAGTGGGAGTGTTCTTGTCTTGCTCTAAAACGGCCCTTCCTGGACGGGTCAGGGTGTCCATGAAACTTACTGAACTGTGAGTTGGATTTTTACAGGAATCTGTGTGTGATACAAAATTGCAACAGATGTCTGCTGAGCAAGCCTGGGCAATGAAAAGCAGGAAGAGAAGACGGCTTTCCTCGTGAACATGGGAGAATTCCTTTAGCTGTTTCCACTGCTAAAGTCATGAAGAATGTATTCTGATAGCATTGCGTACAGTATGTTACAGGGATCTTACTACACTGTAATTAAGTAAAGTGGAGCCATGCCTGTGTTGTAAGTTTTCTGCAGTTCTGTAGCTTCACAATAAACACAGGGCACAGGTCAGGTAAGGGAATTGTGACAGTACAATCTGTTTAGGGTAACGGAACAGCAAACACCTCCTATAGCTCCCTTCTAGAATGGCTCTAGAGTCACTGAGAGGGATTTGGCCCTCCATTACTGCCCAGTCAAAGCCTCTTAGTTGGCTGGGGAAGAAACCCCCCAGTGCAGGAACTACCTTAGACAGCCACAGGTTGTTCTGTGCGGGGCCCCTCCAAGGGTGTGCCAGGGAAGGGGGCATAGACCAGGCCACTGCAGCCATTCTGGGTATCTCTGGGTTGTAGAGATGGCTATAGGCAGCCCAGGCAAGTGCTGCTGCAACTTAGAGCAGCAACTTGAGCTGCTTAAGTTGCACTGGGGACAATTTCAGAGGGGCAGCTGGGTCAAATCTCAGCGGCATTGCGACCAGCAGCTGCCCTACTGATGGGATCACTGCTTAAACGTGGTCAGGCCCAGGCCCCCATCCCCTGGCTCTGCAGCCTATGGAACTTTGAGCAAGTGTTAAAACATTTGGGAGGGGGGTAGTTCACTCCCCCTCCAGCCCTTCCTAATTGGAGGCACTGTCATGGAAGGAGGGTTCAACCACTTCCCCTGCACCATCTTCGCTTCCCTTGAGGACCTGGAAAGCCTCTCAGATCAGTGAGTTCTGTGAGGGGGAGACCTGGCACATTGGGCAAAGGAGAGGGATGGGCTGGGAGAAGCTCACTAGCTCCAATAACCAGTCTCAGGGAGCCAGGAGCCAGGCAGAGGCAAAGGGCTTTGGTGCAAATAGCCCTGTCCTCTCTCAAGTCCCAAGGGATCTACTGTATGGGGGCTGTTCTCTGGCCTCTTCCACAAATAGACAAACCCCACCAATTGGCCTTGAGGGGATCCCCAAGAGCATGTGCTTGTGACAATTTCCTCCAGAAGAAACCCTCCCAAGGCCATGGCCCACTCTCTCTTCACTGAGTAACATTTCAATTAGCGTTGCCCTTGAATCAGTATATTATTTTGTATTCCTACAGATGCCCTATCTATTTCCATTGGAATTTCGCAGAAAGTCAAGGACTTCTTCAAGTCTCTGCTAACAGATGCTAAATGCATGCTGAGCTGCAATGAACTGCGGCACTGCAGAAATCCTTCGGCTCGCCAGGTGGAGAACATCCAAGATTACTTCGTGTAATGATATTGTCGCTCTGAGGGCACAGCTTGCTTTGCAAAGGAAATATTTCCTAACTCATTCCCCTCAGCTCAGTACAATGGGACCTAATTTCTGCAACAGCTTTGTGATGCAGAAAGTTGTTTACATTATTAATAAGACTACTCTATGCTCTAAACTCTGTATGTCACTGCTGCAAATTAATGAATATGTGAATCCCAGCTGAACCGTTTAACTCCCATTGACTTTAAAGATATCAGCAAACAAAAAAACGTGTGTGCTAACTTATAAACAAAAGTATATGACACAAATTCTGCAGGGCCTCAGCCGAGCAGCTCTTACATCTGCATTTGGTGCAGGCCTGTATGTTGTCCACCCTGGACCTTGGCCCAGTGTCATTTTGCGGTGCAAATGGAAGGAACCACTGTGGAGGAAGGTTGTTTTAAAAAGGTGTCTGTTTGAGGCTGCCCAGAAGGACTAATTAGGTAAGGCAATCAAAGGGGAATAATAAGTGCTGTTAATCACATGACCCTGCAGGTGATGGCTATCACCACCAGATTTGCACCTGTGTAATATCCATGCAATACATTGCAAAATAATGTGATAAACATGCAAAGGAGCACAGGGGCTCCAGTCCTGTGTTCTACACCAGGAGGCATAAACTGACTTCCACTGGTGGCATGATGTGAGGAATCTCTTTGAGGGAGTTCTTGGCAAGTTTCCTTCTTTTAGCCCCCCCTCCTATGGGTATTGACAAGGAAGAGGATGATTTGGCCCATGATAACTAAGGCACTTCACTTTAAGGCTGGAGGGATACAAGAAATAATCCTAATGAAAGGTCTTTAAATTCTGAAACATATCTCAGTTAGCATTTCTATAATGTATGTGGCATGTGCAAAGTACATAAGGATATGGTGCAGTAGACAGATTTTAGTGAGTCTCATCTAAGAGGAGCTGCGTAACCCACTCACGGTTTTGCCAGTTGTGAGTAATGTGTCCATCCTAAACGCATGCCAAAAAAATTTATATCACCAGCTATTTGGTTGAAGTTTATTTACATCAACCACACAGCAGCTGTTTAGCTGCACACAACAATTTAGGACAGGAAGTGAAGAATTCTGCATGCCACTGATGCTGCAGTGTGTAATTCTGACTGGCAACTGGCCATCTAGAAAGACAATGGTGTAAGTGCCAAAGCCATTCAGTTCCTGTGTGTCTTGCTGCAGCATCACAAATGGCTAAAAAGTCCAGTTCTTCAGTGACAGCCCTTGCCGCAGATAATGCATGCATAAAGCACAGGGCCAGAAGATGACAATGGCTAAGCTACCAAAACCAATTTGTCTATGAAAAATAAAAGGACACATACACACACATTTGTATGTGTATATAAATATATTTGTATGTTAGTTGATGAAATTATTTACCCACAGTATTCTCCTGGCTTTAGCTGTATCGTAAGGGTCTTATAGGGCTTTATTAGTTAATGTTTGCACTATGCTCTGCGAGTCTTGGTTGAAGAGTACTATGTAAGTTCAAAAATGTATAGTAACACTTTTCCCATGGGTTAGAAAATATGTTATTCACCAGAACACAATGGGATCCCAAGATCTGAAAATTAAAATAATATTTACCGTGAAATCATCCCGCAAAAATACACTCTTGGACTGCAAGGGTTCACTGCAGAAATAGTGCACCCTCGTGGCTTATAAAATTAGTTGTGTGTCATATGAAATGCAGAGAAGATGGGAATTTTCATCCACTTTTAAAAGTAAAGTACTGGCTCTTTTTGTAAAAACGTAGCTTCTTTGGATTCTGAGAAAATAGAATTTGTATGACAATTTCATTTGTATGACAAAAATAAAAGTTCTAACAATTTCTGCAACTCTATTCTTTACCCAAGAAAAAGCATTGAGTAGAGACCTTTGTGTGTGTGTGTGTCCCCTCCCAGCCCCCTGAAAATACTTTAACCTGACTGAGAAGATGTAAAATTAATATTTTAAAACAACCTTGTGGAAAAATGCGTCAGATAAGGACATCTAGGTTGCCAACAAACAACCCTGACCCAATGTGGTGGCAGTGGCCAGACTGGTTAGCGTAAGTTTGATTGGCAAGTAATGTTATCTCCTGTGGAGATGGTTTTCAAGTATCTTCACTTTATAGATATCAGAAACACTGGCCAATTTATCAGGACTACCATCTTATGAATATTATGAATACTGGGTAGTTGCATGCAATAGGACTTTTGCTGCACTCTGCACTCTGATGTGTGTAAAGGATCGGTGACAAACAGAGATTTATTGATAAGCAGCGTATCCAAAGACATTTCCCAAGTAATCTGCTTCCTGAATGTTCAATATTTCCCCCTACCTCCTCCATATATCATTTCATGGTATGCGTAATCATTTGCCACCTATATCAGAACACTTTTTACCCAATCCCACAGCTCTGGGACCTTTGTGTGGTTTTCTTAGAATGTCTCAGAATGTCACAAACAACTCAGTGCAGAGGAAAAAACATACTAAACTAGCTAGAGATCACTTCAAATGATAAATTTTATGAAGGAAAGTTTTTTTTTTTTTACGCAAGGCTATTTTTTGGAGCTGCAGTAAAGGGCGGGCAGGGAGAGGCAGATTAAAGCTGTTTTACATTACCAGCTCTGTGAATGATCATTGGTAAAAGAGGAGGAGACTGACTGTTGTGCAGAGAGATTAGCAGAATTCACATTACCACTGAATGAAAAGGTGGGGGAAGGCAGAAAGCTAAGCAAGTGAATTCAATTACATCTGAAAAAGAATAGCCTAAATGAGGATTCTCTTCTCGGGCTTGTTCCAGGGAATATTTCTACAAAGTTGGTTGAAGAATACCAGTTATCTAAACCCTGATTTTGCTATTATGTCAAAACTCTTATTCCATGGTGGTTTCTGGTTAACAAATATTTCCCTTGTTTTATTTATGCTGCTGGCAGGTGACCTCTTAATTTAGTTTTGGTTTCTGATTACACCAGCCGATGTAAACTTGTTTGTAAAGATTTCAAAAGGAACACGGGACCTGATCCACAGCCCACCCGAGTCAATGGAAGAGTCTCAGTGACCTCAGTAGACTTTGGATAGTACCTTAAGCAATCTCAGTGTTCTATCAGTTTCTCCAGAGCACAATGTGATGGTGGAGTAGAGGAATATCTTAATGAATACAATTGGAATGACAGCTGTGTTTGGTGTTATGAAGTGTGTTGGTTCTATAGTGTTAAAGTAAATGACCTGGAAAGTTTGTATTTTAAATATATTTGCTGTGTTGTGTAGTAATTTTTTGTAGTAAGTAATTTTGTGGTGTAAGTATTATTATTAATTTTACAGTACACTGGAAAGAGAGCCTTTGATTAGGAAGTTTAGAATTCCCACCCTTTGTTGTCCTGTCTATTTGAACTGTAAGCTCCTTAGGGCAGGAACTGTCTCTCGTCCTGCGTTTGTACAGTGCCAGGCACAATGGCACTCCACTCTTGGCTGGGGCCTCTGGGCATTACTGTAATAATAAAAATGATAATGTTAATATAGGCTGAGATTGTAACTCTTCTGTGGGATGGATGTCAATGTTGGCAGACAATAGCCTCCCTGAGGCCGTTAGTCCCCATCCCACACAGGTGGGCAGCCAGGGGTGGGGAGTAGCTGAACTTTTGGCTCTGCCCACTCACCCCCATGCACCAGAACACACAGCTGGGCTGCTGGTGTGGAGCGGGAAGCAATCTGCACCAGATACAGGGCTGGCAAAGATCATTTCCCCTCTGGGACAAGGAGGGAACCAGGGACCAGACCCTCTGGGTCACAATCAGGTCTTCACTGTAGATCTGCTGCTTCTTATTCAGCTCTTATGACAAAGACACAGTTGAGCCCATAACATTTAGCTATTTGGACCATTGCATCTATTTTTACAAACCTGAGGAGGCAACTTTCAGGTTGGGCGGGGAGAGGAAATGAGATGGGGGATAGTGCATGACGAAGGCTTATATGGACCTTGGAACCTGGCTGGATCCCTTCACTGTTCATTTCCACCCTTTATAAAGGTGTAGAACTCGATACAGAGAAAATGAACATTGCTTTGGTGTGTTAGCTCGGCTTCCCTGACACACACTCACAACCTTAACTCTTCTGAACGTATTTTTTTGTTTGTGAATTTGCCTGTTTTCTCCTGAACAGGAAAGGCTTAAATTAGCGTAGCATACACGTCTACAGTCTACCAGAGGGAAGCCTTGCCTGGCAGATATCAGAATGCCCATCAAAGCAGGGCTTCTCTCCTGAAAATGTTACTGAGTCCTTAGAAGATAGGTGGGGACAGGCAGGTAAAACAGAAAGCAGGTGGACAGTTGAGGGAGGTGTGAACCACTTAAAATTTCTAGATCTAAAAATGTAAGTGTGTAAGCTTTAACATGGAAAGAAACTCTGCCTTCCCCTGTTCTATTCTCTACCTCTTCTGGTCCCTTTGTCCCCATCTCTGTGCTCTCCAATTCCCTGCAACCTTCTCCATCCCTCTGGCTTCTGCATCTCCTGCCATGTTGTCCATTTCCCCACTCCCTATCTCCTCTGCTTTCCGTGTCCTTTCCCTATGATCCCCCAGCTCCCAGCACCCCCTTTATAGTCCCTGCATGCCAGCTTCCTACCATCCCTGGATCTCCTCATTCCAAGAATGGGGAACAGAACCCCGTATCTTCCCTCTGCATGCCCCCAGTACCCTACCTCTAGTTCATTATTAATAGTGCTTCTATTTATTTGTATTGTAGTAGCACCTAGGAGGGTATATCTACACTGCAATTAAAAACCCACGACTGGCCTGTACCAGCTGACTTGGGCTCATGGGGCTCAGGCTAAGGGGCTCTTTAACTGAGGTATAGCCCTTTGGGCTTGAGCTGGAGCCCGGATTCTAGGACCCTGCGAGGTGGGAGGGTCCCACACCTTAATAGCAACACTACAATTAGACAGCCCCTTAGTCTGAGCCCCGTGAGCCCAAGTCAGCTGACATGGGTCAGTCGCAAGTGTCTAATTGCAGTGTAGTCATATCCCCAGTCATGGATCAGTCCCTCGTTGTGCTAGGAATTGTACAAACACAACACAAACAGACGGTCCCTGCCATCCCCTGCTCCTTCTTTATCCCCCTCATTCATATCCCCATCCTTACTCCAACCCCTCCAAATCTTCCCCTACTCTCCTCCCCTTCATCCATTTCCCATCCCCGCAACTGCAGAAGCATAGCATTGAGTCAGTCCGCAGCAGGTCAATTTACAGTTTTTAACAGTATCAAATAATTGTATCCATTGCTCTGTGTCACTAAAGAGCAAGAGGGGGCTCCTTGATAGCAGAGGCAACCTTTGGGCCCCAGGAAAGAGAATCTCAGCTTTCGGTTTTAAAAAGCACATCAATGTAACTTCTAGCCCTTTCCTTTTGAAAGTAGCCTTCAAAAGATAAACTGATGTAAACCAATTGCAGTGGCTGAAGGATGCAAACATCTGGGCTCCCTTTCTGGATCAGCAAGCTGTTCGTGCATGCGCACACACACACGCATGATTTACTGCACAAAAAGTGTATCCGAAGAATTATATTGGTAACCCACCCCTAGACTGTCTTTACAGAACACACTTGTCTGCTCAGAGCATTTCTCCCCACTTATGGGGAATCAGGACTGGGATCCTGACCAAAACCAGACAAAAAAGAAAAACTGCCAGGAAAGGGTGGCTTGCTTCAGCCAAATGAAAAGAGCAGAGAGGGCCAGATCTTCAGTTGAGGTAGATGAGCATAGTTCCATAGAAGTAGATGGAGCCATACTGATTTAGCCTGGCTGATGATTTGCCCTGCAGTCCTTACCTATACATAGCAAGATGGCCAATTTTCCTTGTTGCCTGGACCTGGGAACTCCCTGACTCTGTTTGTTACCTGGGCTTGGTGGAGGTGGGATGGCAGAGTGAGAGAAAGAAGGTGCTTTAGCTGTGTCTCCTTTTTAGATCCCTGCTCTAATGTGCCCCAATAAACTCCTTTCTAGCCTACCGTAGCGTGGGATGCATACACTCCACCACAGCCACTCAAAACACTGCTTTTCCTCAGCAAGGTTAGCAAAACAGAAAGCAGGTGGTGGCTGTAGACCAACCCTTCTGGAGCTAGGATAAGCCAAAACCAACAAAAATGAGGACGTTTTTCAAAAAGTGAAAAACCAAGGAAATGGTTTAAACGTGAAGGGTGGGATTCTGGGACGCAGCCCCAAGAGGAGCAGCACAGAAAGGCACTGCCTTGGGCCACCTTTTTATCCTCCCTATTTTGGATTCCTCCTGGAGCTACCGCAGCCTCCCAGTGTAAGTCAGAGCAGCCAGGAGTCAATCTAAATCACAGTACTCTGCCCAACCTCCTAGGCTAATTAGGGACTGCTCTACAGTCCACACAGTTGAGGAGCCACATAGCTGCACGAGCTACAAGGACTGTCCATCGCCCCTGGACACACCCCTTTCTGCCCTTTGCACATTCCCTACGCGGCCTGGATACAGCAGCCTTCACATGGATTACACCCCCAGGGAAACTCTCCCCAGCTAGCTAAGGGGCTATCACAGCCCATGTAGCCGGAAGAGGAATCCTTCCCCACCCCGTAATCTTAAAACTGCTTTCCAATTTTTTTCCAGGCTTCCCAGAAAAAATTCTCCTTTCAGTTGGGAAGTGGCAGAGGAATTTGGTTCTTTCGGGAGAAGTTAAGGGTAGGCGTTGAAAACCCGGTTAGCAGACAAAGGCATAAACAAAATCCAGTGACTAGACAAGTTCACACTACAAATAAAGTGCTAATTTTTAAGTGGGAATAATTAACCATTGGAACAACCTACCCAGAGCTCCGGTCGATTTCCCATCACTTGAAGTCATTAAATCAAGATTGGATGTCTTTCTAAAGAACAAGCTCGAGGTCCACCCAACGTTATGGCCATGATGCAGGAATCTCTGGGAAACATTCCATGGCCTGTGTTATGCAGGAGGTCGGATTAGGTGATCATAATGGTCCCTTGTGGGTTTAAAATCTATAAATCTATTAATCTTCATTTACTGCTGTGGAACCTACTGCTGCTACATAATACAGTAATAATACTGAGCATTTATATAGCACTTTTCCTCTCTCAACGTGCTTTACGATGGTGGAGAGGTATCTGTTCCATTTTACAGGGTGAGAAACAAAGACACAAAACAATGAGGACCAAAACTGGAGTTGTGGATCCTCAGCCCCTCCAGAAGTCAGGGTCTACATATCCCAGTTGAGATGCTCAAAATCAGATGACACTTTTGAAAAGTTTGGCCTATGGTGAGTTATTGACAGAAACAGGAATAGAACCAAGATATTCCCCACCACCTGTGCTCTATCCACTGGCCTACATTACTCCCATATTCCCCTCTTGCCTCACAACATGTGGTCCATGAGCTCTATAACAATTTATGATCAGCTCTAGCCAGGACCCAAACAGAAGAGGTGTGTAACCACCTTTCAGATCACACTCCACAGGAGAGAAATACTGCTATAGAGCGAGGTGTGCTTAGGTCTGGGATCACATTTTAAAATGTCCATTCAGAGGCCCCGAGACTTACAGCCCTTACTCACCAAGTAATCCTTACTCACCAAGCGGTTCCTTTGAAAGCAAGGTAACTACTCACATGAGTGGAGGTTGCAGTGAAGAGCTTCTAGTGAGTATATTGAGATTTCTACACCATTTATATGGAAGAGATGCTGTCAGTTCCTTTTCAACTGGGCAAATTGCTTTCTACGGTAATGGTATTTAACTCTAAAACATTTTAAGGTACCGTTTGCATGAAAGATGTGATATAAAATATAGTATTGACTTTTGCTATAGAGTATAACAAAGACAGACAGTAAAGTAGTGTTGTCCTGCATGTGTCTTATTTAATGTTTACTTTGAAAATGTAGTGATAGATTTTTAACGTTAGACTATTTCACGGTATAATGGAATAGTAGCAAAATTCCTGTTGATGGCGGGAGAAGTTTTGTCTGAGTTACAAGTGCCAGCATAGGCCCGACATCCTTTCAATGTCCTGGTAATATTTAATGGCCTGAAAAATTGCATACATTTTGTTGTTTATCGTGGAGAAAGCCAATGAAATAAAGTGCTATTCATCCAACTACTTTATTTTTTAAATGTTACGAAAACATTTTCTATCACTTGGCATCATTGAAGGCATCTGTACATTCATATACGGTTAGCTCCTGTGTTTCTGAAGTCCTCAGAACTCTCACTGTGGTCAACAGATGTCATGGACGCAGGGCTGGGGCTTTAAACATAAATATGTCATTTTGGGGTAACTGTTGTCCCTGCCTTCAGTCTCTGCAAAACGACAGCCCCTCGTGTCCGTGTGAAGTGTTGCTCAGAAATTATGGTGATGAGCAATACATTGAGAGGGCGACTGGAGAGAGAGAGAGAGAGAGAGAGAGACTGCAATGGGACTGATGGGGCAATGACTGCACGTCGGATTTTCCATAAGTGCTTCGGTAGATATGTAGAGACACATGTACAGCAAAGCACCCCATCTGTTCAAAACGCGAAGTGCACAGTTATAAATAAACTAGTCCCAAAAATCACGTCCCCGCCCCTTGCTCATGGTAGGTAAAAGAAAATAGTCTCATTTTAAAATGCGGGGATTCTGTAATGTTTCCCCTGGTGTTTTCCAGAGCCACGACACTGTGGAACCGCAGCGGTTCAAAGAGGGCAAAAAAGCGGTCGTCTCCATCAAGGCCCCTCAACGTTAAAGGGAATGTGTCAGCGTGGGATGAAACGTTTGCAGCACAGATGCACGTTCCCTGACAATTGCTTAACAGACTGGTTTAACGTTAGGGAGGAAAGGGGGATGGATAGCATTTTACCAGGCAAAAGCAATGAGTTCTTCCCAGGGAGACTGGGATATTAGCTCCTCGGGCTGAGAGGCAGCAGCAGCAATGAGTTTCTCTTGCTCCTCTCCTCGCCCTCCCCCCCAGCCCCATCTTCCAGGTTCAATAAAGATTACATCATGGAGAAAGCATGCAATGTAGCCTGAGACTCAAAGCCATCACAATTGGCGGCTGTTTAACTGTAATGTCGCTGAAACACATACTTTCCACCCCCCACTTTCCCCCTGGCCAGCCCCCCCCATCCCACCCCAAGCCCTCTGCTTTTCGTACTATTAAGGGGAGCATTATTGGGGAGAGGAAAATCTGATCAAAACTGTCGACCGCCAACTGCCGATTTTCTATGGATTCAATAAAGGCCACCTTAACGATTTCCCTAATTAATGGATGACATCTTTGGCTGGAGGAGAGGCGATGTATTCTACTCTGCCTTAGTCTTTGTTAACCTTCTAATTAACTTTCATAGGTCACCCAGGTCTCCCAAACCTAAAAGTGAAGAGGGCCATTGTGCTAGGAGCAGTAAACTTACTTTTTCTGCCTGGATACTTAAAAGGGGGAATGATTATAGGCAGAGAAAAATAACTCCATTTAAAGTCTTTGTGACTACAGAGAATGCATAGGTCCCTGCCTTAGAAAATAATTGAAACACCATTTATACCAATATTTCCAAGCATAATAAAACAAATTAGCAAAATGCATCTAAATTCAGATGCATACTTTTTTAGAATGTGAACTTGGGCAGGTCAACAAAAGGATTCAGATTTACTGTGCAAATTGCAAGTGCAACAGCAATCAGTCTTTTTACTGAATGATCTCAGGCAAAGAGTATGGGCTAATAGTATGCACACAGGCACACACACACAAAATCTAATATTATAATATTGGGCCAGATTTATCCCGGGTAAAACCACTGAAAGCAATGGAATAGTGTCAGACTAAATTTGGCCCACTGCCTTTTGTGGAATCTAATATGGACCGACCATTGAACTGCAGACATCAAAGATGATCAACACAGTTCCCTTTCAAACAGACTGATGCAATCAGAAAAGGGTGGCCTTTTCCTGTGTCTACAATGTTTTCAGTGAAATTCTGCCGTCCTTCACACCTATGCAGCCCTACTGAAGTCAAGTGGATTCTTTTCAGAAGTTGCTATTAAAGTCCACGGTGTAGGACGAAAAATAAAACTTCATGGTGGCAACCTGAAGTTAATAAACCTGAAATGAATGGTGTCTTGAAAAGTAATGAATATGAGTGTTTCTGTGGCTTTGGGAAAGCACATGGAATTAACAGTTCTCTAACTAATGTAGAATAGTAATAAGACAGTACAGAATAGGATAATAATAGTTCTCCCAATATAACACACATATGCACACTCACACACAAACTCACAAACAGCTCCTTTCTCTTACATAAACAGGAATACAGAGCCCCAACAATTTACTTGTTCAAAAACGTTGCCTTGGGAGGGATAATTTAGAGCACTTTTTGCATTGAGTATGAGGAAGTCTGATCTGGTGATTAAAACACAGGGCTGGCAATCAGGCTACCTGCGTTCTATTCCTGCATCAGCTACTGACTTGTAGTGGGATGTTAGGCAAGCCACTTAAGCCAGGTCTACACTAAAAAGTTCGGTCAAGCCAGCTACGTCGTTCAGTGGTGTGAAAAATCCACCCCCCTGAGCGACTTAGTTAAGCCGACCTAACCCCTTCCGTCAACCTAGCTACCACCTCTCGGTCACTGTAGTGAGTGTCTACACTGATATGCTGCTGCCGCATTTCTAGTGAAGAGATAACCCTGGCTTCTCTTTGATTCGGTTTCTCCATCTCTGTGGTAGGGGTGCCAGTAACGTAATGTTTACAAAGTATGTTGAGATCCTCACATGGGAAGCACAATAGCAGTGACAAATATTAAGCAACAAACCAAACGCTCTAGGTTTTCAAATAGTTAAGTCTTTTATTACAGTGGTTCGATTCTGCTGCTGTGTGCACGTTGCATAGCTCTGAATTTTGTAATAGGTCAAGTGTAAAGTCTGGCCTGCAGCCTCTTTGTTATATCCTGCCCTCAGTTCATATAGAGAACTCCCAGGGTCACCAATAGGCATTCCCTGTGCAAATCCAGGGAAGTACATGGCCCTGGTTGCTTAACTTTTGATACACTAGAATTCCATCTTCTTTCTAAAGTTTACTTTGGTTTGATAGGTCTTCTGCATCTGTGCTGGCAAAGCCCAACAGGAGCTATAGTTTACTCAGAAGGGGATGGCTTGGCTATCCCCTATACATATAGAGCTAGATGGTGAATTGCGCTGAGGTAACATAAAGGGGCTGCAATGGAAACAGAATGGTACCCTCAGAACCCCTTTGTCTCAGGAGGGTTCCTGGGCTTGCACAGAACCCAAGTAATGGCTTTATACCAGCCACTCTCACAGCCTGCAGTGTAGGGGACGGGCCAGAGGTGGGAAGGGTTAGGGACAGGGTAGGAGTCCCTACAGCACAGCACAGATATTCTGTCCTCGTCTGAATGAATCATAGAAGCCAGTGCAATTTAGAGCAGTTGGGTTGCTCTAGGTTGCAGTGGAAAGGGATGAGGAGGCCCTAATCCAGGCCAGAATTCAGGAGACACAGAGGTGACTTAAACAACTTTTGCCCATCTTATTCCCCTCTTTCCACCTCCACACACATACATTTTCCTGTGTTCATCACAGAAAAAGAGTAAGAGGGAATCAGGTATATAGGGTCAGGTCAAAGGCATCCCTGACGTAACTCCCCAGTGTAACTGGGGCTAATTTGCCCCATACTTTTTTTCAACTACTGTCTGAAACTGGTGACTGTGGTGTGAATTCATTGAGCACAAATTGCCGCTGAGTTTAACGGAGAATAACATATAGCTTGATCCTCTCCAACTGTGTAGGCAATAAGCAGCTATTCGGCTTTGAGTTTTTCCATCTCTCTGACCTAAACCAAAGATTCAGATGAAATATCTGGGACCCAGGGGCAACACAGGCCAGCTCCTGCTCCTGGTGAATTCCAGGGGAGCAGTAAGGCTTTTGATACTGTCTCGCATGACCGGCTCATAAACACACTACAGAAATACAACCTAGATGGTGCTACTGTAAAGTAGGTGCATAACTGGTTGGAAAACTGTTCCCAGAGAGTAGTTATCAGTGGTTCACAGTCATGCTGAAAGGGCATATCAAGTGGGGTCCCACAGGGATCAGTTCGGGGTCCAGTTCTGTTCAATATCTTCATCAATGATTTAGATAATGGCATAGAGAGTAGAATGGCATAGAAAGTTTGCGGATGATACCAAGCTGGTAGGATAGGATAGGATTTTTTGATAGGTTTAAAATTCAAAATGATCTGGGCAAACTGGAGAAATGGTCTGAAGTTAATAGGATGAAATTCAATAAGGACAAATGCAAAGTACTCCACTTAGGAAGGAACAATCAGTTGTACACATACAAAATGGGAAATGACTACCTAGGAGTACTGAGGAAAGGGATCTGGGGGTCACAGTGGACCACAAACTTAATGTGAGTCAACAGTGTAACACTTGCAAAAAAAGCAAACATCATTCTGGGATGTATTAGCAGGAGTATTGCAAGCAAGACACGACAAGTAATTCTTCAGCTCTACTCCACGCTGATTAGGTCTCAACTGCAGAACTGTGTCCAGTTCTGGGCGCCACATTTCAGGAAAGATGTGGACAGATTGGAGAAAGTCTAGACAAGAGCAACAAAAATGATTAAAGGTCTAGAAAACATGACCTATGAGGGGAAATTGAAAATATTGGATTTGTTTAGTGTGGAGAAGAGAAGACTGAGAGGGGACATGATAAGAGTTTTCAAGTACATAAATGGTTGTCAGAAGAAGGAGGGAGAAAAATTGTTCTCGTTAATCTCTGAGGATAGGACAAGAAGCAATGGGCTTAAATTGCAGCCAGGGCTGTTTAGGTTGGACATTAGCAAAAACTTCCTAATTGTCAGGGTAGTTAAAATGCTGGAACAAATTGCCTAGGGAGGTTGTGGAATCTCCATCATTTGGAGGTTTTAAAGAGCAGGTTAGACAAACACCTGTCAGGGGTGGTCTAGTTATTATTTAGTCCTGCTTTGAGTGCAGGGGACTGGACTAGGTGACCTCTCAAGGTCCCTTCCAGTCCTACGATTCTATGATTCTATTATGTGACTTTTACTTCTGCAACAGATAGAGGTTTATAATATTGTTCATTTAATTATTACAGTAGAACCTCAGAGTTATGAACAGCTCAGGAATGGAGCTTTCAAAGTAGCAGCCGTGTTAGTCTGTATTTGTAAAAAGAAAAGGAGTACTTGTGGCACCTTAGAGACTAACAAATATATTTGAGCATAAGCTTTCATGAGCTACAGCTCACTTCATCGGATGCATTCAGTGGGAAAAAAAATGGAATGGAGGTTGTTTGTAACTCTGAAGTGTTTGTAACTCTGAACAAAAGGTTATGGCTGTTCTTTCAAAAGTTTACAACTGAACATTGACTTAATAGAGCTTTAAAACTTTACTATGCAGAAGAAAAATGCTGCTTTCCCTTTATTTTTTAGTAGTTTACATTTAACACCGTACTGCACTGTATTTGCTTTTTTTTTTTTTTTAGTCTCTGCTGCTGCTTGATTGCACACTTCGTGTTCCAAATGAAGTGTGTGGTCGACTGGTCAGTTCGTAACTCTGAGGTTCTGCTGTACTCCAGGTATAATCAAGTCAGTGATATGGTTTAAAATTGTCTTCCTTTACTTAAGAACACCATGTGTGAGAGAACATGAAAAAATTGAAGCTGTTTTCACAAAAATTAGTGGAAGACATGCTGTGGTGCTGAACTATAAGTATTTTGTAACCATAGAAGTCAAAATTAAGATACGACTAGGGAGCCTGTTCTGAACTGGACAGTCAAAATGATGCATATAATAGACATAAACTTGTTCAGATTGACACATTTCTCTGGATCAATGCAAGGATTAAACATTGACCATGTTTTAGAGAAATATTGCTCTGAACAATCATATCCACAGCCAGATACACCAACACTGACTGATACATATCAAATGGAAACAGAAGGCATCAATCCCGTTGCCCCGTCACTTGCCAGATCCTGCAATTGTTTAAGTCAGTGCGATTTTGCCACTGATTTCAACAGGAACAGGACAGAGCCCTTTAAACTGTCCTCTGTCTGTGGGCGTAGCCAGGCCATATACTGCTTCTAAGCCCTATATTGAGCTTCCACTAATCTCAGTAGAAACTGTATGTACAGATCTAGGACAGTATATGGCCCTCACATTTACAAGTGTTGGTCACAGATCTTCAAAAGGACAGAACTTGGTCTGCTTTAATCTTATAACTGAGTGAGAACACATTTTTGGTAATGATTTGAATGCCTTCGATGGGGGGAATGTATAATACTGTGCATCAAGGTGAATATTTCTTTCACATATGCCCAATAATAAATAAAAACTCAGACAGGTCTGAGTTATTTTAGATTCAAAGCCCTTCCCAGTCTGTTGAAGATTTTCTTCTCTGCCTTTCTCAGAAACAGGAAGTTGCATCTAGAGTGGAGCTGGACAGTGAGAATCAACATTTGTAGCAAATTGTTTTAAGGATATGGGTCTTCACAGATATGGTTCAGCTCTGCTCTTGCATGGCTCCAAATGACTTGTGCCTGGTGCAGCATCTGCAACACTAATTCATGGCACACTTTTCCAGAAGTTCTATGGTTTAAGAAGGTAAGCAGATGCGTGCTCTGTTTTTTCCTCATATTATTGGGCTTCAGAGATTTGGCCATCTTGGAAACACTGTCAGCTGGAATGGGTGCTTTAATTATAGCGTGGCTGTGTTCGAATTTTGTTCTCCGAGCAAGAGCGCTACTGTCCCATTTATGGGATCACATACAACGGAGTTTCAACAGGGGATCTCTGTAAGAAAAAGAAAGCTGATTGCGGCTAAACTTGCAAGAAAAAATGTGAATTGAAGCATATCTTCTCCTCCTGGCATTGGAAGGCAGAGACACTATTAATGTCAGTGACATTGTGCAACTAGAGGAAGAAGGAAGACAAGAACTCTGCCACCCTGTGACTAAAAAATCACAGGCAATTAGGTAGGGTTTGTATATTTCAGACTGATAAAAGATAAGGAGATGGACTTTTCTGGGGGAGACAGATGATCCGTTATTACTGGCCCTTTCATCTTGGTGGCTTACTTGGCTGAAAGTGTTCAGTGTCCCCAGTGCCAGGTTCCATCTGTGGAGAGGCCTTCTTCCTACAGCAGCAGATCCTTAGGGAGGACCTTGTGGTTAAGGCACACAGGAAACCTAGGTTCTGTTCTTGGCTCTGACACAGACTTCCTGGGTGCCCTTGCGTAAGTCCTTTGATCTATCTGTGCCTCAGTTCCCCTTCTGTGAAATGGAGATAATATTATTTCCCTTCTCCCAACCTTGGCTTTTCTCATCTTAGACTGTAAGCCTTTGGGACAGGGACTGTCTCTTACTGTGTGTCTGTACAGAACCCAGCACAATGGGGCCCCCAGTCTGGATGGCTATAATGTAGGTACTTGTAATCAAAATAATGAATAATAAATAAATAACTTAGATGCACTGTAAACTTCCTTTGAACTGCCTGTGCACCTTTAAAGTGTTTTAATAATGACATGGCTAATTAATTCTGTATATTTAGTTAAGATAAACATTACAGTAAACATAAGGTCTATTCTTTAATAACACGCAACAAAATGCTTTAAACAGACATTTGTCAGACTGAACGGATTATTTGTGACAATATTTCACAGCATTTGAGACATTTATTGTCTCTTTTCTTGGCATCTCTCATAATCTAGACATGGTTTTATACACACGAGGGTCTGATTTAGTTAGCTGAACCTATTTAGTTAAATCAGACTTCACAAGCAAGGATCAATGCACCAGCTAAAATTTGGTCACACCCTTTCATATCACTCTATCACGTTTTGGCTGAACACAATTATTTTACAGTTGCAGAACCTTGTAGTATACGATTAAATTCAATTGTACTCAGTGGCTGTACAGAATCAATAACAATTTAGCACAAGTAACCACTGCAAGTGATTATAGTGGGGGACTGGAAATTAGGACTCCTGTGTTCTATTCTTAGCTCTGCTCCTGACTCACCATGTGCCAACGTCTATATCTGAATGGTTTAAAATGAAGCCAGCAATGAAACTGTGGCTGACAGCGTGCTCATTTTATCACGACTTCTGAAGTGCTGCAAATTTGGGCTCAGGCCTTGTAAACATTACAACTTTAGCAGAAAGAAAAGGAGGACTTGTGGCACCTTAGAGACTAACCAATTTATTTGAGCATAAGCTTTTGTGAGCTCACGAAAGCTTATGCTCAAATAAATTGGTTAGTCTCTAAGGTGCCACAAGTCCTCCTTTTCTTTTTGTGGATACAGACTAACACAGCTGCTACTCTGAAACTTTAGCAGAGTTACTTCTTTGACTAAAAATTCCATCTTGACATGCCTTCACAAGAAGGCCATGTCGCACTAGCTTTATGGATTCCGAGGGATAACATGGGATCTGTGTGCTAACAAGGAGCCGACTTTGTCAAAGGAGCGAAAAAACTCTCACTTGGAGAAGGCAGCTTGTCAACTCATCAAAAATACATGTGTCAGCTGTTGTGCTTATGGGCTTAATGCAAGGTTCTACTCTGAAAAGTAGCTCTGTCATAAGGGTAAACATGCCTTTATTATCTCTCAGTGATTTCCATATCACATGTGCTCAGTTTACTCAGAAAAAGATGGTTTTTGTTACCCCACGGCCCTTCAAACTCACCCAGGGATCTCAGAATCAATCAGGGCTCTTTTCTACCTCACCTTAATTAAGGTTCTGCTGCCCAGTTTCTGTTTGGAGAGACACCTGTGCCACCCCTTTGCCTTTGGTGAGGCTGCACATGGGGTAACTAATGGGAACTTGGTAAACAGTTCCGTTGATGACGTACAAAATGGAATAGAATCCAGCTTACGCTTTCTTAGCTCTTTTGGCTCTGCAGGGCTAACAGAAGGGATAAAACTCATTTTTGTAACATGTCAGCAGATATGACTTTAAATACGCACAGGGAGCAGATCACCTGAGTGAACATTCTAATTTAGGGTTTCTCAAACTGGGGTCCATGGACCCCCTGGAGTCATAACCGGGGCTGCCCACCCCGCTGATTAACTCTTCCCCCTCCTTCCCAGGGAGGGGGAGGTATGGCGAAGGGGAGCGCTCAGGGGAGGGGGTGGAAAGAGGAGGGGAAGAGGAGGGGCAGGAGTGGAGTGGGGACGGGAAGAGGTGGGGTGGGGGTGAGGCCTTGGGGGAAGTCTCTTCAGATGTCCTCAGTCTCCTCAGATTTCCCAGTGATGGAGAACAGCTGCCTCACTCAAGCAGGCTGTCCTTGTTCACATGAGTCGCTCCACTGAAGTCAATGGGACTACACATGTGAGTACAGAGTACTTGGGGGTGGGGGAGGATTTCTTGTACCTATCCCCCAGCAAACCTGGTGTTTGAGGTTCAGAGGCAGAAAAAAATTAAACTAAGCCATTCAAAACACCTCGAAAATTAACCTAAAGAATATTTTTAGCCTTACAAATGTCATAATTAAAAATCCAATGCCACAGGGCCTTTCACGGCTAAAGGTGAGTTACATGTATCCCATTGGGAAGTTGGGATTGTCCCTTTCCCAGTGGTATAAAACTCTCATTTCTCATCCTGGATAATCACAAAATATTGGATCTAAAGCTTTCAAGAGACTCATGATGCAAGTTTTTCTGGACCAAAAGTCCAGCTCTGAGTGGCTATGATGGGTAGCGAATAATCCAGGATCAGTGACGACCTTTCAACCAGAGAGGTCAGTTTGCTTTGCTTATAGTTTCAAGGCTACCTCTGCAAGGAGGGTGAGGATTTAGGTTTATGTTTTTGAATGAAAGCTGAGATTCTCCTTTACATTTCGTTGTCCCCCAAACAAAGGGAGACCCTGCCAACCCTGGGCTTTGTGAACCCCAGTGGGCCAGTTTTTGCAACTTCCTACAAAATACTACAGACTCTTTTGTAAACTAAACTCTGAATGACAGAAATCATGGATTTGACTGAGGATCCAGCAGAGGAACTGCATGATGTTTGCCTTTTATGTTATATGTACACTTTGGGCACACGTTTCTGGAACCTTATGGGTCAACTGCTGTGACCTAGGTCCTTATCCCAGGGATTTAATGGTCTTGGCACATGCAGGTAAGAAATGGAACAATACAACAGAACAGAGCTGGATTCATGATGCACACAGTGTTTGGTAAATATAATCCCATATCTGGGACTAGATTTATTCTTGTCTCAAATCTCCTTTTCTGAAAGGCATCCAGTCTCTCCTTCGTTCCCCTTCATCTCAGTATAATCCTAACTGGGACTTACACCTGATGCCCAAGTCTTTTCTCTCCCTGCCATCTACAATCTCCCTGGCACCTCCTCCTCCCCCTCTGCTGCATTTTTGTTGCTTGGCTTCCTGTCTCTCTTCCTCTAATGTTAGTCTTCACCTGGAGGTTCCTGGGATTTGAGACAGCACCTCGACTATCTAGTCAAGCCCAGCACCCCTCACCTCCTCTGTTTTGGGCTCCAGCAATGGACCAGCTCTCCCATTGGCTGACTTGCCAATTTATCCTCAGGTTCTAACATCTCTGTCTCCACATTTCTTCTCTCACCACTATCTCCACTCCTTCAGTCTTGCCTGTTCCGCTGCCTGTTGACCTTCCCCTCACCCCGTTTGTGACTTCCCATTCATTCACCTCTCCAATTTTGCTGCAGACTTGGACTCTCTCCACCCTCCCTCCAATCCATTGGATTCCATTGTATTTATCTATAACTTCATGCTCTCCTCAACGCTTGATACCTGTTCGCTATTCGTCCCCACTAACCACTAAGCTTTGGACTATCTTCTCCTCTCTACTTTCACTCTTGCCTTGGGCTCCTTTTCCTTTTCTTTTCAAACATCTCCCTGCATCCTCCATAAAAATGCATCCCTCTCTCCATCTCCACTTATATCTCTATAGGATAATGGAAGGATAAGCCAAACCGGATCATCAGCTATGATATTTTTATTTCAAAGAGGGAAGATTTTGGAGAATTAATCAAAGAAGTGATATGGACTGAAGAGCTTAAGGACTTAAATGTGGAGGAAGCTTGGAATTTCTTCAAAACAACTATACAAAAAAACTATCTGAAATTTGCATCCCAAGCAAGGGGAAAAGACATGTAGGGAAAGGCTCCAGACCCAGCTGGATGAATATCCACCTCAAAAAGGTTATTAGAAGTAAGCAGAGAGCCTACAGGGAATGGGAAAAGGGGTTGATCAGCAAAGAAAGCTTCATTGCCGAGGTTAGAAAATGTAGAAATAAAGTGAGAATTGCTAAAAGTCAAGTTGAATTAGCTCCTGCCAAAGAAATTAAAATAAATAATAAGAGGGGTTTTTTTTAGTTATAAAATAATAAGAAAATAAGGACTGATGAGGTTGGGTTTCTATGCAATGTTGATGGGAAAGAGATTAAAGATATCTAGGTATGGCCCCAAAACTAAATGAATACTTGGCCTCAATTTTCAACAAGGATGATAATATGGAACAGAGCCATGAAGGCAGTATGGCTAATGGAAATGAGTGTCTAGAAGTGGAAATGACCACCTTTGAGGGGGAGGAAAATCACTCAAATGGGTGGGAACCAGATAATTTCCATCCCAGAATACTGAAAGAACTGGCACATGAGAGTGCTAGTCTGCTAGCAAGAATTTTTAATAATCTGTATGGGGTAGTACCAGATGACTGGAGATTAGTTAATGTTGTACCTATATTCAGGAAAAGGAAAAAAGTGATCTGGGCAGTTATAGGCTTGTTAGTCTGACCTCAGAAGCATGCAAGGCTTTAGAACAAATTGTGAAGGAAAGAATAATTAAATTCACTGAGATAAATGGTAAAGTGAATGTAATGCAACTTGGGTTTACTGAAGGTTCATCGTGAGAATCTAACCTGATTTCCTTCTTTGAGAAAATAACGGGTCCTTTTTAGATAAGGAAAGTGCAGCAGATTTAATATAGCTGGACTTCAGTAAAGCATTTGATATGGTACCAAATAGGAATTAAATTAGGAAAGATGGGGATCAGTGCAAGAATTGTGAAGTGGATAAGAAAGTGGCTAAAGAGGAGAAGGCAATGGATTGTGCTGAAAGATGAATTATTGGGTTGGAGAGAAGTTATTAGTGGAGTCCCTCAAGGATCTGTATTGGGACCAAGCTTATTTAATATTGTTATTAATGCCTTTGGCACAAAAAATAGGAGTGTACTAATAAAATGTGCTGATACAAAGTTGAGGCATCACATTAGTGGCTCATAGTTATCCTTTGCTTGTCCCACACACCCAGGTCTCTTCTCCTCCTCTGTTGCTTCCAGCTGATGAGCCCCCAGTTTGTAGCAGAAATTCTTATTAGGGCTGTCAAGTGATTAAAAAAATTAATCGTGATTAATCGCACTGATAAACAATAATAGAATACCATGTATTTCAATATTTTTGGATGTTTTCTACATTTTCAAATATATTGATTTCAATTACAACACGGAATACAAAGTGTATAGTGTTAACTTTACATTTATTTTTTATTACAATTTGCACTGTAAAAAGACAAAAGAAATAGTATTTTTCAATTCACCTAATACAAGTACTGTAGTGCAATCTCTTTATCATGAAAGTTGAACTCACAGATGTAGAATTATGTACAAAAATACTGCATTCAAAAATAAAACAATGTAATATTTTAGAGCTTGCAAGTCCATTTAGTCCTACTTCTTGTTCAGCCAATCACTCAGACAAACAAGTGTGTTTACATTTGCAGGAGATAATGCTGCCCACTTCTTGTTCACAATGTCACCTGAAAAGTGAGAACAGGCATTCGCATGGCACTGTTGTAGCCGGCATCACAAGATATTTATGTGCCAGATGCGCATGCCAGATGCAACCACCATTCCAGGGGACACGCATCCATGTTGATGATGGGTTCTGCTGGATAACTGTCGAAAGCAGTGTGGACCAACGATTGTTCATTTTCATTATCTGAGTCAGATGCCACCAGCAGAAGGTTGATTTTCTTTTTCTGTCGTACGTGTTCCATAGTTTCTGCATCGGAGCGTTGCTCTTTTAAGACTTCTGAAAGCATGTTCCACACCTCGTCTCCCTCAGATTTTGGAAGGCACTTCAGATTCTTAAATCTTGGGGCAAGTGCTGTAGCTATCTTTAGAAATCTCACATTGGTACCTTCTTTGTATTTTGTCAACTCTGCAGTGAAAGTGTTCTTAAAATGAACAACATGTGCTGGGTCATCATCGAGACTGCCGTAATATGAAATATATGACAGAATGCAGGTAAAACAGAGCATGGGACGTACAATTCTCCCCCAAGAGTTCAGTCACAAATTTAATTAATGTATTATTTTTTTAACGAGCATCATCAGCATGGAAGCATGTCCTCTGGAAAGGTGGCCGAAGCATGAAGGGGCATACAAATGTTTAGCATACCTGGCAAGTAAATACCTTGCAATGCTGGCTACAAAAGTGCCATGCAAATATCTGTTCTCACTTTCTGGTGACCTTGTAAATAAGAAGAGGGCAGCATTATCTCCTGGAAATGTGAACAAACTTGTTTGTCTTAGCAATTGGCTGAACAAGAAGTAGGACTGAGTGGACTTGTAACCTCTGAAGTTTTACATTGTTTTGTTTTTGAGTGCAGTTATGCAACAAAAAAAATCTACATTTGTAAGTTGCACTTTCAGGACAAAGAGAACATCAACATTTATTCTTTTACGTAGAGACTGTCCAGTTTGACCAATGTACATGGCAGAGGGGCATTGCTGGCACATGATGGCATATATCACATTGGTGGATGTGCAGGTGAACGAGCCTCTGATAGTGTGGCTGATGTTATTAGGCCCTTATTAGGTTATTAGGTTATTAGACAGTCTCTACGTAAAAGAATAAATGGACACAAATCAGATGTCAAGAATTATAACATTCATAAACCAGTCAGAGAACACTTCAATCTCTCTGGTCACGCAATCACAGACATGAAGGTCGCTATCTTAAAACAAAAAAACTTCAAATCCAGACTCCAGCGAATTGGAATTCATTTGCAAATTGGATACTATTAATTTAGGCTTAAATAGAGACTGGGAGTGGCTAAGTCATTATGCAAGGTAGCCTGTTTCCTCTTGTTTTTTCCTACCCCCCCCCCCCAGATGTTCTGGTTTAACTTGGATTTAAACTTGGAGAGTGGTCAGTTTAGATGAGCTATTACCAGCAGGAGAGTGAGTTTGTGTGTGTATGGGGGTGGGGGGGATGTGAGAAAACCTGGATCTATGCAGGAAATAGCCCGACTTGATTATGTAAAGAGTTGTCACTTTGGATGGGCTAGCACCAGCAGGAGAGTGAATTTGTGTGGGGGCTGGAGGGTGAGAAAACCTGGATTTGTGCTGGAAATGGCCCACCTGTTGATCACTTTAGATAAGCTATTACCAGCAGGACAGTGGGGTGGGAGGAGGTATTGTTTCATATTCTCTGTGTGTATATAAAGTCTGCTGCAGTTTCCACGGTATACATCTGATGAAGTGAGCTGTAGCTCACGAAAGCTCATGCTCAAATAAATTGGTTAGTCTCTAAGGTGCCACAAGTACTCCTTTAGGATTATCTCAGTATATCTCATTTAATTCTTTCTCTGCCATCTCAGGGCCTTGAGCACTGATTGGTCTCTCCTATTCCCTATGCGTGGATCTCATTTACTTTGGTCTCATTTCCATTGTTTGGCTTAGGGTGCAGGTAGTGGTCTGTGATATACAAGAGGTCAGACTTGATCTAGTTGTTCCAGTACATTTTTCTCCTCTCATCTCTTCAAGTGACTCATTTACTTCCATACTCTTCTATTTCTTTCTGATACTCTCCAATCTGGTTTTTAGCCACTTCACTCCACTGCAGCTGCTCTTGCTAAAGCCACCATTGACTTTTAGGCAGATCTAAATGCCCCATCTCTAGCCTTTGTCTCTTTGATTTTTCCAAAACCTTTGGAAAAAAAATGATAATTCCTGCTCTTGGAGCTGGCCTGGCCTTCCTCAGTTTGGGTGCTCTCCTGAAAATGTTTAGGTTTAGTTATTGGTAGTGGCATAGACAGAATCATGATAATAAAGGGGAAGAATGAATAAGACTCATTATTATATTGTCTTCTGCCCTCTAAATGGGCTCCACATGAAGATTTTAAGAGCAACATCCAGCTGTCAGGAAGATCCAGGTTGGGGAAGGCCAGGCCTACCTCTTTTAGACTTGTGAAAAAAATTGCCTTTAAAATCTTCATGGTCTCCTAAGTGGGTTCTATTAAGGAAGAAGAAAGCAGTGAATAATCTTCTGTGATTATAATCTAATTGTCTACTGCCCCAGACTCATTATTATCTGAGCCTGGGAGTTCAGTTGTCAATAACTAAACTAAACATGAAGCAATTCCGGACACCTATGGGGTGGAGGGGAATATACAGGTAAGAGGATCAGGCAGTGGATGCAGTAGAGCCACTCTCAGTAAAGGTTTTACTATCTAGTAGAAGCAGATCCTGCTACATAGATGGGTTAGAATAGAAGGTTCAAGAGGTTTTCATTCCGCCCTCTGATTCAGCGATGAAGCTAGTTACCTTCTCTCATTAGAAGGCTCTTTCCAAGTTGGAAAATACTTACAGAGCTCTTAGCTATATGCAACATTCAACTCTAATTGTAACCATTTTTAGAACACCTTACTTCTGCTGGAAGAGTGTATGTAATAAAATCTATAGTAAGTTATGTGGACCTTACATTACAACTTCATGCCCAGAGCATATAAACACATAATATATGGGAATCATCTTAAGATTCAGATTAACCTGGAAAATCAAAATCACTGCAATTCATACTCTTAAGCCTTATTTCATGTTCTGTTTTCCTACTATGTAATCAAATACAAAGCTAATAATACTAATTTATTAGCATAGCTAATACATATTTTATCGTAAAAGTTAATATTTAGATTATTAATAATTATGTCTAAAATATTATTTTAAAGATTCTTAAATGGAACAATTCTAATTTTGAGTTGTAGTATGCCTTCCCCTATATGTCAAGGCAATGCACACAAATAGGTTGAAAAGCAGATAACTAGGTCAAAGGGGGTGGGGGGAACCCGAATTTCTGATTTTCCCTCACAAGAAAAAAATACATGAAAATGAACTGCAGGTAACTTTGTTGATATTTGTGTGCATATAACATACTATTATACCACCCTAATGAAGAGAACACCATCTGATAAGAGTCTCTCTTCTTTATGTGTGGTAGTATAAGGATCACCTTTTCTGAAAGGAGGAACAAATATGATGAAATGGTGATCAAGTGTCATGAGATCATCACAACCATTAAAGTGATTAATTACCCCCAAAATATTCCCAGAGAACCTCAACCATGGAATGATTGCAGGAATCTGAAATGTCTAGAAAGATCTGTATGTAGCTTGATATTTGAAAAGGATACATCACCTCTCTCTCTCTTTTCCTTTCTGACTGCTCCTTTGTAAGTTGCAAAGTTTTCATGCATGCATTAAATCAACCAAGTATGGGACTTAACCTTGTACATCCAAATCTCACCTTGAAGTCACCTGGGACTTTGGGGTGAGCCAGAGAGACCACCGAAGTCCGACACAAAGTAATCAATGCTTGTTGCCCATTTCCACATGGGAAAACCTCCCTAATTGAAAGGAAGAATGGTAGAAGTATTAGTAGGCCATGATGTCCTCTGAACAGGTTATTAGTATGATCATCATACAGTGCCTTGCATCCAAGGAGCATAAAGCATTACAGAAAACTGCAGGAATGGCCTTATAATCTACGGAGAAGTTTACCACCATTCAACAAGAGCTCACGTTAAATCCCCCGTGCACAAGAACACACACTCAGGTCCCTAGGACCCAGTTGGCTTGCTGGCATGCACACGTACACCCAGTGTGGATGGTTGGTTTGTCTCTTCATTTGTTTTTTGCTCACTCTTGTCTTAGGGGAGAAGTAACTTTAAAGCATGGGAGAGACAGGCAGAGAGAGCACGAGGCCCTATAATCCAACAAGTCAACTTCCCGAGCTCAAACACGAACGGATTTTTTTTTTCTTCCCCCGGCCTTATAAAAAAGAAATTGACTTTTGTTTGGAGTTTGTGAGAAGTGGGACTCGGGGCCCAGTCAATGGGGCTCCCTGCGGTGCAGGCTGAGCGGAGCCATCGCGAACCAGTCAGCCGCGGCACCAATTAATCCGCTCTTTGTCGCAGCCCCGGCCTCAGCAGCGGCCGCGGCAGCGACGGCTGCAGCAGCAACACATTTGCCCATTGTTCAGCCCTTCGTGCAATGGGATTTACCCTTTCAAAGAGCCAGTTTTGTCCCAAAGAGTTCGAGCGGAAGTTTCTCCCTGACAATTTGCCCCAAATAGATAGATTTGTCAGCAGCAACCTGTAAAAGCAAAAAGCCACACCAGGAAAAGAAAAAAAAAAGGTGCATCCCTCTGACTGTGGCTCGGGCCTGCTGAGGTGAGCTAGGGACGCAGCCTGGCTCTGAGCTCGGGGAGAGCTGAGTGGCCTGGATGGGGCGCTTGTTTGCCTCAAGACATGTCGAGGGAAGGGTAAATGGCATGGCTGGGGCTCTTATTCATCTCCTGACAGATACAACAGGGAAGATAAAACACGCTCCCAGGCCGCTGTATGGCTGCTGAGTTCTGAAAGCCTTCAGGGGAGAGTGTTCTTTGACATGCCGTTGGCATGCTTGCTCCACAGCATTGCGTTAGGCCAAGCAGGCCTTACTGACTCCAGAAAAGCTGCTGGCAGGGCTGGAGCAACAGGCCTGGCCCGGTTCTCCACTGCCCAGCCCCTGGGCTTGTCATTTACACCAGCGCCAATTGGACTTAAAGTGCTACCGCAGCGGAACGGGAAGACTTCATGCATGCAGTGCACTGGGGCGAATGACTGCCCAAGGGGCAGGGCCAGGGCAAAGCAGCTTCGCAGTCTCTTTCAGGAGCAGGGCTGCTTCACTGTGCTAGGGCAGGTCTTCAGCAGCTAGTATAAATTGTCATCGCTCCCTTGTAGTCAATTTATGCCAGCTGAGGATCTGCCCCCTAGGGCTGCAAAACACAGCTATTTGCACCTGTCCACGCAAGCAGAGGAGTATACTCATGCACACAGCCTAGCCCAGGAGTACAGGCCTGCTGGAGGGTAGCGTTTAGGAGCAGTGCCACCCTATCGAGCACACAGAAATGCACACGCTACAGGAAGTAAAGCTATTGCAAGGATAAAGTTTCAATAAACTCAGTTTAGAGCAACAGTTTGAGAGAGCGTGAATCACATGATTGATCTCCCCAATGACTCCACCTTCCTTCCTATAATACCCTTTCCTGCGCAGATAGGATGTGGGTAGATGTGATGTTTATGTGAGCTCTGTGATGCTGGAAATTAAAGCTCTCTATTTATCCAGAAACTGCTGGGAGGGGTTCAGTGGCCTGACTCATAGAATCAGCCTTGTACATGCCAAGGAACTGTATCAAACCCAGGATTAGGCAAATGTACATGGAATTTGCCCAATTCCAGGAGCCCATCCTCAGCAAAGATGCCCAATTCATTGACTAATAAGTAGTTCTTTTGTAATAGGGGCCCATATCCACAGCCCTTAAAGTGGACTGGGTCACGGGGGCAGGCGAGGGAGGGGGGTTCTGTGTCACAAACCAAGCCAAGAAAACCAGAGATCTCTGAGACAGGCCCACGGCAGGCTGCCTACCAAAGAGGGGGCAGTAGAAATGTATCTAGCCCAGCTATCTTGGCCCTACACTTTTGCGGGGAGCAAATGAAATTACATCATTGGGAGATAACAGGTCTGGATCTTCTGTGGGACCACTTCAAATCTACTAGAGATAAGGCAAGACAGTCTACTTCATTCAAGTCCATCATCACTTGAGCATAGCTTGACTTATTAGCTATTTTATAGCACTCAAAAGTTTACTAGGAACTTCACAGAAGACTGAAAAATATGGGACCAAGTTCAGAGTGATGTATAAGATGAGCGTAAAGGGGTGGACACTCACTTAAGATCATGTAGCCCTGCTTTTGCCTGCTCTTTTGGTGGGTAATAGAATGTCAGTGGGTGTAACTTATAAAGTGAGGTGTTAGATGATGTTTGGGACGGCTTTAACTAATTCCTTCTTCTGGCTCCACAGTGGGAAAGTTCCACTCCTTCAAAGCAGTCGTTCTCAACCAGGAGTACACGTACCCGTGGGATTACACAAAGGTCTTCCAAGGGGTACATCAACTCATCTAGATATGTGCCTAGTTTTACATCAGGCTACATTAAAAAGCACTAGTGAAGTCAGTGCAAACTAAAATTTCATCTAGACAATGAGTTGTTTATATTGCTCGATACACTGAAATGTAAATACAATATTTATAGTCCAATTGATTTTATATGATATGGTAAAAATGAGAAGCAATTTTTCAGTAACAGTGGGCTATGACACTTGTGTATTTTCATGTCTGATTTTGTAAGCACATAGTTTTTAAGTGAGGTGAAACTTAGGGGTACGCAAGAGAAATCAGAAAGGGGCACGGTAGTCTGGAAAGGTGGAAAGCCAGTGCTTTAAAGCCTTGTGCATATCAGTAGAGCAGGTTTAAGTGAAAATATGGCTCTCAGAGTAAGCATGGGTATGTGTCTAACTTAGACCTCCTTATGCTTGTGAATTTGGTCCACAGCAGCTGTCCCCAAAAGCGAACAGTCTAAATACTAGAGATGACAAAATGGGAGGGTGACAAAAGGTAGGAAGGGGACAAGCAAAGGAAGGGCAAGCGTTACCCAGCAGTGCAATCATGTGGTCGCTCAATTTAAGCATATCCACCTTGGGGTGGTTCTCTTCAGTTTTATTGTTGTTGTTTGGTTGGTGTGGATGGGAGGGTTGATTTTTTAAACCAGTCTGCCCACGCTGACCTCACTCGTGCTCAATCCGGTGAGATGCTGAGCATTTCCTGACAGGTGAGAAGTGCCCTCAACTCCCAGGGCACCAAATATCTCAGAGGATCAGGCCTTAAAACACTTCCCTCACCCTCCAAAAAGAGACCCTGTGACTTCACTGTTAAAAGCAAATACTGGCCCTTTAGCATTTAATAGCAAGTCCTGTGTTTTCAGATATTGTTTTGGTTAAAAACATGACGATATGGGGCTGTGTCTGTTTTCACTAACAAGGTCAGCTCCCAGACTGCTGCGCTGGGCATCGCAAAATGGGGAAGAGATGGCCAGCCCTCTGTGGAGATAGAGGTGGTTAGGGACTATTTAGAAAAGCTGGACGTGCACAAGTCCATGGGGCCGGACGAGTTGCATCCGAGAGTGCTGAAGGAATTGGCGGCTGTGATTGCAGAGCCATTAGCCATTATCTTTGAAAACTCGTGGCGAACGGGGGAAGTCCCGGATGACTGGAAAAAGGCTAATGTAGTGCCAATCTTTAAAAAAGGGAAGAAGGAGGATCCTGGGAACTACAGGCCAGTCAGCCTCACTTCAGTCCCTGGAAAAATCATGGAGCAGGTCCTCAAAGAATCAATCCTGAAGCACTTGCATGAGAGGAAAGTGATCAGGAACAGCCAGCATGGATTCACCAAGGGAAGGTCATGCCTGACTAATCTAATCGCCTTTTATGATGAGATTACTGGTTCTGTGGATGAAGGGAAAGCAGTGGATGTATTGTTTCTTGACTTTAGCAAAGCTTTTGACACGGTCTCCCACAGTATTCTTGTCAGCAAGTTAAGGAAGTATGGGCTGGAAGAATGCACTATAAGGTGGGTAGAAAGCTGGCTAGATTGTCGGGCTCAACGGGTAGTTATCAATGGTTCCATGTCTAGTTGGCAGCCGGTATCAAGTGGAGTGCCCCAAGGGTCGGTCCTGGGGCCGGTTTTGTTCAATATCTTCATAAATGATCTGGAGGATGGTGTGGATTGCACTCTCAGCAAATTTGTGGATGATACTAAACTGTGAGGAGTGGTAGATACGCTGGAGGGGGGGGAAAGGATGTAGAAGGACCTAGACAAATTGGAGGATTGGGCCAAAAGAAATCTGATGAGGTTCAATAAGGATAAGTGCAGGGTCCTGCACTTAGGACGGAAGAACCCAATGCACAGCTACAGACTAGGGACCGAATGGCTAGGCAGCAGTTCTGCGGAAAAGGACCTAGGGGTGACAGTGGACGAGAAGCTGGATATGAGTCAGCAGTGTGCCCTTGTTGCCAAGAAGGCCAATGACATTTTGGGATGTATAAGTAGGGGCATAGCGAGCAGATCGAGGGACGTGATCGTTCCCCTCTATTCGACATTGGTGAGGCCTCATCTGGAGTACTGTCTCCAGTTTTGGGCCCCACACTTCAAGAAGGATGTGGATAAATTGGAGAGAGTCCAGCGAAGGGCAACAAAAATGATTAGGGGTCTGGAACACATGAGTTATGAGGAGAGGCTGAGGGAGCTGGGATTGTTTAGCCTGCAGAAGAGAAGAATGAGGGGGGATTTGATAGCTGCTTTCAACTACCTGAAAGGGGGTTCCAAAGAGGATGGCTCTAGACTGTTCTCAGTGGTAGCAGATGACAGAACGAGGAGTAATGGTCTCAAGTTGCAGTGGGGGAGGTTTAGATTGGATATTAGGAAAAACTTTTTCACTAAGAGGGTGGTGAAACACTGGAATGCGTTACCTAGGGAGGTGGTAGAATCTCCTTCCTTAGAGGTTTTTAAGGTCAGGCTTGACAAAGCCCTGGCTGGGATGATTTAACTGGGATTTGGTCCTGCTTCGAGCAGGGGGTTGGACTAGATGACCTTCTGGGGTCCCTTCCAACCCTTATATTCTATGATTCTATGATTCTATGTGTCTCCTGGAGAGACCTGGACTTTGGGCCTCTAGACATGGAAAATCCACCTAAGGATGGGGTCCAGGGAGGATGCAGTGGTCCAAGCATTCGCAAGCTCTGCTAGTTGGCCTGGCACTGGCTAACACAACTCCAAATGCGGTCAGGACACCCAGGAGACATGCTTATTCAACATCTCCCATGGGGAACCTCCACCAGTGGGATTCCTATGGAAGTCCAATGGTAAATTAAAGCTGCCTTCCCCTGGCAGAGCACTGGAAAGGAGCCTCTGCCTCTGTGAGGGGAAATCAAGCTCATGAAGTTAACATAAGCAGAGCTGTACTTTGCTCATCAGGTGATGGCTTTGCTTATGATCTTTTACAGACCAGAAATACAAACAGGTGGTTTTACAGTGTGCAATTCCACTCATTGTGACGCTGGCAAACCAGGTGCCTGCTCATGCCAAGGGCCCCATGTCTCAACTAAACACTGACAAATACAGAGCTAGAATTAGCCTGGTTCACCTGTGTGTTAGTAATTGTCAAAACAGGTATTAGAGTTATAGAAATGTGCTTAGTCTTTAGTCTGTATTGAATGTTTGTATGTTGCCGCATGCATTAATCTCACAGATAACATCTCATATTGTAAGGTGAGGGTTTGCATTATAAGCCTCTGTAACTGTGTAAGTCACCAGATAGGCAAGAAGCAGGAACTAGTGTGAAACACTAGTCTCCAACAGAAGGTGTTAGGTCCTGCCCGACGAAAAAAGCCCTTCCACACCAGACAAACTAGTGTGGAACATGACAGGACAAAAGACTTTGTTGAGTGCTCTCCCCACTCCCAGCCCCCATGAAGAGGCAATGGGCCAGTGTCTGCAACTTGGAGCAGAAGGGGGGAAGGAATAAAAAGCCCTAACAGGGAGGAACTATATCTTTATACCACTTGGACTGTGAGGGGCAAGGATTACTAAACATAAGCAAAAGATCCTCAGTGCTTAGCCTGGGTTAGCCCTAAGGGACATATAGAGCTTGCTTATTAGAGAAGCTTCTATCATCTTTTGAAAATTAAGACTAACTCATTTGTGTGTATATGTTTACCTGCTTCAACTTTGTAAATAATGCTCTTGTTTCCTTTTCCTAGTTAATAAAGCTTTAGATAGTTTATTATAGGATTGGCTACAATGATTATCTTTGGTGTAAGATCTAGCATGCAACTAAGCTGGGTTAAGTGATTGGGCTTTTGGGACTGGGAAATCTGAATTTATCACAAAGGCAGTTTGCCTGGGTGGTGAGATAGATCAGAGTACCCAAGAGGATTGTCTGTGACTCCAGGTTAAAGAGTTTACAGTTGGTAAAATCTCCAATTCGGAGTTTGTGCCCTGTTTCCTAACAGTCTGCCCTGAGATTGGTATGCAGGATCTTATGCCACTGCAGGGTAGATTGACACTCATGTGTACGATGTGAAAGGTGAAAGGAAAGAACTTTTTCTTTGCTCATCCATCAGGTGATTAGGTACTTAACCTCATATAGGGAAAAACTCTAGGTGGTCTCTAACAAGACTTCAGCAGTTTGAGCCGCTACTTGCTGCAGATGACAATACATACAAAAAGTCAATAGTATTTAAACAAATGTACTTGACAACAGAAAATTGGTTAATTACCAGGCAGTGGCTTTGTAGTTAATTCTCCCCGTAAATGTGCAGTATTTTGTCCATTATTAAAATGTTTTTTATAAACCATTATTTAATATTTAGGACAGTCCCCTCTGAACCATCTTTTCTAGTTGGAACAAAAAGTATTTGTTAGAACAAAAAATGTCATCTCCAATTTTGACTCCTTGTAACTAACTGAAAAGTAATAGCTGTATATTATAGTGCCAGGCAACTGTGCTTTCACTCTGCTATCATTACCCCAAAGTAGAATAAATAATCAAAAATGGTTAACACTAAAAATATTAGTATTAATATTTATAAAAATACTCTCTACATGTACGTCACCATATTACATCACACCATAGTTATTGCCATTACACCATCCACACCAACCCTGAGAGAATGTATTAAATATACTGTATATTGCCATTCACAGAATCATGACACAAGAGAAAGAACTATCCCATGATTTCCAGCACCGCTTACACTGATCTGTGTTTCACTAGAAGGATCTCTCCCAACAAAGATGTCAAATATTTGAATTTACCTGGTCAAAGGTTCTCAGCCTTTAACATGTGGGCCACATCTTGCTAAAGAGACTGTCTCATGCACCATCTTCCCTCCCATTCCCAGTCCCCTAGAGCTCCTTTCATTGTGTTTGTAATCACAAAATATCCCTGTGATAGCTACACCAAACTGTGCACATGGAAAAGTAACACTGGGAAAGTCTTTAATATATATCTGTAGCTTCTTTTAAAGCAATTTAGCAGGTGAAATCCTAGAATGTTAACACCATGCGATCAGCCAACTCTCTGCAGTCCACCAGCAATTCTTCCAGGAACAACAGTTTGAGAGCCCCTGAAACAGATCATAAATACAAAGAAGCAGTGTCCAAGATTTCAGAAGAAGGCAAACCCTGCATGACCTCATAAAGCACCCAACCAATACTGCAATGCAGTACATGGTGCTATTTTCTTCCTGGCCTTGCAGGCGATCACTTTATACCCTGAAGTATGTGATTTGTGTTCTGTGAAGCGAGTGATCACCTGTATTTTAGCCTGCATAGCTGTAAACATTGCTACTGATCACACAAGTGTACTACCCTTTCTAAACTCCAGACACAGAAATTGACTTAATCTGTTTGAGCAGAAGAGAATGCCATACGCTGGCTCTGTGCTTCCTAAAGGAATATTTGTGTGTGTTGGTTCTAAATTCACTGCCCTAACTAGACACTTTGGGCCACATCCTCAGCTACTGTAGATAGACACAGCTCTGTTGAAATCAATGGAGCTGCACCTATTTGCAGCAGCTAAGGATTTGGCCCTTTGGAAGGACCTTCTCTGTTGGCATTATGCCGTGTATTATGTGATTGCCTAGGAGATCCAATTATTAATATGGTTCTGCAGCCAACGCTACAAAACCAGTCCACAAGATGGAAAAATCCTAGGCTAACCGATATTAAAACAGGGCCATATTTGACACAACCCCCTCCTCTACCCACACCAAAAAAAGAACTCAGGGCTTAGCCATGGTCGTTGCTTTAACACATTTGTACAATGATTTTTGAAAAGCTGAAGTGTGGTTGCAAACCACATGGACCACTTGTAGTCAGTTATCTTTCCTTCGCAGTTTAAAAGGATAGTATTTTAACTTTTCCCATATCCGAGTGCATTGGGCCTGATCCTGATCTCACACTCGTTTTACACCAGTGTAACTCCACTGACTTCAGTTGAGTTATTCCTGATTTAGGAGCCAGTGCTGGGTCAAAATTAGGCCCATTCTCTCCAAAGTGAACGGAACTATTAGATTACTAAAATACTTGTATTTACTTCTAACTCATTAACAAGTAAATCAAAATTGTAATTAGAACACCTTTGCTAGTGATTCTTGCTTCACGTTGTCCTGATGGGGTCAGGTACAAATGTGGGCATAAAAGCCAACCCTGGCATTTCCTTTTATAAAGGCTTTTGGGATTAATGGAGATTTTCACTGATGCAAGTGAACTTGGTCTGAATTGCCTGCACTGCTTCATCTATGAATAAAGAGAATGAGAGACTGTTCAATGACTAGAAAACTTTGTTAGTGGCCAGTCTTCTTCCTAGATATCACTCCCCCACCCCCTTTATGCACAGTATATTATATATCCTCACTCACTAGAAACATACACTTATAGGATATACATATAATATATACAATGATCATACTTATAGGATATATGATCATCTAATATAGTCATCAGTTGATTCAACTGAGCATGCACAGTAAAGAATTATGAATTTTAATACCTTATCATTGGCACCCACTGGAAATTGTCTCAGATACGTATAACCTTGTGTTTTTTAGCTTATTGATTGATGGATAACCAGAGGGAATGTGTTCACTGAATACAAGTGAAGTAAAAGAACGACCAAAGATATTGTGATATAGTCACTGCAACCCCGAAAATGAAAAAAAATCATCAACCACAGATCGAAACAGAGAGGTATCAACAAGAACATTGTGCCAATTTTACAAATGTAATAATAAATAAGATTAAATTTTGTATATTCTGTGGGCAGGCATAGTATTTACAGGGCAACCTTAAGCAGCCCATCCACTTATTTTTCCACTCAGAAATTTTTTTTTTTTCTCAGCTGAAGAAAAAACTTGGCTTGCATCAAAAGACTTTTGGTCAGATATTCTGGACATGTCGCAGGAGTGATTAACTAAATGTGAAAAATCAAGTTTTATTTAATTCACGATCATCTAATCTGATTTCCCACATAGCACAGGTCATAGAATTTGACCTAATGATTCCTGTTCACATTAATAACAGTTCACTTTAACTTGTTTTGATTTTGCCGAGAAGCATAATTACTGGTCAGCAAGGAATACAGGAAGTGATGGTCACTACCAGGCTCTGCCTGAGAGAATATTTAGTGGGAGGCAGCTGATATCCAGCTTCCCTGCCCACCAAGAATGGAGAAAGCATGACCATGATGAGGAGGCTGCTGATGGCCTTTTGTCCCATTTAGACTCACACACCTCCACTTCGTGCTACTCCCCTGTGCACTGTCATACAGCAGAGACACCCATTCTTCCCACAGTAAACATCCCACCCCATAAGTATTCATCCCTCACATGCCTGTTTCTCTAACATACTCCAGCATGCGCACTCCCTTTGAGACACATGGCTCCTTCCACTGCAAGGCATATGTCCCCCCTGTGAGAAACACAGCCTGTTGTACTTTCTAGTTATTTGGGCTTTAAGGTGGCTGGCCCAAGACTGTAGAAGGAACTCCCAGAAGAA
This sequence comes from Caretta caretta, assembly GCF_965140235.1. Classification (NCBI taxonomy): domain Eukaryota; kingdom Metazoa; phylum Chordata; order Testudines; family Cheloniidae; genus Caretta; species Caretta caretta. The sequence goes on from NC_134208.1 coordinate 83,466,179, forward strand.
TTGAGGCCAATCCTTCTGCTCCAAGTGCAATGTGCAGCTCTTTGAATTTACGTCCTCTAACATAAACATACCACAATGTGCGTATAAATTCCAAAACAGATCAGTCCATTGCACACCTTTCTCCCCCTAGAGAGAGGATGAGAGAACAAACACGTGACAGATTAGTCCCGTTGCTTAATGCACTAGTGGACAACATTCAGATGCTAGGCAATAAGAACGGTATAAGAATCTATATAGAAAGGAATAAAATAACACTTTCACATCCCAATAGCTAATCAGTCCAACCCACTCCAGCCTCTGCTGTGTGAGATATCCAGCCCTCTCTTGCACTCCTCTCCCTCCATGAGAGGCTTGGACTTCATTTTGCCACCAATGTTCCATAATACACCTCGTCCTGTGCCAGAGTAAAGCCCAGGCTCAGATTTCAGCCACAAAATTTAAGGTACCCTAAAAACTGATAAGAAAACCAGCAAAAATAGAAATCAGGAAAGTAAGAGGAAGACGCTTGCCCTGCACAATAGCACAAGCATTTTAAAATAATAAAAGAAATTCTGCAACACGAGGCACTACGTGGTTTTGGGTTGTTTTTTTTTTTAAACCATCTGGCAACTTACTGGGGCTCTTCAGGGCTCCAAGCTGGCCATTGCCTAAGAGAAGCCAAAGTTTCCTCAATAACCCACCCACAGGAAAACTTCAAGAAGGTTGAAAATGGTTATATGGGTGTGTTGCTAGGCAACACCTTGACCTCCCTAGGTGGCAGCCATATTGGATGAGATAATTTATACTGAGTGTTGGGAAGATTAAAATAGTTATTGTTCAGTGTGAGTTACAGAGCTAGTGTATTACGCTGAACATATAAAGTATAATCCTCCAAAATGAATATCTGTCATCATGGGGTAGGGGCTTTCAAAAAGAAGGGAGCAGAAAGAAGCTTTAAAACTATAACAGGACTCATGATGAAAAGCATTGTTGTCACTCCACAACTAAAGCAAAATATGACTAAAGGACAAAAATTGAAGGCTAAGAAGGACATCAAATTCAGCCAAGTACGGAACATAGGAAGTGAACTGATCTACAGAAGTTCTGGAGTACAGTGAGGAGAAATGTCAAAGAAAGCATGTGCCTCCAGTTCCAGAGGCTGAAGTTATAACCTCTACCAATACAACAAACACCACTCTGCTGTGTCCTGGAGAATCTGTACTTTGGCCTGCCATAATTGCTGAAGATATAAATGAACAGTCTGCTCACAAAACTCCTTACTCAGTCCAGGGTGACACTTTTGCAATGGTCACCATTCAAATCTTTACCAGCCCTTGCATGAGCTGTTTACTACAATTGGTAAGTGACTGTGTGGAATGTTGTTTGAGGGTTGCTGCATATTTTTCCTTTGGTCCGGACTTATATTGGGGTTTTCTTGTCATAATCCACTCATGTCATAAATATAAAGGGAAGGGTAAACCCCTTTGAAATCCCTCCTGGCCAGGGGAAAGCTCCTCTCACCTGTAAAGGGTTAAGAAGCTAAAGGTAACCTCGCTGGCACCTGACCAAAATGACCAATGAGGAGACAAGATACTTTCAAAAGCTGGGAGGAGGGAGAGGAACAAAGGGTCTGTGTGCTGCTCTTGCCAGGGACAGAACAGGAATGGAGTCTTAGAACTTTTAGTAAGTAATCTAGCTAGGTATGTGTTAGATTATGATTTCTTTAAATGGCTGAGAAAAGCATTGTGCTGAATAGAATAACTATTTCTGTCTGTGTACTTTTTTTGTAACTTAAGGTTTTGCCTAGAGGGGTTCTCTATGTTTTGAATCTAATTACCCTGTAAGATATCTACCATCCTGATTTTACAGGGGGGATTTCTTTATTTCTATTTACTGCTATTTTTTATTAAAAGTCTTCTTTTAAAAAACTGAATGCTTTTTCATTGTTCTCAGATCCAAGGGTTTGGGTCTGTGGTCACCTATGCAAATTGGTGAGGCTTTTTATCCAACATTTCCCAGGAGAGGGGGGGGTGCAAGTGTTGGGAGGATTGTTCATTGTTCTTAAGATCCAAGGGTCTGGGTCTGTAGTCACCTAGGCAAATTGGTGAGGCTTTTTACCAAACCTTGTCCAGGAAGTGGGGTGCAAGGTTTTGGGGAAGTATTTTGGGGGGAAAGACGCGTCCAAACAGCTCTTCCCCAGTAACCAGTATTAGTTTGGTGGTGGTAGCGGCCATTCCAAGGATAACGGGTGTAATATTTTGTACCTTGGGGAAGTTTTGACCTAAGCTGGTAAAGATAAGCTTAGGGGGTTTTTTCATGCAGGTCCCCACATCTGTACCCTAGAGTTCAGAGTGGGGGAGGAACCTTGACAACTCACCTTTGGGAAATTCTTACAAAATGTTTGGAAAGAACATGAAAGAAATGAATGATCAAATTCCTTTCCCACATAGTAAAATGAATGGGGATTGTTGGTGGAGTAACTTAAGGTTGAGGTGTAAATGGAAGGGGGGCTGGTGTGTGGAAGCAGCCACAACCTTCAGAGTGGACACAGGAATCCAGAAGACCTTAATATCATCCCTCTAGGTACCAGCTCCCTTTTATAGGCCACTTTCCCTGCATGCACAGATCTCAGTCCTACAGGAGATGTGGGGTAGCCCTTGCCATTTGATACCCCCAAGGAAAAAGTGAATTGGGTGTGGCTTCCCATGAGCTAATCCACTGTTAAAGTCCTCATCACCTCCACAAAAAGGAGAAGGGGTAGGTTATGCTTGCCTGATCCTTCCTATCTGCCCCAGAAAGAGAAACAAGAGCCTGACTTTCCAGTCAAGTCTACCACACACAAACACAGCCACCCATGAAGGCAGATTCTCATTGCCTAATCATGCCCTTCCTCAATGGAAAAGAAAAGTAGAAAAACTACCTGTTGTAACCTGAACCTCTTTCCTCCATACTCCTCTCCCTAGCAATGGAACTTCTTTCCCTCCAGATGTTTAAGACTCATTTCAAGTTAATAGCGAATATGGGTAAGGTCAGGGGGTGGAGGAGGGCATTTGATTTTAACATGAGTTGCTCTTCGACACCATCAGAGGAAAGAATATTGCTGACAAATAACAGAGAGCCTTGTATCTGGTGTTATAGATCAGCAGAGTCAGAAATCATTTTTATAAGAACTATGTTTTGCTGAAGACCAATAAGACATTTGATGAAAAGTTTATTAACCCCAATTTCATGCTATAATAGCTAGTTGTTTGTACTCCCCAAGCAGGAATTGCAATATGATACATATACAAATAGTTCAATATTACCTATTAAAAATGCCCATTACTGCAAATCTTTTCTTACAACATAAGAACGGCCATACTGGGTCAGACCAAAGGTCCATCTAGCCCAGTATCCTGTCTTCCAACAGTGGCCAATGCCAGGTGCCCCAAAGGGAATGAACAGAACAGGAAATAATCAAGTGGTCCACCCCCTGTCACCCATTCCCAGTCCTGTTCATTTCAATGGGACTTGACCCAAAAGTTTGCAAAACTGGCCCCTCCAACAACAACAGCTTTTTGTGCCAAATAATGTACTAAATAATAATTGCACAAGAGGAATAGCTCCAAGCAGTGATATCCACAAGAATGACCATTTTATCTGATACTCAACTTTTCTTCTAATTTCTTCTTGATTTCCTCACCCCCTCCAAGAATGATGGGAAGTGATCTGGAAATGTACAGAACTTACTTATCAAAAGAGTGGTTTGCTATTAAAATATCATTCAATGTATTAATAAACTCTGACCAAAGATGAGGAAAAGGGATACATGTGTTACAGAAAATTGCTTGATTCAATACGATTTCCAGATTCTTTAATTAGCAAGTCTTTCTTCTGTGATTGCTCACAATTTTAGTGGAAGTGTTCAAGGATGCACCATTCTGCCTGTATGAATAACTAGAATATCGGCACATTCTTCTTATGGTTTAAAAGAGCTGTTACTCATTCAGTTACATTATTTTGGATCAAGAGATTACACACACAATTTTTAAAATCTTAACTAAAGTATACAAGTTCTCTGCTAATAGAGCACTGTAATGAAATTGAATTTATACATTTTCACATACGCAGTTACAGCCATAAACTTGCTCTAGTGAGTGCAGCTGTTTTCTATAGTAGTGACACATCTTCCATAGGTAACTTTGGCACTATCGTATATAGGAAGGCAATGGAAGGAATGTAGGCTATTTGTTGAATATTCGTCCCTAGAGGATTGTGAAGTGATCTCGCTGTGGTCAGTTTTGCTTATCTTCCTCCTAAATAAAATATCCAGTTAAAGAATAAGGATGAAATATATTAGTATTTTAAGGGTTAAAAATTTAAGTGCTTTAATCCATTCCCATCTCAGTCAAAAATTCACACTATTGTCTGCGATCTTTGACAACTTCTTTACCTCCTGTTGGTGCAGTCAAGACAAAGTAACTTTGGAGGTAAACAGAGAGATCTCACTCAGGGACTTCTATGAGGATAACTATCCAATCCTGCTCTGGCTGAAATAACTGGCCTTTACCTTCAAAGCCAGCAGAATCACACCCTAAATCTTTCTGAGCACTACCCTGAAATGTTTAAGAGAAACAATAAAGAATCCCCAGAGAAACAATAGAAAAGTTAAATTATTTAATTGATATCAGCTATTGGAATTCCAGTGACCATGACTGAAAGATTAGTAAGTAGCATTGAGAAGTGATTGAACTTTACAGGTCATCAAGGGGGCTCTCTCACCCACTCGCACCTATGGTACAATGGCTTCTGCATATTTTTTTAAAGGGGTTAACACTTTTTCTGTTCTTGTTGCCTGCAATTTGTGTTCTACCATCTCATGATCACAACACAATGATCAAGACACCTTCAGCCCCATAAGGCTGGGTGCTGTGAACCTGGCGAAGATGAAAAAGTTGATTTTATTGTATCTGCCAAGCAGGGTTATATAAACTGTAAGAAACCCCATTCCAAAAATGTAAATGTCTGCGACTATGCATGGTTTCGGATAGGCAGAACTAGGCAAAGGCCTTTGCCCGTAGTTTCAATGTTTCCAATTTAAACTAACAATGTCAATCTCTCTGAAATGCCTTGGGTTGCATTCTAAGGAATATGCACAATCAGTAAAGTGAAAATCCTGCTTTAATGTGCTTTACTAGGCAGGCAGGAGGTAGGAGTACTTATGGCCTGCTCATAATAGACCCGTATAGCGTAGGTGCCGTCTGCTATTGATGTCTGAGGGAGGAAGAGTTCCGAGCTATTTGACTTCATTTGTATCTGACATCTGCAGCTACTCCTACCTTTTGTGTTCCAATCTGTAACAGAGATTCTAGATTCTCTGTCTACCTTGAACTACATTTTACCCTGGCTTGCACTCGGGTAACCCCACTGGGGTCACATGTGGATAGAACTGGGGACCTGCATGCTTATTCTTATATGCTATTCAGACAGAACACAAGTGGTTGAAACTCCTACTGCACGGAATTAATAACTATGTGGGGTTGGAATGAAAGTCTTGCTTTAAATGACTTGATCGATTTATTTGTTGTTTTGGGTCTCTCCTAATACCTTCCCCATTTGATTCCATTCACTTAACATTCCCATTTGGGTGTCTCTAAATAGTACAAAATGTCATTTTTGGTTTATCGCTGTTGGATGTGTCTCCCTGTTATTGACATATCAGGCACAAAAATAGAGAGCAGAAAGTGATGACTATGATTTCAGTATTGTCATCGGGATTTATGCAAAACTGGGGAATAATTATTGCTAGACGTAAAGGGAGAAAATACAATGATGTGTGTGTTTGTGTGTGCCATGTAAGGCCTGGAAACAGAATACCTCAATTAGGCTTTGGGATGATTTATTCAGCTATCGCATTCTCAAGATAGTCTGCTGTTAACAAATGAAATATCAATAACAGTAAGAAAACCACGGAAAGTTACATGAAGGAGAAAACAGGGTGCTGCTCAGTAACATTACATAGATTTCAGAACCGCTTGGCGATTTCAGAAGTTGGCCTCGGCTCCTACTGAACATCAAACCTAAAATCAAAATGATTTCTGATCTGATTCCCTTGCCTAAATACACACTGTCCTCCCAACTTTTCCAGCAGATCCTTCTGCCCATTTGCCGCTGTGGCGTATCTGCTTTGACCTTGACCAAGAGTTTTCAACACAGAAGGAAGGGCTTTTAAGTCACACTTTGAATCAATATAGTTGCTAGGTTAAAACCATGTTGCCTTGGTTTGCATTTCTCAGCTTCCTCCTTTCTTCAACTCTAAATCTAGGTGCCTTTTTAGGTTCCTTATCCAGGGCTGGTGGGGGTTTGTGTGCCCCACCCCCACTTCTTTAGTCTCCTTGCTAATCTGACTCGGTTTCACAATAATAAAGCTGTGGTCCCAAGTCAAATGCAAACTATTGATACTTTAACAAAAGTAGGTTTGATCATGCTGAAATCTGGGATTTTAGCTTGTGCTTTTCAGGCTGCCCACTCAACCCCACATGTAAAATCGGGCTGTGATCCCCAGAACAGCAGGTTCAGTGACTCTTCTGCACATGTGTGACAATGTCAGCAGTTGTCTGATGCTGGTTCCTTTCTACCCGTTTCTCGTGGGTTTCCCCAGACGGCTATGCACAGAAAGGCGTTGTCACGTGTTTGGTGTACTGTAGATACCCACCGACGGGCTAATGACCTGGGGTTTGCATTCCTGCCACTAGAACCGGCAGAAATTAAGTAACCTGAATCACTTAAGGAGTTGATCACAAACAAAACTTTCCCCTTTTAAGCCAGGGATTTGCTCCGAAGCCTGAGGAATAAATACGCCATGACCAATTTGGTACAGCCAGCGACCCCTCTCGTTAGGGAACTGTCGCAGATTTAATTGAATTTGCTGACTGCTGATACACAGCAAGATCTGTGGCGCCCAGGGCTAAGAACATCCCCCTGCAAGCAAGTAAAGCAATGTTAGGAGCCCTTTAAATCTCCCAGCTCCCGTGGGGTGAAGGATGATAGCCCGGGAGAAGGAATTACCGAAACCGCCAAACAAAACCACACACCTGGCAGAGGTTCACAGGATCTTGTGCAACGAGGTCAAGGAGCTGCGAGAGCCTCCGATTTCGATGTAAACCCGTATTAATCGCGTAACAGACCAGGAGAGGCCCGAGAAGGATGTCTTTAGCCTAGCCTAGCCTAGCCATGCCATGCCATGCCAGGCCAGGCCAGGCCAGGCCAGGCCAGCCCCGCCCCCGGCAGGTGCGGGATGGACAAGCTGCAGGATGCGCTGGTTTTAAAGATAACTGGGCCTCCACCCACCCCACCCACCCACTCGCTCGTCCTTCTCGGGCCCGTCTCTCGCCCATAAACACGGCCCAGTGCAGAGCTTGCAAAGGATCGTCCGCTTACCTTGTGTTCCAGCCAAGTTTTATCCCCAGGGACGGGCCTTCAGTTGACACCTTTATATTCAGAAAGTGATCCCACCTCTTCCATCAATGCAAGGCCCCCCCACTTGCCCCCCAACACACACTTCACACTCCAGCAACCGGGCGGAGGGAATAAGGGGAAATCGGAGTTTGAGAAAAACCCAATCTCACTTGTAAAAACCCGCTTTTATTACAGGAAAGGCGCAATGCACACACACACCAAGGGGAAAATCAGCTTGGCAAACGCCTGCGTTTTCTATGGAAGCCGCTTGGGGGTTCATTAATATCATTAGCATTTAACCCACTCCCTGCCCAGCGCAGGGCTGACGTCACAGCCCTCCAGGAGTTGGGGCGGGGGGGGGGGCGAGCAAGGAGAAGCTAAGTGGGCAAGGGGCGTCCTATTCCCCTCCCTACTGCTGCCTGTCAGAGCTTCTCGGGGGATATTACAGGGGCTTCAGCCTGAAGCTCAAAGCACAAAGTCATCCAGTGTAATGAACTTCTGGAAACCTTTCCCTTTTTGTGCCATTCAGCTTGTGAGAGCCAGAGACTGCCTCCTCTGACGCTCCCCCCCCCCCGGCACCCTTCTATTATTTTCCAGGCTCTGATCTCTCCTAGCTGCACTGAGGCACTCAGCACAGAATCCAGCTCACAAATCCTACCTTCTCCTTTCATTGCTGCTGGTATTATTTTTCTTCTAGGACAATACTAGCGAGCCCCCGTCTAAGCCGTTTGGGTTCTCCTCGGCTCCGGGAAGGATTTTCTTGCAGGAACAACAAACCACAGCAAACTTGTCTCTGTCTCCAGAAACCTTCCCAAGAAGCTGCCAGAGCTGGGAAGAGACGCGAGGATGTGTCGATTCCCAACGGGCAAGGACTTCTGACTGCTTGGGAAACACCTGTCACTGAGAGAGAAAAACAAGGAAGGGGAGAATAGAGATCTCCCCAAAGCAGCAAGACTTTAGCCAGAGTTAGCGATTTCCAAAGGGATTCGAGCATGAGCAAGCCGGCAGGATCAACAAGTGGGTAATATGTGATGCAGGTTTCTAACCGCCTTTAGAAGAGCTGGCCCAGCCTGGGTGTTTTGCAAAAGCATGTTATATTTCCATCTGTAGCGGCAGTTAATACACAGTCAGGCCCCAGATGGAATTTGGGGAGATTGGGACAAGTGCTTGCAAAATGCTGGGTTTGTCATTTCCAACAGCTTGTTTTGATCGTACAGCTCTCTAATGAAATCTTGCTCCACTTTTGATGTCGAGCATGTCTGAAATGCAGTTATACGTGCAGCGAGTGTTAGTTATATTCCACCTGGAGGTGAGCATTTTTGTGGAGGTCTGCGTGATTTTGCGGGTTGGGGGTGTTTGGTTTTAAAACAGCATTAAAGAGCTGAAACGTGCTGCTTCTCTCATGGGCCTCATTCAACCTTTTTTCTATAGGACAATATTTTTATTTTGAAAAAAAGAGTTTAAAACTCAGATCATTAAATTAAGCAACTCTGTTGAAAGAGGATTTAAATGCAATACTTTGCACACCATTTCCAGTCATACCAAATAATCCTGCAAAGAGGAAAGCAGAAACAACTTAAAAGTCACATTTTCCTTAATCCTAAATCCGTGTACCTCATAACTGGGGAATTTAAAGTATGACTAACCGCTCTTGCGAAGAGCGGCTCAATCGGTTCTAATCCCAGCTGGCACTTTTGGAGTTTATAATATGGACGAAGTCAGTAACAAAAGAAAAAAATACGCAATCCAATTTAATGTATGACAGGTGACTGAATGGACCTTTATATTCCTTGCTATTTAATAACACTGTGCAGAGCAGGATCATGGTGGTGGAGTGCAATTTAAACAGGCGCCTGAAAAGTGGGTGTACACGTGAGTTTGTGACAATATGTACATAACTGCTACATTCACGCTCATGCATGTACATCTAACTCACCCATGATGGTTATCTTTGCTTCTAGCCTCTATTATTCCCCCCCGCCCCCCAATCCTCCTTTGTCCCTTGGAGGTTTGAATCCATCCAGGGAGAAGCCGCTGTTTTTGCTGGTTGCCTGGCCGTTCTTGTTCGGAGTTTTGCCGTTGTTACTTCAATTAATACTGGCTTGAATGTAGGGGTTTCTTTTGGAAAAGCGAGCGGGTGAAGTTGATTTCTGTCTATGCACAGAGAGTTGCGTTAAGTATTTTCCTACAGATGCGTTAAGGCTTTTTTTCTCCCTAAGGAACTTGATCTGTGTCACTAACAAAAGCCGAGCAAAAAAAATGAAGATGTAAGGACTTGATCTTGCATTGCTGGCGCACCCAAAACTCCCGCTGAAGCCCACACCCCAGGGGAATTGGGTAGCAAAGGATGGGGGAGCGAAAGCAGCAAATTAAATAGTTTCCTGGCATATTTTTCTAAAGATAAGGATAAAATAAAACGGGGGGAGGGGTGCAGGGAAAAAGCCCAGTGCCCCTAAAAATGTTTGAAGGGATAGAAAACATTTTGGGGGAGAGAAAACTCAACGCATCTAGAACCTTAGTTCTGGGCCGGCTTCCCCATCGTTGGGTGCATTTCACATCACCTTCCTCATTTCTGACACCGTGAAATCAATAGCACTTTGACTTCTGGCTCCGATCCTCCCTGGAGCCCTTTCAAATGAACCTTGTTACTTACTGAGTTTGCCTCCCGCGAGAGCTGGCGGCACCGATTGCCGTTTGAAATAGATTTGTTACCAGCTGCACCCCTCCCCAACAGCTCGTTTCCCAAAATCGGGACAGATTTTCCGTTTCCTCTTTCAGTTCTGGGGGGCAGGGAAGCAAACTACATTTTAATTTAAAGCTAGGGCTATTTCTGTGTCCCTTGATTTGCTGCGTGGACGCGGGACCATTGCATGGGAAACGGATGGCTTGTTCTATGTGCGCGCACGAGGCTGGTGGTTAGTAAAGAAGGAAAGCTCAAAGAGGGGCATCCCATGGTTTCAGGAAACCATCCATAATCTTGTAACTGGTGTGGTTAAAGGTTTGACAGGAGCCCGCGCGGTTTCTTGGCACTTTCTTCAAGTTGGTCTAAATTATAAGATTATATCCAAGGGACTCTTGTGAGAAGTTATAATTTAGAGAGATCAGGAGAGAGAGAGAGAGATCTAAAGGGAAATCTGCAAGCTGTTCCCGAAAGGATGAGTACTAACGCCTGCTGGAGCCATTCAAGGACTACGGTCTGCGGCTGAAGACCTAAGGCAGGCTCAGCCAGTGGTGATGGAATAGCCCAGGGAGATGCAGGCACAAGGTGGGGTTGTTTTTTTTTGTTTTTTGTTTTTGGAGGGGGGGTGTTTTGTTTTTTTACTGCGGCTTTTCTCCTTGGCCTGAGTTTGCAGTGTGGATCTTGCTCCACTTCCCCTCCAGTGAGTGTATAGTTATGTCAAACGTGATCTCTGCCTGGGTGGCAACAAGACCCCGTCCCGCAGTCCCTCAAACCCAGACTAACTTCTTTCAACAGCCTCTGATGGTAATTACAGTAATCGAAGCTGCCATATATCTTTAAGCAATTATGACACACAAAAAGCTGCAAAGGACCCCCTGTCGAGGGATGTTAAAAAACGGTTTCCCAGATCAACAAAATTCAATTTTCTTAACGTTGGACTTCGGAGACCAAGCTCTGCTTCGTCAAAGGGGAGCTTTTTTAAACAGGGGGAATCAGTTATCTCATGACCCCGTGTCATGTTAACATTTCTCTCTCGCTCGCTTTTTTTTTTCTTTCATATTTGTTCTGCCCAAGAATTTTCTCATAACAACAGCCACGTCTACAATAGTCTGAGGGGCTGACACTCACTAAAGATGTTGATTAGTCGGGGGAGAGTCAGAATAATTGCAAAAGTGATCAGATGAGATGGACACACTTGGGACTGGGAGAAGAAGTAAGTTTAGTTAGGTATTGAATGGAGGGTGGGGAAACCGACTGATAGAATTATATTTTACATGAATTACTATACATCTGGCTGCAATTTGCGTCACCACCCCCCTCCTTTTACAATTACAGCGACGAATGCTGAATCTAGCATTATTTTACTAGCTCTAGGTCTAGAGGATTTAAAATATTATTTTATCATCTCTGGATATGGTGAAATAAAATACAAAATAGAAACCGCTCAGTATTAAAACGGTCTTTCACACTAAATAAAAGTCCCGCTCTGATGTTATACATATACTGCTACCCATCCGGATTATTTATTTTCAAAAAAGAGAATAAACGCACTCCTTCATTTCACTGGTTCACTGCCTAGTCTGAGGCTGGTTTCAAAAATTCCTTGCTGTGATTGAAAACAAAGTTCGGGTTTATTTGGAGCGGGAAGCTCCGATTTATCTGCAAGCTCCAGCCAGGGGAAGAAAGTCTGGGATTTGCATAGCTAAAATCAAACTCCAAAGTGCCTGTGAACTCTGCATTTAGTCTGGTGGTGACATTGCATGCAAGGGGATGGCACAGATGCATGTATAATTTCACTGTCTTTTCTTCACCCTCCTCCTCTTCGTGTGTGTGTGTGTGTAAAAGTCTATCTGTGGATGCTGAAGCTGAAGGGGGTGGGGGGAGTCGAGTGCTCGCCCCTGTTGGCATTGTGTGATATCCGAATTCCCATGCTACTCTTTTTGACGGGTCACTGGTGACCCAATAGGCAGGTGGCAAGGAGGGCTTGTAATTACACAATCCCAGGAATCACTCCTTGTCCCCAAACCCTCCTCGCGATCTCCTACCTGCAGACCCAGAGCCACAATTTGCGTTACAGGCTGTAGGGGGAGGGGTGCGGGGTGGCTCTCCTAGCTGGACTTCTTATTAATTGCGTAAAAGTTTTCTATTCTTTAACCCCTCTACCCTCCCTCCTCAGCTCCCTCCCTTCCCCAGTCCCTAACCTAATCCCCATTCCTCTAGCCGTGTTGTATATAGCAGCTGTCGAGTTTCATTTAGGGGAGAAGCTGGCAGCTTGTGCTGATTGGAGGCAGTCAAACGAGTTTCAATGGGGAAAATCATTAAGTTAACACTTTATCTAATGTCCCTATTGTCTGCCAGGAGGCATTGTTTTAGAGCCTCCAGATAAACATGTCTGAAAACATCCCGGGCTCCTAAATTCTCTAGGGAGCAGAAGAGACTTCTCTGAATTCAGCTTCCAACCCCTTCCCCCATCCCTCTTCCAACCCCCCCCCCCCCACACACACACACTTAAGACACTCTCACTGAGCTAATTCAAAGCAAAGCAAATTGCTGTAAACCAAATCGGCCAGGTTTCTCAAACCCAGGTTTTGTGAGAGAGCTGCACTTTTAGCTTGAGTTCCTTTTGGGGGGGAAGGAGGCTGTTTGAACTGATGCTAACAAAAATAAAAGAAAGGAGCTAGTAGGGGTTTTGTGGTGCGTTCATTGAAATGGGGTTTAATAATCTCTATACATTTTATATGACTTTCAGTGCGTTTGCACTGACAGTAAAAGTCTCTGAAAAGGAAACACGATTCAGACTGTGTGGCTGATTGATAGATTGGATAGAAGAAAGGAACAAACCAGGCATTTCAAGTACGTTCGGCAGTACATAAACGCACTTTCCCACAGTTAATGCGGAAAGTTTTGCTTAAATTTTAGGGTAATGGAAACCCATCCAAGGTAATGGCGGGAACAAACCCCACCGTGAGTTGGTTTTGTGACTCGGTTCTCGCCACTCCCTACACACAGAACATCGTTTCCCCCCTGCTTGAAGAGCACTTCAGACCCAGCAAAAACTTTTCTCTCCTAGCAGGGAGGTTTTTGCTACTGCTGCTGCTGTAATCTTTCGTTCCAAAACGGGTCTTGGCGATTATAGGAGATCCAAATAAATGTAGCGGTGCATGAATAATTCTCATTGTAGAAAACTGACACTTGCTCAAGGGAAAGAAGGTTGCCTATAAAACCACTTCATTATTTGCTTTTATCGCAGCTCTGGTGCTAATCCCTTCAGAGGTCAGCTTGCTTAGTTCTCTCTCTCTCTCCCTCCCCCCGCTCCCTTGCCTCTGCTTTTTCAGGTCGTATATTAGACATCCCTTGTAAAGTGTGTGGGGACCGCAGCTCCGGCAAGCACTATGGGGTTTACGCTTGCGATGGATGCTCAGGATTTTTCAAACGGAGCATCAGGAGGAACAGGACGTACGTCTGCAAATCTGGAAATCAGGTACTAGTGACAGCATCGGCTCATTTCCCTTCCACTTCCAAAGAGTTATTTATTGTACTGTCGCTCCGGAGTTCCCTCCGGCATGCCGAAATATGGATCAAAATCTAATAGGCATCCTGCCAACTGGATGCCATCCCAGCTTAATACAGTCTGGAGATGGGGTGCTGGGGGACTAGAATTTGTCTGTGATAGATTTAAGCAGATCAAGGATGTTTGCTAAACATTTTAAGGATATTCACATTTTAACAGTATGTTTAACGCAAGCTTCTTCCGGGCGCGTATTATAATAGAATAGGAGTCAGCTTCCGGGGGTGGGGGGATTTAAACAGCAAATCAAAAATCAGATCTCATGCTTCAGGACCAAATGATCGCCTGCGGTGGTCAGGAGGAAATGCCTACCCCATCCTCTGCATTGTGGCGGAGTTTCGCCAGATATACTGGCCACCGAACGGTCTCTGAAGCATTAGATATTGGACTGAGGTAGGATAAGGGATTTCATGGACCGAGAGTCTGATTCCACACGTCAGATCTTTCCTCTTAAAGCAAGAGAAGTTCAAAATTCGAGTAGATTGTTATGTGTCAATTAACGCAATGTATATTAGCATGAGGTTGGGCAGTTTTCCGGGGCCAATGCCCTGGTCTCCATGTGTTCCGATTACTCTCTGGTTGTGCGCATATGTGGAAGTGTATCGGTTTATAAATACTCTGTTCAGCAGCACAGAGACAAAATAGATTCAAACACTAAACCAATTTACCTTAACTACAGAGACATAACTTGGTGTGGCCTTCTCTTGCTACAGGTTCTGTTTGTCCTCGCTACATAATGGTGCAGGTCAGACCAACTCTGCGTTTCTACCAAGCTTATTTAAGCATAAAAGAGGGCAAAGACTCGCAAATATTTTAAGACAATGTTCTGATATAAACTTTGCTATTCAAATATAACCAAGTCGGAGAAAAATCAACCCCCCAGCTTTTGATTTCTGTGTCCCCTACCTCTAGCCCCCCTTAATTAAAATAAAAGCGCAGTTATAGAGAGAGGGAGGGGGTGAACGGAGGAGCTGATGAGTTCAAGCCAAGCCAATACCATAGTTACAGGGAAGATTTCTTGAAAACAACCCCCTCCCCCCGCCCATCTCACTGGAAAAGACGTTTGTACAAACTTTTTGAACAAGCTTCTCTCGCTAGAGTTTCTTTTCCAGGTCACTATGAAATTTAGGACAGTAAAAATTCCAGCTCCCACCAACTATCTAATAAATACCTATTATAATAAAAGAGACAAGGCGGGTGGAGTAATATCTTTTACTGGACCGACTTCTGTTAGTGAAAGGGACAAGCTTTCAAGCTCCGCATAGCTCTCCTTCAGAACAGTGGAGCTCAAAGGCGTGTCTTTTTCACCAACAGAAGTTGGCCCAATAAAAGAGATGACCTCACCCACCTTGTGATCTCTAATATCCTGGGACCAAAAGGCTACAGCAACGCTGCAAACATATTATAATAAAGGCAACTAGTAGATTCAAGTAGAGGGTTCATTGCCTGTGTTGTAAATAGAATAAGGAGTGGTGGGAAATGATATGACGGTACTATCATACCTGAAGGATTAGCGCTAGGATAATTAATCGAGGTTTCCCCTTTCCGGAGTATTTGAACTGTTCACTCACTGCGGAAAAGAATTTTCACTTTCCTCCTTGTCTCCTCTGCGTGTTTACAAACACGATCCTGTCTCCGGCGAATTCCCACTGACTTCACTGTGAACTATGTCCGAGCAAGGACAGCAGCGAATCAACCATTATATAGTGCATCCACAAGGCTGCTGTGAAACGTGTGTCACCTCCACTCCCCTCACACATTTAAAGATCGTCTAATGTGTAACAGTAAAAAAGGAAAAGGCTGTCAAGTCAAAAGGCGGATGGCAAAGAGAATATTGAAGTAAATTGATCAGACAGCGTCAGCTTTGTACTTCTACGCAAGGGAACCGTGCAGGGAGTGTAAACAGATTTTTCCGAAGCAGCTATAAATCCCCCTTACTCAGAACAATATTGCGTTAGGCGCCCTCTGCTTCTGTTCATTGGATTGTCTCGGAAGGTGTTTTAGGCGGGAAGCTTTTTTGTTTGAGGGCACTTGGAAGAGCTAGAGAAGAGAGCGCATCTATCCGGGCCCGAACCTAAGTCTGTGGGTGTTTCGCACCTTACTTCAGTGGGAGCTGGAGACCCCCGTAAGAGTCCGGAATAAGTTTCGCTTTGCAACCTGACTTCTGGGAAAGGCGAGTTTCCATTGATCGAGGAGGAGTAAAAAGAACAGGAGGACTTGCGGCACCTTAGAGACTAACACATTTATTAGAGCATAAGGTTTCTTGAGCTACAGCTCACTTCATCGGATGCATACAGGACTCTAACTTCTACGGGGTCTCGGCAGGTGTGAACTGGTTTCCAGCTCACCGCAAGCCAGAACGGCACAGTTACAGCCAAATTGTTTCTGAACAATTAGCACTAACAATTTATACCAGGCTCCCACCTTTCTGAGAAGGGGTTTTCCTTCATTATCATGTCTCACAGGGCACAGGAGGCGTGGGGGGATGGCGGTATAAACACACATGGTGCCCGGAGTTAGTACCAAAGGATAAGGGGCAGACTGAAGGACCATTAACTTTTGCATGCGTAAGTCAAGTTATCTGAGGCTCCGGGGCTAAATGAATATAGCCGGTGCCAGAGTATAAACACAGACAGACACATACACATAGTGTGTCTGGTTCAGTGACTTTTTTTATAATTCTGATATCTGTCACCAGCATTTACACTTATTTACAAAATCCACCCACCCCCATCTTGTCCCATCTTCTTAAGGTCTCCATGTCCACTACCTCAGTATCGGCTGAAGTTTGGCTTTGTGGCTAGATAGTTCTGGTTTACTGAGCCGAGGGCTGTATGTGACTTTCCGGGACTCTGGATGGCTCTACGTCTATACTATTCCTCTTCGGATAGGGGCTCCTTCTGCACCTGCAGGCCTCGGGAGCTCTGTTATTCCGGGGCGCAGCTGGAGCCTCTGGGGGTGGGGAGCTGTCTAAGGTGCTGAAACAGATTTGTCCATAACCACCTGCCCACTCATTTGTTAGGGTCCAAATCCTGTTCGCCTTACTCACTCCAGTAGCCCTATTGGGCCAGATTCTAATCTTATTTACACTGGTGGAAGTCCTTGGTAGCTCCATTTGGAGTCACTGTGGAGTGACTCCGGTTTTCCCCTCTATGTGACTGAGATCAGATTCTGCTTTATTGATTTCACCGGGGCTGCTCCCAGGAATGAGGACAACATGATTTGGTCCCTTACACCTCGTTAAACCCTACATACACACTCGTATAACCCTCGATATAGTCTCCCCAGAAAGGAACCCCTTTGTGACTAGATCGGATTCCAGGAGCATGGACTCACACCCGCCAAACGAGCCCTTTCTTCCGTTTCTCACCGGGACACTTCGGCACACGCTATAGTCTCCCCTTCATTTGTCCGTTTCTGTAGAAGTAACTCGTTTCTGCACAGCCTACAACCCAACGGCTGAAGCGAAGGGATCCTGCAAACCCGAATGACTCTACCCCTGTCCTCTCCAGCTACAGACTGCGCTGACCAAGGGCCCAAGCCTGAGCTGCTTGCTCAGGCCAATCTACTCTTTGGCGTCGCAGGGAGTTTTGTCTGAGTAAGGGCCGTGCACACAGGTGACCCAGGGAAGGTTAGGCAGTGTAAATACACAGGGTCATATGGTGGCATCTGTTTAAAAGCAGAACTCCCCACTGGTTTCGGGCTGATGTTCCGGTTGGAAAATCGTTGGCACCATAAATCCCTCCGTTCACAAATCCTTCCTAGGCGGACGACAAGCAGAAAGGGCACCAGCCACGTGCTTGGGTGACGGGGGGAGTACTCCCTAATGCTGCGATCGCTGAGCAGGTTCTTAGCTGCCCCGCCCTTCGCTTGTCAGTTCCCCACCCCGTGCCCTATGCAAGCCCATCTCTTAACGAAAGGAGTTTCTCTGTTTTAGGGAGGTTGCCCCGTGGATAAGACACACAGGAACCAATGCAGGGCGTGTCGACTGAAGAAATGCTTGGAAGTCAACATGAACAAAGATGGTATTTGCACATCCTTTTACCCTTCTCCTTGTGGCTGAGTAATATGAACCATGAATCGCATGTATGGGGAAAACGTATTGTAAAGTAAGCGCCCGGAACCCACGGCCCGGAGTATTCCCTCCCAGCTGCCCTCCACCTGTCGGCAAAATTCTCCCTTCCCGTCCACCGTGCTTGGCTCAGCTCAATGACCCCTTCCTGCCAACGAGCAATTAACGCCCTGCCCCAGCACCCCTTCCTGCCCCAGCAATGAACGCCACTGCCTTTAGCCCTCCTGCCCCTGCCACCAATTCGGAGCCGATCCGTTCCCATCGGAACGTCTGTTATTCAGCTGTGTACAATGGACCCAAAGCCAGGGCCGGGCAAATTGTTTGGGTTGATGACAAAAGCAACTAAAACAGTGAAACAAGCGCAATGAAACCACCAATTAATGTATTTCAGCCAAATCCAGCCCTTGGCGTGGATCCATGCGAGTTAGCGGAGCTATGCCAGGGATGGATTTGACCCATAATGTCCAGATCCAACGTGTGCTAAAGAGCTGCAGGATTTTTGTGCAGGGAACAGAAATGTCATAGAGCTCCGAGTAAGAAGGACCCAGTTATTCCACAGCCCTAAGCGCTGATCAGGTTAGACACAATCCAGTCCCTTGTTGTAGACCCCCAAAAAAGAAAGAAAAAAGTCGCTCTGCAAACAATGTAATGAAGTGTAGGCAGTGGGTGAAACCCTCAGCTTATTGAAGGCAACGGGACTTTTGCCACTGTCATCAGTGCAGACAGGAACCCCGTGCTTTATTCGAGAATTAAGAACCTTGCTGTTAAAATTAGCCTTTCACCTTAACTTTTTTGAGATGCTATTAATACTAGAATTAAGACTCAATTAGACTGTCAATTAAAGTCCGTCACTTGGAAGCCGCGAGGCCTGGCATAGGTCAGCAAACTGTGGGCTGTAAGATTTCCCTATACAATAAACGATATGATGAGCCACAGATCGTCTCTGTGGAGGAAACAGTAGCCCGAAACAATGACGAATTTTTCGATTGATAATCCACGAGCAGTCAGCCTGGCTTGGCATTCATTCAGTATACCTCGTATGCAACCGTCTACTGTCTTCTAGTGCCCAATAAACCTTTCAACACATTTCGGTCCGAAACAAGGACAGTGAAATCCTGGATCCTGGGAAGTCCTGGGCAAAGCTCCGCTTGACCTCGATGGGGTCAGGATTTCACACTCAGATTGTTTTATTAGCACATGTAAGACAATGGCTGTACATTGAAGATGCCTAAACAGAGAAATTTCCTGATGCGCTTGCCACAGTTATTGGCATAAATCTTCTCGACTTGAATCCGATTATGATCCTATGGAGACCAGCAACAGAATTTAATCGTGCAAACACTCCAAGTGACTCATTGGGTTGCAATCTTATCGAGTCTTGGCTATTTCCCGTTATAATTCTGCAGTAAACTTTTTGTTTGTTTGTTTTCTAATGGCCGGGTTCTAATGCCTGCCAGAGTTAGTCTGGAAAGTATTGTGCTGTCATTGCTGACTAGGGTTGCCAACCCTCCAGGATGGCCCTGAAGTCTCCAGGTATTAAAGATTAATCTTTAATTAAAGATTATATCATGTGATGAAACCTCCAGGAATACATCCAACCAAAATTGGCAACCCTAATGCTGCGGGGACCGGCAAATATTTCCTTGCAGATTCACTAGAGCTGCCCCATAATACCTTAGGCAATAAAATCTAGGCAAGGCTAATGCATTGCTGACTCCAGATTACAAAACTGAACCTGTATTTTAGACACTTCCTGCTGAATAGCACAATCAAAGTTGTGGAATATCTTGACCTAATAAAACAGGACGTTAGCATCCTACTGATTTGATCCTCAACATAATATGACCCAGTAACTAGTTACCACACTATCCCTCAAAGAACCCCACAGAAATCCTAAACTGGACATCACAGGAAAAGAAAATCAGGGCTATAAAACGCCTAGTGCCACTAAATGAATAACATTGTCATGCTGAAGAGATGGCTACTAATGACTATACATGAAATCCAGACAAACTTTCAGATAACTATTTTCATTTCTTTGGGGGGGGGGGGAGAAATATGGAGGTTTATGTTGCATTTAAGGTCAGCCACCTAATATTAGGTACTGAAAGTAATGCTATGGTATGCAATATCAGGCACTTAATTCTGCATGCACCAGTAAATAACCTAGGACAATGAAATAGAGTAAGTCAGTGAAGCCTGTTCCAAAGCCCTTTGCCGTTAATGGGAGTCTTTCCATTGATTTCAATGGGCTTTGGGATCAGGCCGCAACTGGGTAATGTATTCACTAAATGAGCCCTTTGTTCCCAGCTGTGCAACACGAAAGAGGTCCAAGGACATCCACAATAAGGAAGCAAGTTGCGCTGTATTTCAGGGGACACAAGGACGAGAATGGAGCTACACCTCACTTTCCCTCTGCAGCTTTACCTGCTCCGACCTTCTTTACAGCTGTCTCGCAGCTGGAACCCCACAATCTAGAGCTGGCTGCTGTATCGACTACCCCTGAACGGCAGACGTTGGTGGGCCTGGCACAACCAACGCCAAAGGTCAGAGCTGCCCTCCGTGTTCTAATGAGGTGCACTAAGAGAGTGTTCAGAGATTATGGCAAAAATATTTGGTCCTGAAATCAGGGGTTGGCAAGTCTTGTTTTAGAGCTGGGGTTGTTAAGTGTCTCCACAGGGTGTGTTTGTGTGAGATCCAGTCAGTTCTATGGCAGAATACAAATTCGGACCCAATACTATGAAATGTAAATGCTCCTATTGATTTTAAGGAGAACTGTGTTTGAATAAGA
Organism: Caretta caretta; assembly: GCF_965140235.1. NCBI lineage: Eukaryota > Metazoa > Chordata > Testudines > Cheloniidae > Caretta > Caretta caretta. The sequence goes on from NC_134208.1 coordinate 83,486,706, forward strand.
ACTTTATGATTGGCCCCCTCAACACTTAAAAAAAAAACTATTTTGGTGGAGAACAAGAGAACAATTGTCTGCAAGTTAAAATCATTCTTGCTATATGGAGATAAATACACACCAGTGCATTTTAGACATAAGCACACACCATTTGTGAGCTTTTATAGTATATGTATAAATATGCATTCCCTGGAAAGACCTACACACAGTGGAACAGTTCAGAAATACTGCCACCTGCAGACTACCCGCCAACCTACATGTTTCAGTCTTGGACACAGTATTATTAAAATGACCCAAGATTGGAGAATCATTGACGTTCTGGACAATAAAATGTCATGATTGAGCCCATAATGCACTGTAATGTACTGAGCAAATTATCACAGCCTATCCAAATATCTAGGTACAGAAGTATATTTATCTTTTTATTTCTGGATTTTGACATTTAATAAGCAGCATAGGAAATTGCTGTCATAACTTGGTGGATGAGGCTTATCTATGAGTTATTTAAATTGATAACTCAAATATTTTCATGCTCTCCTTTCCAAAATATTCATAAGCACGTTTGTACACAAAAAATTGTACACAACAAAAATTAGCCTGGCAAATTACAGAAAAATTGTTGTAAATCAACCCTGGTCTATAGCTTGGTGAAACCCACTGTGAACTTGCTTGTAAAAATCATATTTCTATTTTTATAAATGTAAATTCAAAAATATTAAACCAGAAATTATTTAGAAAGAAAATGCATTTTACTTTGTGCTTGCTGCAAACCACTTAAGCGCATGTTTAAATCCAACTGAACTCAGTGGGACTTCAGTATGTGACTAAGGCTAAGCACCTGAGTAAGTGCTTTGAGGAATAGGGATATACTGCTGAATCTGGGTGTGGATTAGGGGTGACAAAATAAAATACTGATTCAAACATATATCTATATCTGCTCTGAAAACAGGGAACACTGAATAAAGTAATGAGACAGGGTCCGGGAATCAAACTATATTTTTAATAGGTTTCTTCTACTGTTAGAATTTAATTCTGCCATACTGTGATCTTATGCTTATATGGTCCCATTCATCCCCATGGATAGCAAAGCAAATAGCCTGCTTTATAAAGGGCCCACAGAAGCCAATGGAAGTTTTGCTATTAATTTCAGTGGGTGCAGGATGGGGGATTGCATCAATTATCTATATACAGGAATGACTAGTGAAGTGCAGGCATATCTGAGGTGAGGAATAAAAAGAGGGCAGGGCTTAGCAGCCAGTGGTCTCACTTCTGGTTTTTGTTTTATGTTTATGTTCCTGAAAGCTCATTTCAGGGTTTCAGCCAGCCACCTGCAGGGAGGATTCTTCCTCTCCCCAATGTATACTGGGTGGGTGGTTTAGTTTTTTTGTTTATTTTATTTTTTGTTTTTATCTCCTTCCTCTGAAGCATCAGGATGCTCATTGCTGGAGATGGGACATTGGCTGGGGTGAGCCAGGGCTCGGAGGTGGCAAAGAACATGCTCTCTTTTAGGTTCTTGGCTGGCTAGTGCTTGCTCACATGCTCAGGAGGCTGGTTCTTGCTCACAGTCTCAGGGTCTAATGGGTCACCACATGCTGGTTTGGGAAGGAATTTTTATAAGTTGAGAAGGTTAGACTGGCAGTGATCTGGGGAGGTCGGGGGAAAGAGTTACCTTCCTCTGCAACATGTGCATGTGGGTCACTTGCCAGGATTATCTGGCGATATCTCACTTAATCATTTCCCTGCCCTTGCAGGGGCTTCAGACACTGTTGGATCTCAGTCCCTCCTATTCTCTGCCTGGCACATAATAGTCTAGTCTTCTGAAGGCTGATATTTTGGTCTCATGTTAGTTGCTGGGGTTTAGTGCATGGGTAGTGGCCTAGGATATACATGAGGTTAGACAATATGATCTGGTGGTTCCTTCCGATCTTAAGCTCTATGGCTATCTTAGTCACTTTTTATTATTATTCCTTATTTTACTTTTTATATTAGTATCCACATGAAGTCAATGGTACACCTATGTACCTCTATGAAGTGGCCACTGAATCTGTTTGTGAATCTGCTGCCAGGCTTCTCTTTATGAGCATCAAATGGGCCAAGAGCGTTCCAGCCTTTTCCACTCTGTCGTTACAAGATCAGGTAAGACTTATACGACAAGTAATTGTCCTTAGCCTGGCAACCATATTTAAAGATGGTCCACAAAATTCAGATCTAGATCAGATTTTTCACCCTTCCAAAGGAATTGGCCCCCATAGTTTTTGATCTGGCCCATCTCTAAAATAATATATTGTTTTAACAGCAATTTTCATCAATCTGAAATGGATATTTTATAGTGTAGGTGAAACTCAGATAGGAAATAGATGTTGCTATAAGACAAATATTATGAGAGGCAGCATGTTGCAGTGGACAGAGCACAGGGCTGGAAGTCAGGAGACTGGGGATGAAATCCTGGCCCCACTGAAGTCAATGGCAAAGCTCATATTGACTTAAATGGGGTTAAAAGTTCGCCTCCCAAGTTCTATTCCTGGTTCTTCCCTTGACCTTCTATCTGAACTTTTGCAAGTCATTTAATCTCTGTGTGCCTCAGCTTCTCTAATTGCAAACTGAGTATAGTGGTATTTATTCTCCTTTGTAAAGTGCTTTGAGCTCTCTGGATGAAAAGTGCACTCTCAGTAAACATTTTTACCATTTAATCCTACTAGTGTACAATGGCCAAATAGTTCTCTGAGTCACACTGACTTCAATGAAGTTATTCCACATTTACACTGATCTGACTCAGAGCAGAATTCAGCCTACTCTTTTTTTAATCCTAATTAAAATCCTCCTTAATTTGTCTTGTTTTCCTCTGTGACAACTTGCCTTTGCCTCAAGTGATTTGTGAGAGAACCACAGTAACTAAAGCAATTTTGTAATTACTTGATTTTTGATGAGGACTTGATCTATTTAATATAATGCATTAGTTCTGAAAAGTAATCAGACAATAATAAAAGGAAAAAACTATACAAAGCTCCAACCACAAAAATGTATCTAATATTTTGATATCATTGAGTTTAATTTTGCAATAACTAGAAATAAAAGTCATATCTTAAATATTACAACTAATTGTATTAGACTCTTATAATAGTCACCAAATAAAATACAATATTTGGTCTGTGGCATGTTAGTGTAAGTACATAAACAAATGCATATTGTGAACAGAAAAAGATTTTCAGGATGACAATAGAGTTTTCTACCTAAATACATATCACATGTAGCACAAAAAGACATTTGCTTAGATAAACTGAAAGGTCCTTTTTCTAGAGCTAGTCCCAGATTTTGAGAGCCCTTTTGTGAGGTTAGCTATGTGGAGCCTCATTCACCTCCCTCTATGTATTGTCACCAGCAAATCAGGTACATACATTCAGGGCCATTGGATGAGTAGGATCTTAAAGAGGCTGCAGAACTGCCATAAGCCAAAGGCTTAACAGTCAACAGGGAACAACTGACAGGAAGATAATAGGAGTGGGCCCAGTTCATCAGCTGCTGCATGCAAGCCATTTCCGTCAACTTCAAATACAGTTGCTCTTGTGGATCGGGAAGCTGGATCAGGCTTATGAAAGACCTGCAGAATCAGACCTAGAGTGTACTTCATTACACAGACATCATGGAAAATGGTTTTTGCTTTGAAAACTACTGCCATTTCAAAGAAAACAATCTCTGTCATAATGCTACAACAATCACATTCAGCCATGGACTATTGACATCAACAGCAGTTGCATCCACCTAGGCCAGGGCTCAGTTTGGTCTAATATGTAAAAATTCCCCAAGTGATCATCCCTCCAGGAAGAATGGAGTGAAGGGAGTGGGAGGAAGGAAACATCTTTCAAGAGAGAGGCTCATCAATACAGTAGCAATGGCTAATGCACATTCCATATAGTTGAACGTTTCCCATTAAATTCTTCACAGAAATCAGTTTATCCTGTCATCTTAAATGAGCCAGCGACATGGCTTACATTTTAAATGAAAGGCAAGTGTTAGCAAATTGTAACATCAATTGAATCTGTTTTAAAGTTCTAACAATGTCAACTTCACCATTCTTCCCTCCAAGTTGTAAGGATGGGTTTGAGTTGAAAAGTTTAGACCTGGATCCACATTTCTCAAAATTCAGAGAGGTTCAGATATGGAACTATGGTTTGAACCTCTATCTAGCATGATTCCTCAGCTTCCTCTCATATTCAGGAGAATCTCAAAGGAAATAACTCTTGTTTTAATAGCCTTATTCCATAGTTATAGAATCAGATAGATGATCCTTACAATAGTACTACTGTTTCATTTAACTTAATAGTGGCACAGATAAAAATGTCTAAAATTTCCTCTGCATGTCTTTTGACATCTAGCTGAAGAGTTTAAAATCTTTTCCTAGGATCTGCTTTTGTTTTGGGCACCTCTAGAAAAATTAAAACATTACAATTCTATAAACTATGTGGCACTTTTCTGTCTTGAAAAATGTGGAACCCTATCAGTTGACAAAACACAAGTAATCAACAGCAGGTTATCCTTATAGATAGTGCCTGATTCTGAAGCAGAAGTAGGTCCTTTAGAAAGCCTGGGATTTTCTAATTCCTTTGAGGAATGAAGGCCATTTATAAGCCCTCACTAAGGTCAGCATGAGCTATTCCAACTGGAGGCTTTAAAGACATATTCATCAGAACCAGGAGAGGCTTAGCTAGTTGGAGGAGAAAGTTCCTTTAATTTCTAAAGTCTTCTGACTTTAACTGCATGGTGTTGATATCTAGGAATCATTGTTCATTGCCATCTGCATGAACAAGTGACAAAAAGTTTTACAAAAGCCAATTAATTAATGGCTAAGAATCAATTTCTTTATACCACATAGAAACCTGCATATCTAAATGAAATATCAGTTCTTTATAAGGCACAGGGAATGGCTGGTTAGCAATGTAAGTTCTGTTTCTCTCACCAGAAACATGAGATGGGTATGGTACTTCAGATAATTTCATATCTCTGGGAAGTTTTTGTTACTATAAAAGCCAATGCAATTAATTAAAACCCATATTCTGTGCAGACATTTCCATTTCAGTCACAGTTTCTTTATTAGAGTTGAATAAAAGCTCTGCAAAGTTTAAGTAGATGGTTCAGAAAGGTAACTGACGTTGTGATGGTCATAGTTCTGTAATGCAGTGGCATTGTAGCTGTGTTGGTCCTAGGATATTAGGGAGACAAAGTGGGTGAGGTAATACCTTTTAGGTCCAGTAAAATATACTACCTCATCCACAGTGCTTAATTTGTGCCAGGGCTCAGCTCTGGCACTTCTAGGCTTGGCAGGTCATAGCCCCAGCACCTCTGGGCTTGCTGCCTCAGTTATGAATGTAAAAAAATTGCTTGAGCCTCAGCACCTCTTTCAGTACAAATGATGCCTCTTTCACTGCTCCCCCACCTTGTCTCTCTAGTAGCGCTGTAATGACTTGAAACCAATATGGCTTAAAATACTGGGTATTAAAAATTAGAACTTAGATAAGAAATTTCCAATTGTTGGAGGATTTCAGTGCAACTGAAATGCATCTCTTAAATTCAGATGTGTCAGAAAAACAAAATTCTGTTGAAAGGATTCTATTTTTTAATGTTATAAAGGGACATCACTAAACTTAATAGTTCCAAAATGTGTTCTTCCTTTGTTCCCAGTATACCCTGCATTTCCAAAATCCATGTAATGTTTTCTCAGCAAAATCTTTGACCAACACGATAAGTCTAAGCGTGTGTTATCCTGAGGCTTGAGGATGGGATCCCTTCTCTTTTCCTGCCAATTGCATAACAGTGAAGTGTCTTTGCAACTGCTACTGAAGTCTTAGGGTGACAGTAGCAGCCACAGGCCCTTGTGTGATGCCTCCCTTCTTTGTAGGAGTTTTGGGCAATGTATCAGCCTAGAGCCACCAGACAATACTTCCTGAGCCTAGTCCTGCTCACAAAGTCACCTCCACCTTGTTGTGGACCGCAAAGAGGCATCAAGTCCCTACTGTGTGTGCTCTGTGGTGTGCCCCTCAAACCATGCCATGAAACTGATGAGATTCAGCTGAATGTAGGACCCTTCATGTCCATGCAAAGAAGGTGTGCTAAGCCAAAATGTCATATGTGCACTTAAATTATTCTTTGCTGGCTTTGCCACTGTAATTCCTAAGGATCCTAATTTTCTTCTCATGCCTAACAGTGTATTTGTACTTAAATCAATGGGATTGCCCCAGTGCAAACAGAGAAGCAAATTGGGCACAGAGTCTGCCACTCAGCCCTTACAAGGAAAAAAAGTCTACAAAAACAAAATCAGGATAGAAGATTATGGAGAGCTGCAATACCTGGATCCAAATCAGAGGGGCTCCAGCCTCCACACGTGTTTGGCTGTGGAGTTGGGGTTCGTCCCTTGTTGAAGAGGGACAATCTAAGGTGTTTGGACCTGGATTCAAACTTCCCCAAAGTTCAGTGACATTCTAAAGTAACCAGATTTCAGTAGCCAGCTTTCAAGGGCTAGTTTCAGCAAAAGTAGGAAAACAAAGATTTTAATATACCTTGATATTGTCCTTTAACAGACTATAGATTTGTTTAACCAACAGTGGATTAAATGTAAATAAGAGAATGTCTGTCATTGTGTAGTAGTGCTTTGAATTGACTCTCTATCAAGTGGTGTCAGTTCAGGCCACCATCTAGTAATCTGCCACTCATTTCACAAATCACATATTTGCAGGGTAAAAAAGGTCTAATAGTACAGAAATCATTAAAAGAACTGTCAGGCATCCATTCTGCTCTCAATACACATGTCTATTAACACTGAGGAGGAGAAGAGAGCGCTTATTGAGCAAGCCTGCTTTTGAAAAATATGAGTAGATTTTTAAGAAGAGTGTAAGCTCTTTGGGGTAGGGACTGTCTTTCTCCCTCTGTGTTTGCACAGCACCTAGCACAATGGGCTCTGAGCATGGGTGGGGACTCTAGGTTCTACAGTAATAGAAATAATTAATACTAATATTTCTTCCAGGGCTATTCTTACCCATATACCTTATCAAAAAGATAAAGAAAGAGCTAAAACATTCAGGGGAAAATACAAAAGCAGGCATTTAAAGCAGTTTTTAAAATAACAGAAATTTACATATTGAAAATGTTTATAAATCTATAAATTATACACCATGTTATATTGTACATCTATTGTATGGCAGCTGATGCTTTTGGAAGATGCTTGGAGAGAACTGTTTGTTCTAGGAATAGCACAATGGGCCATTCCAGTTGATGCTAACACTCTACTGGCTGTATCTGGTAAGAATTGCACAATTTAATGACTTTGTTATAGAAATTACCATAAAAATACATTACTGAAAAAAGAACAACATGTAAAGAATAACAAATTCCCACTGAACAATAGAGCATACCTGTCATTTATAAATCTATATTTAAATGCAAATAATGTTGTTTTGTTGTATTCATGACTGCTTGCATTGTCATTTAAATGCAAATTACTGTGTTTGTTATCATCCAAGAGAAGATTTTATATTAACTTTCATACAATATAGTCAGTTTACATGGAATCGGATATCTAAGTGACAATTGAATAGATATTGATACAGAGGATTTTGTCAGAAATCAATATATATTAATGCAAATGCCTTAATAGAGTATTTTTCATATGTTTCTATTCTAGGCATGAATGGTGACAATACAGATTCTCAGAAGCTGAATAAAATTATTTCAGAAATACAGGCTTTACAGGAGGTTGTGGCTAGATTTAGACAACTTCGGCTAGATGCTACTGAATTTGCCTGTCTCAAATGCATTGTCACTTTTAAAGCTGGTAAGCAGAAATAATCTGGTTTTTTTTTGTTTTTTGTTTTTTTTGATAACTAGCTATTTTGCTGGTTGGCCACTTCAAAGTCTACACTGACATTTTAAAACAGTGATGTGATTACATCAGCTAATAGGCAGTGTTACACTTTAACTATTACAAATTCAATGTTTAAAAATGAATCTTTATTTTTATGGTAAATCTTAAATATTTTGACCCTCTTAAGAGTCCACCTGACTAGTTACTGATCTGCTTTCCAGTACCTACACACAGTGGTTCTGAACTGAGAAGTTTTCGAAATGCTGCTGCCATTGCAGCTCTTCAGGATGAAGCTCAGCTCACTCTGAACAGTTACATCCACACCAGGTGATCAATATTTTCTTTGAATACTTTTTTCAAACACTCTGGGTGAAATTCTCACCTCAGTGAAGTAAACGGCAAAATGTCCATTGACTTCAGTGGAGCCAGGATTTCATACCGTGTTCACGGTGTCTGTATGCCTGTAGGAGAACTTGGGTTATCCAAACAGAATGGGGGACATGGAATGTATTCAAATAAGTGAGAAAATGAAAAAAGAGGGAGTTTTTCATGGTATGTGATACCTGAAAAGGAACATAATACGTTTAGAAAACTGGAGTTTTTGTATGTCTTTTACTGTATTAAACAACAACACCACCACCACCACATAAAGTGCTTTAAATTTTAGCATCTCAGAATTTTTTTATTGTATTATTCCCCACTTTTTAGATAAGGAAACAGAGGCAGTGACTTGTCCAAGACTGTAGTGTGAGTCATGGCAGAGCTGGAAATCGAAAAATCCAGATCTTGTGACTCCTAGCTCGGTACATCTTAACCAGAATGATGAGAATAGTAGTTTTGAAATGAGATTTTCCATATATCTTGTTCAGCATAAAACATGAAACAGAAACCTTTATACCAACTATAAAAGCTGTAGTCACCACCTCATGAAACTAACAAGGGTAAAACTGGGAATATGTGAATTGTACTATGTAGAAAACCACTGTTATTTTCGCTATGTGAGCAGTTGTCTTAATGTGACCACAGTTTAGAGCACCATGCTTTGAATACTTTTCAAAACTATCCTCCAGCCTTGGAGCACAAGGGCTAGGAGGACTACTGCCAAAGCAATTCATTAGGCAATTGGGTGGGGAAGAAAGGAGACAGAGGAATGAGATGCAAAGCACACCCTTCAATAGTGATTCCTCCAGTCATTTCAGGAGCTATTGTGATGAGCTCTGAAAGGCGTCTTGTCCAGTCCTTAGCCAGAAATAAACTGGCTGTAATGCAAGGCCTGGAGCAGGTGGAATTTGAGTAGAGGCACAAGGGTGGGGGAGAAGGGAGAATCTTCAGGATTCCATAGTGGACATGGAGGTGCACCCAAAAGAAAAAAAGGTCTAACCTCCAGTCTGTGCATTTCCATATACCCATTCTTTTTTGTCACCTATCCTCACCTGTCCCTTCCAAAATGTCAGCTTGAAATATGAAACTTTTTAGCCAGATTCTGTCTGGTGTCATTGAAGGAAGTACATCTGATCTATATCACCAAACTGCCTCCTCTTAAACGATTATTCTGAAAAGGGGCAATACTTAGACTCACTGCTGTCAATTCCCCTCACTTTTATAACCTTGAATTTTAAACATTGTCAATTAAATGTTAATTCACTAAAGCTAAGAATATAATAAACCAAACTTAGTTTTCGAGCCTCAAGGTCACTTACAGACAATTTAATTTAGTAGAGGATCCTGGATGACACTTTGAATGATAGAACCAAACTTTTTTAAAAGAGAAAAATTAGTTAAGCAAACAGGCATACAATTACCATTTACACAGTACTACAATTATACTCACATTTGAAGGTGGAATGGTGTATCAACAGATGATCAGTCCACTGACAACCAGATAAAGTACAGCCTTATAATCCTATAACCTAACAGTACCCTTTCGGTGTTCTCATAGACTCAGCTATTAAGGTCAGAAGGGACCATTATGATCATCTAGTCTGACCTCCTGCACAATGCAGGCCACAGCACTGGAGCTCCGTCCAATTTAAAAGGCTACTCTTTTTACAACCCATGATAATACTAATTAACATTAAACCTGTCCATTACCATAGTCACATTTCTTCCACCTCTACATTGGCTCTTCACATTACACATTTAAATTAACATTTGCACCAATGTTCTTTCCATGCTATCAGTGTTCATAGCATTTTAGTAAAACATTCCTAATTCTCAAAACTGCTCATTAAAAACCATTCCAAAACCAGTTTTAACCAACACATAGCCACAACATAACCCTGGGTCATGTCCTTGCTGACTTCAATTTTCCCATCTTACTGTCTAACTTTTACGCACACGAACAAACTCAATTTCCCAAACTCCTCTATACTTAGCCTAATTAAAGCCAAAGCCTAATTTCTATTTATTTCTTGACCTAACCCATTTTATAAAAGCTACAACTTCCACTAAACAACTTTTCTCCTCTGGCACAATGGAATTCTGTACAAATAAGGGTGAAGCCTATCTGTGTGGGAGACAGGGCTTTCTTGTGGGCTAACCCAAGACTGTGGTATGAACTTTCCCAAAAACTAAGGACCATCACAAATCTCATCATCACCTTCTGCTCTATGTGCAAGGCACATTTCTTTGACCTTGCCTTCTCTAACACACACATAGCAACATGTCTGTGTGTATATGTTATATATCGTTTAAAAATAAAATCCAAAACACTCCATTGCACACACTTCTGCCCCCGGCGAGAAGATGAGAGAACACACACACACACACACTGACAGACAGTCACACTGTTTAACACACTCAAATACTATGGTGATGAGCATGGTATAATAAAATCTCCAGTAGAGGACGTAATTCAATGATCTGAGAGTTACACATGTGAATCCAGATGACAATGTATTCTAGGAAAATCCCCCCTATCAGCATCAAGTACTGCTATAACTAGCCTTGAAAGGGTTAGGTTTTTAACCTATAAATATTGGTAAATATCCATTTCACTGTACACACACACACACACACCAATGAAAAGATATTTCCATTAATAATAACCAAAATTTAGAGCTAGGCAAAGTAAGAACAATGCTGCTTGAGAACTTATCAAAGTTTGACTTAGGGATGTTTACTTTGTATTTTGACCCCGGCCCCCAGAATTTCACGCAACTGTGAAAATTTAAGTATATAATAATAAAAAATGCTGACAAACATACATTAATATCATCAATTGACATTGTAGGGGGAAAACTGAATTCTGCCAAGCCTAGCTATAAGCTATACTGAAGTTCCACTACCGACTGCAATTATTTTGCAAATCTAAGGATAAATTAAAAAATTGCCTACTCTTAAAAACAATGATGCTCACTGGCAGAAATCTTTGACATCCTTTGTTTAGACTATAAATAGAATCCTTCACTGCTGATGTGAGCAAACTTAAAAATACCAGCCAGTACATACTAAAAAGGAAAAAGCAGCAGCTGTGTGGCATGCTCTTTCCACCCACATTGAAGCCCCTCCATATGAATAGTGTGCCACTGAAGCTCAGTGAGAGTTAGGGTTACATGGCCAGCCAGTGGGAAAAAAAGCCAGGAAGCAGCTGCTTTACATGGAATGGTCCTCTTTCCAAACTCAGCAGCTTTCCTACTGGTCAATGCTCTGGAAGCCCTCTAACTTACACCAGTTTTACACCAGTATAACTATTTACATCAGTGATTTACATCGACTTGAAAGGAGAATCCAGCCTTGAGAACCAACAAATGGGTTGTGAGAACAGGCATGAACTGGGGACCTACAGTCTCCTGGTTCTAGAGTGCTCCATGTTTCTGAGGTAAACAAAAAGGCACAGAGCAGTGGAGCAATATAGAGGGGCTGCCTATCAGCATGGATGCCAAAGCAATACTACAGACTAGATAGATAGTATTTTTCCACGGGTATTTGTGCAGGAGTGGAATGGTTAGCTCTGCACCACAAGGGTAAAGAGCGGTGAATGACTATACACCATAAATCAATCTTGCAGTCTAAATAAAGCCAGCAATTAGGAACAGCATAATTCCCCTCTTCCCCTGCAGTTTTAGGTATATCAAAGTCTATGCCACTTTTCTGGAAAGATGGACATACAAAAAATATTGTTGGCCATGTTTGATGGAGCTAGGACCCATCATAGGAGATTTATTTTCTTTTGTCAATGCAATAGCCTTGGAACGTCATAGAAGTTTCCATTGTACGTTGATGTATTTCCATAAGAGTGTTGGAAATGTTGTAGGTGAAACCTAGACCCATTGAAGTCTAAGAGAAAACTCCCTGTTGACTTCAACAGAGTCAGGATTTCATCTTGTATTATGTGACATGTGAAGAAAGAGGTCTGATTCTGCTCTCATTCTAGTTTTACCCTAGTGCAAGTCTTGATTTCAATAAGGTAACTCCAGATTTACATTAGTGAAAGTGATAGAAGATTGGAGAATCGGGCTCCAAATGTTTCTGATAGTGGGCCTATTTCTCGTTTTACTTACAGCAGTGCAAAATCCAGAGTAATGCCTCCAAAGTCAGCAGAGTTACACTGGTGAAAAAATCAGCACCAGCAAGATCAGAATCAGGCCCATATTGTTTTATCTTTAAAAGTTGTGAAGAATTCTGTGGCTAATGAGGATGGAAAATAGCCTTTTATAGATGTATATTTTCAGGGGGAAGGAAATGTTGCTTCTCACTCAGAATTTTGTATTCAAAATGTCAATTATTAAAAGTGACGCTGCACTCAAACATCTGCAGCATACTGGGTAGATTGCAAGTTCAATTTAATAAACCCAGTTTATTGAACATGGGCCAAATTCTTCTGAGTTACACCCAATTCAAGGTTATTGTTTGAGGTGTAAGTCAGGGCAGAGTTTGGCCTTCTATAAGTTATTCATCTGAGCGATCAAACAAAATGGCCAAACAACAAAATGTGGAAACAGGCCCAAAGCCTGCTTACCTCACTCACATCAACATTCCCATAAAGTCAACATGTCTACTTTTATGAGAAGGCAAGTAGGATTTCACTCAGTCAGAATTAAACCCTACAATTTGCTTAATTTGGGTTTTGTCGCTCATTAAGGCAAGTGATTTTGCTGTTTGGAGAAACATACAACACCTCAATAACATTCTTTTTCGTTTTATATTCTAGGTACCCCACACAACCCTGCCGTTTTGGAAAACTCTTATTGCTTTTGCCAGCTTTACGTTCAATTAGTCCATCTACAATAGAAGAAGTGTTTTTCAAAAAGACCATTGGGAATGTGCCAATTACAAGACTGCTTTCAGATATGTACAAATCCAGTGACATATAAACTACCTTAAAAATAAACAATCAGGATGGACAGTTTGATAAGAACTTTTATCTATGGAGAATAAACCTCAACTAACAAAATCTACAGGAAGCATAAGCCTGGGAATGTTTAACTTTTAAATTCATTGAGAAATTTTTTTAAAAAATCCCATTAGATATGATTTTGCTGCCTTGAACAGAGTGATTTAGAGCATGGAGAGAGTGTTTTGCTCTACAGAAAAAGTGAATTGGATGGAATTTTGCTGCTTCTCTTTCTCCAGGGTGGCGGCAATTAATTTGTCAGTCATAGTTAAGAAAGACTGTGCAATTCTGTCATTTAACTGGCAGATCTGAGAAAAAGAAGGTACTTTAGTTCCTTCATTTGGAACATTTGGTAACTAAACATTGCATCTGTTATAATGTGTCATGAGGTGGCCTTCAGATCGGTTTTAAAAGTAGCTTATATTGGTGAATATGTTCATAATATTCTAGACAACATCTAAAACAGGTTACCAAAATATTGCTTCTGTTGTAATACATCATAAAGTGGCCTTCAGAACTGATTTTAAATGCTGGCAGTTACGTTTTGGATTCAGCAGACCAGGCCTTCCTGTAAAACGAACTGGTAAACTTTGATGAAATTCTGATGACTTGCAATTTGGTTAACATCTCAAAGACAGAAGAGCTTTGTGTGCACACACACAAACAAATGACTACAAGTCAAAAAAGAGACTAAAACAGCAAAACCAAATAAAATGGAGATGATTGATTCAGTGAGCTGATCGCTGTCCCATTGGCATAGTGCTGAAACCAAAGGCAATGGGTGGCCAAACTCTTTGTCAATGAGATGCAGAAAGGTGAACCAACTTACAAAAGACAATGAAAAGAACTTAATTATGAAGAAATAAAGATGGTCAATTGATACAATGCTAATAGTCTCCAAGACTCTCCAATGCCTTTTTAGAAAGCTTCTGGTTTAATTAAAGCTTTGATCTCTCTCACACACAGACACATTATAAGCTGCTTATTTGATATAAGACTACTTATGAAAAATGTAGAAAACACATTTAAAGATAGCTGCTGTACTTTTCAAATTTTGATTTGTTATTAGGAACTAGCACTGAGAAAAATCAGCACTTGAACTATCATAGAATGAGTAAAACTTTTCTTGTACAAAGTGGATTAACTGATTTGTGAAGTTAAAAAGTTGTACTCATTGTATTTACAAAGAATAAAAATATATTGAATTTAAACAATCCTTCCTTTGTTTCTTTCACTTCTCTCCCTCAGTTCCTGGATTAGTTTCCTCCAGATAATACTGTACACTGCTTGCCAGACAACAGAAACATTCTTCAAATATAAGGAGTACTTGTGGCACCTTAGAGACTAACAAATTTATTTGAGCATAAGCTTTCATGAGCTACAGCTCACTTCATTGGATGTATTCAGTGATCTTGCCTACCGCAGGGTTTCTTTAATCTTTCTCTGAAGCAGCTGGCATGGACCTCTTCTGAAGACAGAGTACTGGACTCAATGGATCATGGGTTTAAGTTAGCTGGACAATTCTTTTGTTCCATGTTAAAATGGTCAACTAACCAACCAGACAGCTAACAAGGCACTGTTGATGGGATGGAGGGGCACACCACTTCCCCCCAATTAAAATGACTTTTAGGTGTGCAATTATATCAACAATCCAAAGATCAGATAATGTAATTCCCAGAACGCAAGAAAGAAACTGGCAGTGGGAACAGAAAAGGCAGAAATTTAGAAATGAAGGAAAGGCACTGTAACCATATGGTGATCAGTGAATGAAGAGAATATACACATTAGAAATTTGATATAGAGGTTTCCATAAACTATGTCAAGGAATAAAGACCATGGGTGAAATCCTGGCAAAAACATCTATTTACTTCAGTGGGGCTAAGATTTCGTCTGTTTCCCAGATGTTCAGTTTAAGTTTTTTGCATGGCAGCCTATTCAAGGCAGCCAAATCGAAGTATACAAGACTACTCCTCTGTTTGGGGGTGCTGAGGCTTTCCAGCTCTATAGTATTAGTTTTCTAGTAATTAGGGAGACAGAGAAGCCAGCCTTCTTAGTAGGATAGAAGGATCCAAAATTTTGGAATTGCACTCTGAATTTACAAACTTTTTTTTTATTATTAGGTTTCTCTCATCAATAAACTAAACCATAAAAATAGGAAATAAAAAGTTAAGAATTAAAGATAGCAAAGTCAAGCACTCACAAATTTGGAAATGCCAGAATTAATGTTGCCCAGGCAACCTTAATTTGGCTCTGTTATGAGTATGCATTACAATAGATCCTTTAAAATACATGCAGAAGTGTATCTGTGAAAGGTATGGTGTAAGTGAATTACCCAATGTCACATAGGAACTCTGAGCAGAAGCAAGGATAGAATCTAGGTTTCTAGGGTGGCATGTAAGTGCCCTATGAGACCACCCTTTCTCCCTGCAGTCCCATCTCATTTACTACAAATGTTTCAACTTCTACAATAAACTAGACAAGAATCTTTGTGTGTGTGTGTGTGTGTGTGTGTATACACACACACAAAATCTTGATTCATCCCCAGAGCAGATTGATCCAATGCACTGACTGAACCAGTGTTCCCTTGTAATGATATGAGATCATGTAATTAAAGACTATCATAATGAATACAAAGGTGGCGGTGGGAGGGCGGAGAGTGAATGTTGCTCATGCAACCATAATTCTGGCATTTCCTAACTTAAGCATGCTTGACTTTGCAACCTTTAAATCCCTGACTTCGTATTTCCTAATTTATGGTATAGTTTATTGATCAGAGCAACCGTAACTAATGTTAAATGAAGTTTTGAAAAACTAAGGAAATTTACAAAGTCTTCTATGCACTATTTAAATAATAAAGCACCTACACACCGCTTTATTGAGTTACGGTTTCATAGTATTAGAGAAAAAATAGGCATGTTTTACTGCAACTTCTAAATTATTTTTTAAATAATTGTGCAACAGAAAACTGAGTAGGGACTCATGCACAAGTAACTTTTTTTTTTTTAAAGTATTCAGAAAGTCGTGCTCCTAATTTGTAAGAAGCATCTAAACAATACGCA
The DNA here is from genome assembly GCF_965140235.1 of Caretta caretta. Taxonomy (NCBI): domain Eukaryota; kingdom Metazoa; phylum Chordata; order Testudines; family Cheloniidae; genus Caretta; species Caretta caretta. Next base: position 83,502,943 of record NC_134208.1, read on the forward strand.
TGAAAAGGAGCTGCAGTTCTATACTTTATGTTCATAAACGCTTTTAGAGGAAAGCGGCAAACAATTCCCCTTTGAAAAGAAAAACAGTGTAACTTACCAGAGTCCAAACCTAAAGCAGCACAGCAGAAGCTTACCCAAACCCAGTCTGCTTTCATTACAACTTCTCCTGAGATCCTTCTTTGTAAAAATGTTATGGTCATCTGAGGAAAATCAAACAATACTTGGGGAAAATCACAACTGTATTTTAAGATGGCTATGGTCTCGCACCTGATAATTATGTTTAAATCTGCATTGCAATATTCAGAAGTGTTTAGATGACAGAATGGCACTCTCAATGCCAAATTACCATATATTTGTACTCTAACTCAGCAGGTTTGGTGTATAAAAATACTTAAGGGACAAATTCCATTCTCACAAAAACCTGTGCAATATTATTGAGAAGGCAATTGTAAAGGAGAGCTGAATTTGGCCCTTGCTTATTTTTGTACATAAAACCTGATTAATTGTGGAGTTCTGGGGCACATAAGGAAAGTGTCTTTCCTCCCACTCAAGGGCTTCTTTGCTCTTTCCCATCCCCAAATCACTCAGTGCTTCCCCCTTCTCTGTTGTGACCCTGATGATTCTCTTGGGGACCAGGAGGCCCTTGGCCAGGAGATACACACACAGGCGGGGAGAAGAGAGATGGTGGCCCCAGAAGGAAGTGACTGCCTTGAGAATGATTCAGCTTCAGGCAGAGTAGATGGGAAGGTGAGGCAGTACTGGAGGTTGCAGGGGCCACAACAAATTAACTCAGCTCTTAGGGCAGCATGCCTCTAAATAACTCAACTTGCAGGGCAGGTAGCTATTGCAGAGGCGCTGCCTCCAGTCACCTCTAAGGCGGGTTTAGCCAAAACTCAAACTCAGTCACCTTCCCTATTACTTCCTGCACCCTCTCAGGCAGTAGTGAAAGGGGTTCAGCTACGATGCTCTTCAACAGAGTAAAGGGGTTTTCCTCCACCCCAGAAGACCTTATGTGCCAGGAGATGGGGAGACAAGGATGGACTTTTCCCCTGGCTGTATTTGGGATTATATAGCACAGAGAAATACCATACTTCTGGGCATGAAACATGGCCAGGGCCCTCATATATAGATAAGCTTTAAAATGACAGTAGGCATGGAATGGACAAGGTCCTTCTTTGGATTGGGACAGTGGCCTTGACAGGTCCCAGATGAGAGCGCCGAGAGTTAAAGCACCAGGGGGCTGTGATAGAAAGGGTAGAGATTCGTTAGTGTTTCCATGAGATCATAGGGGTCACTTTGCCTCTGCTCTTTTTTTCTTCTGGACTCAGACAAGCCCAGCGCATCAATTCCATCCCAGTTTCCTTCCACATGTAAGGCAACCAGACCCCCAATAAAAAGGGAATAGAGACAGAATATAGAGGCTCTGCTCTAACAGGCTGGCCCCCTAAACCACTGGGAGAGCACTGCAAAGCTTTAGGAAGACCTTTGTGCAGTGAGGGGAACAAGACAGAGCTTTCAACAGCTCCCTAAAGATCCCTTAGATGGGCACAAGAGTCTGTTGAGGGGCTTTTAGACATTATCTATGAACAGCCCCCTTGAGTGAGCAACACATACTCACCTTAAAATCTGTTAAAGTGTAACACTGACATCTTAACAAGCATCTTAAACAGCTTAAGAGTAAACATTTTACTACACTGAATAGGAGTTCAACTAAACTCCTTTGGGATCTCAACTGACCATACTTGGAAACAAAGTTTGACAGCTACTAGTAATATGCATCCAGTATTAAAGACTACTAGAATAGAATCCAGTGATCTACACGTAGAAACAACTTATAAGCAAGGAAGCAACTGAGTGACACATTCTATGGATTCAGCCTCTGAAGCGCCACAAAGTCTTGAGCAATGTCAGACGAGGGCCCCCAGCATCTTGGAAGGATGGGGAGGGGAATGTGAGACGAATGCAACTCACTCCCAGTAGGGGGCTCCATAATGTAGTGATACAACAGCTGTTCATAAACAGCCCAACTTGTAAATGCTCTATAGACAGATGACTCTGCAACTAAAAGAATGTCCAGGGGCTTCAGAGAGGGAGCATAAGGAACAGCAACCATGCAGATTTTTTTTAAAAAAAATCAAAGCCACCACAAACCCATTCGGTGTTCTTAGAACACTGTAGTACATTTGACTGCAGGTGTTAGCATTTGGATTGATATTGAGTGTTTTCAGCAAGCATTGCAGTTTGATTGTATGTACACAAATTGGGTCTTTATACTAAAAAGTCAACTATGTACAGCTGAGTCAGTATTCTCATTCTGTTGCAACTGTCCAGAGTATTACTTGAAGCTCATGGCTTTTCTTGGACTCAGTCTTCAGCAAACCAAGATTAAGAATTCATTTACATAAAAACGGAAGTTGTGCAACACTTAAAAAGAATGAGAACCACCAATGCTGTTCTGTCAAATGACTCCCTAATAGGCAATTCTTAGTATATAAAATTCAGATTTATTCCTAGATTGTAGCAACCAGCCCCTACTCTAGTCCAAGCTGCCAAGGTAAGATATTGTAGTATTTTTGAGCCTGTCAAAGAATTGCAGGGTTTAAGAACTCATGATTCACCAGCTTACATGTCATTAACTTGTTAAATATATTTCTATCATACAGTTCTGTTAGTTCTCTTAGTAATGTAAAAGGAACCTGTTTGAAACAAACTATTTTTTCTGGGCAAGTTTTCAGTACAAGTAGTAAGCATGCTAGTTGTATCCAACTATGAACTGGCTTCCATCTTCAGTTTGATCACAACTCATCCTCCTTTCCAAGGAAAGTTCAGCGATAGTGAAAGCCTTGTAAGAAACATTGCTCCCTCCCATTCTCTTGTAAGCGGCAGATGCAATGTAGAGATCTCATCTAGAGCCAGTGACCAACTCTGCAATTCAAATTGGCTAGGTTTTCTATAGGTGACCTTTTACTCACTTTCATACATTCTGAGCCACAACCTTGTTACGGGTGCACTATTGTAATGCAAGAACTTGTAACTTATTACTGGCTAGCAGTATGTGATATCACCAGAAGTGGAAAGACTATCAAATTTATACTGTATCTGAGGTGAGCCAACTTGCTCAGGAGATGAAGGAATGCAAGGGAAGAAAACATTTCTCTCCCTCCCCAACTCAATGGCAGTATCAGAGCAATAGACTCACTGGAAGTGCATTTTCACTTTTATTTCAAAACAACTTTTGACAAATGATTTTAGGATATAAATTTGATTTTTCTTTTTACAGAATATAAAGATAATTCCCTCATTTTTCAGTATAAAGTGTTTTACAAGCTTCAAGACAATTGCAGAAGTGTCCCTCTTACACATGGGGATATTTGGAAGAGGGCCTCCGTTCTCTACACAAAAGTTAAACAGGCAATACAGTCGTTATTTTAGCAAGGAACGGTCAAGTGATTTAATCAAATGCAAGTGAACATGTGACACTGGAACAGTGCTAGTTCAAGTCAGGAGACGGTTGGGGTCACTGCAGACAAGAGTGGAAAGGACTCCATCACTAGTGTGGACGGACTCCAAATAGCTTTAATGCTAGTATAATCGTAAGAGATTCATGGAGTGGTTTAGCTAAAGCAAATTAGTTCTTTACTGCCACAAAATTAATGCAAAGACTGAGCAGCATACTCACGTTAGTATAGTGGAGGCTTATTGTGCCAGTATCTGCAGCATGCTTAACTATAAACTCTTAAACCATGTGTATTAATCACTAACATTTATTCTGAGGTGTATATTTAGAGCATTCAGGCATGTCTTATTTTGGATGGCGTGTAGCTTTTGTCTATTACTTCATCTTGTAAAAACATGTGAAGACAGCGTTCATTCTGTGCTAGAGGGTGGCCAGCAACTCTAGGAAGAAAAGAAAAAGTTAGTTCCAGACAAATAGTGAAACAAAAGCTTAATATGTTTTGCTAAAACCCCCTTCAGGTTCTTAACCTGAAGACACTTAAATCCCCAACCCCAGATAAGAAATGTATACACCTAAAATGCAACACATTACGCAAGAATGAGACTTCACGTATTTCCTCAATTTCCCATCCTGACCCCTGGGATATTTGTGTTTATACCATATATTGGAGGTACATGACAGGATGTTCTCCAGTGAGTCAGGTGTCTTTAAAACATTGAGGGAAAGCAGCTAAATTACAGCAAGGCATATTCATTTCTTACTTTATTAAATTATCTCCACATTACAGCGGTTGCACAGACCAGTCAGTCAATCTGGTACCATAAAAATAAGGCCAAATCCAAAGTTTGTAACAAGGACTGATTCACTGGCTCAGGCAAGTCCTCAGACATACCTGATCCTACCCTGATGTAGGAAGGTTTTTTGCTTTGGAGTAAGTTCTAGCAGCACATGTAGGCATTCTTCTAGTCCATAGGGATTAAAGTCTACACTGCAATAAAACACCCATGGCTGGTCTGTGCCAGCTGACTTGGGCTGAGGGGCTATAAAATTGCAGAGTAGACATTTGGGCTCAGGCTGGAGCCTGGGCCCTGGGGAGGGGAGGGGGTTGTAGGCCCAGACTCTAGCCTACACCTGAATGATTATATTGCAATTCTATAGCCCCACAGCCCAACCCCTCTGAGCCCAAGTCAGTGGGCATGGGCCAGCTGTGGGTGTTTTATTGCAGGGTAGACATATCTAAGAATCAGTCAGTCAATCTTAGGGTACCTTCCACAGTAGTGTAATCCATCCCAATCATTCATGTCAGGGAACATGTTACTCAGAGTCTGTGCAACTAGGCCACCATTACTGAGCAACATCGACTCCAGACCAAGATTAGCACTTCTGTTCTACTGAAAACTGGAGATTCATTCTGTGGTCACAACGTGCATGCAGGGAACAGAAGGCTCTGATACCCCTTCTCTTGGAAAGGAATGAGTCCCCAGAATGACCATCTTTAAACTTTTCTTTGAATTGATAGAAATTCAAAAGATCCAGCATAAGGCAGATGACCTATAACATGACTAGGCTCTGCAGTTTGTTTTTTTAATATTTCAACATTTAAATTTTATTTACATTTTCACAGTAGCACAAAATTATGGGTTTTAAGCATCATCAATAAAGTTTTCACTGTGTGGAAAATTATGGGGAGGATCAGACTAATTAATAGAGGTTATAAAGCTTTAACTTTTCGAATCTGTTAAAACAAACTGTCAACATCACATGTCCAAATATACAAAGTAAATATCCTTATACCAAAGTAATAAATGAGGCAGCATTTCTTACTTTGCCTATCTGTGAGTTTTGACGATTATAGATGGATTTTATTGATCGTTTGAGATTATAGAGGACTTAGTCTTTCACTTCCTGTAAAACGGCCTGTACTTTTTGAACACGTTCTTCTGGAATCAAAGTTTAGTCAAAGCTTCTTCTGGATCTGAGTGGAAGCCAGACATTTGCCAGCCCATGCAGCAAGACACTTTTGATAACAGCACTTTCCACTGCATGCTAGCAACTTGATGTCATGGGAGGTCAATGCCCTCAAGAGACCTTCCACAGCTCTTGGCTCTGTTCTCTGTAAAGATTCTTGACCAGAGCAATCATTCCACATTTTGAAGTGACCTTTGGCTATGTAGGTCAGCTAATCTACCAGCAAAAGCTGTTATCTTGGCAGCTTCAGTTTGGCCACAGACTTTACCAGACAAGTCCTAGCATCAAGCCCTACATTTCTGGTGCACTGTGCAAGGAATTTGACAATCCTTTCTTTAGCAATAGCAGTCTTAGTCACCCTGCTCTTATATGGAGGATGGGAAAGTCTTTCCACCAAGCTGGAGAAGGAAGAGTTAAAGGTGTGACAGCTCAACATCAGATCATCCAGAATAAGATGCAACCTGGACCAGGCACTTTGTTCTTGCCCTTGAATTTTTGTGTAAATACTAAATCAGCACAGGCTGCATCATCGCTGTTGATGTTTGCACTGTGCACACTGGTGAAACTAGTCAGTCTTGATGCAAGTATGGCACAGAATGCTGTGTCCCAAATTGTTGGATCATATTAAAGAAGTTCTGTATTAAAATCACAAATGAGTGTGATTCCCCATAGTTTAAATTCCAGGGTATTACTAATTAAGAGGTCTCTTGGGTTTTGGTACTGTTTCTCTCCCTCTAGGTGTGAAACTTGCAAGCTGCTGATTGCGTTAGTACATTCTAAGACAGTTTGTTCTCAAAGCAATTCACACAGAGAGAGACTCAAAGCAATACTCTGTAACAGAAACAGCACCCAGAGACTCCCCGCCCTTTTGTTGTATTAACAATTGTGATTAAAATAGAGATAGAGGATGTATGTGGATGGATGCTTGGTGTGGATAATAACTGAATGATCAGGGAGGTGCCAGCCTAAGAATCCAGTGTCCATTGGCTAAAGAAGGCGTCAAGTGGAAATAACCAGAGGACCCCCGGAGGGCAGACTGGAATCCACCCAATAGCCTCAAGAATGGGAGAACCAAAGAACAAGATAACATCTAGCAGCATGGAGCTGTCAGGAATGTGCTATCCGCTGATTGAATCAGCAACAGCATGAAGCAATTCCCATAGACTGGCATAGGAAGAAATTCCTATAAAAATGGACTCTAGAAAGTGAGAACTTTGGGGGTCTGATTCTGCAAACCAACTTCCAGGAGCATCAGATGAGCATCTGACAAGGCCCTGCTCCCTCCTCATGTCCAGGCCACTTGGCCAGTGGCTTGGCATGAGCAACTCTAAGGCTGGTAACTATGATAACCTTGTAGAACGTGTGTGTGTGTAATGTTACAGCTATAACTGCTTACTATGATTCTTTCTATATTCACAATAAATGTGGTATTTTGCCTTTTTTCCCCCCTTTTAATAAGATCCTGCTGGTTTTTATTTTATTGGTACAACAAAATTGGTGTCAGAACTGCATTGTGTAAAGATGGTACTATCAACCTCAAGGTTAACCCAGCCACAATCCTGAATGGCTGCAAGTAATTCAGTCAAGTTACACTGCTGTCATTTAGTTGGTTCTTTAAATTACGCACCTGTGCAGACATAGGCTACCAGAAAACTCTGTATTCAAGCATCCAGCAGTCAAAAGTGTGGATAGCAGTGCGACCTGATGAAGGTGCCAGTAGATAATCATTAAGCCAACACCTTAACTACTCATTTAGACTTAAGTATAGAATTCTGGTAAGGAAAGCGTGGTCTCTGGGTGCTAGCAAGACTCCCCTGAAACACTCAACCTTAGCTGCAAGAGAATTCGGGAATGTGGTGATTTGTTTTTTAGTACTTTTCAGTAACGCTAATATTTGGATCTGCTTTACAACGTAGAGGACTAGGGTCCAACTCTCAAGGTTCACCACTGTTGTTCTCTGTTAAGCCACAGCACACGCTATTACCTGAAACAGCTCTTTTCATTAAAGTAGGATATGTTAAACTTGAATCAACAAGTTCAGAGCAATCAGGAGTTTTACACAGTAATGGCTGCTGTTCCAGCTGTACTCAAGAGGCATCAATAACTGCATTAAAAATCTGCTTTTATCTTTCAAAAGAAGGGAAGCCGACTTGAATAATTTGTTCTACAATTTCAGAATATATTGTTAACTATTCAAGATGGATTTAAACTTTTCCAGCAAGTTTATGGGCATCAACAGCGTACTCTACTTGCAGTTGGATTAGCTGTCTTTTGTACCTGGATATATGTTACTTTTGGAAGAGGCTGTAAATTAAATGTAAAGAGCAAGTTCATTTGGAGCAGGTTAGAATGAAACAAGCTAGATTTTTCCAAGGCATATGTAGTCAATGTGACATTCAACATATCACACTCAACATACCCACTTACAAACTTAGAATGCATTTTTTCCAGACAGGTGACTTGCTATAGAATTCTATTCTTCACCTTTTGTTTGTTCAACAAAGCGTAAGAGGTACTTTGTGCTATGGATACGTAGCAAGGCTAAAAACATTAAGCTGCAGATAAGCCATTTGCGATCTCCTTCTCAAGTTTATTTCCTTGGTACACTTTGCTAGACAGATTAAATGAGCTTTGAGACATGATGCAAGGCATTTTAGTAGTAAGATACCTGGATAGGGAAGCAGCACTTATTATTCAATGCTATCCTTAGAATAATTTTTGTAGGGGTGCCTGCCTCAAGAACCTAGCGGTTGCAGGTTTTAAGTCATGTTATCCTAGTAGCATCATTAGTAGGGTTATGTTTATGTTCATGTCCATGAAGTCCAGATTTCTAAAACATACAAAACACCCTTTCACTGTCCAGATCTAGTGTAGCAAGTACATGCGTTTATCCTGTCTGACATGCAAGTATTCATAGTTTTGCTTTTAAAGAGGGTCTTCAGTACCCATTCCCAAATGTCTCCTGATTAAAAAAAGCCGTGCTGTTTCCTTAAGAGAAAACTGAAGTACCTTGGATATATTATTTGATCTGTCCAAACCCAAATTTAAAATTCTGATAGCCCCAATCTCAACTAGATTTAAAACAGACTCAGTTCTGTACTTTTCAAAGAGTATGAACACCTGAATTTGGCAGATGCTTTTGTTAAAGGCATCAAAGTCAAAATGTATTACCTCAGCTTTTATCCTCACTGACAGGCCATATTTGAAAGTTCCTAGCCTCAGCTGTTTAAATTCTGAAGCAGTATTCTAATCTATACATACACTGGGGAAGGGGGAGAGGGGAGGAGAGAACATTTTGCCTCCGAGCAAACCAAGCCATTAACCAATCTGCCATAAAGTGTCAGACATTTGTGCTACTCCCAAGCGTTGAAACTTTCATGCAGTTTAGGTCTCTGACATTAAATGCCAGTGTAATTGTTTGTTGTCCTTTATAAATGCTTATCTTTCAGAATGATGACTAAAATTAAAAGAAATCTAGAAGTTATCACTGATTCTCAAAACAGATGAGGTACACTTTACAAAAGCCCCACAGCACTCCCACCTACAAATTAGTACTTTTTTGGACTGCCTTTGAAAGTCTGTTTTACAGTAAATGGTATTAGAAAGCTTAGATTTACTTTAAAGAGTTTTGTTTGGGTCAATACATGGAGAGAGGGAGGAAGAAAAAAAAAAAGTAGTGGGCCACCTCTGCTTCCTGGCATAAGCCTTTAGGTTATTTTAGCTTTTAGACAACCTGATTCAACCTGGTTGTTTCAAATTGATATTTAGTTTAATAAATATAATATACCAGATTGTCTCAATCAAGTAGTGTTTTTACAGTTTCAAAAGAACACATTTTACCATAAAAAAGAAAAATGTGCCCCATGACATGAGCTGATAATACCTCACTTCTGCAATCAAAGTGTCTGTAAGCTTAAAATGTTTGTCTGATGGAACGTACCTTTTTCCAGAAAGAATCATATGAGTAGAACTTTTTTTGAATGCTGTAATTTCAGTATTAATTTGTATAAATTAACTAAGCAAAACATACAGAACTCTGGTCAACACACGTGAATGGCTGAATGAGTAAATGCTGAATATCGGATATGATCATCAGATTTGGATATTAACATTTTATGTTTTAAAACTTGTGGTTTGAGCATCTTGCTTATTGTTCTAAAACATGGTGTAGCCACCTTTTAACACTAAAAGATGGAAAGGAGCTAATAAAACTCATTTGTTCATAAGCTAAGAAATAAACTCACTCACTTGTTTATAAACTGCTCAAGACCTTGCTTCCTTTCTTCTATAAATGAATCATCAAATATTCCATCATCTCCTCTAAAAGGAAGCTGACGAAAGAGAGCTTTTCCAGGTAAGGGTGGTACCACAACCTAAAACAATTTAAAAGAAAAAAAAAAGTAACCATAAACTCCAGCCTGCAAGCAGATTAACACCCCCTCCCCCAAACCACCTCCCGACACACCTCAATAAGCAATACTGCATTTAGGTTGTGAAAAAGGAATTTGTTTGCCTACATTGAAGCAATGAAGAAAAAGAAAAAGCGATTCTATACTTGTGTCAGACCGTAAGATTACGACATTTAAATTTGGAGTTAAAACCTGAAGCCTCTCTACAGCTTTTATATGGTCTTCAGCACCCCAGTAGAGAATTTAAAGGTTAATATGTTGTGATAATTAAGCTTTCCCAAGTAGATTTGTATATTTACTTTTTAGTATTTGACTCACCTTGCTTTCTCTTTCAAGTTCACTTCTCAGCCATTCAAAGTCACTGTATCTTCTTCTGACTGTAGACTCTTTTAATTTGAAAATAGGAAGGTTTGTCTGAAATACAAAGATAGATCACTAAGTGACTACACTTTCAAAATGAACAACTGATGGGGGGGGAGGGGGAGAATGACAAAAATAGGTTGAAGTTTCTTTCTAAGTTCCGAGTCATGACATTCCCCAATACCCTTCCTTAAAAAGGAGGAAAGGAGTCAAATGTTTTTCCTCATCATTGCTCTTAAGTTAAACAAAAAAAAGGTTAAACACTGATGCGTGAAGTCAAACATTCAAAGTTAGAAAATGCCAGAATTAAAGCTGTAAATTTGGATGCATTGATACAGTCTTTAATTACATGATCACATACTTTCCCTCACCTGCCACCCCTCAAGATACAAGTCTCATTTTGTGCACAGGATAGACTGTGCTCTGGGAAAGAATCACTGTTGTGTTTGTATGACCCCTGCCTCAGGAAGTTGGAAGGTGTGTAGTGAATGAGACAGGGGATTCCAGGAACAGAAAGCAGAATCTCATTGTAAAGGCAGTTGAATGCCACTGTGGCAAACAGTATTCTATCTGTGCCTCTGCAAAAGAGTTATAATGCAACAAGAGACAAGTCACTTCAACCAAAAGCCTCACAGGTGGGTTTGGTTTTTTGGGTGTTCAAATCAATACCTTGGACCAGGATACAATTAATAACTTTCTATTCTGCACATGAATAGGACTGGGACCACACACTGAATGACAACAATTAAAATATTAAATAGTTGCCCATTCAGTGGGCAGAGTCAATCCTGTGCACTAAATGAGGCAGCCGTCCTGTGGAAAAAGTGTGACCAATTAGAGAGACTATCATAATACATACAAATTAAGATTGCAGAGAGAACCTTACATCTAGCATGTCCTAAAATTTGAGTGCTTAACTTAGCAACATCAGTAGCATTCCTTTAAAATAAATAAATAAAATTTAAAAAAGGAATAGAAGAGTCTCCCGGCTCTCTGTTCTGGTGCCTGGCATCACAATGGCTCTCAACAGCCAGATGCAGCAATTACAGGGAAAGTCCTGCTCAGCTGCTCTTTGGGGATAAAGTATTTGCAGACCAGTCACATGTGGGAGCTGGGGGGGGTGGGGTGGGGTGGTGGTGGTGAAATAAGCATGTTCAGTGAAGACTGAATCTTCAGAGAATTTAGCTGCCAGCTTTTAACAAGCCTGCAAACACTTGCTGGCTGATTTTTCAGAGGGTTATACTTTGGCCAAATTAGACACTTTACAGGGATGTGAAAAAGGTGTATCTGACTCCAGGGTGATACCCCTGCCAAACCTGAAGTCCCTTCACCAGAGCATGGAAGCACTACGGCTTCCCAATGAAACAGATTTTTTGACATGGGCATTTACCTCCATCCCCCTCCAACCTAGTTATATGATGACCTGGCTGGATGGCTTCAACAAAAAACCCACACCCACAACTTTCCCAAAAAAATCCAGCCAAAGGCAGACATCCAGCATGGGATGTTTCAGCCTGGTATAGCTTATAAGCAATTGACAAGGTCTTGTGATACAACTTGTTAAGCAACCTTGACTACAACCAACACTACCAGCTCCGCCTATAATAGGCTATATAATTATTTACTAGTTAGTATTAGAGACTTTTTTGGCAGCAAATGTCACTTAGGCAGTTTGTTGTGACCTAGGGACAGAGACAGAAGGGGGATAAGACCATAAATAACCTGTGATCGTTAAGCTCCGTGAAATGTGAAAATATAGCAATGGGTCTCCAACAGTTCACATTCAGCAATATTTTCCAATGACACTGAGGGTCAGGATTAGCGCTCACGTCCGAGGTCAAGAACTTCCATAAGTCATTAAACTAAAATTGAGCCCCAAGGGCAGGTTCTCTGGTTAGGCCTTCTCAGGAGCATGCCACACCTACCAATCTGACAGGTTTCAGAGGAACAGCCGTGTTAGTCTGTATTCGCAAAAAGAAAAGGAGTACTTGTGGCACCTTAGAGACTAACCAATTTATTTGAGCATGAGCTTTCGTGAGCTACAGCTCACTTCATCAGATGTTTACCGTGGAAACTGCAGCAGACTTTATATACACACAGAGAATATGAAACAATACCTCCTCCCACCCCACTGTCCTGCTGGTAATAGCTTATCTAAAGTGATCAACAGGTGGGCCATTTCCAGCACAAATCCAGGTTTTCTCACCCTCCACCCCCCACACAAATTCACTCTCCTGCCGGTGCTAGCCCATCCAAAGTGACAACTCTTTGCATAATCAAGTCGGGCTATTTCCTGCATACATCAAGGTTTTCTCACATCCCCCCCACCCGCATACACACACAAACTCACTCTCCTGCTGGTAATAGCTCATCTAAACTGACCACTCTCCAAGTTTAAATCCAAGTTAAACCAGAACATCTGGGGGGGGGGGGGTAGGAAAAAACAAGAGGAAACAGGCTACCTTGCATAATGACTTAGCCACTCCCAGTCTCTATTTAAGCCTAAATTAATAGTATCCAATTTGCAAATGAATTCCAATTCAGCAGTTTCTCGCTGGAGTCTGGATTTGAAGTTTTTTTGTTTTAAGATAGCGACCTTCATGTCTGTGATTGCGTGACCAGAGAGATTGAAGTGTTCTCCGACTGGTTTATGAATGTTATAATTCTTGACATCTGAGTTGTGTCCATTTATTCTTTTACTTAGAGACTGTCCAGTTTGACCAATGTACATGGCAGAGGGGCATTGCTGGCACATGATGGCATATATCACATTGGTGGATGTGCAGGTGAACGAGCCTCTGATAGTGTGGCTATAACATCAGCCACACTATCAGAGGCTCGTTCACCTGCACATCCACCAATGTGATATATGCCATCATGTGCCAGCAATGCCCCTCTGCCATGTACATTGGTCAAACTGGACAGTCTCTACGTAAAAGAATAAATGGACACAAATCAGATGTCAAGAATTATAACATTCATAAACCAGTCGGAGAACACTTCAATCTCTCTGGTCACGCAATCACAGACATGAAGGTCGCTATCTTAAAACAAAAAAACTTCAAATCCAGACTCCAGCGAGAAACTGCTGAATTGGAATTCATTTGCAAATTGGATACTATTAATTTAGGCTTAAATAGAGACTGGGAGTGGCTAAGTCATTATGCAAGGTAGCCTGTTTCCTCTTGTTTTTTCCTACCCCCCCCCCCCCCCCCCCAGATGTTCTGGTTTAACTTGGATTTAAACTTGGAGAGTGGTCAGTTTAGATGAGCTATTACCAGCAGGAGAGTGAGTTTGTGTGTGTATGCGGGTGGGGGGGATGTGAGAAAACCTTGATGTATGCAGGAAATAGCCCGACTTGATTATGCAAAGAGTTGTCACTTTGGATGGGCTAGCACCGGCAGGAGAGTGAATTTGTGTGGGGGGTGGAGGGTGAGAAAACCTGGATTTGTGCTGGAAATGGCCCACCTGTTGATCACTTTAGATAAGCTATTACCAGCAGGACAGTGGGGTGGGAGGAGGTATTGTTTCATATTCTCTGTGTGTATATAAAGTCTGCTGCAGTTTCCACGGTAAACATCTGATGAAGTGAGCTGTAGCTCACGAAAGCTCATGCTCAAATAAATTGGTTAGTCTCTAAGGTGCCACAAGTACTCCTTTTCTTTTTACCTACCAATCTGACTCTCATGAAATACTGGAATCCCCATCTTTCAAAACTCGGATCAAATGCAAGATGCATTTGTTCATCAGGATTCTCACAACAGTTCTTGGGCAGAAGGGATAATGAAGAGGTTTTCCTGTGTGCAGTTATTTTTAAACAGGAGGTGGTACTTGATTTTAAGGTTGGCAACTGGACACTTTTTCCTATGGTACCCCTGCCAAAGAGTCTTCATCCCGCTTATAACCTTCCCCTCAGGGCTTTCCATAGTTGGATCATTATAGAGATGTTAGTCCTCGACATTCCTTCAGAGCCTGGTATCCATTTTACAGATGAGGAAACAAGACACAGATGTGTGACACTGTCTCATAGCAAATAAGGGTCAGAGAAAGGAAGAGAATTTTTGACTCCCACTACCATATTAAGGCCACTTGACAGAGTGGACATGGCAGAAAAGTCTGACAGTCAATTATGTACAAGACTAATCAGACAGACTTGCACTGAGCAACTTGCTCACAACTGGCAAAGGGAAATATTACCTGGCAATGCTTGAGATCTACTAACTTAAAGTAATTTATTAACCTACTTTCATAGCTTGAGATTCTGTATGTTTATATACTGAGAGATTACAAACAATATCAGAACCAACATTTAGATACATATGTTAATTAAAGCTCTTTCTACTTCACTGAATCCTATTGGCTTCTTATAGTCTACAATAATCCTGGCTCATCTCATCGCTGAGAACAGTAGTAGATATTAGACAGCTACACACTTGAGATTTTGGTCTCCCTTTTGCTATTTCACATACACCTACCACCCTGGATAAGTCACTGACGGATGAATGGGTTTGGTCAACTAAAGTCAGGCCCCTACACTCAGCCTGATGGAAGTCTCTTTGCTTAACATGGCAACTTTTCATTACAGCATTCAATCACTCAATTCCAAAATTTCAGGGACTGTTCTAAGCATGTGTGGGTAGAATTCTCGTGAAAAACTAGCAAATTGGAATACCTTGATTTCTGTTGGTTGGGTCCAGAATACCTATTTGGTGCTGTAGACAGAGGAATCTCTGGCATCCCTTGCTCCTGCCTACACTTAGCTTAATATGCTATTCTCTCATTGGTATACAGCTCAGCCTACATAATAAAGCATTTTCCATTTCAGAGTGGCAGAGAGCTTTGTACTAGAAGTTCAGAATTGCAGTGTGCCAGTGACAGCTTCTACAGAAGTCCCTGTCCCAAGGACTATGATCCAGTCAGCAGGTCAGACCTACGGAGCACACCGAGGGATATGTGCAGGAATCTCAGAAGTTGCAGTAGGGAGGAATATGAAGGAGGAATTGAGATGTGACCTACAGAAAGATGGAGACTGTTCCCCACAGAAGGCAGGGGCATGAAAGGCAGCATAAAGGTGTTGGTGAAAGAATATGAAGGCATGGTGTGGAGGGAAGCTTGGGCTGAGCAAAGTGGGGGACGGAGACAGACAGGAAGAGCTGGGTAGGGCCTTACAGGTGAGAAATCTGCCCTAGATGCAGAAAGCAAGGGGAAGGCTGTGCAGGGATCTGAAATAGTGAGTGACTCTTTGGCTGGGCAAGGGGCAGCAAAGGGAGATGGAGCAAGGCTGCAGAGGCAACAATTACAGGAATCACGGGGAGAGATGCCCAAGGCAAGGGACCAGGGTTTAGTGGTGATAGAAAACAGGATTCAATAGCATTCTGGGGGTAGGGGAGTAAAAGGCAACGTGGAGGTTGCAAGCCTGGGTGGTGGGGAAGCTCAGAGGCAGAGGGGGATCAAGGCAGCAGGAACTGACTAATCTTACTTTTTTGGTCTCTTGTTGGTCCGGAGAGTGAAAGGGTGAATTCTCTCAGGCTTTGATATCTTCAGACGGATGGTGCTCTAGGGTAGTGCTACTCAAAGTGGTGGTTTGTGGACCGGTTCTGGTCCGCGAGCCATCGGCTACCGGTCTGCACACACATTGGAAAAAAAATTGCCGGCCCCCCACATCAGATAGCTTGAGAAGCACTGCTCTAGGGGAGGGGAAGGGAGGGGAGGGCATTCCAGTAGAGATTCACACCTTAGCTTGCCTTGAACTAAATGGTTGGGTATCTTTGCCCCATTAGCCTGCTGCACTCTAACTGTCCACATGCACCATGCTAACACACATTAACAGTTTGTTAATGACCTTTGATCTAGTCTCTAAGGTGTCACAAGTACTCCTGTTCTTTTGGCCGATACAGACTAACATGGCTGCTATTCTGAAACATTTGATCTAGTTTGACTCCTTGGCAAGCACATGAGCTTTGGCCTGAAGGCTTTTTGTGCAACACATTGGATCAATCCCAAAATTTCAGAGTGTTCTAGGCATCAATGGGAAAAGCCTGATTTCCACTCCTAGGCGTGGGGAAAAGGAAGGAAGAGTTTTAAAAAAAAACAAACAAACAGGCCCATGGAGTGCCTATTCCATGCTGCAGGTAGAAGATTCTCTGGCAATCCCTGCTCTCTCTCACACCCCCCCACACCCACCCCCCCTTAATTTTCTCCAACTGGATGTATAGTTCACCCTACACAAGCAACTAAGTGTGTGACCCTCTAGTATCTTTCCCACAGGTGTACTACACAGGAAGAGCTGAGACTCCTTAGTCTATCATACACGATTATGAGCAACCCTAAAATTACAGATAAGTGGTGGACTGATTAAACATTTCGGTTTTGAAACACGTGTTGACTGTTACTGACTATACAAACTAGTAAGCTGTGGTCAAATTCTGGGCCCAACTCAGACAGTTTCCATTTAAGAAAGGAAGTGGGCAGTTAAGCTCTATGGCTACCCAAATGATATTTTGAGGTTGAATGAAGAGTTAAGCCACTGAGGACAAATCTAATTGCCTATAATTGCACTACCTCTTACGAAACTACTTCTCTATAGAAGAGAAACAGGCCTATTTAGTGGTCACTGCACACATAGGTGTAACTGCCAGTCGGTAAGAGCTTGTATTATGCCTAATGTAGTAAAGCAGTTCTGTTTAGTATTAAGCTTTTCTGATGTGTATGAACTTCTACGCTATGCTACTTACATATACTCCCATGTACTTTCTACAGATGCTTGTGTGCATAACACTGTATATGTTTCATACATTAAATCTGAGCTCACTGGACATCTGACAGCATTTGAGTTCTTTCCCAGGTAACCACAACATTGTTCATTGTACTAATGACTAAGTGCAAAAATGCAGCTAACAAGACTCTTATTATACTAAAAGTCAGGCTTATATTTAAAGATGCTGGCTTTCTGTACAGAACACTATTCTTATCCCCAGCAGGGAATAAATTAGGTCCCCCAGAGTGCAGGATGAGGATTCCCAGAAATAAAGAACTGGATTATTTCTCTCTGATTTCACCTATTGGCTTTTTAACTGAGTTCAACCTTCCGCATTAAAATATTAAGTCTTTGTAAGTGTCTAAAGATAGAAAGGCCTTTACAATATTGAGTGTTTTCTGCAGGTGAGATTTCACATTTTAGATTCCCTCCTCTCAAGTTACTTAATAAAAGGGATTAGCTGCTCTTTTATTCAATGCAAAGATCAAGCCTATGAAAAGAGTTCCCTAAGATTTTTCATACTTCTGGGTACGGAAGTCTATAAAGTTAATCTTTAAACAACATATCAGGCTTACAGGTACAATGTTGGGGTAAAAATGCCAGTTCAGCTCATTTTACCTTCCACATTTTCCTTTTTGAACTTTTGGCACAACTGTGATTAAATCTGACTCATTAGTTTAACTATTTCAGCACTTGGTTTGTTTCCTGTGCCTCCCAACTTCTATCAGTTCCTCCAGTTTTGAAATACCCTGTGGCTAATTGATGCAGTTTCAGCATTTGTGAAAGCATCTACTGGTATTGATTAAATCTACTTCACAAAGCCCTGAGAAACATAAGTATTTCATAACTGAAAGTTATTGATGAGAAGTCATGTGGACTGACCAGTGTACTTTTACTATACTTCAAATTCATGACCTGAAGGAAGCTATGAAAAAGGACTAGCAATGTATTAACCCCTTTTTTCATTTAACATACCTTTTGAAGGAAGTAGAATCACTGCAGTTACAGCTATTTTAAATAGTGCAGATACAGCCATATTCATTTCCCAGAAGTACACCTGTTTGACACATCTGAGTGGATCTGCTTTCAAGCAAGTCTGCAGACTGAAAGCACTGTTTTGCTTTCCTGTTTCTCACCCACCCTGCTCTCACTTTACAGCCTCTCTCTCTGTTAACCTACCTTGTATTCCCAGTGGAAGTGGGCTATATATGCCTCTTTACAGGAGCTGATAGAGGGGCTTGAGCAACCCAAAGTACCAAGATGAATCTCATTAGAAGGGGTGAAATAGCTTTTGCATCCCTTTCAACCTCTGATGAAGAAACAAGAAGAGCAGGCATCAGATGATCTAGCCAGGCAGCTGCCTATTGTACCAAAGATTCATGAAGAAGCTGTAACTGCCAGCAGGCGAAGGCTGGGATCAATTCCTCATGAAGAGGGATCCTGCTAAGACAGTGCAAGGAGGCATAATCTATGGCACCAGGTAACAATGCCAGCAAGCAAGAGATCCAAACCAAGCCTACTAGAGTCTCTGGCTAATATGAGCCGCAACATTCATTCACTTACTCACTATA
The DNA here is from genome assembly GCF_965140235.1 of Caretta caretta. NCBI lineage: Eukaryota > Metazoa > Chordata > Testudines > Cheloniidae > Caretta > Caretta caretta. Next base: position 83,521,465 of record NC_134208.1, read on the forward strand.
AGAGCCACAGATCATCATGACCCGTGAGATTAGGGAGAATTGCCACTGATTCCAGTAGCTGCTGCTACAATTAACTATTTCCTATTTACAGCACAAGTTTGCACTATTTCTGTAAGAAAAATTCACTAAATTGTTTCATAAAGGCTGGTGAGCCAGCCCATCAAAATAAGAAATAACCTTAGTCTAATAAAGGTGAAAACAAAAGAAACAGCTTTTTTGCATCAGTCTAAGCTGGCACAGTAAGGGTGGCTGGCTATGGCTCATGTTAAAAAAGTGGGACCACAAAATAGCTGAAGTACTTCAGGGATTCAAGTCTTTTTAAAAGTTTTCTTGTTTTATTTCCCCATCTAAGATCAAAAAAGTCAAATACTTATTGGGGCCCTTTACTGTTTACCAACTGCTATCCAATGCATAGTCACCAGACTGCCCCATCTTGAGTGTTCACCAGGCTGCTGGGAGGGGGACCCACCTCACCACACTCCATCTGTTTTACTCCTCCGAAGTCTGAACAAGGTTCATGCACCGTGTGACACTCTGTACCTCAGGGAAACACACTGCACCCACATGTTCATCCTTCTAATAGGATTGTGTGGTATCCAATGCAAAGTTTCAGAGTAACAGCCGTGTTAGTCTGTATTCGCAAAAAGAAAAGGAGTACTTGTGGCACCTTAGAGACTAACCAATTTATCTGAGCATGAGCTTTCGTGAGCTACAGCTCACTTCATCGGATGCATCCGATGAAGTGAGCTGTAGCTCACGAAAGCTCATGCTCAGATAAATTGGTTAGTCTCTAAGGTGCCACAAGTACTCCTTTTCTTTATCCAATGCAAAGTTTGTCATGCTGGGTGTCTTCGGAAGGCTCATGAGGCACGGAGCTTTATTGTTATAGCAGTGTTATAGCTTGTAATTTGATGTATACAGTTATGAAGCTGAAAACAAGCCCAGGCAAAAAAACTCTCCAGGAGTAGTTCACACCTCATCAGGGCATGGATGGGACAAACCCAGCCCAGCCTCACAGGAACAAAGGACACTGGCCTAGACAGCAACAAAGGATCTGTTGGACTCAAGTGAGTCACCCCCCTTCTGCTGGTCAGTTTGGGACTGCAATGAGGTAATGCTCACCTGACTCTGCTCTCCCCCCCCAAATCAAAGCCAAGAGGGAAGAAAGAACATTATGAAAGGGAGAGATGTTTGCCATGCTCTCTTTCTCTCCCCCACCTCCATCTACAGACACCTCCACCAATCGACTGAAGCGCTGATCAAAGGGGACAGCCTGGCTGAAGGTCAACCAGCCAGCCTGTGGTGAGAAGCATCTAAGGGCTTGGCTATACTTACATTTTATAGCACTCTAACTTGCTGGCTCAGCGGTGTGAAAAATCACCCCCAAGTGCAGTAAGTCAGAGTGCTTTAAAGCGCTAGTGTAAACAGGCTGAGCGCTGGGAGCCGCGCTCCCAGCGCTCGGAGCTAATTCCCTCATGGAGGTGGATTACCAGGAGCACTGGGGAGCTCTCTCCCAGCGCTCACGTGCGACCACACTCGCACTTCAAACCGCAGCCGTGGGAGCGCTTCCGTGACAGTGCTTTGAAGTTTCCAGTGTAGCCATGCCCTAAGTTTGTAAGGGCACTGAAAGCATTAAGATCAGCTTAGAATGCGTTTCGGTCAAATGAAATAAAAGCAAATAGACTTATTGTGCTTTGACTTAAAAAAATCTCTTTTGTAGTTGATTATAAGTAATACATTTGTTTATTCTACCTGAAACAGTGTGTGTTTGGTTTGAAGCATGTCAGACTCCCCTTGGGATAACAAGCCTGATACATATCAATTTTTGTTAAATTGACAAACTCAGAAGCTTGCAGCGTCCACCGGGCATAACTGGACACTGCAAGATGGAGATTCCTAGGATTGTGTCTGAGACCAGAGGTATTGGGTAGTGTCATTCAGTTGCACAATCCAAGCAGTGGCTGGCCAGAAGTGCTCACTCCCATAGTTGGGAGCAGTTTACATGCTAGAGGCTGTGCATGAACAGCCTGGGAGTGGGGGTTCTCACAGCAGAGTAGAGTAAGGCTGGCTTCCAGAGTTGAGGATTGGAGTGACCTAGCAGATCACTGGTCCAGATACCACCAGTGGAAGGTCACATACTGCCCTTAGTTTAAGGTCCCTAGGCACATTCTCAGGAAAGAGATTCCCAATCTTGCACCCCATCCTGCGAGTTTAGACCTCAAGGTCTAGTTGCCCAGCCCCCAGGATCAGTACTGACCCCCCAGACTCCTGCATAGCTTAAACACACCCTCTCCCAGAACCCATCCACATGGGCATTCAGGGTCTACAGTTAACTTCAGGGAATATGATAGATGTCACAGACTTTGCACAGAATTCTAAATCATTGCTCTTTACTTAAGCATGAGAAATATACAAAAATACCCCCTTCACACATTTCTCTAACAGTTTATTCACCACTCTGAAAAATTTGGACTGCAGTCAGGATCCTCTGTGGACAGTCTAGGGTCCTTCTGCTGCAGCACATGTGTTTTCTTCTTAGTTATGGAGCCCCTCTCTCTGCCAGCATACTTTGACCTTGGTTGATCCTGCAGCTAAGCCAAGCCTCTACTGCTACAAAAGCATTCCTGCCTCTGCCCTAAGTTTCCTGTGTGGCTTTGAGAGTCTCAAATCCCACCACTAACAGCTGAGTCCTTGTGTCATGTGTCTTGTAATTTTCCACTCTCCAAATCCCAGCCCTTTACAGGCAAGCTGGAGGAACTGGCTTCTTCCAGCTGTAGCCAGCCTCCTTAATATATCTCCTCTCCACTGTATCTAGCCTGGGAGAGACATGGTTAGAGGCTTGTCAGCAATGGTGGATACCAATGTTCCCTCTAATTTTTGACAGGCCATGTGTGCAAAAAATTTCTTCTGTGCAAATTGTTGTGCTTCTGTGCAAATTTGTGTGTGGTGTTTAGGATCTGTGTGCGTGTGCACCCGCGCACAGCTTAGAGGGAACAGTGGTGGATACAGATATACAGACATTCCATGATACAGCAATTTTCATAAGAAAAAAATCACAATGAAACCAGAATTCATAAATTCTACAGATTCCACAAAGCATCACAGTTCTCTAAGAGAAAATGAAGTTGGTATTCTGGAATACTAGAAGTGCAATCAGATGCTTCTGAAATGACAATACAGATTCAAAATACCAGCCCTACAAAATCTGTTTGGAATCAGAGTCCAAATGTATTCTTTCTAGGTCAAACAACAAATATTCTGCAATCTGTCTGGACTTTGAGTCAGGGAGGGAGTTACTAACCATAATCCAGCTCACTCTTTTACAGCAATGTTGGCTATGCAAGACTAACAAGAACGAAAGATGTGTCCATAATCAGACAACACAGAGAGGGAGAAAAACAAAGGCATCTTTGGACTCCAAGTTACTTCAGAACAGAATTGCATCAAGAGTTATTCTGCTAAAGATTTTAGCCCTCATGATTCCAAAGGAGTCCAGTTTATTTTGGTTGGATCCATCTACTTTAACAAAGACACCATCAGAGTATCCTGTGTATGCCAAAATGATCAGACTGTTCAAACCAATGCTTTGTTTTCCCCCCATTAGAAGAGGAAAGCAACAATGTTAAGAATTTATATTTCAACTCCTGGAACAAGTTCCATTAAAGAAACTATCACCAACAGAGGCTGCAGATTTGCATGGATGCAAATCTGCAGCATTTTTGGCCTCTGGAGATATTTCATAACCAGCTCCTTGTAGCCCATACTTCCTCCTCTAGCCCATGTTGCTCCAAGGGCAGAGTTTGACCTCAGGGCACAAGGACTCCCCTCCCTCTTGGTAGGAGCTGGAAGCTAAGACAGCTATATGATGGGAGATATGGAGGCACCTTTGGAAACAGGTAATTTCAGGAACTTTTTTGCTTGAGTATTTTCCTACTTGCTGATCATATTGGTATGAACATCCACTCTCACAGCCCTGCTGAACTCCCCCCTACCCTTCACTCCTATTCATCCACCCCCCCACCTTTGTCCTCCAATTCATCCACCCCCCCCCCAACTTTGTCCTCCACTAATGTACAAAGGACCAAAACCAAGTTTGATACCTGAATTAACCAAACTGCATTCCTTCCCATAACCTTCATCTACCCTGTATTTGGAGTAAGCTTTTCAGGTCAAGGACTGTTGTGTGCATCCAGATCACTGGATGCCCAGTCCCAATTGGAGCATTTGGAACACAAAAAATTACTTTAGAGAACTGCAGAATTAATACGTCACTTACACACAATGAAAGGGCTACAAAATTCAAAGCCAAGTGTAAAAAGGCATAATATGCTGTAAGTCATACCTGCTGTATTTTGTTTCAACATAAGCATGAAGAGCGCTTACATTTTTGTTGCAAGAAGTCTTTATGGAAAGCGTATTAAATTGTATTTGCACCACAAACAAAATCTGATGTTTGATATGGTTGAGCCAACATACCAGAACTTCAAGGGAAATAAATTCATTATAACCAAGATTAGCTACCAGCTACCATCATTTAGTTTCACTCACTCAAAACAAGGGGTTTAATTTATCAGATTTGCCATTGTTGGCACTTCAGTGGTCTCTCCCATTTCAATCCATTGTGTGTCAGCTATAACTCTTCTCCTGTTGTGTTGCTGTGCTCCATTCTGCTGGTTTACGTCAAACGGAATTTACTAAAATCCTATTCTCTAACAGATTAATTCTGCAAAGAAACATTTCCCTAGCAGTATATGACAAGTAGGAAGAGTATAGCTATGAATTGGATTAAATGTTTGTTTAGGCCAAGGACAGGTTTGTGGACTTGGAATAATCAATTTCCCCTCTCAAAAAGGCTAGATATTGGCACATGCACTGAACAGTGACTTACTGGCCCACTCCTACAGAGTTCCAAGTACCTGCAACTTCAAGTTCAATGAGAGTTCCAGGTCTCCCACACATCTCAGAACTGGCTCTTGGTTATGACAAGACAATACTAGGAGCCTGATTTTTCAAGATGCATTAGCTTGGTTGTAAAAAGTTGCCCTGGGTAACAGCTATGCTCAGCCCAAGATTTAAGCACTTTAAAAAAAGAAGAAAAAAGAAGAACTTGTTATGTAAATGAAAATCTGAATACTAATTTAGGAAGGCTAATCCTTAAACTGAAATTTGGCAAACTGTTGCCCATGAATATGGTCTAATCCCCTTCAGGCTTAAAAAAAAGCAGCCCACTAGCCAAGATTATACATATGGTAAGACAGGTAGAAGCTGAATTTAGAGGGTTAATCATTTAGCCTGTAAATAGAAGTTTATTATAGAAGTAAAAGTAATCAAGCTTTAGATGGTTTTTAGAAAATATTTAAAATAATTACTCAATTGATCTGAAGAAGCCCTTCCACAGCAGCCACTCATGTTCCTATTACCAGTATGCATTTTGAAAACATTCATGCAAAAGACATTAAAGTAACCTAAACACTATACAGATTGTCTTAGAGGAAGGAAAGCTGAAGTTGACATTCCATCTGTAAGTCATTCTGCATGCTCTGGCAGCTCACCCACACACTTGCATGAGTTAGATACTTAACAGTAATTTTGCATTTCCTTCAGTATGGGACAGTTTTATTCAAAATAAAAACTATCTGCAAATAGAACTCATGAGAAACATTGCAGTACTTGTCCCCCCCGCATACGCTCTCCTCTTAACTACCCTGTCGCCATAGCACCTCTTTGGATATAGTCTTTTGAAGTAAGCTATAGTAGGTCTTCATAAAAATGCATTAAGTTCACTTTTGATGGCACAAGCTTAAATGCAATTAACTTTCAAAAAAGATTTTATTGCATTTTATGGAAAAGCTACAATTGAATCAGCACTTTGAATTCAGACCTGTAAAAAACTAAATAGTACATTGTCTTCAGCAATGAAAAGAGCCTTCCATCGTCCCGCAATAAAACATGCATCATCCCAGTGGAGCTCTGACACTGTAAAGCAGTAACATTCAGGCCTGGAGTCGTGATCCTTTATTACCTTCTGCCAGCCAACTGGAAAATGGAGGGCTTTAACATATAGCCCATTCATTGTTATGGCAGACATCTAGTGAATATTTTGACATTACCAGAGTTCTGAAGTACGAAGACAAAGCTAGCAAGTTATTAAATCAAATTCAGAAGCTACAGTAAAAGGTCTCCCTAGGAAAAAAAAAAAATCTCAAGAGTAGATTGAATGTTATCTAAAATCCAGGAGTCCCCCCCACTGTCCAAGATGTTTAGATCTGCCCCTACACTTGAGTTACCTTATATAATATGCTCCCCTGGAAAAGAATGTCTTGCATTTGGATCCCAAAATACAGTTAGATATAAGTACAATAAGGGCATTCAAGACTATTTAATACTTTTTGGAACATGCTCTTGCTCATTCTGAACTAGTGTTACATATACATCTGCGTCACACCATCCTCTTCTTCCCCTGTATTGCCACTTAATGGGATATAAAAAGAAGCGATAAGTCAGACAAGAATTTTTACAGTGCTGTAGTCTTATAAAGACATTCCTATATTGAAAGCATTTTGTTTTAATTTAAAGTTCAAATATGGAGTTCAACTTTAGAAGAATATATTCTGTGGACACACCCACTAATGTTACTATTGAATTTCATACTTCAAGCTATGGCACATTGGACTAGGGCTCGAAAAAAAAACCCCAACGCCTGCTTGTCAGGATAAGTTTTCAACTTGCCATTGATGACTTAAGCTACTTACTATTGATTTCTGCAGAACTGAGACTCCCTTAAGATAAACTTCTAGTCCACCTGGTTGCAGAGTAAACCTTACAAATGCACTGTTGTCTTTAAGACTGTAGATACTTTAGTGCCCATGGTGCTGCTCAGAGCTTTAAACACCAACAGAACACTGACTTAGATTAGAACTTTGTTGACAGTGTACTCTAAGAATTGTCGGTTTCACTCTGCTGCTCCTAAATAAAGTTATCAGCAGAGCCAGGCACTGACGTATTCACAGAGGTCAGAAAGGAGGCTCAGTGAAGTAAAATAGAACTCTAGAGGAGAAAAAAAAAAAACTGTTCTCACAGGTGATTTCATTTTTATCAAATAGCTTCATCCTTCAGTTTCTGGGGAGGAGATGGAAGCCCACCTAGAGGGTGGAAGGGATAGTCCTCTCTTAGAGGTCCTACCACTTCCCTCTGACAGATGAGAATTCTGTGCAAGCCTATAGCCAGTGGGTTTAGCTTCTGGAAGTTTTTCCCCTCAGCCCTGGATAAGTATCAAAAGTGTATATGTTGGTCCTAATGCTGCTGCCACAAAAGCAGTTATGCCGCTTTTATAGCGTAGTTCCACACGACCCACCAAACCAAGAAGTCATTCTCCATATCCAATATGGATGGATTGAAGTCTTCCCTCACAAGCTGCCTCTATTCCACACAGGAAAGAGTTAGCAAAACTAACTTCAGAAGAGAAGGCTTGAGTATCTACATATTATACCTATCTCATTCATATTTTAGTTTGTCCTTTGCTTACATCAGCCCCCCACATTTGAAAAGCAGCAAGCTTTTATAGTAGCTATTTGTATATAGTTTGGTATGTTTTGGGAGCACCATTGTGTGCAGTAAAAGGAGGACCAAACTCTACTCTATTTTTCTGGTGCAAGTCAAACATCTGAGGGCAGAATTCAGTCCATCAACTCTACATTTGATCTTATTGCCTCATTCCAAGTTTGTTTTTCCTCTAAAATACCCAATTGTCACCAATGCACAATTACACGAGGCAAATATAAATTGAGATAGCAAGAGCTTTCAGGAGATCTAAAGACTGGAAGGACATCATTACTACTTATGTCACCAGGGAGCAGCAGTTTTGCATCTCCAGCAGTCTAAACCAAGACATGCTTTATTCTCAATAAATGATCAAACAATATCTGCTTTCACACAGCTGTCCATTGCTGTTAAATATGAACCTAGAGCACCTGGTTGCAGGTTATGAACTATACAATGTTTTATGCCAGTCAGACCAGAAATTTTTATATGCCTTTACTGAATTCAAGATAAGCCTACAAACATAGCTGAACATTTCATACACTCAGATTCCTAACTAGAGTTAGGGAAACTATATTAGTGTAAAAAAGAAGTTACTTGGTGTTCATAAACACTTAGTTTTTAAAAATTCTAAAAAAAAGATTCCCTTCACACTAAGAAAAACATCTTAGCCAGCCAACTGACTGACTTGAACATAAATCGATCACACTAGATTAAAGTGATAATCAGTTTGTTATTTCATAAATATCCTGGGATTTTACATATTTTTGTATCAGCTATGGAATGAATTCTTTGGCACCGATTAGGTATATTTTCCAGTAGGTTGTTCACTTAGGGCTTAAGTGCTGGAGACCCAAAAAGCAGTTGTTTACAGTTCTTTAATCCTGGAATCAGTTTTTTCATTATCTTGGTCACCAACATAGTTTAGAGCAGTCTTGGGGCTGCTCTCTACTGCTCTACCCTGTAACAACATAACCTGGAATGTGTAGGACATTCCTCTCTACATCAGAGAGGGCACAGAGATGGAAGTACCAGTTCTATGCCATTTGAATATTCTCCCATGCTAGGCTAATCTTCAACTGTGCAGTTAGGATTGCATTACAGGCACTTTGTGTCTAAACGGTTGTGTAAGAAACTCCTGAAGATTGATATCAAGGAATCTTAATCATTGTAAGTCTTTCAAATGGCCAGATAGCAGAGGCACAAAGTTGCTTCTTGCAAGTATAGGGTTCTCTGATGCTACAATGGTCACTTAGTTCAGAGAAATTGATTCCTTTACGATTAAGTTTTGCTTTCCCTTAAAATAAAGCAGTTAATAATATCAAGTCAAGTTTTGATAAGGCTGAGTAGGGGTGCAGACTTGTCCTGGTATAAAAAAAATCCAAAAACCACACCCCCACACACCAAAATCATGGAGCAGTCCTAGTAAGTTTAGAAGAAGTCATGGGTTTTGTTTTTTGCTACAAGTGACAAATGAGACACAGGGACAGTGTGGGGGGGGGGGGGGGGGAGGGAGAAGAGAAAGAGGAAGGAGAGCTAGCTTGCCCCCATACTTACCCTTCGGGGCAGCTCCCATCCTATGAGGCTGGGCCTGGCTCACTACTCTGGGCATTGTGACCTGGCACAAGTGGTTGCAGCACCACTCACTCAAAGTTGACCTGGCTGGTCAATGGCCAGGCTGAATCTGTGTGAACGGTGCCGTGAACCCATATGCCAGGTGGCAATGCCAAGAGTGGTGAGCGAGGCCCAGCCTGCAAGGTGAGTACTGAAATCATGGACAAGATGTGGACAAACGGGAAAATCATGGTATCCATGACATTTCCCTACCCTACATCATGACACTGCTGCAGTCCTAGCTAGGACATCTGATATTATAAGGCTTCCTTATTTTCTATAAGATAAATATGACAGTATGAAATTTGAGCTGACAAGAATGTTTTTGGCAAGCCTCCTCTAAAATAAGGAGAGATCTGAAATATTCTGCTATCACATGCCTACTTGCCCTAGCAAATGTAACAATGATTAATTTTACTAAGTTCTAATCAGTATGGCACAGAACATTATGAGTAGAAAACTGCATTTTACATACAAAGTAGAAGTATTTATATGAACACAAAACACCACTAAGACCTGCATTAATTGGTGTAAACCAAATCAGAGTGTTCAGAATCAATATAATGATAGAGCACATAGAAGGGCATTGAAGAAATGTGATTCAACTAAAGGTTTGGAATTCCTAGATTTTATATTATGATGAATGTGGACAACACTTCAATAATCCTAATTTTTAGTGCAGGTAGTCATTAGGAAAATATCTAAATGAAGACTTCATACTCAAACCATTTAGAAATGAATGGATGGGCATATTTGGTCTCCTTCCCATTGTCCTGAAACAAGGAGTTACTATTTCTTAAACCACTTCCCCTTTCAGAAGTTGACATTCTAATTATTTCTCCTAAGCTAGTATCCTATAATGTATTTCCAGTTCTGCACTTGCCCTTCAACAGTATGTTTCTAACAAGTCTAGGAGAGAGTTGTGAATGCAGTTTATTATAAGTAAAGTTGTAAAACTTTCAATAAAAAGGAAGTCACACACACAATTTCAAAAAACAGGTACCAAATTTGTTCCTCCTGTGCTAATCAGTGTTTTTGAAAAGCCTACAAAGGATAAACCACCACCACAGCAGCTCATTGTCCCCCTCTCCCCTTTCTCACACACACTAAAAAAGGAGGAACTTAACTAGAATTAAAGCCAACATTCTTAGCCCTGGTCTACACTAGGAGCTGGTCGAATTTAGCAGCGTTAAATCGATTTAACCCTGCACCTGTCGACACGACAAAGCCCTTTCTTTCGACTTAAAGGGCTCTTAAAATCGATTTCCTTACTCCACCCCCGACAAGGAGATTACCACTGAAATCGGCCTTGCTGGGTCAAATTTGGTGTACTGTGGACACAATTAGATGGTATTGGCCTCCGTAAGCTAACCCAGAGTGCTCCATTGTGACTGCTTTGGACAGTGCACTCAACTCAGATGCACTGGCCAGGTAGACAGGAAAAGGCCCACGAACTTCTGAATTTCAATTTCCTGTTTGGTCAGTGTGGCAAGCTGCAGGTGACCATGCAGAGCTCATCAGCATAGGTGACCATGATGGAGTCCCAGAATCGCAAAAGAGGTCCAGCATGGACTGAATGGGAGGTACTGGATCTGATCGCTGTATGGGGAAAGGAATCCATGCTATCAGAACTACATTCCAGTTTTCGAAATGCCAAAATATTTGTCAAAATCTCCTAGGGCATGAAGGACAGAGGCCATAACAGGGACCCAAACCAGTGCCGCATGAAACTTAAGGAGCTGAGGCAAGCCTACCAGAGAGGTGAACGGCCGCTCCAGGTCAGAGCCCAAAACATGCCGCTTCTATGATGAGCTGCATGCCATTTTAGGGGGTTCAGCCACCACTACCCCAGCCGTGTTGTTTGACTCCTTCAATGGAGATGGAGGCAATACGGAAGCAGGTTTTGGGGACGAAGAAGATAATGATGATGATGAGGTTGTAGATAGCTCACAGCAAGTAAGCGGAGAAACCGGTTTCCCCCCCCCCCCCCCCCCCCCCCCAACAGCCAGGAACTGTTTCTCACCCTGGACCTGGAGCCAGTACCCCCCGAACCCACCCAAGGTTGCCTCCTGGACCCACCAGGCAGAGAAGGGACCTCTGGTGAGTGTACCTTTTAAAATACTATACATGGTTTAAAAAGCAAGCATGTTTAAGGATTAATTTGCCCTGGCATTCGTGGCTCTCCTGGATGTACTCCCAAAGCCTTTGCAAAAGGTTTCTGGAGGGCAGCCTTATTGTGTCCTCCATGGTAGGACGCTTTACCACTCTAGGCCAGTAGCAGGTACTCAGGAATCACTGTAGAACAAAGCATTGCAGTGTATGTTTGCTGGCATTCAAACAACATCCGTTCTTTATCTCTGTTATCCTCAGGAGAGTGATATCATTCATGGTCACCTGGTTGAAATAGGGTGCTTTTCTTAAGGGGACATTCAGAGGTGCCTGTTCCTGCTGGGCTATTTGCCTACGGCTGAACAGAAATGTTCCCCGCTATTAGCCATGGGGAGAGGGGAGGGCGGAGGGACTAGCCACGCGGTGGGGGAGGCAAAATGCGACCTTGGAACGAAAGCACATGTGCTATGTATGTAATGTTAACAACAAGGTTTACCATGAAAGAGCATACCCATTGTTCTATAAAATGTGTCTTAAATAGCACTGTCCCTTTTTATCCCCCCTCCACCAGCTGCATGTGTTTCAAGGATCACAGGAGCTTCTCCTTCCCAGAGGCTAGCGAAGATCAGAAGGCAAAAAAAGAAAAAAAAAACCCACACTCGCGATGAAATGTTCTCTGAGCTCATGCTGTCCTCCCACACTGACAGAGCACAGACGAATGCGTGGAGGCAGACAATGTCAGAGTGCAGGAAAGCACAAAATGACCGGAAGGAGAGGCGGGCTGAAGAGAGTAAGTGGTGAGCTGAAGCTGAAAGGTGGTGGCAGCGTGACGAGAGGAGGCAGGATTCAATGCTGAGGCTGCTGGGGGAATCAAACTAATATGCTCCAGCGTATGGTTGAGCACAGACCGCCGCTACAGCCCCTGTGTAACCAACTGCCCTCTTCCCCAAGTTCCATAGCCTCCTCACCCAGAAGCCCAAGAACGCGGTGGGGGGGGGGGGGCACTTCTGGCCACTCAGCCACTCCACCCCAGAGGATTGCCCAAGCAACAGAAGGCTGGCATTCAATAAGTTTTAAACTTTTAAAGTGCTATGTGGCCTTGTCCTTCCCTCCTCCACCACCCCTCCTGGGCTACCTTGGTAGTTATCCCCCTATTTGTGTGATGAATTAATGAAGAATGCATGAATGTGAAGCAACAATGACTTTATTGCCTCTGCAAGCAGTGATCGAAGGGAGGAGGGGAGGGTGGTTAGCTTACAGGGAAGTAGAGTAAACCAAGGGGTGGGGGGGGTTTCCATCAAGGAGAAAAACAGAACTTTCACACCGTAGCCTGGCCAGTCATGAAACTGGTTTTCAAATCTTCTCTGATGTGCACCGCACCCTCCTGTGCTCTAACTGCTCTGGTGTCTGGCTGTGCGTAACCAGCAGCCAGGCGATTTGCCTCAACCTCCCACCCTGCCATAAACGTCTCCCCGTTACTCTCACAGATATTGTGGAGCGCACAGCAAGCGGTAACAACAGTGGTAATATTGGTTTCACTGAGGTCTGAGTCAGTAAACTGCACCAGCGCGCTTTTAAATGTCCAAATGAACATTTCTATCACCATTCTGCACTTGCTCAGCCTGTAGTTGAACAGCTCCTGACTACTGTCCAGGCTGCCTGCCTATGGCTTCATGAGTCATGGCATTAAGGGGTAGGCTGGGTCCCCAAGGTTAACTATAGGCATTTCAACATCCCCAACAGTTATTTTCTGGTCTGGGAATAAAGTCCCTTCCTGCAGCTTTTGAAACAGACCAGAGTTCCTGAAGATGCGAGTGTCATGTACCTTTCCCGGCCATCCCACATTGATTATGGTGAAACATCCCTTGTGATCCACCAGTGCTTGGAGCACCATTGAAAAGTACCCCTTGCGGTTTATGTACTCGCCAGCTTGGTGCTCCGGTGCCAAGACAGGGATATGGATTCCATCTATGGCCCCACCACAGTTAGGGAATCCCACTGCAGCAAAGCCATCCACTATGACCTGCACATTTCCCAGGGTCACTACCCTTGGTATCAGCAGATCTTGGATTGCTTTGGCTACTTGCATCACAGCAGCCCCCACCGTAGATTTGCCCACTCCAAATTGATTCCCTACTGACTGGTAGCTGTCTGGCATTGCAAGCTTGCACTGGGCTATTGCCACTTGCTTCTCAACTGTGAGGGCTGCTCTCATCTTGGTATTCTTGTGCCTCAGGGCAGGGGAAAGCAAGTCAAAGTTCCATCAAAGTGCCCTTACGCATGTGAAAGTTTTGCAGCCACTGGGAATCGTCCCACACCTGCAACACTGTGTGGTCCCATCAGTCTGTGCTTGTTTCCCGAGCCCAGAATCGGCGTTCCACCGCATGAACCTGCCCCATTAGCACCATGATGCCCACATTCTTAGGGCCTGTGCTTTGAGAGAAGTCTGTGTCCATGTCCTCATCACTCTCGTCACTGCGCTGACATCACCTACTCGCCTGGTTTCGCTTTGCCAGGTTCTGGTGCTGCATATACTGCTGGATAATGCGTGTGGTGTTGAATGTGCTCCTAATCGCCAAAGTGATCTGAGCGGGCTCCATGCTTGCCGTGGTATGGCGTCTGCACAGAAAAGGCACAGAACGATTGTCTGCTGTTGCCCTGATGGAGGGAGGGGAGACTGACGACATGGCTTACAGGGTTGGCTTAAAGGGAATTAAAATCAACAAAAGGGGTTGCTTTGCGAGAACCTGAATGGTCCCCTCAAGGATAGAACTCAAAACTGGGTTTAGCAGGCTGTTGATTTCACAGAGGGAGGGAGGAGAAAATGAATACAAAACAAATCTGGTCTATTTCTTGTTTTGAGCCACTTCATCCATCTTTATACATCTTGCTGGCAGCAGACTGTGCAGTACGACCGCTAGCCATCGTCATCTCCTGCGTGCTCGGCAGAAGACGGTGCAGTATGACTGCTGGCCATCATCTTCTGCTGGCTGCTGATTAAAAGACAGTGCACTGCCCGTTGGACTCAATTGCCATGACACAAAACTTAAAAGGGAAATGACCTGGCCGAGTCACTCCCATGTTTGCCCAGGCACCCCTGACCTCATCGATGTCAGTTAAAAGAGCACCCAGGACTATGTCGATGATGGCTACCAGTCATACTGCACTTTCTGCTGCCAAAAGGCAATAAACTGCTGCTGTGTAGCAATGCAGTACCACGTCTGCCAGCACCCAAGAGACATACGGTGACAGTTAGCTGAGCAGGCTCCAGGCTTGCCGTGGTATGGCGTCTGCACAGGTAACTCAAGAAAAAAGGTGCAAAACGATTGTCTGTCCTTGCTTTCACAGAAGGAGGGAGGGAAGGGGGGCCTGACGATATGTACCCAGAACCACCCGCGACAATGTTTTAGCCCTATCAGGCACTGGGATTTCTACCCAGAATTCAAATGGGCAGCGGAGACCGCGGGAACTGTGGGATAGCTACCCACCGTGCAAAGCTCCGGAAGTTGACGGTTGCCTCGGTACTGTGGACACTCTCCGGCGACTACGTGCACTTAGAGCATTTGTATGGGGACACGCATAATCAACTGTATAAAAACGCTTTCTACAAAATCAACTTCTATAAATTCGACCTAATTTCATAGTGTAGACACACCCTTACAGCATGAAACATTCCTTGTACAAGCATAGCTGAGTTCTCTATTTCTCTGATACAATCTCTTGCAGAGAATCTGTACTTTACTATAAAGGTTAGACAACACTACTGCTTAGTTATGAAAGAACTCAGTTACATTACAATTCTATATTTCATAGAGCAGATCTCCATAAATATTGTTCAAACTATTGGCATATTACATGTACCAACATATTTAATCCTCCTGGCATAAAGTCTACAATGTAAACTCTTCTTGCCTAAGTCATTTGCAAAAATGGAAGTACTGGAAGCTGAAACATTGTCTCAATACATTTAGACTAGGGGTTCTCAAACTGGTGGTCTGGACCCCTCAGGGGGTCACAAGCTGTCAGCCTCCACCCCAAACCCCACTTTGCATCCAGCATTTATAATGGTGTTAAATATATAAAAAAAGTGTGTTTAATTTATAATGGGGGGAGGGGTGTCACACTCAGAGGCTTGCTATTTGAAAGGTGTCACCAGTACAAAAGTTTGAGAACCACTGGTTTAGACCATACTATAGGTGGTCAATTTCCAATAGGTTTTGTTTTTTGTATTTTCTAATGCATAGGATTTTTTAGAAAAAAGTACAGATTATTATCCACCTTAAGTGCTTAAGTCAATTGACAATGGGACCTATGCCCTTTTAAATATTTTACTCAACATGAAGTGGTACTATTCATCCTGAGCCATTGGTTAAGCATTCACAAATTCAAAGCTAAAATACTCACCTAGCTGTATACATCATATAAGCACATTCATTAAAGATGTGCTTCAGATATATTCACAATTATTTTCCTGTTTGGATTTCAGAGGGGGGGGGGGGGGAAGACTGAAGTGCTGCAAGAACATAACAAATATGAAATTCTACCACTTATTCGCCTCCAATGTCATGGTCAGAGCAACTGAAATGTTAAAAGTGGAAAGCGGATAGAGTAAGACTATTATGGAGTTGTCTAGTCACAAAAAAGCATGAATGAGAACTTACAAATAAAACTGTTAGCTGACAAGTGTTTGCAGACAGTTTCTTTTTTAAAATCTGTAGATGCTGGAGGAATTTATTCTAGGCTTTAAGAAACACTTGAAGTTAATATTGGCAAGTGGGGTTATTAATGCATAGGGGCTTTTAAGTATCAGAAGTTTAAGCTTGCTAGAAATAACTTGATCCTTCCAACTGAAATTCAGCCACCAACTTTTTAGCTAACTAAGTGAGAAGCATTTTAAAACGAGGACAAACTTGTGTAGAACCAAGTAGTCATATCAAACCCTGCCAACCAAGGCTTCCAAGCTCTCAGATAAAATGTAGTTTAGGAGTAATTTTAACCTTGGATTCCAAACTCTAAGAGGGGCCTATTGTAGATAAGCTTTAAAAACTCACAAACTACTATATCAGGTCTCATCTGCTGACTGGCAGCAAGCTCTCTTGTATGCATACAGAGAATTAAGCCATCAGCTTCTGCATAGATAAAGCTTTCATTTAAAGTTTCTAGTCATTGTTCATGAAGATAGTTTACATGCATTTAACACTTGCAAGGTTGACAATGTTATCTTCTTCTGTCTAGAGACTAGCAACTCCAGTGCCACCACTGCTGTTTACCCAAACAGCAGCTGAGTAAAATTGAGAGAAATGGTTAGTTTCACTTCTACTAATTATATCCCTGTGGGTCTTAGTGAAGCCATCAAGAACAGCTTCAAGCAGCAGCCTGGAGTTATTCACAAGAGAGGATCTCTCTCCCACCCCAGGGGTGGGGAAAAAAAAAAAAAAAGACTTAGGGAGGTGGAGGAATAAACCTGTGCTACTATACTCCTCCCAACAGTAGACAGGAGGCTATGGAGGGGAGGGACTAGACAAGGCTACTTTTACCACCCAGCATCTAGAAGGGGGTAGAGCTCCACATGACATACTAGCCATTTACTACTCAGGAACAGTTATAAGCAACTGAGCCCAAAAAACAGTCTAGCAACAACACTCCAGTAAAAATCCCAGCATTCTCCCTTTCCCTCTCCACCAAAACCAGCAGAAGGCTGGGTTTAGGAGAACACTGCCCCTGGGCCTTGGTAGTGGGACCCAATCCTGTAAATAATTTTAGGCATCCAGCTAGTAAGTTTTTCTAAGTCTTGCACTACATCAATATTGTAGGCAAAATCTGCCTCACAACAACTTCACTAGTGCCAGGATTTTACCACAAGTGTCTATGTTAGCCAATCCAAGTCAAGTGAGACCAATGTTTTAACATAATAGTTCTGAGTCAAAGGGAGTGAGGAGGGTATTTCATAGAAAAAAGTAATGAGATACATCCAAACTCATAGGCATTTCAGAATTTAGGCTCCAAGACCATTAAAATCCAATTATTTAGAGAGTGTAGTAGACATACAGAATACACACTAGATAACGGAAGTATCAAATTCTATTTCTCCCTACCCTGTTTTATACACACCATTCATCATTAAAGATACATTTAACTTGCAATTTAAGTTCAAGATTCAATATTTTGCTCATATGTCAAGGTTGGCACCATTTTCAGTTAGCATATTTCTGCGTGGGATTTGTTAATAAGTAATTCAGAAGATTAAGAACATTACATCATGCAAGTTTACTTCAGTCCATTATTTTGACAGTACAAGCAGAGACACTTTTAGACACTTGGTTTGGTAATATGCTTCAGTTTGATATTACATTATTACTGTGCAATTCAATTGCTCCATTTACTAGAGCAGGGATTGGCAAACTTTTTGGCCAGAGGTCCATATCTGGGTACGGAAATTGTATGGCAGGCCATGAATGCTCACAAAATTGGAGGTTGGGGTGCAGGAGGGGATGAGGGCTCTGGCTGGGGGTGTGGGTTCTGGGGTGGGGCCAGAAATGAGGAGTTGAGGGTGTGGGAGAGTACTCCAGGTTGGGACTGAGGAGTTTGGAGGCAGGAGGGGGATCAGGGCAAGGTGTTGGGGTATGGGAGGGTCTCAGGGTGTGGGCTCCAGGTGGTGCTTACCTCAAGCAGCTCCCAGAAGCAGCAGCAGCATGTCCCCTCTCTGGCTCCTACGTGGAGGTGCGGCCAGGTAGCTCTGCACACTGCCCTGTCTGCAGGCGCCACCCCTGCAGCTCCCATTGGCCACGGTTCCCGGCCAGCGGGAGCTGCAGGGACAGCACTTGAGGTGGGGACAGCACGTGGAGCCCCATGGCTACCCCTATGCATAGGAGCCGGAGAAGGGACATGCCACTGCTTCCGGGAGCCGCACAGAGTGGGGAAAGCCCCAGACCCCACTCCTCAGCTAGAGCACCAGAGCAGGGCAAGTCCCAGACCCCAGATCCCGGCAGGAGCTCGAGGGTTGGATGCGGCCCCTGGCCGCAGTTTGCCCACCCCTGTACTACAGCAGCAACAAAAATCTAAATAGCACCCACCTACATTAACACTTTACAAGAGGTCATAAAAATAAAGGGAAGGGTAACCACCTGTCTGTATACAGTGCTATAAAATCCCTCCTGGCCAGAGGCAAAACCCTTTCACCTGTAAAGGGTTAAGAAGCTAAGATAACCTCGCTGGCACCTGACCAAAATGACCAACGAGGGGACAAGATACTTTCAAATCGAGGGGGGGGGGGCGGAGGGGAGAGAACAAAGGGTAACAGATCAGGAATGCAGTCTCAGAACTTCTGTTAGTTAGTAAGTAATCTAGCTAGAAATGCGTTATATTTCCTTTTGTTTAATGGCTAGTAAAATAAACTCTGCTGAATGGAATGTATATTCCTGCTTTTGTCTCTTTTTGTAACTTAAGGTATTGCCTAGAGGGTTCTCTATGTTCTGAATCTGATTACCGTGTAAGGTATTTACCTTTTCTTTAATTAAAATTCTTCTTCTAAGAACCTGATTGTTTTTCATTGTTCTTAAGATCCAAGGGTTTGGGTCGGTGTTCACCTGTACAAATTGATGAGGAAAGGGGGTGTAGGGCTTGGGAGGGTAGTTTGCGGGAAGACGTCTCCAAGTGGGCTCTTTCCCTGTTCTTTGTTTAACACACTTGGTGGTGGCAGCATAGGGTTCAAGGACAAGGCAAAGTTTGTACCTTGGGGAAGTTTTTAACCTAAATTGGTAAGAATAAGCTTAGGGGGTCTTTCATGCAGGTCCCCACATCTGTACCCTAGAGTTCAGAGTGGGGAAGGAACTTTGACACAAGACAACATTTTTTTATTTATAAATTCTCTTCATTGTCTTAGTCAAGAGCAAAAAAGCCAGTTGCAGTTTTATTTACAGTATTTTATTTCCATCAATAAGCCTGTATCCAGCTCAGACTCTTCCCCCCCCCCAATAAAAAGGTTAGCTCCTTTGCTCTGCATAAGGATGGGATCCATTATCACACAGCTTTCATATGCCTCTCAGGAATAGTTTATAATCTAAAATAAATTCCCATGCTTCTATTAGCTGAGCCCCATTACACCAATAAAATATATTCAGTCATTACTATCCACCCTGGCAAACAGACGCCTACAAGATATCCATACGCATATGTTAGCCAGGAAGATTACTTAAGGCCTGAGCTCCAGTTTCAATAGCCTGAGAAACTGTTGACAGACACCCGAATACATAGCAGAAGCTGCTTATTTAAAAATAAAAATGAAAATGTGATTTTATGTTTTGCACATCTTCCTTAAAGTGAACCTGTCACTTCTCACTAAAGAGACAAAGTGGGTGAAGTAATATTGTTTATTGGACTAACTTCTGTTGATGAGAACTACACACATTGGAGTGACACAGAGCTGAAGAGCTCTAGGGAACCTCAAAAGCGTGTCTCTCACCAACAGAAGTTGGTCCAATAAAAGATATTCCCTCCCCCACATATCCCAAGGCCACCACAGCAACAACACTGCCAAGTTGTCACGAACATAAATAAGACCTCTCTGGGGCACACACCAACTAGCAGGAGAGTTAGATAAGCTAAACCATACAAAGGCCATCATCAAGCTTTCCCCTAGTCCTCCAAGGCAGACTGGCTCACATTGGAGCCAAGCCCCACTCTGGTCTCTCAGTGCCACTCTCACAAAAGTGGAGTGGGCGGGAAAGGAGAGTCAAGTGTCCCCCTTAGGGCAGGTTTACACTACAGGTTAGGCGGAGTTTTAACACCTGGTGCGAACACCGTGGAACAGGGGCGGCATCACCTCAGCTGCTCAGGCGGGGCTCGTAGCCGGGCCCTAGGCCCGCCAGCACGGGCCCTCCCAGCCGCAAGATGGTGAATGTGAGAGACGGCGCTACCCGCGGGGGGATCCGCAGCCCCAGCACGGCCCAGCCCCCCGCCGTGTCACGGTTACAGCCCAGAGGGGCTGGGGAGAAGGTCCCAGCCTGGAGTGGGAGGGAGCAGAGAAGACGCTACCTCACCCACGCGGCGGGGGAGGGGAGACACAACCCTGGGGGGCGGGGTCCACTGGGCGGCAGCAACAGGACCCCCGCTCGCTCGCTGGCAGCCCCAGGACACCGACCCTCCCCCCTCACCTTGACCCTGATCTCGTAGGTGGTGAAGCGGCCCCGGCCGACCCCCACGGTCTGCGGGTTGCTCACGTCGATCTCGAGGAAGTTGCTGGGAGGCCCGTAGGCGTCGTTCAGATTCTGCGGTTTGCTCATGAGCCGCCTGGTGTCCGCGATGGTCTCGGCCATTTTCCTGCCCGCCCGCGCCGGGTCCCCGCCCCTCCCTCGCAGACAGCCGCGCAGAGACAGCAGGAACGTAGCAAGCTAACCCCACTCGCCCTCTTATTCTCCGGCAAACAGCTGACTCCCCAGCAACGCGCAGCGACCCGGCCGCCGCCCGGCACGAGCGGATGCGCCCACCACCCGCGCAGGGAATCCCGGGACTTGTAGTCCTTTCCCTGCCGCCGAACTCGCTCAGAGCTAGCACGGGCAGGGACGAGAAAACTACAACTCCCATACTGCACCGGGAAGGGGCGCAACAGGCAGGTCTTTGAAAAAAATTGTCTTCATGGGCCCGCACGCAGAAGGAAATGGAAAGCTACATGGGGCAGGCCCAGATCAGTACTTGGGGCCTAATAATAGTTATGGGGAAACTGCCAGGAACTTCCCTCGCCCTAGGATTGAGTTCATAGTCTCTGCATTTGTGAGGGAGGGGGAGTTGCTGGCTCCCCAGTCACTTCTCCTCCTTTCTCATTTATAGGTAGGGTTGCCAGGCATCCGGTTTTGGACTGGAACCCTGGGTTGAAAAGGGACCCTGATGGCTCTGGTCAGCACTGCCGACCAGACTGCTAAAAGTCCAGCTGGCTACAGGGGCCGGCTCTGTGCAGATTTTGGAAGCAACTCGTATGTCCCGCTGGCTCCTAGGCGCAGCGTCAAACATAAGAACGGCCACACTGGGTCAGACCAAAGGTCCATCGATCTATCCCAGTATCCTGTCCTCCGAATAGTGGCCGGTGCCACATACCCCAGAGAGAAGGAACAGAACAGGTAATAATCAAGTGATCCGTCCCCTGTCGCCCATTCCCAGCTTCTGGCAAACAGAGCCTAGGGACGCCATCCTGGCTAATAGCCACTGATGGACCTATCCTCCATAAATTTATCTAGTTCTTTTTTGAACCCTGTTATAGTGTTGGCCTTCACAACAGACTCTGGCAAGTAGTTCCACAGGTTGACTGTGTGTTGTGTGAAGAAATACTTCCTTTTGTTTGTATTAAACCTGCTGCCTATTAATTTCATTTGGTAACCCCTAGTTTTTGTCTTATGAGAAGGAGTAAATAACATTTCCTTATTTACTTTCTCAACACCATTCATGATTTTATAGACCTCAATCATATCTCCCCTTAGTCATCTCTTTTCCAAAGTGAAAAGTCCCAGTTTTATTAATCTCTCCTCATACGGAAGCCGTTCCATAACCCTAATAATTTTTGTTGCCCTTTTCTGAACCTTTTCCAATTCTAATATATCTTTTTTGAGATGAGGTGACCACATCTGCTTGCAGTATTCAAGATATGGATGTACTAGGGATTTATGTAGAGGCAATATGATATTTTCTGTCTTAATATCTATCCCTTAATGATTCCCAACATTCTGTTCGCTTTTTTGACTGCCTCTGTACATTGAATGGAGTTTTTCATCCACAGTGACTCCAAGATCTCTTTCTTGAGTAGTAACAGCTAATTTAGACCTCATCATTTTAGATGTATAGTTGGGATTATGTTCTCCAATGTGCATTACTTTGCATTTATCAACATTGAATTTCATCTGCCATTTTGTTGCCCAGTCACCCAGTTTTGAGGGATCCTTTTGTAGCTCTTTGCAGTCTGCCTGGGACTTAACTATCTTGAGTAGTTTTGTATCATCTGCAAATTTTGCCACCTCACTGTTTACCCCTTTTTCCAGATTATTTATGAGTATGTTGAATAGGACTGGACCCAGTACAGACCCCTGGGGAACACCACTATTTGCCTCTCTCCATTCTGAAAGCTGACCATATATTCCTACCCTTTGTTTCCTATCTTTTAACCAGCTACCAATCCATGAGAGGACCTTCCCCCTTATTCCATGACAATTTACGTTTCTTAAGAGCCTTTGGTGAGGGACCTTGTCAAAGGCTTTCTGAAAATTTAAGTACACTATATCCACTGGATCCCCCTTGTCCACATGCTTGTTGACCCCCTCAAAGAATTTTGGCAGATTGGTGAGGCATGATTTCCCTTTACAAAAGCCATGTTGACTCTTCCCCAACAAATTATGCTAATCTGACAATTTTGTTCTTCACTATAGTTTCAACTAGTTTGCCTGGTACTGAAGTCAGGCTTACTGGCCTGTAATTGCCAGGATCACCTCTGGAGCCCTTTTTAAAAATTGGCGTCACATTAGCTATCCTCCAGCCATTTGGTACAGAAGTGGATTTAAATTATAGGTTACAGACTACAATTAGTAATTCTGCAATTTCACATTTGAGTTCCTTCAGACCTCTTGGGTGACTACCATCTGATCCTGGTGACTTATTACTATTTAGTTTATCAATTTGTTCCAAAACCTCCTCTAATGACACCTCAATCTGGGACAGTTCCTCAGATTTGTCACCATAGTTTCTCTTACTACGTTTTTTAATTTGGGGTATACATTTAACTTGAGCCTCTGTTATGGTGTCTTTAAAAAGTTTCTATGCATCTTGCAGTGATTTCACTTTGGGCGCTGTACCTTTTAATTTTTGTTTCACTAGCTTCCTCATTTTTGTGTAGTTCCCCTTTCTGAAATTAAGTGCTACAGTGTTGTGCTGCTGTGGTGTTTTCCACGCCACAGGGATGCTAAATTTTATTATGTTATATTTTGGTCACTATTACCAAGGGGTCCAGCTATATTCACCTCTTGGACCAGATCTCGTGCTCCACTTAGGACTAAATCAAGAATTGCCTCTCCTCTTGTGGGTTCCAGGACTAGCTGCTCCAAGAAGCAGTCATTTAAGGTGTCAAGAAACTTTATCTCTGCTTCCTTTCCTGAGGTGACATGGGGGACTCTGTGCGCTGCCCCTGCCTGTGGTACAGGTGCCACCAGTGAGGATCCCGGGCCGCACACTGCTGCCCGCCGCCCCAGCACCTGTGGTGCCCCAGGACTGCCCCTCTCAGAACACCCACAGCACCCCTGAGCCGCTCCCCCCAGAACACCCAAGTTTTAGTTAGGGGTATATAGTACAAGTCATGGACAGGTCATGGGCCGTGAATTTTTGTTTACTGCCTGTGACCTGTCCATAACTTTTACTAAAAATACCCATGACTAAAACGTAGCCTTAGCTATTAGCCAAGATGGTCAGGGCTGCAACCCCATGCTTGGGATATCCCTAAGCCTCTGAATGCCAAAAGCTTGGAGTGGACGACAAGGGATCACTTGATGATTGCCTGTTGTGTTCATTCCCTCTGAAGCACCCAGCATTGGCCACTATCAGAAGACAAGATACTGGGCTAAATAGACCATTGGTCTGACCCAGTATGACCATTCTTACGTTCTTAAACCTGGCTTTCAGGATTTCTATTAGGTAGTCGTACTTATTTCTTCCATCTGATTTATGGCAACTTTCAAAAATCTTGAGGCATTTAGGAAAATATTTGATAGCCCACATACATGAAAGCTGTCATAAATACAGTTAAAATAATAACTAAATTCTGTTACTCATTTATTACTCAGAAAGATCTGCCCAGGCTCAGAACAAAAGAATCATTGTATATGCTCAGCTAGCCTCTGAAGATAATGTTGTATATATCCAAGGATGCTCCCTAACATATCTTTACAACCATGAAACAAATGAAATTCCTCCCTACTATCTGCACCAGAATAACCATATCAATCCCCCTTCCCAACAAGGTAATGCTTGTACTGTACCCTGAAAACAATCAAAACAATGTTCTGGCAAACCAAGAGGGAAGCAACGTCCAGAGTCCATGACTCCTGCCACCAGCAATTTGCATTAGGGTATGTCTACACTGCAATGTAAGCCCAGAGTTAGAGGGACTTGAGTCAGCTGATCCTGGGTTAGATAACCCAGGGTTTGATTGTTGGCACTGATTGGTAACCACATGTTAAGAATTTTCTAACCTGGGATCCAGTGTCTTCACTGTAGTATGCAGTCCCGAGTCAAACCAATCATATCCAAGACTCTCTAGCACCCACCTGAAATGTGGCTGCTCTAGCCTTTGGACTGTGATGCACTGTGGGAAAACTGGACTGTCCACATTGCACATTACAGGAAATTTGAACAACTGACAACACATGCTGCCAAGCAGTCATTTTGGTCTGTGTGCTCCCAGCTACTGGAACCAGCAACATGGCAGAGATGCCATTTGAAGAACGTCTCTTGCTTGCACTTACACTCCTGTGTCAGGAAACGGGCAGAGCTTCTGTAAGGCATTGGTGGACGTTTGGGCGGTGTTTTCTGACCCACCAAAGGCACTTGACACAGCTTATGATTGATCAGGAGGAGGCAGAGGAGGAAGAGACTCAAACTGGCTAATGCTGCTGTTACACTCAGTACAACCACTGACGCCCCCTACTTAGACTTGTGCTCCTGGCACAGGGCCACAAGTGCAGACTGGTGGGATCACATGGTCATGCAGACCTGGGATGACTAGCAGTGGATTCAGAAATTTTGCATGAAAAAAACTACATTTCTGGAGCTTTGTGAGCAGCTTGCCCCGACCCCCTAGCATAAAGATACACACATGAGGTCACCCTTACTGGTCCAGAAGCAGGTTGCTGTAACCATCTGGAAGTTGGCTACCCCAGACTTCTGCAGGTCCATTGCCAAGCAGTTTGGTGTTTGAGAGTTGACTGTGGGTAAAGTCATGGCAATGGGGTTTACAAACTGTGCTGGGGCCATTGATGGGACTCATGTGCCCATAGTTTGTTCACCTCAAGGAGCATGAGTACATAAACCACACAGGGTACTACTCCATTGTTATGTGGGCCCTAGTGGACCACAGAGGATGATTTATGAATGTCCGTGTGGGTTGTACTGGGAAAGTTCATGATGCCAGGGTTTTTTGCAGATCAGGAGTCTACATTCACAGACAGGATGGACACTATTCCCACCAAATTACATTGTCATAAAGAGAGTTACTGTCCCCACCATTATTCTGGGGAACCCTGCATACCCATTTTTGTCTTGGCTTATGAAACCATTCCCTGATTTCAGAGGCCCCGGCAAAAGAAGGTTTAATCACAGTGGGTATAGAATGGTTACTAAATGTGCTTTTGGCAGACTGAAATCCCATTGGAGCTGTCTACAGACCCATTTGGATTGCAGTGTCATCAATGTTGTCTGCGTTACTGTGGCTTGCTGTGCTCTGTTACCCCAAAATTTGGACCCAAGGCACCCCAATAATGGCTTACCTATAACTGTAAACCAATTGTCAATTTGGTCCGCATCAATGGGTAACAGGAGGTGGCCCACCCTAGAGGAATTGCCCTGGTTTTACCAGGGAGTTTGTGTCTCATCTCAGAAGACTCCCCAGAACAGACTAGTTCTGTTAACCCATGAGAGGACCTGAATCCAGCCTTCCACTCAAAGGATTGATGCTCAAGGAGTAATTCTTCAAAAACAAAATAACTTAAAGAAAATAATCAGTTACAATACACTTAATAAGCAAGATAGAATACACTGCAATACATGACACATAGCATAACACAATTACATTTCATTTAGAAATCATATACTACGGTGACACAATAGACCAGTGGTCTCCAAACTTTTTGGCTCACACACCCCCAGGGTGAAGATCGGAAGACCTGCCGCAGACATACCGCTGACGGAAGAAGACCGGAAGACCAGATGCGCTGCCGACGGAAGAAGACTGGAAGACCAGCCGTGCCGCCGGAGGGGAACACCAGCCGTGGACGTGCAGAGCTGCCGCCAAAGAAAAAAATGGCAGAGTGCCGTCCAGCGGCGCTCCTGCTGCTGCACACCCCCTGGGATCATTTCGCGCACCCCCTGGGGTGCGCATACCCTAGGTTGGAGACCACTGCAATAGACTACAGAAACCATGCAGATACAATGTTGCATGATATGGTACAGAGTGATCCTTTATATATGTATCAAGCAGGGGTGGCCAACCTGAGCCTGAGAAGCTGCCAGAATTTACCAATGTACATTGCCAAAGAGCCACAGTAATATGTCAGCAGCCCCCCATCACCTCCCCCGCTCCCAGTGCCTCCCACCCACCAGCAGTCCTGCTGTTCAGCACCTCCCTCTCCCTCTCCACACCTCCCAATCTGCTGTTTCATGGCGTAAGGGAGGCTCTGGAGGGGAGGGGGAGGAGCAAGGGCATGGCAGGCTCAGGGGAGGGCATGGGAAGGGGTGGAGTGGGTGCAGGGTCTGTGGCAGAGCCGGGAACACCCCCCAGCACATTGGAAAGTTGGTGCCTGTAGCTCCAGCCCTGGAGTCGGTGCCTATACAAGGAGCCGCATATTAACTTCTGAAGAGTCACATGTGGCTCCGGAGCCACAGGTTGGCCACCCCTGCCAAAGAGCCACAGTAATACATTGGCGCCTCCTCACCCACGTCAGCTGCCCCCCACTCCCACGCTTCCAGTGCCTCCCACCCACCAGCAGCCCCGCCAATCAGCACCTCTCGTTCACCAGCTGTCCCACTGATCAGCACCTCCCTCTGCCTCCCTACACCTCTCCTGATCAGCTGTTTCATGGTGTGCAGGAGGCTCGGGGTGGTGGGGGAGTGGGGAGGAGCGAGAGCAGTGCAGGCTCAGGGGAGGGGGTAGGAAGGGGTGGAGTGGGGGCAGAGCCTGTGGCAGAGCCAGGGGTTGAGCAGTGAGCAACCCGCAGCACATTGGAAAGTTGGTGCCTGTAGCTCCAGCCCCAGAGTCGGTGCCTATACAAGGAACCACATATTAACTTCTGAAGAGCTGCATGTGGCTCCGGAGCCACAGGTTGGCCACCTCTGGTATCAAGCCTTAATACAATGCTGTGACATAATATTAAACCTATTACAATGTAACACATAGATCCCCTATACGTATGTATAAAGTAACATTACACCTTAAAGAACATTACTAAATAATAACATTCTAAGAATGGTGATCAGGAAATCACGGAATAGGTGGGGTAAAATTCATTCAGACACAGGCATCCAGCTTTATTTACAATCATACTTATGCATTCCTTATGATTAAGGAGGAATTATACCCCTCTGGACCATCTCTGGTCCTTCTGCTCGTTCTGGTTCTGGTTCTGGTGCTGTTTTTCTGTGCTTCTCCTTCTCCACTCACACACCCAAGCCTGCCATCTCTCTGCCTTGTATTCGATTTTTGGCCTTCTCTGATTGGCTGCTTTCTCAATTCCAGCTATTAGCATAGATCCCCCAGTGGGGCAATACCTGCTTAGCCAATCAGCTTTACCTGTCATTTGAGCTGAACCTAGTTGAGAGCCTGCTCCTGACCTCTTCCTTCAGGTATTTTGGAGTGAACTCAGCCTTACCCTACTGAACTTTATTTCACCCCAGTCTCCTGTCTGCTACTGGTCAATTCAGTCTGAGTCCTCCATTTTAGATTTCTAGCTATACCTACTCTAAACTCTTACTATTTATTACTTATCAAAAGCCTTAAATCTTTAATCTTTAACAGTGCTAACTATCCATGTTTAAGCATTATGATCCAGTCACTACTTTTCTTATGATAACTGGGGGAGGTGAATGTTAAGATGATTTCTTCCCCTTCTTGCATGCTTGGGTGCTATTCTTGATGCTGCTGATTTTTTTTACACAGTATAGAGCAACTAAAAGCCTCGTGTATCATCTTCGCAATCTTTGAGAAGCCAGAGGTGAGCCATTTCCCCCTGAATAGACCTATGACAGTGAGCGGCCCCTGAATCGGTACACTCAGTCAGACAGTGCACCTACCATGGTTGAAGCTGGATGCACCCAAGCATCAGAAGTCAGGGATTCTTTGTGCTTCCACATTATGGACTTGCGTGACCCAATGAAAGAGAGGGACGTGACAGTGCACACCATAAAGCTCTATGGAAATATGCTTATGAATGTATATAAACGACATAACTGGAGTATGTTTTATGCTACATATGCCATGTAAAATATCTCTGTAAAGGTTATGCTCTATTGAATCTATTCCTCCTATTTGTATGCCTGTATCATTTTTGTAGTTGAAGTTATGAATATTGGCCGTGTACTGGCTTGATTTCTAAATAACCTTAGTAGAGCATTTGCTCAGTTCCTGGAGAAAGGAATTTGCAAAGTTAAGTGCCCAGTTAAGAAGCACTTAAGGAACAATGCATCTTCGAAAGCTCCAATCCACATAAGAAGTCTTCCTGGAGACATTCAAGATACCATGTGGGCAATGGCTTCTGCCTGTAAAAACTGTGAGTCATGCATGGACATGTGACTTGCCCAGGTGACTCCAGAACTCCATCTTGGAGCTGGACTTTGTATAGGAGAGAGGAGGGGGTCTCTACCCACAAGAGAAAGTCTGTTTAAGCCAGTGGGAGACCCCTCCATTTTGTCTTTGGCTGGTTAAGGAGATAACCTCTCCATCCCCAAGGATACCTGAAAGAAACTGGAACAAAAGACAGTAACTATAGGGGGTGTGAGTGATTACTGGACCTGGACTAAAAGGAGATTAGTCTGTAAAAAGAAGCTTACTGAAACTGGTGAGGTTTTGTCTGCATTCAGTTTTATTAGACATAGACTTGTGGGTTTTATTTTATTTTGCTTGGTAATTCACTTTGTTCTGTCTATTACTACTTGAGCCACTTAAATCCTACTTTCTGTATTTAATAAAATCACTTCTTACTTATTAATTAACCCAGAGTATGTTTTAATACTTGGGGAGGGGGGGGGAAACAGCTGTGCATATCTCTCTATCAGTGTTATAGCGGGTGAACAATTTATGAGTTTACCCTGTATAAAGTTTATACAGGGTAAAACAGGTTTATTTGGGGTTTGGACCCCATTGGGAGTTGGGCATCTGAGTGTTAAAGATGGGAACACTTTTGTAAGCCGCTTTCAGTTAAGCCTACAGCTGTTAGGGGACGTGGTTCAGACGTGGGTCTGGGTTTGCAGCAGGCTAGCGGATCTGGCTCAAACCAGGCAGGGTACTGGAGTCCTAAGCTGGCAGGACAGGAAAGCAGGAGCAGAAGTAGTCTTAGCACATCAGGTGGCAGCTCTCAGGGGGTTTCTGTGATCCAACCCGTCACAGGGGAATAGTACCTTTATGAATGCACTTGGTGCGGGGGATGGTGCTCATTGTGTTGCAGTAGGGGTTCAGTGCTTGTGGAAGGGGTGGCTTTATTGCCATGCAATGTAGTTATGAATGACATGGCCACTTAAAAAATGGGAGTGGGGGATGATTCACAATATAGGTTCATAAGGAAGTGATTGAAGTGTGGATTGATGTACCTTGTTGTTCATGTTTTTGTAGATCTCAAAGCAAGGGAGGGTTTGGAAGAAGGATAATGAGTTAGTTTTGAGTCTGTTTAAGGGAATTCCTCTCAAGCATGAGGTGCAGCATGGCAGAAAGCACAAAAGTGCTTGTTTGAAAATTGAACAAGTAAAATTGAGCAATAGCAGCTGGCATCATGGGCCAAAGGCAAGAGTCAACCTTCTGATACTGAATGAGAGATGATGGGTGGGGAAAAGCCATTAAAGGCCTTGTTTGTAGATGAATTGCACTCTGTATGTATAGGCTGCCCACAGTTCCTCCAGCCTCGCTCCTGCCTTTTCTTACTTCACCTTTCTGCTTCTTTTCTCCCAGGTAGCAACTCCCAACTCTATAAACATAATAATACTTATGCTGACAGGTTTCAGAGTAGCAGCTGTGTTAATCTGTATTTGCAAAAAGAAAAGGAGTACTTGTGGCACCTTAGAGACTAACTAATTTATTTGAGCATAAACTTTCGCGAGCTACAGCTCACTTCATTGGATGCATTCAGTGTTTGCATCCCATGAAGTGAGCTGTAGCTCACGGAAGCTTATGCTCAAATAAATTGGTTAGTCTTTAAGGTGCCACAAGTACTCCTTTTCTTTTTGCAAATATTTATGCTATTATTGGATATTACACTGATTATGCAGTCATGCAGGGAAAACTTTGTGAATTCCACTGTTGATTACACACACATCTAGATCAAACTCCAGGTTCAGAACTTCAAATGTGAATTTATAGAAGAGTACTGGCATTATTTCAGGGAAGCTGAAAAGTCTAAGCTTTTCTATTTAGCTGCCCCCTGCCACATTGAGTCATAGAAGAGTATGGTTGCAAGAGACCTCAGGAGGTCATTTAGTCCAACCCCCTGCTCAAAGCAGGACCAACCCCAACTAAATCATCCCAGCCAGGGCTTTGTCAAGCCAGGCCTTAAAAACCTCTAAGGATGGAGATTCCACCACTTCCCTAGGTAACCCATTCCAGTGCTTCACCTAGTGAAATAGTGTTTCCTAATATCCAACCTAGACCTCCCCCACTGCAACTGGAGACCATTGTTTCTTGTTCTGTCATCTGCTACCACTGAGAACAACCTAGCTCCAGCCTCTTTGGAACCCCCTTTCAGATAGTTTAAGGCTGCTATCAAATCCCCCCTCACTCTTCTCTTCTGCAGACTAAATAAGCCCAGTTCCCTCAGCCTCTCCTCATAAGTCATGTGCCCCACCACAAATGATTTCAGCTCTTTTTGAGCACTAAAAATAACAAAAGGCTCCTAATGAAGCCTACTGAGCTTTATCTTTGAATAGTGGGGAGGTACAGACCAGGGACCCTTAGGGAGAGTCCACACCTCCTGGCTGGAACACCTGTCCCCCACTCCTGTACTTTCACGGGGGTCTGGCATTCGAGTCCCTGGCTTAGAGAGTTCCTTTTAGCTCAGCACAGTTCTGATCCCCTTTACTCATACAATGAAGATAACATTGATAACAACATTTCACTACCCCTGCATTCAGTACTAATGTGATTTGTAACTCAACACCAGCCAAAACTGATCACATGGAGCTACACAGTTCCTGTCTGCTAGATACCTGTGAAGAGTAGGTGTTTTCATGTAAATACAGTTTGCTTCTGAAGTCTCTCCCCCTCCCCAACTAGCTGTCAGGGGAGAGTTCATTCAGACCTTGCTTTCATCTAAAAGCATGATTATAATGTGCTTCCTGTCCGCACACAAAACTTCTTCCAACAATCCAGAGGCACTCGTACCACTACTCTGAGGCACTGGCTTTGAGTAAAGCTGAGCACCGTTACATCCTTCACCTTTGCAGTGCCATTGTGAACAGGACGTCAAAGTGTTAAAGCTGCAGTGTACACTTGTTCCTCCCAGCATATACCACAAAGTTCCTGCTCACTGTTCCGGGACAGCTCTGACAAGATTTACTGTCCAAGCCAAGTGAAATGGAAAATATAAACAAAACAGCCTAAATAGTGAGAAGTCAATTAGATTTGTAAAATTCTTATTCAGCTAAGTATCGTAAGCAACACAGGTTGGTAATAACATTTGATTTCTTTCTGTAATAAATTTGGCTAAAATCAGCCCAGATTTACCCCCAAATTCTGCTGGTGTAAACATAGGTACAGGACCCCAGCAACAGGATGACGTCTGGAGGAAGCTGCCGTAGTGAAAAGCAACTACAAATTCCCTTCTACCAGGTTGCCAACAGGCATCCAGCACAGCCCAAAATGGGAGAAGTACTGGACAAAAGGGGGACATGGCTGGATCAGCTTCCACTGGTGAGGCTGCCATGGAGCCTGAAGCGCAAATAAGCTGCTCTCCTCCTGCAAAAACCCAGAAGAGGACACATGGAGATCGTGCTGCCTCCCCACCCTCAGGCCAGTTCCCTTTGGGGGTCAGTGGACCAGGCCGGCACAGGGAGGTATAATTTATACCTCCATGGGCAAGCAAGAGTGAATCTGTCCCATGATTTTAAACCTGAGAGTGGGCCCTTAATGATGATCTACATTTTGCCCAGTTAGAATCCCATTATTTGAAATTGAACAGAGAGAGGGACAAGCAGTATGGCTGAGCTATACCAAAATACTGCAGGTAAGAATATACCTATACAGTTACCCCAAAATGTACACCTCAGGCACTCCAATGATGGTTTGTGTTAGGGGGCTTATTCCTTCACCCACTTACAACCCTGGTCCTTCTTGCATGAACAGAGAGCAACAATACCCGAAGTCCAAAGGTGCAAACAATTCGATGTTTATTGGGGTGAACTTCCAGCAAGCATGATTCCAGTTTCCTTCCTTAGTGTCCCCCTTCCCAGCTCTGACACCACAGAGCCTTACCTGTGTCCCTGTTCCCATTTCCCCCCCTTAGCAAAACATGATTCCAATTTCCCCATTCCCTGTTCCCATTCCCCCACCCACTTGCTGATTGACTGCAGACTATATCGTAAAATTTGAGTTCTGCTTAGCTATACCTTAACCAATCATTTTACTGAAATTTAACTAACCAACCCTGACATATTATTTAACATTTCCTAACATGATTATTTAACCAATTATATCCCACCACCTTAATTAGTTTACACCAAGCAAAATTAATTATACGGCAGACAGAAACAATCACAGAACCAGACAGAGACTTTGCAAATAAACAATAGCAAAGTGGGAACTATAATGACAAAACAATACAGAAGTGAGGATTTCACATCTCAGCTATAGATAAGTGAGTTCTTGCCAGACAGAATGCTATCAAACTAAATGTAAAATGATTGGTTAAGGTATAGCTAAGCAGAACTCAAGTTTTACTATATAGTCTGCAGTCAATCAGCAAGTGGGTGGGTGGGAGAAATGGGAACAGGGAATGGGGTAAGGAAATTGGAATCATGTTTTGCTAAGGGGGGGGAATGGAAACAGGGACACAGTAAGGCTCTGTGGTGTCAGAGCTGGGAAGGGGGACACTAAGGAAGGAAACTGGAATCATGCTTGCTGGAAGTTCACCCCAATAAACATCGAATTGTTTGCACCTTTGGACTTCGGGTATTGTTGCTCTCTGTTCATGCGAGAAGGACCAGGGTTGTAAGTGGGTGAAGGAATAAGCCCCCTAACAGGTATGTTCCGCTTTTTCTGCCTGGAAGTCCTGCAACTTGTCCTGGGTGTAGGCTTGGGTTGCTGCCTAGTTAGTAATTTGTGCTTTTAGTTGCTCAATTTCCACCAGCTGTCAGGTACACACCTTTTTTCTTTTCCCCAACTCCTCTTTCTGTCCCAACAACATTTGATACCACATGGCTGCTGCAGTCCAAATTAATTCCACAGCTGCCCTTAGGTTCTTACCCTTCTGACTTTTATACTTGGCATACAGGTCTAACAAATTCTCCCAAGTCTGCATTTTTCTTTGAAGCTCCACCACGGAACCCCAGGGATTGTATTCCACCTTGGTGAGAGCCCTCTCCAGCTGGGAGAGGTCCTCAACCATTTTAGAAAGAGGCAGCAGGGTCCCGTCCCTCTTTGCTGCCTCCCCCATGGCTTGGACATCAGGTCCACCAGCCTTCGATGATGCCAGCTGTCTGGGCAGCCGGACTGCCATGTCTGTGCTCCCTAATGCCTCTACGTCCAGGATTGAACCCATCGCTGATGCCATTGCCCACGACTGCAGAACTCCTGAGTCCGCAGCTACACGCTTTTGTTTTTTTAATATACTGTTACAATTTGTTAGTACCACTTTTAAGATTTTTTTAATTACTTGAGATTTTATGTAGCCCACATTGGCACCGAGGCCTTACAATGTTCACCTCCCTGGGCTGGAGGGAGAGACGCTAAGCCTCCCTCCGTATTACTCAGTCCAATATTACTGAGGGTCCATACATTAAAACCCTTCCCAGGCAGAGTGAGACACCCTATGTCCTCCTCTTCAACTCAGTCATACTACGACTGAGGGCACATGCACCAAGGATTATATGTGTGGAGTGAGACTCCCTGAGTTCTCCTTCAACTACCCCAGACTTCTACAACTGGGAGTATGCCCACCTGTACCCTATCCCTGCCAACCAGGGTGGAGAGAGGAATGCTAAACCTCTCTCGGGTTCTCAGGCCTACTACAGCTGAGAGTGGGCACCCCTTTAATTATAAAATTTTTAACATGTAATACCAACAGTACAGGACAGAGCAAACATGAAATACCAAGGGCAAAACAGTTGGTGTGCTTCGCAGGGCTCCCCTACTCTGCAATTCTCCACCAAAACTGTGACAGATTTTTGTTACCAATCTGCCTGGGGCGTTGGTTGATCAGGCTGATGCTGCAGGATTGTTTGGGGAGGAGGTACTGGAATACACCAAGCATCTAAATTTAAAAGCTTTATTAATAAAATAATAACAGCATAGAATTCTGGGAATGCTCCCATGTCACTCGGTAAGAAAGAAAGCGTTAACGCCCCGAGCCCTAACCCACTTTCATACTCACACACGCACTACCTGAGACTGGCCAGGCCTGCATGTAAAGTCAGAAGAAGAGGGGGGAAGGGTGGATGGGCGTGGTGTCCTGGGCCCAGGTCATCCAAGGATTCGCTGTTGATCTCCGAGTTGCTCCAGCTCTTAGGAGGGTTTTAAGTCCTGGGCTCGTTTTGAGGGGGGGTTGTTTCCATTCAGGGACCTCTGCTCCTGGTGCTTTTTGTGCCAGTCCAAACTGGCTTGCTGTGGCCTCCTCTGTTTCCCAAAACATTCCAGCTCTGGAGACTTTGTTTTCCCTTCTGTTGGCCTTTGCCGTTGCTGTTTTGTTTGCTTTTATTGTTTTTGCTGCTATTTTTGCAGCTTTGCTTAATTTAGATTATTATTATTTTTTTTTTTTTTTTACAGCTGGGCAGCTGCTGATATTTTGTCGAGCCCATGACCTTGGGCCGGGGCCAGCGTTTTATCTTCACACGGAGCTAGCTGAAGTGTTGAGTTAACCCGTTCTCTGCTCCTCTTCTTTCTTTCCCCCGGCCTCTCGTACTCTGCAAAGGAAACTTCCACTCTCCACTCACACACCTTTGACCCTCTCCAAAATGCTTTGCAATGATTGCAACAGTGTTTGCCACATACAATGCTGATCTGCCTTCCCTGGGGACTCCTTGAGGGAGGAGGCCATTGGGGTGTGACAACCACTCCTTGCTGCTGTCAAGGCTCCCTGTGTAGGGTTTCATGAGCCACGGCACTAAAAGGTAAGCAGGGTCTCCAAGGATCACAATGGGCATTTCGACTTCCCCTATGGTGATCTTCTGGTCTGGGGAAAAAGTCCCGGCTTGCAACTTCCTGAACAGGCCAGAGTTCCGAAAGATGCATGCATCATGCACCTTTCTGGGCCAGCCTGCGTTAATGTCAATGAAATGCCCACGGTGATCCACAAGCACCTGGAGAACCATAGAGAAATACCCCTTCCGATTAACGTACTCTGAGGCTAGGTGGGCTGGTGCCAGAATTGGAATGTGTGCCATCTATTGCCCCTCCGCAGATGGGAAACTCATTTGTGCAAAGCCATCCACAATGTCATGCACATTACCCAAAGTCACGGTTCTTCTAAGCAGGATGCGATTAATGGCCCTGCAAACTTGCATCAACACGATTCCAGCTGTCCACTTTCCCACTCCAAACTGGTTAGCGACCGATGGGTAGCTGTCTGGAGTTGCCAGCTTCCAGATTGCAATAGCCACCCACTTCTCCACCATCAGGGCAGCTCTCAGTCTCGTTTCGTTGTGCTACAGGGTGGGGGAGAGCTCCTCACACAGTCCCACGAAAGTGGCTTTTCTCATCCAGAAGTTCTGCAGCCACTGCTCGTCATCCCAGACTTGCATGACTATGTGATCCCACCACTCAGTGCTTGTTTCCCAAGCCCAAAAGTGGCATTCCATGGTGGTGAGCATGTCCGTGAATGCCACAAGCAATCTCGTGTCCTATAAGTTACTCGAGTCGATATCATCATCGGAGCCCTCACTGTCATTTTGGATCATAAGGAATAACTTGACTGCCAAACGTGATGTGCTGGCGAGACTCATCAGCATACTCCTCAGCAATTCGGGCTCCATTCCCACAGACCAAAAGGGAAGACAGAGTGCGCAGTACAAAAAACATTGAAAGATGGCGCCAAATGTGGACAGAAGCACAGGGATCGCTGGGATGTGAACCGATGCATCACGGGGCATTGGGACAGGACCCAGAATGCCCCACACCTCCCGCCCCCTTCCCACAAGCCACAGCATCAGAATGGGAAGAGGTGCTCTGTGGGATAGCTACCCATAATGCACCGCTCCCAGTGCCGCTGCAAGTGCCGCAAATGTGGCCATGCCAGTGCTTTTGCAGCTGTCAGTGTGGACAGACTGCAGCGCTTTCCCTACTGCACTTTCCGAAGGCGGGTTTAACTCGAAGCGCTCTACATCTGCAAGTGTAGCCATGCCCTAACACTCTTTCCTCTCAATTCCTTCTGACTCATCTCAGGGGTCCTTCTGTTCTGTCAGTTGGGTGGGGATGGCACCAGAAATGACGGCAGGTGCTGTCTCCATGGAGTTGAGGCAGCTGTTTGTCTTGAAGGAGCTGCCGCTGTAGTGGTGATTAAAGCTGCCGCCACCATCTCCCTCAGGCTGTCTGCCTTAGAGGCTTCCGTACCTACTATGTTCTAAAGCTGCTGCCCTCTAGGAGATTCTACTGCTGCTGTTTCTGCAGGTAGCTGCTTCCTAGAATTTTCTTAAGATGCTGCTGCAGTTGTCTCAGCTTCTGCTGTTCGTGCTGCGTCTTGAGGCTTTTGATCTTCACAATCCCCCCCCAAACTCCCACAACTAAGCCTGCTGGCTGTCAACCTTATATACTAGTTGCTCTCTTCAGGTCATCTTATCTCAGCCAATCAGCTTCCAGATATTAGCATAATTCTAGATCCTTCCTATTACATCATTCCTATTTTTAGATAGTAAAGCTCCTCCCCCGGTTGCCATGTTGGGTAGAGCTCCTCTCTCTAACCTATTTTTAAAAAGCAAAGCTCCTCCCTGTGAGTTGCTGGAACTCTTGTTATCCTAACCCTGCGTCTTTCATATAGGATTATTGCGTCCACCATTTTGGATTTCTAATTTTAAACTATCACTAATTACTATTTATCTAAAGCCTTAATCTTAAAATTAACTGCTGTTTTATGCAAGTCAAAGTGTCCTGACACTGTCACCACCTTCATTATATTACTGGGAAGAAGTGAGTTGTACGGTGTTTTTAAACCCCCTCCAAGGTTTTTCTGCAAGCTTCTATTCATAGAATCATAGAATATAAGGGTTGGAAGGGACCCCAGAAGGTCATCTAGTCCAACCCCCTGCTCGAAGCAGGACCAAATCCCAGTCAAATCATCCCAGCCAGGGCTTTGTCAAGCCTGACCTTAAAAACCTCTAAGGAAGGAGATTCTACCACCTCCCTAGGTAACGCATTCCAGTGTTTCACCACCCTCTTAGTGAAAAAGTTTTTCCTAATATCCAATCTAAACCTCCCCCACTGCAACTTGAGACCATTACTCCTCGTTCTGTCATCTGCTACCACTGAGAACAGTCTAGAGCCATCCTCTTTGGAACCCCCTTTCAGGTAGTTGAAAGCAGCTATCAAATCCCCTCTCATTCTTCTCTTCTGCAGGCTAAACAATCCCAGCTCCCTCAGCCTCTCCTCATAACTCATGTGTTCCAGACCCCTAATCATTTTTGTTGCCCTTCGCTGGACTCTCTCCAATTTATCCACATCCTTCTTGAAGTGTGGGGCCCAAAACTGGACACAGTACTCCAGATGAGGCCTCACCAATGTCGAATAGAGGGGAACGATCACGTCCCTCGATCTGCTCGCTATGCCCCTACTTATACATCCCAA
Organism: Caretta caretta; assembly: GCF_965140235.1. Lineage (NCBI taxonomy): Eukaryota > Metazoa > Chordata > Testudines > Cheloniidae > Caretta > Caretta caretta. The sequence goes on from NC_134208.1 coordinate 83,559,656, forward strand.
AATGCCATTGGCCTTGTTGGCAACAAGGGCACACTGCTGACTCATATCCAGCTTCTCGTCCACTTTCACCCCTAGGTCCTTTTCCGCAGAACTGCTGCCTAGCCATTCGGTCCCTAGTCCCTATTGAACCTCATCAGATTTCTTTTGGCCCAATCCTCCAATTTGTCTAGGTCCTTCTGTATCCCATCCCTCCCCTCCAGCGTATCTACCACTCCTCCCAGTTTAGTATCATCCGCAAATTTGCTGAGAGTGCAATCCACACCATCCTCCAGATCATTTATGAAGATATTGAACAAAACCAGCCCCAGGACCGACCCTTGGGGCACTCCACTTGATACCGGCTGCCAACTAGACATGGAGCCATTGATAACTACCCGTTGAGCCCGACAATCTAGCCAGCTTTCTACCCACCTTATAGTGCATTCTTCCAGCCCATACTTCCTTAACTTGCTGACAAGAATACTGTGGGAGACCGTGTCAAAAGCTTTGCTAAAGTCAAGAAACAATACATCCACTGCTTTCCCTTCATCCACAGAACCAGTAATCTCATCATAAAAGGCGATTAGATTAGTCAGGCATGACCTTCCCTTGGTGAATCCATGCTGGCTGTTCCTGATCACTTTCCTCTCATGCAAGTGCTTCAGGATTGATTCTTTGAGGACCTGCTCCATGATTTTTCCAGGGACTGAGGTGAGGCTGACTGGCCTGTAGTTCCCAGGATCCTCCTTCTTCCCTTTTTTAAAGATTGGCACTACATTAGCCTTTTTCCAGTCATCCGGGACTTCCCCTGTTCGCCACGAGTTTTCAAAGATAATGGCCAATGGCTCTGCAATCACAGCCGCCAGTTCCTTCAGCACTCTCGGATGCAACTCGTCCGGCCCCATGGACTTGTGCACGTCCAGCTTTTCTAAATAGTCCCTAACCACCTCTATCTCCACAGAGGGCTGGCCATCTCTTCCCCATTTTGCGATGCCCAGCGCAGCAGTCTGGGAGCTGACCTTGTTAGTGAAAACAGAGGCAAAAAAAGCATTGAGTACATTAGCTTTTTCCACATCCTCTGTCACTAGGTTGCCTCCCTCATTCAGTAAGGGGCCCACACTTTCCTTGGCTTTCTTCTTGTTGCCAACATACCTGAAGAAACCCTTCTTGTTACTCTTGACATCTCTGGCTAGCTGCAGCTCCAGGTGCGATTTGGCCCTCCTGATATCATTCCTACATGCCCGAGCAATATTTTTATACTCTTCCCTGGTCATATGTCCAACCTTCCACTTCTTGTAAGCCTCTTTTTTATGTTTAAGATCCACTAGGATTTCACCATTAAGCCAAGCTGGTCGCCTGCCATATTTACTATTCTTTTGACTCATCGGGATGGTTTGTCCCTGTAACCTCAACAGGGATTCCTTGAAATACAGCCAGCTCTCCTGGACTCCTTTCCCCTTCAAGTTAGTCCCCCAGGGGATCCTGGCCATCCGTTCCCTGAGGGAGTCAAAGTCTGCTTTCCTGAAGTCCAGGGTTCGTATCCTGGACTTATTAAGTCTTAAGCCTTAAGCCTATTAAGTCTTATTAAGCACGTATTAAGGTGCTGCAAGGTATCTCAGAACATTCAAAGCAAAATCTCTCATTACAGTACCCATTACATGGTCTTAATCAAGAGAATCCCCATGACCATGAATGGCAAAATACTCTTAAATGAATGGAAAAATACTGTTTTGGGGTGCATGCACCAGTGTAATTGTAGCATCTTAGGGTCACAATACAATATATTGATGTTTCATAACACGAAAGTGTCCTAGATTATGGTTCACAACACAACAGTAGAGTACATGCCTTTAAGCTGACAATTTCAGAACAAATCCAAGTGTGCCTTTTTTTACATGCTGTCTTGGATAACAAGGTTAAACAGAGGATCTATTAAGAAAAGCAGTGACAATTTAAATAAATCACATGTTTTTGCTGAAGATTATGCTGTGATTTGCTCCAATTATTCTTGACATTTCACCCATTCATATTGTGATCTGAGTTAATAATGGAAGGAAAAGAGGCTTGTCTCCTTGTTTATTCTTTGTTCTCAAGGAGAGAAGCAGTTTATAAAGATAAGTTATTTGTTATTTAAATTACTTTTACTGAAGTTGTTTATTTCCTTGTTTGAGTTTCTAAAAATATTGCTACAATTGTAATGCTTCTTTTGAGATGTCTATTCAAGTCCCTGTGATTTGTACTGAAATTCACTGCTAAATGGGCACAGGTGTTGATGTATGTATCATACAAGAATGAGTCAAAACCAATCACTGCTCAGTAAAGGCAGGGTAGAAAGGAAATACACTAAAATCAACTCTTTAAAGATGTGATAAAAATGGCATTTTAGATCACTACTAAACTAGGTATATATAGCACAGAAAATGTGTTTTGAGCAACCACACAATTTTTAAATAGTATGTTCAAAAGTACATTTTAATCATTGTTAGTATTTTCAATATCAAAATAATTATTTAAAAATTAGTAATTGCATTAAGGACATATTTTGCTTTCTAGCAAAAATGCAAACTAAGGCACTAAAGTACAGCTTGTAAACAATCTTATAAGAAGAAATTATTGAGCAGTGCTCAATGAAAATGACTTCTCTTTTCCATGAAATGCAGAAATTTACCTCAGAAGTAATTTATGGAAATGGATGTCACAAAGGTATATATCAGTGAAAACTGATGTCTCTGTGGTAATCCAAAGTATTTCCTACATGTTTCTCGGATGAGAAGATTGTGAAATTATCTCAGCTTTTTCCCCCACACTAAGTACTCAGAGAGCAACACTCTTGAAGCTCAAATCTGCTTGTTGGGTGTGTTTCTGCTAAACTGGAAGGACAATCAGCAGAGCCTGCAGAGGGCACTGCAGACACTCTCCACACTTCAACACAGAGAAAAGAGGGGAAGTCAGTTTTGCAATGAACCCACTGACCACTTCTTCTAAGCATATGTTCAACATGCCTCAGGTGGCATGGGACCAGGATTCATCACTGAATTAGGTCCGCAGGTTGGATCATTAGCTTCCCCAGCTTGGGCCAGGTACTGACGGCGAGTGCGATGTGAACACTGATCAATGCCCCCCAACAAAGGAGGATGAGCAAGGGGCTAGCAGCTAGCTATGCAAATAACCCAGAAGCACACATTATGGTTGATGATTCCTTCATTCATTCCCATTGTCCTTTTATATCTAGTTCCTTCCTTCATTCCCACTGTCCTTTTTATCTAGTTCTCTTGACTGCTGGAATCCAAATAGTTGGCTACCCTCAGTTGAGAGTCCCACTCCTGTTCTGCTTTCTTTGTGACAAACTCCATCTCCTAGGAAGCATGGGGATGGAATCAGATAAATCACACCAAGAATAGTGTTCCTGAGGCCAAACAAGGCTCTTGCTCTAGAGTTCAGAGCTCTTGGAAAATTTAACATAGACTGAGAAGGACAGACCAGAGAAATATAATAAGCAGATTCTTGGAAGGGTGTAGAGCTTGACAATGAGCTCAAGGATGGTTCAGTGGTTAAGGCATTCACTGGGAAGACCTAGGTTCAGTTCCCTGCTCTGCCACAAACTTTCTGTCTGACCTTGAGCAAATCACTTATTGTCTCTGTACCCCAGTTCCCTGTCTATAAAATGGGGATAATAGCATTTCCCCTACTTCACAGGGTGTTGTGAGAATAAATACATTAAAGATACTATGATAAGGAGGCCATCTAAGATGGAAAGACAACACTTCTCTTTCCCCTTGCAGGTCTTCACTCTGGAGCCGCCTTACTGGCTCTCAAATTCACTGCAGCAGATTCAGAAGTTCCATGTATGATGATGTAAGTTAGACTTCTTCATAGACCCTTAGACCTAAATTTCTATAGATGCAGTAAGACTATTTTAAACCTATTTACACCTCAGCAAATTGGTGTAAGTAAATATAAGGAAGTCTAAGTCTTTGTCTGTACTTGGGTGACAAAGACGTAAGTTACCTCAACTTAGACTTTCTCTAGATTTACTTAGACTCGCCTCTGAACTTGACCCACCTTCTCTTTGCCCTTATAACATATTTAGAGGAATTTCTTTCACCGCGAAGCTTTTCTGGCTGGATGATATTACATTGCTCTTGCATTGGTAGAGGGCATGGAAGAAGTGCATTTTCTCAGTGGCACCTAAGTTGATTGAACCACCACAGGAAGTTTTACCCATTGGGAGCTACTGTTGCAAATGCTTTTCCTTCATTTGCAAAGGCTCCTTATGTAGATCCATCGACTACAGCTCAGATTTGATGAGCTGTATCCATGGGATATTGTCAAGGGGTGAGTGTGTCTCCAACATGCCCCCTTGTACTACCCCACTTTATCTCACTCACCACTCCCTTGGGTTCTTTCAATCAGTTACCAGACTTGAGTTGATTCAAAAACGTGAACCCCGTTTGTGGGGTTTGATTTATTAATTTTTTCTACAAAGTGTGGCTTACTTTGTTAGTTTTCCCAGTACTCCTCCTGGAGCTGGGTTATAATTTAGCCAGCTTCTTCCTCAGATAGCCCTTTTCCTCAATTAATCCTCAGGCTTCTCCTGCTGGCATCTGTCCTACTATGAAGCAGGAGGCATTTATGCGGTTCCCTTCTCCCTGCTCAGTTGCCTGGGGGAGAGGCCCCAGGCCTTTAAAGATACAGTGTCAAGATTTTCTCCCAAGCACCACTTATTCCCAGGACCACTTTATCAATAACCCCAAGGTCCCTAAATATATAGGACATTTCAAACCTTAAAGGGCCAAGCCACACAATGGGGTGAGCTGACCATTAGGCACCACTACCCTTAAGAGGGCAGACCAACCTGTCACAGTTATATTAAAGGTAGGCATGTGCTCTGATACTTGGACCTGGCCTTCATGCTACTATAAATGGTAGTAAGGAAAAGCAGCATGTGAGGTGCCATGTTGCTCACATTTTTATGATGGTTATGTCTCATTGGTCTATGCTACACAGTTAAGTCGATGCAAGGCAGCTTACATCGACATAGCTATCTATGCATCTACATTTAAATTTCTCTCCCGGCAACGTAGCTGCCCCATTACATTGACTTAACACCGCCTCCCCAAGCAGTACAGAGCCAAGGTCAATGTAGGTTGACACACTGCGTTACTCACATTGCATGCTAGTGGCCTCTGGGAGCTGTTCCACAATACCCAACTCTGACCACTCTGGTCACTGTGAACTCGGCTGCCTAGGTACCAGCTGGCAGGGAACCACCCCTCCCCTATAAAGCCCCGTGAATTTTTGAAACTCCATTTTCTGGTTGTGGTTGCCCATCTTGGAGCGCTCATCTAACAACTGCTCAGCTGACCATGCTGGCTATACGCTGCAGACACACTCCTGTTTGGAATACACAGGAGGTGCTGGATCTCCTGCGTCTGTGGGAGGCTGTGCAGACACAGCTCAGCTTCAGCCACATAAATGTCGACATCTACAAGCAGGTTGCTTGGGGCACGGAGGAGAAGAGCTACAAGAGGGACCAGGCAGCAGTGCTGCATGAAAGCCAAAGGAGCTGCGGCAGGTGTACCAGAAGGCAAGGGAGGGTAACAATCATAGAGTATCAGGGTTGGAAGGGACCTCAGGAGGTCATCCAGTCCAACCCCCTGCTCAAAGCAGAACCAATCCCCAATTTTTGCCCCACATCCCTAAATGGCCCCCTCAAGGATTGAACTCACAACCCTCAGTTTAGCAGGCCAATGCTCAAACCACTGAGTTATCCCTCCCCCCCCTCTGGTGTGGAACTGCGGACCTGCCACTTTTACAAAGAGCTGCATGCCATCCTCAGACAAGACCCTGCCACCACCTCCAAGAACCGTGAGGATACTTTGAAGGAGCCTGAGTCAGAGGACCCCCTTCTGTGAACAGTGAGGAGGAGGAAGAAGAGGAGGAGTATGAGGAACAGGCAATTGGGTGCAGCTGCACGATGAGCCAGGACATGTTTTTGACTTCAGCACAAGCCTGATGCAGGGGAAGGAACCTCTGGTAAGTATGCTGTTTGCTTTAAAATTACAGGGAGGGAACCCCCAAAACAGCAGGACACATCTCTTGATTTACTCTCTTTACTTATGCTAGAAGAGGTAGTTAAACAAACAAGAGAGGTAGAGTTGCTCTCTGCTTCTCTCCCCACCTCTAAAGTTAGGCAGAGGGGGCCCTGTGGAACAATTGGTTTATGTGCACTGGGATGTCCTGTGAATCCTCCACAGAGATCTCAGTGAAACTTTCCTGTAGGTAGTCTGCAATCCTCTGCTGTAGGTTTCTGGGGAGGGCTGCCTTATTTCTTTCACCATGGTAGGACACTTTTCCACACCACTCAGCAATTACTTCAGCAGGAACCATTGCGGCACACAGGCTAGCAGCATATGATCCCAGACAGCAGACAGATGCCTGCCAAAGCTGTTCCCTTTCAGCATCCATTACCCTCAGGAGTGAGATATCGGCTAAAATCACTACCATCTGTGGAAAACGATTGCAGTATTTTTGCTTGCCCTATAGCCACATACTCATGCCTGTGAATTATCCCCCCTCATTTTCCCAATTCACCTCCCACCCCAGGGCCATGCTCACCACGATTGGTTGTGACGGGGCATCTGCCCCGCACTGGCCCTGAGAAGGTTAAAACCAGCCTAGGGAGGGTGAGCAGTAGGCAGCCAAAGGAATGGCTGCAGGGGAAACAGTCAATTAGGGTGGAGGCTTCAGACAATTAGGGCTGTAGCTGGACCAGCCAATCATCTAAAAGGAAGCTGCAAACCAGAGCGAATGAGTCTGCTGCAGCAAGCCCTAGGGAGAAGACTGCCTTCCTAGAGGGCTACAGAGAGACCAATACCTGGGGAAGGGTAGGTGCTAGCAAGGAAGGAGTGACCTGGCTGTGGACCATCAAGCCGCTGTGAGGAGTGGCTGGACTCTTGTTAGAGGAGTCCCCCGAAAGGGAAACCAGATGTTGACACAGCTGGAGGGCTGTGCAACGAAGCCAGGACTGTCCTTAGGATTTATGGGGCCCTATGCAGTATTATTAAACTGGTGCTCCTATGCCCGACTGCAGCCTGAGCTCGCAGCCTGGCGGCGGGGAGGGACAAAGCAGCAAAGGATAATAAGATGCCTGGCCCGCCTCACGGTGGCAGAGAGTCACAGTTCCCCGCAGAGACCCCCATACCCTCTCCTTCATGCAGAAGGTACCTAATTACAAGCACTAAACTTGAGTATAAAAAATGTCAGTCACAGGGTTTTTGATATGCCCTGAAGTTTGTCAGACATTTATTTGCAAAAACTTAGTAGAAGTGAGCTGTAGCTCACAAAAGCTTATGCTCAAATAAATTGGTTAGTCTCTAAGGTGCCACAAGTACTCCTTTTCTTTTTGCGAATACAGACTAACACGGCTGCTACTCTGAAACCTGTCACTAGTAGTAAGGGTGAGTCAGCTGTCTTGCTATATTATGGAATACATGATGCAGCTCTTCTCTGTTTTACATTTTCTTCATCAGTATTTCTAAGATGATTTTATATTTTAAAAGCCTTCATAAAGTAATCATTCCAGATTAATTAAAATAATGTCTTTGTTTCAGTGAGTTAAATATGTAGTAATCAGTCACAGAGGTTTAGAATGTTCATAACAATGTTCATTGCTTGTAGGAAAGGGAACACTAATTTACTTTGTGTGATCTCCATAACAATAGACACATTTATGAAATTTCACCAACTTTAAAAAATATGTCTCCAAAAATTTAGGCATAACAAAGGATTTTATATCTTACTAAGGTACTGATTTTTCCGGCGGGTTCTCTTAAAACTAGTTCATCAGATAATCAGAAGAAAGGGAAACTCTTTGTCCAGCTATCTGGAAGGAAAGGGGTATTGTCCCTTTAAGGAACCTCTTCAATGGGGGTAAGAGGGATAAGAGTGGGTGAAGGGAGAAAGGGATGGACAGAAAGACTTTGGAAGCAAGTTTTTTTTACTATAGTAATTAAAATGTGTATTTTAGATAAGGGTGGTCTTTTGAAGGATTTATTTTAAAAAAAAATGTCTGAAGATCCAAGCATTTAAGGCTAAAGATGATTGTGCATCTAAAAATCTATGCAAGGATTTTTTAGAGATGTGATTTTATAATCTTCACCAACACACTACTGAAATATTTTTAAAGCAAATTTTAACTAAGGTCCTGCAGACTGACATGTTCTGAGTAAATATTACAGTAATGCACAACTGTTTTTGTCAGTAAATTAAGAAACTGACAGTATATACCTGGGGTTTGGCAAATGCCTGTTAAATGGCTTCATTACCCCTTGAATGGCTCTTTAACAGTTTCAATGTTGTGCTAATAGGTCTGGCAGCCTGGAACGCCTTTTCATTTTCATTTCATTTCATTTCAGACTCGGAGCCTGCAGGAAGGGTCAGAACAGGGATAGGAAAGGCTGATGGGTGGACACTAAGACCCAGTGGTGCCCCAAATTTTCAGGTGCCCTACGTAGCTGCGTAAGGACAGCCCTGCACGAAGCAGACACGGAGAGAAAGGAGCCTAACGGGTCTGCAGGCAGAGGTGAGGACGGGAGAGCCATCACCACCCGAGGGCACATCTGCTGGGGCTGAGCAAATTCCCAAACTTCCCACCAGGAGGTGCCAGTATGGTGAGTGACCCCATAACACTGGTGCTGTGACTGCCACTATGCTGTATAAATCCTAAGGCGAAATGAGGATGTAGTGCTTACAACTTGTGCGACTCAAGGGGAGTGAGTTCAATATCATAGGTTTTGATTTATCTCGCGAATACAGTGATAATAGTATTTCTGTGTATTGTATCTTCAGCTGCTGCAAATGTGGCTTTGAGGGTCTCTCCATCCACACCAGCAGAATGGCTGAGCCAAATTTGGAGAAGAAGGAAGAGGACTCGGGATGACATGTTTCAAGAAATTCTGCAAGGCTCTGCTGCTTCAGATAATGAGCACAGGGCTTGGAGGATCACTCTTGCAGACAGTATGGATGGGGACAGAGCGCAGAGGAGACAGGCATAAGAAAAGAAGAGGAATGTGCAGCAGGAGATTCTTGCACTTCTCAGGCAGCAAACAGACATGCTGCCGACTCTGGTGGACCTGAAGGTTCAACAATCCCATGCTCGCCTCCCTCTGCAGCCCATAAAGAGCTTCATATCAGGACCTCCCTACACCTCCTCTCAACATTCCTCGTGGCATCAGGGGCTGCTGTACTATCTCTACTGTGGTTAGATGTTCAGCTGTGTGTGTGTGTGTGTTCTCTGTGTGCTGCCCCAGCTCTGTGCAGACAGCCAGCACAGCAGACCTCAAGCGAACTGCCCAATGACCACAAGATCCATTAAGGCACGAAGGCACCTAGCCAGGTTTATTGTTGACAAAGCACGGAAATAGCACCTGGCACACTCTATGAGGATACTAAGGCATGTATGCCCATGACAATGGATGCAGCTCAGTGAATGGTGGGACTTTCCATTCCCCCCTCGGCTGGACCAAGACACTCTCAGAGATACTTCTTGTTTCTATCAAGTTACATACTGTAGAAACAAGTTACATACTGCCCCTCTGACATAGTTAGTTACTGCCCCTTGACGTGGCTAGTTATTACCCATCTCCTTGTACATGTGGGTTTGATCAAAACATCTTTATTCATCACATTGTCATCCTGACCTTATCTTTTAGGAGGCGTCTGTGTGTTCCTATTATCCTGGGGGAATGTTTTTGTCCCATCCTTGATATTGGGATGTTCTGGTACCAATCTTCTGGAATGTGTTTGCATGAGTACTCTGTGCCTAGTACTTCGTAAGAATATGTGTTTCTGCAATATCAGCCCTGTTCTTGACAGATTCTGTGAACTTGCAAGGAGGCAGAGCCTGATGTTTGCTCACAGCCTGAGTTTTTCTAACTTTGCTTTACATCAGCAAAGCTTGCCCACTACTGTAGCTTAGGCCTCTAATACAAGAGCTTATATCTCAGGCTCTCTCCCTACTACACCTACCACTCTACCCCAGGTGACATTAAAGATATGCACAGCCACCAATACACTGACCTGAAATGGAAATGACTGTTCTTTCCCTTAATAAATTACGGAAAAAGAACTTATGAAGTTTTATTAAGTTATAAATATTTTTCTATTTGCATTGTTATGGAATAAAAGTCTGTTTATGGAAACCTAGTTCATCTTTATTTGTTCACAACACATGCTGGCTGGGGCTGACATCATTTACAGACAGTATTAAAAGGTGCTTTGGCAATGTTATATTATTATACACACAGCATTCACCAAAGGGTTCATACAGGGCTGCAAAAGACCAAAGACAGGTAGAGCAAACTACAGCAACTCACTACTCTGGTTCACTATTAAAATGGTCTTTCAAAGCCTTCCTGAGCCATATAACTCTGCACTGAGTCCTTCTGATAGTCCTGGTGTCCAGCTGCTCAAAATCACCAGACAGCCACTCCACCTGTGCCCTCCACCCCAGCAGAAACTTTTCCCCCTTTTCTTCACATATATTATGCAGGACACAGCAACCAGCTATATCCCTTGGAATATTTTTTTCACTGAGGTTCAAGCTTGTGCGTAGACAGCGCCAGCGACCCTTCAACCAACAAAAGACACATTCAACCGCTATTCTGCACATGTTGAGCCTGTAGTTGAAGCAGTCCTTGGTGCTGTTGAGGTGGCTTCTGTATGGCTTCATAAGCCATAGGAGCAAGGGGTAGGCTGGGTCTCCCAGGATCACATTGGCATTTCAACATTGCCAATGGTAATCCACCAGTCGGGAAAGAAAGTCCCTGTTTTCAGCTTTCTGAACAGTCCTGTGTTCTTAAAGATGTGTGTATCATGCACCTTCCCTGACCAGCCCACAATGATGTCAGTAAAGCATTCCCGGTGATCCCACAAAGCTTGCATTACCATAGAAAAGTAGCCCTTTCTGTTGATGTACTCTGTGGCAAGGTGGTCTGGTGTCAAAATGGGGATGTGCATGCCATCTATTGCTCCACTACAGTTTGGGAACTCTACTGATGCAAAGCCATCCACTATGTCCTGCATATTGCCCAGAATCACAGTCCTTCATAGCAGAAGGTGATTAATGACCCTGCACATTTGCATTACAAAAACCCCCACAGAGGATTTCCCAACTTCAAATTGCATTGCAAGTTTCCACAGAACAATTCCCACTTGCTTCTCCACTGTCAGTGTGGATCTCATTTTGGTATGGCTGTGCGGGCAGGCTGGGATGAGCTCTGCACAGAGATCCAGGAATATGGCCTTGCCCATCCAAAAGTTCTGCATCCAGTGCTCATCATCCTAAACCTGCATCACAATGTGATCCCATCAATTAGTGCATGTTTCTTAGGCCCAGAACTGGTGCTCCATCATCTGAAGCTGCTCCATGAAAATTGCCAACAACCTTGGATAGTTTCTATGTCCCACAGCAATCAAGCCTCCAAAGAATCATCATGTTTTCTGCGCCTTCTCTTGTCACTCTGCAAATACTGCAGGATCAGGCAGCCCATGCTTACAATGCTTATCACAGTAGTGCAGAGCTGTGCAGGATCCATACTTCTGTCACAGATGGCGGACAGCAAGGAGGGATGCGCAGGTTTGTGCGAGTGATTTTGAAAAGAGGAGTGAAACATTATGGGATGGAGAACATTGCATTATATAAAATTGAACCCGTGCTCCCAGTCACCACTGTGCAACTCGTTTCAGTCCCATGAGGCATTGCAAAACCTTCTCAAAACACCCAGTGCTACATGGTGGCAAGTTGCACAGTTGGATAGCTACCCACAGTACACTGCTCTCTGCATTGATACAAGCACTCCTAGTGAGGACATGCACTGCTGACACAAGGAGCATAGTGTGGAGATGCACAAGCGATGTAATATCTGCGGCGGCTTAACACCAAGATAACTTAAGTCGACATAATTCTATAGTGCAGATGTGGTCTCAGTGTAATGGTTACAGGCAACAGACTATGGGAGGAGCTGCCATATGTGATGATAAGCTTTGAAACTTGTTTATGTTTGTGTTGGCTGCTGTGGAGGCCATTAAAAGATGAGATGGCAGTAGAAACTAGTGGTTGAAAATCTGGTCTTTCTGGGTGGAGTAGCAGTTGTGGGGATGGGACGTGGAGCAGAGAAATACTAACAATGCAGTAATTGCTAGTGCCATTTTACTGGTGAAGCACAAGAATTATCAGGGCTGGCAGCAGCACTGCATGGTGGGACACCCACTGTTGTTCCTTTGGACAAAAATAGTAGGATGTATACCAAGCTACTATAGCAGAGGTGGGCAAACTATGGCCTGTGGGCCGCATCCGGCTCACGGCACCTGCCCGGCCCTTGAGCTCCCGCCCGGGGAGGCTAGCCCCTGGTCCCTCCCCTACTGTCCTTCCTCCCCCGCAGCCTCAGCTTGCCACACCGTCAGCGCTCTCGCCTACTGCTCCTGCCGGGCAATGCGGCGGCCTGGCTGGCTCTGGCCGGGCGGTGGGGCTGCAAGCTCCTGCCAGGCAGCGTGGCGGCGTAGCTGGCTCCATCATGGTAAGGAGGCAGGGAGGTTGGACAGGGAACAGGGGGAGGTTGGATGGGGCGAAGGTTCTGGGGGGGAGCAGTCAGGGTATGGGGAGCAGGGGGGGTTAGATAGCGGGTGGGGTCCTGGGGGGGCAGTTAGGAGCAGGGGTGTGGATAGGGGTCAGGGCAGTCAGGGAATGAGAACAGGGGTGTTGGATAGGCGTGGGAGTCCCGGGGGGCCTGTCAAGGGGCGGGGGTGTGGATAGGGGTTGGGACAGTCAGGGGACAGAGAGCAAGGGGGGTTGGATAGGGGGTAGGGTCCCGGGGGGACGGTAAGGGGACAAGGAGCAGGGGGAGTTGGATGGGTCGGGAGTTCAGAGGGGGGTAGTCAGGGGGTGGGAAGTGGGAGAGGGCAGATAGGGGATGGGGGCCAGGCTGTTTGGGGAGGCACAGCCTTCCCTACATAGCCCTTCATACAGTTTTGCAACCCGGATGTGCCCTTAGGTCAAAAAGTTTGCCCACCCCTGTACTACAGGCTGCAGACGATAGCCCACATTAGCTGACTGGGGAATTGGCCATACCAAGCTAGGGAAGTAGGCCATCCCCTACCCTCATGCTCTCTTGAGTATGAGATAGGTTTTCTGACCTGACTACACCAGGGAAAGAGACTCCTTATGCTCAAGTCCCTGTATCTTGCCTTAAAACCAGCAAAATGTGCTCCCCACTGAAAATGTTGGGATGTTACTGTTCAACATCAAAGTGTACTGGCATGCAAATGGAGGCACAGCATCTCTGTGCCCCAGATCTTGCTCTAGCCAGAAGTATTAGCCTTTCACTTTCAGTTACAAAATCTACATAATTGAAAAAAAACAACCCCATAAGCTGACCAACACCAAGAAATGTAAATTAACTGCAAAGATCCTTCATAAATTCACTATGCTGAAGCAAAGCTGCAACAATCTGCGTTACCGAAAGAAGCTCACATTCAATTTGGGGCACACTTGAGGGAAGCAGTTGCTACTTCCATGGAAGTCTCTGAATCAAATCCAGTAGTGTTGTAAACCATGGTGTAAATTATATGCAGCATGTAAGTTTAAAAAAAAATTGGAGTAAGTGGATACATGTGGTAAAGTAGTGTAAATTGCACCAATCTGGCACTCAGTAGGTTTGTAGAATGAGTACAGTTTATGCCAAGTGAGATAAGGGGTTTAAGTAGGAACTGCAAATAATCAGTGGCTGAGGCTTGCTTTATTTTACACCCTTCTTTTACTTTGTTTTGTACATTTCCTTTTTGACCTCTCTGCACATACAATATGCTTGTTTCACCCTTCTACTTAATGACAAATCAGCACATGCTACACTACATTACCACTTACTCCTCTGCCTTTACCAGTTGCCCTAGCATATGGCAGCGGTGGGGACTAGAGGCATGGCTGAGGCAGATCTGCACCCTACCCTAAGCGTCCCTCACTGCCACAAGTCCCACGGGAGCTCCAGCAGCATGAAGTGCAAGTGAGAGGTCTCAGGGCTACCCTAGTCTACATCTTCATCCCCTGAGCAAGGGAAACACAAGCAACGTCCCATTCTGTCCCTAGAGCCAGCCAGCGCAGGGATCAGTCACCCAGACCCTGGAGAGGTTAAGTGACTTGCCTAACATTATTCAGGAAGGATGTGGCAGAACGGAAACTGAACCCAGCTGTACCACATCCACATCCTTAACCTTCCCTACAAGACCAGCCTTCTTCCCTGTTGAGGAGTCAGAGGGGCATGAAAAATCCCCCTCTGAGACAGAGGAACCTGGTAAAATCACACACACCACTTCTCCTGCCGGGGCAACAGGCAGACATCCTCAGTCAACGTGAGCCGAACCAGTCCCAGCCTCCTAGGGGTAACTGAGCAAATGCACGGGCAGAAGGCTGCCCATGAGCCCCCCAGGGACGCGCCTCACCTCGGGCCCAGCCACGAAGGAGCTGCCCGCCCAGCTCCTCCTGCAGCCCAGAATAAACTACATTTCCCAGCACGCATCGCTCCCGGTCGCTTGGCGGGCGGAGGTGGCGCGTTGCATGCTGGGGCTTGTAGGCCCTGCGGGATGCGGTTCGGCCCCGAACGGAGGGAGAGAGGGTGGGGCCGAGCTCGGGCTCTGCCGCGCGCAGAGGGCGTGTCACGCACGGCGGCAGCGACCCGGCCGGGGGACGGCTCTGGCCGCTTCTCCTCCAGGCTCTGAGTGAAGTTACTTAGAAGGGCGGGGGAGGACCGACTCTGCCGGGAAGATGGCGGCGCCCGTGTCGCCCTTGGTTACCGCTGCCAGACACGCAGCCCGCCTGCTGCCGGCTCGGGCCGCGGCCCAGCAGAGAGGTCAGTGCCGGCCGCAAAGGGCGGGGGAGCCCGGGCTGGGTGCAGGCGGCGCCGCCTCGCCCCTGGGGGGCCCGGGCCAGCGCCGGCTCTGCCCGTATCGCCGGGGAGGCTGATGGGCCGGGGGTGCCCCGCGCTGTGATGCTCTGCGCGGGGTCCCCCCAGGCACTGGGCACCCCCACGTGGGCCTTCCCCCGCCAGGGCTGGAGGGAGAAGAAGCGCTGCGGTGTGTCCCTGCTGCTCGCTCCCCTGGCTCTGGGGGTCTGATAGGCTTGGGGCGCCCGGCGCTCCCTTCCCTGCGACTGGGAGTAAAGCGAGCGGCGCTGCCCTCTGCCCACCCCGCGGCTGCTGGGACGGAAGTGGGGTCGGGGGCTTCTTCTCCCTTGTCTGAGCAGCAGGTAAGTTGCTCAGATACGCATACGCTTCACGGAGCTACCCGCAGGCAGCAGCAGAATGGCGGGGAGGCTCAGCTCACTCCTTGGTGCAAGAAGGAAAGAGAGAGCCAGGAGCAAAGGACAGTGTCTCCTTCCCCCGGCAGTGGAAAGAATGAGCCTCTGTGTAACTGACACTTGGTGGGCAGCTGTAGCCCTGCTCCCAAGGAACAAACCACGTTTCTCGCTCAGTGTCCCATTATGGCTACGTGTACCTGCCCTCACCTGCTTGCCAGGGGAAGTTTTCTGGCATGTGGGCGAGGACATTTTCCAAGCCCCAGACGTATAAGGAGATGAGGTCCCTTTTCCTAAACTCATATGTTCGGAGTCCTCCTCTCTACTGGAGAAATTTACTAGCATAAACACCAGTTGC
The DNA here is from genome assembly GCF_965140235.1 of Caretta caretta. NCBI lineage: Eukaryota > Metazoa > Chordata > Testudines > Cheloniidae > Caretta > Caretta caretta. The sequence goes on from NC_134208.1 coordinate 83,575,339, forward strand.
TCCCCCGCAATTGATTGAAATACACGTGTGTCCAAACACAAATGCTTCAGCTGATTATCAGGGCAGCCGCAATCATTGAGTTACCCCTGTAATTTGTAGAGGTAAGACCCTGATGGCATCTCAATCAACTGAATGCTAGTATGGTCACCTCCCACTGACATAATCAATAGCTGTCAGAGTTGACAGTTCCCTCTGCTGGCAAGCATCCTTGGTTCACTGGTTGAGTCTCCTCTCTGCTCTTCGCCCTATCGTCTTTAGCGCTCCTCCCTAGAAATGGCTCAGCCATGGGCCTCCCTTGTCTTGATCCCCCTACTATACCTTTGCAGGTCTGGATCCAATTATGGATCATTAAGTGAGGCTGCATTCTCTGCTTCCTGCTGTTTTGTACCTTCCCCTCTCCCTCCATGCCAGTAAAGCCTCCAGCTCTGTAAGTCCTCATAGTTTGCCAACTGCAAGTTCAGGTCTAACAAACTATGGGTAGGTTGTCAAAGTGAGACTATTGACCAGTGAGCCACAGATTGATCACCAGCTGGGGCTGCCGCAGGAGATGAGGAACTGCACTCTTCATCACCCTCTGTTGAATTTGGAGAACAGAAGCTGGTAACTAAATAGCGGAGTAATGAATAAGAATAAGGACAGGTCAGTTTTACAGAGTAATCTGTAAACTGTTTGATAAACTGGGCTCCTATGAATAGCATGTGTAGGTATACAGTCAAATGTAACATATATGTAGGAACAAAGAAGATAGATCAAATTTATGGGATAGGGGATTGTATTCTGGAAGGAATTGATTCTGAAAAGGACTTAGAAATCATGGTAGGCAAACCAACTGAACATGACTTCCCACAGTATTATGCTTTGGTTAAGGGGGCCAACATGGTCCTTGGATGTATAGGCAGGGGAAGATTGAATAGAAGGGAGGTAGTATTACCTTTGCAAACAGCATTAGTGGAATATTGTATCCAGTGCTTGTGAAAAATAGGGAAGAGTTCAGAAAAGAGCTATGAGAATGGTTTGAAGTCTGGAAAACATGCTTTACAGTGAGAATCGTAAGAAGTTTAACTCCGTTTAACTTAACCAAGAGAAGCTTAAGAAATGATTTGATCATGATTTGTGAATATCTTCATGGGGAGAAGTCCTCTTATAGTAGATACTTGAAGTTGATTGCTGTGAAATAATATGCAAATGAGCTGCAGTGTGTGCAGTATGACTTGTTCAGTATGTTGCTTCCTGCAAACATGACTCTGTGTATTGCCATAAAGAAAATAGAGCAGGCAGACCACCTAAGTAATGATCAGTGCACTGTGGGAAAGTAGACTCTTTGCTTGGCTGGTGTTATTACACCAGCAATTTCTGTCCACATTGCACAAGTGAAGACTGGCATAGTGGAAGACCATACAACGGTTAGCTTTGCTGAAAGGAAATCTAATGCAAACAGTTTGATTACCTTTGCATCATTATGAACATTTTTTGTGCAGATATGTGATGGACCAAGTGGTGCTTTGTATGCCAAATTTCTGTAGTCTCCACATTTGTTCTTCAAGCCTCTGTTTGTTCCTACAACCCATCCCATTTTAGCATTTTTTTCTTTTCTGCTGCATCTGTGCTTTGACTTCCAGTATTTCTGCAACCGGGCCTGGGGGAAGCAGCAGTCAGGTGTAACTGACTGTATTCCTGTTAATTTCATTTTGCTTCTTTTGTTGAGCCACAGGGGTAATATGTACCACAAGCAGAGGTTTAATTCTTTCTTCCCCTCCTTATTATTCGTACCTTTTTTCCATAGCAGTAGAGGAGATCACGTGTGAATCTCCTTTCAGAATGAAACAGAATGAAGATGATGTTGGGTTATACTTTTTTATACCTACCAGTTTTAGCCCGAGCGGAAAGCATTATGAGCAAGGCCCCATGTATTCTAACCCCTCTGTATGCTGTAGGCATCCCATCCTGTCTCTCTTGCATCTACTCTCCTCCCCTCCCTTACTCTTCTCATTAACCTCTCACTTTCCTCTGGATTTTCCCTGTCACAATACAAGTAAGCTTTAGTATTTCCCATCTGTTTGACTACTGCCCCATCTCCCTTCCCCCTTTCTTCTCTGAGTTCACTGAATGCACTGTTTACAATAATTGTCTGGAGTTGCTCTCTTCCAATTTTATCTGAGACTATTCTCCAATCCTGGTTCTGTCCCTTTCACTCAACTGAAATTGCTCTTGGCAAAGTCCCTAATGACCTCTTCCTAGCCAAAGCTCAGAACCCAGCACTCCATCATAATTGTCTTGACTTGTCAGCCATATTAACATAGTCAGTCATGCTCTTCTTGGATTCTTGTTCTCCTGTGGCTTCTGTGACTGTTCTTTCCTGGTTCTCCTCCTGCCTCTGAAATCACTCCTTCAGTCTGTCCTTCAGAGGATCCTTCCCCCTGCTCTCTCCCTCCCTGCCCGCACCACCACCCTCTGCAACTTTCAGTCTGAGATTCCACAGGGCTTTGTTCTTGGTTCCTTTCTCTTCCTTTACACCTTATTTCTGTGTAATCTTAGCCACAAACACAAATTCAACTACCATCTTTATGCAGACCTACCTCTCTACTCTGGACCTCTCTCCATCTGTTCAACTAAAATCTCAGCCTGTCTCTCTGACATCTCTTCATGGATATAGAATCGTAGGACTGGAAGGGACCTCGAGAGGTCCTCTATTCCAGTCCCCTGCACTCATTGCAGGACTAAGTATTATCTAGACCAGTGGTTCTTAACCTTTACTGCAGCCTGCACCCCTTTGGTTCTCAAAATATGTTCTCACAGCCCTTATGAAAAATTGTTGAAGTAGGTCAGTTCTTTAAACCTAGATATATTTTTTTGTTTGTATGTTACAGTAATCGTTAAAAAATGTATAAAGTTAATAAATATATAGGTTTGATGAAACAAAGTAGTTGTACTTATGGGCCTGTGCTTAATTTGTGTTTTCGATGATTTACCTTCTAAAAAAATCTGGCACGTCTCGCACCCCCAGAAAAGACATCTCCCACCCCCAGGGGGTGCATGCACCCCAGGTTAAGAGCCACTGATCTAGACCATTCCTGACAAGCTCTCTGATCCGGTTCCTTGATTTATTTGCCCCAGGCAGAGGTTTTCCCTGGAAGGAGAAAGGAACAAAGATGAACCCTCCTTGCGTGCACAACTGGGTTGCCATGAGGCAACCTGCACACATAATGGGACAGAGCTGCCCAATGTAGTGTGTGGAAAAGACAGAGAGCAAGGGAGACCCAGGTATGGGGGAAGGCGGCTTGGGGAAAGGACTGAACTGCGCCCTGTCCCATTTTGGATGAAGCAAAAAAAAAAATTGGAGGGAACCTCTTTTTGGCATCCCAAATCTTGGCGCCCTAGGCGGCCGACTGGTCTGCCTAGTGGTTACACCAGCCCTGCCTGAAGTCGTGGTAGGGGTAGGTCAATGTTTAATACTTTTAAGGTGGCATTTAGGAGGATTTAGCATTGAGTGGCCGCCTCCTAGTTGGTGGCGGGTGCCATCTGCCACCAATGCTGGTGAGGGGAGAGGTGGAGGTGCCTTTCTAGGATTATTTTTTGAAGACTAGGGACTAAGCGGAGGAGGCTTCATTTAAGAAGGGATGCTGGAAATTGTTTGAGGCAGGTAATATGTGCCTTTTTACACTGGCAGGCTGTGTGAGTGGATGATATACCAACATGTGGAACTGTGGGGGTTAGGTTGCACCTTACACCGTTCGGGGACTAATATTGCAGCTACATCCCTATGCCAGCTGTTCATGTGGAGCAGTGACTTGGATGGCAAATTGAATGTTTTTGTGACATTGAACACCTGCCCATGTACCCTGCCATTGGTAGTTTATTAGAGCCTTTTTTTTTTTTTTTTTAGATTTTTCCCTCCCAGTGGAACCGCAAGCATTGGCAGTAAGGATGGAGGTTTTTTTTTCCTTTAAAGGTAGGGGCCACTGTTTCCAGGTAGACACACACCTTTTAGGAGGTGGGCTTAGGTAGTGCAGGGATGTAATGTTGTTTTTTATGATGATGTTTGGCGTGGCTTAGGGCCCTTTTGGATTAATTTTGCTTGGGATTTAATTTGGGAGGGATACACAGGGCCAGGGGACCTGGGGCTCTCGGCAGGGGGCTGCCCCTGGGAAAATGCCCAGGTAATATGTGACGCCACATTCCCAGGATGCTAAGCCACAATTGCCCCCCTGCCAGTGGATAATCGATTGTTTTTTTCACCAGGGCCAATTTTGAAGAACAGTAAAATTAACAAAGGAGGCTGAAAGCGACGGAAACATGAGGATTTCGATAGAAATGTACCATCATACATACACTGTATTGCCCTGACGAATTCCATAGGCTTAAAGCAGCAAGAGCGGTTCCACAGCTTTTGTTTGGGGTGTTTTGGGGCTTTTGTTACTGCCTTGCACTGTTAACAAAGCAAAGGGGGAAAAAAAGCAACATATTATAAGTGCATCTATTGGGGAAACTGAGGCACATAAAATCCTCTAAGCCTTTAGTTATTTTGCTATGGCTTGTTTGGGCTTTTATTATGGATGTTCTTTGCCTGGTTTAGGAGGTTGTAACAACAATATTTTGTTTAGGGATTAGGGGTGGCTATTGCTTGCCAAGGGGCCTTCCATTTTGCCTTAGGCTTTTATTTTGCTTCAGGCCACCACAGGGGGAACAGAGTTTGTCCCTCGGGGATGCATGGAAGGTCCGGGGCCACCCACCATGTATTTCTCTGTGGCCCTAGGGTGTTTATTTGGACTATGCATTGTTCCCATGGCCCCTCCCCTCCAGCCTTGCGCCATACTGTGGCTTGAGCCCCATTGGTGGCTCGAACCATGGAGAGCCTTTGGAAGTACTTTTTTGTTTGTTTTGTAATTCAAATAATTCCATGGATAGATGGAAATCTGGATGGTTCAGGCAGGTGGCTGGTTCACAACTGAGGCCCACGACGTTATGATTAGAAACCGAGAAAGAAGCATAGGTTTTAAGCTGGTTGGCATGTGCCCATTTTAATTTACTGGGTAGCTGCAGCTGGTAAACTACCAGAGAAATGCAGTTTACCATGGGGTACGGGCCCATCCACTTAACATTTAAGGTATGGGCCGCTCTCCCCAGTTTTTGTAACATTACCTTATTTTTGACTTGCCACCCCCGGTCGTTTTTTTTTTTGAAGGTTTTTTTGCATCTGGCCTTTGTTTGTTTGTTTGTTTAGAGTGCCCTTTACTGCTTTACGGGTTTTAGAAAGTTTTTTTTTTAAGCTGGGCAATATACCAACCCTTTGGTGAATTGGCGGGCGAGCTTTTCTCCCATTTTCATAGATTGCCCCACATCATTGGGTAACCAAAAAGAATATGGGAGGGGGTGTACCCGGTACCTAGGCAGTTTGAATTGCGTAAAGCTGCCAAAATGGTTGTCAGCTTTTGGGGCCAGTTCATTTTCGAAGTAGAGCACATTTTCCAGAGGGCATTTTTTAGATTTTGGTTTTGCCTTTTTACAGTGCCACTGCTTTGTGGCCGATAACTGATGTGAATTTGTTGCTTAATGTTTAAGGCTGCCAGCAAGGATTTAAGGACTTTTTCCCCAAAAGCCACCCCCTGATTAGAAAACATAATTTAGGGTGTGCCGTACTGGCAGAAGATTTTCTTATAGAGTTTTTTGGCACCACTGCCACAGTATTAACCCGGGTTTGGAATGCCTTTGTTTAGGCAGAAAATACATTAATTATTACTAGGAGGTATTTAAGGTATTACATCCCTTTTATGTTGTTGGTAGTAAATTAGTAAAATTTATTTGCAGATGGTGCCATACCCCTTGGGTTTTTTGCCCCTGCAAAACAGGGAGCTGGGCCTCTCGCTTTACCTGGGCACACTTAAGGCATCCCTCTACGATTCGTTGCATCATTTGTTTTTGTTTTGGCCACTGTGCCACTGTTTGACTTTGAATAGGGTTTCCTCCACCCCCTCATATGCCCACTCATGTAATTTCCAGACCATGTTGTTTTGCTTGGTGGTAGCTAATTTTGTGATTAAGGCTGCTACCTTAGAACAAATTTGAGTTAGTTTGTTTACTTGTTTGTTTTATTTATGAAGTAATCCCTTATCCTTATAGGCATGTGATTTTACCCAGGCAATGTAAACCTTCCCCTTTTGTGCTTTATATAATGCCATTATTTTTTGCCACTTTTTTGATGTTTGATGGGCTTGCGGTTTGCGGTGTTTTAATTTTTTTTTTAATAAAACATATACGTTGATACCCCCTGCACCACATATCTATTGTTTGGAATGAGGTATACCGCACAGTTCTCCCCCAACTGAGCGTTATATTTTAGAACCTGGAGCACTGCCTTTATTTTGGCATTTTGTGCTGAGCCATGCGCTACGTTTTTGGTGAGGCTCACCCCCATCCCCCCCACTGAAAGCTGCTCACTGGGCGTACCAATTCCCTTGGTGGAAAAAGAAGGAGCCATTGGTAAACCATAAATGATTGGCCCGGTTTGGATTGTGAAGGATTGGGAGGGGATCCCATTCCCAGGCAGCTGTCCATTTCCGCTTGGCAACCTTGCAGGAATGCTTTGCACCGTTTCACCAGGGCCGTGCTGAGCAGGTCCGGGGACTGCAGAGTTTTTGAGGCCACCCTCCTTTGAGTGAGAAACAGGGTCCACTGTGCCAAGCGGGTGTTTGAGACTGAACGCATTTTGGACCCGGTTAAAATGTATTTTAAGTGTGTGTGCGGGGTTTGCAGTACTATTGGTGCTCCTTCAGTGTATGCCTGGAAAGTTTGCACTGCCCATACCGCCGCCAAGCTTTTTTTTTTTTTTTTACAGGGGCTATATTTTATCTTTGGCTGCTGTAGCGCCCGGGAATTGTATGCAACTGGGATTAGCAGACCCTTCGTGATTTTTTGAAGGAGGACGGCCCCCAGTGCCTCCGGACCACAGGACAGCCAAAGGTAAAAGGGCTTGGCAATGCCTGGGAAAGCGAGGGCCAGTGCTTGCACGGCAGCCCGCTTTAAGGCATTAAAGGTGTTTTTTTGTGGTTCCTCGGCCCAGTGCCACGAGCCCTCTTTTTAAGCAGTGCCCACAAGTGAGAGTGGCAAAATTGGGAATGTGGTTTCGAATAAAGTTAAAGCCCACGAAAATAGTGCGCAATTGTTTTAAGTTGGTGGGCTTTTTCATCTTACACAATGCACGGACCTTGGCTACATTTACTAGCCTGCCCCTTTCCCACAGGGTGATGCCCAAGTAGATGACTGACTGCTGGACCAAATGTGCCTTTTTTAATGACACCTTGAACCCAGTTTTTTATTTAGAATTGTTTTCGTAAAGTTTTGCGCCAGGGGTTTTGTTTTTCCATGCACCAACAAATTATTCACGTATGAAATGACATGGCAACGGACCTTCGGGGGCAATTCATCTAGCATAGCCACCACATGCTGGTGGGTGATGGAGGGGGCATTGTGGAATCCCATGGGGACGCATGTGAAAGTCAACTGTTTTCCCCTAAACTGAAATGCAAAGCGGTCTTGGGAGGCAGGGGTAAGGGGTAAGGCAAAAAAGCAGTTGGCTAGGTTAATAACCGAAAACCATTTGTTTTGTGGCTGCACATGGAGCAAGACCTTAGGCATTGAAGTGACTACTGGTGCCATTATGGGGGTGTTTTGCTTTATTTTTTTGGTAATTTATGGTAAGGCGTTAGGCCTGCCCTCCCGCCTTTAATACCAGAAAGACCAGGCTATTAAAGGGGCTATGGGTAGTTTGCAGCACCCCTTGTCTTTTCAAATTGGCAATTACCCCTGCAATAACCTCCTCCACTGCTTTGGAATAAGGATATTGTTGTTGCAGGGGAACCAGGGACTCCACCTCCTCCACTAGCGCCGTTTTATGCCTACCACACTTGGAGGGATATGTTTGCCAGACCCCTGGCACCACTTGTTTTCAATATGCCTCCTCCTCTGCAGTTAAAGCTGCCAATATGGCGGTGGCAAACCTACCCCCCTCGTCCCGGGGCAGGGGCATGCCCCTCTCCTGCCATAGTGTGCCCCCTTGATCGTAAGGATTAAACCACAGCCGCTGCTCCAGCATTCATGGCATTCCCCAAATTACCTTTTTTATAGAGGAGGGGTTAATGATAAATGAGGCATGTAAAACTGTTTTTACAATCGTTACTGGGACTTGGTTCCGGGTTAGTTGCTGTTGCGGCTTCGAATTGAAGGCAGAGACCCGGGTAGGAGGCCCTGGGTTGCCCTTAGCAGGGATAAAATTTAATACATTTATACCAGCCCCATTGTCCAACAGGGCCACGCATGGACTCTGAATGACTACAACAGCAATTTTGGGGCGGCGGTTGGAGTTTTAGGTTCCTTTACCCTGATACTGCCAGCGGGACGCCTGGCTGACAATGGGGCTGCCCTAACCGAAGCCCTCCCTGGGGTTCCTAGCCCATGGGAGTTGCTTGTGGAGCTGGCGATAATTCTCCACCGATGGGGCGGAAGGGGTGGCTGCTGCCACAGGCCGGGGCAGGGGTGGCATATCACTCAACGTGTGGGCCTGGGTTTTGGAGATGCTGGCGGCCCATTCATCCCACCTGGCCGAGAGGGCCAAGAGCCTTTTTACTAACACTAAAGTGGGTTTTTTATACCATCTGTTCATATCCTCTGCCAGAGCCCGGAGGGAGCTCCAAGCTTGCCTACGGACTGCCATTTTGGTTTTATATACCTTCTTCTTAGTTAGTGGCAAAGACTGGCCCTCTTTGGGGCGCCGGTTTGATTGGCTTTTAACTGGCTTTGTTTCGCCGTTCCTGGGTACCCAGTTAGTATATGTGGGGGTACCTTCCACCTTTTGGGTGGCTTGGAGCGCTGCCACCTTTACCCTTTTAATTGGTTTTTTGAAATGCTTAGCAATTTGCATAATTTTATTTTTAATGCCTTCCAGGTGACGGGTTTGTCCTTGGCCCAAAGCCCCAATTTATCTCTTCACCAATTATTTATCCGTTTTGTAAGCTTTTGTAACTGAGCAATGGTTCAGGGACGTTGGGACAAGTGACACTGTGCTGCGGTCACTGGCTGGATTTTCTTCACGACCAGCGCGATTAAACGTTGTTGATAAAAATAATTTAACCTGGTTTGTTCCAGGGCCTGGTCCAGGTTTGACAGATATTTTCATTTTTCTTGGGTGGAAAGAAGGACTTTCGCCACAGCTTGCACAACAAGCAACCCCTCTCCCTGCAGCTGACCCACTGCGATTTTTAGGGTGGAGGCCAGCTTTGAACTGGCAGCGGTGAGCACCCGCTTAATTTTTTGCTGGGACAAATTATTTACAGGTATGATATTTTAGAAGGAAAGAAGCCAGGTAGCAGCTTTTTTTATTTTAAACCGGCCAAACTCGCGAGCCAGCATGGAGATGTTAGCCGGGCCCAGCAGACTTTGAATTCTGGCTGAAACACTCTGAGTTTCGACCCAAGCCCCATCCTGGAGTTGTTTGATGGACCTCTCCTTAGTTTTAATGAGGGCTGCTATGGGGGTGCAACAAGGTTTTGCCCAAAATTGAGGATTCTCACAGAGGGAGAGATTAAAGCCCTTACAAGGGTTACCTGATTTATTTTTCGTGAGGCTTGCCACTTGGACAGAACGCACGGCCAATTGGCATTTTAACTGTTTAATTTTTTTTTTATGGTGAGCACACTGCCTTTGCGGTGTATTTTGCATACGAATGGTTAAATCCTCAACAAGTTCTTGAAGGACTGGTACTTGCATAGCTAGTGCTTCCAGGCAGGTGCGTTTTGCCTTTTTCGTCTGGAAGTTTTGTTTTAAGGCTTGCAACTTGTTCTGAGCATAGGCTTGGGTTGCAGCGTGGTTAGTAATTTGCATTTTTAGTTGCTTAATTTTTACCAGCAATCAGGTACACACCTTTTCCCCAACTGTTCTTTTTGTCTCAACAACATTTGATACCACATGGCCGCTGCAGTTTAGATTAATCCCACAGCTGCTGCTAGGTTTTTACCCTTTTGCTTTTTATACTTGGCATACAGGTCTAACAAGTCCTGCCTAGTATGTACGCTTTTTTGAAGCTCCGCCACAGAACTCCAGGGATTGTATCCCACCTTGGTGAGAGCCCTCTCCAACTGGGAGAGGTTCTCTCCCCCCTTTGAAAGAGGCAGCAGGGTTTCGTCCCTCTTTGCTGCCTCTCCCATGGTTCGGACTTCCATGACACCAGCGGGCCGAGCAGCCGGACTTCCGTGTCCGTGCCCCCTAATGCCCGTGCGTCCAGCCGTGAACCCACCATTGATGCCATCGCCCATGACTGCAGGACTCCCAAGTCAGCAGCTATACCCTTTGTTTTTTGAACATGTTATTACAATTTGGTAGTACCACTCTTAAGGTGTTTTTAATTACTTGAGATTTTACATTGCCCACGTTAGCACTGGGACTTGCAATGCTCACCCCTGGGCTGGAGGGAGAGACGCTAAGTCTCCCTCCATATTACTCGGTCCTCTACCACCGAGGGTTTATGCACTAAATCCCAAACCCTTCGCAGACAGAGTGCGGAGCTTTAAGTTTTTCTTTTTTGCTTAGTTATACTACAGCTGAGGTCTCATGCACCGAGGATTATCCCTTCCGTTTGGAGAGAGGGACTCTAAGCCCTCTTCCCATTGCCCGGTACTTTTACGACCGGGGGTAGACCCACCTGCACCCTTCCACCGCCGACCAGGGTGGAAAGAGGAATGCTAAACCTCCCTCCGGTTTTCAATCCTGCTATGACTGAGGGTGGGGCCACCTTTAATCATATAAAATCCTTAACATGCAATACCAACAGTGCCGGACACAGAAAACATGAAATACCAAGGACAAAACAGTTGGTGGTCTCCGCAGGGCTCCTCCCCTCCACATTTCTCCACCAAAACAGATTGTTGTTACCAATCTGCCTGAAGCATCAGGTGATCAGTATGAGGCCACAGGATCATTAAGGGAGGAGATAACGGAACACGCCAAGGGTTTAAATTTTAAAGCTTTATTGATAAAATAATAAAATAACAGCGGAGAGTGCTGGAAATGCTTTCACATCACTTAAAGGAAGGAAGAAAGCGTTAGTGCACCAAGCTCTAACCCACTTTCATACTTACATACGCCCGATCCAAAGCTGGCCAAGCCCGGGTGTAACGTAAGAAGAAGAGAGGGGGAAGGGTGGACAGGAGTGCAGTCCTGGGCCTAGGTCGTCCGAGGATCTGCTGTGATCTCCAAGTTGCTCCAGCTTTCAGGAGGGTTTTAAGTAGTCACTGTTATTTTGATATTACATTCAATTTACTTTGTACCAGCATTTTTGGTTTTTTTAGTTTATTTAATATTTTTGGGGGGTTGGGCTGCCATCATGTGACTGCCTTATAAAATTTGTCAGGAGCAAATCTGGAGGCTTTAGCAGCTGTGTACAAATTTTTGCCGTAGTGGAGGAACGAGAGCAGTTTGGGATTATGGGAAGACACATGAGCTGCATGTTCATACTAAAAACGATAAGCTTTGGAATAGTTAACAATGTTGCTACTTAACTTGACCCTTTTAAGTTACAGACTTAAGCTTGATCTGTACTACAGGGCTAGGTTGACATAAGCTGCCTTGTGTTGACCTAGCTGTGGAAGTGTCTTTGCTTAAGTTTGGCTTCCTCTGATGTAAGTGCATCTCTATGCCAATGTAGTAGCACCACTTCTCCAAGCAATGTAGATATAATTAGGTCAATGCAGTGCCAGCATAGACATTGTGTTGCTTATGCTGACTGTTACTGGCTTTCAGGACCTGTCCCAATATGCCTCATGCTGACAATAAAATCCATACAAGTGTTCCTCATGCAGGCGTGCACTGCCAACATAAGGAGCCAAATGTGTGCACACACACGCAATTTAATAACTATGGTGGCTATATGCCGATGTAAGTTAGGTCAACATGATTTTATAGTGTAGACACAGCCTTAATGCATTGAGATCAATAGGGTCTCCCCTCTCAGACCTATTGTTTTAGGGTGTTTGCAGAGTTGGGAATCCATCATTACATTGGTTTATGCTCTGTCCCGTGTGACACAACCAGAGTACAATCCAGACTAATGCGTAGCTGTGTCACCCTTGCCCTCCAACCTGAGGTGCCCTTTACAAAGCTTTGCTGCTGCAGCCTCTGACCTGAACTGTTCACGTACAGCCTCCAGCATGCAAGTCGCTCACAGTTCTGGGCTGCAGCCAGCCATCCACACTTAGGCTCTTAGCATCTTGAATTATACTGTAGGGTGACCCCAACGCACTCCCAGTCCCAGATTTTCCCCCAAGAAGTGTATGTCCTGTACTGCCCAGCCTTCTGGATAATAGAAATTTATATAGATCTGTTATTTCATCAATGGAAATAATATGCACACATTTTGTTATCCCAAATGGAGTATCCCATACACTTCAGTTTAAATACACTGGATTAGGTAAAACAAGTTTATTAACTACAAAGAGAGAGAGCTTTTTAAATGAATACAAGTAATGAGGCATAAAAGTCGAAATGTTTACAAGAAAAATAGAGATAAAATGCAACTAATGCCTAATTTAACTATGTTAAATTCAAAGCAAAGTTTTTCTTACCACAGGTCCTCAACAGGCTTACTGGCCAAACTGTTTAGGCCAGGACTCATTCTTCTGTTTAATGGCTGTTTCCTTTGTTCCTTCTCATGCAGTAAATCAATGGACAGAGAGAGAGAGAGAGAGAGGAGGAAGGGCGTCTTAGGCCTTGTCTAAACTTCAGAGATATGTCGACAATCAAGAAGTGCTATAATAAAAATCAGTATTGCATATTCACACAGTCTCCCTCTGTCAGCAAAGTGTGTTCACAGTTGGGGCATTGTCATCGACAATGTGAGCAATGCACTGTGGGTACGTATCCCACAGTCCAGCTCAACACATTCTGCTGCTAGGTCTTGTGGGAGGGCAGAGGGGATTGCGGTGCATCTTGGGACCAGACTCAGTGTCCCATGATACATTGTTTTCTGTCGCAGCATTCCATTGGCTTCCAGCTTTCTTTCATGGCATTTTTCAACGGCCCTTGTTTGCTGTTCACCCCGCCATCTCTGTGGGAAGGGATGGATCCCGCACTGCTCTCCTATGCTCTGATCACTGTCATGAAGACATTGCGGATGGCAGTGCAGTTAATCACGAAGTTCCTAATCGAAGAAGACTCCCAGTTGCCTGACATGCTGTGTGTTATGGACAGGAGCAACTTTAGATTGCTTTTGGCATTCACGGAACGGCTGCGACGGTGGACCGTCGCTTTTGGGCTCGGGAAACAAGCACTGAATGGTGGGATCATATCGCAGATCTGGGATGACGAGCAGTGGCTACAGAACTTTTGGATGCAGAAAGCCACCTTCCTGGAACTGTGTGCGTAAGGACACCAGAATGGGAATCGCTGTGTGGAAGCTGGTGACTGCTCCAGACTCCAGACTGCTACCAGCCAGTTGTGAATCAATTTGGAGTCGGGAAGTCGACTGTTGGGTGTGTTAATGCAAGTATGCAGGGCAATTAATTGCATCCTGCTACGAAGGACTGTGACTCTGGGAAATGTGCGTGAAATAGCGGACGGTTTTCAGAAATGGGAAAAGAGGGGTGGATAGATGGCACACACATTCCAATTTTGACATCAGACCACCTTGCGACAGAGTACATCAATAGGAAGGTATACTTCTCCATGGTGTTGCAGGTGCTTGTGGATCACCATGGGCGTTTCATCAGTGTGGGGTGGTCCAAGAAGGTGCGTGATGCATGCATCTTCAGGGACACTGGCCTGTATAGAAAGCTACAAGTGGAGTCTTTCTTTCCAGACCAGAAGATTGTAGTGGGGGATATTACACAGGAAACCCGGACAGAAGTAAGGAGCTGTTCAACAATAGGCTGAGTAGGTGACAGGTGACAGTGGAATGTGCCTTTGGCAGATTAAAGGTGTGCTGGCGATGCCTTTATGACAAGTTAGACCTCAATGAGGATAATATTCCCATGGTCATAGCCGTGTGTTGTACATTGCATAATCTTTGTGAAGCTAAGGGTGAAAGGTTTGCTCAGGCGTGGCTGCTGATTTTCAACAGCCAGATACCAGGGCTATCAGAGAGGCCCATAGGGGGGCAATTCGAATCAGGGAAGCTTTGAGGCAACACTTTGAAAATGAGAACCAGTAATGTATATCTCTGTGATTGGTGCTGCAGTGTTACATTATATGTAGTTTTCCTAGGAAACAATGGTGACATTTGGGGCCTTAAATTCTAGTAAGCAAATAATGAAACTGCCTGTGTAGGTATTGATAGTGCCTGCTATCTCAATTTGTAGAAAGCAAATAAAGATGAGTTACCATTCAAAAACTTTGCTTTTATTGCACAAGAAACAACACACACGCAAACGCTTGGAGGGAAAAGAGGTACTAGGGACGGGCAGACTCTCAGAGCTGTGTTTAGGTCTAGCTGTCATTTTGAAAGTTGTCCGAGGGGGTGGAGTGAACGGGAAAACGAGAAGTCTCAAAAAGTGGAAAGGACTGTGTGGACGGAGTTTGGGAGGGGGCATGGAAAAGAGTTCTGAATATGCTGCAGGAGACGGCAGGCACGCATCTGCTCAGTCTGCAGCATTATTAAGGACTTCAGCATCTGCGTTTGCTCCTCCATGACTTTAATCATCCGCTCAGTAGCATCCTTAACAAACTCATGATTTTCTTTTCTGTCCTGTCTTTCCACTCCTTGTGTTCCCTTTTCTCTGCATTGGAGACCTGCAATGAACCTCCCAGAATGTCTTCTTTGCTCCATCTTGGGCACTTTCTTATCTGGCAGAGACACTCGGCAAGTGTGTGTGGGATGTTCCCCAAGGCCACATCTGCTGAAGCACAAGGAACAATGCACAGAAGCATGATTGTTAAGTTCACTCACAGCACTCATGTCACTCTGGTAACATAACAATCACTTTCTCACTGACCCTTGGCAAGCACACATCTCGGCGAACACCCAAAGAATGATGAGTGTTGGTTGGGGGTGGGAGGCCACTCTATATGGGAATAGAGCACTCTGCAAGGGTTGCAGTGCAGCCAACTAGAGAAAAAAATTCTAAAATTATCCCACACTTTTCCACAGGCGGGGGTCATTGTAGCAGATATCTCACTTCTGAAGGTAAGCAGGGAAGCAAGGGCATATCTACTACACGCTTGTGGCTTCCGCCCTGGTCCTTATGTTGCTTGCCTTTGTGCCTCTTGTGTCTCTGCACAAGTGATTGCCGAATGGCACGGGAAAGTTTCCTACAATGGGGGAAGGAACAAAGCAGTTCTGCCAAGGAATTTTCAGCAGAGGATTGTCGAGTACCTCCAGGAAACTTTCCTAGAGATCTCTCTGGTGGATTCTCGAAACATCTCGGCATGCATCAACACCCTGTTCTATTGTGCTGATTAGCTGTACCAGGGAAAGTCCAGCACACGGAAACAAGCCAGCCTTGTATATTTCTATACCCTGAACCCACCTCCACACTACACAAACCACAGCCACTAACCAGGCATCTCCTCTCCTGCATCTTGCTCGTCAGAGAGCAACTGCTGAGACTGGTAGACACCTCCGGAGAGGTGAACAGTTTCTGGCTGCCTGCCCCACCAGGCGACCCTGCCAGGAGCTCCACATTGTTGTCTAACTCCACCTCTTCATCAATGACTTCGTCCTTCGGGTTAGGTCCTCTTTCCAGCATCTCCAGGCCCACCGGAGTATCCATGGGGCTCTTGACAGTGGAGGTGGGGTCGCCACTGAGGATAGCATCCAGCTCCTTGTAGAACTGGCAGGTCTTAGGTGCAGCACTGGAGCGATGGTTCGCCTCCCTCGCCTTATGGTACACCTGCCTCAGCTCCTTTATCTTCACTCTGCACTGCAGCGTGTCCCAATCATAGCCCTTTTTGCACAAGCCTCGAGAAATCTGCCCATAGGTATCCCAATTCCTATGGCTCAGTCTCAGCTGGGACTGCACAGCCTCCTCTCCCCATATACTGGAGGAGATCCAGCAGCTTTGCAGTGGTCCAAGTGGGAGAGTGTTTGCTGTAATAAGCCGCTATGGTCACCTGTGAAGATGTGATGAGACCTTTCCATGCCGAGCCAACAGGAAATGGAATTTCAAAAATTCCCAGGGCTTCTAAGGGGGAGGGGTGGATAGTTGTTTACCTGGCTGCAGGGCAGTGGAGTTCAAACTGCTGACCAGAACGGTCAGGATGGGCATTGTGGGACACCTCCTGCGGGCCAACTAAAGCGATAAAATCAAGCGTGGCGTCGACACTGGCACTTCGTTGACAAAAATTTTTTGCAAAAAGCCTTGTCGTTTGTCGGGGTAGTTTTATTTTGTTGTCAAAACAGGACATTTTTGCCACCAAAGATTGCATTGCAGTGTGTTTTGACAAAAGCGGCCTTTTGTTGACAAAACTCAATAGTGTAGACAAGGCCTTAATGTAGATTCTTTTTGCCCCTGCTCCCTTTCCAGCCAGAGAATGGTCACTTAGCATGTAATGGCCCATCAGCCTTGTTTACACCTAGTTTACCCTTTGTCTCCCTTCCTGCTTGATGACTCTGTTTACTGCTTAAATGCAGATTAAGCAGAGCACACATTTTCTTTGAGACAGACCTGTTTGCCAACTTCTGTTTGGGCAGGGCTGTGGTTTGGAATCTGTGTTAATACCACTAAACAGTGGCATCTTATAAATTCATATACAGGATTTTACCAGGACAATAATGACCAGCAAATTATGAGTTTTCAAATAACACCTCACAAGACATACCTTGTACAAAGATTTCTACAATAGTGGACATGGGTATATTCTGTCACACCATGTTTTCAAGATTTTCTTTCCAATCGTAAGGACTATACATGGGGCTATTCCTATGAGCAGCAGTAGCACAGGCAGTCCTCTCATATCATAATAGTGAAGCAGCTGGGGGAAAAAACGGAATTCCAGGGCTAATAACAATACTTTATACTTTTTCTGAGGAGCTTTATAGTACCATAACGGGTAAACTATAGGTGGGGTAAGTGACTTGCCCAGGGTCATGTAGTGAACTGATGGCAAAGATGAGAATAAAGCCCAGAAGTCCTGACTACTATTTCCTTCCTGTAACACTGCCTCTTGGAATTTGAAACATCAACGTTGGTAAGTTGGAAATACATACTGAGGGCTTGTCTTACACTGGCACTTTACATAATTCTACATTTGTAAGTTCAACTTTCATGATAAAGAGATTGCAATACAGTACTTGTATTAGGTGAATTGAAAAATACTATTTTGTTTTTTACAGTGGAAATATTTGTAATAAAAAATAAATATAAAGTGAGCACTGTACACTTTGTATTCTGTTATAATTGAAATCAATATATTCGAAAATGTAGAAAACACCCAAAAATATTTAAATACATGGTATTCTATTATTAACTGCGATTAATTGCAATTAATTTTTTTAATTGCTTTACAGCTCGAATCAAAATCAAAACTGATTGATCAGTTTCAGTGCTGCTGCAAGTTTCTGAATAGCAGCAGGAAAAACTGACAAGGTTCAATTTAATTTTCACCCTGCTGTAGGTTGGCAAGACTAGGGGACTGGAATTGTCTATCACAAATGTAGGAAGATATCACTGCATTGTTTTATGTTTGGTTTACATTCAAATGGTGATCTTTGCAACAATAAACAATATTCTAAAAAAGAAAGATTAGATGCAGCAGAAGTTGCTCTTAGGTTCCTCGCTTGCCAGGAAAATTTTTATACTTGTAAATGGATTTTTCAAGCCCTAAGTTCATGTATTCTTGTTTGCTTCAGGTTTTGTTTTTTATTTTCTGTTAGTAAGAGGTTTCTTTCACTTTATTTCATTATCAATATCTTCTGGCATGTTGATCAGTAATATTTGGGTAGTAGACAGCCAGCAGGGCAGCAAAATTGGCTGCATGCAATAAAATGAGATTAAATTTGAATACATGGATTTTAGGAACAGAAATAAAAATACTGATACAAACTGGAGTCAGCTCTCTAGAAAGCAGTGAATTTAAGAAGAGAGAGTGACAATGTATAACAAAATAAACAAGCTTGGAATGTAGCACTCTTGTGAAAAAAGCCAATTCTGTTTTTGTATAAATACACAGATTTCATATAAAATTAGGGGAATCTGATATGGCTTTTCACTCTGCTGTGACCATGTCAGAAATATTACATGTAATCGTCACAGTTTAAGAAGGATACTTTTGAGTGTGGAGGGAAATAGAGAAAACATACACAGAGCTTTGTGATATATAATACAAGCATTAGAGGGTAGGCAGGAAGAGAAATGGTCAGAGTCCAGTTTCTACACTCTGGAAAATAAAAGCTTGCAGGGAAGTGCTATATACCGTAAATGAAGAAAGCATTGTTGACATTACCACAAAATGATAGAATAAGAAATTGTAAGAAGTGTAAGAATAAGGAAGGAAGAATATTCTGGTGTACATTTGCTACGTTTTGCTCATAATAATGAAGAATCCCCTTCTCTGGATCTGTTCAAGAACAGGTAACAGTAGAGAAGCAGTGTTAATGATATATGGATCAGTCCTGTAAAATACTGGATGACTGAGAAGTCTATTCTGGCCATGTGTATCAAATTATTGTTGTAGGGTAGATGATGCAGTGGAATGACATAGTTTGGCTCCTGACCTCTCTCTGAATCTGTTTCTAGTGGGATTACATCTTGTAGATACTGGAAGCAGTCCCAACACCAGACATGTCACCAAGGTTTTGGGGCTTAGCCATGACTCTTCTGTCACCCACCAGATCTTGTCCATCTAGTCGTGAAGTTGCAGCAGTGCTCCTCTTTCACAAACCTCGGCTTTAAATGTTTATTTTGGGACAACCGTGAGCAGTTTCTCCCACAGAACCCTCTATCAGCACTTACACATGCTCTCTATCTCCCATGTCTGTAAATGAGGAAGACTTTTCCTTTCCATCCCAAGAGACTACCTGAGGGTTTATCACCTTCTGCTTCTGCTGCTGTTTGGCAAGACAGAACAGGTGAAGTCCAAGGCACAAAGATGCACCATCTTTAAGGAGAGCCTGTTGTGGTCTACTGAGGGAGATCTCTATTACGATGCCTTCAGCTCTGTGTTCAGGAACTGCACGGCACCAGATTACTTTCCCTTCCATAAATCTAGGTTTCATGCTGCTACTTGTTCTATAATCTTGGGGTATCCAATAGGAACTGGGGCTCCGTGGGTTTGATGGGGGCACTGGCTTCCCTTCGAATCAAAACTCCCATATCACCAACTCCCCCCACATAGTGTAGAGGGAAGACAGCTCTGAAGAAACTATACAGGATCCAAACTCACAGATCCAATCAGGAATAGCTGGGGTTTGCCTCCAGGGATGGTGATTTCTGGTGGACCATCCAGACTGATCTGAGGATTGCCCTGATATATAGCACTGTCTGGTTGTCAGTGTTTTGTTGGGGTGGAGCTGGTCAAAATTTTTTTGACACAATGCTGTTTTCTGTCAGAAAATGTTTCAGCAAAATCAAAACTTGCCACAGAAATACGTTGTTCAACAAAATTTTGTTTTGATTTTGTTTTGTCTATCTTATTGGATCATATCATTTTGATTTTTAGTTTAAATATAAAATTAAAGTCAATCGGGATGAAATGTTTCAATTTAATTGAATAATTTTTTAAAAAATAATTCATTTTGTGGTCAGTTTTGAAATGTTTTGTTTTTGTTCCAATTTGGAACAAAGCCAGATTTCTAAATGATAGAATTTCCTGTGGAATGCAAATCGCAAGTTTTGACTAGCTCTAATTGTTTTTTTTTTTAAAGTTTGTGCATTTATTTTGTGTGTGTGTGTGTGTGTGTGTATGTATGTATATATATATATTGTGATGGGGCAAGGCCAGATGGCTATAGAAAAGTAGTGGGAAATAGATATATTAGCTCCAGGCTAAACAAATCCCTGGTACCAGGTTAAGTGAAATGGAAGCTGCTCCAGGTCAATTAAGACACCTGGGGCCAATTAAGAACTTTCCAGAAGTCAGGGAGAATGCTAGGTTGATTAGGACACTTGAAGCCAATCAGGGGCTGGCTGAAACTAGTTAAAAGCCTCCCAGTCAGTCAGGTGGGTGTGCATGTCAGGAGCTGTGGGAGGAAGTTGCGCTGTTGGAGAGGCTGAGTAGTACACACCATATCAGGCACAAGGAAGGAGACCCTGAGGTAAGGGTGAAGTGGAGCTTGAGGAAGTGAGGGCTGCTGTGAGGGAAGTAGCACAGGGAATTGTACATGTCATGTCTCTAAAAGGTCAGCTACCATAGCTGATACTATTAGGGTCCCTCGGCTGGAGCCCAGAGTAGAGGGTGGGCCCGGGCTCCCCCCCCCTCGCCCCCTGATTAATCACTGAGACTGGGAGACAACAGAGACTGTGTAAGGAAGGATAACTTCTCCTCACCTCCCTCGCTGGCTTATGATTAAAATGGCTCAGTAGACTGTGACCCTTGTCTCTAGAGAAAGAAGGGTTATGTGGAGGGTCACAGTGAGCCTCTGAGGCTAGTGAAATCCGCCAGGAAACGCGGGACCCATGGAGGCAAGGACAGAGCTTTGTCACTATATATATATATATATATATGTATATATATATATATATAAACATGTTTAACCCTTCCCCCCTGTACTAAGCAACTTCCAGTTTTGAACTACATTTTAAAAAGCTTATTTAGAGAAATACAAAGAGATTGCATATAATGGTGCATATTTAGCTAATCTATACTGTTCTGTTACTACTTATTTAAAGTAGCAGCCATTTTTGAACATAATAATTTGTGTAAATGTGTATATTGTTTAAGAATATAATAAAACAACTTTCAGAACCTTTCTATTAACAGTTAATTATTTCTTATTTTACAGCATACACAATTCAGGCAGCTGAGAACATAGCCCCTAATACTCTAGCAGATGCTAACTCTAGGGCCTTGTTGGTTTGCAATGGACCTTTAGAACACTATGACTTTCTGATCAAAGCAGAAGAGCTGGGGAATGATGAACAACAACGAAGAGTTGTACAGTGCTTGCAGAAGTTACATGAGAGCCTTAAAGGCTACAGTATCAGTCCAAACAATCTTCTGTCAAAGGTGAGGCTTATGGTGATAAGAGAAAACCGCTTTAAATGTTTGTCCTCAGAACTTATATTTTTTATATAAATGTTTTGTCTACATGGGTATGTTTAAAGAGACTGTCACGTTTTAAAAAATCTTTCTTTGTTACTAACTTTGGCCCCAGTTCTGCAATCAGACTCTTGTTCCTGCATGGAGCTCCATTCTTTGCTTTCAGTATATAAGCTGCTGTCAATAAATTATGTAACACATTTAGGGGTGGGTGAGTCCTTAATTTTGCATGTTTGTTTCAGTGTTACAAGGGGAGGAAAGTGAGTGATGAAAATAACAAAAAAATGTGTTACGTAGTTTATGGACATCCCCTAGAAAGCCTGCCACACCATAATCATAGAATCATAGAATAATAATCAAGTTATTAAAACTAAAAGAATTCTAAAACTAAATCAAATGTACTTTTTGTCACACATGCTGTCTGCTTTTGTATTTCACTGAGCTTTGGCAAAAAGGCCTTGTCAGTTTCTGGTGCATGTGTACAGGCAGAATGCTGGAGTGCTTGAGTTGTAAACACTGGAGGCAAACGTTTGTCATAACAAACTTTGTAATTAATATTTTTCAATTAATGCCAAGATTCTAATTAATTTTAAGCTTTGTAAAATATTTTTTAAACAAAACTTAAATATTGGACCTACATCATTACTATTTACACTACTATTTACCAGATCATGGTTTCGCTTTCTCCAGCTTGTGGACTAACCCATCACTTTCCAGGGCCTTTCTTTGAAAAATGCCAATTCTGGGATTTCTTAAAAATAAATAAATAATTGAAGACTGTTTCCAAAATGAGGGACACTACCTGAAAACAAACCTCTATTTTGAAACTTCTATTGCAAGTCTAGGTATGTGGATGTGTGCTCTTGGGGCCCTCGATTTCCATAATTCCTTTATAATTCTGCTTCTGAATCCAAAAGCAGACGCTTGGAAATCGGTGTTTGGGCTACCAGCAGAGGAAGGGATATTTTTCCCCTTAAAATTACCCACAAAGGGTATCTCCCATATTCCATATCCAGAGGGCATGTGCTGTGGTGCTTAGATCTTCTTTTCACATAGATGCAGGGGGATGGATTCATACACTTCCTTTTCTAGTGTAGGTCAGGGAAAATCCTATGTAGACTTACTCTACAATGCCAAAGATCTATATCTGGAGGCCAGTTGATGTAGGAATAAACTGGGATTTCTTTTGCCTTCTCCATGAGGATGGTATGCAGGAGTTTTAATTTAATGATCTATATGCATTTTTAATAAATGTTGGGAATTGCCTGGTGCTCTGTTGAACAAAATGAGGTGTTCCGTGGTATATATTAAAATAGGTACAGTAATAACAGGGCAACCACATTTATTCTAGAATAATAATTTGTGCACCTGTTCCCATGTGAACTTTTAAAAGTTTAATTTAACTTTTTTACTGGC
Source organism: Caretta caretta (assembly GCF_965140235.1). NCBI lineage: Eukaryota > Metazoa > Chordata > Testudines > Cheloniidae > Caretta > Caretta caretta. The sequence goes on from NC_134208.1 coordinate 83,597,929, forward strand.
TGAGTTTGGCCTCCTATCTCACCTTGATCGATCAGTCCTTCAGCCCTCATATAGATTGAGCCAATCACAACATGCCTTCCATTCTTCTCTTATCCTGGCCTTACTTCTCCATGTGCGGCCATGCCTTTTTACGATAAAATCTTCCCATCTCTTTGGATGTTGGCCAAATGGTTGTTTCAGTTCCTGTGGATACCATTCAGCGACAGCTGCAGTCCATCAACTGACAGTGAGCCTAGCTGTATGCCTGGCCCATCGCATTTTACTGTACCTGCTTTCAACAACAACGTCCTGCACTCCACTCTGCTGTTTGATCATTTCATTGGGGAATCGGTTGTGGATTGAAATCCCATCCCCAGAATTCTTCTTTCCATCGCTGTCTCTGTTACAGCCAGTTGTTGCTCCTCTACCTTTATCAGTATCCATGTTTCGCTGCTGTACAATATTGCTGGCAGTACTGTTGAGTTGAAGAGGTTGGTGTGTGTTGCCTTGTTGATTTTTCCTTGGAGGACATCTTTGATAGAACTGAATGCGTGCGAACCAGCTTTCTTTCTTCGTGAGAGTTCGTCTTACTGATCGTGGTGCATATTAATTTCTTGGCCCAGATAAACGTATTGCTTGACTTCTTCAATTTGTTCTTTCTTAACTATTATTTGGGCTTTAGGCAAGGCATCAGGCCGCATAAATTTCATCTTAGAGCTGTTCATTTTTAGTCCAACTTGGCTGCTTTTTCTGTCGAGTTCTTGCAGCATTTTCTGTAGTTTCATAGTGTTTTCAGTAATCAGCACGATATCTGAGGTGGATTAACTGCTCTTCATTGGTACTAATTCCACCCTTCCAGTTCATCCACCTCATTACCATTTCGAGGCAGGCTGTGAAGAGTTCGGGTGAAATCATGTCTCTTGCTTCACACCTTTTTTGATTGGGGTACGAAGGGGAGTGTCAAACAGAATTATATGCATAGTGCAGTCAGAGTTTGCTTCTTTTAATAGGTTGATGTAGTTTGTGTCGATGCCCTGCTCTGCAAGAACTTTCAGCACTGCATTGATCTCTACACTGTCGAATGCTTTTTCATAGTTGTCGAAAGCAATGCATAAAGGGAATTTGTATTGCCTTGAGTGCTCCATTAGCTGGTCCATAGTGCTGAAATTCCTTCGAAAACCTGCCTGCTCTTTTGGCTGCTGCTCATCCCAACTTTGAGAGTCAGTTTGTTATTAGTCTGGAACAGCTTATAAACAAGTGAAAGCAGGAATATTGGAAAATAGTTATTTAGATCTTCACGATCACCCTTCTTATACAGCAAAATGGTGTTGGACTCCTTCCAGCTAAACCTCTTAGCAAGAATTTCCCAGAGGTCTTGGCCTCCAGTTCTTATTATTTTGGTTGTCAGTCCATCTTTTCCTGGAATTTTTCTTTCCTTCATTTGATAAACTGCATGTCGAACTTCGCTGATGAGGACCGGGAGTATGTGCTCATTGGTCTGTTGAAGTGTTGGTAGTGGGACATTTATTTGATGCATGAACAGTTCAGTGCAGAAATCTTTGCAGACTGCTTCCATCCCTGTTCTGTCAATTACTGCTTTTCCATCCTTGTTCTTCAGTGCCATTATTGTCAACCAGTACAGTGTCAATTCCCGTTGGCATTTTTTGAGGCTTCTGTGATCTTTAGCCATCTTTAAGAAGCTTTCATTTCAGTACTTCTCAAAATCCTCCTTTAGTCGTCGTCTTATCAGCTTGCAGAGGAGGGAGTACTTGAGTTTGTTGCCATCATTTCTCTTCATAGTTCTCCATTTCTGTAGCAAGTTCCTTGTTTCTTCTGAGATTCTTACCTTTGCTCTTTTCGGTCTTTCTTTCTTAGCTAATTGCATGCATTGTCTCAGCTTATCAGTGAAGTTTTTATAGTACTCATCACAGTATTCTATGAGACTTCAGTCTTCCTTGGAAATGTTCACTTTCAGGATTGCCTCATAGAATATTTTTGGCCCCTGTCTCTGATTTGCCATCAGTAACGCTTTCTTCTCTATCTTTTCGTTGAAGATGAGTCTCGCTCTAAGCAAGTGATGGTCAGTACCGGTGTTGAATGATTACACTACTGAGATGTTTTGTATGATGTGCCGCTTATCGATCAGAATATAGTCAATCTCGTTCTTGTTCTTCACATTGGGCATGATCCACCTTCTCTTGTTCTACTTAAACCAATGTTACCAATGAACATTTCTTTCATCTCCACCAGAGTTGCGAGTCACTCTCCTCATGCAGTCCGTTTGCCGATGCCATACCTTCCAATGAACTTTTCGCCTTCTTTCCCTCTTCCGACCTTGGCATTGACGTCTCCCTTCACAATCGTATTTGTGGTTTTTTGAGTGAGGGTTTCTTCGAGCTACTGATAGAATTTTTCCACATTATCATCTTCACTTGTGCTTGTGGGAGCATAGATCTGGATAATCTTGAGGGTGCTGTTCTTGTTCAGTTGGAGGTGTAGCATTCCGATGTGTGATGACTTGAACTTGCAGGAGATCATTTTTGAAGACCATTCCTTGTTGACAATAAAATCGATTCGTCCAACAGTTCTCGCGCCTTCTCCTTTTCCCAATATGATGGCGCTTCTATTTCTTCACTTCGCTTTCATCTCCTTTCTTCATCATGTTTCGCAGAGACCAAAGACTTTGCAGGCTGGCCTTGCCTTCTCCTCCATTAAATGGTTGATCGAGTCATCCCTTATCAGTGTCCTACAGTTGTAGGTACACACTGAGAGGGCAAGTCTTTTTGTAGCCCCTGAGATTCTTAGCAGCCTCTCATTGATCAAACTCCATGCTGCCGCTGTAGAATAGATCAAGGGACATGCAAGAAACTGGGGCCCATTTATTTGTGTTGTTTTAGCCATTTCTTCAGCCACTCGCTGGCTATGCTGTCAGTGGCCCGTTTGCCTCCTCAATTTAGCTAGCACCCAACCCTCAAGAAGGAAGACAACTGTTCCCTTCCTGGTTGGCAGCCTGACACCTTAGCATGGTAAAACCTACTGGAAAATACACTCTATCATCGCTGGCAGATGTTATTTTTCTTTTCTCTTCATAGAACACTTTTTGCATGTAAAGTCAGAGATGAATGATGCACTTGATCTTTGCTGTAAGGTCATACTTAGGGTATGTCTACACTGCAATTAAAATCCTGCGGCTCAGGCTAAGGGGCTGTTTAATTGTGGTGTAAATGTTTGGGCTCAGGCTGGAGCTGTGAGGGTCCCAGAGATCAGGCTGTAGCAATAAAACAGCCCCTTAGCTCGAGCCTGGGTCAGCAGGCACAGGCAAGCCATAGGTGTCTAATTGGAGTATAGATGTACCCTTAAAGGCTTAAGGTATTATTTTGACATACAACGATAAGCCTACACACAGTGATTTTGATTTAATAATAATCATGGAATTGATTGCAATTTTAAGGAGTTAATCCTGTAAAAAATAACATCTTTAGCTGCTGGCCCACAGGAGCTTTGTAGCCCTAGTGTGTTCCACGGCTAGATAGGCTAATCCTGGTTAGAGGGGGGAATATAGTCATGAAACATCTGCTTATACGTTCTCTACCACCATCACACAGTGTCTGAGTCCTTACAGTCCAGTTGTGATGTATGGGACATGTTTTCCTGAGTGTATCTGCGAAGGAGAGCTAACACAATATACACTGAACATGTTCTGAGAGTATTCTAGGCATCCTGATGTAGCCAGTAAGCAGAGGAAAATTACTTCTTGTTGGACCACAGCTGAAATTTCAGATTCTCTGTCGTCTTCCCTTGCTAACAGGCCTTCTTGATATTGGCTTGCTAACTTTTTTTTTTATTGATCAGAATGGAGAGGCAAATGGCTCAGCCTTACAACCTCAAAAGCAGACAATCAGCTGACAAACAACATTGAAGATATCCTGCATGAACTGAAGATGTATCAAGTATCTTTTAATAAAATAAAAACCCTGGCCATGTGGGACTGCGTACACATTCACCTTCCTTCACCTAAACTTTCAAGTTCTGTTTAAGTTAAAGGAAACAAAATCACAAACTTTTGTGAGGATGATCTTTGGGATCAGTTTTCCTCAGTGTTTTCCAAACACACACAATTTCTAGGGACATTAGACAGTTTGTCATTTCTAGAGCTGACATAACTCCCATTTGCAGAATAGTTGCATGTGTGGGGTTTAAAGAAGCAAAAATCTGTTAAGCCAGAGGAGGTAAGCTCATTTCCAAGAGCTCTTTACCTTTCAGTTACTTTCCTCAACATTTGGTCAGAGAATTATATATATAAAAAGTCATAACTGTCCAGAAGGGCAGACAGTTATCTTCCCTCCTCTTGAGCACTCTGCCAGGCTATCTTCTGCTGTGGTTCTTTGGGGAAAAAGAGTTGAATCTTACAGTATGACCTGAGGATAGGAATGTTAGGACTCTGATCTCCATTGGGTAGTTGTTCCAGAGTTTTGAACCTCTTGTCTTGTTGAAGGAGCTTTACCTCTGTCTCCTGGAGTTTATACCTAATTATGTTAATTAGACTATGCTGAATGATTGCAGCTGTTAATGTAGATGACTTTTAAGGGCTTCAGTACAAGAATCTTTAAGTGGGTATTGTAGTGAATGGGGGAGCAGATATGTGTTGCAGAGAACAAAAGTGATATGCTGTGTTTGGCTCATCCTGCTTAGGAGACTGCACAGTTATAGCTTCTTTTTGAACATTTTATAAAGCTTCTGGTTGAGCTACAGTAGTCTAGCCTTGAGGTGACAGGTGCACAAAATACTGTGGTAGAGCTGTTGTATGAGAGGAATGATTGTAGTTGTCATTTAGTTGGAAATGGTGCCTGTGACAGCATCTGGTACTTTATTATTCAGTGACAATGTTGATTCCAGTAGGACCCCATGATGACACATTTTCTTAATGTGATAAGATGTCCCTGATGCAGAGTGAGACCCTGGTGTTCACTGGTTCTTTAAAACACTTTTAGTTAGCCTCGCTTCAGTCTTGTTCCAGTTGAGCCATTTGTTCCAAATTCAGGCTTCTGTCTCCTTCATTCATTTTGATATCTGGGAGGGAATGCCGTCTGCACTGGATGAAAAAGGTAAATAGAGCTGTGTGTCACTGGCATATCATTCATGTTGCAACTTGTTTCATCACAAAATGTTTCTCTAACGTGGTATAGAAATATTAAATAAGAGTAGTGAGAAGACTGAGTTCTGTGGGACTCCACACACCAAAAATTCTTGGTCAGGAGCAGTAGCTGCTTATCCTAACTCCTTTGGATCTGTTTGAAAAGAATGAGTATAATGAGCTTCGTGTGATTCTGTTGACTCTTGCCAGCACGTGTACCTGGGCAGCAGTACCTCATGATCCATGTCAGATGGCAGTGTAGATCACATAGTACCACCTTTTTCTTCAGCAATGGCAGAGGTGAAACAAAAAGAAAAGGAGTACTTGTGGCACAGTGTAAATGGTGCTGTTTCAGTTACATGACCTGGGCGTAAGCCAGGTTGATTGGGGTTTGAATACCAATGGAAGCCCGGTGTTGCTACATTTAGTTTACTGTCATAGTCTTGATTAAAATCTTGCCCAGGAATAAGAATTTCAACACTGAATAGTCAATGGTGAGGTCACTGGCATCTAGTGTTTCTTGACACTGGGACTACCACCTGTTTCAGTGTTGTCTCAGAAAGAGGCATTGACTGTTACTGTTAGCTGAGGGCCAAGGCATTCTCCACTGGTATTAGACAGCCAAAGGGGCACAAGCCTAGGTTGCAGGTGGTGTCACAGATTTATTTCAATTCTTATGATAATATCTCTGTTTGTAGCAAGGTACTTGCAGGCAATGTGTGTTTGTTCTGCTATGTGTATTTAGCACAGGATTTGAAATGCTGTTGCAGGTTCACTCAGTGTTAGGAAAAAGTAAAAGGTTAGGCGGGAACGGGGGCTGTTCGGTTTTCAGTTTTTCCGTTATTTCTCACAGCAGGAGTCGGTCGGGTGTTCTGTCGTGGTCATTCCATCTGGGTTTATTATATAGTGTGAGTTAGAACAGCTTGTCTGATTGGAATCATTTGTGTATCATAACTCTGGAAAACTCATGACTGCGTGGAGCCAAGTTTTGTGCCAGTAATTAATGAGTATGATCCTGTCTTCAAAGGTTCATCTTCACAAGGAACAAAGGTGTGTTCTTACCATCAATTAGCTAACATGCAGTAACTAACATGAGGTAAAATTCTAGTGAAGAAAAGATCATTTGTAGTGTTGACACATTAACAGATCAAGGTAAACCTCGGCAGGGGTATTCAGTTATTTTTATGCTAAAATCTGGACTTCTTTTTTTGTTTTTTTTTATTGGTTGAGATACTTAAATTAGGATTGGTTATGGAATTAAATTGAACAGATTGGTGTATTTTAGATTACAGAGATGCTTTTTGCAATTAGCTAAAATATTTTTATATACAAAAGGATTTTTATTTAGTAGGAGTTGTAGGGTGCTTATATGTAGTTCAGCTTTTTAGTTTTTACGGATGTTCTTAGAAACCTGAAATGATCTACTTTTATCAAGAAATGCTTTCTGTTCAGAGTGATAAATACTAGTTCTTTTAAAAGAAGTAATTATATGCAGCTGTCCAGCTGGAATCATTGTCTTTGATTCTGTCATTTTTTGAGATAATGTATATGAGGAATGGTGGTGAAGAGGATGAGGAGAGAAACAGGCACAAATAGTTGATAGTACAATTGCATTTAGTCTGAGCAACGTCACTTTATTTCATGGTCTGACTTCTTCCCTCACTTCTAGCAGCGGAAATCTGGAGTACCTCATGAAATCATGGACTTACTCCAGGTTTAATACCATTAGAAATCAGGGAATAATCTGGCCCCATTTCCGCAGTGCAGATAACTTGCGAGCTTCTTGAAGATATGAACTGTACTAAGCACAACACACTTTGGGTTTTGATTTTTTTTGTATATTTAATGTAATGGTTGCCTGTGGTTCAAATAGCTTTATTCACTAAAATATGACAAACATAAGATTTATTATTAAACCTTATTATTATCTATGATTGAAACAACATTTCCATTATGAAAATATAGATATAAATTTGCTGGTACTTCAAGATGCTTTTTTTGGATTAGTTCAAAATGAACTCGAGTTTAAAAAAAAAGCTATGAAGTCTATTGATGCAAATAAAATAAATTTTCAAAATTATTAGCCTCAAATTTTAAACAATGACTTTAATTTTATTAAGGAATGACCTTGTGTATGTTCAGTTCAGAGGATCTGAAAATATCTGAGGCTCAAGGCCACAAGAGTTTGTAAAAATGTTTCAGATCTCCAGGTTTTCAGAATAAACACCAACTGAGGCATTTTAAGTGTTGTTGAGCAACTATATTAATTACTCGAAATAAGCTCAACTCTAAGTGAGGTCATGTTTTGAAATAGGGTATGAACAATAGTAAATGTGATTCAGGACCTTGAAAATATCTTCAAATATAGCTGCAACCAAAAGGAGCTCTGAAAAGAGGATGAGAAAGAGACTGATCTGCTCTTAAATAAGGAATATTCTCTAATATGTTTTAACTTGATACTGCCTGTATTAATCTAATCTGATAAATATAGAGAATTGCATCTGGAATTTTGGATATTTAGACTAATTTCATATTGGCAAATACATTATGATCCAAATACGTTTAAAATTGGCAGTTAGGTATTTCTAAGGCACCTATCATACTGTAGTATCCAAGACAGAAAAAATTGTCAGACCCTTTTAAAAATACTCAAGAAATAATGGAGAGTTCTCAGACTGAAATGAAATATTCTGACCATATTACCACTTGGGAAAGAATAGTGATTAATCAAAGAGACATTAAAAAAGGAATAGAAAAAAATCCAGTCTGAACCAGCGTAGAACACGCTGTGAGAGACACAAATTACTTTTTAAAAATAGGATAAAAAGGATCTCAGTAGTAGAGAACAAAATTAACTTAATTTGGTATGGGAACATAGTTTGAAATTCTGCCTCTCCTTTGGAAAAATTAATATTTTAAAGAATATAAAACAATTTTCAAAACTTTTGCAAAGCAACTTAAATAAAAAAGGAAAAGAAAAATATGTATCCCGCACTATGTGCCTGTTCCAGTGATTCTATGCATTATGTGGTATCATAAGCATGGTGTATTTTATGGATATTGCAGAGGAGTAGGAGTTAGCAGTCTATCACAGGGCTGGATGTGACAGGGTTTAAAGAAGGAAATAGTTAAGACTGTATGGTAATGTACTGATTGCATCTCTTGGGAAGGTTATTGGGAGCGTATTGATATAGTGGATTTTTGACCATTCCTTGTGCAAGTCAGCTTTTGTGGTATGCCTTAACCTCTTTGCTTTTGTAGGTATTAAGTGTTAGTTATCTTTAAATGATGCCACTGCAAAAACAAAGCTGTCCAAGAATCTATTTTGTCTGAGGGAGAGGTGGACTTAAGTATCTTTACTAGACATCTGAGTGCAGTCACTACTTTACCTTGTTTTCCCTGCCTCCTTTACGACTCAAAGCCCCATGAAGTGATTTGGGGATTGGTCCTGCTTTGAGCAGGGGGTTGGACTAGGCGACCTCCTGAGGTCCCTTCCAACTCTGATAATCTATGATTCTATGATAAGTGGTTAATATCCATAAAAGAGGACCAGAAGGACTCTAAAGATCCATTCCAAGTCAGTCCATATTCATCAGGAGATCTGGTTGCAGAGCAGTGTGAAAAAATCCTACTATTTGAACTGCCTTTTTGGTAAACGTATGGAGTGTATGTGTAAAATCTTCCTAAAATTGAAGAATGGAATAAGCTAACTACAATAACTCTCCACGGCTCTCCACAGTGTTTCTCTTTCATTAGCAATCCCTTGGTCTGGATACTACTTGTTGGTTTACATCTGCTCACTCCATCAAAATTCAAATTTCTTTTTACTTTCTGTCCTTTCTCCTTTGAATTCAGACACTCTCTGCTGGCTTGCTGCAGCACTGCACTATGATTCCAGTTTACTCTACTTCCATCTGACAGTTTATGGCCATGTCTACATTACAGTACAAAGTTTGGTCAACATAAATTATGTTGCTGAATAGCTGCCAACTGTAACATGTCGCTCATACATGTGCATACTTGGGTGCTTGCCTAAGCAGTGTGTGTCCTCACTGTGAATGGTTGCACTGACATAAAATGCAGTGCACAACAGATCGGTATCCCAGTGTGCCCAAAGCCACCATCCACCTTAATTCCTGGGATGCCTCCAGTTCACCCAGGGATTTCTGGAAGTAGAGATTGAGTTTCTGTCATGCCACTTTCTTCATCCAATAATGCCTAGTGTGACAAATATGACAGTATCCTGCAATATATTGAGCAAAACTTATAAGATTGAGTTAAATCTTATTGAATTGCATTTAATAGCTTGGGGTCAATTGTATTAAAAATGCAATGTTTAGGGGGGAGAGGGATAGCTCAGTGGTTTGAGCATTGGCCTGTTAAACCCAGGATTGTGAGTTCAATCCCTGAGGGGGCCATTTAGGTATCTGGGGCAAAAATTGGGGATTGGTCCTGCTTTGAGTGGGGGGTTGGACTAGATGACCTCCTGAGGTCCCTTCCAACCCTGATATTCTATGATTCTATAATATTTACTGTTGTGGGATTGTATGAAATTTCCTTTACCAGGAAGACAAGATTCATGCAATCTCTGGGAGATGTGTGGTATTTCAAAGGACTTTTTGGGACAATGTGTTTGAAATGGATTTCCTGGGAATTACTTGGGGTGAGGAGAATGCAAATGACTCTCATTGAATCCCTCCCTTTGAAGCTACACCCTGAGGAAAGAAACTGATTGTCTATTGATTACCTGCTCCAGAAATCTCCAGTTCTAAGATCTCCAAACTGTATAACAGAGGGACTAAATTTTCATGATGTCCTAGTTTTGAGCTAGGGCTGTTATGAACTAACGACCACAAATGAGACCCCTTTTTGGGGTTTGAATGATTCAGCTGCCAAAGATAGTTGGGGTGATCTCGAGTAAGCTTATTACCATGCATGTAAGTTACTTTATTGTTTTTAATGTTTTGTCTGCAGTGTTTTTACCTAACTAATAAAATAGGCTTTCATAGGCAGTGGTGTGTGGTAACTTACAAATGTTGGCAGTTATACCATGTGTCATCTCTGAAGGGAAGAAGCAAAGCAGGCTTGCTTGGGCCAACTGTTGTATACTGGGCATAAAACAATGAAGGCAGGGAACTGTTCAGCCTGGAAATAGACCAGTCGGGAGGGAGAGAGACTTGGGTTTCCACCCAAAAACGGCAACAGCTGGGGAGCCAGAAGCCTGAGCCTGGGTTCCCTTGGTGGACCACTAGGGAAATACAGATGCAGTTGCTCTGAACTGTGACACCTGTTCCGTCCCATAGTACTGGAACAGTTTTTTAAATCTCCCACAATCCTGCATGCCATTTTAGGTTTCTCTTATCTCTCTAGCAGAAGCATGGACTCTACACAGCTCAGCAGAATTCTCATGACAGCTGCTAGTACAAGATGCATGATTCTCCTGTTTGCAGAGCTTGAATAAATACTACTACAACTGGGAGTGTAATGAGGAAGATGCAGAGATGTTTGGGCTCAATAACTCCATGCTGATTGGACATGGTGGGGGAAAAAAAGCCTGGTTGCTTACAGGCATTCACAAAGCAGCTCCTCACGGTGTATCACCACTTTTGCCACCTAAGAAACAAGCACTGATTAATGGGATTTCATCATAAAACAGGTGTGGGATGATGAGTGGTGGCTTCAGAAATTTCGGGTGCAAAAACCTGTGCTCCTGAAGGGGTGTGCTGAGCTTGCCCCAGCTGTCTTGTGCTAGGATGCCAAAATGAGAGCTTCACTGGCAGTGGAGAAGTGCGTAGCGATCACACTCTGGAAACTTGCAACACCAAATTGGTCAGTGGACAATCATTTTGGGGTTGGAAAATCCACAGTGTGGGGCCATCATCATAGAAATGTGCAAGGCCATTAATCATCTCCTGCTACACAGAATTGTGACTGTTGGTAACATGCATGAAATACTGGATGGTTTTGCAGCAGTGGGTTTCCCGAACTGCAGTAGGGCAATACACAGCACACGTATCCCTGTTCTGGCACTAGCCCATGTCACCACTGAGTATATTAACAGAAAGGGTTACTTTTCAATGGTTATGCAAGGACAGGACACTTCACTGATATTGGGGAAGATTCATGATGCTCGCATCTTTAAGAAAACAAGAGTTTTCAAAAAGTTGCAAACAGGGACATTCATCCCCAACCAGTGCATTCAAATTGGGGATGTTGAAATGCCAATAGTGATTCTGGGTGACTCAGCCTTCCCCTGGCTCATGAAGCCATACACTGGCCACCTCTACAGCACCAAGGAAAGATTCAGGGACTGGCTCAGTGGAATGACAGTTGAATGTGCTTTTGGTAGATTGAGGAGTCATTGGAGATGTTTGCCCACTAGATTGGATTTCAGCGAGGCATTGTTATTGCTGCATGTTGTTTATTGCACAATGTCTGTGAAGTGAAGGGAGAAAAGTTATCCTGTGGTGGTGGAGTGAGGTGGATCAGCTGTCTGCTGAATTTGAACAATCAGACACATGAACTATTAGAAGAGCTCACCACGGAGCTGTATCGCTGAGGGAGGCTTAAAAGACCATTTTGGCAGTCAGGCACAGTAGAATTGTCTGAACATTTTATGAAACAGTGTTCAGGAATGGGTTACTGTCTCTCCCATTTTTGAATCTGTAATGCTTAGTGTAAATTACTTAAAATGGGGAGGGGGGAAGGGATTGTGTGTCACTATGAATTCAGTAATGCTTGGTGTACATTATTATAATATCTGTAATGCTTTGTTTAAACTTATGAATATGGGTTGTTTATTGCCTATAATAATAAAGATATGCAGAGTTTTCAAAAATTGCAAACCAACAGCCAACAAAAGTAATGTGCAAAAAACTCAGTAAAAACAGTCTAGCAAAAGTGTAACAGGGTTAACCAAACTTTAAACCCGCAGTCCAAAATGGAATGCAACAAGTATTGTCTGATAGCGTAGTTTCCACAGGTCTCTATATGTGTAACTGTGGTTCTCCTTGCTTTCCCCCCAGTGTGGCATAGTAGGGGTATGGGTGCACACCGTGATGCCATCTGTTGTGTTGTGGGATGTAGGGACCACTGACCAAAGAGTTCTCCAGGGACTGAAAAATCTGTGGAGTCAGTATTCTGTGAGCATGTAAGTCAATGGTGCTCTACAACATTTGTGTTTGTTACCTGAGCAGACCCATTATATCCTGGTGGATTTCCTGATGTGCCTCTCAGTCCTTTTCCCTCTTCTGCGGCAACTGAACCCTCCATTCTCATACCTTCTATGTGTTCGTGGCTCTACAAGCCCTATTTTCATGGGCCGAGGCCACAGAGGATTGGAGGCGCTTGCCAAACATATCCTCCTGAGTGCTCTTCTTTCTCCTCCTCATCGGAGTCAGACTTTCAGCAGGTGTGGAGGAGGGAACCTCTCAAGGCCACCATGCAGGAGGCTGATGATTACAACAAACAGATACACTGTTAGATTTGCAGTCCCAATAGAAAAGGGAAAGATAAGTCTCAAAACTCCCTTGCATTATTCCCATAAATATTTTTAACAAATGCTAATGGTCACTTTTGCTTTGGGGAGGCTGGGTACAGAACCACTCTTCAGCTTAAACCATTGTGGCATAGCCTTCTGGGGAGAAGAGGGTGGGCTTCTGTTGCATGTAAGCTTTAAAAACTAGGCGCCTGTGGGTATGGGGGAAAAGCAGTGAATATAGGCAATATTTTCACCGGCAGCGGTCACTTTTGTTAACATCTTTTTCCTGAGGATGATAAAGGCACAGAGAACCAGCTGCTACTGTCGTCCTGAAGCCATCCAGGCACATATGCTGCTAGCCTATTGCAATGATGCCATCTGAGCTCATCACAGAGTGGCATGGGAGAAAGCCTTCTATGGTGGGGAAAGAAACAAGGCTGCCATCCCTAGCAATGTTCAGGAGAGGGTCACAGAGTATCTCCATTAAAGTTTCACTGAGAACTCTCAACAGGACAAAAGGGACATCCCTATTAAGATAAACAAAGTTCTCTGCTTGGGCCTCTCAGCCTAACCCAAGAAGCCAAAATATTGAAAAACAGATATGGATTCTACCTCTGTTTCTTCTACCTATCTCCACCTGAGCACAGGCCACTGATGTGGCATGGATTGTGTGACCTGACTGCCATACTATTTTTTAGAATGTATTCTCTAGCACTATATTTTCTAACACTTTATCAATAATCAATCAAAAGTAAATGCCTTTGTTCTCTAAAATTCAGGATGGGACGGGTGCCATTTTTTAAATGGTGAAGAAGGGCAGTGGGAGGGAGGAAGAAGGTGAGAGATCAGGTTTTGAGCAACAGCAAGGGGAAAAATTAATACAAGGAATAATTCCTGAACAAACCTTCCCAAGGTTCCTTCCCCCTTATCACTGGGCTCCTATGTGTTTGTGTGGTGGACTGGCTTGACTTCACAGTCTCAAAGAGCTTGTGGCATGGTTTGAGTCCTCTGTCATGTCACGTGCTCTTCCCTCCTCACTGTCCACCACAGGGGTTTCTGCCTCAGCTTCCTATGAAGTGTCCGCAGTTGTACACGGAGCGCTGCCGGGGTCCCTGCCAAGTAGGGCATGCAGTTTGTTGTAAAAGTGGCAGATCTACAAGGTAGCACCACATTTCTTGTTATCTACCCTCACCTTATGGTATCCCTGGTGAAGGTCCTTCGCTTTCACACAGCACTGCTACTGATTCCCATTGTATCCCTTTGCCTGCAACTGCCATGCAATCTGTCTGTTAGATGTACATTTTCTACAGCTGGTCCATAGCTGTGCTTGTATAGCCTCTTATCCCCCACAGGTCCAGGAGATCCAATATTTCTTTTCTGCTCCAGGGTGGAGAGTATGTAGTTCCTCTCTGTATGCATGGTGCTGGCCTGGTTGTTTCAGCAGTTGGATGCTGTGATGCTCTGGGGTTTATTCAGCCCAGTAAAGTGTTCAGTCAACATCTGTATTGCATCATTGGGTGCCTTAAATGTTATGCTGCGGTGATTCAGAGCCCTGATACAAACCATGATCTCATGATTTTGGATGCCTGACTCATCGTGTTTGAATGTTTAGGCTTGGCAGTTCTGGAAATCTATTAATCAAGTTATTCTTTTAATTTGGAGGAGATTCAATTTTTTTAAAAATCGACACTTTTAGGAATCCCAAGTAAACCATATGCTAAAATTTAAAAGCATTTAAAAGTATAACTGGGTTCAAAAATAATTAGATAAGTGATAGATCCATCAATGGCTATAGGCCAAGATGATCAGAGATGTAACCCTATGCTATGGGTGTCCCTAAACCTTCAACTGCCAGAAGCTGGGACTGGATGACAGGATGTATAATTCAAAATTGCCTTGTTCTGTTCATTCCCTCTGAAGTGTCTGGCACTGGCCACTCTCACAGACAAGATACTGGGCTAGATGGACCATTGGTCTAATCCAGTATGGCCATTCTTACATTCTTATAATTTCCACCTGTCTTCAAAATGAGCTATCCTAAAGGTGACTACAGTGTCTTCTCTCCTGGCAACATCAAATAAAACAGAACATCGTTTCACTTACATGTGAAAAGATCCCTAAACCACTAGAATTCCTCCAAGTATGTAGGGCCCTTTCCTGGGACTAACTACATCTTCAGAAGCTCTCACTGAACATCCATTCAGACCACTTCAGTAGCAGAATTGCGGAGGGATACTTCATTCACCAGTCATAAATTTTTGTGAAGACAAATTCTGCTTTCATCCTCAAAAGTTAATCTTGGATGTTCTGAGAGTCCAAGCAATTATGCTTCCTTCCTTTGACCCAAAACAGTTTTTTTTCTCAGACTTTCCAGAGATGATAACTCCTGGAGTGAGAATCAAACAGAAGTATCTGTCCAAAAGGTTGAAATTCAAGGAAGTTACAAGCAACTCAGACAGACCATTTAGAATGGAAACATTTGTGCAACAACACCCTCACTTTTGCTTTGACCTATTTGCATTTCCTGATTTTTATTTGTATGTGTTTGTGGGAGAGAGAGTTAGTTTGTTTTTTTTAAGTTGTGGAACCTGAGTTTTTTAAAAATGCAGACTTTTTCTATTTACTAATAAGTATTACATCTTATGCCTCATAAAAAATGAAAAATGACCAGGTGTGCGGTCAATAATCCTAAATTTACTCTAGAGAAATCCTTTTATTTTCAAAAAGAAATTTGTAGATCTATATTTTCATACAAATATCCTTTTTGGTTTTGTTGTTGTTCCTTAGCTGTACAACTCTGAGATTCTGCAACTATATTGAGAGAAAGCTTTTTTTTAAAAAATGCACAAATGCACACAGGAAAAAGTCATCAATTAAATTATCTTGCTATATGTTCAAAGCCCAAGCAAACAGTTGCCGTCAGTTCTATTACAGGTTTTGGTTGTTAAAGGTAATAGTGTTGATGTAATATACTTAGACTTTCATAAGGTATTTTACTTGGTACTTGATTAAAAGAACATAAAGATATAAAATTAATATAGCACATGCTAAATGGATTACAAACTGGCTAAATGATAGGTCTCAAAATGTATTTGTAAAGGGGGATCATCATCAAATGGGTTTTCTATTGGGGTACGGCAGGGACTGGTTGTTGGCCCTACGTCTATTTAACATTTTTACTAATGACCTGGAAGAAAACCTTGCTAAAAAGGTTTGCAGGGGGAGTGGTAAATAATGAAGAGGACACATCATTGATACAGAGCAATCTGGATTGCTTGGTAAACTGGGCGCAGGCTAACAATATGTGTTTTAATATGAATAAATGTAATTGTATACATCTTGGAGCAAAGAATGTAGACCATATTGTCACAACGGGGGACTCTATTCTGAGAAGCAGTGATTCTGAAAAAGATTTGGGGGTCATGGTGGATAATCAGCTGAACGTGAGCTCCCATACGATGCTGTGGACAAAAAGGCTAATGCAATCCTTGGATGCATAAACTGGAGTAGAGAGGTTATTTTAGCTCTGTATTGTGCACTGGTGCAACCGCCGCTGGAATACTGTGTTCAGTTCTGGTGTTTATAATTCCAGGAGGATATTGGTAAATTCAAGAGAATTCAGAGAAGACCCAGGAAAATGATTAAAGGATTGGAAAACATGTCCTATGATGATAGACTCAAGGAACTCTATTTATTTAATAAAAAGAAAAGGAGTACTTGTGGCACCTTAGAGACTACCACGGCTGCTACTCTGAAACCTATTTATTTAATGTAACAAAGAGAAGGTTAAGGGGTCCCTTAATTACAGTCGGTAATTATCTACACGGGGAACAAACATTTAATAATGGACTCTTCAATCTATCAGAAAAGTATAACATGATCCAATGGCTGGAAGATGAAGCTAGATAAATTCAGACTCTTAATAAGGCATAATTTTTTAACAGTAGGAGTAATTAACCACCGGAACAACTTACCAAGGGTGGTGGTGAATTCTCCATCACTGGTAATTTTTAAATCAAGATTGGATGTTTTCCTAAAAGATGTGCTCTAGGAATTATTGTGGGGAAGTTCTATGACCTGTGTTACCCAGGAGATCAGACTAGATGGTTACAGGAGTCCCTTCTGGCCTTGGAATCTATTAGCGGAACTGTTCCGAACATCTGAAACCTTGTTTCAACTACAGATTAAATTAATAAAATTTTGGGGCATTTCTATTAATATAGCTCTCTAAATTAAAACTATAAGTGGTTCCATTATAGTCAGACTTGCATATTTGTTGAGGATATTGGTACTAAAAAGGCATGTTATTCTGAGACTTGCATCTTGCTGTTTTTGATCATGTATTATGTTTTTGTATGCCCATTAATGAATGTTTTTGCTACAGAAGCTACTGTTTCTTTAATGTAGCACTGTGTTTTGAAATGTGCTCCAGATTCAAGTTGTTTAGCAATTACACAAATCCAAATGAGACCACAGGGTTGTAATTTTAATTTTCCTCTGTTCTTGCTTAGCTTTTATTGCTTTGTGAAATTGCAGCATTTAAAATAACCAAACAAGTACCCTTGCAAAATATTGTAGTGGATGTCAGTCCAGTCTCATAAGCTGATCAGACTTTTATTCAGTTCTCTACTTTAGAAACTGATTTCTGTTTGGAATTATGTATACACTTGTAAATGTTTCTGTTCAGTTACTTGAAAAATGGAAGTGAATTGTGAATCTTAAGATAAATGCAAACTGCTTAGCAAAATCATCTACATGGAAATATTTCCAAGTAGGAATGCCTTTATTAAGTGTAACTTAGAAAACAAACTTTCAAATACAACAGGTATGTCTCAAGTAACAGCCACTCAGGCTGAAAACACTTCAGCAATATTCATTCAAGATAAATGCAACTTACTATTAGATAAACTGTGAGTTAGTAAAATACATGTTTTGAAGTGAAACACTTTTAGACCTAAAAAGACAGACTTGTCCCTACTGTAACTCTGTTGTCTTGAATGAAGCTTAAACCAGAGATAACTTTTGCTCAAAAGCTCTAGGTAGAAAGGATGGAGACTAAGAATATCCTCCACGCAACCCTACCTCCTTTTTAAAGCCAAGAAACTTCACATCCTAAACATTTCTGGTAATCTACAGTATGTATTTGCAAATATTGTGATACTGGTTTATATAACAAAATCTATTTTCCCGAGTTCTTGCTGGGCTATGTGGTCAAAGGGTTTAGTGGATGATGAGAGAGTCTGTTTTGATGGTGGATTGGGAAAAGTTTAATTGTGGAGTTTGGATGTGTGGTGTTAAATACTGTAAGCATTCCTAGAGATATGATTGTTTTAAATAGTTCTAAATAAAATTGTACATATTTTTCCTCTTTTTCCCCTTTGCACAACCCACATATTGTTGTAATATTAGATTGGTTAAAAACTTCTGAGTTAGTAATTTAGCAAGGTGGTTCTTTGAGTGATTGAACATGTCCATTCCACTGTAGATGTTTGTGCACAGCAGTGTGCAGATGTGAGAGTTTTTACCCTTGTTTTTACCCATTGGGGCAGCCTCTGCAGTCTCTCACACACCACACAGGCATAAAGCGCTGAGATGCCACTGATACCCTCTTCTCCTAAGGTGTTTGAGGCTGCAAGAGAGTTGTTAAACCTCTCAGTGCCACGGTCACCATCAGTTAAAGAGACTCATTCAGCACTGGCACCCAAGGTACCACCTTGAACACCTTCATCTCTGCACCTGGGTCCCAATTGAGCTGGTACCATCTAGGGCAGGGGTGGGTAAACCATGGCCCACAGGCCGGATCCAGCCCACCAGCCGTTTTAAACTGGCCCTCGGCTCCCGCTGGGGAGTGGGGTCTGGGGCTTGCCCCACTCCAGTGCTCCAGCTGGGGCGCAGGGTTGGGGGCTGCTCCACGCAGCTCCCAGAAGCAGCGGAATGACCCCGCTCCAGCTGGGGAGCAGGGTCAGAGGCTGCTCCACGTGGTTCCTGGAAGCAGTGGCATGGCCCCCCTCCAGCTCCTACACGTAGGAGCAGCCAGGGGGCTCCGCTCTGCACGCTGCCCCCACCTCAAACGCCGCCCCCACAGCTCCCATTAGCCGGGAACCGCAGCCAATGGGAGCTGCAGGGGCAGTGCCTGCAGACAGGGTAGCATGCAGAGCCACCTGGCCATACCTCCGCATAGGAGCCAGAGAAGGGACATGCTGCTGCTTCCGGGAGCCGCTTGAATCATAGAATCATAGAATATCAGGGTTGGAAGGGACCTCGGGAGGTCATCTAGTCCAACCCCCTGCTCAAAGCAGGACCAATCCCCAAATAAATCATCCCAGCCAGGGCTTTGTCAAGCCTGACCTTAAAAACTTCTAAGGAAGGAGATTCCACCACCTCCCTAGGTAACGCATTCCAGTGTTTCACCACCCTCCTAGTGAAAAAGTTTTTCCTAATATCCAACCTAAACCTCCCCCACTGCAACTTGAGACCATTACTCCTTGTTCTGTCATCTGCTACCACTGAGAACAGTCTAGATCCATCCTCTTTGGAACCCCCTTTCAGGTAGTTGAAAGCCGCTATAAAATCCCCCCTCATTCTTCCTCAGACTAAACAATCCCAGTTCCCTCAGCCTCTCCTCATAAGTCATGTGTTCCAGTCCCCTAATCATTTTTGTTGCCCTCCACTGGATGTTTTCCAATTTTTCCACATCCTTCTTGTAGTGTGGGGCCCAAAACTGGACACAGTACTCCAGATGAGGCCTCACCAATGTCAAATAGAGGGGAACGATAACGTCCCTCGATCTGCTGGCAATACCCCTACTTATACATCCCAAAATGTCTTTGGCCTTCTTGCCAACAAGGGCACACTGACTCATATCCAGCTTCTCGTCCACTGTAACCCTTAGGTCCTTTTCTGCACAACTGCTGCCTAGCCATTCGGTCCCTAGTCTGTAGCGGTGCATGGGATTCTTCCGTCCTAAGTGCAGGACTCTGCACTTGACCTTGTTGATCCTCATAAGATTTCTTTTGGCCCAATCCTCTAATTTGTCTAGGTCCCTCTGTATCCTAGCCCTACCCTCCAGCGTATCTACCTCTCCTCCCAGTTTAGGGTCATCTGCAAACTTGCTGAGGGTGCAATCCATACCATCCTCCAGATCATTAACGAAGATACTGAACAAAACCGGCCCCAGAACTGAACCTTGGGGCACTCCACTTGATACTGGCTGCTAACTGGACATGGAGCCATTGATCACTATCCGTTGAGCCCGACAATCTAGCCAACTTTCTATCCACCGTATAGTCCATTCATCCAGCCCATACTTCTTTAACTTGCTGGCAAGAATACTGTGGGAGACTGTGTCAAAAGCTTTGCTAAAGTCAAGGAACAACATGTCCACTGCTTTCCTCTCATCCACAGAGCCAGTTATCTCGTCATAGAAGGCAATTAGTTTAGTCAGGCATGACTTTCCCTTAGTGAATCCATGCTGACTGTTCCTGATCACTTTCCTCTCCTCTAAGTGCTTCAGAATTGATTCCTTGAGGACCTGCTCCATGATTTTTCCAGGGACTGAGGTGAGGCTGACTGGCCTGTAGTTCCCAGGATCCTCCTTCCCTTTTTTAAAGATGGAGGTAAGTGCCACCCAGCGCCTGCACCCCTGAGCCTCTCCCCGTGCCCCAACTCCCTGCCCCAGCCCTGATCCCCCTCCCACCCTCCAAACCCCTTGATCCCAGCCCGGAGCACCCTCCTGCACCCCAGACCCACCCCAGAGCCTGCACCCCCAGCCGGAGCCCTCACCTCCCCCCCGCTGCACCCCACACC
This sequence comes from Caretta caretta, assembly GCF_965140235.1. Lineage (NCBI taxonomy): Eukaryota > Metazoa > Chordata > Testudines > Cheloniidae > Caretta > Caretta caretta. Next base: position 83,618,328 of record NC_134208.1, read on the forward strand.
CCCACCCCAGCCCTGAGCTTCTTCCCACACCCTGAACTCCTCATTTCTGGCCTCACCCTGGAGCCCACACATCCCACACCTCAGCCCCAATTTTCTGAAGATTCATGGCCCACCATACAATTTCTATTCCCAGATGTGGCCCTTGGGCCAAAAGCTTCACCCACCCCTGTTCGAGGGGAAAGCCACAGATGATCTCCTTGGCTCCCCTTTCTTCAGAGTCAGCCTTCTTCACTAGTATTGATGGGTACGGCACCAACATACTAACAAGAAGCTTCTTCTTCATCAAACTCCTAGCCGGTCCCATCCGAGGGGATATGTCACCTGCCTGCCCTGGTTTCAGCCTCAGTTCCAGCTGTGACCTTTGGGCTATGCATAGTTGGGGACCAGGCTGCACCAGTGGCCCTTTTGGAACCATGGGGCTTCCTCTCTCAATCAAGAGTATCCCCATGGCCACATCAGCTGGCTCCAACTTCTGGGCATCAGGAGCATTAACACCTCAAACACCATAGTGTTGGTACCAAGCCCAGCACCAAGCAGTCAGGATCCCTCTCACGAACAGCTGCAAAAGGAGCAGGAACTGGATCAGCCTCCGGTACCATTGGCAGCCTCGTTCTCATCCCCTGATAAGCCAATTGTGGTAGAGCCTATTTCTTCATCTCCTGATGATTTTAAGGCTCATCTGGAGTTGTTGAGGAGGATGGCTATCACCCTTGATATCCACCCAGAGGACATCCAGGAAAAATCCCACAAACTGGTGGACATTCTGACATCTGCAGCTCTGGCTAGAATAGCCTCATGTATCAGTAAAACTATCTTAGATCCTACCTAAGCACTCTGGCAGACTCACTTCCCTGCCTCCAACTGCAAAAAGAGGGGAGAGATGGTATTATGTCCCCTTCCAGGGGTTCGCACACCTATGTAACCATCCTCCTCCAGGCTCCCTTGTAGTGGCAGCAGCCAGTGTAAAAGAAAGATAGGGCACCAATGCCAAAAAATAAAGAGGACAAGAAGCTGAACTTATTTGGAAGGAAGCTTTATTCCACAGGTGAATTACAGCTTCATCCTGCAAACCAGCAAGCTTTGCTGAGGCACTACGATTTCATCCTGTGATGGGATGTTAGATGGAGTGGGATCTGAGTTACTACAGAGAATTCTTTCCTGGGTATCTGGCTGGTGAATCTTGTCCATATGCTCAGGGTTTAGCTGATCGCCATATTTGGGGTGGGAAAGGAATTTTCCTCCAGGGCAGATTGGAAGTGGCCCTGGAGGTTTTTCGCCTTCTTCTGTAGCATGGGCCATGGATCACTTGCTGGAGGATTCTGTGCTCCTTGAAGTCTTTAAACCACAATTTGAGGACTTCAATAGCTCAGACATAGGTGAGACGTTTTTCGCAGGAGTGGGTGGGTGAGATTCTGTGGCCTGCGTTGTGCAGGAGGTCAGACTAGATGATCATAATGGTCCCTTCTGACCTTAATATCTATGAATCTATATGCTTTGAAGTTCAAAGACAAACTTCCAGATGAGGTGAAACAAGAGTTCCAGCCTCTCATAGTGGAGGGAACGTTTGTTGCCGGAACAACTCTGCAGGCAGGTCTCAATGCAGCAAATTCTGCAGTGCACCACCTGACCTCTGCTATCATGATGCTATCGTTCTGGTTACACTCTTCTGGCCTCTTTCCAGATGTGTAACATACAGTCCAGGACCTACCTTATGAAGCACCATTGTCCTTCACAGAAAAGACAGATGAGACTCTGTGAAGTTAACACCCCAGCAAAGAGGTGGAAGGGGTTTCATTCTTCTCAGTTCCAGTGTTTTCAGGGATTTGCCCCTTGACCCCAAGTCCTACCAAGGAGAAGGAGCAGAGGTTACAAACGATGACCACCACTGCCTCTGCTTCTACAGCCACCAGTTCAGCGAGGCTGGCAGCAGCATCTTCCAAGAGCTCATTTTGATGGGTGGATTGAGAGCAGTCCACCACATACAAGAGTGCCATCTTTTTCTTTTCCAGCTTTTTCAAACTGCCTGTCCCACTTCTGTTGTGCTTGGGCCCACATCCCAACAGATTGGTGAGTTCTAAGCATGGTGGCAGTGAGATATACATTCCATTTTATTTCTGCCTCTAACCCCCTTCCCTGCCCTTCCCCATCTCTCTTCAGGGACCCCTCCCAAGAGACAGTATTACTCCAAGAGATATAATCACTTCATCTTGTAAGAGCTATAGAGGAGGTTCATCCTTCCTGATCCCGAAGGTAAAAGGGGTCTCACACCTATTTTAGATCTAAGGCAGCTAAACAAGTTCCTAAAAATAATCGAAATTCCGGATGGTCAATCTAGCTTCTATTATTTCTTCTCTGGAGCCAGGGGGACAGGTACACTGCCTTTGACGTAAAGGATGCCTACTTTCACATGGCAGTTCATCAGAGCCACAGAAAAATTCTGAGATTCTTTGTCAGTGGAAACCTTTATCAGTTCACAGTCCGCCCCTTTGGTCTCTTGGCGGCTCCAAAGTGTATGGTGGTGGTAGCACCATTCCTCCAGAGGTTAAGGGTCTTGGTACCATTCCCTGATTGATAAGAAGTTGATCCAGGGTGCTAGCCGTTTAGCTTGCATGGCGTTCCTTTCTCACATCCAAGTAGGAAGCGGCATATTGTTGCTGACTGACAATATGACTACCATGTTTTATGTAAACAAGCAGGAAGGAGCCCGATCCTCACTATTCTATCAGGAAGCAATCTGGCTCTGGGACTTGTGTATCAGTAACTATACTTCTGAAAGTAGCTCATGTCCCAGGGACTCAGAATATAATGGCAGATCGACTGAGCAAGGTTGATCACCATGAGTGGTCCCTTTACCCAGTCATAGCAAGGTTATTTTTTTAGCTCTGGGGGGCAGGACACAACCCAGGTTTGTTGACCGATGCTTTTCTACTGCTGTGGTCAGAAGATCTGCAGTACACTTTTCTGCCAATCCCTCTTTTGCCCAGAGTTGTCTACCAGGCAAGCAGGACAAGGCCTGTCTTATACTGATTGCCCCAGCGTGGCCCCGTCAGTACTGGTTTTCACAGCTCTTGGACCTCTCAATCAGTCCCCACTGTTACTCACACTTCATGCAGACCTATTTTTGGAGAATCACGGACGCCTCCTCCATCCCAGCTTTCAGGCCCTGGAGACTTCAGGGTTAACGTTGGCAAATGAGTCCAGCTCTGGAAAGGTGCAGGAGGTAGTGCTGACTAGTAGAAAACCATCAATGAGGTCAACTTACCTTGAGAAGTAAAATAAGTTTTTCACCTGGTCGAGGCTAAAAGGGGTCTCCCCTTGTCCAACACATTCTGAATAGAAGCAAGAATATCTTTTTTGTGTTTGAATAATCAAGGATTGGCAATTAGCTCAATCAGGGTATACCTAGCAGCTATATTGGCATTTCCCCTTCCTGTGGATAATCACTCCCTTTTTTCCAACCTGATCGCAGTAAGATTTTTAAAGGGTTTGGGCAGACCATTTCCACACATACAGAGCTCTCTTCCACCATGGAGCCTGAATCTAGTCATAACAAAACTGATGGATTCCCCCCCTTTGAACCTCTACAGACCTGCTCTCTGTTGCACCTTTCAATGAAGATAGCATTTTTAGTAGCTATTACATTGGTCAGGAGAGAAGGGAAATTGAGGGCATTACTAAAGGTAAAAACTCTCCAACAATTATGCATTGGAGCGCGCAAACACCTACAGTGGAATGGACATGTGCAACACATCTCGAACAACAGTTATAGAAAGGTTAGTAACTGTTTTATTTATAATATTTTTTATGGTAGCCCTACTTAGTTAATTAAATCCAGCCACCTGATTTCATTCCCTCAACAATAGGCTCACATTAATTACACACCGTGTTTATATAAAGTGATCCTTCTCTTTTTTGCAGCTCTTTGCAAAAAGCAAACCTCCGAAAGGTCTTTACATCTATGGAGATGTAGGTAAGTTTCAGTAAAGATTTCATTGGAAGTTTTGGCTAAATGAGGGTTTCACAGAGTTTCCATTTAAGAGGGAGCAGGATCCAGTGCACCTGTGACTGATTGCCTGCTGCCTACCTGGGTTTAAGGGAAGGAATCTGGCCCTTACAAAGGGGAAGGTAGCAACAAGGGAAGGACTGCTACCCATGAATCTCTCTCAGCCCGGAAAGGCAGGGAAAAGGTGCTAGAAGGGTTCCTGAAGAAAGCTGTTGGGGTAGCTGTTGAGAGCCCAGAAACATAACCCCAAGAAAGGATGGCTTTGCCACCCTCTGAACCTGAGGGAAGAGAAAAAAGCCCAGGGAGACTTTACTTGGAGTCTGGGAAAAAGAGACTTTATTTTAAGTTTATTTTAACTTAATAAAGTAGAACCCCAGGATAGGTATTTTGTCTTATAACTTTTGGACTGTGTGGAATTCTTAAGGGATGCTGAGAGTAGGGGAAACTGAGGCAGGGCCACACTTGACCAGCAGGGGATGCTACAGGACAGGCATGCCCTTCTACAGAGGACTTACTCAAGTTCTAATGTAGCCTTTAATGTCAAAGGTTTTTTATTTTTTGTATAACAAGTTACTATTTTAATTAACTTTTCATACTTGTTTCTTTTAGAATATGGAATGGTATTAAGTATAGATCCAGTTGCTGTATATGGAGTGGCGTGCATTAATGTATTTCTGTTTGTGACATGTTATTTCCTAAATAACCAATATTTAACAACATGTGTAAAGTAAGAAGAAGGAGGCAGAGAGATGAAGATTTTATTCTAGTCATGTCAATGTACCATGAAAATGCCTTGACTCAGAATAAGAAAATATTTGGAATATTTCAGATGGAGACAATAGGGCCACTTGTTGGCTCCAAATGTTATACTTTATTTTTTCAGAATTTGTCCTTGATAAAGTGAAATACAACTTTCCTCCTAGCTCTTTTAACATAAAATATAATCTCTCTTCCCAAACAAGCAAGCTTTTTACTGTTCAGCTGAAGAGTGTAGTTTCATTAGTTCAAAGCTAATGAACAATCATTACTGTAATCAGTACATACTGTTTTTAAATTAACTACCTGTTGAGTCTATTTGTTTTTTATTTGAAGGCACAGGAAAGACAATGGTGATGGACATGTTTTATTCTCATATAGAAGTAGAGAAGAAAAAGAGAGTCCATTTTCATGGTTTCATGCTAGATGTACACAAAAGTAAGTGCAAATACTCTGACATTTACATGAGTCTCATTGAGTGTATAATCTATAACAGTGGTTCTCAAACTTCTTTTTTGTGGACCACTTGAAAATTGCTGAGGGTCTCGGCGGACCACTTAATGATCTTTCTAAATGTTGTTTGTACCATTAGCTAACTATTGTAAAGCGCTTTGGATAAAAGCGCTATATAAAAAAAACTTAACAATTAACTTTTTTGTTCGACAAGTAAAAGCACACAACTCATATTTTAATATCAGTAGTCTTACCTTTCTAATGCAATGGATGTGCTCTCTCTCCCCCAACACGGCAGCCCCCGAGCTGGGGCTGGAAAGGAGGTGGGGTCTCTCCCTCTCTCCCCCAACACGGCAGCCCCTGAGCTGAGGCTGGGAAGAAGGGCCATCTCGCCGCAGCCCTGGAGCTGCGGAAAGTTGCTTCTTTCTCTGGCTGCCGCAGCCCTGCACATCCCAAATCCGCCCCCCCCCCCCCCCCCGCGCGGCTCCACTAACTAGACGGGTGGCTCTTCATTCTCTTGTGTGCAGCCACCCAGGTGCACACCTTAGAGGGAACTATCCACAGAGCACCTGAATGGAGCTCGCAGACCACTGATGGTCCATGGACCACAGCTTGAGAACCTCTGATCTATAAAGCAACCCTGGTTTATTCTTCTTAGCATATGAGCCAATTTCACTTTCTTTTACATAAGTAATCAAAAATACATTTTATAAGCATTGTTAGAATCTTCTGTTATTCCAGTATAGCTATTAATAGCTACAATATCCAATATTAATAGGAATATCCACTCAAAAGATAATGTAGTGTGAGATGTATGTGAAATCAGATGTATATTCAAGATTAATTTACCCCTTAACTAAACACCCATAATTTATCAATTAACTTACACTCCATTTGGAAGAAGTTATATGCTAATAGTGAATTTTATATTGACTGAGATAAATAATGTGATGGTGTCCCAAAGGTATAGTTTATGTAAAAGCTACAGTTAAATTATTTGATACTTATTTGGCATCTGTGTTCAGTTGAGGGTACAACGATTTAAGAAAGAAAACAAACAAAGTTAAGTTTGGAAAATAAGATGAGGAAGGGTTAGGGGTTGGGATATCTTCCATGTCCAGGAAACATAACTTTACACATATGAAAAGGAATGTTAGGAGAGGACAGGAATCCGTTATTCTCAGTGAGAACTTGAGCTCTAAGAACAGGTAGCAGTGAAAAAAGCTTCTGCAAAGGGTTATGTAATTGCCATTACTTGAGTTATTTAGGGCTATACTAGCTATATGTCTGCTAGGAACAACTTAAGAATAACTAAAGCGATTTTGCAAAATTTCAGGAAGGTGGACGAGATGACCTAATTAAAAAAAATCTGTCAAGATCTGTGTATGCCTTACTAAAGAATCATGTTATTTCATTCATTGCCACCCTCATTTTTCCTCTTTCCTTTCCCACCCTCTGAGTGGACATTTTTCTAGCCAATGTACCTTTTATGTTGCAAAGATCAGATTGGGTATTTAACATAATAAGAACAGATATACTGGGTCAGACAAATTGTCCATATAGCCCAGCATCCTGTCTCTGACAGTGGCCGGAACCAGATGCTTCAGAAGGAATGAACAGAAAGAGCAATTTAGAATGACCCATCCCTGTCATCCAGTCCCAGCTTCTGCACTTGGAGGTTTAGGGACACCTAAGCATGGGGTTATGTCCCTGACCATCTTGGCTAATAGTCACTGATGGACCTATCTGCCATTAACTTATCTAATTCTTCTTCTTTGAGTGAGTGCTTATGTCCATTCCATTGTAGGTGTGTGTGCTCGCCACGTGCACTGGTGCCGGAAGTTTTTTCCTCAGTGGTATCTGTAGGGGACCAGCTCTGGTGCTCTCTGGAGTGGCGTGCATATGCACCAGTATAAGGAGCGCTGCCAGCCCCCTTCCTCCCTCAGTTCCTTCTTATTGCCAGTGACAGTGCTGGAACGCTCCCCTTGATATAGCACAGGGATGGGCAGACTACGGCCCATGGGCCACATCCGGCCCTTCAGCCGATTTAATGTGGCCCTTGAGCTCCCGCTGGAGAGCAGGGTCTGGGGCTTGTCCCGCTCCCACACTCCAACCCGGGAGCGGGGTTGGTGGCCACTCCATGCGTGCCTGCCATAGCTCTGTGTGGCTCCCGGAAGCAGCAGCATGTCCTTTCTCCGGTTCCTATGTTTAGGGGCAGCCAGGGGGCTCCACGCGCTGCCCCCACCCAAAGCGCCGCCCCTGCAGCTCTCAATGGCTGGGAGCTGCAGGGGCGGTGCCTGTGGATGGGGCAGTGTGCTGAGTCACCTGGCCGCGCCTTTGTGTAGGACCCGGAGGGGGGACGTGCTGCTGCTTCCGGGAGCTGCTTGAGGTAAGTACCGACCGGAGCCTGCACCCCTGAGTCCCCCACCCTGCCCCACCCCTGCCCCCTCCCTCCATCCAAACCCCTCGATCCCAGCCTGGAGCACCCTCCTCCACCTCAAACCCCTCATCCCCAGACTCATCCCAGAGCCTGCACCCCCAGCCCGGAGTCCCCTCCCGCACCCTGAAACCCTCATTTCTGGCCCCATCCCAGCGCCCACGGCCCCAGCCAGAGCCCTACCCCCGCCCCTCGTGCCCCTGCCCCAGCCCTGATCCCCCTCCCGCCCACCAAACCCCTCCTTCCTAGCCTGGAGCACCCTCCTACACCCCAAATCCCTCATCCCCAGCCCCAACCCAGAGCCTGCACCTCCATCCGAAGCCCTCACCTCCTCCCAACCCCAACTTCATGAGCATTCATGGCCTGCCATACAATTTCCATACCCAGATGTGGCTCTCGGGCCAAAAAGTTTGCCCACCCTGCTCTGGCAAGTGGTTTCTCTTTCTCTTTGAACTTTTATTGTGTAAATAGTTGTAGATAGTCATCAGTTCCTAATAGTGTTAGCGTACTTAGTTATTCATAGTCCCCCAAGGGACTTTGCCCAAGAACAGGGAATGCCCGGCTCCCCGGGCTTCAAGCCCTGCTGTAAGAAGTCCATGCCAATCAGCAATCCACATCTTAGTTGTCTGAAGTGTCTGGGTGAGTCCCACATTTGTGAAAAGTGCCATATCTGCAAGGGATTCAAGCCCTGGATCAGAACGGAGAGAGACATCAGATATAGGTGTCACCAAGGCCAACAGCCTACAGCAGGGGCTCATTCAGGCTTGACCCATGCCCATCCCAAAACCAGGCAATCATTTTGAGGGGACACTCGAGAGCAAACTCCCAGCCTGCAACCAGGATCTGTCTCACCCTTTATTTTCCCACTGTTTGTTACCTTTACTCCCCGCTTGGACCGCCATAACTACGGACTGCTGGGTCCTCAATACAGTGGCATCGGGGTATACCCTCCAATTTTGTTCTTTCCCACCCTCCCTTCCCTGTCTCTTTTCAGGGACCCTTCTCACAAGCAACTGCTCGCCCAGGAGGTGCAAGCCCTTCTGCGGCTGGGGGCCGTGGAGGAAGTTCCCGCAGAACGAAGAGGGAAATATCTTTACTCCTGATATTTTCTCATTCTGAAGGTCAAAGGGGGCCTATGCTCCATCCTGGACTTGAGACCTCAAGAAATATCTCAAGAAGGTGAAGTTCCTCATGGTCTCCCTGGCCTCCATCATCCCCTCACTGGATCCTGAGATTGGTATACTGCCCTTGACCTAAAAGATGTTTACTTTCACATCTCAATATTTCCCGGACAGAAGAGATTTCTATGGTTTGTTGTCAGTCAGGCACATTACCAGTTCACAGCGCTCCTGTTCGGCATAGCGACAGCATCAAGAGTGTTTACAAAGTGCATGGCAGTAGTCGCAGCTTACCTCAGGTGTCGGGTGGGGGGGGTCCAAATCAATCTCTATCTGGATGACTGGCTCATCAAGGGCCGCTCCAAAGGGCAGGTGCAGCACAGTATGGAGGTGCTATGAGCCACTTGTCACGCCCTGGGCCTGTTGATAAATGAACAAAAATCAACATTGGTCCCTGTTCAGAGGATAGAGTTCATCGGAGCAGTCGTCGACTCTACCCAAGCCAGAGCATTCTTCCCACAAGCCAGGTTCAGAGCAATGTCAGATCTGATTGCCCAAGTCACTGCGCACCCGCTCACCAAATAGATTCATAGTTATTTAGGTCAGAAGGGATCTTGGGTCTGTCTCAGACTCCTAGTTCGGCACACAAGATTGCGACTGAGGCCCCTTCAAATATGACTGTTGTCAGTCTATTCCTCAGCCAGACACCGCTTGGATAGGCTCCTCACGATACCGCCTCAGGTACTCACCTCTCTCTAATGGTGGTGCAATCCAAATTCGGTGATGAAAGGGGTTCTGTTTGTGGCTCCACGGCCCACAGTGTCCCTGGTGTCAGATGCATCTGACCTCAGCTGGGGAGCATACCTCGGTTCCCTCAAAACTCAAGGACTATGGTCGCGGGAGGAGCTGTCACTTCACGTAAACTTCGGAGAGCTCAGGACCATTTGCGTGGCGTGCAAGGTGTTCCTTCCCCGTCTATCTGAGTGGTGCAGGTACTGACAGACAACACTGCCTCCATGTTCTACATCAACAGACAAGGGGGAGCCCGGTCTTGGTTACCGGAAGATTTGAATTCAATTATATTAAACTAATGATGTGCTCTAAAATAATGCTTTTAATTTAAAACCTTTTCTTATTAACTATTTAAATCGGTAACCAAGGTTGTGGCCTGCCCTAAAGGAATTGCCAGGGAAAGCTGCAGCTAGCTTGCTTTCCCTTGAAAGGACACAGATACAGCCCTCTGATCAAGAATAGACAGGTAAGCAGTAAATCTTTGAAAACAAAATAATATTTATTTAGAATGAGTGATCACAGTAAAAGATTAGAGATGGATATAAAGTATTGTAGGAACAAATATGATAAAGGTTACAGTTGCAGGAGTGAAACGGCGTGGCAAATAAAGACGCAACACTACAATAACACTTTCAATATCACTATAACAGATAATAGAGCAATATAATCATTCACTTAATACTCTGTATCTTATAACAATATAACAATTAAGCATATAATATATATCAATTAAACATATATTTAATACTTAACTAGTTACACTAACATCCAATAAGTGCTGATCAGGCAGTTATTGAATGGGTAGGGGAAGATCTCTCTCAGACCACAGACATCCAGCTTTATTGGGAGGCAAAATCCATACACTCCTTGATAACTTACATTCTTCCAATCAGATTCCCTCTGATTCATCTATTGGTCTTTCTGCTCCGTCAATAAGCGCTGTCTGCTTCTGCTGTCTGCTTCCTGCTGCTAAGAAAGCCATTGCCGTGGCGACCTTAGAATTCTGTGGTTGCTGCTGCTTCTTAGGTGGAACCCCAAAGCCTAACAAGCCTCCACCCAAAGCTGCCTAGTTTCTTCTGCTGCCATTGATATTGTTTCTCAGGTGGCTTCTTCTGTGCAAGCATCTTCTTCCTTGCAGGTGTCTTCTCTCTTCCAGGACCCCAGACCCACTTATAGGGTTTAGTCTGTCGGCTGTCGGTCTTGTACACTATTTGTTCTCCCAAGCTCAGCCAATCAGCTTCCAACTTTTCTTAGCTCCAACCTTGATAGGTAGCTCCTTTCAATGGGGTTTTGCTGAGTCATTCCCCATAGGAGGCTGATACTGTCTCCTGATTGCATCATCCCTAATCAGTTTTATGGGCCCTCTATGTGTTCCTATGGAGTCTTTCACCACAGTACATCATCCTATAGCCACCATTTCTGGATTTTCTAAATGTAAACTACTATTAATTTCTATTTAATTAAAACCTTATTCTTAAAACTAATCACTACTCTAAGCATCCCAAAGGGTCCTGACGCTATCACCACCCTTTTTATATCCAATTAAACAAGTTATAATTTTTCCGAAATTTAAACCTCTTCTGAGGTTTTTCTGTAAACCTTCAATTTAAAGTGATATAAGGCTTTTTAGGCAACAGAGGCAAAATCTTTCATCACATCATCTGTCCTGTGTCAAGAAGCTCTGAGCCACTTATGCATCCAGTATGCTATCCACCTGGAAGCCTTGCACCTCCCCGGCATACGGAACATGCTGGCAGATCGCCTCAGCAGGTCCTTCTTCTCTCACCACAAGTGGTCCCTCTACTCGGAGGTTGCCAGATGCTCTTCCAAAGGTGGGGAGCTCCCCAAATGGACCTGTTTGTCACCAGACAGAACAGAAAATGGCATCAATTCTGCTCGTTACAAGGCCTCGACAGCGGTTCACTGTCAGATGCCTTCCGTCTGTCGTGGTTAGAGGTCTCATGTATGCCTTTCCGCCAATCCCACTGATCAGCAGGGTCCTTTCCAAGATCAAGAGGGACAAGGCGCGAGTCATTATGATTGCCCTGGCCTGGCGTTACCAGCATTGGTTTGGCAGTCTCATGGACTTGGCAGCGGCAGCACCGTGGACTCTTCCCGTATGTCCGGACCCACTTTCTCAGGATCACTGCTGCACCTGAACTTCACCTCTCTCCACCTCACAGAGTGGATGTTGCATGACCGAGCCCCGAGGAGCTGGCCTGCTCCAGTCAGGTCCAGCAGGTTCTTCTGGAAAGCAGAAAGTCCTCTACTAGAGCTACTTACCTTTCAAAGTGGAAGCGCTTCTCCTGCTCGGCTTCAGAGTGAAATATCTACCCTGTTACTGCCTCTTTACAATCCATCCTGACTACCTCCTGCATTTAACGTGCCAAGGCCTTGCCTTTTCATCAATCAATGTGCACTTGGCGGCCATATCAGCCTTTCATCTGCACGTCCAGGGACGATCAGTATTCTCACATAAGATGACTGTCAGGTTCCTCAAAGGCCTCTAGAGGCTGTTTCCTCCGTTCTGGGATCCGGTTTCCCATTGGGATTTCTAGTCCTTTCCAGGCTTACCGGTCCTCCTTTTGAGCCTCTAGCTGTCTCTCGCACCTGTCATGGAAGGTCTCATTCCTTGTAGCCATTACTTCGGTGAGGTGAGTCTCCGAGATTAACGCCCTCACTTCGGAGGCCCCGTATATGGTGTTCTACAAGGACAAGGTTCAGCTGCAGCCCCATCCAGCCTTCCTGCTGAAGATGGTGTCGCACTTCCATGTCAACCAGGATATCTTCCTCCCAGTGTTCTATCCAAAGATGCACGCAACCAACGAGGAGAGACACCTGCACACTCTAGTTGTCAGGTGTGCCCTAGCTTTCTTCTTGGAGCACACCAAGCCCTTCCGCAGATCGGCTCAGCTCTTTATTGCAAGAGCTGACAGGATGAAGGGCCTTCCGGTGTCCTCTCAGAGGATTTCAAACTGCATCCTCACTTGTTACAAGTTGGTGCAGGCTGTGCCTCCACTGATAGTGAAGGCTTACTCTACTAGGCTCAGGCGCCAGCTGCCTTCCTGGCACAAGTCCCTATCCAGGACATCTACAGGGCTGCGACGTGATCTTCAGTGCAAACGTTCACCACGCATTATGCCATTACCCAGCAGGCCAGAGATGACGCTAGATTTGGCAGAGCTGTGTTGCAATCGACACATCTATGAATTCCTGCCTACCTCCAGAGGTACTGCTTGGGAGTCACCTACAATGGAATGGACATGAGCAAGCACTCGAAGAAAAAACGGTTACTAACCTTTTGTAACTGTTGTTCTTCAAGTTTGTTGGTCATGTCCATTCCATGACCCACCCTCCTTCCCCTCTGTCGGAGTTCTGGCAAGGAGGAACTGAGGGAGGGAGATGGCCAGCGGAGCCCCTTTTACCAGCGCATATGTGTGCTACTCCAGAGGGCACCAGAGCCAGTCCCCTATGGATACCACTGAGGAACAAACTTCAGGCACCAGTGCATGTGGCGAGCACACACACCTACAATGGACTGGACATAAGCAACGCATCTCGAAGAACAACAATTACAAACGGTTAGTAATTTTTTTTAACCCAGTTTATTTAGTCTCCTCTTTTCCAATGAGAGTTTCCCTAAACTGTTTCTTAAAACTTAACCTCTTCATTTATAAAATATTAAGATCTGCCTTCTTTGGGACCCTATGCTTCACCTACTCCAAGACAGCAATTGCTTTCTGTGATACATGACCAATTTTGCACTTGGTGGTGATCCATATTCTGGAAATCTAATGGATACATTCTGCAGTGACAACAGGCCCGCTGACAGCAATTACGGGCCCCAGGGCTGGGCCTGGGGCAGAAGTGACGAATCTGTCACTTCTGGGACTGCCTGTCACTTCCAGGACTGACGAACTGGCCAGTCGCGCAAAGCGCGGGGCCTGGAGCAGTCGTGTGTGCCTAGGAGCCGTGCAGCCCGCCCACGTGATTTAAAAGGGCCCGGGCCCTTGGGCAATTGCCCCACTTGCACCCCTTGTAGGTGGGCCAGAGTGACAATATCTCTTGTTATCTGTGTGTTCCTTTATGTCTACTAGTAATAAAGCTAACCTCCCATCACAGGGCCTTTCTTTTCCTAATGTTCACTTTATCTTAAATACATACATAGAGTACAATCTCTAACACCTTATCGTACATTTTTTTACTGTAATACTTGTTTTGTACCATCTTTGCATCTTAGTCAGTTTTCCTTTTTTTAAAACCATAGGGATTGGTTTCTCTGAGTTGATTTTTTCCCTGCTATTTCAGAGTTTGACTACAGGTTGTAAACATACTTTAGGGAAATGGAATGTGCAGTGTTTTGCAGCTGACTTCTAAATGCTTTAAGGGTTCTGATTATTAGAGCATAGACTAGGAGAGAGTGGGTATAATTTTGAAGAAATGCAACTGAATCAAGGTCATAAATTTGAAGCAAGACAAAATGATAGAGTACCAATTACAATATCAAAGTTTTTTGAAACAATGGTAGGATAGATGCACCATTTTAAAAAAGTATGTAACAGAAGGCATCCGTGGGGCTACAGTACAATACTTTACTTTATTTGTAAACAAGAAAACACAGATTGCTGACTCTGTGAGGCTTTAGCAGTTTGCTTTAAAGGGTTGAAAAATTACCGAGTGTGCCTTTTAAAATCATAATGCATGTGATTTTTGTATTTCTGTATCTAAACTACATATGTGTGTATTATTGCTTTATATGTTCCACAGAGTTAAATGCAGCACTTCCACTGTTTCTTTTTCTGTTTTATTCACTACAGGAATACATCGTCTTAAACAGAGCTTGCCTAAAAGGAAGCCAGGACTAATGGCCAAGTCATATGATCCAATAGCCCCTATAGCTGAGGAAATAAGTGAGGGGGCCTGTCTCTTGTGTTTTGATGAATTTCAAGTAAGTAATTAATTAGAGAGAGTTTCCTGGCTTCAATAAAACATTTAAAGTATTGTTTGATCTTTTACCTTAAATATAATACCCTTTGTTGTTAGTATAGTATTCAAGTTACTAGCCCATGGTGAACTGTAGAAGATAAAAGTTCAGAAATAGAAAGAGTTTCCAAGACTGTGAAGAAAATACTGTGGAAGTTGACTGCTTCAGTCTACTTTGAGTCACTTTCAGTTATCTGCTCTAATCAACATCATTAAAGCTCACTGTAGAGGACAAATAGAATTTGATGAGATTCTTATGAGCACTTTGGGGAAGAGACTTTCTTTTTATAAGGAGTTTGTACAGTGTCTAGCACAGTGGTACACTGGTCCATGTTTGCCCCCCCGGCATTCCTGAAATTGAAATAACAAAATAATAATTTGACTCATTGAGATCAAGGACATGGGAACAATATATCAAATTAAACCTAAATTCTGTGGCAATGTCCTGAAGACTTTGTGCACTGGGCTATCAATCTGTGGCCATGTCAGATAAATTTTAAAATGGAAGCTTTTATTGAATTAAATAAGAAAATGAATAATAAATTGATAAAATATTCTTTATTTAACTTACCTTGATTAATTCAGTTTATTCTGTACTACCCCTAAATTCTTAATTTTAATTGTGCCTCACAAATTTATATTGAAAACACACCAACTGCATTATAGAAATTGTCCACAGGGAAGCTGGAGGTTGTGGTAGCTTGAGATGATTGGGGCTTGTTGGCTTCTGAGAAGTTGTGGGAGACAGTCTGGGATAAAGACGTTTGCTGGGTATTACTGCTAAAATGATCAGCAATTAAGTAGTTATCCGTGTTGACATTTAAATTGTCATTAAGTTTTTAAAGTTAATATATCCTGTTGAGATGAATGGAGAAGCTTACACCTTTCAGCCATTGTTTCAGGCAATCTACCGACCTGAGAAGACAACACTTCATCATAGAGCTGTAGAAATGTAGAGCTGAAAGGGACCTCAAGAGCTCATCAAGTCCAGCCCCCCATGCTGAGGCAGGACCAAATAGGCCTAGACCATGCCTTACAGATGTTTCTCCAGAATGTTCTTAAAAGCCTCCAGTGATGGGGATTCCACAACCTCCCTTGGAAGCCTATTCCAGAGCATAACTACAGTTAGAAAATGTTTTCAAATATCTAACCTAAATCTCCCTTGCTGCAGATTAATCCTATTACTTCTTGTCCTACCTTCGGTGGACGCTGAGAACAATTGTTTATTTCCATCAGTTTATAGTCAGTTCATATTGGAATGCTTTTTTACAGCCATTAGTGCTATAAAGTTAATTTAAAAAAAAAATTAAATCTTCTGTTCTAGAGTATAATTTTGCAGCAACAGTGAATTCTTTAGTAAACTGTATGGCTGCAGAATGGACAAGGACATTCCTGTGGTGCAGTGTCATTCATAGGAATGTTTGTTAATAATAAAAAAATTCTATTTAAGAAAATTTCTTGCATATCTTTTGATAGGTAAAAGCCAGCGCTGGTCTCTTATTAGAACTTGTTTTTTGTCCTAGTGACTGAGGATGAAATGCACATTATTGAATTATGCAAATTAATGAGTAAGTGAACAACTGTGATAAAGGATTCTGTATCACAGAATAACCTTTGTTTGATATTTTGTCAAATATTGTTTTAACTATATGAGTTAGTATGCTAGTTATATACTGTAGTTGAATATTTACAAATAACTAGATGTTATGATATGTCTTTGAGACATGGAGTGAGACTACTGTGTTTTGTTTTGGCTTTTGTGTCAAAACTTGTTGTCTGGCTATACTGAAAGAAGGACAAGAGACACTTGATATGGTTTTAATCACGTTGCAACTTTATTATTAGATGTCTGGGACTACTCAGTAGATAAAAATGTACAGCGCAGGTAATTCCATGTTCATTCAATATCTACCTGATGGGCTTCCACCAGACCCTTTCTTTTTCCATCCTGGTCCCGCAGCAAACCCTTTGCTGGGACCTTACCATCCCCCTCTTGAACGAGGGTTAAGGTTGGCTATAAGTAAGGGGGTTGGCTCCCTGCTGTACCAGTCATAGGAGCTCCCCCCCCGGCATTCTGCTCCTTTTTAAACTGTGGTGATGTGGGCGAGCATTTGAGGTCATGTGCACCCCCAGATTTGCTGCTTGGCTTGTACTGAGCATGCTCAGTAACACTGCTGAAGCTGGCTACCCTCATTCTGTCATCCACGCCACCCCCCTCCCCCCCCAATGGGCAGGCACAGGTCGTCTCTGTGTTTGAGTCCTTTACCAAGCTATTCATCTGGTCGCTCTATCCCTTCCCTGTGAAGCACCTGCATAGACTTCTGCCCCACACTTGTATAATGAGTTGTGACATCATAGCCTAACTCCCTTCCCTACTCATGATAACAAAGCCCTTCCTGAACCCACTGTGTGGAAGGTGAAAAAAACCCCGCTCCATCTATGCCAATCTGGTGGTGAGGGAAAAATTCCTTCCCAGCCCCCCTAGAAAGGAGCAGCTAGCACGAAGCCCACAGCAGGTCCTGAGCAAACCTGTTATTTTGCCCCCTCAAGGGGAGGCAGGGTGGGTGCTGCTCCACCTGGTCCGGGGAAAAGGGGCTTCTCCTGCCAGACTTGCCCCTTTTGAACTTCCCAGCTCTTCTGGTCCCTGGGGATGAGTCAGTGTCACCACGCTGACCCACTCCCCCTTTTGCAGCAGCTTCTGATCCTTGCTCCCACTCTTGGCCGTAAAGAGCTATTCCCTCTTCCCCAGCAAGTTGGACAATACCCCCCTGACAGACACACACACACACACACACTCTCTCTCTCTCTTAAAGGTGTGGTGTGGTCAATTCTGCAAATTTATGAACTGACCAGGTGGCAGACCTTCGTGTGTTTGTTGTGGTGGTGTTTTTTAAAAAATCCTCAAGTATAATAATAAGGCAACTTGGGTAGAATACTGTTTCCCTAATCTGATTGAACTTTCTCAGAAGACTCTCAAATAATGGCTTTGTTGCCCGTACAGTAGTATAAAATCCTTCAGCTTCTGCAAGCCTGAGATATTCAGTCTTTGGTTTGGGATTTTGTTTTGCTTCTAACTTTGTTTGCTCATTTATGAGTGGAGGTGGCAACTCAGGCAATACTTAAGGACAGCAGGGTGAAATCAAGAAAAAGTTTCAACTTTAGCTATGAATTGCCTGGCTTTTGTAAAGTTTTGAGGAAGATCCTCATGTCAAAATTTTTTTGTGTGTGTAGGTATTGTAAATACAAAGACTTGTGGGGAGGCGGAGGTGTGTGTGTGTGTGTGTGCGCCACCATTGATGCAAAAGTGTCAAAAAATACATGATGGCTGATTAGTTGGCTTGTGCAAATACAAGCACACTTTGTAATAGATAAGTAAAATTTTAGGTTAGTGAAAATGTGCCATTTTTCCTCTCTTGCAAAAGACTGGTTGTGTTTTAAAGTTATTTCACAGGCAGAAGAGAAGCTAAAAATCATGTTGCCAGATGGGAGAAGAGTTCATTTGTCTTATTGATTATATGTTATTCCCAATCTCCTCCTTCCATCTAGAAAACACTGCCAGTGCATTTCTACACTCCTTGTCAGGCACAAGGATTTCACCACCACATTACGCTTCCTCAGAGTTTGCTTTAGTTTTTGTACTGCATGCTTGCTTGCTTTTCCCTGTGTTCCTTTGGTAAAAGAAACCACTTGTACCAGGCTTACTCACGTTTTTCCTCTTCCATGTGTTTTAACTCTTGGCTTTGAATGAAGTACTATTTCTGATTCTTAACCTAGTTGTTTGCTGGTAATTTTATATTTACTTCATCCAGTGAGTATGAATAGTATCACAAAACAGAGCTCTGCAGAAACTGATACATAATCCAACTACATGCCATGTTGTATTTATACTACTAAGCAATGAGAAGTTTTTGAGTAAACATGATATGCCAGAGATGTACATTTTAAACAGTTGGTAAAGGAACCTCTTTGCTAATTCCAGTATTGGATATACTGGTATAAATAACTCTTTTCCCATATGGATACCCACTGCTTGGTTACTCCAGTACTGAGGAGTTTTCTGTTTTCGTTCCACATTTCAAAGGTAGGCTTGGATCCTTCTGGAATTTTTTTTTTCAAGTTGATTGCCTCATCACCATTTTGTCAAGGTAGAAGTACTACCATCATTTTACTGAATAAAATAACGCTTTCCTTTTTCTATCTCCAAGGTGTGGCTGGGAGGGAAACAACAAATTTAGTATTTGAATACTTATGCCAATTTTAGAAATGTATTTATTAATTTGGTACTACTCTGAATTCAGGGATTTCAAAATGATCAAACAGACAGTAGATTGCTGATCATTTGTAGCAAGTCATAGAATATGTAAGCCATGTGCTACTGTATAGGTTTGAATTACTGACAGTGAGTCCCAATTTTCAGAAATTTGCTAAGGCCTCTCTTTCTGAATATGTCATCTTCCTGACGAAATAGTCACAAAGTGATGTGATGACTGGAAGAGCTGTTCAAATGGGGGGAACAAACTCTTAAAGAAAGACACATGTTATCCTTCATTTCCCTAGTTGGTTTCCCCAGCAAAGATGCTAATTGGCAGTCTTCACACAAGACTTGATTCACTCAAATTTAAGCAAATACTAGATTTACAAATACAACTGGAAGAAAAACAAAAGAGGCAGAACAAATATTAACTGTGACATACAGACAAAATTGCTGTCCACAATGACAGCTGAAAAATCCTTTTACTTTAGAAAAGACAATGACAGTGGAAGCAAGTCGTTATTCCTACAGCAGAACCCAGGATCATGCATTGTGGAAATGGACAGAAGTAGTTGTTGAGATTTACTTGAAATATTGAAGGTTTCCTTTCGATACCTTTTGCATATAGGAGAAAAAGTAAAGATGTGGTTCTTTGTGGTATAGAGGAGATGAGATTCTGTGACACTGACAGCAGAAAGCAATGAAGATGCCCACTTTTCAGAGAATTGTTAAAGACAACAGCGTTGCTGAGTTCCATTTAACACCTGGCTGAAGCCACATCATAGTGACTCTGGAGTAAATCATTTAGAGCCTGTAGGAGTGGGGGTGAGAAACAACCAGAGAAATACAGAATTAAAATAATGTATTGACTAAGTGACTTAGAAAACTAGTTCAGGATCTATTGACTTATTCTGCTTATTATTTCTTAAAGTTCTTATTGAAAGAATTCAGGTATCTTAAAGTGGAGATGTAATAGTACATGTTGCAAGTACTGTATGGGTGCCATTATACGAATGCCTAAGTTAAGCCTCTGAGCATGCCTTATGAACTAGATGTTTCTGAAAGCTTGATCAGTCTTAATATGAGCTGCTTGTGCACAGATTAATAAATAGTATTCTTCCCAATCTTTTGTCATTAGTGCTTATGATAAATAAAACAACCCATCTTTTTTGCTTCCACATAAATAATATACTCCTTTAATAGATGGCCCTAAATGTAAAATCCTGAGATGCATGCCATTTGTAATTATAATTGGTGCTTTTCAGTATCCTAACGGGTGGTTATAAAATCTGGGTTTTATTTTATTTTGTCGAGTGCTGAAATAACTCTATACAAAAGTAATTAGGCTTCTAATTTTGTATTACCTGTGGTAGATAGCAATGGTAATGAAAATAGAATCCCTACTTTTTGGTAAGCAGAATGATCGCGCAGAGATAGTATTTAAATACTATTCAGTATCACTTGGGTTTAAAAAAGAACTACAGTTTAGACAGTTTTTACAAGCCAGCAAAGCTATTAAAAGCCTCTAATAAAAAACTAGGCTCTTATTTTTGTGCTAATACTAATTACTGATAATACATGCTTATGTTTGTCATTCATTATATGGAGCAGTACCAATCAGTGGATGACTGAGTCTCAAGCACTTACACATGTAAATTAACTATTGGATTTTTTTTCTTTTTTACTTAAGTGAGTCATAATGGAAAGCAGCACTAGGTCATAAAAATCTTTTCTCTTAAATGCTAATGAAATTTCTCCATTCTCTCCATTAGCAGACTCCCCTTATTGGTAATTTGTAGCCTTCTCTTTTGTTCCTGGTTGTAATGAATGCTGGGTACAGAAAAAACTTGAGCTATGAGAACGCTTCAGTTATTGTCTTCTGCTTGCTTACGCTGTAAAATTATCTTTCCCTTCCAAAGCTGTACAAGATCAAAAGAAAATAAATTGGCACCCCAGTACACAAAATGACTCTTGCTTTATTAATTATATAGCTTTCAAAAGTTAATTTATTCTGGTAAGGCAAAAACACTAAAATTCTGTAACATCAAATAATAACTCAGTAACAGGCCTTTATTCATTGCTTTCTTTTACTTCATTGTAAACATTTGCACTGGAGTGTACATAAATGTTATAATTCTCTTCAATCCTCCATTATGGACTCTGCTCCTGCAAAAGTATATTCTGCCACATAAGTGTGTAATTAAAAAAAATACCAAGTTTGTAGTAAAATAATATGTATCATAATTTTAAAAAATCCAATGCCTGAGATTTTTTTTCTGATACAATAAAAAAGTCCATATTCTTTTTAAATTTGAAATTATGTTCTGATTTCTTATCAGAAATAACAGTGGCATTCAAGCAGTTGAAAAGAAGCTTCTGTTTGAGTGTGTAGAAACTAAAAATAACAGGGATCTTAACTTTCAAATTAAATAATGTCAGCACCACTTTCCTTTACATGTCTTGAGTTTTGAAGACAGCTTTGGAAGTTTCTGAAGTTTTAATAATTCAGAAGAGCCTTCAGGAAAACATACGTCGCTGACCTGTAAGCAGCTATACTCAACAGGTTGTGTGTTCCTCAGCCAATACATGCATACTTTGATAGAAGTATAATAACTGTCCTGAACACACCAGAGGGTTGCTGGATGATGCATGCACTCCATGGAGTGTGTTACTGAACTTATTGTTGAGGAAGAAAAGCAAATGTAAAAAAAATACACCTAAATATTAGTCCTCCCACAAGAATTAAGTGAATTGTTGCTGAAGGATGGATCACAGGGAAGGAGAAAACTGCTTCTGTTAATAAAGCTTTCCCCCATTTTCTCCAAACTAGCTGTCAGGAGCAGAGTCTAAGGCTATGCCTACACTATGGACCTTATGGTGGCACAGCTGTACCGCTGCAGTTGCGCTGCTGAAAGGTCTCCTGTGTAGCTGTTCTATGCTGGTGGGAGAGCGCTCTCCTGCCAGTATAGTTTAACCACCCCCAACGAGTGGTGGTAGCTACGTCGGTGTGAAAGCATCTCCCACCAACACAGCGCGGTCCACACCGGCATTTTTGTCAGTGAAACTGATGTCAGTCAGAGTGTGGTTTTTTTCACACCCCTGACCAACAAAAGTTTTGCCAACAAAAGTGCTAGTGTAGACAAAGCCTGACTCTTTCCTCCTTTCCCCCTTTTTGCCTTGGTTCCCCACAAATTGGTGGATTAAGTGGAGGCTGCAGTGGCTTCAACTACTTAACCCTCAAACCCCCAAAAGTTTAAGGCCAGATATACACACACAACTTTTGCCAGTATAGTAAAGTTGGTTAGAGGTGTGATTTTTTTTTTTTGTATGATGATTGATACCAGCAAAACCCCTATTGTAGGCACAGTTATACTGGCAAAGAAGTGCTTTTATTTGGGGAACGGCACGAGCTATATCAGCAAAAGTACTCTTGCTGGTATAATAGGAGGGTTTGCCAGTATAGCTATACATTTTCTAATGTAGACTAAGGCCTGGTCTGCACTGGGAATTTAAAAATCAACACCTCTGAGAGATGTAGCTACCCTGACCTAAGCTCTGGTATAGACAGCACTAGGTCAATGGGAGAATTCTCCCGTCGACCTAGCTATCGCTTCTCAGGGAGGTGGAATACTTACGCCAGCAGGAGAAGCCCTCCCGTCAATGTAGGTAGTGCCTTCACTGAAGCGCTACACCAGCGGTACAGCTGTGCATTTTACGTGAAGACATGTCCCTAGCTACTGCCTCTCAGGGAGGTAGATTACCTGTGCCAACAGGAGCATTTTAAGTGTAGGCATACCCTAGGCCTAAGGCTCCAATCCTTTAACTGATAACACATAGATGGACTGTTTGGCCTGTGAAAAGCATGGCTTTATGTGGGTATAGCAGTCTACCCATGTGTTATCTATTGCAGGATTGGAGCCCGCAGCTCCAGACCTACAATCCAGATGCGCAGAGACCCCCCTTGTGGGATCAGGGCCTAAATTAAGACAAAGTATAACAAGTTGATGTAATGAACAATGGGAGGGAAAGTATGAGGAAAACATTAATCGAATTGTCCCGTTAGACTGACCTGCCACTTGGTAAGGCAACTCCCATCCTTTCATGTGCTGTGTATTTATATCTGCTACTGTATTTTCCACTCCATGCATCTGATGAAGTGGGTTCTAGCCCATGAAAACGTATGCCCAAATAAATGTGTTAGTCCCTAAGGTGCCATAGGACTCCTCGTTGTTTTTTGCTGTTACAGACTAACATGGCTACCACTCTGAAATAGATAACAGTAGTTAAGATGGTTTCGTTATTGGGTACATTGATTTTTTTTTATTAGCCTGTGAGATTCTGTAACCCATATATTATACTGTCATATCTAATTTTTCTTCTGTTCAGAAAAGTTTATTACATTTTTCTCCATTCTGACATATAACATTATGTATGCTGCAAGTCTATAGTATCAGTTTCTAGATACCCTAAGGTTAGTTAAAATTAGCCTTAGTAAATAGTTTCCCTAAGAATTTTCATTTTCCTGCTTGTTAATTTTTTTCACTATTAATTGTAGCGCCCAATTTTTTTCATGTTTTTAAGTGAATGTTTTGTCTGAAGGTTAGAAGAGGCTGACTGTGCTGGAAGTGACTGCAGTGCCTTTTGATTATTCATGGACAGTAATAGAAGGCACTTAAAAAGAACAATGAAATTGCTTATTTTTGTGATGGGCCATCTGTTGAATTGTTTTGTGCAACAATCACACAATAGTATCTATGTCATATCATTCTATTTTCTACAGCAGCTGATTATGTATAGTTGGCTACTTGTCCTTATTTCTGAAGTCCCATGACCATTTAAAGTCACCTCTACCAACCTTTACTAGAAAGGTAATAGAAATGTAAAACAGCTGGTGTGTATTTTCTTTCTTTATCTTCTGTTTTTCATGTTGGTTCTAATTAATTAGGCCTCTTTGAAATGTGTAGGTCTGTTTTCTGTGTCTCCCACCTGTAGTTTTATAATAGAAGTTAACATGGACTCATTTAGCAATTGGTAAAGAAATGATGGGGTTCTGTAATAAAGAGCAGGCAAGTTTTAAAAGATTGCCATGCGTTCCCTGCTTATTAATTATCTCCTTTATTTCCCCCTTCCCCTCCCCAAGCAATAATTAGAATCCTTCTCCAGGATTTTACTAACAAGCCATTTTTTTTTCTGACTATGAAACCATTTGCAGATCTATTATGGCAGAAGTTGAAAGCAAGAAAAACAACTGTGTTGTCTTCCACAGGTCACTGACATTGCTGATGCCATGATTCTGAAACAGCTTTTTGAAAATCTGTTCCAAAACGGGGTTGTCGTTGTGGCAACATCCAATAGGCCACCTGAAGGTAAACACAAACATGCTACCAGTATGATAAAAGTACAGTGAAACTAACACATTTCTTATAAAAGCCACTTTACATGTATTCGAATTTAATGGTGATAAAATCTCTAGTTTTAAAAATCTGTGGTATTCTGTCCATGCCATGCAGACCCCTCCTAGTTTTCTCTCATATATGGAAGAAAGGGTTCATCCTGGGTCCTATCCCCCTCCTCTCTCTCCCCCCTCCCAAATATTTTTTTTCTCTGCTTCCACAGCTTCTTTAAGTGATGTTAGTAACCCTTCCTATCTCTACAGTGGGGAGAAAAGCTGAGAAACTGCCTCAGGATTGGGTGGGCTCAAGGACACAGGCAGAGCCTGGCCAGCAGAAGGGAGAGGGAATGAGTAACTGTTTCTTCCCTCCCCATTCTTAGGCTGTGGGCTTGTCTACACTACCGTGCTACCTCGGTGCCGCTGCAGCTACGTCGCCGGGAGAGCATCTCCCGCTGACATTGCATGGTGTAGACACCACTTTAAGTCAGTGTAACTTACGTTGCTCACAGAGGTGACTTTTCCACACCTCTGAGTAAGTGATGTAAGTTATGTTAACTTAATCAGTGGTATAGACAAGTCCTATGTCTACAGGGGTGTGATTTCCCCTGTTTTTGAAAACATACTCACACTAGCTCTCATTGTGCTAGCACATGTATAAATAAGGAAGCCGCGGTAGCACTGGTAGCTGCCCTCCTGCTCTCTGTCCTGCCCAGCCCCTTGCAGAGCTTGTAGGCATCCCTCCCTGCCTGAGTTATCCTCAGTCAATTTAGCAAGTGTTCAAAACAAGACCAACAAAAGTGGCAACACAGTTGGGATGCGCAGTCCGCCATGTGCCATCAGGATAGGTGGCACCAGGGTGGGATGGTGCTTGGGGCTGGATCGACTCAGTTAACAAGAAGTTGGAGACTTAACAATCACTTTTTGTTGGAGGGGGGAATATGAGATCCCCAAATCACCTTCTCCTTGAGAGGCACATTGGATGCTGCTGCAGTTTCAATGTCCCCTGCTGCTGGGGGTGCATTGAAGCAGCATGTAAAATAGACAAAGTAAATATTCTGAAATGAAACTCTAATACGTTCTCAAACAGCATTTTTCTTACTTTGCCGATCTATAAATTTAAATGTTTATAGATTTATTTTTTTGTTGGCTTGCCTGTGTGTATAGGGAAATCAACATGTACCAACATTTAGCAATAAAAATCTAATCCTTATATAATAATCATCTGACATGGTCTGTGTCAGAGGCAGTTGTAACAGAGTGTCTACATTCTTCTGTTGACCTGCCCAGTTATCAAGTGTTACGACCTTGCAGTCAGATGGAGACTTGTATTAATGAAGTGAAGTAGCACATCATAACTATTGTATGATGATAAAGCTGTAATGGAACTATTCATCCTGTCCCTACAGTTACATAGTTTCCAGAAAAGAGACCTTTTTATTATAGATATAAAATTCTGTTTTACCAGTTATATTTATTAATCTACACTTTATTTCATAAATGTTAAATATGCATTTAATGATAAAATATTTTAATAAATTAAACCTTTTTTCAGAGGTAATGTATTTATCTGTAATATTTTATTGTTTGCCTACAAAGCAAATTGTATTTTCTTGCCTTGAAAAAAATGGTATATGTGATGGGAATTACTAGAAGATGAAGGGAGTAACCTTAATCAACAGAATAAAGACATTACCAACTCTGGCAATTGACATTATTTCTTCATAGTTTAAATCTTTTTACAAAAAAAAAAAATCATTAAGATTAAGCCTTTTGTATATTTTGGCCTTATAGTTGCACTGATTGATACATAACGTTTCCAATTCTTTTATGAGCTTATTTTAATACAAAGGTTTTGTATCTCTTCTGCTAAAATCACTTCGTTCTCAGTAGAGATTTAAATCTAATTTCACTGAATCCCTTTTGAGATTTTCTTGGGCTGTTCTGTTTTGTTTTGTTTTTTTCCCCCTTATTAAGAATGTAATGAATTTCATGCAGCAAAAGAATAGAAATCAATTTCAATTCCCTTTCATTCCTTTATCCGTCTAACAGCATAGAGCTTTATTTGCCAGATTTAAAGACAAGCTGGCATTATTATTAAGGGGCAAGGCTAAGTAGCAAAACTAGTACCAGTTTTCTCTTTCAGACCTCTATAAAAATGGGCTTCAGAGAGCAAACTTTGTACCATTCATCGCTGTGCTGAAGGTAAGGAAAGTCACTTGTTGAATGCTTTCTTTCTTTGCCTGTCATATTGATAATCAAGGGTTTGTACAGGATTACTTCAATCTTACTTCAGGAAAAATGCTTTATTTATTATGGCGTTGAAGCAAATTGTAATGGGGGGGAACAACTTTTCATCTGTAACATTAATATCTGTATTTAATGGAAAAGCTGAACATGTAACAGGGCAAAATGTTAGCTTCTATAAGTAACATAGTAGAAAATATTTGTTTGGACAGAATTTTATTACAGCTGTGTATGTGCAAGTTGAGACTAATATTTCTATAATTGTTATAACAAATGTTGCTGCAATATTTTTTGACGTTTTAGATTTATCATGCTAGCATACTTTTCCCAAGCCAATGGCATTTTCTATAAAGATGTTATCTTAAAATGTAAGCACTCCATCAATGTAGGCTTTGCAACTGAAAAACTACACTAAGTAAAGGAATAGTTACTGGTACTCCTATATTTTCAGTTGTATAATACGTAATTTTTTCAAGTTATCACATTGTCTACTTTTGCTTTTCATTTCATCTCTCATTTCTGCTCCCATGCACATGCTTCTTTCTTGCCTTGTCCCCTTCCTTCCCCCCCTCACCCCCCAATATGCTTTCCTTGTGACTTAATCCAGCTGATGAGGGGAGAAGAGGAACCTACTACCAATCTGCTTCATTCTTTCCTCCCTGCTCGTGGACATTTTTATTTTGCTTGTGGCTAGCATGTGGCTGGATTCAACCCCTTATTTCCAAGCTTTCCTTTACTGTGATGTCCATGGACACCTATACAAACAATATAAGAATTAGCACCATGTGATCATCCAGCTCTCTGCAGGCCACCAGCAAATGTGCCATGGAGCACAGTTTGGGAACCATTCTGCTACACCACCACTTTAATTGCTGGGTCTCATTGTTTCTCACTCAGAAAAATAATTGTTTCTCTGGAGTTTCTCTGGAATTCGACTGTCCCTCACTTTTTCAACATTCAAGTCCATCTTACGTTTAAATATATTTTCTCCTATGTAAGTAGCTTTCTAAGTGGGGATGGTCAAGACTCCAGTACTACATGGCAAGGGGAACTTAAATTCTGTAGGAAGCTCCTTGACATCTGCATACTCTGGTATGACAAACTGGAAATTCTGCAGCACCTTCATTTAAATTCAAAATGGAGGTTTTCATTGAGTTAAATATGAATAATGCAGTCAGTTGAGTAACCACTGGGGTTGGTTTGTTTTGATAATAAATAAAATGAATGTATGCAGTATCGACACTTTCAGGTTTTGGTATGGCACAGATTTTTTTTAATTCACAAAAGGTAACTGTATTGTAGAAATTGAGGGAAGGGAAGCTGGAGGTTTTGATATCTACGGATCAATGGGAAGCAGTTTGGGATTGTGGGATGAATATATTAATTGGATATTTCTGCTAAAGTGATCAGCAGTGAAATAGTTAATAGTGGCTGGGATTTTTCAATGAGGCTTAAGGGAGTTAGACACTCAATTCCCATTAAAGCTTAATGGCAGTAGGACCCATAATTGTGTTAGGCCCCTTTGAAAATCCCATTCAGTGTTGACATTTAAACTTATCAGGCTTCAAAATTAACATCTCATTGAGATGAATGTGGCAGTTCACATGTCTCATACTGTTTCATGCTGTCAAGAAGGCAATGTTGAAAGGTTTTCTTCATAACCATAAAAGTTATAAACTCAATTAAAAATTAAAGCATGGGCCACGTCTACACTGCAGCTGCTGCTGCAGCATAGCTACAGCACTGCAACTTATGCCGCTATAGCACCATAGTGTAGAGGCTTCCTACATCTACAGAAGGGGTTTTTCCATCAGTGTAGGTAATCCACCTCTCTGAGAGGCGGTAGCTAGGTCGATGGAAGAATTCTTCTTCTGTCGACCTAGCCACACCTATACTGGGGGTTAGGTTGACCTAACTACAGTGCTCAGAGTGTGAAATTTTTTACAGCCCTGAGCGATATATCTAGGTCAATCTAATTTTTATGTGTGGACCAGGCCTGAGATTCTCCAACACAATTCTGCAGCCAGAGGTATATTCTGCAGCAAATTCTGTGCTCCTAGAACATGCAGGGCCCTAATTCTTAGGAGTAATTGTAACTATATTAATTTCCTGAGCGGCAACACTGTGTTCAGCCTGCATCACTGGAACCTTTCCTTCATTTTGCCATTAATCAGTCTTTTCTCCTTGACCTTCTTTCATTCCTTACTGGGAGTGTGTGTGTATATACACATACACACACACACACACACACACACATATTGCTGTAATTGCTGGGTTTATGGAATCTCTATCTTGCCAAACCCTTTATTTGTCGTTTATCCTCTTTTGCTATCAAAAAATTGAATGACTACATGCCTTTAAACCAGATCACTATCCTGACTGTTAAAGTTATCTCAAGATTTTAGGCAGGACCTTACATATGGAATATTAAGAGATACCTTCTCCCTCCTGAGATTAGTTATTAGGGTAATCTTTGTGTTTTCGCTATTCTGTGTTCTTTGTATGTTTCATGTTACTTTGTTTTTAAATACTTCTGTAATTAAATCCATCTTTAATATTAGTTTAGTAAATGTTACAGTACTTGTAAATAATTTGGATCCCCCTTAAAATTTTTAAAGCAAATCATAGGAGGCTTATCAGGCAACGGGATTCTGTCCTCGATAACAAACACTGAACAACGGTAGCATTGTATATAAAGTAAAGAACGACCTTCAAAACTCATATTTTTAATACGGCACTTGTGGGAGCAGGACAGTCATTTTTTAAAATTGAATAAATTTAAAAATAAGACACAAAAATTGTCTTAAGTGGTGGAATGCAGTTCAGAAGGTGTGGACATAAACTAATTTTTTGTCTGCCATAGGGTTTTACCATGACAATTTATTCCTCCCAAAAGCATGATGCTTGTATGTGAACTATATCATTGTATTCATCTACATTGTCTCATTATAACCACCATTTCCTGTTCATGTTCACAATTATGCTATTTAAGCTTTTAAAAAACACACACACAAATTAAACTGAAGGTGTTCCTTGAAATTTTCCATGACAATCTAACTTCAGGAGGAAAATATTAAATTGGTTGCTTACGAATGGTCTTCATCCTGACCCTATCCTCAACAGAGTCCACAGACCATGAGTTAGTTCATCCTCAGCCCCTCCCTAGGGTTTGGCTTTATGGATAATTAAAAAATAATAAAACATAAATTATCAGTCCTAACTGCATCTAGGAGTTCTCTCTGGGATCTCTTCTGTTCTCAATTCCCTTTACACACACAGAGCGTCTCCCAGTCTCACATATCCTGCTTGGAGCTAATTGGACTCACTTGCCACCATAACTCAGTAGTAATTAGCCTGAATCATAATGTAGGTTTCAGCACCTGAATCCAGAATGACTCAGCAGAAGAGGCTTTAATTTCCTATACCAGGTTTTAGGGAGTGCTCTTTAGTGGGATGAAAATGGTATATTTCTGAAAAGAGCTGCTTCTCTCGAAATAGTGTCAATGTCAAACTGCCTGCTTTAAACCTCAATATGCTCAAGATGGACTTGAGATTGGTGGGACGGAGAAACCACTTTGACTAATTGGAAGGAACTAGCTTCTCACCCTTTGAGAGTATCTGCCTCCGAGTTGTCAATGTGGTGTACGATTTAGGAGTTGCAATGCATTAGACACTGCTGCTCCTAGACACACTGATAGTAGTAGTGGCCAGAAATATCTTTTCCCATCTTTGGCTCATCAGCAAATTACCCTTTATTTTCAGATACAGACTTAACCCACATTCATCCTTTCTTTCATTGTCTCCAAGTTGTATAATTGCAATGCCTATGTTTTTTCATTCCTGAATCAGTTTTTGTAGGGTGAGCAAGAAGGCATATCAGTTCAACACTAGTGATGCAGATTGGCTGGGCCCCAAGCTCGGGGAACAAGGGAAGCAGAGGTGGGTCGGGGAAAGATTTTTTTTTTTTAAGTAATTCACAAGATTTATACCTTTGGTATTTTATTTATATGCTTGTCTATCTTGCCTTTTTATATTGTAAACTCATCAGGGCTTGTATTTTCCATTGTGTTCATACAGCACCTAGCACAATAGGGCCCTAATCCTGATTTGGGTCTTCGGGAGCTACTGCAATAAAAATAATAAATAATATCTGGGCTTGATTACAAAGGCCATATACAAGCTCCAGTTAGTTCAATTTACGGGAGCCTGCTTCCCAAGTGGGATTGACCAATGAGATCACACTGTGGCAGTTCTTCATGGAGTGCACTTGGCTCCCTGTCCAATTCTGGATCCATTCTGAAATCCAGGTTCAATTTTCTAAAGCTGTCAGTAGGTTAAGACTTAGCTATTTCATAGAATACAGAGTTAATGGCAACTCTCAGCTGTAGCTGCGTTGTACAAGGATGCCATGGCTGAAACTCTGCAAGGTAGAGTATTCATTATAAAAGGGCTTGGTTTTCTACCACTGGAGATCACGTTCAAACCAAATCTTGATGCTTTTAGAGTTTAGTGTAAAACCAGATTCTCTGAGCAAACCGAAAGATGGCTTCAGAAAAGCTCAACAACAAGAAACGACAGTCTTACTTTAAAATGTGATGTAAAAAAGGAAGGAGTGGGGAGTATCATCTGTTGGGGCAGAATTCCTTGTCTGAATTATGTGTCTGGCCTGTGGTGGTTAGAAATGAAAGCATTAGAAATAGAAGTCTGCATTGCTTAAATTTAAGTATCTATTTTCAAAAATCTATTGGCTGATTTTACACAGTCCTAAAATGAAACAAATATAAGGTGGGGGAGGGGACATTTTTGTCCAGTGTTACCTCCTCCATGATCCTGCCCCTCTTGTAGGTGTATGGATTGCAGAGAAAAAAATTGTTGCTAAATATTCATATAGATTTGTAATCTTCCACCAATCAGATTGCTTCTTCAGTCCATACCATTTTTTAAATATAATATACCACAGATATGAAATATTTTGGTGAAAATCCCTTAATTCCATAGTTGCATACATACTTTTCTAAGGTGCTGTTAGTTTTGGGGCCTTCTAAAGTAGGCAGGTATGGGACAAAGTTTCTTCACATTCACAAAAATTTCTTAACAGGCACGGCTTACTTGATTCTCACAAACAAGTGCTCAGCTTCAGTTTCCAAATGCTTTGAGAATGCAGGTACTCCACAAATTGTTAAGGAGCCTAAGTACCCAGTGATTTAGTCTGAAAAATGTCCAGACATTTTTACAGAGATAATTTACATGTAGAGTTGTAACCAATACTTTAAAAACTTGATGACATAAGATCTAAAGTGAGTTCTTGTTTTATTAGCAGGAGAGGTGAAGGGATTCTTTAATACATGGTTTGGCAGTAGTTCACCAATTTTTTTCATTCTGCAGGCCACTTAATAAAAGAGAGATCCTCTCATGGACTATTGCCCTTTCCAACAACCTAATCCCCCTCTGTTTGGTTCAACATTGAATTCTTTGGACCAGCAGGAGGGGCTCCTTGGACCATTGGTGTTCTACGAACCGTACTTTGATGTGCAAAAATACTATCAATAAATAGTGATTCTCAACATCCAAAGATTTCTTGTAAAATACTATGTAAATTACAATCACACAGTGCAATTTCATCATATAGCTAAAATATTTTCTCTGTCAAGTTTATTATTACATACAATAAAGCTACTATTAATACTAAAAATAAGCAATTCTGAAGCATTGGTATATCATTGACAGGTACAGTTTTAAAGTAATATCTTGAACTTTGACTGAGCATATCTTTTAAACTGAAATAAAACAAAATATAAACCAGATATCCATAATTGGTGGTATTTATAAGAGATTAAACCACTATAAGATTTCTTTCAGTTGAATCATTTTTTTATTTCCTTGTTTGGGGTCAAAATAAATCAATATTTCATTTTTTTTAAAATTATTTTTGTTTAAATAATTCGATGCTAACCACAATAACCTGCTTTCAGAATGACAGGAGTGGTACTGTTCAATATCACTTTTTGCAGCATTGGTTGGTGGTGATATAGTGATACTTAGGTTGCTTCAGTTATTCTATAGGGTTTTCATATTAAAATGTACATCTGTTCTTACAAAACCATCTTCAGAGCAATTTAAAAATATTTATCAGCTGACTGTATTTTTTTGGTTTTGGTTCAGAGAACTGAAGGTGTTTAAAACTTAACCAATTTAGAACTCTTGGAGAGATCTGTAGGTTTTAAATTTCATATAAAGGAATTGGTAGATATAACTTTTTTTTTTAATTGTGTGCTGTACTTTGTCCATCCATCTGTGATAGGAACACACACATTTGTTGATTGGCTGATCTGCCAATTTGTTTTTTAAAAAAGTCATTTTGCTGATTAAATTGATTTGTCAGCTTGTTCCATTCTAATGCTGTGATAGCTCAGGAGCTTTCAGTACATTGAATAGTTAAAACCTGCTTTTGAGGTCAGTGTCAGCCACTCTGACCTCTGCTGAACTGTCACCTGAGTCAGAACTGGGGGGGATTAATTCTTTGATATTGTAATGGCTTTGCTTATCAATTGACTTCTTCATTACTGAAGATGTTAGGCCTTTTGTTTCCCTTCTTATTATGTAACCAAGCAAGCTCTTAAGTAGAAGGTACTTTTTTTGCGAGGTGTGGAAGTGCTTATTTTATTTTTGTGAAGTATATCTGGTAATCAAATGGATAAAAATAACTTCTTCATCTACAATGTAGTCATGAATTACTGTGCTTAATATCAGAATTGTTTGAGGACAGTTTTTGTTT
Organism: Caretta caretta; assembly: GCF_965140235.1. NCBI lineage: Eukaryota > Metazoa > Chordata > Testudines > Cheloniidae > Caretta > Caretta caretta. Next base: position 83,651,533 of record NC_134208.1, read on the forward strand.
ATGACACAGATTAGTTTTCAAAGAACATTTTAACAAGTAAAACACATTGCATCCAGATTACTGTGTGCCTGATTAGAGGTTTACAGTTTTGTTCTAAATACTTTCAATAAGTGTATGTGTGCATGTGAGAGAATGTGATATATAAAATATTTACAGGCAAGGATTGTTTAATTGTATTTATGTACTTCAAAGACTTTTTAGGGATTATAATATTCTTGTGATCTATTCATTGCATTGTAGATACTATGAACTATATAATATTACAAGCCTTTTTTCAAGTCATATCTGACATTCCACCCCTCCCCCGGCAGTTTGTTCAAATACAGACTCCTAGGTTTTATCACCCAAGGGTAAATATAATTGCTACTGTAGCTGAGTCTTGTGTTCTTTTTCTTTTTTCCCCTTAAATCATAATGGTTTTCCTCAGTTCTGTTTCAGCGAATAAATTCTTTGATTAAAATGGGCAAATCAAAGTATATTACAGATATGTTATCGTTAGTTCTTGATGTAACAGGATAAATTAGTTTAATTACACGTGGCAGTTTTCTTTGCTTGTGATGGAATGTGAAATAAGGTCCTCCCTCTCCCCAAAAAAGCCCGAGCCAATTAATAAAGCTTTTAAGCTCTTTGTCACAGGCCACCATGGAGGTCTGCAGAGAAGAACTTTAATCCAATAAACATTTCATTTAGATCATGAAAAGAAAGCTTGAGGAGAAGCTCCTACAAGAGAGGGTGTTACCAGTGATTCTAACCATGAAGAGATGTGAGGAATTTGCCAAATTAACCAAGAGACCTTCATATTTAACACATAAACGTGTCAAAACTAATAATAGAATAATTTAATTTGAGTTGAACCTTATATTGTGAAAATTGTAAAAAGCCACAACTGTTTTCTTCAAAGACTTCACTGTTGAGCTGGATGGACAGGGCAAGGGGAGGTTGTGAGAAACCCAGATAGCAAATAACACTGGCCGAAGTTGGTGGGGGAAAAAAGGAATAGATAATTAGGCGTAATTAGTGTGTATGAATTGTTGTCTCCCTGCCCTTGGCTTGAATAAATTTAGAAGAAAAAACCCTACTGGTGAAAATGCTTTGATGTAAGAAGAGTCATTGTGGTTTGGCAGCATAAAGGCAGTGTTTTATACTTCTTACATAATGGTTGTGATACAGAAAGAGTGAATGGACTCTGCACCCCCCAGTCTGCTTTACAGCAAGGACTTTTGGATTCTCTTGAAACAAAATGCATCAGAAGTTTTCAGCTGTGGGTAATGAGGTAGTGGACCTCATCAGAGCTAAGCGTAAGCCATCTTTAGCCTTTGTTTAGATCTTAATCACATTTTTTTTATTCTGGGAAATCTAGTTTCTTAAATCAACACTCCTTTTCCCCCCTCCGTGCCAGCAGCTCTTGCAAGAGCAAAGGCTAATACTAGGGAAAGAAATAAAATGAGAATTTAAAAAATAAAAAAAATCATAACATGGTGAGCCAACTTTATCGTTAGTGTAACTTCATTAAAGTATACAGAATTATACCAGGAATTAATTTGTAAATTATTACACTTCTAATCTAGTATGATATATTGCTAGGGTTCTGTCTTTCAGCAAACCACTGCTTATTATTTAAAGACTGTTAAGAACCATTAGTAATAACAATAGTTGGGGTGGTGTATGTATGCACATACACAAAATATATGTAGGTTTAAAGCAACATGTAAGATTTATGATGTATACTCGGAGACAGGGTGACCTTCAAAAGAGTAAGGTGAAATAGAGCTGTTTAATTTAGTGTTGTTTCTGTTGCACACAGCTTGTTCTTTATCCTTCTTCTCCCTCTTTCAAAAGGCTGGAAAAAGTAAGACATTTTGTGCCCAGCCACATGCCCCATTCCCCCTCCCACATATAAAAAACATTTTGTTTAGTTTCAAGATCTGAAATATTATACATCATAGTGAACATCAGAATCTTTTATGTTACACCCATTTCCCATTGTTTGAAATTTAATTATTTACTGGATACTGTATTTATAGACATTTATAGACAGGGTTTAAAATAATTTGTAGCAAGATTCTAAAATGAATTGTGTGTTCTCCTCCTGCAGTAGCTAGAAGTGTTTATTTTTAATCACTAAAATTATAGGGCCACACCCTAAACTGATGTAAATCTGTGTAATTCCATAGATTTAATCTCAATGATTTTCCTGTTAAACTACTCAGATTAAAGAGAAAATGTTTCTATCACAAGTGTAAGAAGACCCATATTACAAATTCTGTTTGTCAACACGTAACTGCCTAGATTTTTGTTGTCTATTTAGAATAACAATTTTAAAATATCATAAATAAGAATTGCATTTGTCATACATGATCAGTCTTAACTACAACAACTCAGTCCGATTGTTTTTGTATTATTTAAAATGCAAAATCTGACCAAGGTAACATTTTGAAAATTGTCCACAAAGTTTATTTTTTCTAGTGTTTTTAAAGTTGTATTAGGAATGATGCTTCTAGCACCACTGTAGTAACCTGCAATGTTGTATCATTCCACAGTTATTGAAAAATAATAGGAAAAAACCTGTGAAGAAAGTAGCATTTCATTTAACCCTTTTGAAGCATTGTGCCATTATACATTACAAGTAGTCTTTTGTACTTGAAGTTGATTTGAGCTGTGAAAGGCAACACCTGAATATCTCACAAGACTAAATAATTATGGCTGATTGTGTTTTTCAGGTATAGGTCACAGGAAATTCACTTAGGGTAGAATATGTACAAAGCTAAGAAATATGCAGATTTTCTGTTGTAGGATTGTGTAAAAATTATTTACAGTTAATACTTGCATAAAGGTTAGAAAGGTTGATGAAGTGATATTTAGTTTTGCTTTACTATTCACTGCATGTCAGAATGTAATTATGACTGATTCATGAAACTGTCTTAGAAACGAACCATCTTTATTAAAATGCTGATCAAGATAAGAGCTGACAGTAATAAAGAATAGAACATTTTAGTCTTGTTGCTTTTGAATGATTGCTAATTACCCCAGAGGTCATGTATAGTGCTTGGGAGGATTCATTGACATTATTTCTTTTAAGTCTACTGTTTCAATAGCATCTGAACATGAAGACGAAAACTGAGTGCATATCGAACAAGACTTTGATCAAGTTTTTTATGCCATGAAATACCTGACGATTCCTCTTTCCTGCTTTTGTTGTTGTAAATTTAAATTCTTAGGAGTCTAGACAGCAGAGTATTAGGAGTGCTGAAAATGCGGTATATTCTTTTAACAGGACTAACCTTAAGTATAAGCAAAGCAAGCAACCATTGCTTCTCAGGGTCCTGCATCCCATCCATGTTGTGTAACTCATGGCCTAGTTCTATCTCCTTCAGAAGCTGGCCCAGAGAGAAACCAGTATACTGCCAGCATACCTTTTCTCTCTCTCTCTCTCTTTCTCTTAACAGGACAAGGGATGGAGTTAACTTACGGTCCAATTTGCCCCACCTAACTTCAAACAGCTGGAGGAGCAGGTCTTATAAATCATAAGGCCTGCTTGACTAACTCTAAATCCTGAAATAAGATGGTGATTGGCATTAGCTGAAAACTTCAAGACCATCCATTGTAACTAGTCTAATGTTAATCATATATGGTGGCTCAGAAAACAAATGTGTTCGTTAAACATACTATGTGCCTACTTAAGAAAGTATTATTGTTTTACTATAGTTATGAATTATTTGGAATGATTTCCATTCCAGTGGTGTTCTTCAGAAGGAGAAGTGTCTGTTAGCCTTCTTCTGATATCCCTCAGTTAAGAATTTTAAAACCCTCAAATAAAACTCTTGCTTTTAATTAGACACTTGATATGGGTCAATTAATGAAAATACCAAGGAAACCAGAAAAGATAACAGACTGTGGCCAAGAAAAGTAAAACTACTGTTTTTTGTAATAGTGATGGAAGACACCCACAATACGTTTATGCATTCCATCATAAGGGAGAGTGTTTTTTATCCCTTGGTGGGGAGGAGAATGATTAATGAAAATTCTTGTTGTTGGATAATTTGACGGAAGGAGGGATTTTCAGTCGTCATGAATAGCCAGGGAAGTCTAAATCAGTTGTGCAGTCTTGTTACTGTTGGATACTTGTTTGGACGTCATGTAACGTGAAGGAGTTAGCTAGAGAGGATATACTTGAAAAGGGAAGATTGAAGTCTAAAACAGTAGTTGTTGATCCTTTCATTGAGAAAATTCTGTTGGAATTGCACTTCTCAGGCTCAGCTTGCCCTTGGTTATAAACAGTTGGTGTTCATATATATTTCTTTTTAAAATTCATTATGGTGTATGTATGTGTAAGTGTAATAGCTGATTATATAGCATTATGAGTCTGAGAACAGGAGAAAAGATCTTAATCTTAGCTCACTTCAGTAGTATGAAGCAGTCCTTGCCATCAGATGTATTTGTGAAAGCAGGTTTCTGCCAAGTTAGTTGGCAGAAGCAACTGATTGTATGGAATTTTGTTCTCTAATGGTGCTGTAAAAGAGAGTGCACTCTATCCATACAACTGCATCCTAGTGGAATAGTAGCAGAAAAAGTGATTGCCATGAAACAAAATACCATGACTTCATATTAGTTAACTTGAAATTTAGAATGTAACTCTGGTTATTTTACACAATAGTAGGAACAGTACCAGGTTCTTTAAAACATTTCTTTTTTTTATTTCCCATTTCTTATGATTCCCCATCCCTAAGATACTCACAATTTAGGACATATTGGAGTAGTTCAGAACAGTGATGGTAACTTATACTCTTTAGCCCCTGGTGCTGCAAACACATATACATGTGCTTAACTTTATACATGTAAATAGTCCAGTTGAAGCTTAAAGTTAAGAATGTGCATAAATTTTGCAGGATTGGGACCTTAGCTTATGTACTTTGCCATCCTTGCTGGTTAATAATAATAATAATAATAATAAATAATAAAAATCTGTCTCCTATATAGGGGTTTTCATCAGTAGATCTCAAAACACTTTACAAAGGTGGTGTCATTATCCCTGTAATCTCTTGTTTAAAACCACACTTACCATTTTATTTTTTTGCACAGGTTCATCAAAGTGTGTTTTTCTATAAAGCTAATAGTTATGTGCGTGTATGCATATGTATATATCTTCTCAATATTTAAAAATCACTTTATCTTTCATGTATTGCACATGTAGGTAAAAATAAAAACAAAAAAGCATCTTCAACTCTGGCAATCTCATATTGCCGTACACACGCATTATTTAATAAAATATTAAATCACAGATTACAGTTCACTAAATATTCTATACAAAATATTTCATAGCACACATCTACACAATTAATTCTCCACAATTTATACAAGATAGCAATGTAATCTCTTCTCTATCTATACTTCACAGGTGCTTTTATTTGAGTTTTTAAAAAATAATATAGCCACCTGTCTTGGATGGTTTAGACACAACAAATCCTGCATCTTGGCAGGGGGTTAGACTAGATGACCTTTGGGGTCCCTTCTAACCTGCTGATTCTATGATTCTAACAAGAATTATGTAGAACAGATTGTGTACCACAAGACCCTGAATACACTGTCAATTTATATATGTACACATTTTTGCTCTTAAAAAGTGTTATCAAATGGCTTTGAGAGAGAATGTTGATTGGATTACTGTAGTAATTGGAGATAGGACAAGATATTAATAGCTGATGCATTTCAATATTTAAACACCCTGATGCTATGTAATTCAAGAAACACTGTATCATTCACAAATTTTCATAGAGAACATATAATGCAGCATATCCATTCATGTTGGGTTGGGGGGTTTTGTGCTTAAGTTGTAGTTGAGGTTTTCATAAATCATTCTTTAGTTCTTTTAAAATGTCACAGTGACTAGATATCTGAAATCTGTAGCTGGAAACATATTCTAATGTTGATGTTTTAACACGTAACCGCATGTCTGCCAAACAATAGATTATCGTACTCATAAACAATTTACTAATGTAATAATTTCTGTCTTGCATTGTTATAAAAGTTATATTTTAAAGCTCATTTTCTACCCTAAAGGCATATGTGTGCTATACAATAACTTGCCCATATGAATCTGTTTTGATAATAAGTGCAACATACAAAATTTTTGTGAACATGGTCAGAGTTAAAAGTTGCTATGCTTTGTTTTTGAAATGGTGAGTATTTATGGAAGTTTCTCTTAAATTTTGAAAGAGAACCTAAACTCAGGAGTTCCTTATTTTTAATGATTGTGTTTTTATGAATGGAGTCCAGGAACCTTAACGTGTTAATGCTGTTATTTGTTTGGCTTTCCCTCTGTTTTTGGGGAGGGGGGGAAATGATTTTGTTAATTTTGCTTGAAATGTGCATAATATTTTTTAAAAGTTTTAACACTTTATTGTGAGGTGTTTTAGTGTGAGTGGCTGATGTAAAACTGTCAGTATGTGTATGGTGCTGTTATACTGGTAAAAGAGACGAGATCTGAAACCAGCTGTGTGTAGATCAGTAATGGGAGAGTTGTGTGTATGTATAGTCCATGCATTCCGAAGAATGCTGATGTGCAGCCAGCTACAATTGTATAGTCTTGGCATTATGATAAAGAGAGAGTTGATGTAAAACCAGTTCTGTGGACATAGCCCAAATGTTACGGTAAAGGGAGAGTGAACCTGAAACCTGCTGCACATGTGTAGAGTAGATATTACAGTAAGAGGAGAGTTGACCTGAAACCAGGTGCACATGTGTATATATATATTTTATATATGTGCACTGGGCACTGTGGCAATATAGGATAGCTGATATAAAACCTGCATTTAAATAATTCCTTTATTATGTATGAAGTCTCTTTCAGTTCATCCTACTTGATACTGTAGACATTAAGACGGGGTCGGCAACCTTTCAGAAGTGGTGTGCCATGTCTTCATTTATTCACTCTAATTTAAGATTTTGTGTTCCAGTAATACATTTTAACATTTTTAGAAGGTCTCTTTCTATAAGTCTTTAATATATAACTAAACTATTGTTGTATGTTTAGTAAAGTTTAAAGTTTTTAAAATGTTTAAGAAGCTTCATTTAAAATTAAATTAAAACGCAGAGCCCCCCGGACCGGTGCCCAGAACCCGGACAGTGTGAGTGCCACTGAAAATTAGCTCGCATGCCGCCTTTGGCACACATGCCGCAGGTTGCCTACCCCTGCATTAAGATGTATAAGTATGGATAGTTGAGTGGTTTAAGTTTGAACAATTCTAAAGTAGAAAAAATGTTAAAATCTAGAGAAAATTTTCAAAAAAGTAACTTTTAAATGCTTCGAGATTTTGGCTTGTTCAATGGAATGTACTTCATAATAAGAATATAGCAGTAGGGATAGAATACCGACCACCTGACCAGGATGGTGATAGTGACTGTGAAATGCTCAGGGAGATGACAGAGGCTATAAAAATAAAAAACTCAATAATAATGGGGGATTTCAACTATCCCCATATTGACTGTGTACATGCGACCTTAGGGTGGGATGCAGAGATAAAGTTTCTTGACACCTTAAATGACTGCTTCTTGGAGCAGCTAGTCCTGGAACCCACAAGAGGAGAGGAAATTCTTGATTTAGTTCTAAGTGGAGCACAGAATCTCGTTCAAGAAGTGAATATAGCTGGACCGCTTGGTAATAGTTACCATAATATAATTAAATTTAACATTCCTGTGGCGGGGAAAACACCACAGCAGCCCAACATGGTAGCATTTAATTTCAGAAAGGGGAACTACACAAAAATGAGGAAGTTAGTTGAACAGAAATTAAAAGGTACAGTGCCAAAAGTAATATCCCTGCAAGCTACATGGAAACTATTTAAAGGCACCATAATAGAGGCTCAACTTAAATGTATACCCCAAATTAAAAAACATGGTAAGAGAACCAAAGAAGTGCCATCGTGGCTAAACAACAAAGTAAAAGAAGCAGTGAGAGACAAAAAGGCATCCTTTAAAAAGTGGAAGTTATATCCTAGTGAGGAAAATAGAAAGGAGCATAAACCCTGGCAAATTAAGTGTAAAAATATAATTAGGAAGGCCAAAAAAGAATTTGAAGAACAGCTATCCAAAGACTCGAAAAGTAATAGCAATTTTTTTTTTAAGTACATCAGAAGCAGGAAGCCTGCTAAACAACCAGTGGGGCCACTGAACGATCAAGATGCTAAAGGAACACTCAAGGACGATAAGGCCATTACGGAGATACTAAATGAATTCTTTGCATCAGTCTTCACAGCTGAGGATGTGAGGGAGATTCCCAAACCTGAGCCATTCTTTTTAAGTGACAAATCTGAGGAACTGTCCCAGATGGAGGTGTCATTAGAGGAGTTTTTGGAACAAATTGATAAACTAAATAGTAATAAGTCACCAGGACCAGATGATATTCACCCAAGAGTTCTGAAGGAACTCAAATGTGAAATTGCAGAACTACTAACTAGTTTGTAACCTATCATTTAAATCAGCTTCTGTACCAAATGACTGGAGCATGGCTAATGTCACGCCAATTTTTAAAAAGGGCTCCAGAGGTGATCCTGGCAATTTCAGGCTGGTAAGCCTGACTTCAGTACCAGGGAAACTGGTTGAAACTATAGTGAAAAACAAAATTGTTAGACACATAGATTAACATAATTTGTTGGGGAAGAGTCTACGTGGTTATTGTAAAGGGAAATCTTGCCTCACCAATCTACTAGAATTCTTTGAGGGGTCAAGAGGCATGTGGACAAGGGGGATCCACGGAATGTAGTGTACTTAGATTTTCAGAAAGACTTTGACAAGGTCCCTCACCAAAGGCTCTTAAGAAAAGTAAGCTGTCATGGGATAAGAGGGAAGGTGCTCTCATGGATTGGTAACTGGTTAAAAGGTAGAAAACAAAGGGTAGGAATAAATGGTCAGTTTTCAGAATGGAGAGAGGTAAATAGTGGTGTCCCCCAGGGGTCTGAACTGGGACCAGTCTTATTCAATATATTCATAAATGATCTAGAAAAAGGGATAAACAGTGAGTTGGCAAAATTTGCAGATGATACAAAAATACTCAAGATAGTTAAGTCCCAGGCAGACTGCAAAGAGCTACAAACAGATCTCAGAAAACTGGATGACTGGGCAGCAATATGGCAGATGAAATTCAATGTTGATAAATGCAAAGTAATGCACATTGGAAAACATCCCAAGTATATACATAAAATGATGGGGTCTAAATTAGGTGTTATCACTCAAGAAAGTGATCTTGGAGTCATTATGGATAGTTCTCTGAAAACATCCACTCAATGTGCAGCGGAGGTCAAAAAACCTAACAGAATGCTGGGAATCATTAAGAAAGGGATAGAAAATAAGACAGAAAATATCATATTGCCTCTGTATAAATCCATGCTGAGTCCACATCTTGAATATTGCGTGCAGATGTGGTCACCTCATCTCAAAAAAGATATATTGGAATTGGAAAAGTTTCAGAAAAGGGCAACAAAAATTACTAGAAGTATGGAATGGCTTCCATATGAGGAGAGATTAATAAGACTGGGACTTTTCATCTTGGAAAAGAGACAACTAAGGGAGGATATGATAGAGGTCTATAAAAACATGACTGGTGTGGAGAAAGTAAATAAGGAAGTGTTATTTACTCCTTCTCATAACACAAGAACTAGGGGTCACCAAATGAAATTAATAGGCAGCACGTTTAAAACGAACAAAAGGAAGTATTTTTTCACAATGCACTGTCAACCTGTGGAACTCCTTGCCAGAGGATGTTGTGAAGGCCAAGACTATAACAGGGTTAAAAAAAGAACTAGCTAAGTTCATGGAGGATAGATCCATCAATGGCTATTAGCCAGGATGGGCAGGGATGGCGTCCCTAGCCTCTGTTTGCCAGAAGCTGGGAATGGGCAACAGGGGATGGATCACTTGATGATTACCTATTCAGTTCATTCCCTCTGGGGCACCTGGCATTGGCCATTGTCAAAAGACAGGATACGGGGCTGGATGGACCTTTGATCTGACCCAGTATGGCCATTCTTATGTTCTTAATACTTGTGAAAAATGTAATCTGGATCCCTTCAATAAGTAGATAAAGCAGAGATAAGTCCCCAGCTTGACTGCATGGTCTTACTATGACTAAATCTTGCCATTCCATCCCCCTTACAATGAACACAGGGTCTGTTGATCAGACCAGTAGGACTGAGGCACAGTGCCTGAAAGAGAGTGGGGAGGCAGGAGCTGGCCACTTATTCTCGGGTCCTGCATCTCCCATTAGCCAGGCTTTGGGGACTGGGTGTGCTGATTGGCCATTATCCTCTCCTCCAACCTGCCCAGTGTATTTAAACTCTGTCTGGGCTTTTGAAGAGCCTCAAACCCCATTTAGCTGCCCCTGTTCTCCTTTTAGTTGTTGTGTAAGAGTTGTGTTTTTCAGGATTTGGCTGGCCTGTTTTAGGATCAGGAAGTAGATTTTCACAGTGGATCAGACTGTCTGAGATCTGGTGGAGTTTTTCACCTACCTCACAGTATTGTTGAGGCATGATTGGGTTGAATGGAATAGGTCTTGAATGTTTAATATTAGGAATGGTAAGACTGTTTAGCTTGTCGCAACTTGTGTTTGGTGTCCAATGTGAATAAAAGCTAAAAAAACTAACTCTCAGAAGCAAATGAGACCAAGGATTTCACTGGTGAACCTACAGGAGAAGGGAAGACCTGAAGTCTTCATGGACTGAGGTCCCTCCTTGGTAAACCCTCTCCCCTCCGCATGTGGATTGAGGGTGAGAGGACTGAGAAGCGATCTGAGTCCTAGGGCTAGGCCAATCAGGGGCTATCCTAAATTATTGGTTACATGATGGGAGCCCTGTAACCATGCACTGGACTAGTTAAATGTCTGATACATGAGAACAGAGGTGGATGTGTAGCACCTCTTCCCAGTGTTAATTTAATAAAGTTGCACCCTGCCGCTTAAATCCATCCCAGTGTCTGTCGTTCATTTGCCTGTGTATCCTAATCAGTCTGGCCTTTCCTGTCTATCTGCTCAGCCAAAAGTCTTGTTCTCATGAATCCTCATTTCATGTTGTGATGCTACCACCTCCTTCTTTCTGACCTTGACTAAGGCAACCTCATTCTCCTCAAATGTAGTAAAATAAACTTTCTGGCTTGTCACTCTGAACCCATCATCTCAGCTGCTATCTGATTTAGTAACTTCTCATGATTTTAACTCTTGGCTTTACTACCCATTAATCAGCTGCTCAAATACCTCCATGCTTTCTCTCATGGTGACCCTTACATGGGGAAAACTCCCTAATAAAATCCATACAACTACTACTACATCCTCCTCCTCCAAGTCCAAGCTTAAGACTATCCTCTGCTGTGGTGCCTGCAAAACTTTATCTGCTGGCAATGGCTAGGCAGACAATGAACTACAATTGCCCCTCTGTTCTTCTTTCTTTTCCCTGCTGCTTTACTCCCTACTGCACCCCCAAATAAATAAAAGCAGCAATACATGTAACTGGCTTGGGCCAGTTCTTCAAATTAATTTGTTTGTATATTCTGTAGCCATCCTCTATTCTTTGTCTGTTTGTCTCTTTAGAGGATAAGTCATCCAGGACAGAATTTTCTCTTCTCTTTGTATAGTGCCCAGTACAATTGAGCCCCAATCCCAGAAAGGTCTTTGGGTACAAGCATAATATAAATATTTACTACTAATAATATACCTGTTTTGGTTTCATATATGTTACTGCGACTTAGGGGAATTTTACTTGGGGGACTGCCAGGTTAATACATTAACTTTATTTGACCTTCATTTGAGCTTCTTAAAAATCTTTGTCCCTCTATTTACCAGGCTTTTGTGCTATAGAGTATCAGGGTTGGAAGGGACCTCAGGAGGTCATCTAGTCCAAGATACTATATATTAGTATCATGATACTATATATTAGTATCATGACAACATTTAAAAACGGTCTTGTACCGAACATGAATGCAATAGCAAATAAATAATACAAGAGTTTAAAGGAAGGAATATTTATTTTACAAGATTTATTTAACAAGAAAACATTTTACAAATGAGAAGCAAGAGGAAGACCAAGGACAGGGTAGGCCCATTACTCAATGAGGCAGGGAAAGACAATAACAGAAAATGCAGCTGTGGCCAAAATGTTAAACCTTTTTTGTTTATTTTCACCAAAAACGTTAGCAGTGATTGGAGGATTAATATAGTGAACATAAATGTAAATGGGGTAGGAACTGAAACTAAAATAAGGAAAGAACAAGTTAAGAATTACTTAGACAAGTTAAATGTCTTCAAGTTGGCAGGGCCTGATGAAATACATCCTAGAATACTTAAGGAACTGGTTGAAAAGATCCTTGAGCCATTAGTGCTTATTGCTGAGAACTTGTGGAGGACAGGATTGATCCCAGAGGCCTGGAAAAGGGCAACTATAATACCTATTTATGAAAGGGAGAATAAGGATAACACAGGGAATTATAGATCAATTGGCTTAACTTTGGCACCCGGAAAGATAATGGAGCAATTAATCAGTTTGTAAGCACCTAGAAGAAAATAATGTGATAAGTAAAATGAAAAGGAGTACTTGTGGCACCTTAGAGACTAACCAATTTATTTGAGCATAAGCTTTCATGAGCTACAGCTCATTCAGTGAGCTGTAGCTCACGAAAGCTTATGCTCAAATAAATTGGTTAGTCTCTAAGGTGCCACAAGTACTCCTTTTCTTTTTGCAAATACAGACTAACACGGCTGTTACTCTGAAATGTGATAAGTAACACTCAACGTAGATTTGTCAAGAACAAATCATGTCAAACCAACCTAATATCATTCTTTGACAGGATAACAAGCCTTTTGGATAGGAGGGAAGAAGTAGATGTGATATATCTCGACTCAGTAAGGTTTTTGATACTATCTGACATGACCTGCTCAGAATCAAATTGGAGAAATATAGCCTTGACAAGCCTACTATAAGGAGAGTTCACAACTGGTTGGAAAAGTGTACTCAGAGAGTAGTTATCAGTGGTTCACAGTCAAGCTTGAAAGGCATATCAAATGGGGTCCTGGAGGAATGTGTCCTCGGTCCATTTCTATTCAGTGTCTTCATAAATTATTTGGATAATGGCATCGAGAGTACATTTATAAAGTTTGCAGACAATACCAAGATGGGAGGAGTTGCCGGGGCTTTAGAGGACATGATTAGAATTCAAAATTCTGGACAAACTGGAGAAGCGGTCTGAAATAAAGAGGATGAAATTCAATAAGGACAAATGCAAAGTACTCCACTTAGGAAGGAACAATCAATTGCATGAATACAAAATGGGAAATGACTGCATAGGAAGGAGTACTGCAGAAAAGGATTTGGGGGTTATAGTGGATTAAATATGCGTCAAAAATGTATTTGCAAAAGTGTTGTAAGCAAGACATGAGAAGTAATTCTTCCATTCTACTCAGCACTTATACGGTCTTAACTGGAGTACTGTGTCCAGTTCTAGGCACACCACTTCAGGAAAGATGTGGACAACCTGGAGAAAGTCCAGGGGAGAGCAACAACAAATATTAAAAGTCTAGAAAATATGACCTACGAGGAAAGATTGGGGGGAAAATTGGATTGTTTTGCATGGAGAAGAGCAGACTGAGGGGGACATGATGCCTTCAAATACATAAAAGGTTGTTATAAAGAGGAGGATGACAAATTGTTCTCCTTACCACTGAGGACAGGATAAGAAGTAGTGGTCTTAAATTACAGCAAGGGAGATTGAGGTTAGACATTAGGAAAAACTTCCTAACTGTAAGGGTACTTAAGCACTGGAACAGATTACCTAGAGAGGTTGTGGAATCTCCATCATAGAACAGGTTAGATAAACACCTGTCAGACAAGCTTTAGACAATAATTAGTCCTTCTTCATTGCAGAGGACTGTACTCGATGACTTACCGAGGTCCCTTCCAGTCCTGCATTTCTATGATGATTTATACAGCCATTGTGCATTTAATAACTTTTAACCGCAGCATTAGAGCTATTCAAAGTGTAAAATCCAACCCACTGGCCGTTCTAAGTTTTATGGCCTCTTCTTTAGTGCTGTCTACCCCCACTTGAGCTTTGAGGCTTCACATTTTTTCCTTCCAGAACCAGAAGCTTTTTCTTCCACTTATATGGTAATGAGTACATGATAACTCTCTATTTTTAACTTACTAATTGCATTTTCAGACTGTAATTGTATTTGTCCTTTGTATACATAAATACATAAACCAGTTCAAAATAAATTGTAAGGCTGATTAATTTTATGCATTTGAATTGAATGGGGTAAGAAGTCACAGTCCTTAAATACCTTCATTGCACAGAGAAATTGCTGGAAACCCAAGGTAGCAGCACAAGGCCTGAGTAGGCTAACTCTAGGTTTGACCCTAAGTTTTTATTTAGGGACAAAGATAAGAGAAGTCTAGCACAAGCAGATGAAATCTGAAAGTTTAAAGCTCCATTTTAAAAATGTAAACCAATAGTTAGGATTGTGGCTTTAACAATTAAGGACTAACAATCTGAGGACTCCAGTTAAAGTTCTTTTGCTGCTGATTAGGATTTCTTGGTGGTGATTAGTGAGTATGAGAATGCAATCACATTTGTAGGGTTTAATCAGTCTGAAGATGGAGAAGTTAGTTATCCAAAGAGAGAGAAATTAAAACCTATAGTTCATATTAGTCTTTTTTTAAAATGTTAATAAAAGATTAAGTTTAAAAGGCTGGGAAGTCCGTGACAGTGCATCTAAGAACATGAAGAGTTTGTAAAATTTTACTATCATTTTTTCCAGTTCCCAAATTTATAAATAAAGCTTTACAGGCATCTATAAGGGGGAGAAAAGGACATTTTTCTAGACCTGCCACAATACATTTATATACATTCTATAATGTTCACTATTTGTACTTGTGAACAGTACACATCTTTTCATACAAGCACATACTAATAGCCCTTCCATAATGTTTACCTTTTTTATGTATGTCAATCTTCGTCTTTTATAAATCTCAAGTGTTGAAAGCCCTCAATTTTGAATTTATACAATATTTCTAGTGCATATTTTCATTCTTTTTACAATACATACCAGTTACATTTCCTAATACTTAACACTTACAGCATTTCCCCCTTACAGAGCTCTTTGCAAACATTAACTGTAACCTCACAACACTCCTGTGAGGTAGGTAAATTAAAATTATTCCTAATTTACAAATATGGAAACAAAACTTGGGATTTGTTAAACTTCTCCAACAGTGGCCATGCCTATATTAGAGAAACCTGGAATGAAAATCTCTTTAGTCTCCTTTGCAAAAATACTGCACACACCAGAGCTCATTTGTGTGCTACTTTTGCCAGCATCAGTTTCTTGCATATTTACTCTCCAATGATCCACTCCTTTGTGATTTATTATTTATTATTTGTATTATTAATTTGTTTGGTGGTAGCAGCTAGATGCCCCACTCCTAGATCAGGGTCCAATTATGCTAGGTACTATACACACATGCATAAGGAAAAAATGGTTTCTGCCCTAAAGATCTTACAATCTAATTAACAGCAATCATGTTTCAGAGAAAGCTTTCCTATGAGCATGTTGCCAGCTAGATTATAAACTCTTTGGTGCAGGGGCCATCTTTTTGTTATTTGTATACAGTGCCTAGCCAAATAGGCTTTAGGGCCTCATTGAGCTATCTCACTTTTAAAAAGAAAAGACAGTGGCAGACATACAGACACTGGTGACCACAGAGAAAGGTAAGGAGATTTTGTTGCAGCTGAACTCTGTTGGGAACACGATCATCTACAACCAGCTGTTGAAGCACCTTGCCGAGTATAGCATCACTCTGGCAAGCGGTGGCAGTAAGAGGCTGGCTTTAAAGTCCAATTCAATGAATTTTGGGACAATAATACGCATGCCTGGGCCAGGGATACAAAGAGCATTATGAAACAGGACTATGAATATTCTAGTTACTCTGGTTTGAAGATGAAAAACCAGGACTGTTAGAAAGGCAGGACAGCTTTGAGCAGGACAACAAAGAACTTACAATGAACTATATCTGCCATGACACGGAAACAAGGTGTGAGCACCAGCCATTCCAAAGAGAAATATTTAATAAATACCAAAAGGCTTCTAAAGAGGAAGACATTGTGTCTGTTCCAGTAACTGACCCCTAAATCAGTGCTTGTACCACTTGCTCAGTATAATACAATGCTCCATATCGGACTGCTCCTGCGTTCCAATCCCCCTAAATCCATCTCTGTGCCTCTCCCTGCACATGAGCAGAGCAAAGAAAATAGAAACCCACAAAATGTATATTTCATGTCCCTGATATGTACATATTCTGTTGCCCTTCTGGTTAAAGTTACCCTGTTTCGATATTGCAGCTAGTCTGCATGTTTGTGTTTCCAATACAGATATTTTTCAGAATAGATTTTGTGTGATCCTATACCAATCATTTTACATTTAATATCAATATAGCAATTCACTTCTAAAAAAGATTTCTAACCTATGAACAAAAGGAGGCAAGGCAGACATACAGCAAAAGAGTGAATCAACCACAAATTGAGCACAACAAAGGTACTTCGTAGCTGTTATTGATAATATGTATATTCACAATTCTCATCTCCATAAACTCCTTCACTATACAGATTAAATCACTGGGATGATTAAAACAAACTCCTACCTTCTTCACAATGGTAAACTCCCCATCAGCCAAACAAGCTATGAATAACAGTAGCAACAAATGCTACCGTACTTCTGCCAACCTCAGTAGTGTTGCCCCTTTTTGACCCGTGCAGTATTCAATTTTTGGGGCCCTGTGGGTGTTCCAGTTGGGAATAGAAATTGGTGATCGGTATTTTTATAATGCAGGATTTGTTTATTTAAAAAGAATGTACAAAGTCCTGTGTCTCTGAATGCAGACAGAATCTAATAGCAGGAAGCAGCTGCTTTTGCTCAAGAGCAATCGTTTCAGCCTGCACCCTGATACAAAAACCACTTGCAAAGTCAGCCATCGAGTTTTCAGCTGCTCCTTCAGGCTTTCTTTTAGTTTTCTGGGTGTTCTCTCCACAGTTCTGCCGCCCACCCCCATACGTCTGATCACAATACCCAGCCAAACCTAGTGCTATTTCTGGGCAGACTCTGTGAGGCTTTGTTTTAGATGTGGGCCCTTATCTGCCTTCAATGGGGAATTCATTCACACATCACTCTGAAGGAGGTTTAAACGCAACCCGTAACAAGGTTTCACCCTGCTCATAACAGTAGTCTGCATAATCGGTCCCCATTCCTCACCAGCAAAGTGAAATTATGCAAAGCATCTTCCCTAGCAAATTAGAACTATTGGTAGTTGAACTAGTGAGATAACATCATTGTAAGTACCTACAGTGCAGTGTGACCAAACTAGCTATCGGGTTTCAGATGCACTTTGCCCCTTAGCCATACTCCAACTCTTCTGTTCCATTGCAGCTGCACTACCCTCTGGATACCTATCCCACAACTCCCTGAAGTAGTGGAGGATTTTGAAAAGCCTCCTAAAAGCCCTAAGTGATTGTGGAAAATGAGGTCAAACTCCCATAATCTCCTGCAAAATTCCAAGAAACCCACAGGTTTCAGAGTGGTAGCCATGTTAGTCTGTATCAGCAAAAAAAACGAGGAGTACTTGTGGCACCTTAGAGACGAACAAATTCATTTGGTCATAAGCTTTCGTGGGCTAAAACCCACTTCATCGGATGCATGCACTGGAAAATAGAGTAGGAAGATAGATAGATAGATATAGATATCTCACACACAGAGAACATGAAAAAATGGGTGTTGCCATACCAACTGTAACAAGACTAATCAATTAAGGTGGGCTATTATCAGCAGGAGGAAAAAAAAACTTTTGTAGTGATAATCAGGATGGCCCATTTCAAACAGTTGACAAGAAGGTGTGAGTAATAGTAAGGGGAAAATTATCATGGGGAAATAATTTTAACTTTGTGTAATGAACCATCCACGCCCAGTCTTTATTCAAGCCTAATTTAATGGTGTCCAGTTTGCAAATTAATTCCAATTCTGCAGTTTCTTGTTGGAGTTTGTTTTTGAAGTTTTTTTGTTGGAGAATTGCGACTTTTAGGTCTGAAATTGAGTGACCAGGGAGGTTGAAGTATTCTCCAACTGGTTTTTGAATGTTATAATTCTTGACGGGATTTGTGTTTGTTTATTCTTTTGCGTAGAGATTTTTCCAGTTTGGCCAATGTACATGGCAGTGGGGCATTGCTGGCACATGATGGCATATATCACATTGGTAGATGTGCAGATGAACGAGCCTCTGATGGTGTGGCTGATGTTATTAGGTCCTATGTTGGTGTCCCTTGAATAGATATGTGGACAGAGTTGGCAATGGGCTTTGTTGCAAGGATAGGTTCCTGGGTTAGTGTTTTTGTTGTATGGTGTGTGGTTGCTGGTGAGTATTTGCTTTCAGGCTGGGGGGCTGTCTGCAAGCGAGAACTGGCCTGTCTCCCAAGATCTGTGAGAGTGAGGGATCACTATTTCCAGATAAAAGAAACCAGTGCAAAGCATTATCAGAGACCCAAAGCTGATCTATATGACCTCAGAGCACTGATAACTCTTGCCAAAATTTGTTTCTCTGGCTGACAAAAAAAATTACATTTTCGTTGATCCATTTCTGTTGAACTAGAAAGCTCTAGCGAGTGAAATGCTGAGTACGGCTTCCTGACAAAGAAAAGCAGACTACACCAGCCTTGCTGTAAAATTCTGGGGCTCTGCTACTTTGCCTTGCTTACCAGTAGATACAGATGATGCTAAGGGGAAGTTCAAACATCCCTCACTTGCTTGTTCATGCTGCTGCCTATCTCCAGAGCGTATTTTTTCCAATTACAATGTTACTCTGTTTTTTACTTTTGTGGCCATTTAATCTATGTTAGGTTTGTTGCTGTTTTGATTTAGGCGGGGCGGAGTTGGTTTTTATTTTCCTTCCCAGGCATTTCTAATAATTCTCTTTCCTAGGATTTTGTTCTTTTAAGGTGCCCTTTTCACTTTTTTCCTTTACTCTTATGTCTTCTAAAAGGAGGAAGAAGGCTAAATCAAAATATACAGCTGATACTTTTAGATCTACAGAATCTTCAGCAATGTCCAAGAAAAATTATAAAGTGATAGCAAGATTCCCTATCATCACAGTCCCCTCCTGTGAACTTTTTGTTTCATCAAAACTTTTTGTTTTGTTTCCTAATTCCTAGGAAAGCAGCACACTCATCAGAAAGAGAGTGTTCCTAGATTTATAGTGAAGGTATTCTAAGGTTTCCTTAACCTATTCTTTCTGCTATCTAGTTGTTATAGACTAGATTTGACACTTGTGAATTGTATTAGTTATCTGCTTAAAGTAATTTTGATCAATGATCAGACCTAGTCGAACAGTCAGACAAACTTTGATGAAAAGATTCTCAAAAACAAAGTATGAAATCTTTACTAAGAGTGTTAAAGATAATCTATTAATACAGAGGAAAGCTGAGATCCACAACAATTTCATGGAGTTTGGTACTGTATGGATTCGTGGAATGAAGGGTAATCTTAATATTGTTGAGCTGTCTGAAAAAAATTCTGCTTTATTGTTTATCTTCTTGATTCAAGTTTATCCAAATGTGTTTTGGGCACTTAAAAAAAAAACTAAAAAAACCCAATCCCCTCATCCCCAAAGACATAGTCCCCGTCAAAGAGTGAAATGCTGGCCCCACTGAAGTTAATGAGGGAGTTGCTATTGAATTATATGGGGCCAGGATTTCACCCAAAGAGTATGCAACCTGGTACTGTTGGTTCTATGCTTTCTGCTTGAATAGTTATTATGGCAATAGGGTCAGTGAGCGATCATGAATACATTATGGTTCAAATATGGAAATGGAGAGGTTATAATAGTTTATTAAAAATAAAAAAATATGTTCCTTATTATGACTTACATCAGTTGGGCATGAAGAAAATAATTGGTCTAGGGAGAGCATTTTAATCTTTGTGTTCTGTGCTTCAGTCCTTTTCCCAACAAAGTTAATTAGTTGATTATTTTAAAAACTGTATTTCTGTTTCAGTCAAGTTAAAGAATTTTTATAATCTTGGTTGCACTAAAAAAAATATAAAGATTGCTACAAATTAGAAGTAGTTGTAGGGTACTTCTTTCTTTCCAGAGTATGATTGACTGTGTTGTGTTTGTATGGTTTTAGTATTTTAGTTTTATTTTTATAACCTGCATTCCCTAATGCCAGAACTGAGGAAAGTAATCATGCTATCTTTTGTTTCTGTAGAAATACTGCAGCACAATCCAACTTGATTCTGGAATAGATTATAGGAAACGGGTTCTTCCTGCAGCAGGGAAACTTTACTACCTGTAAGTTGAACTATTGTGGGATTTTTGGCCCCCCCCACCCCTTTTTTTTTCTTAATAGCCAATAACTTCTCACTCAGTAGGAGAGGAAAAATTTATAATACAATTAGAAGAGTGTGACTTTTTTTTTCTTTGCCTTCTGATCCATTTTGTACAGCAGACTGCCTTCCATTATACCATAATGTTAACTTCATTAAACTACATTTTCAATATCCACACTAGCTTCATTTACAATGTGCAACTGAATCAAAACTAATTAGATTTTTGGGGAGGTGTGGTGTTTGGAGAACTGAAGTGACAGATGGTTAGAAAGTAATGAATATCCTCTTGTAGGAGAGTGTGCAATTCACTTATAATAGAAGAACATCCATATTGTATTAAAGTAATTAAGTATTTATAGAAATCTTCTGACAAGGATTCATTTAATGTTGGGTGTGGGTATAAAAAAAAGTCTTATTTTGACAGATGATCTGTTTGTATTTACCACGATGAATTTACTTTAGCATTTACTTTGTATTTGAACATAATAAAAATATTTAAATGATACACAATACAGCCATAAGTACAAGTGGATACATCTGCCTGATAGAAACATCTTCTCTTTGAGTCAAAATGTTGGAACACCTTTGCATCACAGACTTTTGTCTTTGCCAACGCGCTTTTAAGGCAAGTCTATCATTAGGTCAGTGGCAACCAGAGTGGTGCAGACAAATTTATTTTAAATGAGATTTATAGTTTTAATATCTTCTTGCCCATGGTGTAATTACAATGTAGTCGCAAAGCATGTTTCCAGTAACAAAGGTTTATGAGCACCTTCAGGGGCTTCAACCTGGGAGACAGACCTCTTGAAATTAAATGTCTCTGTACCACATAATAAAATTAAAGAGTTACAGTTGTTTCTCTAGATGTAGAAAGAACTAGTTAGTAAAATTACAACAGTGAAATTACTCTTGAGTATTCATTTTATTAAAAAGCATTGTAGAGGAAGAGAATTTAAATACTAGAAAGTTTTTCCTTTTTTCTAAATACATGGTGCTTTTCTTTATTCTTGGAATTATTAGATCAAAATTGTACTTATTTAGGCCTCAATCCCTCAAAGATTTAGGCACCTTTTAACTTTATCCCTATGAGTAGTCTCACTGACTTCACTGTGCATGTGTAAATCTTTGCAGGATCTAGGCCTTATACTTAATGAACAAACATTTGGTGAATCCGTAATGGTACTGTACTGTACCTTATGGGAGCCCAGAAACCAAAAGCGAGCTTTTATTCAAAGGCTGTGACTGTGGATCTGGCATAGTTAGCCTCTGTGGGAAGGAGTATGGAAGCAAGTGGCCAGATACCACCTGGAAAAGGTGAAATCATGCTCCAGGAAACTGTCCAGTTCCAGTTCTTTTACTCAGGGCTTTTCTATATTCATTTAGAAATATGGACTGTAACAGTCATAATCACCCAGCAGGGTTTCGTTCTAACCCTTGCCCCAGGTCTTCACAGCCTCTCCCCACACTCTTCCCGTCTGATTCTTGCTTCCTGCACCTATTTCCCTCTCAAGTCTTTTTTGTCCAAGAGGCACGCGGGGCCCTGACCCTGGATCTGTCTTGTTTGCTTCCGCACCTAAGAGGCAGAAAGCTTTATGCGGTTTTCTGTAAGCCAAATGATTAAGAACAAGAATGTGACCTGCAATTACAGCTTCCAGTTTAAAGGACCATAACTGGGACATACACATCTGCCCCAAGGCTTAGTGCTCTAGTACATGATACTAGTTGCAAAACTTATGACCAAGTGATAGTGATGGAGACTGAAGGTAGTCCCATCCAGCTTTCCGTCACTAAAAGGATGCTGGTTGCCTCCTGAACCCACAAGATAGTGCAGTGGTTTTAAAACTGTGGGTCACGACCCAGTACTGGGTCTTGGAATGTAAGGCACTGGGTCACAGAGGCTCTGGTCAGCACCGTCAACTGGGCAGTTAAAAGTCCTGTCGACAGTGCTGCCGGGCTAAGGCAGGCTAGTCCCTACCTGTTCCGACACTGCGCTGCGCCCCAGAAGCAGCCAGCAGCAGGTCTGGCTCCTAGGTGGGTGGGCCACTGGGCTCCACGCACTGCCCTAGCCCTGAGCACCGGCTCCGCACTC
This sequence comes from Caretta caretta, assembly GCF_965140235.1. Classification (NCBI taxonomy): domain Eukaryota; kingdom Metazoa; phylum Chordata; order Testudines; family Cheloniidae; genus Caretta; species Caretta caretta. The sequence continues at coordinate 83,674,020 of NC_134208.1, forward strand.
CCATTGGCCGGGAAACGGCCAATGGGAGCTGGGGGCGGGGAGAGGTGCCTGCGGGCAAGAGCCACACAGAGCCGCTTGCGCGCCTCCGCCGAGGAGCTGGACCTGCTGCTGGCTGCTTCTGGGGTGCAGCGTGCTCTGCAGTGCCAGGATAGGCAGGAAGCCTGCCTCTGCACCCTGGCTGTATCGCTGACCAGGACACCCCCCCCCGAGGTAAGCCTGCATCCCAACCCCGTGCCCCAATCCCCTACCCTAGCCCTGAGTCCCCCCAAACCCAGAGCCCCTTTCTGCTCCCCAAACCCCTCATCCCCAGCCCCAACCCAGAGCCCTGACCCCCTCCTACACCCCTGCCCTGAGCCCCCCAAACCCTGAGCCCCCTTCTGCACCCCAAACCCCTCATACCTGGCCCCAGCCCAGAGCCTGCACCCCCAGCCCAGAGCCCTGACCCCCTCCCATACGCCTGCCCCAGCCCAGAGCCCCCTCCCACATCCTGAACCCCTCATTCCTGGCCCCACCCCACAGCCCTCACCCCTGAATTCAACCCTCTGCCTGGCCCTGAGCCCTCCCCAAGCCCCGCATCCCCTGCTCTGTTGGGTCACGAACATCAACAATTTTCCTCTACTGGATCGCCAGAAAAAAGTTTGAAAACCACTGAAATAGTGTAATGTGAAGTAAAGAAAAATTAGTAGAATCTTTGCAACTCCAACAGAGGGATGGATGCATTTTGCCTCCCTTTCTCACCATCTCCATAGAAATACACATTTCTTTTACATGCACGAGGACCTTCAGTCTTTGTAGAGCTGGCATTGACATTTTTTGTCAGATCTCTGAAATATTTTGCTGCCAACTCTGCCATGCCCCTCCTTCTGCCCCCCACCCCCTGTTGACTGATTCTTGTCCACCATCCTCACACCCTGCTGTCTATTAATAAGTATGATCAGCACAACTTTAATTTCGATAAATAAACAGGGTATGTGTGTGTCCTGAAAAATGGAAATTTCTCTGTGTTTAGAATGGAGGTCAGATTTTTGTGGGGAGGCGTGGGGGGGGGGGCGGGGGAATGTAGAAGTAATCTTCCAAGCTCTATCTACAAAATAAGTACCACCCACTTGAAATACCAAAATAAGACACCGCCCTCAGTGGTAGTATCATCCTACTGAATACTAGAAGCTTCCATTTTTATTTTTATTTTTTTAAATGAAGATTAAGATTCCCTGTTACATTTTTGGGGGAGTGGTTGTATCTTCTAATTATTGATGGGGGAGCGGCTGTGTTGTCTAATGCTACAGAAATTTGGAGTTGAGGGACCTTCTTTTGCACGAAGTAGGATACTATAAAGAAAGATCAGGTTTGCCGTTCTGTAATTTACAAAACTTACAAAGCTGCAATTCCTTTTAAGGCTTCATATAGAAAAAATTGACTTTTAAGTGCTACCTGAAAAAGTTTTAAAAGTTAAATGGTGACTAGCATGCCACTGAAAGCTTCATACATCTGATAGATGATGAATTGGTTTATTAATTGTTTATCAACCATATAAACAATTTAGTATTATAATATTTACTACAATTTAGGGCTGTTGACTAATTGCAGTTACTTCACAAGATTAACTCAAAAAATGAATTGCGATTAAAAAAGTTAATTGCGATTAATCTCAGTTTAATCGCACTGTTAAACAATAGAATGCCAATTGAAATTTATTAAATATTTTGGATATTTTTCTACATTTTTATATATATATTGTATTCTGTGTTGTAATTGAAATCAACATGTATTTTTTTATTACAAATATTTGCACTGTAAAAATTATAAACTAAAGAAATAGTATTTTTCAGCTCACCTCATACAAGTATTGTAGTGCAATCTCTTTATCTGAAAGTGCAATTTACAAATGTAGATTTCTTTTTGTTACATAACTGCACTCAAAAACAAAACAATATAAAACTTCAGAGCCTACAAGTCCACTCAGTCCTGCTTCTTGTCCAGCCAATCGCTAAAACAAACAAGTTTGTTTACATTTACAGGAGATAATGCTGCCCTCTTCTTATTTACAATGTCACCAGGAAAGTGAAAACAGGCATTTGCATGGCACTTTTGTAGCCGGCATTGGAAGATATTTACATGCCAGATATGCTAAATGTTCGTATGCCCCTTCATGCTTTGGCCAAGGATATGCTTCCATACTGATGACGCTCATTAAAAAAATAATGTGTTAAATAAATTTGTGATTGACCTCGGGAGAGAATTGTATGTCCCCCGCTCTGTTTTACCCGCCTTCTGCCATATATTTCATGTTATAGCAGTCTCGGATGATGACCAAGCACATGTTGTTCATTTTATGAACGCTTTCACTGCAGATCTGACAAAATGCAAAGGTACCAATATGAGATTTCTAAAGATAGCTATAGCACTTACCCCAAGATTTAAGAATCTGAAATGCCTTCCAAAATCTGAGAGGGACGAGGTGTGGAGCATGCTTTCAGAAGTCTTAAAAGAGCAACACTTCAATGCGGAAACTACAGAACCCGAACCACCAAAAAAGAAAATCAACCTTCTGCTGGTGGCATCTGACTCAGATAATGAAAATGAACATACGTGGGTCCGCACTGCTTTGGACTGTTATCGAGCAGAACCCATCATCAGCATGGACGCATGTCCTCTGGAATGGTGGTTGAAGCATCAACGGACATAAGAATCGTTAGTGCATCTGGCATATAAATATCTTGGGACACCGGCTACAACAGTGCCATGTGAACACCTGTTCTTACTTTCAGGTGACATTGTAAACCAGAAGCGGGCAGCATTATCTCCTGCAAATGTAAACAAACTTGTTTGTCTGAGCAATTGGCTGAACAAGAAGTAGGACCGAGTGGACTTGCAGGCTCTAAAATTTTACATTGTTTAATTTTTGAATGCAGGGTTTTGGGTTTTTTTACATAATTCTTCATTTTTAAGTTCAACTTTCATGATAAAGAGATTGCACTACAGTACTTATATTAGGTTAATTGAAAACTACTATTTCTTTTGGTTTTTTTACAGTGCAAATACTTGTAATCAAAAATAAATATAAAGTGAGCACTGTACACTTTGTATTCTGTGTTGTAATTGAAATCAATATGTTTGAAAATGTAGAAAACATCCAAAAATATTTAAATAAATGGTATTATATTATTGTTAACAGTGCGATTAACCACTATTAATTTTTTTAATCGCGTGACTAATTGCAATTAATTTTTTTAATCACTTGACAGCCCTACTACAATTACATTTCTATTGCTTCAAGCAGGGTTTAACCATGACCAACTACTGCAATGTTAAACGCAGCTTGTCCTTGTCTACAGTGACTGCAAAATTGTGTTTAACATCAAACATGACTCCTTCAGGTGTGCTCTGACATGACTCAATTTTCTGGTAAAGGCAATCATTAGGACACCTATATAATACGGCTATAGTGTTATCACTTAGAATTATTTTATAAAACACAATCCTCTTCTTCCTTCGTAATCTACATAGTCTATTATTTTAAACATGCAAATAAATGTGGATAAAACTGTATTCCACTCCTCTTCAAATGGACTCTGCATATAATAATCAAAGTTATGAGAGTGATGATCGAAGTAAACTTGCTTGGTTTCACTGTCAGCTTCCAACACAAATCTTCTCAGGAATTGTATGGAATTTTAGGAATGAAATATCTACCTAAAAAAACTGTAATTCATGCACTTCCTGCTCATTGTAGCCCTCAAGTCAAACATTTTGTAATAATTTTTAATATTCTTATCCCTTTGCTGGTTTGTTTCTGATTGAACTACTTCCTTCCTAATGTCATTTCATTGCAGTAATGTGCCACTGGAATAATACTATTAATGAGAGAGTCTAATACGAATTAAAGAAAGTTATACTGTTACGCTGACACAACTTCCCGTTTAGAAGATTTGGTTTTTATAAGTGTTACTGTTTGAAATGGCACTTGCAGAAGGTGTCACTGAAAAATATAACATTCCTAGCACTTCAGACTGACTTTATACTTCATGATGCAGTTTAAAACAATGTGGGGTTTTGTTTCCCCCCAGCCACTCACCTCTACCCCAGAAATGCTGAACAGCTTTGTGTTGTAAACCTACAACATTATTTGTAGTTAAATTTCCTCTTGGAAATTAATTCAGTTGATTTTAATTAGTTTCAATGTTAATTGTAGTTAAAGTGCTTAAGGCACAGTAAACAAGAGAATAATAGTACAACATGATAGATCATTATTTGTCAATTAAGAAAGGCCTACAACTACGCTACCAATGAAACTTCATTGCCTCTTATACCTTCTTAAAGGTGGACTTCCACACCAACAGTAAATTCACTGACAGATCACTGTGTATGAATTTGGACGAAGTATTGTATACTTAAGTTTTGGCTTGATGATATACAATAATTTTTTGTTACTGTTATCAGGTTTCATACTCTGTTTTTAAAGGAGAAGTGTAAATAATATGCTTAGTAAAATGAGAAAAAAGGTCACAGAAACGATGACACTTATAAATTTGGACTCTATAAACCATATAGTGTCTTCTGATTAGTTTGTTTGTGTGCTCCACAAGGTGATTTTGTGAGAGTCTTTGCTGTTTATAGCTGATGTTTCCCAAACAAGGGAAGAAGTCTGATAAATTTATTGATGTTGATTGATCAGATTGGTATTTCAAAGCTGATACTTTAACTTGAAAATGTTTGATCAGCACAGTCAGTTTGACTTGATTTTTTTAAAATAGTCATTTCAATATTTAATTTCAGAATGTACCCTCTCAGAGATTTCAAAGGATACGTCTTCAGATGCTTGACTGCTTTGCCTTGCCTTGTCTATTTGCTTTTATTTTGCATGCAGGATAGAGCCAGAAGCCTTTCTTTCTCATTGGGTACACATAGTGTTAATGGATTTGCTTTGCCTGTATTGCCTCATTACTGGAAACCGCTCAAAACACAGAAGTCTTTCAGTGTATGCAAATAAGGTAGAATCATCTACCTGAGAGTTAATGTTCTCTGCTTTTAAGTGTATTCTAAATCTAATGTTTGTATTTAGAGCATAACATCCTGTTCTCTGTTTTTTATGGGCAAAAAGCTAAGCAGGCTCAGGCAGCTGTTTGATGTTGGCTTCAAGTGTTATTAATTTCATATTCTATTATTCTTTTCACTGTAGCACAAGTGAAGCTGATGTGGAGGCTGTCATGGATAAGTTGTTTGATGAGCTGGCTCAGAAACAAAATGATTGTGCGTAAGTTAATTTCTCTTGAAAGAGAATACATTTAGAACACAATGCCCAATCTCCACTGACCAATTAATAAGTTCCATTGCTGTATATGGGTTGATGCCACACTCAAGTGGCAGTCATTGTATCAGCATTTTGTCTAATTTATGTGTTGAATCATGTGCTATTATTCATCAAGCTATGCATTTCCTATCTGTAAGAGATGAATTTTATAGTAATTATCCAGACAAGATTGAGTCTTTGTTCATGTTCCCATAGTAACTAGACCAAGGATTCTAAAAGTGCAAGGCAGAGAGCTGAAGCTGAATAAAGCTTGTGGAACCATTGCAGACTTCACATTTGAAGAGCTATGTGACAGAGTGAGTACCCAGTCAAATCTAGATCAGTTTAACACTGAGTCTTTTCAAAGTTGTTGGGCTTTTTTTTAAAGTTTGTATTTTCCAAACCCCAGGTATCCCAAAGATGGTTTTTTAAAACTTACAAAAAAAGATGTGAATTCAAAAGTAAAAAAGGGTGAACGCCTATGAACGTTTCCTTACGGATAACGGTGCAATAATAATCTCTTGAAGGCAACCTAGAATATAATTAAAAATCTAAATAGAATTACGTGGCTGGGATAATTAGTTTTATTGCTTGAATATTAAAACTCAAAACACATTCACGTGTAAACAAAATTATAATGTGTTTAAAATTTTGGGTAAACTTGATGCTCATTCAAGTGATGGTTTGATGGCACTTCAAAGCATGAGACAGGTGCTGTGCAAGCTTCTCCACACAACTATCATTGCACATCTCTGTCATTGCCTGCTATTCAGTTCTGTGCCTCTTTTAAGCAAAGATTGCCAATGATGATGAATAGTGCCAAGTTTTCTGCTAGTTGTGTGATGTAGTCATAAGTTAAAGATGTTCCATGAAGTCCTTGTTCAGACATGACCTAACCCAGGTTTGAAGATAGGTCTCTAGAGGTAAAAGTTTAGTGCAGTGATAATTTGTCAGCTGGACTCTAAAATTATAACATTAGCCAGTTACGTAACTGTGTTACAGGCATGGCTGGTAGCACTGCCTATTATTAGTGATACCAAATACTTGTTATTATAAGACTCTGTTTTCAGGTGTTTATAACTATGGCAAACTTTAACCATTTGGGCTTAAATTTCCCATGCTGAGTGTCTACTTCAAAGTGGACTAGAACATTTCAGACAAAATGTTTCAGTCATTTCTGAGAACGAGGCTAGGGAAAAATGGGTTGTTTTGCCTGTATTAAAAATGGAGACCTTTTCTGTTAAATGCTGTTGTGCCCCCAGGCTATGGAGAAGGAACTTGAAATTTGGCAGAAGGTTGCCTTTATGTCAGGGATGTGCTTTTTGCCAACCCTGTGAAAATCCACCTGAGTTTGACCAAGTTATAAGCCTTTGAAAAATCACAGTCCACACATGCTCAGTAGAGACTTGCTAGAGCTTAACAACTAAAATCTCTGAATTTCCTTACTGAGCATGCTCCATCCCCTCATAGCGCTGACCAGACTGTACATGAGTCCTCCCCACAGAGCAACTGAGCACACTCCTGGCCAGAGAGGCCCAGGGGCTCAAAAGGACCTTCCCTGTAAGGGTTGCTCCCAGCTGCTTCAGGCCTGAGTGGGACCAGGCATTGGAAGTGAGAGCAGGGAAACCGTCTCTCCTATGCTCTTGATCATGCCCCTGTTGGCACCCAGGCAGCTGGATGGAGGAAGCCATCTGATTTGAATACACGGTGGGAAAAGCCAGACCAGCACTGGAGGGAAAGGAGTAGATTGGGACAAGGATTCTGGGCTTGGAGAAGAGGAGAGAAACTGTGACTGGGAGTTGGAATTGGGAAGGCTGGGACTGGCTGGACAAGAAGGCTCAGACGCAGGGGAAGGGATGCTGGGCCTAGGAACCAGTGAGTGAAATGAGAGGATGGGAGACTGGGAGCCAGTTGGCTGGGGGTGCAGAACAAAAAAATTGGACAAGGAACTGGGGGAAGAGCAACAAGGAGACTGGGATTGGCTGGGCAAGGAGATGGGGACTAGGAACTAGTGGGAGGAACTGGGCAGTGGGGGAGGAGAGACAGATTTGGCAAGGAGCTGGGGTGTGATGGGAGAACTGGGACTGGCTGGACAAGGAGATTGGAACAAGGAGCAAGACGGATCAGATGAGGAATGGGATGGAAGTGGGAACTGGTGGGGTAAGGAGACTGGGACTGGGGAGAGGGAGAGACTAGGAGTTGGGGAAAGAAATTGGGACTCAATGAGCGTGAAGGAGGAGACTTTGAATGACTAGGCAAGGAATTGCAGAATACAGAATTGGACATCCAACAAGTGTCCTTGCTCAGAGATGGAATCTCTCTCCCTTCCCCCCCCCATCACCATATGACAACCTGGATCTTAAAAACAGTATAGAAGCAGGCTCATTAAGTCCTAGATGGGGCTGACTAGGAAAAGAAATTTAAAGGGGCTGCAGCTAACGTTACTGGGCTCTTTTGGGGGGCTGCTCCATACAGGAACTGAACCAGCAAGAACAAAGGGACCAGATATCCCAAAACCAAACCCCCTCACGTTTAAAAAAAAAAAAGGCTAAAGGAGGAGCTGGGGAGCAGGGAGGGTGGAAACCCATGAACTCTTCTAATAGTATGGGTAGGAGAGGTCCCCCAATGCAGTGATGATAGTTGTTAGAGAACCATCATTGCAAATAAAAATGGGTGATGTGTTATGTAACCACTTGCTATTGGGATAGAGGAGGTGCAGAAGAATTTCTGGAATTCTTGTGCTTTACTCAAAATACTTTCACACACTGGCTTGATGCTTTCAGCTCTCCCAACCAAGGGAGAAATAACGCCTGGCCTACACTTACATCACTCCTCACTTACACTGTGCAGTCTTTCCCAGTATAAAACATTTTGGGGGCTGAAAGAAAAAGGAGACTTGTGCAACAAATTGACCTTCAGACTAAAAAGATTGGCCTACCCAGAGCCAGCATTCATGGGCTTCTGGGATTTCTACATTCCAGAAGTTGTAGATAGATGTGCCACTTTCTCAGGGTACCCAGGACTGAGAGTCACCTTGTTACCTCCCTGTCTCTGGCGAGAGGAAGATTTACATGTACTTAATTGGATGTCAGCTCCCTGACCCCACAAGCCCATTAACCACCCAAACAATCTCCTCAGGGTCCTGCTAGCCCTTACTTTGCCTTGCAGGTTAGCAACAGGTGCACCCCAGCCCCTGGCCCCCTCTGAAAGCGTTCCCTTATAGTATCCAGCCCCTGTCACTGGATACCCACAGAAATTACCTGGTTTCTTGTCCCCAAGAGAACAGTATACGTACAACTTGACTGGTACAACTCCGGATCAGGTCCTTTATAACATCACAGCACTGAGATATAGTTATAGTGAAAACAATCACAAGTTTATTATCAAAGGCTAAGATTTAAGAGATAGTGAACAAGGATAATGGAAAGAGAAATGGTTACATATAAAGCAAAAGTATAACATACTTCTTCAAAACTAAACTTAGCTTAGCAGTCTTACCTTTTGTCTAAATAAGTTTATCGCATCCTTAAGCCTTTTTCAGTGCATTCAACCAAATCTTCATTGAGATCCTGTTTTCATGAGTGTAAACACACTGTCCATTTACTTCCTCAATGCAGGATAACAAAATGTCCTTGCTTCTCCTTGTATTTACCAGAACTCATTGTTTTTCCTCCAGAGTCAGGATGAGTCCTCTGGTTCCTTTCTTGGTGTGCTGGCTCCAAGTTGTTTTCACATACTGGTGTTGAGTCCAAAACGGACTTCCATTGTGTTGGTTTACGATGCTTAATCTACATGTGAACCTAGGCAATAGGTGAACATGCATCCCTTTGTCTGGCAAAACCTGTTTGTCAACCATGCCTGGGACACAGACTCAAAAACATATTTTCAGTACATACACATAGCTCCTTAAATATCCTTACAGTCATCTTGCAATGATTGAGGCTCTATATGACATACAGTTGTATTAGACAGCTCACATGGCCTTTTTATTAGACACCTCACATGACCTAAATATTATGAAAGCAGTGTGTTAGGTGTAGTCAGTTTGTCAGGCTGATAGGAGTTGCTGTTATAGAACATTATAATGCTGTTATAGAACATTATAGAACAGTGCCAGCTGGTACTAATGGGTCCTTGTGTCACAATAGACTGTGCTGGACCCAACCTTGTTTCTTCTCTAATTTTGTAGTATGAAGTAATATTTAAAAAAAATAAAATTGCCCTCTTAATATTTTTATTTGCAGATAACTAAACTTCCCTACCTTTCTTCTGTGTCAGGATGACACAGCTTATTCAAATATGAAAAGTAACATGTCAGCGTACTACTGTTTAATTATTCAGGTTGTCTGCATTATGACACAAATTGTTGGATGAAACATAGTAATAAGATTTGCAAAACCTGCCAGCTCTGGTGTGATCCATCTCAGCAAACCAAAAGCGTTAGGTTTCAGAAACCGTGATTCACTCCCGTCTGACAAAACCAGAATCAAAATGTGAAGCCAGGCAATTTTACCTTTAAATCCATTGGTTTCAATCCCAGAAGGGACTGTTATGATCATCTTGTCTGGCCTCCTGTATTACACAACCCATAAATTTCACTCTGAACTCCTGAATCTAGTCCAACAATTTGTGGTTGAAGTAGAGTGACTGTGTAGCTCAAAACCTTGTCTCTCAGCAACAGAAGTTGGTCCAATAAAAGATATTACCACACCCACTTTTTCTTTTTAGAAGTCAGCCAATTCTGATTTAAAAACTCCAAGTGATGGAGAATTTTACTACATCCTTTGGAAATCTGTGCCAAACCAATGGTGGTTTATCCTGTTAAAATTGTGTGCCTTGTTTCTAATTTGAACTTTGCTGACTTCAGCTCCAGCCACTGGCTTTTGTTACATATCCATCTGCTAGATTAAAGAGTCCTCTAGTGTGCTGATGCCTAAAGACTGATCAAGCCACCTCTTGACCTTTTCTTCAGTAAGCTAGCTAGATTGATCTCCTTTCGTCTCTTATTGTAAGGCAAGTTTTCTGGACCTCAGATCTTGACAATTTTCAACATGTTTTACATACCTCCAGAAAGACACATACTTTTCCTTTTTGTGCAAAATAAAAAATTTATTTTCTTTTGAGCTGAGAATCTGAGCAATATACCAGCTTTCTTACTCCTAGAGCAATGAAGTAGGGATGACATGAAAATACTTCTAATAAGAAATACATTTCAGTAAAATATCATCTTTGAACTCTGTTGTTTATTAGAGAGACATGATAGCAAACTCCATATACTTTGGTTTTTTTACATACACTCTCCTGAAAAACAAAACACAAAAATAATACCTTTCTGTTCAGTTTCCTGAGAGAGGATAATATTTTGATAATATTTTAATTTTCAGAAAAGATCTAACATTTTTAATTTACTATCTCAAAAACTATTTTGTTTATAAACTCCAGATTTTTTTTTTATTCATTGATCTCCAGTGAAGGCTAATGCCTTTGAGTATTCTGTGGAAAGTTTGATGGTTGATTTTTGAGGTAACCAAGGCTCCATTGAGATTTTTGTATTCCCCATGTACTGTAGATCCTCCATTATTGGGGGCTGAGTTGGGAAAGAGCAGGATGAGTTATGCTGCCTAGAAACCATAGGATAGTGGATAGGGAAACGCTGAGTTCATGCCAAAGGTACTGGCCTCCTGCCCATCTCCCTAAGATCCATGTGGATCTCAGGAGGGCCTAAAAATTCTACTGTGGAATCTCTTGTTTGTTCCACCAAGGTTCAAACTTCTGTCTTCCCATAGAGTGATTTAGGGGAAATGCCACCAGGTTTCTTCCCTAGGGCCTTCTGTTGTTGTTTTTTTTTTTACAGTGGATGGACAAAAGCAGGCCTAGTGGTAGAAATTTGTTTAATAAAAGCAAAAGTGAACTTAGGAAACTTTCCATATTAAAAATTATTTTACAGTCATAAGTTTCTGTGAGTAATTTAAAACAACAGTAACAAGAAAAGTTATAAATTTAAAATTCAGAGTATTGAGAGTTAATTTTTACAATAAATATGTGAAAATCAACTAATGAGGTTTTAGTTTTAAAAAAAAACCTGAACAGCTGATACTGACAATGCTCAGGGAAAGTTCCAATTCCAACTTTAATTTTGCCTTTTGTTCTCACTTCTCCTCCTCTTAACAATGAGTGAAACCGCTCAGAGAAGCCACTTCACCCCATTGCCATATATGAATTACAATGGAAGGGTGTACAACACAGCAGGCAGGGACGCGGTCTGGGAAGTGGAGCTTAGGAGTAAGGAACTGGGAAGAGGAGGTGGCGGAAGACTGGGATGTGCATGAGCAACCTTACTTTTGGCAATTCCTAATTTTTGAGTGCTTGATATTGCAACCTTAATAATCTTCTTTTGACCAAGTTATTTTCATATGTAATTTCTTAGGTTTTTTTAAAAAGCAAACTAAAAACACAGAAGTTCCATTATGTGGAACCATATTGACCCCCACCTCGGTCATCAGTGGGTTGGGACCTTTAGATCCGCAGCACACACCTCTACCACTTGACCTAATGGCTGTTGTCCTCCCTGTGCCACTAAAGGGGTAAGAGACCATGCAGTTTTACAGCATAGAGTGATCTGTGTCACTGCGTTCCTCTTTCCTAGAAATACAACTTTGCATTTGGCTGTATTCAAATACATTCAAATAAACTGTTTTAATACATCCAAATGCAAAGTTATACATCTAAGAATGAGGAATGCAGACCATACCTATAGACTGGGGGACTGTATCCTGGAAAGCAGTGACTCTGAAAATGATTTTGGGATCATAGTGGACAAGCAACTCAACAAGAGAGCCCAGTGTCATGCTGTGGCAAAAAGAACTAATGTGATCCATGGTTGTATAAACCGGGAAGCAGTAGGTAGGAATATGGAAGTTATTTTATCTCTGTATATGGCACTGGTGAGATAGACACAGGAATACTGCATTCAGTTCTGGTGTACATATTTTTAAAAGGATGTTGAAAAACTGGAGAGGGTGTAGAAAAGAGAGACAAAAATGACCTCAGGACTGGAGAAAATGCCTTACAGTGAGAGACTTAAAAATCAATCTAAAACTTAATCTGTTTAGTTTATCAAAAAGAAGATTGAGCACTGATTTGATTACTGTGTACAAGTACCTTCACAGGGAGAAAAGACCAGATACTAATGGGCTCTTCAATCCAGCAGAGAAAGACCTAACAAAAAACAGTAGCTGAAAGCTGAAGCAAGACAAATTCAGATTTGAAATTAAACACAACTTTTTAACTGCTGGAACAAACTACCAAGGAAGTTGGTGGATTCTCCATTTCTTGATGTCTTCAGATCAAGGCTGGATGTGCTTTAACTAACCACAGATTATTGGGCAACTGTGTGAAATGTAATGGCTTGATATGCATGGGGTCAGACTAGATGATCTAATGGTTCTTTCTGGCCTTAACTTCTATGGATCTAACTATACTGAGGTCTGATCTACATTAATAGGCATGTCTACCCTAGAAACATAAGTCAACCTATGTTAGATGGACTTACAACCACTGGTGGCTGATGTCCACACTACACTCCTTCTGTCGGTGGCATGTGTCCTCACCAGGAGCACTTCCAACAGCTTAAGAGGGGCAGTGTGGGGGGCTGTGAGCCTGGGCTCTCAGCTCCACACGCAGCTCCCAGATTTTCACAGAACAGCTCAAGACATGTGCGTAACATTAGGGCAGTTCTCCTGACACATGTCATGTCACTGTTCCAAAGCATGGCGATGGCGACACTGGAACGTCTCAATAAAACAGTTATAAAAATTTAACATGGGCAGAACAATATTTTTTTTTCTTAGCTTCATTCTCAAACAGCAGAATGGTTTTAGCTGAAACTTTCCAAAAAAAATCAGTCTGAGGCAGCCATCTGGTATGGAAAATTTCAGGCCAAACTTTGCTTATAGTATAGTTATAAGCAACTGAAAACACGGTTTTATAACAGAAAGTAGCTACCATTGCCATGGATAATTTTCTATCTAATCTATCTCTGATGTTGTCTTACCTAAAATAAAATAGTGTGGGTAGACATCTTTGTATCTGTAGCACCTTTCCCCTGAGGTCCTCAAAGCATTATACAGAACATTAATTAAGTCTTTTTCTCATTTATCCTTGGTTTAGCATATCCAACAACATTACATAATTTAGGACAGGAAAAATGACTCAGAGTATCGGTGAGTATCAGAGTAACAGCCGTGTTAGTCTGTATTCGCAAAAAGAAAAGGAGTACTTGTGGCACCTTAGAGACTAACCAATTTATTTGAGCATGAGCTTTCGTGAGCTACAGCTCACTTCATCGGATGCATACCGATGAAGTGAGCTGTAGCTCACGAAAGCTCATGCTCAAATAAATTGGTTAGTCTCTAAGGTGCCACAAGTACTCCTTTTCTTTTAGTGAGTATCAGTTGTCCTTGGAAATTCTTATGGATTGCACTGTAATGTTGCAGCAACATCTCAGAAGATATCAGGTGAAGTTTTCCCAGACAAGCATATGCCAGCTGATATGGTCTGATATGTGATCATCTCCTTGGCACAAAAGCACAGCAATGAATTTAATACATTACAGATTTTTCTCAAATCTGCTAGAGCCCTTGCATGTTCCAGAGTGCCAAAATTCTTTGATGGGTTTATGCTGGAGAGGATGTGTGAGAGGATCAACTCTCTTGCATAAGTTGTAGAAACAAGTAATTATTTACCGACTGAGCACAAAGTCAGACTTGTTCTCCGTGGCAGTATGTCATAAATTTGGGTCTTGGGTAAACTCAGGGACAATTCAATCTGTCATGATACAAGTCCTGAAATAGGTAGAATTCTCAGTTATGATCAACTAACATAGGATCAAGAAAGCAGAAAGATAAGACAAACATATACAATTAATTATTTGGTTTATTGGTTCATGTGACAGTGTTCAAGAACATAATTTATAACAAAGCAGGATGAAAGAGGTTTAACCTATTTTGTTTGCTTTAACAAAATCATGATGTGTAGCAACCTTTCTGTACTTCAGACCCACTAAAGATTCATGCTGGTAGTTCAGAAACTGCCATGACTTGCACGTAATCTTCTACCATTTGGAATTGATGCTATAATTTTGTTTTTCTCTGTACCAAGACATTTCTCAATGTTGGGTGATGTTCCAGAATATAGCTGTCTGTTTTTATCAAACATCTATTCTTTGCTTCGACATCCTCTTCTGTTCCAAATAAATAAACAGACTTAATTAATTAGAGGTACCTGAGAGAGGTGATGAGCATAGGACTGAGATGCAACTCCTGAGTTCTAATGGTGACATTGACGCCCCTTCCACTCTCTGTGCCCTTGGATAGGTCACTTAATCTCTCTCTCTCTCTCTGTCACTACACCTCTATGTGAAGAATAAACTTAGCTACATGACAAGAGTGTTGCAAAGTTTAGTTATGTCAGGTGCTATATACCACACAAAGTGCTATATTATACACAAAATGTTTGCAAAGTGAGGTAGACCACATAGCTAGTATGTTAAGAAAAAGGTTGCAATTAAACTGGAGCCTAAGGATCAGGATCTGGTCAATTAAATAGCACCTATAATTATCACTAATTACCAGATTTTAGAAGACTTTCAGATGGATTAGACCAGATGCCTTAAATTAACAAAATGTTTAATAAACAACATCTTTCCTTCCTTACACATTTGGTCAGTCAAAGAGCTATGATAATGTAAATATATAGAGAGGTCAAATAAACATTTCTCCCTCGTTTATTTTAAAAGCACAGATACTAATTAGATGTAAAATTTTCAAATTTGCCAACTGGAAATTATAAAATTGTAAATAAAATATCTCATGAGACTGAAGCCACATGAAGTTTTTCATGACTCTATGGAAAGTCTCTTTTCCTCTGCTGCTTCTTCCATTCTGTTTTATTTACATTTGACCTAGTTTTAAAATGGATAACTGTGACAACTGTGACTCTTCAGTCTTAGTCTAGTATAAATTAAATAGATAGAA
This sequence comes from Caretta caretta, assembly GCF_965140235.1. Lineage (NCBI taxonomy): Eukaryota > Metazoa > Chordata > Testudines > Cheloniidae > Caretta > Caretta caretta. Next base: position 83,689,344 of record NC_134208.1, read on the forward strand.
GTATACATTCTAGATATAGGAAAGTTCTCCTTATTCTTAAGGACTAGAACATAGTCTAGCTGCTCTCAATATTGCCTGATGCACCTTTCAAAGATGCTGTCACCTATGCATAGCAAATGCTGCCCTCTGCTGGCACTATTCACTTACATAAAAGTATCCAAAGCACATCTTAGCCTTGGTCTACACTATAGTTAGGTCGACATAATGCAGTTTATGTCGACCTAACACCTTGTCTACCCTACAAAGTTTTGTCGACAGAAGGCAGCTTTTGTCGACAAAACAGTGAATGCATACACACTGCGATGCAACTTTTGGCGGCAAAAATGCCCTGTTTTGGCAACAAAATAAAACCACCCCAACGAGAGACATAAGGCTTTTTGCACAAAATTTTTGTCAACAAAGTGCCAGTGTTGACACCACGCTTGATTTTATCACTTTAATTGGCCTCCAGGAGGTGTCCCACAATGCCCATCCTGACTGTTCTGGTCAGCAGTTTGAACTCCACTGCCCTGCAGCCAGGTAAACAACCATCTGCCCCTCCTGCTTAGAAGCCCTGGGAATTTTTGAAATTCCATTTCCTTTTGGCTCAGCATGGAGAGGTCTCATCACACCTTCCCAGGTGACCATGGCAAATTATCACAGCAAATGTTCTCCAGCTTGGACCATTGCAGAACTGCTGGATCTGATCAGTATATGGGGAGAGGAGGCTGTGCAGTCCCAGCTGCGCTTGAGCAGTAGGAATTTTGATACCTTCTGCGAAAAGATCTATGATTGGGACATGCTGCAGTGCAGAGCAAAGATAAAGGAGCTGAGGCAGGTGTACCATAAGGCGGGGGAGGCAAACCATCGCTCCAATGCTGCACCTAAGACCTGCCGGTTCTATAAGGAACTGGACACTATCCTTGGTGGCAACCTCACTTCCACTGCCAAGAGCCCCGTGGATACTTCGGCAGGCCTGGAGGTGGTGTAAAGAGCACCTAACCCTGAGGACGAAGTCATTGATGAAGAGGTGGAGTTAGATGACCAAGTGGAGCTCCTGGCAGGGTCGTCCGGTGGGGCAGGTAGCCAGCCAGGAACTGTTCACCACTCTGGAGGTGTCTACCAGTCTCAGCAGTTGCTCTTCAGCGAGCAAGAAGCAGGAGAGGAGATGCCTGGTACGTGGCTGTGGTTTGTGTAGTGTGGAGGTGGGTTCAGGGTATAGAAATATACAAAGCTGGCTGTGTTTCTGTGTGCTGGACATTCCCCTGTACAGCTAATCAGTACAGCGGAACAGGGTGTTGATGCATGCTGAGATCTCTAGGAAAGTTTCCTGGAGGTACTCAGCAATCTTCTGCCAAAGGTTCCTTGGCAGAGCTGCTTTGTTCCTTCCCCCATTGTAGGAAACTTTTCCACGCCATTCGGCAGTCACTTGGGCAGGGACCAAAGCAGCACACAGGTGAGCAGCATAGGGACCAGGGCGGAAGCCACAAGTGTGTAGTAGATGTGCCCTTGCTTCCCTGCTTACCCTAAGCAGTGAGATGTCTGCTATAATGACCCCCACTTGTGGAAAAGGTTGGGAGAATTTTTTCCCTAGTCAGCTGCACCGCAACCCTTGCAAAGTGCCCTTTACCCCATGTAGAGTGACCTGCACCCCCAGCCAACACTCACCACACTTTGAGTGTTCACCGAGATGTGTGCTTGCCAAGGGTCAGTGAGAAAGTGATTGTTATGTTACAAAAGGTGTATTTTACTGAAATGTTTCAGTGCTGTGCATGAACATAACAATCATGTTTCTGTGGATTGTTCCCTCTGCCTCAGCAGATGTAGCCTTCAGGAACACCCCACACATACCAGCCAAGTGTCTCCGCCAGATGAGAAAGCGCCCAAGAAGGAGCAAAGACGACACGTTCCAGGAGGCACTGCATTGCTCCAATGCAGAGAAAAGGGAACACAAGGAGTGGAGGGAAGCTGAATGGCAGGACAGAAAAGAAAATCAGGAGTTTGTTAAGGATGCTACTGAGAGGATGATTAAAGTCGTGGAGGAGCAAACAAAGATGCTGAAGTCCTTAATAATGCTGCAGACTGAGCAGATGCGTGCCCACTCTCCCCTGCAGCACATTCAGAACTCTTTTCTATACCCTGTCCCAAACTCTGACCTACAGTCCTTTCCGCTTTCTGGGACTTCTCGGTTTCCCTTTCACTCCACGCCCTGGACAACTTTCAAAAGGATAGCGGGACCTACAGATAGCTCTGAAAGTCTGCCCTTCCCTGATTCCGCCTTTCCCACCAAGCATCTTTGTGTGTGTGTCTTGTTTCTTGTGCAACAAGAGCAAAGATTTTGAATGGTAACTCATCTTTATTTGTTTCCTACAAATTGAGATAGCAGGCACCACCAATACCTACACAGGCACTTTCATCATTTGCTTACTGGAATGTAAGGCCCCAAATGTCACCATTATTTCCAAGGAAAACTACATGTAATGTAACATTGCAGCACCAATCACAGAGATATACATTACTGGTTCTCAATTTCAAAGTGTTGCCTCAAAGCCTCCCTGATTCGAATTGCCCCCCTCTGGGCCCCTCTGATAGTCTTGGTATCTGGCTGCTCAAAAACGTCAGCCAAGCGGTCTGCCTCAACACTCCACCCCGAGCAAATCTTTCACCCTTAGCTTCACAAAGATTATGCAATGTACAACATGCGGCTATGACCACGGGAATATTATCCTCATTGAGGTCTAGCCTGGCATAAAGGCATCGCCAGAGCGCCTTTAATCTGCCAAAGGCACATTCTACTGTCATCCGGCACATAGTCTGTTATTGACCTCTCCTTACTGCTGTCCAGGTTTCCCATATAAGGTTTCATGAGCCACGGCTGTAAGGCATGCCAGGTCTCCTAGGATCTATATGGGCATTTCAACATCCCCCACTGTAATCGGATGATACTAAACTGGGAGGAGTGGTAGATACGCTGGAGGGCAGGGATAGGATACAGAGGGACCTAGACAAATTGGAGGATTGGGCCAAAAGAAATCTGATGAGGTTCAATAAGGATAAGTGCAGGGTCCTGCACTTAGGACGAAAGAACCCAATGCACAGCTACAGACTAGGGACCGAATGGCTAGGCAGCAGTTCTGCGGAAAAGGACCTAGGGGTGACAGTGGACGAGAAGCTGGATATGAGCCAGCAGTGTGCCCTTGTTGCCAAGAAGGCCAATGGCATTTTGGGATGTATAAGTAGGGGCATAGCGAGCAGATCGAGGGACATGATCGTCCCCCTCTATTCGACATTGGTGAGGCCTCATCTGGAGTACTGTGTCCAGTTTTGGGCCCCACGCTACAAGAAGGATGTGGATAAATTGGAGAGAGTCCAGCGAAGGGCAACAAAAATGATTAGGGGTCTGGAACACATGAGTTATGAGGAGAGGCTGAGGGAACTGGGATTGTTTAGTCTGCAGAAGAGAAGAATGAAGGGGGATTTGATAGCTGCTTTCAACTACCTGAGAGGTAGTTCCAGAGAGGATGGTTCTAGACTATTCTCAGTGGTGGAAGAGGACAGGACAAGGAGTAATGGTCTCAAGTTGCAGTGGGGGAGGTTTAGGTTGGATATTAGGAAAAACTTTTTCACTAGGAGGGTGGTGAAACACTGGAATGCGTTGCCTAGGGAGGTGGCGGAATCTCCTTCCTTAGAAGTTTTTAAGGTCAGGCTTGACAAAGCCCTGGCTGGGATGATTTAATTGGGTATGGGTCCTGCTTTTGAGCAGGGGGTTGGACTAGATGACCTCCTGAGGTCCCTTCCAACCCTGATATTCTATGATTCTATGAAACTGAAGAACAACGATTAAGTGATTTAACCAACATAAGTCATACTTGCGGAGAACCAAGGATTCCTACCAGTCCTGGCCTCTCACCACTAGATCACATACTATTCTACAGCAAAGTAAAAAAAAAAAAAAAAAAAATACAGCAATCCATATCTTTCAAAGTGTTCCCACTATGTTTTTAGTTTGAAAGTTGTTTTGCCTCCTTGTAACCTGCAAACTGTAATTTACATATATTATTATTTGTAGTGCAGCAGTTCTCAAAGGCTCCAATCAGGATTGGGGCCCCACTGTGCTGGGGATGTACATATTTATAGGAAGACCCTGTCCCTGGCTTGAATAGATTAACTTTAATATGAAAGCAGGTGTAGCAAGCGTTTAAAATAGAGAGAGAGAGAGAGGTAGGGACTTAGTACTAAGTTAAGAAGCTCACTGGTGGAATTTTCAAAAGCACATAAGTGACTTAAGAGAACAAGTCCCCTGTAGCCCAGTGGGCCAGCTTACCTATATTATACTCATTGCTTTGTTATTCTGCGAGGAACCTACAGGCTTTTATCCTGTAAGATTTGGCTTTAATAGATAGTGTGAGGCTTGAGGCCTATAACCTTTGGCATAGATAAATTTAAGTAACTCATAAGTTATAGGGAACTGAAAGTAGCATGCAAGAGGGGGAATTTTGTCCAGAATACCGACATCAGCCACCCACAGAACATAGCTGATGCCAGCATCTGGAAGGTTCTGGACAGAATGTCCGACCGCAAAGGCGCCATGGTAACAAATTGACGTGTAACATCATACATATACTAACCTATAGAAAACTGACACCTTAAGGGTAGGAAATACAAATAAGGACCTTTATTGAATATGCATTGGACATGGTAACATCAGCATAACCTATTATAAAAGTAACCTCCCAGGGGCAGCAAGTAGAGAGATGTAGACCTTGGGAGGGGCCAGAATGATGGCCACTGGGGAAGATGAGGACAGTGACCGTGATGAGAGAGATAATGGTTAACATTCCAGGGTGTAAGTATGGCCATCTAAATGTACTTTCTGTATTATCTCTATCTGCCTTGTTGAGTTTGTGTGTGTATAACTTTGCTAAATTATTAATAAATCATTTAATTGTGTGTGTGTGTGTGTGTATATATATATATATATATATGAGTTCCTATAGTGTGAGTGTTGCACCTGTGTACATTTGGGTTCCCAAATTATATGATAATTTTACAGTAATCTAACTGGACCTGATCTTGGGGCAAGAACCTGTTAATCCTCAAGTTACAATTGTATATATTCAACTTTGGGTCAGGTGGTTATAGGTCACCTTGAAGATGGCATCTACAAGGGACATGTCAATGTGCGTACCTTGGTAGTCTATCACACTCTAACCCAAAAATGGAAAGTTCCACAGATGGCCTATTGCTCTAAAAAGGGGCCTCAGTATATCTGCAGATGTAATGTATTTGAGGCAAACACTATCTTCTGTCGACTGCAGGGAGAGCTCCAGAATCAATCATCGTTAGGGTGTATGGTCCAACTGACCAGATGGAAGACTCCTACAGAGAGGGTGACCAATGCTGGAAATAGCCAATTTTGCATAGTAACCAACCAGGAAAGGTTCCTTTTTGGTTCCTTGGAGTGTCGGGTCACAGATCCAAACTTCTGTTTTACTCCTAAGCAGTTTACCTCAATTGGAAATCAAGTGATTTCCCCTATTCCTGTCTTTGAAAACACAACCATTGTTCAATCTGATCCCTTCTATCAGGATTTGACTATCCTATATACCCCAACATTTTTAGTACATGTTCCCCCTCTGGGACTACAATTAAAACAGTTGGTTTCCTTTTCTCACCCAAGATATACAGTGGTTTTGCAATATTGTCAAATCCACAAATAAACCATAAGAGCAGAGCTCTAGAAACTCTGCTCTTGTGTGAGTGTCTGGCTTTTGACACTGGAAATTCCCTACTCACTCATTCTGTACCCAGAAACAACTCACATTTCTTTGGGTCCAGTTTCAAATTGGCCACCTTCAGCTTATCACAGACCATTTGTGAATGTTTTAGTGCACACCTGGATATAATCTAAGTATAGCAGACAGGCTGAGAGGGGATGCCATGTAATACCCTGTAATGTAATATCCATTAGCCTCTCAAATATACTTGATGCACTGCACAAGCCAAAAGCCATCACTATAAACTCCCATAAATCTTGACCTGCTACGAAAAGCAGTTTTTTCCTTAGTTTTTGGATTCAATTTCACTTGCCAATACTCATTTTGAAGATCCGTTATGGAAAACCAAATTGAACCTGCTAGGATATCATCTATTTGTGCTAATGGATAAGAATCTTTTAAAGTTACTTCATTTCATTTTCACAAAGTCTGGTGCTGCTATCCTTTTTCTTAACCAACACAAGGGCCCAACGACTGGTTGCAGGTTGATTATTTATGCCTTCCCCACACATTTCCGCAATGGCCTATAATGCCTTGTCCCTCTTTGCTACTGTTAAACAGGGAAGGGGCGCTTTAATGGGTTGGTTTTCCCCCAGTACCAACCATGTGCTGGACCAGTACAGAACAACCTATTTCTTTGCTGGATTCAGAGAACAGCTGAATCCTAACCAGAAAGTCATTTAGACACCCTGTTGTTCCTCATTTAAGTGTATAACACTGCCCTGGAACAGGTCCGATAGAAACTCTGAGAGCTCACCTTCACCCTTTTCTCCCTTGTACTTCTACTTTGTACCAGCATTTACCAGATCTACCGGTTCACACTTTGCAACCGTGGTTCCCTTTTTCACTGTTTGCTGCTTCACTTGTCAAACGATAAGTAAACAAACAGGGATCAATTCTTGTTTCAGATCCACAAGCACTTTAGTATCTCAGATTCCGCCTAGAGACTCTTCTCCGCTTCCTGCTCCCCAAGTCTCATAAAGGTTTCAGCCACTCCTCATCTTTTCCCTTGCTGGAAAGCTACCACAGCATGTAGCTGTTATAATGGTTTCTGCTCCTTGGAGCACGACAACTCTTTCACTGCAAACCAATTGCATACAAACCATGTGTATAACCTGGGCCATATCTTTAAAGGGAATTTCTACAGACTGAATTTATAAGACCCCTTTCCTGGCATTGATTACACAGTTATTAGCCACAATGAACTCCAAACAAATTATCATCCACTATTTCAGCTACCCACACTTCTTGCTTGAATTCCAGAGATCCAACCTTCACACAGTCTCCTGAGAGAGGTTGGGGTCCTATTGAAAAAACAGTATGTGATCATGTAATTAAAGACTTTATCATAATGCATATGCACAAGGAAGCTGAATTAAGGTCGTACAGGCAACCTTAATTCTGGCATTTCCTAACTTTTGAGAGCTTAACTTTGCAACCTTAATAATGTTGTTTGAACCCAGGTTTTTTGTGTGTAATTAACATAGGAACCATCATACCAGATCAGATCATTGGTCTGTCTAGTTCAGTATATTGTTTCTGGAAGTAGTCAATATCAGAGCCTTCAGTGGAAGGTGCAAGAAACCCCACAGTGGACCTTTTAAAGAACAGTCAGACCATATAGCTCATGTCAGTAGGTCAGTACGAAAATTTCTTAGAGTAAATCTTCAGAATGTAACCATAGGTAAAATGTAATCACTGTCTTTTACCTTTAAATTCACAAAGCTGTCCAGTACACTTACACTGTCAACCATGCCTTGAGTTTTACATTTTTTATACCATACTCCTCACCATGGTATCAGAGTGTTTTAGCTATCTGTGTTCTTCATCTTCAACCTCAGACATGTAACTGAATTACAGGTCATGCCCCAAGTTTTATTATTTCTCTCTTGAATCATAATCATAAGGGTATTGTCTTGATTCTGTGCATCATCAGCCAAACTGCTTAGAGAAGAATGATTTCCCTGGAATCTGTAGAAAGGACTTTATATATTTATGTTGTTCAATATGTAAATTCACAAGCTTCTAGGTTTTGAACAGTTTTTGACTTTTAGTAAATGTATGTATTCTAAATTGTATTGTTGTGTACATGATTTTCAGCACTCAGTATTCTTAATTATCAATCACTAGTCTTACGTATTTCATTAAGTCTGGACCTATAATCTAGTTCAGCATCAATCAATATAATATTTTCCCTTCATTTAGAAAAGGACATTTCATCTTAACTTATGTAAGGCATCTTTTATCTACGAAAAACTAGTTTCTATAGGACATACTGTGTTGTCATTGCTGAGCAGGATGTTTTATACTCTTGTTAAATGAAGAGCTAGCTATCCATGTATCTCTACCAGGAATATATAATGGAAATAGAAGAGTAACTCTGAGAACAGTACAGTCTACAGAGAACACTAAATAATAAACCTCCTACTTGAACGGACATGATGATAGCAGAACATGCATTAACTAGACAGAGAAACAAAAAAGTATAAAGTTGACAGCGCAGTCAGGCAAACTGAAGTGGACTAGCCTCTTGGTCAGGAGGTAGCCCATGTTAGTGCTAATGCATTTTGCATTAGTGTGTTGTTGATAAAATCTTGAGGCCTGGCATAAGAGTTAATTACAGAAATCTACAATGATTTTACCTCACCTGCATGTTTTACACAGGAGCAATGAGATCAACAGCAAATCAGATCCTTATCTGTGAAAGCTTATTACAGAAAGTCTGCTCAGCATATGAGATGGCTGACTGCTAATTTAAAATGACAAATGTGTCCTGCAGACTCCTGATCGTTTTAAAGTTCTTTGAGTCTTGATCAGAATTTTACAAAAACAAAAGGTATTCAGACAATACCAAAGAATGCACAATCAATCAAAAAGTAGATTTTAATTGTTGCCATTTGGAAAATTATTCAGATAACCAGATACATCCAAGAATGTTGAACTTTTTAATTGCTCAGGTAGGGGGATGAGGAATATCATCATTACCTTGTGACGGATTGGTATGAGGTAATCCTAACTAAAATTTAAAAGATGGAGTAATATACTCAGAGATGTTACTAACTAAAGTGCCATTCAGTACTCAATAAATCAGCCAACTTCTGGTATTTCTGGGACAGGATATGTGAATTCAGAATATTAATTATGGCTTGAAAAGTCCATTATATTAAGGCTTATGAAATGAAATAAAATAAAATACAGCCTGTCAGAATTGTAAAGTTTAGAAAACCGCCATTTCTCTATCAGTTGCCACCAATCTTGCAGACATAGATTAATGGTAGTCAGAACCTAATCTGTGTTGAGTGATCAGGAGCCTTTCAGAATGTGCAAAACTTCAAAGGAGATGTATTGCTGAGGGCTCAGTATTATCCGAGCAGGGTCTCAGGTTTAACCAGACTTTTTAAGTTGAATATATTTTTGCTTTATAAAAATAATACCCAGCTCTTTTATAAAACTTTTCATCCATAGATCTCAAATTTTGAAAGGCGTTTAGGTGCCTAACAATAAAGGTAGGCACTAGTGGAATTTGAATATGCACTTTTAGAAATCCCACTAGCCACCTATCTGCATCTTTAGGCACCTAAATACCTTTCAAAATCTGACCCAAAGTGCATTACAAAGTTAACAGGTGGGAACCTAAGGCACAGAGAGGTGAAGTGATTTGCCCCAGGTCATGTAGCAGGCCAATAGCAGAACCAGAAATAGAACTCAGGTCTCCTTCTATGAGGCAACACTGCCTCCTTAGTAGCAAGTAGTACTTGGGTTTCTGTAATATTTACTAGTTTATACTTGTACGTGCTGTCATATTTTGAAAGAAGAAAAGAAGTTGTTTTTGCCAGACCTAGTTTTTCCATCATGAATCATGACAGAAGGAAGCATAACTGTCTGTGATGATGCATGAGCTCCATTTCCAGTGATATGCTGGCCACATCCAGATTTATATTTCTTCAGCAGGTGTGTCCAACACTATCACAGTGCCTGCCAGAGAGCGGCAGCTGGATAAGGACCAGCTGGCAATATGGGAGGGGGGAAAGCTTTTGAGGTGCTCTGAAGGGCTGGAACCATGTTTTCTTGTGTTTGTACAATGACTAACACAATGGGTCCCTAATCATGACTGGAGCCTCTGAATATTACTACAGTTAAAAAAGCCAGAACCTCCAGTACAATGCAACTGCTTTTTGCTGTAGTGCGGGTGTAATCTGGCCATAAAGCTTGATTAACTGGCCCAGAGATCCTTCAGTGGGATAGCACCAATGTAGGGGTGCTAATGCCATGCACCCTTCATGCTGCCCATGTAGCAGGGACATGAGAATGGGGAAGGGGGTATCATCAGGATGCCCTGTCACATTAACCCTCAGCTGCATTTTTGGTCTCTTCTGATATTACCTAATGTAAATTCAAACTGGTTAAACACAGCAGAGAGGGAGCTGCCTACCCAGAGCAGCAGTACATTGGGGAGTGCAAAGATAAGCTTTAAAGTACCATAAAAGCATTTATAAATTGGGTAATTATTCTTATGCCTAGTTTACAGATGGGGAAAGTAAGGCTCAAAGTCATTAAGTGATTCATCCAAGATAACAAAACAAGCCACTGTTGGAACTAGGATTAAAATCCACTGTGCTTGTTTGCTAGGCCCACGCCCTTCTACACAAACTTGGAAAAGAAAAGGTCATAGAGTTCTTACATGGAGAGAACTATCGCTCTTAGAAAGCCCGCCTAGGTCTGTCTTTCATATGACACTAATGTGATTAGTTTTTCCTGTTGCCAAGAGATATTACTGTCTACATCTCAGTTACAGGTAGGCAGGTGTGCAGCTTGGCAGTGATGTCAAAGATCATTCCAGTCAGAATAGAACAGATATGGTTGCCAGGTCTCTCTGTTCAGGAGATTTGCATAGCAGTTCCCATGGTGCTCTCTGCACATATTTACCAAGCATTATTGCGTAGATTTGGCTTCTAAACAAGAATATGGGTTTGGCTTATCAATAGTATAGAACCTATTTCCAAGCTTGAGGAGTGCTCAAACTCATCTAGCTGTAGCTTTATTTGGTTTGGGATATCTCTTTGTTTAAATTGCCCACCTTTTGCATTGCTGAAGTACCTCAAGGTCTTCTTTTACACTTGTTAGGAGGTATATTTTAGCTGTCTATAAATTGAGTGTGTGTATATTAGATCTTGATATACATAAAAACTAACCACAGTTTATAAAAAACCTTGTTGCTCTTTACAGATTTGAAACACATTAGCTTTATTTTTGTCTGTTCTACAACTATTTCAGTTTCTATTAAAGTATAATTTGCATTATCGCACTTTTTAGCCTCCATGAGTGGGAGTCCATTGGGTTAATTAATTGTAATTTTTATTGTCAGAAGATATACATCTAAGTGGATGGTGGCAGGATGGATGAAAATTTATGATTATAAAAAAATTTAAATTAAAAAAATCTGATTTAAAAAACATTTTTCTTTTTAAAAAAACCTATTTAAAATTAATTGTGAGATTATGACAATCTGTGTTAAAGCACAAACTTAGTATAATCCATTACAATAATTTACATTAAAAATATACAAGCAGAACATTTTCTGCCAAATTGCTAAAGCAAGTCAAACATGGTGGAAGTCGCTCACTAAGCACCTGGAAGCAAAATTTGTTGATGTGCTTAACTAACTTTTGAAAGCAGTAGCAGGTTCAGAGAGAATATTTTCTTAATTTCAGTTTATTTAACGAGTTAAATTCGATTACTAGTTCATTCACAGTTAAGAAACCAACTGGGTGTTGAAAAGCAGGAAAGCTTGTTTTTCTCTTCTAATATATGAATAAAAATGAGGTGTGTGAGGATGAGATCTACCAGTTCTAAAATCTTGAAGGACATGGTGACCAGAAACAATTAGTTCAATTCACTAACCACTTCCTTTATTTAATAAATCATAGAATCATAGGACTGGAAGGAACCTTGAGAGGTCATCTAGTCCAGTCCCCTGCACTCAAGGCATTATTATCTAATATAATAAGCAAGTATTATCTAGACCAGTGCTACTCAAAGTGATGGTCTGCAGACTGGTGCTGGTCCGCAAGCCATCGGCTGCCAGTCTGTGCGCACATTGGGAAAAAAAATTGCTGGTCCCCCACATCAGATAGCTTGAGAAGCACTGATCTAGACCATCCCTGACAGGAGTTTGTCCAACCTGCTCTTAAAAGTCCCCAACCTCCCTGGGCAATTTATTCCAGTGCTTAACCACTCTGACTGGAAGTTTTTCCTAATGTCCAATCTAAAATCAGTTAATTTTTAAATGCAAAACATGTTTTGCTAAACTTACATAAGAAAAAAGTATCCATCATGTTTAAAGTAGTTTTATTTAACAAGTAAAAAGCAATTTTAAATGCTGCTTTGTGCAGTTTTAATTGAATTCCAATTTCCATCCAAATGCAAGATGACACAAATCACAAGTAAAAAATTATCATCTATTAAAAAAGTCAATCACTATCTTCTAACATAATTTTTAAAAAATCAGAATCTGAATAATTGTATGTTAAGCTATATAATTTCTTAAAGTGTATGGATATAGTGTGTCCTCCTGGTTAACAAAAAGGGATACCAATTTTTACCGAACAGTGAGAATCAACTTTTCTTAAGGAAAATAAGAAATACAAATGCAAAACAAGATTAAAATAGATTATTTAAATCAAGGGTGTCTGCTTGCTCATTTAAATCACTTTGATTTAAATCAATCCACCATGGTGGATGGGTGTTTGGTTTGGAGTTCTGTAATATTTTGTACTTTTTTCTTTTCTTTTATTAATTGGCTTTTAGTTTGGGAGATGTGCCTCCATCCTTGAAAGGACTGTCCCTAAAATGAGTCAGGGCAGCCCAAGTCACTACTTGAGAAGTAGAGTGCAAAACTACCCTGTATGGGTTACTAATGCCTTAGAACTTGGAGCTGCAGTAGAAGAATGCTTAGTCTGGTCATGTGCTAGAATGGACCTGAGTGGTTATTCACTTATGTATTTCTTTGGAATTACAGATATGTGCTTATTCTTCTTCTCAAATACCATCAGGACACTTCCCAGTGTCCCTTACATGCATTCTGGAATGCAGAAGTATTTAGTCTTCTCTGCGTATTCCAGGAGACCTGGAATAGGAGTTATCACTAGCTGAAACATTTGATTATGGCCAACTCACTAATCCTTGGATGCATCATGGTACACACTGTACATCATTTGCTCTGGTATACAATATGACTGCTGTCCAGTTTGCTGGTATTTCAGTCAGATTAATCTGGTGTTAAACTGGATTGTTTCAGCTTGATATCTTCTGCAGAATTTCCATCCACAAATTCTTCCACAACTTCCTTAAACTTTTCCTGCTTTATCTGATCCAGATGATGCAGCTGTTCTTGGTCCACATTCCAGCTGCGAGATACATCACTCATGGAATGGGGAGGTGAAATGAAGTGAAAAATAAACTCCGTGCTTAATTGTTGAGTGACTACCCAATATATAACACCCTAAAGACAGCTAAAATACTTATATACTTTAATATTACTTTTCCATGATGTAGGTAATTGCTGTAGTTGGCATAGGAATGTTGCATGGTTATGAATGGGAGGGGAAGGGATCCATGGGAACCCTTGAGATATTAGAGAAGTTTTAGGAGCATCCATGCCTTCCTCTGCTGAAGGAGCTGGAAACTGGTTGCCTCAGTTTCACTATTTCTTGAGAAGATTTTTCTGGAATGTCTTTCAGAACTTCACTCTCCCTTGTTTGTGTATCTTATATAGACAACCTCTTCTCTACAAGATCTTAATTCTTGTGGCTCTCTTCCATTTGACTGATGCTTTGGATGTAGGGAGAGAGACTTGAAACCAAGGTCCTGGTCACTTCTAGTAATTAAAGATCTCCTACAATTTCTTTTAAGAGGAGAGGTGTGAGCCCTGAGGTCCAGGTGAAATTCCAGTTGGGTAATTGCATTTGACCTACAAAAAACTTCCCCTGGTACTCTCAGTTGGATAACATTTTTTTACTTCCTGTTCTAAGCTGTTGTTTAAAGGTGTTGCTATGCACTGTCACCATATTTAATTGTAGAAGTAGATGCATTTCATTAATGGATGAAGGGATTTCTGTGTTGATAGAGAAAAATCCTGCATGTTCCATTCAAGGCACTGAACTACCTCTTTATGAGTAAGGCAAATAGGATTTGGCCCATAAGTTGTAAATCAGTGTGCAAGACTTTTTCTTCTAAGCACAGTTACATATGAATAGCTCAATATAAAATATTCCCTGCAGTAATATAGTGTTAACTGTATTGGGGACATCATTGACTCTTGCAGGAAAAATGTAGACCTGTGAACTTAGGTCTTGAGAGTGACAAGATGGATGAGGTAATTATTGTTTATTGGATCACTTTGTGTGGGTGGAAGGGACAATCTCTCACAGGAAGAGGAAGAGCTCTGAGGAAGAGCTCTGTGAAGCTTGAAAGCTTGTCCCTTCCACCAACAGAAGGTGGTCCAATGAAAGATATTACCTCACTCACCTTGTGTCTCTCATATCCTGGGACCAACATGGCTACAAAAACACTGCAAACAGCTTAGGTCTTGATGTATAAATAGTGCAGAAAATCATTTTAAACAGATTTGCTTGTGTGTTCTTGCATGTGATATTTATCTCAGTGTGTATCTTCTGTTAATGATTTCAGATCTTTAAATGAACATTTAACCTTTTCATTAAAGCTTTTAATTCAGTATTAATGGTAGATCAAGTTTTGAACTGTATGTAATATCGTGACATCTCTTTCAGAATCTGGAAAGTTAGACAATTGCTCTTAGTTGTGCCAAATACATTTCTAATTAAGATTTAGTATCTAAACTATGGATTTGTGTTTTGACTGCAGATTTTGCTACTGAAAAGCATCAATAATGGATTTTTCTAATAGCAGTCCAAATTATTCATAATTTGGGTTGATTTTGTAGCTAAACAATATGTTCAGTCTGTTCCTCTGCTGATTTTGCCTTATTGCTGTTATTGTGTTTAAGATTGTCATAGGGGTCATAATGTGTTGTCAAAAAGCAGATGAGAAGTTTTCAGGTGAGCCAAATTCTGAACAATCAAGTACTGTTAGGTTGAGACATCAACAATAGGAATGTGCAATCAGAAATGGAAGACGGTGAAACCGAAGCTTCTCTGAGACAAACGATATAAAGAAGGAAAAGAAGAAATATTTTGGAAGAGTTTTCATCCTCCATGCTGTAATTGTAGTATTTTGAAATGTAGGGTTAATGTATCATTCTCTCTGTAGTGGGCATTCCAGTGATCACTTTTTTTTTTTTTTTTTTAATTTCAGCCAGTTGGAGCTAGCGACTATTTGGAAATATCTAAGAATTTTGACACAGTCTTTGTTCGTAACATACCACTATTTACCATAGCAAAAAGGACCCAAGCTCGCCGCTTCATTACTCTTATTGATACATTTTATGATCATAAGGTGAGAACTAAGTGTTTCAGTTACACATGTATTATAATGTTGTTTGGCCATTTTATAAATTAATCCTGTCTTCCATCAGGTAACAAGTAAGACCATCTTATTTTAGATAACATTGTCAGCTATAGTAGAATCTCACATTTAGTTCAGTCACATACATAATTTGCACACACAAAAATGGCAGTTTCTCTGCATTTTTTGGCAAAGACTTGACAACAGAGGTAGTATATTACTGAGATGACTACTTCTATAAAATTTGCCATGATCATGTCCAGCCAAGACTCATTGGGTGCCTTTACAATCATTCAAATACACAATAAATGTTGCAACATCCATTTTAAAAAATCAAGTCAAATAGACTGCTATCACCTCTGTTATCACTTTTAGTGCACAATTGTTTGCTCACCAATCCAGGACAGAGCTCCATGGGGGCTGACCCCAGAGCCCGCACAGAACCCCATTGAAGCCATTGGGGCTCCATGCTGGTGGAAGGGTCTGCTCACAGGCAGCTAAGTGGAGGATCAGGGCCTTATTTTTTCACAAGTTTCAAGTAATTGGCCAGGTGTCTCCCAGGCATTAGCGTGAACTAGCAAGGTCCTGCTATATTTTAATTTCTTCCTTTACCCTTAGTAAGAGTGGTTTGGGTACTGAGAGAGGAAAGAGGTCACTTACATTTTTCATATTTAAATAGAAAGTAATGACCATGTCCAGAAAATTGTCTTTGATCATTTAATAATGTTGAATATTCTTCTTTGAAGACCTACTCCTATAAGACTCTCACTCTTGAGTTTGCAAAAAGAAAAGGAGTACTTGTGGCACCTTAGAGACTGCCACAAGTACTCCTTTTCTTTTTGCGAATACAGACTAACACGGCTGTTACTCTGACTCTTGAGTTTGTGCTCCTTAGTACAATGTCACAAAACTTCCAGCTTAATTCCAGGATTGAAAATCCTATGTGATGTCTTCAGAGAAGCAGAATTACAGGGAATTAATTTTCCTTTATTTTTATTTTTCAAAAACATAACTTACTTTGGCTTTTTCCATATCTGAAATGTACATATTTTCCCTTATTAAAGGTACCTTCGCTTAGGAGTAAAATCTGGCCATTTCTAGACATTTGTAATCTATGAAGTGTTTTTTTTTTAAAGTGAGAAATTATTGTTAACACTTTGAAAATTTGTGAGCTTAGCGTAATACGATGATGTTTTAAAACAAACACTGATTTCAATGGGACTTAAGCATGTGCTTAAATTTAGGTAGGTCCTTATTTGTCCTTCCTGAATAGGGATGTTTTACTGAATCAAGAAATAAACAATTAAATGGGTGGTGTCATTCTAGAACTAAAGAATGTGCCACTGAGTATTCTGGAGCTAAGATCAGGCTAGATGATTTTAATTTGGAAGGGACAATTGGCATGTTAGCACAGCCAGTCGGGACTAATAATGAAGAGAATATTAAAGTGTTAATATATTTGTTAAAATGTGATCTTAATTTTAGAAGAAACATTGATTGTAGATTTTAAATCAGGTTGCAGAACTGCTAATGGAACAGTAATGATAAATGCACCACTTAACTTGGATTTACAAAGGTTTCAATCATGGGGAAGCAAAATCAGCACTATTAAAATAACAAAAAAGGCATTTCATATTTAAGCTGATCATTTTAAAAGAGTAATGAAAATATTAAGTTCCATCCTGTGTGTGATTATATATGTACACACTTAAATATGTATGCAATCAGGAAATATCAATTGAGATATCAGTCTTTTACAAGATGATCATAAAGACCCCGATTCACCAAGAAACTTAAGTACCTGCCTAACTTTAAGCATGTGAAGTTTAGTCTTATTGAAGTCAGTTAGGAACCTGCTTAAATACCATGCTGAACTGGGACAAAATACAGTGTCTTAGAAAATATGTATGCATAGGCATGGAGTAACAAAATCAGAGATACTTATTTTTGCAATCTGTTACCTCTTAGTATCATCTCTAAGAAGCACATCAGGTGATCATGAAATATGACCTCCTCCAAAGTACATATGAGCATTAAGCAACATTATCCCTATTTACCCTATAACTAATCCTGTGGAAAAATCATCTAAAAAATCACAGTTAAAACTTAATACATACTAATCTATATTTTTTCCATCATTGTGAAACTAAATATTTGTGGAGACTGATCTGCAATGGAAATCTTTTGTCTGGGATCTATCCATATTCTGTACACTGTCCACAATGCTATTACAGTATGTTTATATCATAAACCTCATAGGGATATCGGTACTTCACTGTATACAGTAGCTCTTCAAATCCAATCTGAAAATAGTTATTCCAGCCTTAATAGTATTATTAAAAAGTAGTAATGATAAAACTCAAGCTAAATTTTTAACTCACTTGAATTTTGAGAGTCCAAAATGAAGTGGCCAAACTGAACTTTTAGAAAGACTTCATATTCCTTAAACATTCAGCTGATTGGAATGTCTGTGCAGTTCATTTATCCTCTCAGTGCAACCCTAACTAGTGAGAATCCATAATTTCCCGGTGGTTTTCATATTGCTTTTTTAAAAAGGTAGATTACAGCGGTAAATATTATGTCATATAACAAATATTCTGAGGTGACACAGTTAGGTGGATCCATTCCTGCTGAATGACTCACTGAGGGGAGAAAGCACTTGCCACCCTGGCATGTGCATAAAAAGTCTTCAAGCTGTTATTCAGAAAAAGACCTGGTTAATTAGAGTTAATATCACTATCTATTTCCTTGTCTCTCACAAGTGACTAAATAATAAATCCAGGTAGCTGCAGTGCTAGTGGGTGGGTGAAAGTTAAGATACTTGGAAAAACGAAGTGAAGTCCTGGAAAGCTTTTCCCATACGAGATGTGTGTGTAGAACACAAGTGATGGCGCCAATGCACATTTCTCCCTGTTTCAGATACGCATTATTTGTTCTGCACTGACACCTCTCCAAAGCTTGTTTCCGCTAGAGCATCATGACAGTGGCCTGGAGGAAAGCAGAATACTGATGGATGATTTGGGGTTGAGCCAGGTGAGTGATATCAACATCATCTCCTTTTGTTACAAAAGAGCATAATTGTCTTTGGTCTGATATCAGGGCACCAGTGCAGGAGAAAGAATGAGGTAAACATTTACCAGGTGGCTTGCTGCTGTGTAGTAGAATCCATGCACCACAGTTGTTACTTTTCTAATTACATATTTTACTGTATCTGTATGGTCAAGGAAAAGATCAATAGATTTGGATCCATTTTGCATAAATCTAGGGATCATTTTATATCTTAATATTCTATGTATTTGCTCAACAATTATGAAAATACTGACAGACCCAAGCTTCACCCTGATGTAATTTCAGTGAGTTCAGTGGAGTTGCACCAGGCATCAGTTTAGCTCACTATGTTTAACAACTGGAAATGACAAATAAATTGTCAGTTGTATCTCTTTGTAGAGATGCAGAGCTACCTTACAAGTCTGTCCACTGGCTACTGGTCTCAGTTGTATCTCTTTGTAGAGATGCAGAGCTACCTTACAAGTCTGTCCACTGGCTACTGGTCTGAGTGGCTCCTAATAAGTTTGTGTTTGTTACAAGGGAATCTACCTAGTTGATTTATTACAATTGCTAATAGCTTTTAAAATAATTTTTAACTAGATCGCTCCATATAGGGCATTTTTCTGCAATTTTTTTGGATGACTCAAATGAATTAAACCTCTGGCAATGTGCATTACGGTGTACACAAAGCAAGCAATACTGGCCCCCAAAAGTATTGCCTGTCTTCTGATTGCTTAAATTCATCTAAGGTTTGGGATTACTTAACATTTGTTATAATTATTTAATTTTAAGGAAAGAATAAAACCATATTTTACCAGTGATGGTAATCAGCCATTAAACTGTAGCAATTGTATGTTAAAACAATCAAGAAAATGTAGCTCTGTACTGAGTCAGTCAACAAAAAAGTGGAAGTAGGCGCCAACATCATCATTTTCCTTTTAGCCCACATATATTGCTTTGTCATATTTCTACAGAGAATTGAGTGGCTGAAACAGGGATTTCCTTTAACATTACTTCGAGGGTTTTTACATTTTATTTCCTTTTTGGTACCCTATACTGTCCACTGTCTTGTATTATTTAGCTCTCTAAAGAATTTAGAGGTATAGTTTGGATGGGATGCTGATCAAAATAGATCCGTGCCTCACAGTTCTGTGTCGTTTTTTATATATCAATCTAGGATTCAGCTGGAGGACTTTCCATGTTTACAGGAGAGGAGGAAATCTTTGCATTTCAACGAACTATCTCACGACTTACAGAAATGCAGACTGAACAATATTGGAAAGATGGGGACAGAAGCAAGAAATAGTTGTAGCTCAAAGATGAACAAAACCTCTGAGAACACAAAAATAGTATATAAAGAAAAAAGATTCTAATAGAATTGGAAGCATTTTTAATATAAATGAATTGATTATTATTGCACTTATCCTCTGGACCATAACTTTTCATCTGCAATGTTGCCATTTCAAATTTAAGAGCTTCGTAAATTGTGGTTTTTGTTTTGGTTTAGGTTTCTTTGACACCCGCAGCTTGTGGATCTGTTATTATGCCTTTTATATTTCAGTTTTTTTGTCCGGTACAGCATGACTTCAGTATTCAACATGGTTAACTGGTTAACTTCTTAGTCTGCTGCTCAAGTCAACCATATAGGCAGGGGTCACAGTAAATCAGGGATGCACATCTTAGTGGTTTATGCACTATTTTTGTCATATTTATGAGAGCTTGCACAAAAAGAAAGATCAAAGCCACACAAATCCAATTTACTTGTATTTTTTACTCTGCTCCCTCTAGAGTCAGTCTGTAAGATTCTAGAACTCCTGTGTCCTATCTTTTTATTTTCGTAACTCTGACTTGTAGCCATCTGCTGAACTTCAAATTTCCTCTCTTCTACTGCAAGGATATGCTTCACTCTCTGATAGTTTCCTGAGGTACATATTGTTTGCTGTCAATCTAATGAGGCTGCTGCTCCATCTTACTGCCTGAAAGCCAAGGGCCTGATCCTGGGGACGGGATGAGCCCTAGCCGGAGGTGAGGGTACTTGTCACCTTAGAGGTCCAAGTTAAAAATGGTGACTAAATAAAAAAAAAATAAATAAACTATGCAAGGGAGAGAGTAAAATGTAATAGAAAAGTGGAAATTAATACTTTTTCAAGACTTTCCATCAAAGCACAAGAAAGAAGAGTCCATCTCTACTGCCAGCTGGGTGTTCCTGCCAGAAGATGGGGGATGGGACTTCATGGTACTTGGTACTTTCTATCCTAAAAGTTCTAAGGCCTGGGCTACACTACATTTTCTCCTATGTTTCTATAAACAGCCGTGTACTGGCCAGTGTCGACTTGGGCGTGACTTGATCACACTTTATAGTACAATTGAGTCAAGAGACAAGATTACAACTAGAGCCCTGCAAATCCGCGGGTATCCACTTTATATCCGTGGACCATTTCTGCGGATAGCAGTGTAGATGTGGATACAAATTTTGTATCCACGCAGGGCTCTGATGTTAATAGCTGGGCGGGCAGCTGTGAGGAACCACAGCACGGATCCTCCACCTGCCCTGGGTGAGGAGCCTGGGGGTCAGGGACAATGGGCAGTGGGATGCTCAGGCCCCATGCCCAGGGCAGGTGGAGGGTCCGCCACAGCTCCCCACAGCTGCCAGCTCGCTCTCCCTGACCCAGTTCTGGCTGGGGAGGCGGGCGGCTCGGAGCCACAACCCAGCCACGGTAAGAGTCAGGTGGGGGAAGTGGTGGGGAGCCATGGCGGACCCTCTACCTGCCCTGGGCGAGGCGTCCAAGCAGCCCCCAGGCAGCTCCACAGGTCTCCCCTCTCCGCTGGACCAGCCACAGCAGACTCTCCCTCTGCTCCCAGTGCGGGGGGGAGGCCGAAAGCAGGCCGTGGCCCCACCCCCCAGGCTCCCTGCCTGGCTGAGGGCAGTTGCGGGAGGGTCTGCGACTCCCCACAGCTGCCCATGGCTCTCCCCGACCGGGCTCCGGTGGGCGGGATGCCTCCAAGCCTCAGCCCAGCCCCCAGGGTAGAGCCCTGCAAATCCGCCCGCGGATATCTGCAGATAATTTTTGCGGATAGCAGATCGGATGCAGATACACATTTGTGTATCTGCGCAGGGCTCTAATTCCAACATGGTTACATTTTACAGTGGAGATGAAACCTTAACTGTGGTGTGTAACCATGACCCCTCTACTTGTAGCATGAACTTGCCTTTCGTTAAAATTGCCTTGGATATTTTTTAAGCCTAGTTTTAATAAAGCTATGTACTGTCCTTTCTGACGAGTACATTATTTCTATTAGAAACCATTTGTAACAGCATGTTTCAAAACAGTTTCACTGGATAGGGCAAATGGTTGCAGACAGGGCATAAAAGGATTGTCTTTATCGTGTAAAGACACATTTTGTTTGAATTTCTATCTCACCGTTGGTTCTTCTGAGAAGAATCCATGTACCGCGTATGGCTCAGTATTATTGTTTTTCTCTCCCCATCGATTAGCAACCTGATCAAACTGCTGCTATAACAGCCACTACCATGAAACTGTCTAAAAGGAACTAGTCCTTTGGGCTTCATGGCCGTATACTTTTTTAGGTGGTGGAGCCATATACTTGATGTATTACTCCAGCGTGACCTGGTTTTCTTTGGAGCTATATGCTGGGTGTATTAATCCTACAAGGTTTGCCACTCTGATCATCTCTTTGCACTGGAAGACACCCACGTTTGCTACACCTGTACTTCAAATCACTTTCAAAGTCTGTACATACATGTATACTTCTATAAATACAAGATTTTTCATTCACACAAAGGGGTGATAAAAGAGAATTGTAAAGTATTTATGAAAAAAAACCATTCATAGTAAATGAGATGTTTGAATTTGAACGGGAAAAGCGGTAGTATCATCGGAATAACAATAGAGATGCTATAAACAGGACTGCAAAAGCATTTTTCATTTCATGTCGTTTTTCAGATGCATTTTTGCACTTGGGTGAAGCATCTGCGTGGTTTTTAAAACTTGTTATAAACGCAGCCCCTGTGCTCTCCCACTTTGTGTGGCGGGGACTAGGAGGGCCAAAAACTTAGCGAAAAGGGTTGGGGGACTCATATGGAGAGAGGATGCTGCTCTGCTGGTTTCCCCTGCTACTAAATAGCTTGTATCTGAGCT
Source organism: Caretta caretta (assembly GCF_965140235.1). Classification (NCBI taxonomy): domain Eukaryota; kingdom Metazoa; phylum Chordata; order Testudines; family Cheloniidae; genus Caretta; species Caretta caretta. The sequence goes on from NC_134208.1 coordinate 83,711,791, forward strand.
AAAAAATGGAACTGTCTTTCAGTGATCTGGTGTAATCGGAGACTGAACTGGTTTAATCACACGCAGTTCAGTTTGCCCCCAGAGCCATTCTTACTCATGTTAGCTGTCACAGTTTTGCTCTGCACCTCACTAGTGCTGTTCTACACTTTTTCCCAACGTATTGCATTCTGGGTACCGATCCCAAAATCCCTGGCATTGCCCCTAAAAGAAGCTGGCTCTGGGAAATTTTGAAAAGGCCTTCTGGGATATGTTGGTGAGCCCTGGAGAATTATGGGAGAAGAGATCCAATTCCCATAAATCCTCTGGAGCCAGTGTCACTTCCAAGACCTTTTCACAAAATAGCGGTCAGGATCAGTGGTCAGCTTGCATTCCATGCTCAGCAAGAAAATGTTCTGCTGGAGCTTTTGGAAGGCATCTGCAGTTGTCATGGAAAGGCCGTGGAGGGCATTCCAGAAGTACTTAGAGTCCTAGTAGTGTCTAAGGCAGAGGTGGGCAAACTACGGCCCGCGGGACCCTCCTATTCGGCCCCTGAGCTCCTTGCCCGGGAGGCTCGCCCCCGGCCCCTCCCCTACTGTGCCCCCTCCCCAAAGCCTCAGCCCGCCACGCCGCTGGCATAACGCTCTGGGCGGCCAGGCAGCGCAGTTGCAGAGCCGCGGCCTGACCCAGTGCTCTAGGCAGCGCGGTAAGGGGGCAGGGAGCGGGGGGGTTGGACAGAGAGCAGGGGAGTTGGGGGTGGTGGTCGGGGTGGGGGTATGGATAGGGGTCGGGGTGGTCAGAGGGCGGGGAACAGGGGGGTTGGATAGGGCAGGGGTCCCGGGGGGGCTGTCAGGAATGAGAGGGGGGGTTGGATGGGGCGGCAGGGGGCAGTCAGGGGTGGGGGGGTCCAGGGGACAGGGAGTGGTGGATGGTGTAGGAGTCCCGGGGGGGCCGTCAGGGGACGGGGGGGTTGGATAGGGCACAAGTCCCAAGAGAGCCGTCAGGGGGGCGAGAAGCAGGGGGAGTCGGATAGGAGGCGGGGGCCAAGACACAGCCTCCCCTAACCAGCCCTCTGTACAATTTTGGAAACCTGATGTGGCCCTCAGGCCAAAAAGTTTGCCCACCCCTGGTCTAAGGCCAGATGGGACTGCTAGGTCATCTAGTCTGACCTCCTGTATATCACAGGCCACCAACACCATCCAGCACCCACACACTAAACCCAACAACCAAAATTAGACCAACGTATTATAGCCCACAGGAAACTATTACATGCCACTGGCAGAGAACAGGAGGGATGGAGGTGCACCAGAGCTCGAGGCCACACAACAGCAGCAAATTGATTAAGAGAAATGCACCCAGATAATCCCAGCAAATGACCCACCCCACACTCTGCAGCAACAGGCAAACCACAAAAAAAACTCATCAGGGTCACTTGTGGAGAGTGTGAGACAAAGAGGAGCCGCTCACAGCTCTGTGTTGTACTTGTGGACAAATTACACATGGTGGACTGGCTATGGCCCCTTCTGGATCTGGACAATAGCCAAAGACTGAAGGGACCAAGTAGTTTCAACACGTGGGGTGCCTGGCAGGGGTAAGTGCAGTGACTACACACATAAATTACCTGATTTCTTTAAAACTGAGGCCCAACACATTTATTTACAATACTTCTCTTCCCCTCAAAGGGCTCTGACTGCGCTAACCTTCCTTCCGGCTGAGGACTGGCTGGGCACCTCTAAAGCCAGAAAGCACTGGCCAGAGAGTGTTACTCGAGAATGATTAAATTATTCCACGTGTCCCCCACCCTCCAAAAGCAGGACATATTATCTCCACAGTGCGTCCAGCCCACGGCATTTCTAAGGCATTTGAACTCCAGTCCCTGTGGTGCATTGTGACTAGATTGCAGGTCCAGCCAATCAATGCTGATTTACATTTTTATTTCTACATTTAAATATTTTACTTCTAAAAGACAGGAAAATGCCAGCCATGTAATGACAAGCAGAAAAATACCTGTAGTTAAATTATGCACACTCTTCAGTGGCCTTAAAACTATGTGCATATACGGTGTATTTCTGACAGTCACTAAATGAAATACGAGTGACGTTTTTTTCCCATGCAGTCCAGACATAAACTAGATGTGCACATTGTTTGCGTAATGACTAGTAAGTAAGTAAAAACATTGCTATGAAGTTATTTTAAGATGTCTTCTAGGAATAATCTGATAGCTCTTGTATATTTGTTAACATAATAGGCTTAAGTAAAATCTTTACAATGGAGTTTGATATGTACAGTTTTTTCCTATATTCCATTATAAATCTATAATAACCTTAGTGAAATAGGTGTCAGATAATTTAATTGTTACAAGCACTTAGTTGAAACAAGGATTTCTAATGCCCCAAGTATTAAAGTAGAACTTTCTTCAATTAGGTTCCAAATAAGCATAGAAACTTTAGTTATAAATGTGTAATCACTTCATTTAGGTCCATCAATGGCTATGTAGATCCATCAGTGGATATTAGCCACGATGGGCAGGGATGGCATCCCAAGCCTGTTTGCCAGAAGCTGGGAATGGGTGACAGGGGATGGATCACTTGATGATTATCTGTTCTGTTCATTCCCTCTCGGGCATCTGGCATTGGCCACTGTCAGAAGACAGGATACTGGTCTAGACGGACCTTTGCTCTGACCCAGTATGGCCGTTCTTATCCTTTATGTGCACTGGAACTTTGAAACCTTTTTTTCTTCTTTCTGTACTAACAGTTTTCATTTCTAGCTTCATATAAATAAAGGGATCAGTTAGGTATTTTTGGTATAATGAGATGGGCTTCTAAAGCTCTATGCGGAGAGTGAAGAAGGCTTTTAAAAAAAATTCCTTTCTGTAAAAAGGAGAATCACTTGTTAAAGCCAGAAGTGGCTTTTTGAATGCGTTTGACCATAGTGAAAAGCAACAATTGACTGGGTGTGCACATCACCTGCAAATGTCATTTCCAGCAACTAACTATACAAAATGGCCACCTTTTAAAAAGAGATAGGCATAGTGGCCAAGTATCTTCTGAGAAGGCAGAATGATCTTGTGAACAAGACATAGAACTGAGAGGCTGGTGGTCTGGAAATTCTGTTCCTGGATTTGCCTCAGAATGATCTGTCTGTACCTCAGTTTTCCCCATCTATAAAATGGGGATAATATTACTTCCAATTTACTAACACTCACAAAGCTGTTACCAGACTTCATTTATTAATATTTTAGGGACAGATGTTGTAGTAAAAAGTGCATTAGAAATTAAAGACAGCCTCTGAAAGTAAATATTAGGGGTTTTTAAATTTAAACAAGAAAGAAGGTTAAAGAATAAGTGCATCAATTAAATTCTAGGTAGTTGCTGCGCTGTGCCAACCACATCCCTCATTGTAGCAGTGCCTTTCCTCTGCACAATTTGTATATATGTGAAAAGAAACTTCTTAGTTTTGTGATCAATTCTATCCAATTCTTTTACAGTTTTTCTTCTTCCTGTAATGACTGAGTTACTTTAATGCTTTACCTTCACTGGATGTGACCTGTTGTCGTCAGCTACAGTATCTGCATTAACTTTGTTTGGATTTTCATTTCACTGTTTGTTGAGAATTTTATAAATTATAATTTCAGTCTAATGTATGAAGGGTTAAACAATTTTAAGTCCTTCAATTACATGAAAACAATTTATGCTGTAGTAAAGAAGTCTGAAACTAATAGAAGAGTCCAGATTTGCCGAAGTGTTTTAATTGATGTGCTGTGTATATCATAGAATCATAGAATATCAGGGTTGGAAGGGACCCCTGAAGGTCATCTAGTCCAACCCCCTGCTCGAAGCAGGACCAATTCCCAGTTAAATCATCCCAGCCAGGGCTTTGTCAAGCCTGACCTTAAAAACCTCTAAGGAAGGAGATTCTACCACCTCCCTAGGTAACGCATTCCAGTGTTTCACCACCCTCTTAGTGAAAAAGTTTTTCCTAATATCCAATCTAAACCTCCCCCACTGCAACTTGATATGTTTGTCATGGTCCTCTGTACCAGATATGGACTGTTCACAGAGCTTACTTATAGACACCAAATGTGTTAATCATAAGATCCTTTAATGCTCTGCCAGGTATAATACAGTATAATACAGTTTAGCATTCCATTACATCTCCCCCTTTAAGTTTGCCATGCCTACCATTTACAATATCTAAACTATCATGCTGCCTTTGAAGGTCAGTATGTTAAGTGTCTTTGAATCTTATGGGTTTTCTAATTATGTAACCCAAATGCATAACAACTTGGTCATCTGGCTGTCTGTTGGTTGCAATGACTGGCTGTGGTTGGTTTGGCATCCCTTGGAGTCATCTTGTTTTGCATCTGCTATTTGTAGAGTTTTCTCTGTTGATTGTTCTTTCTGAGGAACAAACATCAAAGATATTGATGTTTTCTGTCAAATTCTCCACTGTTGGTCTTGATCACATATGATCTGGGCACTGAATTATTTTTTTTATAACAGCAGGAGTTGTCCATCCTTTTTCCCCATCCAATTTGACATGAACACAGTCACCAGGTTCTAGACCCCGCAGTTCTCTAACTGAATGACGTCTGTTGTAAAAAAGGGTTCATAAACTCCTTTAGCTTGCTATTCTCTTCATGTCTGGCCTCTTTGAAAATGGGATCTTTTCTAAAGTTGGAATAATAGTTCTGAGTTGTCTTCCCATTTAGGAGTTGTGCTGAACTATATCCAGTAGCTAATATTGGTGTTGATCTGTAACTCAGAAAAGGAATGGATCTTCCTGCTGTAGGATTTTCTGGGCTGTCTGTACAGCTCTGTCAGCCTCTCCATTCTCTCATGGGCGATGTGGGCTGCTTGTAATATGGTCAAAATCATATTTTGTTCAGAATGACTTAAATTTTGCTACAGTGAATTTTAGTCCATTGTCCATCACTAGTTGTTCTAGAATACTGAAGTGAGGAAAAAGAGCACTTCAGTTTCTCGATAACACTGTGACATGTATGCTATATATGTGGAAAAACAGTCCACTATGACCATGCAATGATGTCCTCTGAATTCGCATTCATCTGCGGCTAGTCTCTTCCAAGGTCTCTCTGGTAGAAGTGTTTGTACACTGTATTGTTCAGCATTGTCTCTTAACTTGATTTGTACTGGTTCTCCTATCAAAAGTCCAGTATCATCAAATTGTCCGTCAAGTTCTTCCACCTTTCTCACTGGGTCCATCATGGCTGCCACGTATAGGGGTTTTATGATAATGACTTAACACTCAAGTGTCTGTTTACAGTTTCTAAACCATTTTCAGGTTTTTCAAGTTGTTCCTGATGTTTGTTCTGTTTGCTTAATTCAGACTGCTTTGCTCTCTTTATAGCTGTGGCTTGGATTAAATCTCTTCAGTTGTAGCTGTTGTGAAAGGTTTTTATCTGTTAACCCAATAAACAGCCTGCCTCTGATATTTTCATATTTTACATGCTCAAAAACCAGAGTTTTCAGCTAATGTATGCAGAGCTCTTATAAAACATTCAACATTTTCCCCTCGTTCTTGAATTTGCTGGTGAAAACATGGTCTTTCATAAACCACATTGCTCTGGGGTATAAAGGGTGCAACAAACATAGCCAGAACCCTTTCATAGTCATCTTTGTGACTGTCTTCTGTAAAGTCAAAGGATTTAAAGATAGACTTTGCTTTTGCTTCCTGATAGCATAAATTAAAGAATGTAAAGGTATATCAGTTTCCTTGAAGAGCTTGGTAGCAATGCAAAATCTTGCTTCCAGTCGATGCTGAAGATTTGTCAAAGCTGAAGTTCTCTGGGGTATTGAAGAGTGGCACGTTGATGAGATCCTGCAACCTTTGTAGCTTTGTTCCTTCTGTTTCTGTTCTTAATCCCATTCTTACTACCATGTCATGTTCCTCTATACCAGATATGGCCTGGTCACAGAGTTTGCTTATATACACCAGATGTATTCATCATAAGATCCTTTAATGCTCTGTCAGGTATGGCTGAGGTTTGTTTAAATCAGGTATTTAAAATAGGCTTAAACTTTGAAGCATGAAGTTTAATATCTCCTCCAAAATTAACATTAACCTTAACTATTCTAACTCTAGAAATTATTATTCACATAAATGTCTGGTCCCTTTGTAAGCTTTGCTAAGTTTTTTGCTAGAGTGGCATCCTGTGGCAATGATTTCCATTATTTGATTGTGTGAAAAAGTATTTCCTTGTATCCGTTTGAATTAGCCACCTTTGCATTTCATTCAATGTCCCCTTGTTCCTGTGTTATGAGACAGGGTGAAGAGAAGTTCCCAATTTACCTTCTCTGTGCCATTCGGTATTTTATATACTTGTTTCCTCTTAACTGTCTCCTTTCTAAAATAAATAATTCCAGTCTTTTCAATCTCTCTTCATATGAGAGCTTTCCTGTGCCCTTGATCATTCTCATTGCCCTTCTTTGAGCCCTCTCTAATTATGCAATATCCTTTTTTGAGGTAGAGTGAACATGAGCAGTACTCCACACCGTATTTCAGATGAGGCCATACCATTGATTATATAATGTCATATTTTCTGTATTGTTCCTAATTTCATTCCTTTTGCATCTTGTTTGTGTTTTATTGTTTGTTTTTTTTGTTTTGCCTTTTTATTGTAGCTGCCCATAATGATGACCAGGTTCCATTTTTGAGCTGATACTATTAATGTGGAACCCCGTGAGATGAAAGAGTAGTTTCAAATTTTTCCCTCCAAATGTGCATTATTTTGTATTTATCAACACTGAACTTAATTTGCGATCACGTTGTTTTCTTAAGAGAAAATCCCTGTTGCTGACTTCTTCCCACCGAAGGGTTAGGAAGGCTACTTGGGTTCAAGTATTCTCTGCCAGCAGATACTAGGCTCCCCTTATCTTCTGTCATTTTCTGGGGTAAGGGTACCTCACCAGCCTATTAGGCCGATGTTCAAGCAATGTCTTTAGTGGATGGCTGGCAAGACCTTTCCAAGCAATGTAGCCAGGCCCCACTAACACAAATCCATCAGAGAAGCATCTTCAAAGACAGGATGCTTTGTCCACCTCACTATTAGGTGGCAGGGGACCAGGAAAGGTGTGCCTTCAAATGTCACCTTTCTTTGCCCTGGCTTAGAGAGACACCCCAGAGTATTCCACATTAATAAGGCACCTGTAGGGATTCATTTTCATTAGGTTTGCAGAGCTCTACAGCATAAATCTTTCTCAGGAATATAACTGTAGAGAATTTTCTTTCTTCTGGAAGTGCACCACTTCCCTTAATAGTTGGAATGAAATAGCATGGTAAATCTGGAATGTCCATGCTGCCTTTGAGATGGAATATTTTTCCTACCTTTTGGTTAGGTCAATGGATGCATTCCCATTTCCTCCTGCTGAGAAGAAGCATTTATAGCTGCAATCCACTGTCTAATAGAACAGGAAAGGGACAACAGATGGAGCATGCAAGCGATTTATTTCCTCTCCTTTCCAGCTTTCTGCATTCTCCACATATTTTTAAGACTACTTTTGTTTTAAAAATGAATGTAATTCTCTTTGAGTGCCATCAAAATATAGAAATGTTTCTTTCTGACCTATCACTCTGCATTCATGCTGGTAAAATTTTGGCTGAGTTTCTTATATTTTACCATGCAGTTTTTTGTCAGGGTGAAGGGTTTGCTTGGCTCTGATACTTCACTTGCTAGCTGAAATTGTTCATTTAAATCATTATAAAACCCAGTCCTTTCTGATGAGAATCTTGTATTCCAAAATTCCATTCCCACTTCTAATACAAAGATTCCAAATTCTTCTTTCAGTGCAATCAGGGTCTCGACCTGTCCAAAGCAAGTTCACAAACAGCTGTCTAGAATGCCCTCAGTTCACCTTCCAATCAGCAAGCTCATCCATAAAAAGCATAGGAAAGAATAATTAGGAGATCTCAAGTGATGACAACAGTTATCTGTTTATCAGTTCCCTCAACAATGAAACATTGCTCTGTCATGTTCTTCTACTTCAAAAAGATTATTCTATACAGTTGAGCTCCATGATTTATATGATACAAGTTTATTCTATGTGAACTGTAGTGCAAAAAACTCATTAGGGTTACTGTGCATAACAGAACTGCAGAGTCTCATCATTTCTCCAACTGTCTGCTATTAAGTCACTTAAAGGGTGAAGCGATATGGTTTGACTGTGATTTGAAATAAGATGGTCAGACACTGTAAGGCTTTTGCAGATGGCAGGAGCTGTAGAGGAAGCAGCACTGTAACAGTAATGGCTAGGAAATGTAAGGAACGATGTTCCTCTCCATGAAGTTGGGTAACCTTTCTATCCTGATTGAGTTGCAGTGCATATAGCTTGTGGAGTACTCCATTTCCTTGGTGACAGCAACTCTGCTGGGCACAAACCCTATCCCACCTTCCCCGTCCCACCTTTTTTGTTGGTTGGTTTCAAAAGACACCACATTCTGGTATCTAAAAGCAAGAGACAAGGAAGCAGAAACAAAGTGGCAGAAGGTTATAAAACACAGGAATAATTATAAAAAGAAAAGGAGTACTTGTGGCACCTTAGAGACTAACCAATTTATTTGAGCATAAGCTTTCGTGAGCTACAGCTCACTTCATCGGATGCATTCAGTGGAAAATACAGTGAAGATGTTTTATACACACAGACCATGAAAAAATGGGTGTTTATCACTTCAAAAGGTTTTCTCTCCCCCCACCCCACTCTCCTGCTGGTAATAGCTTATCTAAAGTAATCACTTTCCTTACAATGTGTACGATAATCAAGGTGGGCCATTTCCAGCACAAATCCAGGGTTTAACAAGAACGTCTGAGGAACAGTGGGGGGGGGGGTAGGAAAAAACAAGGGGGAATAGGTTACCTTGCATAATGACTTAACCCACTCCCAGTCTCTATTCAAGCCTAAGTTAATTGTATCCAATTTGCAAATGAATTCCAATTCAGCAGTCTCTTGCTGGAGTCTGGTTTTGAAGTTTTTCTCTTGTAATATCGCAACTTTCATGTCTGTAATTGCGTGACCAGAGAGATTGAAGTGTTCTCCAACTGGTTTTTGAATGTTATAATTCTTGACATCTGATTTGTGTCCATTTATTCTTTTACATAGAGACTGTCCAGTCTGACCAATGTACATGGCAGAGGGGCATTGCTGGCACATGATGGCATATCTCACATTGGTGGATGTGCAGGTGAACGAGCCTCTGATAGTGTGGCTGATGTTATTAGGCCCTGTGATGGTGTCCCCTGTATAGATATGTGGGCACAGTTGGCAACGGGCTTTGTTGCAAGGATAGGTTCCTGGGTTAGTGGTTCTGTTGTGTGGTACGTAGTTGCTGGTGAGTATTTGCTTCAGGTTGTGGGGCTGTCTGCAGGCAAGGACTGGCCTGTCTCCCAAGATTTGTGAGAATGATGGGTCGTCCTTCAGGATAGGTTGTAGATCCTTGATAATGCGTTGGAGAGGTTTCAGTTGGGGGCTGAAGGTGATGGCTAGTGGCGTTCTGTTATTTTCTTTGTTGGGCCTGTCCTGTAGTGGGTGACTTCTAGGTACCCTTCTGGCTCTGTCAATCTGTTTCTTCACTTCAGCAGGTGGATATTGTAGTTGTAAGAATGCTTGATAGAGATCTTGTAGGTGTTTGTCTCTGTCTGAGGAGTTGGAGCAAATGCGGTTGTATCATAGAGCTTGGCTGTAGACAATGGACCATGTGGTGTGGTCTGGGTGAAAGCTGGAGGCATGTAGGTAGGAATAGCGGTCAGTACGTTTCTGGTATAGGGTGGTGTTTATGTGACCATCGCTTATTAGAACCATAGTGTCCAGGAAGTGGATCTCTTGTGTGGACTGGTCCAGGCAGCCAGTCTACACAAGAGATCTACTTCCTGGACACCACAGTGCTAATAAGCGATGGTAACCTATTTCCCCTTGTTTTTTCCTGCGCGTCCATCCGTCGTCCCCGTCCCCCCCTCACTGTTCCTCAGACATTCTTGTTAAACCCTGGATTTGTGTTGGAAATGGCCCACCTTGATTATCGTACACATTGTAAGGAGAGTGATCACTTTAGATAAGCTATTACCAGCAGGAGAGTGGGGTGGGGGGAGAGAAAACCTTTTGAAGTGATAAACACCCATTTTTTCATGGTCTGTGTGTATAAAACATCCTCACTGCATTTTCCACTTTATGCATCCGATGAAGTGAGCTGTAGCTCATGAAAGCTTATGCTCAAATAAATTGGTTAGTCTCTAAGGTGCCACAAGTACTCCTTTTCTTTTTGCGAATACAGACAAACACGGCTGCTACTCTGAAAGGAATAATTGTAGCTTCTTTGCTTTAGGCTTAACTTATACTTGTCACACTGAATTCCCAAAGCCCCTGTGGGTTACATTAGCCTTTCAGAAACTAGATGTCTATGTTTGTAGGGTGTCTAGCACAACAGGGCCTTCATCTTAATTGGGGCCCTGAGGGACCACTAAAAATGAAGCAAATAACTATGTATATATTATTTTAAGCTGAAGTTAACCAAGCTGGGAAAAGCAAAGGATTACCTCTGCCTCAGGAAAAAGTCTTAAATGCGTCCTCTGCTGTATCTTTAAGAATTGCTAAAGCCAAAAAAATCTTCACACAGCAAGCACAGAGTTAATTCTGTTTATAGTCCCTAATGACATTGAGCTCATGTATGCTATGAACAGACTGAAATGTCTTTCATGTGCTAGCTCCATTTAGGATGAGGATTGGGTTTTGGTTGTTTTCTTTCTTTCATTTTCTCCACCAACTCTGTTCTGACTATTACTGGCGCTCAGATCTTCTTGATCTGGCTGATGTGTTGAGCACATTCAGCGTTTCCCTATAGAGATAAGATTTTAAACATTCTGCAAATGACTGACCAAGTTGTTGTATTTGGGAGAAACCTGAGGTTAAACGCTTGGATACTATGGTGGCGATCACTATAGAATATCCTAGCAGAGAGAGAGATTTTCCAGAATTGTAAAGTTGGACTGAGTGTGAGGCCCATTTAATGAGGCAGCTGCCAGTTGTGCCTGTTTGCCAAGTAAATTGTTGGAAAATGCTGATTGAACTGTCCACTGAATGCACAACACAAATGAAATTTCAGTCACAGACTCCTGTCCAGTTTTGGTTTCATGCATCCAAAGAGTATACAGACACAGGCAATGAAGCATTAAAAGTGTTCCTCCTCTTTGCATTAATATATCTTAGGAAAGCTGCCTTTTGCAATGTTTGAGATCAAGACAAAACATAAAAACTGTGTGCAAATTAACAGCATCAATAGATCCTTAGATATCTAGTTACCATTTATTCAATACTCCAAGTACACTGGTCTGCAAAAGGAAAATTGCATTTGGCAAATGTTTTGAATACAAATAAGTGTCATCAACTTGTTGCACATTGTTAATCTGAGTAAAGATAATTATCTTTCAGTGCAAGAAAAAATCCACACAAACATGTCCTGGATGTTCTGAAGAGGTTCATACTTTAACAGAAAAGCTTTAAGACCATAAATAATATTTCTCCACAAAAAAGTGACACATTCCTTTTAGTGGTGGTTAATATTGAATTTTTTGTATGATTGTGCTTACATGTATGGTTTACCTACATTTCCTAAATAAATAGTGGTTTTTAACATAAGAATGGCAATACTGGGTCAGACCAACGGTCCATCTAGCCCAATATCCTGTCTCTGAAAGTGGCCAGTGCCACGTACTTCAGAGGGAAGGAACAGAAATGGGCAACTTTGAGAGATCTGTCCCCTTTCATCTAGTCCCAGCTTCTGGCAGTTAGAGGCTTGGGGACACCTGGCACGTGGGGTTGCATCTCTGACCATCTGGGCTAATAGCCATTGATGAATCTATCCTACATGAACTCATCTAGTTCTTTTTTTAACCCAATTGTATGTTTGACCTTCAGCACCTCCCATGACAAGGAGTTCCACAGGTTGACTGTATCTTGTGTGAAGAAGTACTTTAGTTTATTTTAAACCTGCTGCCTATTAATTTAATCAAATGACCTCTGGTTTTTGTGTCATGTGAAGGGGTAAATAACACTTCCCTATTCACTTTCTCCACACCACTCATGATTTTATAGATCTCCATCATATCCCCCCTTAGTCATCTCTTTTCTCAGATGAACAGTCCCAGTCTTTTTTAATCTCTCCTCATATGGAAGCTGTTCTGGACCCGTAACCATTTTTTTTTGCCCTTCTTTGCCCTTTTCCAATTCTAATATATATTTTTTTGAGATTGGGAGACCAGATCCGCACACAGTATTCAAGATGTGGGTGTACCATGGATTTATACAGTGGCATTATAATATTTTCTGTCTTATCTCTCCCTTTCCCAAGATTTCCTAACATTGTTGGCTTTTTTGACTGCCACTGAACATTGAGCAGATGTTTTCTGAGAACTATCCATGATAACTAGGGAATTATTGATAAAACAGTAATAAAACAGGATGCTGTGTACGAGCACTGAACCAGCAATACAGAAACTGATATTTTCTAAGCAAGCTCAAGTATCATGTTAGACAAAGTGATTGTCCTTTATGTTTATTGCATAAAATAGTTAGGTATCAAAGTGAAATGTCTCCAATTCCCTTCTGCTCTGTATAAGGATACTAGTGTTCCTTGGTGCCACCTGCTCCCATTGCCTTTCATTCTCAACCGCTCCCTACTATCTAAGTTCAAAACGTACCTTGTCACTCCTAATGATTATTCCCGTTAGATTAAAGGAAAATAAATCAAAGAGAAACTCTGGTATGGCATCTGCTATTCAAGAGTGGAAACCAGCTTTCATTTAATAGGAATACTGCACATGTTCTATGTTGGACTTCTTCAGATCTTTCAGTAGCCATTTTTACAGCAACGGTTTTTCTTCTTTCAAGATGTCTTCTTTTGTGGGGTGAGGGAGAGAGTTCCATTTCTGTGAGTTCAAAACACTGTGCTTATCCCAAGGCCTTCCATGGTCACTGCTGTTCTTACACTTTGGGTTGTTTTATATTTATGAACTCTCACCACCAAAGGGCACCACCAAAGTCTACCACTCAGCACTCTAATGCTGCCTTACTCTGTTGCCAGCTGGAGCTGCAGAACTTGAATGGAGGATAAGCATGAATAGAATGTGTTGCAAGGGTTTTCCTCCCTTCTGCTATGAAACCAAACCAGTACACAACAGAGGCTGCTGCTTTTTGCCTTATGCTGTGTAAAGGGCTCAGTCAGCACTCTGTTTGTACAGTTCCCTTTGTAAAGCCACTTTTGAAATCTGCACTCAAGCACACCCTCTGCTGATAGTCTTCTGGTCTTGCAGTGATTATTAAAAATTGTACTGTAAGTTAGTAATTTTTTGTGTTATAGTAACAGCTAGAGACCCCAGTCAGGGCTGAGACTCCTTTGTACTAGGTATGGTAAAACACTTCTGTGGTTCCAACAATCAGATGTAACTGCACTGTAATATTCCCTCAAGATTACACTACAAACTGTCCAAGTGAAGAGGAAGGGTGAGCTAGTGGTAAAGGGGCTAAACCTGGGACTTGTGAGACCTGGGTTCAATTCTCTGCTGTGCCTCAGCCTTCCCGTGTGACCTTGGGCAACTCACCCTGTGCCTCAGTTCCCCGTGCACAAAATGGGGAGAACAACCCTCCCCTACCTCCCTTGGGTGTAGGAGGATAAGTACATTATAGATTGTAAGGTGCTCAGATCCTACAGCACCAGGCCCAGATAGTGGCCTGAGCCACATAGAAATAACACTGAAATTATGGCTCTAACCCCATAACCAAAGAAATCTAGGCTTGGAGCTGAAATTCTTTTCTTAATATGCCCTGCCCACAAGTGTTTGACTTAAGTACTAAAGTCATAGATTTATACGTGTAAATTAAATTAAATACAGAAAAACTCTCAGTGGAGGTATGCAAGACACTAAATTGCATTACATTCGTTCTCCAACATCAGCGAAGCTACAAGTGAATTGACTGTGCTTACGACACTATCTGTCACTGTAGACGCAGGCTCTTTCACATGCATTGATGACTTGATTTACTAATGGCTAATACAGAGCTGTTATAGCATATTATGTGTGTATACTCAGAGACCTTTTAATGGGATTTAGTGTCTTCATGGAGTGTCTAATTGCTTCCATAGGCTTGAGTTACAGTTTCATTAAGGGACTCTAATCTGTTGATTCTTAATTGGTTATTGACACAGCAAAGTGATTTGAGTGATACTTGGGGATACCTTAGTCAGGTCAGACTGACCCTAATAATAGCCTGGCATGGTGCACTGTAGGTGCTTTATAAGGCACAAAGTTAAATGTCTTCTGTGCCTAGGACATCCCCATTACACCAACATGTGTTATAATCATTTCCTTTAAGCCACAGTGTAATTGGTTGGTCTCATTTTAAAATATTTTCTTCAGTCTGTATAATTCTTTGGAGTTTTACTCTGGTTCTTTCCAGTTACACATTCCTATTTCATACTGCTCTCAGCCAGTCAGCCTGCCAGTCTGAGGCACAATTACTCAGGGCTTGTCTTCGCTACAAGGGTAAGTCAACGTAAGTTACGCTACTCCAGCTATGTGAATAACGGAGCTGGAGTCGACGTTGCTTAGGTCGTCTTACCCTGGTGTCTGCACTGCGCTGAGTTGACGGGAGACGCTCTCCAGTAGACTTACCTCACTCTCCTCAGAGAACTGAGGAGTACCAGGGTTGACCAGAGAGCACTCTGCTGTCGATTTAGTGACTCTTCATTAGATCCGTAAATCGTCACCCGCCTCATTGATTGCGGCAGCGTCGATCTCCCCGATAGTAAAGACAACCCCTCAGTGCTTAAAGGGCGCGAGGGTGAAATGGGCCAAAGACCTGGGAAATACATTTTCTAAAAAATGAGTTGGGTTGGTGAGGGGACTCATGATCTTCATAGCACCTGTGAAACAACACCCTCTGACTGGTTGCTTTCCCTAGCTGTCCCCCACATCCTGAGGTAGAGCAGCCAATCAGAGCTGCTGCAGAGCTCTCTCTCTCTCTCCCCCCACATCTCTATCTGAAGCCAAGACTATTTTCATGCTGGGGAGGGGGATCAGAAAGAGCTCAGAACAGCTCTTCTCCCCCCTCCCCGTGAGGAATGGGATGGCTCTGCTGCTCCTCCCCTACACTGCAAAGCTGGGATTCTGCTGCAGGCCTGGGGAGGGAGATGAAGAATTTCAGAAGCTGCAGGAGAAGTGAGGTTGGGAGGTGCTGAATTCATAAGAAGATGGGGAGGGGGGACCAAACTGATGGGAGGGAGGAACTGATTTGAGGCTTAGGGGTAGAATTAATTACTGGCCAGGGGGATGGACAGATTGTGGGGGTGACGAGCCCTCCCCTTTGTTCAGATCACTTTAAGAACTAAAATTACTGACTCACCATTATACAGGAATTCTCTAACCACAGTGAGCAAATTCCTGCTCATACATTCTCTCCTGCCTTAGAATTGCTCTCCCTATGGCCACAACTATGCTGACTGCCTCAACTTTCGTTTTACCCCGCTGACAAGAAGAAAAATGTCAGCTTTTCCTACTGTTAAAAGTAAACATTTTAAACCCAACTTTCTCTTATTTAATAATGAAATGGTACAGTTTTATATCTAGCAATAGCCTCATGGTGCTTGGACTTCAGCATTTACTTAGTCTACAGCTATTAGGTAAAATTTTCAAAAGCAGCTCAATGACTTGAGTCATTTTCAAAAGTGCCTTAGGCTGCTAAGTCGTATTGACATTCAATGAGATTTACATTCCTTAGGGCCTAAGTGACTCATGAAAATGGGACTCTGGCTCTTAAGTCTCTCAGTTGCTTTTGAAAATTTTACCCATTGCCTTTTAAACAGGAAGATCATTCAATGTAACATGTCTAGGTCTGTGTGGGTGATCAGGGGTTAAAGTAAGGAAGAGGGGGTGGAGCCTAGCTTCCCCCTTCTCTGCTAAAAGCAGAATAGAGCTCTCCCATCCCCCTTCTTCCTGGTATTGGTTATTCAGGGGTCCCCTCCCCCTGGTGCAGTGAGATTACCTCTCCTTGTTCAAGCTGTTTGAACCACACTGTGCAAATATTGGACCATACAAAGTATACGTGGAAATATTTACATGTGCGATTGTATCTGATTTAGGGGCTTCTATACATAAACTTTGCTACTAGTTTTATTTTTCATAACTTTCACCTAAGGAAAATTGACTTCTGAAAAAAATAAATGCATGCTGGTTGGTGTGTTTTCTTTACTTTTTTGACCTTTTCATCACTGGCATGTCAGATCAGGAAAGGTATTCTATACTGTATTTAAAAATTAATTTAGATAGTATAATTCAATAATCCAGTTAAAATGTAGGATTAAACATTTCAAGATAAAATAGTGCATGTGCTATGCTATCATGTAAGACTGCAAGCCATGAATAGGTAGTTAGTCCCTCATGGTTGTAAAAAACATTTTTACTTTGGGTATATATGTTACTTTTCATATGTCATCATCTAGCTCCACCAAGTGTTGAGATCAAATCTTTCTGCAGTAGGGGAAGAGGAGAAGATACTCTTTATTTCTAACGCCATTACATACCAACTGGCCCATAATAGTACACTTTTTAAACCTCTAAATGTTTTAATATATTCAATATACATTGTATACATAAATCAAATGCATCATCCAGCGTGCTTCCTTAACACTTCAGAGATAAATGTACTCTCTGCAATCGGGTCTTATCCTCTAGTCTTCCACAGACATTCTGCAGGAATATGCACCTGAAAAACATGGCCATTCCTGCTGCATTAATGGCAGGAAAATCGTGAGGTAGGCCTGCTGGTTTCTGGTTGTGTTTGGACTCTGAGGGAGCCATGTTTTTAGAAGTAAGGTACCAGACTTCTGTAAGAACTTGTCATATACAAAGCTTACATCACTGGGCTTTGCTGCCTCTTCCCCTTCAAACTTTGGAGCCTGATTCACTCCCATATCCACCCACCCTCCCACAGAGATGCTAAGGGTATTCCCTTTGAGCCCATAGAGACTTCAATGCAATTCACAGCATCCCATAGAGACTGCCTGAACTTCCCTTCCATCCTTTTCAATGCACAAGTCTGACCTTGTCCACCATCCAAGGGAGCATGTCATTTTGAACTAATGGAATTAAACTTAAAAGAACACAATCAACTTAAAAAAAAACACACGTCTTTCTGAAAATCTCCTACCTGCTATTGTTACAAGTAACACCTAACATTTACTATGACTGAAGGCTAGTAGAGAAAAGAGAACAAAACATTTCTCTCCCCTCCCACCCCAGTTTGTTTGTGCACTTGGTGGCACTTTGTATATAATCAGAACTGTCCCAAAGTTCAATTGTATGGAGCAGGAGTTTGGTACTGACTCATCTCTATATGCATGTGACATTTTGGAAAGCTTGGGTTACCTACGAGGAAGGCCATGCTACCCACAATTGATGACTATGGGAGCTGCAGGTGCTGGGCATATCTGACCATCAGGCCCACGGCAACTGAGACTAGGCACCCAAAAGTTGAAGAACCCAAAACAAGCCACTTGTGAAAATTTTGTCCTAGTTTTTTTCCAAAACTTTTTAAAATGTATTTCCCCTGTTTCCAAAATTTTGATATTATTTAAATGTGTCATTTTTAAAGAAGAGGAAGAGCCTGACTACGTTTTGCCAATAACAACAATCAAATGTTTATCTTAAAGAATGAAGAAGGAATTTTGTTGACCGGTTGCAAAAGGAACCATGGTTAAATCCAAAACACAATTGTATTTAATGAATTTTAAGAGTACAAAAATAAAATCTCCTTTTTATTTCAATCTCTAGAGCTTTTGTTATTTACAGGTATTTGATAATTGATTAAAAAATTCTAGCCTATAGAGGTTCTTCTACAGCCCTCCTCATGGTAGTTTTTCAGTAGTGCATTAAGCAACGTGACGACAATATCTCATGTGTGTAGTATGAGCTCTCTCTCATGGGAAGAACTGTGTACGCAGTGGAGAGTATTGTTTTGGTAGTGCTTTATTGGTTTTTAAAAGTACACTCTGCTCTGTTTGTTAGAGAAGGCAGGTAGAAGTGCACTTTACACTTGGAGCGCAGGGTGGTGAGGTTTGTGCTGGTTCTTAGTTCCTGTGGGAGTTACCTTCCACCATACAGGACAACATTTTCAAAAGCGGCCGCCTATTTTGGGCACTCCAGTTAGTGTCTTTCCTGACTTTTACAGATGAGGCCTGATTTTCAGAAGTGCTACACACCCCTAACTCTAAGTACAGTCAGTGACAGTTACAGGTGCTCTGAAAAATTGTCTGTTTATCCTGTAATTACACATTTACCACTTATAGAAGGGCTGTGTATATTGTGATGGTGCCTATGGCCTCTTCCTTCTCTTATTTTCAAATAAGTTTTTTTTCGAAATTTAAAAGAACCAGTAAGAAACTTATGGAAAAGGAGGATTATGTTACATTCCATGCTTTTAATTGGAATTTGCCTGCAAGTATGATTAAGACCACAAGATGGCATAATCAGATAATTGAATATAAAATATTTCTGATTTTAAACAGCTGGGAAGGAAGTGACTTCTTTCACTAGCCTGCAAACTTAATGGAAGATATTTCTTCTTACTCCTAACAAGTGAGAAAAACCATGCTGGGACCTTCCCTCTCTACTTCAGACAGCAAATAAAGGAAAACAAATATATTGCATAATCATATTCCATTCTTTCCTGCATACACAAATTCTGTCTAGTGAGCACTACTGATGTGGTGACTGTACCTTTGGGGGTTTTTCAAACCACAACAATTCTGTAAAAATTCTCCATGATTCAGAAATATAAACACACAAAACATATTTAAGGGTCATGTAGTGAAAGTAATGTTGCTGGAAAGCCTCACTGTTAGGAAGAATCTGCCACAACAGAGGTCTAATATTGTCTAAAAACAAGGAAAACTTTTTTAAAAAAGGCAGGACTAAATAAATAAATAAATAAAAAGGGGTAGAAGCTGCAATATTTTGGCAGGCAAGAAAGATGATCAGTCAAGCTAAATCAAAGGCGAAACAAAGAAAAAACACAACCAAAGATGTGAAACAATAACTCTCTTTGTAGGGCATCTTTGAGGAAAACAAGGATTCCAACCCTGTTAAAGAGCCTGAGACTGAACATAAGACAATACTAAATTCTATTAACATAGAAAAGAGGCACATTAACAAAACAAGTCAATGAATTTTGAGAGAATTGATTTCCCCAGATAATTAGCTGCATTGCTGGGGTAACCAGATTGGCAAGGCCAAGGAACACAAATCAGCACACCGAGAGATGTAGAGATCTGCTACAAACTTGTATGGACCCCCAAAAATTAAGACAAACTGGCTGTCCCAGAAAACAGGTTTCACTTTAACAACGTCTGTTTGCTGGACTCTGTGGTATCATGGAAGTATTTCTGCACAAATTGATTACTAGTGCTAGTGTTCCGAGACCTGGAGGGCTTTCCACAGCACTCAAAATAGAAAGGGATCTCACAGTGCTGGCCCAAGAACTGGATCTAAGCCAGCTGGGCTGAGCTATCAGTTCTCAGTGATACATTATTGTAAGAGTGACTGAAACCTGTGAATACCACGCAGAAAAAAAAAAACAGCATTGGGGAACCAATCACTTATTTTACCCCAGCTTTAACACTGAGGTACAAAAAGAGAGAGAGAGAGAGAGAGAGAGAAGCCAAGAGGAAACTGAAGGAATGAAACGGTACGCCAAATTCCAGCTTAGACAGCGGGGAGAGAGGGGGGATATTTTAACACCCAGAGGAAATCTTTACCCACCTGGAAACTAGAGATGGCCTCAACCAACAAGGCTGAGTTCCCAATTAAAAATTTCCCACTGTTTGGGCAGATTTCAGATTCATGGTTTTGGTTTGATTCCAGATCTAGAAATAGGGACCCACTCATAAAATTACAGAGCTGAATGTCCCCTAAAGAATAGAAAATTTGAGTCTGGTTTGGATCACTACACTGAAGACCCATGCAAGCCAACATATAAGAATGGCAGAAACCCTAGGCAGGACTTTACCAGGAGTTTAATAAATCCGTTTCTTTCCCTCTGTTCACAAGTCCTACCTCCAGGGTGATCTGTTCTGTTTCCCCAGTTTGGAGGCTTATGCTCCCTCAAACACTGTCTTGCCACTCTCCAGTGCTAGGATCTTACATGTACCTAAACACGGGCATCTAAAATACCATGTCATTAACAGACCCAGGCCACAATACATTTGTAGGAGGGAGAACTGATGCATTTTGTCAAACATATTATGAGAAAGAAACAGAGCCTGCTCCCAGAATTTGCTCTGGGAAACATCTAAGGCTTCCCGTGCCAGAGCTTATCAATAGATGGGACAGAGACAGCCTTTTTTATTTGGGGGAGGGGGCTAGAGGTAAAAAATAATAGCTGCTGAATATCACTGGAGTAATTTTGTACCATAACTAAATTGGTTCTCTTTTAACAAGTGAGATAAATGAGCTTCAGAACCAAACTCAGTGTTTCCTTTATTCATTAATGCAGTCCCTAATTATTTGTGGGGGCGGGCAGGGGGAGCTAGACCCCCAAATTGTTTATGCCCATGAATAATACAGTATATTCAGCTTGAGAGTAGAAGGAAAGTAAGCATACACCAGTTCCTAGGGAAATTAGGAAGTCTAGAGTACAGGCTGTTCCAAGTCTCTAGGAGATGAAATAAGAAC